>NC_134276.1:165648765-167048002 GCF_949628215.1 Phalacrocorax aristotelis
CTGAGATGATGACATCTCAGTGATCATCAACAACAATCTGTTCACCAATAAAAAAAAAGTATTTTGTTTATAGGGACTTACTCTTTCCTATAAACCACAGCATTTTTCCTTTCAACAGATGCTCCAATACAGAAAAGCTTGTACAAACTACCAGTGAATTCCTTCAGGATTCTGAAGGGAGACTATCTTTTGTCCTTTGCTACATCAGTTTAAAATGAAAGTTGTCTTAAATCTTTTGGGTATGCTTTAGTAAGTATCAATCTTTTCTCCTATTATATCAATTACTTTCACTTCTTATATAGAACTTTGCTTAAACAGGGCAGAAATACAGTGAGTGAGATGATGGGTCAATATATTTTTTGAGGAAAACTGTGTTTCTATTCCAATATCTCCTCTGGTGCTCTTGACAATTCCAACCATACTTTGATGGGACCCACTTATCCCACAATGAACCATTATAAAAGATGGGTTCCTGTGCTTCAGAGTCCTACAGCCAGCTGCATTGCTGCTGCATCAGTCAAGCAGCCCATACTGATACTTGTCATGGTAATTCCTCTTCCCAGACTGGCCACAGCAGTTTGGAGAAGCATTTTATTTCTGTTTAAAAAGTGAGCAACCCACTTTGTTCATCAATTAAAGATGTCTTTAGAGTAAAAAATTGTGGTAGGAAACCACAATACAGATGACCTCTTCAGGTCAGGCCCAAAGTGACCACACGCAGTTCTGAAAAGCAAGTGGCTGAGGCTTCTCCCACAAGATGGGAGTTCACTAATGGATCTAAAGACAGTGAAGAAGGTACTTTAGATAATAAGACAGTGGCTAAGCTCAGGCTAAAGACGTAACACAATTCTAGCTGCCTTTTTTTTTTTTTTTTGCTTTCATTCTCTTTTTTTAAAAGCACTGCCATCATTATTTTATATGCTAGTGTCTGTCAAACTGGATCATGTAGAAGGCTGAACTTTACACAGCCCATCTGCCATGCACTTGCCAGTTGTTTCATGCTGACAGAAAAAACATTTCTGCAATCAAACTGCTATCATTGTTTCTTCTCTTCCCCTACGATTTACTGAGATGATGGTAATGCCCGCAGCTGCCAATAGGCCTACTGCAGACTGAAAATCCATTTAAGACAGGCGGAAAGCCAGCTCATACAGTACCAGAAAATCCCTGGGAAGTGTGTCTTTCCTTGTTCTAATGTTGTTTAACCCTAAATGCATGGAAAATATCTCCACAATTTCACTGTGGTCTCAGAAAAGTCTTATTTAAGAAACTGTGGTTTGGGTGGAGCCATAGGATGAGCTCATTCCCCAAACCATTACCCTACACTCACAACCTCTTTCAGGTTGCTGCCCTTACATCCCTCTTGGCAGCAAGCTCACGTGTACAGTAAGCAGACAAAAGTTGTGGGGAAAGCTCTCACCCCAGCCACTCTCCTACAGTCTCTTCTGCACTAGCCAAATCATCCAAAGGGAAGCATTTATTGTATTTTTTCTTATCAGTCTGTGGGCTTAGGTGCTGGAGATGCATGGGTGGGCAGTGCATTTCCTAGTCCTGGCAGTCTGGTGGGAGATATCCCCAGAGGGAATTGGGTCTGGGAGTCTGGCAGCAATGCTGAAGAAGGGGAAGGACGGAGACACTAACCAAAGTGAGGTGCAGCTCCTGTCAACTAGGGACAAGAAAGACAGAAGATCTACAACATTTTGTAGGCAGGCATGCTCGGCCTGCTCACCCTTCTCTCAGGCAGCAACCACGAGGAAGAACCAGGCATGGTTACCTGAGTGAGGGACTCCCCTTACCTAAAGCTGCTTTTCCTACAGCCCTGGTTCTGGGCAGTGCTAAGATACAGGTGCAATGCTGTGAGAACAGCTGTTTCCTGAAAGCAGTATTACTGTTAAGGAGGAACAAAAGCACTGGTGCAAAAAGCTGCCCTCCAAAGACATGCTCACCAGCAGTTAGGAACAGTGACATAAATGTTCAACAATGTTAACCCATCAATTTTCCTAGCTGAGATGGAAGCCTCTGCCTCTAAACTGTCTTGGAAATACTCAGCTTCAGTAAGCACATAGAGAAAGAGGTTATAAAAGCTGAGTAAATATCTAAAAAAATCTTTAAGACTTAGAAATTTTTGGTGATTCTCAGCTCTGGTGTAGCTCTAAATGAAAGCTGAATTACCAAGGAGAAACAAAAAATCTGCACGATCTGTGGATTTTTTCCCTAATGTAATTTGTGGTGTTTTAATACTGTCAATATTACATGAAATAGCATAAATAGGCTTGATTTGTATGACCTAATTTTATTAGTTAACTGAGACAAAAACATAGTTTTGGAGGAAGGAACTGAGACAGACTGGTAGGCTAATCTCTGTTATCCTGATGGCTCTGATGTTGCCTCCTGGATAACTCTTGTGGCTCAGTAAAGAGATTTGCAGTTTAAAACGGAGATTGTAAGAGTTACTTGGACACAGTTCCAAAGCAGTTGGAGATGTGTGAGTAGGAACAGGACAACAATGGCTAAATCAGGGTAGCTCAAGCACCCAGAGCTGTGAGATGGATGCCATATTTAAGGCACCTCATTGAGCCATTTTCTAAAGGTGTTTACCTTCTCTCAGAGTGGCATGGTAGCAGCAAATAGCCTGGGCATGCTCAGGGCGTGTTTGAAAGACTTTTTATGCTGCCAGAAATTATTGTTTCCTCTTGCCTTCAATTCTGCCTCCAAGACCACAGTAGGAAAAACAGTTCAGCCAGAAATAGAACTGTCCTATAGGCAAAATTCAGCCTCCATGGCAACAGTTAGACCACTCTTGGAACAATTTGTCATTCAAATAAATCTTCCATTTATTTCATCAGAGTTTTGCTTTAATTACAACCAGCTTACATGTATTTAAGCTTTACTGCCTTTCTGCAAGGTGGGAAAAACAATACATTAATTCATTTTAGTACAGATACTAAACTGAGCTGCCCTAAGCTAAGAGAAGCCCTGAACAATAACAGAGAAAAGGCCTCAGTGCCAACAGATTGAAAAACAATTACAAAAACCACCAGAATATTACTATCTACATATACACTACATACTGCATTCATGTTTTTATTTAATTAAAATTATTATCACATAAAAAACTGATTTCAATCACTTCCATCTTCCTTTTGCAGAAACAGAAAAGAATCAAACCTATGTTGTTTTTCTCAGTGTCTGAAAAAAAGTGTGCTGGAAATTACAAAGGCCTATGTTGCATTGCAATCTTTAAGAAAAAGATTGTGCAATTCCTTAACAGCAAAACAAAACTTACCCCACACCGCCATGAAAACAGCAAAAAAGACAGTAGCTCCATTGTCAAAAAGGTGGGTTACCTGAGGGATATATGAATAGCGTGATCAGTTTATGATAATAAGGCTTTATTTTCTATTTTCACCTAATGAAATTAATGTATGCATGATCATGAATGCAGCTGGCCTGACAATCCTCAGGATCCTTCCCTTGATGTACGAAATGCACCTGTCAATTCACAGGACTATTTGCTGGCTTGGCCTGGGACTGACCTCTGCCGACACTAGGTGTGAGCATCACTTCAGACCCAAAGCCTTCATTTTATTGAGCCAGGTACCATTTTATTGAGCCAGGATGGATCATAAAATAAAGGTTGATGCCAAGGGCACCACAGCAAATGCACCTAGGACACAACCTCAGGGACTGGTGAATCTGTAAGTGCAAATTATATCCAAGTGTTTCACAACCCAGACTAAGTCCTGGTAAAAGACAATGAATATTCATATTGTTGAACTTAATCTGTCCTTTCAAGATTTTATTTACCTAAGCTCACTAAAGACAAATACAAAAGGCAAAATTAATGCTTTTACCATGAAAGCATTTCTATTTGCATAGTTTAAAATGTACCTTGGCATAAACGCAGCTGTCTGACAACCTCATGAAGGGACAGTATTTATCACATATAGGACACATTATGATATCTGTAGCTTGGCAGACTTCTTTACTGGAAAAATATAAATGGTAAAAATTAATAGTTTGATGCAAAACAATCAGTCTGAAAATGGATTGATAAGTTTCACTAATATTCAGTCACTTATTGAACAATACTGGTTCTGTAACTGAAGCCAAGATGTTCATAACTGCATGTGTATAATTAATATTTGTTGACTAAGACTTCAGAGTTCACAGTCATAACTGCAGAGGACTGTTCTTCAGGGCCAGCCTAGCAGTATCTATTAACCATTTCCAGCTTCTTGAGTCAGAAGTGACCTTTGGTATGAGAAGTGTGAGGACAATTGCAAATAAAGTTGAGTTTGACCTATTCTTGTGGCTTAAGTGTGCAAGAACGTAGAGGTGCAGCACTCAGCAGAAGGTCCAGGGGGTTCTTCATCTGAAGAATGCCTCCCTGTGGTGGATCTTTGGGAAAGGCCTTGAAGAGGCCACTTTTCTGCTGGCCTGTTACAATGGTAATGAAGCAGCCCTACTGTTCCCTACTTCATGCTGAGTTGCCAGCACCATCATCAACTGGACCTGGGCAGGAAACATTGCATTCTATCCCAATTCAGGAGTACAAACCAAGGGAAGCCTGATACTGGGTACCTTATGAGAACCAAGAACAGTTTTTTCCTGAGTATTCATTCAACAGTTCAAAATGAAATAATTAACAATTCATATGAAAATCTCTTAAATTATTCATAATAACCCACAGCTGTAATTTCCCTTATAAAAGTACCCACATTACCTGACTTGGCAGTGGTTCAAAGTGGTGACTCCATACAAAAAGACAAACAATCCAATGAAGGCAGCTGGGAAGAGCATCCCTGTGTACCAGCCTAACCAGGCAAAGTACAGTCCGATTTTCTCACCAAAGTACCGTCTGTTTTAAAACACAACACAGTGAAGTTACCTGCTAATTAAAATAAATCTGCTTCATCTTGCTTGTTGAAAGAAAATAAATATTTCTATCATAGCTGAAGAGTAGATCAGAGAGCAAAGTCAGAATTTCCTGAAGAAAAAGCCTGCAACTAGGCTTCTAAATCCACACAGGGACCTGCCTCATAAATGAACTTAAAAAATGAATTTAAAAAATCACTAACCACAGTTTACAGTGAGATGAGTGGAGACCTTAGAAAGGAAATGCTGAGTTCATTTTAAAAAGCTAATTCTTTGTGTTTGGAAAATGGATGGCTTTCTTTGCCTTTTAGCTGTGTAACTGTACTTCCCAAATAATTGCACTGAAATCAGTTTCATCCTTAAAACTGGTATAACAGCAACAATGATTTGGGTCCAAATTATTTCTAAGAAATTAATTAACCAGAGGTTATTCCTCTAGCCAGTTTATTTTCATTTGCTTATTTCTTCTCTTAGCTCACTTCCTGGAAAACTAATCTCACGATTCTACCAGAGGTGGAAAGTAAAGCACAAGTAAGGTCTTTACGTATTGTCTTGCACTGATTTGAGGAAAGTAGTCTGAATTAATCCTAATTTGTTAGCTATATTGCTTCAAGACTAACAGCAAAGTGGCCAGGAAGCTCCTATTTGCTCCATATTCATCAGCATTTTCCCTCCTCCCAAACACAACCAAACCTTTATTTATGTGTGAAAGAATACATCAAGCACACAAAAAGCCTGTTGAACTCATTAGCATAGGAGCAGGCTGCATGCATTGTCCTGTGTTTGATGGTCTTGTGCACGGTAGGCTGAGGATCAGATTAGGATGCTTTACAAATCAATATGCAGTTATGATTACAATGAAGATTTTAGGAGATTATTTGCAAGGTTAGTTTTAAAGAATGAGGCAGGATGATATTCTTGCACTTCAGAGACTTTGCAGGCAACTTAACTTGCATATCAAATGAATTTGAGAATAGCTGCTGATGGAAACCACACTAATGATGAAACTTCAGATCTGTCCAGAGACAAAGAATGCAGTGAGCCAGCACTGCTGGCTCCTTTATGCTACCAGAAAACATCTTTGGTCAAACTGTCTCAGTGAGGAGGAGAAGACCCATGATGGGGTCCAGGGCTGGAGAAAGTGGAGAAGAGAAAGAAACACTTCATCTGGAATGGACAAAATAAACAGTTTTCAAATGAATATAAAAAATTTCCAGCAAAAGCAATATCTGCCTGGCTTGAGCTCATGCTCTTCTGAATCATACTGACCTACACTGATTATTATTATTTGAGTTTACCAGCACTGTGTGAGAAGCCAAATATTGTCATGTGTTTTTATTCTTCTGCCACTCAACGGAGACTCAAATTCACAGGCTAAAGAGCTGGTAAACTAATGGTAACAAGCTCAGTTCTGACAAGGGCAGCAGGTCTGGCTGTAAAAAGACACACTGGAAACTACTTTCTGAGCCCTGACTTAAGAGTGTTAGTGAACTGCTTGGCCTAATTATTTTACTGACACCTAGAATGTCAAGCTGTGCCTGCTCCACTAGAAAAGCAAGCTCACATTTTGAGCTTACTTCCACGAAATATCTATGACCTATTTTTCTCCATGTACATAGTTCAAAGTAGTGAAGTAAACCTAACATTCATCAAGATTTATTATTTTATTTCATTCCCTAATTCAAGGATGAATGCTTCCTCGTTCCACCCCCCAGTGACAAACATTCAGGCAAACTTCATTTCCTATCCTGTTGAGTCTTTCCATCTAATGGTGCACTTTTTTGATCTAGAGATCAAACAGCTTCATCCTAGATGACGACCCAAGCAAGGTTTATTGTGTGCATAAAGAAGAACGGACTTGATGAGGAGCAACCCAAATCTCTGCAATGTAAAGAACAGGCATCTGAGGCCATTTGTGAGCCTGGTTTTAAAAATAGGTGCAGGATGTTGACATTACTTTGACACATACAGGTTTAAATATGGACAAACAGCCTCCATCTTCCACTATTGCCCTTTACTTCACAGCTGGTATTCCACAGGCTGTACTATTGTAATTTGCATCAGGATCAAGTTAATATTTGATTTCTTCTGGCCCTGTAGTTAGCTTACTTTTTCTGTAAGTCTCTGCTCAGATACCACTAGGTTGAGTGCTGTAGAAAAACTACGGCAGTTACAAGGTCCTTAGAGATCTTCCTAGGTGCCACATTCAGAGCAGTTCCACATTTATTCCAATCCATAATTGGTTAGCCTGGACCATCGTGACCCTTAGGAGATTAAAATGGTTTAGAGACACTTTTGCTGCTCTTTCCCTTCAAGTTGCACCAAATATGTAGAAGAAACTTGTTCTTTCTTCTCTGTCACTATATAGAACAGAAGTTTCATATAGCTCTCCACAGTGATGGCAGTTCTCTTACCTGCACTTTAGCCAGAACTAAGCAATGTACATGAAGAATTCCAGGGATTTTTTTTCTAGGGTGCATCACTGTGTGTTACTTATACGTAAATTCCACCTGTTATCACTCTGCTCATTGAAGGCCCCTCTGAAATTTTCCAGCCTTGATAACATTTGCATCTCTGTTAACTTTGCTAATTTATTACCAACCAATTTTTCAGATTGTTAATAAAAATAGAAAAAAATGCTTTGTGTCTTTGATGGTTCTCCCACAGAAGATTTCCTCCACAGCTAAACTAAAAAGCAGAGACATGAACCCCCCCCAAGCACCTAACAGAATAATCCATCTCTCCTATCCTCATATATAGGAAACAATCTGGGAGGTTTCTGGAGTGTGTGGAAGATAACTTCCTGACACAGCTGATTAGTGAGGCAACTAGGGAAGGCGCCCTGCTGGACCTGTTGTTCATGAACAGAGAAGGACTTGTGGGTGATGTGATGGTTGGAGGCCATCTTGGGCATAGCAATCATGAAATGATAGAGCTTTTGGTTCTCAAAGAAGTAAGGAGAGGGTTCAGAAGAACTGCCACGTTGGACTTCTGGAGGACAGACTTTGGCCTGTTTAGGAGACTGATTGACAGAGTCCCCTAGGAGACAGTCCTGAATGGCAAAGGATTCCAGAAAGGCTGGATATTCTTAAAGGAGGAAGTCTTAAAGGCACATGAGCAGGCTGTCCCCATGTGCTGAAAGACAAGCTGGCGGGGAGGAAGACCAGCCTGGCTAAACAGAGCGCTTTGGCTGGAACTCAGAAAAAAAAGGAGAGTTTATGACTTTTGGAAGAAAAGGCAGGCAAGTCAGGAGGACTACAAAGGTGTAGCAAGGTTATGCAGGGAGAATATTGGAAGGGCTAAGGCCCAGCTAGAGCTTAATCTGGCTACTGCCGTAAAATAAAAAAAAAAACTTCTATAAATATATTAGCAGCAAAAAGAGGGCTAAGGAGAGTCTCCAGCCTTTATTAGATGTGAGAGAAAACATAATGATAAAGGATAAGGAAAAGGCTGAGGTACTTAATACCTTCTTTACCTCAGTCTCTAATAGTATGACCAGTCATTCTCTGGGTACCCAGCCCCTGGGCTGGAAGACAGGGATGGGGAACATAATTGAGCACCCATAAACTTAGGCTAAATGGTTAGCAACCTGATAGACAACTTAGACAGACACAGATCTATGGGCAGGATGACATCCACCTGAGAGTACTGAAGGAACTGGCAGAAGTGCTCACCAAGCCACTGTTCATCATTTATCAGCAGTCCTGTCTAACCGGGAAGGTCCCAGTTGACTGGAGGTTAGCAAATGTGACACCCATCAACAAGAAGGGCCAGAAGGGGGATCCGGGGAACTACAGGTCTGTCAGCCTGACCTTGGTGCTGGGGAGGGTTATGGAGCAGATCACCTTGATGCCATCACGCGGCACGTACAGGATAACCAGGCGGTCAGGCCCAGTCAGCATGGGTCCTGATTGACTAACCCAATTGATTGATTGAAATGACTAACTAATTGACTAACCTGATTGATTGAAAGGCAGGTCCTGATTGACTAACCCAACCTCCTCCTATGACAAGGTGACCCACTTAGCAAATGAGGGAAAGGCTGTGCATGTTGTCTACCTAGACTTTAGTAACACCTTTGACACCATTTCCCGCAGCATTCTCCTGCAGAAACAGGCAGCTCATGGCTTGGACAGGTATACTCTTTGCTGGGTAAGAAACTGGCTGGATGTCCAGGCCCAAAGAGCTGCGGTGAATGGAGTTAAAACCAGTTTGCGGCTCATCACAAGTGGTGTTCCCCAGGGCTTACTGTTGAGGCCAGTTCTGTTTAATATCTTTACCAATGATCTGAATGAGGGGATTGAGAGCACCCTCAGTAAGACTGCAGACAACACCTAGTTGGGAGGGTACGTTGATCTGCTTGAGGGTAGAAAGGCTCTTCAGAGGGATCTGGACAGGCTGGATCAATGGGCTGAGGCCAATTGTATGAGATGCAACAAGGCTAAGTATCAGGTCCTGCACCTGGGTCACAACAAGCCCATGCAACACTACAGGCTTGTGGAAGAGTGGCTGGAAAGCTGCCTTGCATAAAAGGACCTGGGAGCATGTTGGTCAGCAGGACTAGGGAAGTGTTTGTCCCTTTATGCTCAGCACTGGTGAGGCCTCACTTTGATCACTGTGTTCAGTTTTTGGCCCCTCACTTCAAGAAAGCCATTGAGGTGCTGGAGCGCGTCCAAAGAAGAGCAACAAAGCTGGTAAAGTGTCTAGAGAGCAAGTCTTATGAGGAGCAGCTGAGGGAACTGGGGTTTTTTAGTCTGGAGCACAGAGGGCTGACAGGAGACCTTATCACTCTCCAACTACCTGAAAGGAGGTTGTAGTGAGGTGAGGGTTGGTCTCTTCTCCCAAGTGGTGAGTGATAGGATGAGAGGAAACAACCTCAAACTGTGTGAGGGAAGGTTTAGATTGGATATTAGGAAAAGTTTCTTCACTGAAAAGGTTGTCAGGCATTGGCACAGGCTGCCCAGGGAAATGGTAGAGTCACCATCCCTGGAGGTATTTAAGAGACATTTGTATGTGGTACTTAGGGACATGGGTTAGTGGTGAACTAGCAGTGTTAGATTTATGGTTGGACTCCATGACCTTAAAGTCTTTTCCAACCTATATGATTCTATGTGATTCTGTGTGTGATATATGCTGTACCATTAGAATATTAATAAGAAAGTAATTTCTGTTTCTCAGCTATATACTAGCGAGTATACTAGCCCTCCAATATCACCTACCTTAACAGTGAATTGTCTCTCCCCTCACTCCAATCCAATGGTAGAACTATCACTGACTTAACTGGGCCAAGATTTCAATCTCAGGATTCATGAATAGGCACATTTTTCAAACGTGTTAAGCTACAGAGTCTGATTTTGGAACCATTAAATGTGATACTGGATTCCTTGGTGTTTGATGACCTCCATTATATAATCGTTTGCTCTCAGGATGGCTAGAAGGAAGTCAAGGAGCTAGAATACAGACAGGTTTGAACTCAAGCCAAGAACCTATCTATCTTCATTAAGCCTTTTGCAGGTCAGAAAGAAATCCTATATAGAACTTTTTTATATCACAGAAACAAGTTGTGAGGGAGCTAGAGCTTTCCAACATGTCTTTTGGACACATGAAGCTCTCATGTCAGGAGCAATGGGGTGGGGAGGAAGGCTTGACAGGAGATTGAAGGGGAGTTGTCAGCTTGCAATAAAGTAATTTAATGTAAACATGGAGTAACAGCAAATTACTCAGGCATTACTTTTGCTTTCAGGTTCATTTAGGCAGTTTTACAAACACTTTATATATTTAGTTTTCTCCCTCCCTTTTTGTCCTGTAAATAACATGTGCAAACAGCAGCAGGAGCAATTTGTGCACAACCTAGAGGAAAGCAGCTATGCACAGAAGTGTGAAGGAAGTGATCCAAAGCCACCACTGCAACTGTTTCCATTGATTTACATGACCCCAGAGCATATAAATACAGTTAAGTCCTGCCTCTTTCCAATAGCTGTCAATTCTAAGGATTTTAAATTATTCTTGTAAAGTAACTATGGATCCTAAATTCCAACAGAAATGTAATTAAAATCATGGTACCACATCTGTTGATTAATAAAAGTGCCTTTGTAGTTGTGCCAAATCTGTGCCTTCATACTGCCACGTGTTTCAAAGCGGAGTGAAAGCAGAATCATGCAATTCCCCTCAAATGACTTTTTCTCATTTATTTCTAATGACTAGTATCTCCATAACAGCCAGCTGATGAAATGAAATCTGTGAGACACCAAACTGACAGCACTGGAGATGTGAGATCTCATTTTTAACAGCTAAGGAAAAAACAAAACAGTACCAAAGTATGAACAATTTCATTTACCATTGTGGCAACTTGACTTTAAGGTGGAAGTATCATATCTATTGATGAGGTAATTATATTATCTACATCTAATTTACCCCTTAGCCTTTCTAAATCATATAGTAAAGGGGAATGTCAGCTAGCAGCAGCAAGTTCTGGTCAGATGTTTTTGGAAGAATTTACATCCATTCACTCCTTTTGTACAGATGGCAACACTACTCCCTTCAAGTACACCCCTGGGTATAGCTGTTGGCATGGGAAACATAAAAAAGTTGCTTCTGCTGCAGAACTGGCACTAAAAAAGCTTCTGTTTAAAGTATGCACGCTGAGATACTTCCGAGTGAAATGAATAACAGGTCTTGCTGGTGTTGTCAGCTCTTCAAGGAAAAATTTCCAGCTCACTAGACACGTGAGCTGCTGAGGGTGGCAGTAGACAGGAAAGATTTGACAGAGGTTAAGGAAATCTAGTGCCTGTAAAGTGAGAAGAAAAAGGCACTCCCTCCCCTTCCTTGTCACCCCTCCCCTCCTTCAGTGTATTCATTCCAGACATGGGTACGCTCCAGGCAGGAAAGGGCAGGCTGGGCTGGGGCTGCATCTTTGAACCCTGCTGCACTTGATGGCTACAGAGACTCATGCTGCTGTGAAAGCTCAGGGAGCCTCACAGCTCCCCCTGCTCCCCTCCTCTCTGGGTGAGCACCTAAACTGAACCACCACAGAATGCCCATGACCTCAGCCAGGGGGTCTGCTATGTTGATTGGGTTTTTTCTTTTGTAAAATAGGTGTGGAAACATCTGTAGATGTCACTTTCTGACGGAAAGCTAAGGCATCTTACAAAATCTTAAACATCAAACTCAGGCTACTGAAGAAGGCAGCCACCAAGGTCCAGAACAATCATGTGTCTAACATTGCTCATTCAGTTACCATTTATTTGCATACTTAAAAGCCTTCTAGATGCCTGATTGTCCCTGTTCATAAACCAAATTAAACCAAAACCCAGATATAGGCTCAACAGAACTTCCACAAACAAGAAATGTTGATGAAGAGTAGTAGCCTTGACCATCATGGACAAATGATTAAAAAACATTACAGAGATAAGTTGTTTATACTGTGACATTAATATCTTATTGTATACTGGGAAATTAAAATTTAAAAAGTTAAGTATAACTGTTGGCTCCTCAGTAAATCAGCAGTTTCCATAGCGTAATTTGAGAAAAATTCCATATTTCTGTCCAGGCCAATATATAAAAAAAGAAATAATAAACTTTCAGGATTAAATTATGAGATACAAATACATCAATTTGTTTTATAAAGCATTTTTTAAAATTGCATGACTCAGTAAATTTTTTCTATTGTATTTCTCTCTGAACTTTTTTTCTCCAAGGAAATTGAACACCTCCTGTTTTATGAAATGGATAGGTTTTATATGGCCTAAATCAATAACCCCAGCTGTCTCTAGGGCCATCCTCTCCAAATCTTTCTAACTGGAAACAGTTTTGAGAATCAATAAAAGTAAAGGTTTCTATCAGTTACAGGACTTATAAAAGGGGAAATTAATATGCTGGACCAATTGCATGCTCTGTATGACCCTTCTCAATGGTCAACGCATCAATACCTTCAGTGAATCCAATGCTTCTAAAGACTTTATTAATAGGCTCTTGTAGCTTCATATTCCTCTCTTCAAGTAGAAAAAGTCCATTAATGCCTAATAATAGTTCTGCCAACACGATCAGTAAAGGCTCTGGCTTTCTATATATGCATAAAAAATATGTAATCCTCTATTAGCACACGCAAGCCTATTTGAAAATATTATTTAAAAGGGCTCTAAGAATTTGGAGTCATATCTCAGCTTTCTCAGTGTTCCTTCTTTGCAGGCTACTTCCCAGATGAATACAAATCCAGACTGTGGCGATGTGGCTGGGCTGAGTTTCAGGGAGGTGGTACAGGAGAGACTTCCACCCATCTACTGCTAGTGCTGCTAAACACAGTAGCACACTCAGTGACTGTGAGCTCTGCCCCGTGCAATTTGTAAGAATTATTAAACTTCACTCAGGGCTTCTTCTGTGGTTGCTTTTTGGGAAAAAAGAAGATGATCTAGTCAATAAAAGCCTGTTTTTCACCAAAGCCGTGCTCTGAGGAGGAAGAAGAACTCCTCTAGTGGATAAACATGCAACCAAGTCTATCCAGCCTCCACAGATTTCTCTTTTCCTTTTTTTTTCTCTCTTAAATGTTCTGTAAAACCTTCATTAGAAGTTACGGTGTCAGGACACTCTAGAGGGAAACAACTTTCACTTTCAGTTCCTCCTACAAGCTCCTCTACAGATATTTCTTTGAATGTAGTGGCACCATGAATGAAATGGATTGCCATGTCCTCAGGATCAGTTTTTTAAAAACCACAGGAATTAACTGGGCTTTTCATGGTTTTGTCAGAAAAGAGATAACCTATGCCCAAAGCACCTATAATGTGACACACTAAAAGCAGGAAGATCTTACCTCACGAGGTCCAGCGGTTGGTATTTATACCACACTCCCCAGGAAGCCCAGCACTCATAGAGCAGATGTCTGTGGTTTTCTGCCCCATGGGTTCTTATCGAATTCTTACTTCTGTAACTTCCCTAAAATACAAATCTGGACATTAATGAACAGCAGCAGGAAAAAAGAATATCTAAGAAATCTCTCTCACTAGCAGTATGGATGAGAATTTATGCAAACTCCATACTTGTGCACAAAAAGCTAAATATGATATTAAAAGGCCAATTTCCTCTTGCCTCAGTAATATTTGAGATTATTTTTCCTAAGAAATTTATGATAAATGGTGTTCAAGTCAAAGGCTATAAACTGGAGAATCTCATAGAGAAAACCACAGCATAATATTTTTTCCCTCTGAAAACATACCAATTTATCAAACCCAAATACTTTTTACAGAACAGATCCAGAACAACTCTCCTGACTCATCTCTTTTTGCCAGAAAAATCCCTTTTTTTTTCCCCAAGAAAAAAGAATTACTAAATGGAAGGGAGATCAGAGGCAGATGCAGACTGCAGAAGAGAATAATAATGTTAATAAGATTGAGAATAAACGATTACATAATTAAGAATTCATTTTGTGGGAAATGTCTGTTCAAAAAGAAAAAAAAAATGAGAAAAATACCTCATGAAGAGGAAATGCAGCTTCATAGGAGCCATTACTGAGCAATCGATTCAGACCTAAGAATCAAAAGTATCCAATTATTTACCAATAGGACCAGAAAAACTGCTAAGTAAAAAGCAAAACATATTTTCATAATCAGCTGGCTAAATGAAGTTTGAAGCCCATTGACAGTAAAAGATACATGTAAAAAAATTAATCTTTTATTGATTTTGATGAACTAAGGGATAATACAAGCAAAGACTTGTTCAAATATTAATCATAATCTATCATTTATTATGCTGGAGGTTTAAAGATTCATTTGCCAAATCCATCTTTAGCATAACTTCAGTGAAATCAGGGACCTCACACCAGGACTGAAGTTTGGCCCCATTATGGTCTAAGGAAGCTATCTAGATGAAAGGCTGTATTTCCTGGGAGATGAACACTTCAGGGAAGATCTTTACATTTTTGAACTGCAGGCCAGTAAAGCAAGTGAAACTTTTAATTTCCATATGATAACAATGTTTAAAATATGTTCAGTTTATGTCTTATAAAAGCTGCTGGATGAACAGGTAGGACAGGAACAAGACAGGCTGCAGTAGTACAAGACCAGAAAATATACTTGAACCTGAACCAAAATTATTGCTATTTGGCACAAAAAACGTAATCATATACCCCACTCAGTCAGGCCGTGTCCCTCTTAAATGAGAACCTCGAGAAAAATAATGAATGATTGCTGAGATGTGGGCATTTTTCACTTGGAAAGTCACCAAATAGGACTGAACAACTATCAGGCAATGCAAAACTTAACACTGGCACTAACAACCTGAAAGCATTTGAACCCCATTGACCAAGAGACAAAGAATCTTGATTCTTTTCCTAATTCACAGGAGAATGATAGCAGCAAGAACACAGCAATGAGAAGTATTAGTTCAACATAAATAGGCTTTTAGTGATTGCGTTATTATTTGCTTGGCAGAATATGCTTTCTTCCAAAGTCTCTGTCAGAAAAGCAAAACCTGTACAGCTGAGCCAGGCTTTGCTCTGCCTAGTGATCAACACAAGGTTGTGTTCATGGTAGGTACAACACAAGTAGGTATATGAGGGAGCTTCGGATCTTGAGGCAGGCAGGGACTGCAAGTGTGTGTGCTAGATGCAATGGCTGCATGCACCACATGAATTCTTCCCTTTCTTCTCTCCCCTCTGCTTACTGTCATTGCTCAGAGCTATTGCTGCCCTCATCCCAGGAGCTGAGGAAGAAAGAAGTGAAGTTCTGGGATGTTTCTATACCTCTAGAGGAAGGACGGGGTTTAAACAGCAGGGAAATGACATAGGCCGCAGACATATGCCTATGACATAGGCTGCCTTTCCATTTATGATGCCCCAGTCTCTATGTGGTACACAAGCAGCACATGCTCTGTGTCACAGGACAGAAGAGGCACACTGTTTTGTACTCCAGACTTCCTCTCTCACCACCTGCTCTCCTGGATCTGGATATGTGCCGCTCCAAAGATCCATTCCACCCACTACTTTAAAGTGATGCCATAGTTATGCATGGCATCCTTTGCACTGAGAATGTCATTGGTGAACTCCTTTTTGACCTACAGCAGCTACAGAGATACAGAACCTTCCACCTCCCTTGGGGGTGGACAGGTACCCAGGGAGAAGCTCTGCAGGCTGAGATGTACAGCAGCGCAAATCTTGCCATACTTCTAAATACATTTTTATGAAGGAGTAGAAGCTTTTCTGCATGAGTCTATTTGCTTTTCCAGGGTCCTTAATCTGTACCTATTTCTTGCTTAAGTCAGTTTCTTTCCTTGCAGAGGTGATAATCCCATGTGGTGACATATATGCCTGTGAAAGCAGCCTGATATTACAGGGAAATTATCAGGTCTTCCAGGCAAAGCCCCTACAACAGCAGTGAGTAAGATGTAAATGGCTCAAAAGTGTTAAAAAGGAAGCAGAAGAAAGAGTCTGTTACGAGCCCAGGCAGACTTCTCCGCTTTTTTTGGTGGACTTAGCACCCATGTTTAAAAGCATGTTGGTCAGCACTTACCAATTTTGTTTTTCCCTTCTTCATATTTCACTCTTTGTAAGATATGGTGTACAATTCTACTTCTCGTAGCATTATTGAAGAAAGTATCTTTGTTGTGTATGATGAAGCTATATAAAAATACAAACAAAGGACATCTCAGGAATACATAGTAGCATGTTTAAAACACATACTGAGTTCCATTACTCTCTATACCATACTCAAAATCTACAGTATGTGAGCAAGTGCGAGGAAGATTAAAGGGTGCCAGATTAAGTGAGATGATTCACCGGATGAGATGATGTCAGTAACAGTATTCATTCCCTAACAAAGAATTACATGGTGAAGTCTGGAGAAAGATCAGAGATGTTTAAGCATTCATTATGACAAGCATCACTTTTAGATAATTCACTGAAAACTACAAAATACTTGCACAAAAATTTGCAAAAGAGTAAGATTTTTAAGTGCAGCTGTAGAAATACCCATTTGATTTCTATTTCAGGCTTCTTTATTATGCTTTATCATTAAGAGTCAGATGGAAACATCTACTTGGTAAACCACTCTTACTGAAAATCAAATACTATGTTAGAAATGGAAAATATTATATACTTCTATGTTTGGTCCTAGAAGCTAAAATAGAGTAGAAAATTAGCTTTCGGAAGGTACTTATGGAGTCATGTATGAATGCAGGTTCAATGGTTTAGACAAAATTGTGATGAGTCCAAGAAATTAAAAAAAAAAAAGCCACAAAACATACTGTATTGATTATATTGGCTGGCATAATATATTTTATATAGATTTCTTAATTCCAATATACATACTCAAGGAAAACAAGATATTTTCGCATATCATCATAATCACTGAAAAAATGCAAACATAAGTGTTTAGAAATATCATTTCAACTTGTCAGTTAAATACTGCTAAAGAATTCTTACAATTGCTTGAGGTATGTAGGGCTTCAGGATAGACTGTGAAAGTCATTTAGACACTTGATTAAGCAGATAAGTGGATGGAGTCTCTGATTACGTAGACCTGTGCATATATTGAGGAAATTAAATATTTTTTAAAATGCGGTCCTTAGTAATTGAGTGAACAGAAGGGCTAAAATATTTTAAAATACTTTGTCTAGGAGGTAAGATATTTTTCCTCCTCTGTGTTGGTGGAGAGCTAGGGAATTGAATAAACTGATAAATAAAATGGTAAAATCATTGAGATGTCATAGAGAGACCAGCCTGTAGGACTACACACTAGACAAATCTGACTGTAACAGAGATCATCTTGATAGGGAACTCAGCATGGATTTATGTCACCTTCTCTTCTGCACAACACGGGGTGTACTGCTCAGTTTTCCCCTCAGGTAACTTTACCCAAATGAAAACCCATTTTTTCAGAATGAATCTTTGCCCACGGAAAATCATACATGGCTTTGCACCTCCACAGTCGTTTGGAAAACCAGGCAAGGAGTCCAAGGAGTCTGGACTTCGGGGACTCCGTATGCTATCTCTTTATTATCAAAATTCTCTGCCAAATTTTCCCTACAAGACAATCTATAAGCTCCTTATGTTCAGCTTCAAAGGCAGATTATAAAAAACCCCCAAAGTAAAATTATTAAAGACAAGTTGCTCCAAGAGCACCATAATTAATGAAACCTGGTTTTCTAGAGGTTACCATCTCATGCCTCCTTTCCCACTCCACCCCAGATACTCACAGGTCATTTCGATGTCCACAATCTACTCAGTACTGTACTTCTGGCTTCCTCCCACACCCCTACTATTCCCACACCCCTACACATGCCCTACAGTACCTATTGAAAGTAATTTGATTTTTGCATATTGGCTGACCACTATGTGCGTGATGATTTACCAATGGGCTGCTACTGAACAGCATATACAATTGGTGTGCACTGGCTGCTGCCTTTTCTGTACAGGCACAGTTTTGGGCCTCTATTCCATTTCAAGCTGCCGATACTCACAAAGTAAATAAGGCTGTACTTATCCTCGAGACAGTTACACCTGTACCAAATTTAGTTGAAAGTAATCAGTATGTAAAATAATAATTATTAGAAGGACTTTGACAAATGGGAAATCAGATAAAATTAATACTTTAGGAATTTAGTTAAAAAAACAATTCAAACTCTGAAGCAGATAGTTCAGCATTATTGCCAGCTGAAGCTGGAGCTCTGTATTGGGCCATTTTAGTAGCAGCAGAAACAGATTAAAAGACAGTAGTAAACCAGAAATGAACAGTTAGTGTTTTTCCCACTATGTTTAATTTTCTTTTAATGTCTGACCTTCCTCTCCAAGATCTCACCTCCCAGACCATATTGAAAAAGAAATGTGAAGACAACTTAGGAAATCTGAACAACACAGTAATTTTCATTCTGACTTAGCTAGGACTTCTTGCAGGATTCAATTTGGAACTGAATCACCTCATATTGGAAACCAGCAACATTGATCCAAGTAACACCAATAATGTTAATCTACTCTCCTTTTGATATAAGGTTATTTTGCTCATCTGTTATCATGACTATGTCATATTACAACTACAGGTAGTTATTTCAACAACTTTTTTGGACAAGTATGTTAATAGTTTTTCTGAATTTAGTCACTTCTATTTTCATCAGTCATGAATGAAAAAAAGGGGAAAAAAATCGAACATTTTGTGTCTGTGAAGATGTCAACACCTCAGTACAACAACTGCCATGAAGAACTCTGCCTATTCCAGAACTAGCTGAAGCAGTCCTAAAACACATGTGAATATGAAAGCTGCAGGGGTTCTGCCCTGCCCATCCTTGTGCCAATAAAAGGCATCTGAGGGCAGGAGGGGCAGAGGAGAGAGAAAACTCACCATGTAGGCCAAGAACATGTCCTTCAGTGTTTTGGATGCAGAAGAGATGCTAGAGTTCACCAAAGGTGAAAAAGGAGTGCCAAAATGAGTCCTCTGGATGTCTTGGACTATCCCTAACAATATCAATGTTTTGGGATGGAATCACATGTGGTAAAGGCTAAAAATAATCCTCACCTATTTTTAAATATAAAAATCACAGGATTTTTTTTCTTTTGCTTAACTCAAATACTCAGATCATTTCTGTGAAACTGTCTGTAAAGTAGCCCCAGAAAGAGCAGTAACACTCACCATAACGAAGGAGGTTGAGAGCTCTGGCATGGGAAACAAAAATAGGCAGACACACGTGTGAGGCATTGAAAAGTTGACAATATCTCAAGTAGTTGTAACTATGTGTTACAACATCCCAGTTAGAGGTTCACATAAATTAGGACAATGCCAGGGAGGTTTCAATTTACCTCCAGAATCACAGGAGTTGCTCTTGTCAGGTGGGAATCATACAGTTCAGTGAAGGTCGTCTCCCTCTCTACCTTCTCTCCCACTCTTCAAGGGCATTTCTTCCTCCAAAAATTTTGTGCTCCAGGTTGTCTTCTTTCTGAATGTGGGTGGTAAATCCATATTCACAGAATAGCCATTAAGGCTACTTCGTGGTCTACAGCATCCAATGAGGAATTCAGAGGAGAAAGACTTTCTCAGTGTGTGCAGAATCTCATCCTTCAAATTTCCATTTGCAGGGGCCAGAGCTGAAGACTTTTCCAAACTAGGATTCATCAAACATTACTGAGCTATAAGCTGCACAAAGCATAGGCTTTCTAGAGAGCTTTTTAACCCTTGTTGCTTTCAGATGGAACAGTTTCCTCAGCTGTTCTGTTTCTGCTGCCCTTGCTAGAATTTCAATATGCACAAGGGCTTGACTATTCTTAAGAGCAATACAGCTTGTTTTCAGGCTCAGTAAGGGTTCAGGCTTTATTTAGGAGACAGTTCAGTTGAATGTTTTGATTGCTTTATCACCTCATTTGTAAGATAAAAAATAACTAAGGATTAATACACTATTATTTTTATTACCTGTGAAGTTAACGTATAGGTAGATAATAAAGCCAGTAATTTGTTCCACAACAGTTATAACCATTAGCCTGGTCCTGTAAGTCTTATTTGTGTGAGCTGTCCTTACTCAGAAGGAAAATCCCAGTGAAGATAATGAGAGAGCTTCTGGCAGGAAAGGTTCCAGAGTTGATCCTTAATTAAAGTCCCTTTTAAAAATGTCATTGTGGAAATATTGCTCTTACATTCATACTGTAAGCAACATGAAGAGTCCGTGAAGGTTAATTGCTTTGAAATTATATTTGTAGCTTTCTTAATTAGACTCTGAACTGGAGATTCAAAGTATCTTTCCATGGATAACAAAGCACAGTAAAACTGTCATCTAAAGAAGGCCCTCGAATGAATGCAAATTCAACCATGAACAAACCGCCAATGAATTCCTGTTCAAACATTCTCTTTGGTAACTTTGTGGGTTGTACAAACCCTTTAGGGCTAAATTTAGCTCTTAAATCTTTGTCTAACACCCATTTGAAATAAAAATGGTTTTACTTTTCAATTTATTTTGGAGAAGCAAAAGGCAGGAAAAGGCTATTTTGTGCTGTACTGATAAGATACACAAGCTGAAAGCTGAACACCCATGGTCTGGTTACAAAGCTACAAAGTCAGGATGTATACATGCACGTATCAATGTGCATCTTTGCTCCACAGGATCCCCAGACACTGAAATATTCTATGTCTGACACTCACCATACAAAACGGTATGTTTCAAGCAAATGTCTATTGCTGGCAGCAGTTCAAACTAAAAGCACAGATGTTGTCTGTAGCAGTAATCACTATATGAGGTGTGTATTCTTTAGCGCAGGAGAAATGCCCAACCCTCTGCACTCCCAGGTAAACCACTGGCAGTAGCTAGCTGTTGTTGACTGAGGCAATAGCAGGTTTTAACCTCATTTAACATCAGAGAAAGCAGATCATCAGCTGTAGTAGCAGCAACAAGATGAGCCTGCAATATTCCGGTGAGATTACTACTATACATCCCTGTAGTTTATTTGTTTGAAAATGGGTATATTCTCACTTTCTATTTATCTTCATTTTGCCTGACTTTTAAGGCTGCAGCTGACTTTTTTATCTAAAAGAAAATATTTATCAATGGTTATCAGGAATTTTTCACATTGTGTGCCTAAAACAGGATCACACTGGGATTAAGAATGTATTAGTGGCTTTGTCTGTTTCAGATTTGGCACATCACAGCCTCAAAACTGCTAAAGTAAAATAGAGAGTCATGAAAGTGCTGAATCTCTCATCCACCTTCCTCTGCCCTTCTCCGCAAATCACCCTGCCACCCAAATCACTTTTTAATTTAAATTTGTTCACTCAGGAATATTAAGCTGAGATAGAATAAGCTTTATATATTTTTCAGGGATACCCTGTTTCATTCAGTTTGCCAGGCAATTAAAACTTCCAGAATCAGAGAGGATTTAAAAAACCCATTACAGGGCATTTCCAAGTTTCGTTGCACAAAGATTTGTTTAAGAGCAGGAATCTTACAGAACTGTGATTCCCTGCTTATAAAGAGCCATTTGCAAATGTATAGTTATTATACTGTAGATGAATATAAACACAAGAATGACTCTTCTGGTTCAAAACAAGTAAATGTGCCCATTCAGCCCTGTGCGTTGTCTCCAGTGGTAGCAGCTCCCTGATCTTGGGGTGAGGCATCTCAGGGTGACATAGGCACAGATCATCTTCGTGGAGATGGAATTTTTTAGGGCTGATCTGAGCATCAGAGAAAGCTTAAAATGTAACTCCACCCTGAGAGATACATATCTTGGAAAACTGACAAAGATACAGAATTTACCACAAGGGGACATAATACAAATGAGAATAAGTCCATTAACCTTTGGTATAAAGGGCCAGTTTTGTTTAATTGATCCAGATATTGTCCTACTCCTCCTAACTGTGTAAATTTTTATCTGATTTTCACTGAAGGAATAAATATTTATTTTTAAGTGGTTTTTTTTTTTTTAATTTATATATTAGATTAATATTTAACCAGAGAGTTTAGCATGTTTGGACAGAAAAAAATACCGGAGAAAATAGCTCCTGATATAAGGTTTGAAATCTCTAAATAGCAATTAAAAGCATTTTCCTAGCTAGTATACAGCTATCTAAGAAATTGCAGCTAATTGCTACTGTTACTATTCCCAGTTGACTAGCAGCTCACTACATAAAATAACTAACATGTAGTAGAAAAATAACTAATTATCATCGTATCCGATGGAAAACATTTTTCACATATTGTGCAGCATGCATTCTTGTAGCTGATAATTTTCAGAAGAAATGCTTTGACATAAACAAAGCCCTTCCCACGCTGTGGCTGCAGAAGAGAGATACTACTCAAAAGTCTATCCTGACAATTATAATTTTGTATTCACTCAATTCCAAAAAAATGCTTGCCTCAGCCAGGCAAAGCTTGTTTCCTCCAAAAAGATATTTCCTTATACTTAGGAAATAAGACAAATTTAGGTCTTCTCTTGTACTGACAATTTTGTGATACACCCTATAATGTACGTCATAATTCCATTAAAAGAAAACGTTAAGTCACACTGCAAAAGTTATAGGCTTACAAATGTGATTCTTGCAGTTTTCTTCTTTGCCTGTTTTGGAAGGTGGGCAGATGGTTAGCTGTGTCTCTTAACACAAATTTTGTTTCTTCTGAAAGCTATTATTTCCCTTCAAAAATATAATTCCTATTGAAAAAAGGCCTGATCAGGATTTGCTGGTTTTGGTCTTAACTATTTTCCTTCCCAGACTCAGCATTGTAAGTACTGTCAGTTATCTGTCATTCCATGTTTCTAAAAGGAGCTATCACAGATGAAGAGCATACTCATGTCATGTTTCAAACATCATCTGTATCAGACTGGAGACCTAGATGTGCAAACTGTGGCTCAAAAAAGATAAATTGCCTGTTCTTCGCTGAGGTGAAAAATGTCTGGGGTTATGAAGAAAGGAAGAAATAAGGAATTCCAGACCTAAATTGCAATATCACAATTTCTAGATGAACATCAAACATGGACAAGCTCATATAAATATTTAAGGAATAATATTTTAGAAAAGTAAAGGCACATAAAACCAGGAGAGAGGGAAGAATTCTGCAACCTCCAGCTATGGTATGTGGTAAAACCTACAGTGAAGACATGGAGATCTTATCTGAAAAATCAGGATAAGGAGAGTTACGCTTCCAAGATGGTTGTATCTGTGAATTATATACTACATGGCCATTAAGCAATTGTTCAGCATGTCTTAGATAAACATTGATTTATGACAACACAGAAATCCAAGATATGTTCAACTGGCAAAAGTACCTATCTTGCTCTCCAGAAATACTTGTACGATATCCAGAAAAATCATCATCAGTGTAATTAAAAGATTGATTATATGCTTTAAGCTCCTGGGGCTGTTTCTGAAAGGACAGTTTAATGTACTTTCCACTCATCTCTTCTTCTCATTCAGGATTCCAGATTTGCAAGAAAATGTTATCTCTTTTACTATAAACTTGAAACTCAGAATCTGTTCATAAGGTCTGATATAAAGGAAAAGCAGACGCTGGTGACATTTTTCAGCTGCCACCTGAACACAGTGCAGAGGGTCTGAAAGCCTTGCATTTATTCCCCATTCTCTGGGGACTTCAAGAGTTCAACATGCTACTAACATTTTCCTTCTTCAAAAAATGGCCCTATGGTGGATGAAAAGTCTCGAACAACACCAAAGTTAGCCAGCAGAGCATTAATGCGTTACTGGGACCCCCTGGCGCCCCCCCACCCCCCTCCCCACCCCCCTGCCCAGTGCATGTTTTGTCTGAATCAGTTTTGGCACAAGTGTGTGGTGGAAAGGGATGCAGGGTCACATCTAAAAGCCCAAGAGTAGGCAAGAGACAGTCACTGTTATTCTAGCCTACAGGATAATGTACTTGTTGAAGACAATGTGAACTCCACAAGTAACTGTCCATGAAAATTATGTAGACTCCATTATAATTGCATTGTAATGGCAACAGTAAAAGCACTCTAGCAAAACCTTAACTACACCAAATATGAGAATGTATGGACTTTTCTTACCACTGACAAACTGCAAGCTAAATTATTGTAGGTGGCAATTCTTTATTTCTGCAGCTAAAGAATTTCAGTATCTATTTATCTACACATTCCTAAAACAGTATTGTGGGGCTCTGGGTTAGAAATTTAAATAAAAGCCTTGAAGCTTTTAAACCTAAAAAGGTTTAAAAATTTTTTTACATTCAATTAGTAACTTCTTATTTGTTAAAAACCAAGCAAAAGCTTATGTAATGCAACAGTGACAACTGAAAACTGAAACTTTCATCTAATATGGAGGCAGGATTTTCTCAACTTCGTAGCGTCTCTGTTACTGATCTGAGTGGGTGACAATTATCAGTGCTGCCCTTGTGAAGGTTACTACACTTAGCAGTGGGTAGAGGTGAAAGAGAAATAATTTCCTTAGTGATCAAACCCTCATCTGGCACAAATGACTCAGGCAAATGAAGGTGCCAGTCACAGTAATTTCTATGTCAGTTAATATGTGTTGTGGTAAACATAAATTAAAAAATCCACTTCTACTCATACTTTCCCCATGTTTGGGGATAGGAAGGCATCTTCACTACTGGTTCATTATATACAGCTCTTTCAACAGAATGTTTATGTATATTTTGGAAGAACCAGCAATTTGCACAAAGTAAGCAGCAATTTGTACAAGGTAAGTGAACTCCAACAGAGTACACTCCTTGACTGTTGACTGATACTAATAAAATTATTCTTTTTAACTCTACTTTTCCAATTATTTGACACCCACACTCCACAGTCAAAGATTAAAAGCACGTACTAAAGATGTTCCTGAAATGCTCTGCTTACCAACATACCCTGAAATTCTTGGAACAACTGAAATGTTTACATGCAACTCACTTAGATGAATATTGAACAAGTCATTATATTTCAAAATTTTAGTGAAGCAGAATAAGACAGACACAGCCAACAGGCTGGAGCATGACAGGAACACAAGAATCCTGTCAGAGCCAGCACCTTTTGGGAGAAGGAGGCCAGCTCAGCAAGCATTTTATCAGTCCCCACACAAAAGGAATGGAAGACTACACAAAAGGAATGGAAGACTACACGGAAAGCAAAACAGAAAATGTCAGGCCTGCTGGGGATCAGAGCTTCAAAGTCTGAAATGATATAAAAGAAGTGCCAAACAACAGCAGGATTGTTAATGAAACTAACACAGTATTTAATACCACCCTGCTGCCAGTTTACCAACACAAACATGAGCAAGGCAGAAGAATGAAAAAAATATTCTGGTTTGTATGCCAAGTCTCCTCCAGACAAAAAAACCCAAACAACCCTTTCTTACATGCTGTAATTTTAAGGGAAGTTTAGTTAATATGACTATTAATAAATATCAACCTAGACATCCACCAATTTATTAATTTTTTATTATCACTGGTCTGTTCTCAAAATAATTTGTACTACTACTTCTTCTTGCAGGGCACAATAACTGACCCATCTTTTTGCTCAAGTATCATAAGACTCTGTAGTCTGAACCTGAAGTCTAATCAGGGCACAGATATTTAGTGGAGATAACTCTGGCTGGTGGTCGGTGATAGGAGACGACTTCTACTGAAATTTCCCTGGAGTTATGTACCTGGTTTTGTTTTTCTGCTGAATCACAGAATCATAGAATTATTTAGGTTGGAAAAGACCCTTCAGATCATCATGTCCAACCGTAAACCTAGTACTGCCAAGTCCACTGTCCCAAAACCATGTCCCCAAGCGCCACGTCTACTCATCTTCTAAATACCTCCAGGGGTGCTGACTCACCCACTTCCCTGGGCAGCCTGTGCCAATGCCTGACAACCTTTTCAGTGAAGAAACTTTTCTTAATATCCAATCTAAACCTTCCCTCACACAGTTTGAGGTTGTTTCCTCTCATCCTATCACTCACCACTTGGGAGAAGAGACCAACCCTCACCTCACTACAACCTCCTTTCAGGTAGTTGGAGAGTGATAAGGTCTCCTGTCAGCCCTCTGTGCTCCAGACTAAAAAACCCCAGTTCCCTCAGCTGCTCCTCATAAGACTTGCTCTCTAGACACTTTACCAGCTTTGTTGCTCTTCTTTGGACGCGCTCCAGCACCTCAATGGCTTTCTTGAAGTGAGGGGCCAAAAACTGAACACAGTGATCAAAGTGAGGCCTCACCAGTGCTGAGCATAAAGGGACAAACACTTCCCTAGTCCTGCTGACCAACATGCTCCCAGGTCCTTTTATGCAAGGCAGCTTTCCAGCCACTCTTCCACAAGCCTGTAGTGTTGCATGGGCTTGTTGTGACCCAGGTGCAGGACCTGATACTTAGCCTTGTTGCATCTCATACAATTGGCCTCAGCCCATTGATCCAGCCTGTCCAGATCCCTCTGAAGAGCCTTTCTACCCTCAAGCAGATCAACGTACCCTCCCAACTAGGTGTTGTCTGCAGTCTTACTGAGGGTGCTCTCAATCCCCTCATTCAGATCATTGGTAAAGATATTAAACAGAACTGTCCTCAACAGTAAGCCCTGGGGAACACCACTTGTGATGAGCCGCAAACTGGTTTTAACTCCATTCACCACAGCTCTTTGGGCCTGGACATCCAGCCAGTTTCTTACCCAGCAAAGAGTATACCTGTCCAAGCCATGAGCTGCCTGTTTCTGCAGGAGAATGCTGCGGGAAATGGTGTCAAAGGTGTTACTAAAGTCTAGGTAGACAACATGCACAGCCTTTCCCTCATTTGCTAAGTGGGTCACCTTGTCATAGGAGGAGGTTGGGTTAGTCAATCAGGACCTGCCTTTCAATCAATCAGGTTAGTCAATTAGTTAGTCATTTCAATCAATCAATTGGGTTAGTCAATCAGGACCCATGCTGACTGGGCCTGACCGCCTGGTTATCCTGTACGTGCCGCGTGATGGCATCAAGGTGATCTGCTCCATAACCCTCCCCAGCACCAAGGTCAGGCTGACAGACCTGTAGTTCCCCGGATCCCCCTTCTGGCCCTTCTTGTTGATGGGTGTCACATTTGCTAACCTCCAGTCAACTGGGACCTTCCCGGTTAGACAGGACTGCTGATAAATGATGAACAGTGGCTTGCTGAATATTTCCACCAGCTCCCTTGGGTGGATCCCATACAGCCCTGTAGATTTGTGTGTGTCTAAGCAGGCTGGTAGCCATTTTCCCTAGGATTATGGAGGCTTCATTCTGCTACCCATAATAGCAGAGGGTGTTATGGCAGAGGAGATCCATGTTATTCATTCCTATTGCAGCTAATAAATCCAGTCCCTAGAAAATTGTCCATTCAAAGTGAGGCATTTAAGAGCATTACATCAACTTAGGTTTGGCTTCTCCCCGAATAAGGTCATGTATTTCAGATTTTTACACTGCCTATAATTCATTCAGTGTCTCCTGTTAGTACCCTGGTCAGTGCTGCCTATTCTTTGTGATTTTGTTCTCAATTAGTTAATGATTCTTTCCCATACCTCAAACACTGTAACTACCCATAAGACATCCTCTTCCTCCAAAATTTGACAGCTGTGAAGGTCAACATGGGATCAGAATGTCACATGGGGTTTTGCATTTTGCAAGTGAATAAAGGCTTTTAGTAGTCCAATGATTTCTCTAGTGACATTGGTGCAACACTGGTGCCATTTGTACGCTTGGACAAGCGTCACTGATAGGTCTTACCACTGGCATTTTGCAAGCAATTTTGCTTCCATTAAAGACAGAGAAATACAAACAAAATGACATTCTTTGCTTTCTTAGAGTTCTATTTCTTCTACAATTGTAACTAGGAATGAAACACAGTATCAATTTATTTCGATCATCAATGTTAAAAGGACTTAACTTTGATTATGCTAAACACAGAAAAGCTGAAAAGGAGTTTTAATCACATCTTTAAGTAACCAAGAACAACTACAATTCTGACCTGAGATAGAATTAGCCATTTGACTCTGTTAGGGGTGTAATTGAAATTCCAGCAAATTAAAAGGAACTTCTCAATTGATTTCCTTTAGCTTTGAGCTGGACCTTTAATTATTAGAAATGTAGACAGTCTTTATGCTCTCTCGGGACTCTCTATCTCTCCCTTTTTTTGTGGCAAAGAACTAATTTGAAGGCACTAGTCTTTAAGACATGAACTAAGAAATCAATTTTTTCCAGGGTGAATCCAGAAGGAAAAGTTTTCATCTTGTAATTAAGATATAATAAAATACTCACTGATGGATCCTTTGTTGGCTGAATGGAGCAGTATAGCAGTCATTCTCCTCCAGATCTGGCAGTGTCTCCTTGTCCAGTTTCATTGGCTTTTTAGGTAACCATCCTCGAAACCTGCTTATTTGTTTCTCGATCCTGCAGCACATGAAAAGTGTGAGCATTTGAGATACTGTTTTTTTCATTACATTACAGAGCACTTACGAAGAACACGTGTTGGCAAACTAGGCCACTTAATATTTACAACTAGAAAAGATGCAATGTCTTTTGACTTTTTTGAGGCAGACCAAATTACACATGCTGAACTTGATTATTAATAACCAGCTTTCAGCAGAGAGCTTCTTATTTTGTCTCAACAGAAAAACAATGCTGATGGTACATGCTGCTATAAATCTTATCAGACCAGTAAGATCTTGAATACTCTATAAACCTCTATTTCTCAGCTGTTGAGTTAGTTTAAATTTCAGGCTTAATTGACACATTAGACTTTGGACATATAAACATTAGAACATCAGAGACTGTGACAGAGACCTCTGGCAACTAAACCCCAGCACGTTGCATCCCTTTACTGCTCTTGGTACAGATTCTTAGCTCAAAATTGATGCAATAAGAAATAGGCTACTTTGCTCATTTGGTTCAGTTGTAGTGTCTTGTAATACTACAACCTCCATGAAACTAGAATACTCAGTGTATAAATTAATAGGTGACTGCTACACAGATTCTTATATTTAGAAGGTGAAAGAAAACTAAGATCAAGCTGGAGAAAGGGCAGATTTTACTGCAAGTGCACTTACGCAAAGATGCGCACCAAAATGAAGGCAAAGGGAAGAATCAGAGCTGATTGGAGAAGATAATATAAACCAAAATCAAATCCAAACTAAAATGTTATTATGAAAAATACATAAGAAAGATGAGATATGTCTGGCCAATAGCCCTACTCTCTCAGAAGTTCCTAACACCTTCAAGTCCTAATCAGTGATCCCTTCCTGCAAAAATCATATACTGTAAATTATGGACTATGCACATACTTCAGTCAGTGGATGAATCTTTCAAAACTGGAGCTAAAAGGGCATGAATCAACATCCTCTGAAATTTAGGTCCAGTTCTGGATAAAGTTCAAGGACTGGAAATGTATTTGTTTCTTTTCTTTTGACAGAAGTCAGTGCAATAACTCTATGTCCAGCAAATGCTGTGAGCTCTGTGCAGTCACTTTGAGGGTGGGTTAGATGATTGGACAGTGAGGTGGATTGAGAACTGGCTTAACAACAGAACTCAGAGGGTTGCGATCAACAGGGCAGAGTCTGATTGGAGGCTGGTAACTAGTGGTGTTCCCCAGGGGTCTGTGCTGGGTCCAGTCCTGTTCAACATGTCCATCAGTGACCTGGATGCAGGGACAGAGTGTAACTTCAGCAAGTTCACTGATGATACCTGATGGGAGGAGTGGCTGATACACCAGAAGGCTGTGCTGCCATTCAGCGAGACCTGGACAGGCTGGAGAGCTGGGCTGAGGAGAACCTCATGAAATTCAACAAGAGCAAGTACAAGGTCCTGCACCTGGGGAGGAACAACCCCATGCACCAGTACAGGACGGGGGCTGAACTACTGGGAAGTGGCTCTGTTGAGAAGGACCTGGGAGTGCTGGTAGACAGCAAGCTGGCCCTGAGCCAGCACTATGCCCTTGTGGCCAAGAAGGCCAACGGTATGCTGGGGTGTATAAAAAGGAGTGTGGCCAGCAGATGGAGAGAGGTTATCCTCCCCCTCTGCTCAGCCCTTCTGAGACCACATTTGGAGTACTATGTCCAGTTCTGGGCCCCCAGTTTAAGAAGGACAGGGAACTGCTTGATCAAGTCCAGTGGAGAGCTACCAAGATGATCAGGGGACTGGAGCATCTCCCTTATGAGGAAAGGCTGAGAGACTTGGGTTTGTTCAGCCTGGAGAAGAGAATAATGACAGGGGATCTCATCAATACTTATAGATTTCTGAAGGGTGGGTGTCAAGAGGTTGGGCCAGAGTATTCCTAGTGGTGCCCAATGAGAGGACGAGGGGCAGTGGGCACAAGCTGGAACACAGGAAGTTCCACCTCAATATGCAAAAAACCTTCTTTCCTGTGAGGGTTACAGAGCAGTGGAATGGGCTGCCCAGGGAGGTTGTGGAGTCTCCTTCCCTGGAGTCATTCAAAACCCACCTGGATGCGTTCCTGTGCCCCCTGCTCTAGGTGTCCCTGCTCAAGCAGGGAGGTTGGACAAGATGATCTCCGAGGTCCTTTCCAAACCCTACCATTCTGTGATTCTGTGAAGGCAATCTATACCCAAGCAGCTGAGTGTGTGGGAAAGTGACATGAAATTATTACATAGTTTCATTTACAATACATATAATATTTCCTGGAATATTCAACATTCTCCCATCAGGTGTTTTTATCCTGGATAAGAAAGCTAATGTGAATCTTTAAACATGGGCACATTTAAAAATTGCATACAAATTAGCTTGACTTGTTTTGGTACCATTTGTGTATTCCCATTCTGGGAATAGCATGGTGGGGGGCAAATTTACCATCAGGACTGTTTGGAAGAACTGGAATGTGTATGTGAACATAACATAAGACTTATACTAAATTAAGCATAATCTCTTTATGGGCAGTGTTTGCACTGGCCCAGCAGTTCAGATTGCAGGAAGAGGTAGTTTGCAAATGTCTGTGTCTGAGTGCAGGCGAGATGTCAGATCCCAGCATTGTAAAGGGCCTGACCAACTGTAACTCTCCAGTTGCAGCATCCGGCCTGACAGCCTTGAGCTAGTCTGTGCAGACACTGATAGGAATGACAAGGGAAAAGTAAGTTATCTCCAGGGCGATTCCCTCTCTCTCGGCCTCCACTTTTCCCCCCGTAAAGGCCACAAGCTCTGCATTACTGTATATTCAGCAGCCTTAGTGATTCTGGATATGGAAAAGGGAAGAGGAATCAGGCAGGTTTTCTAAATACCCCATTCCATGCTTATTCGTTGACAAAAGTCATTATTCTCTAAGCTATTAACAGTCTTCCTAATCTGCAATCTGTTTTCCACTCATCCTGCAAGTCAATGTGCACATTTGAGATATGTGTGCTGCAGGTTTATCACACCATGCATGCACACACAGCACACACAGAGTGCTTTCCCCACTTAAGAGCAATGCATTATTCGTGCTGGCTTCTTACTGAGTGTACCCAGAATATGACTGGTTTGCCATTCCCAAGGCTCAGATTACTTGGCATGCTCAGTGAGCCTGCTCCTTCCCTGCTGGCAAACAGGTCTGAAAAGCTTGCAAAGCCTTTCTGCAAGGCCCAGAACATACAATACAACAAAGCCATCCCTAGGGAAAAAACCCTAGTTATCTCCTTGGAAAAGAAAATTGACCAAACTCTTAAATTGCCTCCGGGACACTCCAACAGTGCCAGCAGCAAGCACTGTAGGCTTTATACGCTACAGGAGCATCTCTCTCTCAAAAAAAAAAAAAAAGCTGAAAGAGTGGTGTTGGTGCTAACAAACACAGACACACAGTGTTAAAAATCTACCATGTTTTACTGCTTCTTCAAGGCTAACCCATGCCTCACTTTCCCTTACGGAGAAGCTTATAGACCAGCTGAATAGGGAAACAGTGTTTGGAAAGCAGAGCAACCTACACAAGAACAATAGAGTGCATGCAGTGATGAGGCACTGTAGAGTTAGCCACAATGAAAGAGGAGAGTGGAAGATCTGATGATACTATCCTTCCTAAATTCCTTCTTTAAAAACACTTTTTACCCTCACATGGAAAAAATTAACTTTCTTAATTCACACAGTGTCTCAAAGACAGAATCTCTTCCACTTCAATCCTGCCGTGCTCTCCAGGTCTAGTCTTTATGCAGTATTGTCCTTCTGAAGAAAAGGGGACTAGGATTGTGCTTAACACACACAAAGGATTTCTCATATAATTTCAAAGAAACTGGTTTCTCACTAGGAAGTGGGGTAGAATAATTATTTTCAATGGGAGGAGGAAGTTAACAAAAATATGTTTTTAATCAAGACGGGTTTTTATTTCTGGCTCAGCTTTGATAGACCTTAACACATATTGTAGTGCTAGATATTGTCTTAGTTTAGTTTTTAGCCACAATACAGGTAGAGTTCTAGGTACTGTAAAGGTGCCTGATACCCCTCCATTCCTCTAGAATATATGAGAGGAGTTTTGTTATTTGAAATTTTGGGATCATGACAATTTTTCAGAGAGAAAATTCAAGTCAGTTTGACAAGTTGCAAGTGACTTGCTCTGGGCTTTACCTTGTAACAAAAGTCCTCTTCAAAATAAATTTTGCCTGAATGTCAATATAATGTTTGACTTAGCTCAGAAAAATGGACCAAAGCTTCAGTTATTTGTAATCTTCACTGAACTAGGAGTAGAGGAAATAGATGCTTTTATTGAAGCTGTATATCTGAGTTTCACATAAATGAAAATAAAGGTGTAAATGTTTTATTTTTTCCACTGGGACTATTCAGTTATAGCTTTTCCACCCCAAGTAGCTATTTATAGACCTGAACATAAAAATTGAGTTTAGTCAAGTGTCATCATTACTCAGGAACTAAAATACCAGAAAAGGATCATAACTCTTCCCATACTGACTTCAAATCGCATCCTGACTTTTAAGGAAATTAATGTAAATCAAAATTTCATACACCACATATAAATGCTAGAATCTTAACCTACTCCTTCCTCTTAATCTATTGCTTTATTCAAAGCAGCCATGTCTTAATTAAAATCAAGACAAATTACAAAGTAAACAGGCACTATAGTATTTATTGTAAGGTGAGGATGGAAAGTAGGAAGCATCAACAAGCTTTAGAACTGTGTGCATCTATTAGCCTGTGTCAACTTGTTAAAATGTCTGAACTCCACAGAGAGCCCATTAGTAAGAGCCCTTACTAATATAAAGAAGAAAATATGATAATGTGAGATCGGTGCTGGTACTTTCAAGTCACCAGCACAGTGTGATGCAATTGAATATACAAACTACTTTTTAATATGCTCATACAGCACAGTGATAATATGTGATATATTTCCCATGAATGTTCATCTACTGACCTTATCTGCAGAGTGATACAGCTCTTTACTCCAAAATGCAGGTATTTCCAAGCTAATTCTTCTCTCTCAGAGGTTCATGGGAGTTTTTCCACTGACCTCAGAGTGAGACAGTGAATCAAATGCTAGACCCTTTTGAAAACTCCATCAACAGCACTGTGGCATTAAATGCTAACATATGATCTGGTCTTTGCCAAGCCTGTGTATTTTTTAGGCTTTTTGGAGACATTTGCATTTGATTGTGCAATATATCAAAAAGAAAATGCAAACTGCAGCATTGGAACTTTTTCATTGCATTAAGTCAGGCATAAAACAGGCATGGAGCACAACCTTAAAGATATTTAATAATTGAGTGAAAGCACTTCAGAGTTTCTTGAAAAATACTCATCTCTCAAGCTCAATAATGTTACACCAGAGATGAACTTGGTTCATTGCTTTCCTATCTACCAACAAAGTACTAAGCATCCCTACAGAGGAAGCAATAAATCAATAATACCATCACTACTACAAGTAAGGAAGGTGCATGGAAACAAACAAAAAAAAGCCATAACTGTGGTATTTTAACCCCAAAAATACTCCCTAATGAGCTACATGAAAAGAAAGAGATACAGTGTTTGCAGTAACACACTTACTCTTTAAAAGACTCCATCAGTTGAAAAATATTTCCTTATTCCTAAAAAAGGCAACACTTTCACATGGCAGATGCCTTAAAAACATAACTTCTGTATGTGTTTTTGCAGATGTCCTAGTCTGTAACGATTCCTTCCATCCTTCCTACATACACAGCTAATAAATTTTTCCTTCCAGCTTGACCTTAACCATTATTTTTGTTATTGGGTCCGAATGAACATAAACTGGACTGGCATAAAAACTGTACTCACCTATTCATGAACTTGTATCGGCGGTGCAGGTAATAGATTTTTCTCCTGGAAGAACAGCAAAAATGAAGCCAGTCGAGAAGAAAACCCATCGTCAGTTACAGTATGAACTAGCAAGGAAGGAAAGGAGATTGAAGACAGAAGCCTGTAAGAGGTGGAGGAAGAGACTAAAAGAGAGATTAACAGAACTGTCACAGGAAGCCACACAGACTCTGGTGGCATTTGAATTGCAAGGTCATGGTTTTCCCATTGTCTTCTCTTTTTCTGCTATTTGTCATGCATGAAAGACAGGGACCCAAAGATGTTTCTATTTCAGAGAAGACCACAAACCGTTGCAGGAATTTTATAGGCCTGCATAGGAATTTTATAGGCCAAATATGGATAAATTATGTCACATCCACTAGTTAATTATTAAAACTGCATTTGGTGAAACACCAGGGGAATCACTTAGAAAAGCCAGGACAGTGGGGCCTGATGCTGCAATATGCCATAGCACATGCAACACCAACCGGGACCAGTGCTTGCTGTTGGAGTAACAGCCCTTGAAACAGGCTAGGCTAGGTAAGCAACTGCACATGTGCTCAGCAAACCCCACCAAATATGCAACCACTCCCTCTGCCCCTTATACAGGCACGGCTGATTTCTGTTGTCAGTGCAATAAGCTGTGTGGGAGTGCATGTGGAGAACCAGTGAACAGACAAGGGTGCATGAGCAGACACTTGCTGACCACACTTTTGGCTTTCTTCCTGACCAGCCCTGTAGGGCTCACATCGCCTGGGGTGGGCAAGTGGAGTGGTACCATAACCATCCTGTGTAGATCCAGAACGGGAGTCTACCTCCTGCCCCACCTGCTGCTGGCAGCTCTTGTTCTCCTCGTACGTGTCTATAACACCACAGCTTCCAGGATTTAACCAATCATCTTCAGCAGAAAGATCACATCTTCACGAGAGTTAAGAAAATCTGAGGGCTTTCACGTCTACGGTTGGGGCTTATACTCCTTACTGGAAGATTTGGGTGCCTGCCTGAACTCCAGTTTCCTCCTCCAGAGGCTGACTTTGTCATTCGCTGGAGGTCATCGTTAACTCAAGGTGGTTTCTGTATATTCTGAGAGGTTCCATGGTGTAACGCTGAACCGTACCACTTCTGGAAAATGAAGGGCTCATATCATACTTTTCATTCTGAATATTTGTGTATATTAAATGTACCATAGAAATATGGTTAGAAGGAACTTGCCCCAAGGCAAGTTCCAAAAGCAAGCATGATCGGGACCTTTCTAAAATAAGACAGCACTAATGCTTTATAAACTATAGAAAAAAACCTGGTTAGAATTCCAGGTTAATTTTCAGAACTTAGAATTTAAATAACATGTAATATTTTGACATTGTTTTTGTTATCAGTGTCTATATTGTGCTGGTGAAGTGAAATTTTCAAAACAGTTTCATGTTGGCCGGCCTCCTTTGGCCAACTCATCCACAAGATAGTGTTATCTTGCTGTACTCAGCAGGAGCAGAGAAGGGTCAAAGATAAGTGTTTCTGAAGATGCCATCCACTTCTTGGTTTTGCTTCAAATATTCAGAGGTATCCACTGTTTTGGCACCCCTGCTTTGAAACAGCAAGGGTTTTATTCGCTGATGTGTGGAGCTTGGACAATTCCAACCTAAAATATTGGGAGGTGCAAGCAATCAGCAGCCCTTAAAACAAGGGGTCAGACAAGGGCACCTGGAAACAGGCAGTCTAGGTTAGTGGACATTTTGTAAAATGTTGGTCCCCTTGTTTTTAAATGGTAAACAGTACTGTTGCTTTTAAAATAAAATTTAAATGCCTGCCCAGCAGACGTTAGTAAATCACCATGATTTCCTCTTAACAATACTGTAATAATTCTCTCTGTGTGGATGTGGAAAGAATGAAGCCATAGTCCTGAAGCAAGTCAAGAAAACTTTAGTATTTTTGACGCTTTCTGTATAATCCATATGGCACCTACTTTGCTGTCTGCCGAAAGATAGATTTCAGGGGAAAAAGGGACTTCAGATCAGGAAAGAACAAGTTGCTTACGGTGACTAAAATCTGAGTTCCTGGTGTATTTCTTAATCATGAGACCTTATCCTCCCCTAGTGGGGCAGGTTCATCTCAAGGAATGCCACATAAGTCAAAGGAGGTATGCTTTTGGCCCAGCCCATTTTTTTCCATGGCTAGAACACTTTGTTAAAAGAATATTCATATCTTGCAATGACTTGTGATAGCTTTTATATTTTTCTCTCTATCACTAAAAGCACAAGAAACAACAGTTGAAGATTTGTTGTGAAAACGAAAACCAATATACATACAGAATAAACCTGCAATTTTGTCCTTAATTCATATCCCTTTTTCCTACCAAGTTCTGTACTGCTACAGCTTGTCTCAATTCAGAGGCATTTTTCATCCTTAAGTAAGAAGAAAACAGGAATAGAAATCCTACAAAGGACACCAACTCACTAGTTGCATATTCTGGGTCTGATCCTTTTCTTGCTCAGGAATAATTCCATTAAAATCAATGGAGTTATGCATCTATAAACCCTGCTAACTGAAAGAAGAATCAAGACCTCTCAGTTCATTGGCTTTGGTCATTTCCAGTGGAATCTTTACGCTATTTTAACAGTTCTGATAACCAGCGGAGTAAAATCAATATTTTACATAGAAAATTTTATAGCCCGACATGCAAATAATATTAAATAGATAATAAAAATAATATGAATGGCAATGTGGAATTAATTTGGTTATCAGTAGCATTTAATATAAGTTCCTTATTTGCTCCACAGAAAAAAAACATTTTATAGTCTGAATTTTTCTCGTATTAGGTGGGATACTTATTTATAATCTGTATTTCCATAATTACACACTATATAAGCAATTTACAGGTGCTGAACATACCAGATACGTCCAACAGACATGCACTTTCTGTGCTGCCTTACGTACCTGGATCTTCTTGACCTCCCATTGATTTCAATGAAATGTCCATTTAAAAAACAGCAGCGCACAAGTATGCAGGGGGCTCCAGCATTGAAGGGGTTAAAGGGCCTAAGGATAGAATACCCATGAAAACAGCTGCACTGCTACAGCTCACCTTAATTTCAAACCAGCATTGTACTGAAATTGCAGGCATTAACAAAAACGGCAATGGATATGGTATCTAAGGTACTCCATTTATATTTTCTAAAGATGTGTGGTATTTTATAGAAGAGCTTTTCCCAGTGCATTGTGGTATTATTATTACATTAGCTTTACAGTATAGTGTGACTTTGGAGGTTGAGACAAAATACAACTACACCTACCTGAAAGGCATTCTTACATTCATTAGTTCAGCATATTTGCCCAGGACCTCCCAAGGGGCATGCAACTTCACAAAGATGATGTCGCTGTTTGTTAGAGATGACTGCAAAAGAAAAACAGAACAGCCACCAGGGCTTACTTTTTCAAGTAAAAAAGGAGGAAACTGTGGTCAGTGGTCAACATCTATTTTTCTGGTCTTGTGCCACTCCTCCCTCTTCCTGATTCTTCCTCAAGCACATGTAGTTCTATCAGTATTTTGTCAACTTATTTTCCTTCTGGTTTTCTGAAAGCCATGCTGTGAGTGACTCCCTTCTGGCTTGCAAATGTGTTTCCTTCACATGGAAAGGAGGACGTGGAAGGGAGGCTGTTGTTATTTACCCACGTGTGGGGTGGGAATAAGGCTGGTGGGTAAATCTGGGTCTGGAAGCTTGGTCCTGAACTTCAGCTAAAAGCAAAATGGCAAGACAGGATCTGATTCTGCCAATTGACCTGGTTTTCACCACTCACACCGAAGTGCAGGTGGGTGGAGACATATCTGGCAATCAAGAAAAGTTTGTATTACAGTGCAGTCTCAAGATTTGACATTCAGGAAGGTCAAGGGCCACAACTGTGCCAGCAAGATCCCTTTGCAGTGCTCCCATCTTCTTTTTTATGGGTTGTATGTAGCACGGAGAGAGCTTTACATAGGGTATTTGCACCAGAATGTCTATTACCTAAGAGAAGGCTGTCTGGCAAAGAACAAAGAATATGCAGTAAAGAGAAGGGGAGAATTTTAGCTCTGTTTGTACTCAGAAGTAGAAGTAATACTTTACAGGAAAGCTATAGTAGAGTCAGCTGAAGTCGAGGTAACAATGCGGACAGCCACATGTTAATATTGGAAAATGAATTGTTCAAATTCTAATGGAGATTAATTAAATTCTCATAAAATTGCATACAATACAGCTTTAGAAAACTAAATGGATCACATTAACAGAGACAACCCAGAAAATGGGTAAAGGTGTACAGGGTACGAGAAAAGGAAAGTGAGACTCAGAAAACCAGGCAAGAAAATTGTTAGTTGGCTTTAGGGATGATTTCCTAATTTTTTAGACATTCCACTATATTCAGTGTTTCTCACATTAATTCTTGTTTAATACAACTTACTGGGAGCTCTTAAATCTAGTATTGTTTACCTGGAAGCTAAAGTGACTATATAGGTGGGAGGCTGACATTTGTACTTTTGATGCCTATTTGATTCTTCCCTCCGCTATCCTGATGCTGAAACTATTGAAACTGCTATAGCATGTTCATGTCCTTAGAGTAGCTAGGACATTATTACTAGTTTGTGAAGTGGTAGGAATGAAAGCTCCAACAGCTAAGATACATATATATAATTTCCTTTAGCACAGGAAAAAAAAAAAGGCAAAAAAAAAAAGCCCCAACACAGTCACTACAGAGTTAACATTTTTTTAAACAAATAGAATATTGGAATCCTCAGAAATGGACGCAGAGAAGTATTAGTACCCAAAGTACTATTGGGCTGCATGAAAAAACGGATTTATCACATAATGCAACGCATGACTTTCTGGTATTAAAAACTTTGGAGAAAAATCTTGCTGTTCTTTTGTTGATGACTTTTTGAAAAATATTTCAATATGAAATGATATTAACAGCAACAAAATGTCCCCAAGAGACTTGCTTCAGAGACAATTAATTCAGTTGGTTCAGTTGTACTCTTTCCATTGACTTTTATGGATTCTAAATGAGGCCTCTAATGATGTTTTTCTTTATCGGTATATTTCATAAATCATCTTTTATTTTCCCATGAAACTTCTGCAATTAGATACTACAAAGCCAAGATTAAGTACTGCTACTCTAAAATTTTTCTGCAAAATACTCTTTTAAAGATGAGGTTAAGTCAGCAGTGGACTGGCAATTTTGACATAAACATCTTGGATTAAAAACAAAACTCAAAAGAACCATCTAACAAGCCCAATATACAAAAGGAAATTATGGTCCTGACATACCAATAAAATTTGTGAAATTGAGGAAATGTATTAAAAACAGCCTGTAAATTTAGTGATGGCTGTTAAACAGGATGCTTATAGGTATTTCCCAGCACATTGTAGTTTAATCCATGCTAGATATGGCAGCCACAGTAACATGACTTGTGGACGTGCTGTTTCACAAGTGACCACTGTCTTAATCTGAATTTGACTTGTCATGTGTTACATGTTTTCACACAGAAACATAAAAAACTTCTGAATAGTTATCACAAATGTAAATACAGATGTTTAAAGAATATATTTTACTCAATATCTTCTAATGTTATTTTACCAGCTTTGTCAACAGAAGATCTAACCAAAATACATTTGGGAGGTTCAGTTATTTTCAGAAGAAGGAGGTAATAATGCTAAATTATTAATATGGAAATCCATTTCTCTTGGGTTTGCTCATGTTAAGTGTTCATAAAGGAAAACACTGAGAAAGCCTGAGAAAAACAAGATTGGAAAGAGAAGAATAAATCCAGATGGAGGAGTAATAGAATGAAATGTCACACACTCTTAATCCGAGGAGAAAATAGCTAATCAAAATACCTGAAAAAAAATATCAAGAGCACGATCTTAGTTACAAAAATACTTTAGTGAATAGAATCTGCTAAACTCTCTGCTAGATTAGTATTTAGACACAGAATCCTTCAGCTTCTAAATGTTTCATTGAGAGGAGAGGAACATTCTTCTTTTGTAATTGACTTCTGAAGCTTGGTTCATTAAATGGTTTGGAAAAGTAAACTCAATTTCACATTATGGGAACATGCAAACAAAAAATCAATGTAACATTACTCCCCTTGGAAATTTAAATAAGATGGCTACTGCCATAAGCAATCTGCGAGAAAGTGATGTCTAGATGATGAAGAAAGAAAAACAGAGAAATCAAGGAGACAGAAAATTGGATAAAAGACTTTGCAAACACAAAAATGGAATAAGTGTCTGGAATTGACCTGCAGCACCGAAGCCTATAGAGTTATCACCATATGATAGTTGCCAGGCCACCAATGTTCAAATAAATTGGTTGTTTCAAACTGATGTCTTCAGGAGGAATACCTGTAGCAAAACAGATTTTCTTCTGGTCAGTAATAACATTCTTTTTGGTCTTCAGAGTAGGGCAAACCCAGTGTGACAAAAGACTTATCAGAATCAGAGAATTGCAGACTGACTTAGGTTGGAAGGGACCTCCAGGGTCATCTCGGCTAACTCTCTAACTAAAGCAGGGCCAACTTAGATCAGGTTGTTTCGGGGCTTGTCCCATTAAGTCCTGAATACCTCCACAGGCAGACATTTCACAGCCTCTGGGCAACCCACTTTCTGGAACTGGTTGGAGAAAAGAATATTTCCTACGGAAGAACTGACTCTCCTCCAGAGAAATGTTGATTTAAAACCACAAGTTTCTAGACATGAAAATTAATGAAAATTCAAAATATTCAGTGCAAAGACATAATTCTTTATAAAATAACTTGTTTCTTACAAGAACCTTTTCAAAATTATTCTGATTGAGAAGCGCTAGCAAGGTGTATTTAGTTTAACTGAACTCTGATCTTCAAAACAGGTTGGTATGGCAGAATTCAGATCACCAGAGTCTGGATTACAGATAGCTAATCATACAATGAGTTTCAGTCTTCAATGCCATTAATCTACTATTTTTCACAAGCTGTAATTCTTCTCTCCTCCTTCTTTCCACTCCCCAACCCCCTTTTCCAGCTGGAAATCATATTCTGTAATTCCTGAAAATATTAGATCAGTATTTGATGAACACAAGTATCTATAGCTCTTATCTCTGTATCAGAGATATTCATTAATTAACAAACTTTCTGGCTTCACTGAGAAATCACTTTGGTACCATATCATCGCTGCCGATCCCAGAATACAGGCAGTACCATAGGCCCACATATTATAGACCTGCCCTTCTGTCAAGACCACCTTTTTCTTTTACCATTAAGTTTATACAGACATTGTATTTCCAAAGAAAACAAGTCAACCACAAACATGCTTAAAAACTAAGCACCATCTTCTTCTCCAGTATCACTATATAAGGAAAGAGGGTAAAGCAGGGGCCATTTACATAACTCCAAAAGCATAAGCACCTGCTTTGGTGAGTTACAGTCATCAGTTAGGCCAAGGAAAATTTGTAAAGGGCAGGTTCTTTTTCTTCTTCTGAAAGCACACAGAGTGGTGTTAACTGCTGTTTAAGTCCTGACTACTAATCTCACATGTACTCCTGCAGGCATTCTAACTCCTTTTGATGGCAGGATTTAAATACATATATTCATTACTGACCTGACTCTGCTCCTTCTGAAGTTATCATTGTCAGTCTGAATGGAAGCAAAGTTATGCTGACATTGAACGTCTCTTGAAAAGCCTACTTTTTGCTCTATTTGCAGGCTGTCTTCCAGGATCAAGGCTGGAGATTACTGTCTTTTGTTGAATACCCTCTTGAACATTCTCCTCCAACAAAGACTTTTTTTTGGTTCTTTATCAATAATATTGTCAAGTAATTTTAAGATAAAAACAACTGTAGGGCTCACCTCAATACAAGCATTTATTGAGCCTAAAAGTTAAGAAAGTTGAAAAAATAGATTCACAGCATATAACCTTGAAGACGGATAAAATTACAGAGCCTCCAGCTGAATAGTGTAGTTGTTTAATTGCCTTGAGGCTACTAGGCAGGCAACTGCAAAAACCCAATGCTCTCATTTACGTATGCGTATATCAATAAGGAAAAGAAATCAGAATTTACATTAAAGTGTTTTTCCTTTCATCATTTAAGAGAAAAATACTCAAGACTGGGACTCTCCTCAACTTTTAAAGCTTTCCTCATAAAAGGACATAAATAAGATTTTGAAACAGATCCAGGAACCAGAATTAAAGTTGCTTCCTTTAGCAAGACACTGCAAGGCAAGTTAAAAAGCTAGAATGGGAACAGTGCTTTAACTTCTGGCAAGCATAGCTTATTTCTGAGAAGGCCATAATGAAGGAAAAGCCAGAAAAGGAGAGAAAATCAACATCCTTCCTCTAGTTACAATTCTTGCTATAATCAAGCTCCATGCGACATCTGAGTGCAGAGTAGTAAATAGTAACTGCTACAGGTTTCACTGTTTTTGAGAATTACTCTGTTACATTAACCTCAGAGATTGATTTTCCATGTGGAGTGAATTAAGTGGAAAAACAAACCCCAGCAAATTTTAGTTGATTAAACCATTCTTCCTCTGTGAAACAGAAGTAAATGTAAATTCACAAGGGTACTTCCACAGAACCGGAAAAGCAGCAGTAATATACTGCCAATACTTTTCAAAAGTGCATACGCTACCACTGGGTAATTACTTAGATACTGTCAATATATGTCCAGTGTCAGGGAAAATATTACATACTCACAAGCATTAACCTCCATGTTCATGGATCAGAGAAATCTAGTAAATAATGGGGCCAATATCTTCCACATGTATACCTTAGATCAAAGTACAGGTTTAGTGAAAAAGGAGAAGATACTGCTCAGATTTCAATTAGGATTTTAAGAAGCTTTTGACTTAAACTGTAGAACAAAAGCAGTAAGGATGAAAATAAGAGTAAAAAAAGAAAGCCCTAACTAATAAATAGGAAGCTGCTAATCAAACAGTTTTGACGTGAGGATGCTGTCATTTAAAATATAGAATAACTTGATAAGACAGAGCCACATGATTACAACTGAAAATTATTTTTATATTAAATCTCACGACAAAATTTGATGATGGGGTAAGACTTTATCTTTCTTTGCAAAACACTTCCAAAGGTTCAGCTCCAGTGGAGTTAGTAATGCTGGCAGGTGTCTGGCTATTGCCAGCATTCAGGCAATGTGTCATCTAATCCAGCTCAGAGCAGGTGTCATTGTTACAGTGCTTAATTTCTGGCAGCAGCTGACAGGATCTCAATGCTGGAATAGAACAGAGTTAGTAACAAGGGGAAATGTTTGCAAATGTCCTTTCATGTACTCAAAAATGTGAGAGTGGGAGAGCAACTTAAAGAACAAGGTAGGTTATTTGAGTAGAAGTAAAATGCAGAAACTACCTCATTGCTCAAGTTTACTGTGCAATGATGAGCTTACAGTCTGCAATAGAGAGATACAAATTCCTCTGAGATAGAAACAACATGAGAAAGGATGCCTTTAATTGTAACTTAAGTCATCTGAATTCACTTGTGATGGACAGGATGGATCTCACAGTAAGGTAACTTAGATTTACTAAATCTACCATGGAAAAAATATCCTCTGACTTGGACTCGACTTCCTAGAGAAAAGCATTAGAAATGGCTGCAGCATGACCATCTTAATGGAAGAGGTTGATGGGAATGTGAAGCATTGATAAAATGTTTCTTGATAATCGCATTAGTAAATACTGAATGAATACAGGTTTGACCCACCTGGTTTAGATTTCTGTGACAATTAAAATAGCTAATCATATGAATTTCATCTGACAAACAGATAGGATTCGTCTTTTAATTCCTCTGGACTGGAAGATAGTATAAACTTGTGAAATTAATTACTTCCAGATTTAAAAATGCAGACAGCTAAAACCTCTGAGCAGAAAATGTATTTTTACTTATGAACACATTATTTGACATTAAGTCTCTCTACATGAGGCATCAGATATTAGGCAATTTTAGATTGAAAATGTTAATATTTTATACAATGATATTTGAGATCATCAAACATTTTTGACTGTACTATGGGCCAAAAAAGGTCTTTTATGTACAATATTTTACTTTTGGCATCACAGGCCTTTAAAAATATATCATACAATTGAACTACATTTTATAAGGCAACTTCCTTTGTGATTTATCCCAAGTGTAAAATATGAAACCAATATTTTTCCAGTACAGATTTATGTCTCATTAATAATTTTTGAAGTAGAAAATACTCACATTTAATGAATTGTCTATTAAATATTCATGTTTGCTCTTAGAGGCTTGCTAGAAAGCCATTGCTCTGGCAAAGAAAAAGGCAATTTATTTTTTGTCCAACAGTTAATTTCAAAAACTTAATAATCAATCAAACACACAAAACATGCAGGCAGGCATTATAGCTTTTGCATACAAATAATCTAGAGGAACTGAACAAGCTGCTTATCATAGCATCATAGAATAATAGAGGTTGGAAGGGACATCCAGAGGTCATCTAGTCCAAACCCCTGCTCAAAGCAGGGACAACTAGAGTGGTTTGTGGCATCTTGAATATCTCTATGGATGGAGACCTCACAACCTCTCTGGGCACCACAGCATCTCTGGACAGAAAGGCCACCACAAACCTCCTATGTGGACACAGAAATGTTTGCAGCAGCCCAGGTTCTGAGCACCTGCCTATGCTCCAGCAAGATGAAGCTATTTGACTGTCCAACTCCTTCTTCAGAGTCTTGTTCCTCAAGACTCAAGGAAGGAAGACAAGAAATATGACTATCAACCTAGACTTCAAAGTCTTTTCAGTGTCAGCGCTTTCTAGGATGCAGTGAACTGTCCTGTAGCTCTGTATACCTCTATATTTGACAGCGTAGTGCAAAATTCTTTCTAAAGAGAGATGCCAGTGAACTCAACATGACCATAGCTGAAGAAGAGCCTACTCCAAATGATACTATCAGGGAGAGGCTTTAGTTCAGTCCACATGGCACAATGAACCCCTGAGTTCTTTAAGTCAGCTACACATCCACAACGTGAAGAATTACAGGCAGAGGTGTTGGCCCTGGCTACATAGGGACCTGCGGGGTTAGTGCATGTGCATGCTAGCATGGCTGATTATGTTGAGTGCTATCCCATGCTGATGTGACTTATAATACCTGCAATTCCCAAGCTAATTCACTCGGCAACACCTGGGGGGTCTCTGCACCATACCTGGTTGTGCAGGACACATATTTTGCTCTGCTTTGCAGGGAAGTCACAGAAGACCACTGTCACAGCACCTTCTCAAACTTAATGCAAGTCCCCATTTTCCAGGAAAGGAAAGGCACCAAAGAAAACACAAGACCCAGTTAGACGAAGGGGAAAGATGCATGTGAAGAAAGTAAATCACAGCTCTACCAGCTGTAGTTCCCCATGTAGTCTGAGAGTCTGGGCAACTCAAACGCCTGTTCCCTTGGCTCACATCTGAGTTTTCTGTGCTTTATTTATCTTACTGCTAAGATTATTAGAACTGGAAAGTGTTTGAGGAGCTGTCTTCTGATAATTCATTTCACATTGTTCAACTCATTGCTGCAAAACTCTTCTGTCTGGCTTATTTGTAGGCAGATGTGAGTGAGCCATTTTCCCTTTCCTCTTCTCCATTACACAAAGAGTTGTTATATTGCTTTAATAAGATGGCCATAGTGAATTTCTGGGCACCTACACTGTGTAGTCTTACTAAAGATTCTCAAGTGATCTGATGCATTTTAAAAATGTAAACAAAATTTTAAAAGGGAAGTTTTGGAAATCTGCCAAAGCATATGGTAGAGCAGCCATCTCTCCAGGTATGACACCATTGCTACTTGAAAGTGCTTTCGAAAGCAAAGTATGATGGCAAGAATAAGCTTGATTACCACTGTTCAGCTCACAATTCAGATTAATATAATTAGGTAGATTTACCTTTTTTCCAAATCCCAAACCATGGTCAGACTGTGTAAGACTTCACACACAAAAAAATTAAATATCCATAACAACAAAAGAAAGGCAAAACCATCTTAATGTACTGGCTTCACAAAGTCACAGTTTCAGGCTGATCATGAAAAGAAAAGTTATGGTCTAGAGCAGAAAGGAAATTCCTGATAGTTGATGGTCTACATGATTTTTCATCTGTCTCTATTCAGCTAAGCTCAGAGTAGTTTGACTTATGTATTTAACTAGATCATCTGATGTTAAAAAATGTATATCAGAAATAGAAGAAAAATAAAAGTTTCTTAAGCAAAGGTGGCATAATTAGTATTTAACTGGAGACAAGATAAAATTGAACTACATAATAGTATCTCTAAACTAAGAAGGGAGAATGTTGGATCCTTTGTGCATCTCTGTACAAATCCCTTCATGTGCTAGATGTGCTTTAAATGAAACAAGGTCCATGTATGACAAGGGTAAACTATGATTTTGCTTTGGACTATTCTAATTTGTTGTTATAAAGCAACTTCCATTCATGGCAAACACACTGACAAGGCAGACACCTAAACACAAGCTCCACTATTGATCAATTATTGCCGTTCCCAGTGTGCCTAGTGACATAAGGTGCTGGATGAAAACACCTCCTGTATGACACAGAAGAGCAAAGCAGCACCAGATGGAGCTCAATATTTTAATGGATCGGACAAATGTGTCAGAGGACAAAGATAATTTGCTCTCCTAGTTCAGAGCTTACATGAAGTTTAAATTAGAGGAGTTACAGAAAACAAGCAAGTCATCTTTTCTTTCAAGGCCAATATCACTACCAAATAAGGTAATGTTAGTTTTGATCTGATTGTGTATGTTGCAAAGTGATGGAACTAATCCTAAAATTGTTTGCTGGATAATATTGACATTTGAGGTCTGTATGATGCTGTGAAACAAGAATCCCCCTCGCCAAATTTGCTTGCACCATGGAAATCAACTGCAATGAAGATCTTTTCTTAACAGACAATATTATCTTTCTCTAAAGATGTAGAAATATTCATTCTTTTAAAGAAGTCCCCAAGTTAGCAAAAGGCAGATTTCTTCAGCTTAGGAAAGTGCAAACATCTTTGTTATCTATTGACAGAAATTACACTAGGTGTAAACGTTTCTAGAATTTCTTATTTTGCCCACTTTCTATAGAGAGGCTGTGTCTCTAAGAGCTGCAGCAGAGAATTCACAGTCTAAAGATGGAACAGAAGTCACCAGAGTGTTTTTTAGCTCTGTAGTACTATTCAGATACTTTTATTCACTGTAAAACTTTGGAGTAAAATTGAAATTCTCACCTCTCATACCTCTGGAACTAGTATAGCTGGCATAATTAGAGCAGTCTGTTTCTTTCTCTTATACGGGGAGTGTAAAAATGCAACACAAAAAGAAAAATAAGATAAAATCTCACTGCACTTAACAATACCAATTTTTCTATACACTTTGTAGATGCATAGATGCAGTATTATAGATGTTTTCTTCTATTACAAAGATTTCCTGACAGGAAAATTATAATTCCATTAGACGATTTCTGAAAAAAAAAAATCAATATGGCTCATGCATCAAGGACTCTATAACTTATAATTCAATCATTTTCTTGAAAGGAATTTGATTAAAAACAAAACAGTTTGGGCTCAATGAATATTGGAAAACATATTCTAAACATATTCCATTAGTGTTACATCACTAGACAATAGGAAAAAATTATCCAAACTGCAGAACGCTTTCTCAGCAAGCCACCACTTAGGGAATTATAATTGTTCATACACTGCAGGCTGTAGTTCCTGCCAAATATTTAAAATATAACACCTAGCATGTCCAAGAAATGTAGTGTAAAAACGTGCTTTGCACCACTTGATGCAACTTTATAGAGTCACTGTAGTTCGTTCTGCTGTACACACAGCACCCTCAGGTGTAATGTCCTTCTCCACCTTTGTCTTACACAAACAAACACACAACTGACAAACATCTCCCACTGATATATTTGTTTCCTCTTCCAGAATCCCATCTTTCTCATGCTTGCTTGTCTCCTCCACATCAGTCAACGTCACTTTTCTCTCACCAGGTTCCCTCACACGACCACAGAAGGCAACTAGTCCTACACATCATTCTCTGACTATGTGTGACGTATGATGGAGGTATTTCCAACATCAGACCTCTGCCAATGACAACCTCTGGAGTACAACAAATTACACATATCTGTATTTTTAACAATTTCAATTTGAGGAAGTAAAAGGAAGTCCTCTTAACGTTTGAGGGAGAGGAACCTTATATAAAATAAATGCATACAAAATTCCACAAACTACCATGGGAAGAAGAATGTGGAAATTTGTGATTTGCCCAGATGGCATTTAAGCACAAAATGGGAGCAAATTGAAAGTTTTGACAACGATTTTGTTTCTGACAGCATTTACATAAAGGGCCCATCCAGCACAGATGCCATGTCTCCTTTAGAACATGAAAGGTTAACAGGAAAGTATCAAAATACTAATAAGGAAAGAGCTCTGGATAACAACTGAGCAATCACCACCACTGTACATGGTTGGTGGAAAGTGCAGTGACAGTAACACTGGCAAGAAAATAGAAGGTCTAATATTAGAAATGTCACGAAGAGCCTAAAGTGATGAATTTACGTCAGCGTATGAAATTTTTTTATATATAATGAAGAGCAAAGAAAAAGAGGGGGCAGGGGGGGAATCATGCTCTGTGCTTAAGGAAATGGCTTCTCTCATATGACTCTCTAGGTCTGACAAACATGCTATTGTAGCACAGAAGGCAGAGATAGTGAGGAGCCTGAAAGGTATAAAACGTAGAAAAGATGAACACACAAAATGTCACTGTTAGGATCAAGAAGTGAAGTTAGCAACAGAAGCAAGAGTAAGGTAAGTATATGAAGAGGAAAAGAATATCAAATTAAGAGCGTGTAGGGCTCAAATTTCCCTGGTCGTTCATTTTGCATGGCTATTCAGCAGGGAGTAAAGTCCAGCCCAAGTAAGAAAGATATGGATTAATTAAAGAAAGATCAGAGCAGGACAATGAGATTGATCAAGGGTTTTAGGAAATTTGACCTAGACGAAAATGAAAGAGCCAGGGTGATTTAAATTGCAGAAGAAAATGCTAAGCAGATAACACAGTAACATCTTAAGTAACAAGCAGTTGTGGATAAGAAGGGAATGAACTGCTCTCCATGTTGCTGCTGAATCAGGCAAGGAATAACAGAATTAAATTGTAGCAAAGGAGATTTAGGTCAGATATGTTAAAAAATCAAGCTGAACAATACTGAAACATTAGAGTGATCTGGCAAGGGAGGCTTCTGGCATTTAGGAAAAAAACTGGATAAACAGTTGGCAGCATGTAGTTGGCCTGCCCTTGGAGCTGTGGGAGGTACTTTAGCCTCTTGAGGCCCCCACACCCTCCCAGTCTCCTCTATTAGGACTTGCAAGCTAATCAAGTAGTTGTAAAACATTATAAAATCAAACCTTGCTTATTTGGCACAGCTCACCTTCACTCTGCCCTGAAGGATGTCATAATACAAGATCAAGGAAACAGAGCATTTCATTTTGAGAGACAACGCACTATGAAAAATAAGCATAGCAAATATTAGAAAAAGAAAATGGGGCAGTTCAGAGAGCAAATAATGGCGTCACTTCTTTTTAAACAACACATCTGGAAGAGTAGTCCTATGCTCAACACAACTACCCCTTGTATCTGGCTTCTATAAGAAGCCTAGAAGGCCAACAGTGTTAGGACTGCTTTAATAATTAGGGACTACATTGGCAAGGGAAATTTAAAGAAGCTTCCAAAGTGGGGTCAGAACACTAAAAAGCAGGACTGGGTACTGAGACATTATTGGCATATTTGGCATAAATCTCTGGCATTCCTACTAGGGGATAGGATCTAGAAGAGAGATGTGAACATGTTTGAAATAAGATGGGGCGTTTGACCCTGGGGAAAAGCCAGGGTTAAGAAGCAATCTCAAAATGCTCCACAGATCAAGTCAGTCTTGGGAGACTTGGAGCAGGAGAAGCAAGACAGACAAAACTTCCTTAGTTCCTCCAGTGTGGCTGAGACAGTGGCTCGAGCAGGGAGAGCTTTAAGTATTAAGTATAAGATAAAAGTGTTTGCTATGTTTTGTTCTTTAGTTCTGGTACTTAATCTTTTCCTAAAATAAGACTTGTTTGCACATTAAACCTTTTTGTTGTTTATGTGAACCACAGGTGAATCTGAAAAGACCAAGGCATAGCACCATCTCAAAGACAACAGGTGAAACTAAAGTGGGTCCACAGATCCAGTCTAGCACCAGCCTAGGACTTCCAGGAGCTGGGATGTGGGGCTGTAAGGATGATATGAGGGTCTGACAGTGTCTAATCTGGAATAAAAAGAGAAGCCCTATATCATGCTCTCCATGTGGATGACACTGTGATGATCTCTGGCAAGAAGGCAGCAATGAATATATGGTTCCTGACTTTGGGAAAACTAAAACCATCATCCACCTGCCCCACCCTCCTTGTTTTGCTTTCACCATACTAAAATCAATTAAGAAATAAAGAGATATTTGATAAGAATTGAAGATGATTCAGGCAAAAATGGTATTTAAACAGTAAATTTCTCCAAACCCATCCAATTTCCTTCAGAGATAATTTTAGGATATTTTGAACAGTATTCATATGCAGCACTTAGTGTGGAATATATCATTATTTTACTTAAAATGAATTTCTGAGTTCTTCAGGTTCTATAGACTTCAAGGTCAAAATTAAATGGTTAAGGGCATTAGAAGCATGTCTTTCCTTTGTTAAAGACATACTCTTAACTCAGAACAATTCAATTTACAAGAGGGTATATACTCAAGAATAACAGGATGAAACAGATGAGTGCTTTTGGATATTGGTAATAGTTTGTTGACAGTGCTCCGGGGCTTTACTGATAGAATGAGGGAGAATGTTTGTCAGGCATTTAGGGAGACACATATGCACTTCCTAGAAAATACAAATTCAAGAAAACCTGAACCATATTAATGTTCCCACTGCAAATTTTTAGGATCTGACTGTGAAAATATCTGAACGTTGGATAAGAAATATGAGTGCAAGTAGTTAATTCACTTCCATGTATGTTCTGATGAGATCTGAACCAAATCGTGAGCCTGGCACCGTGTCCTAGGCTATTAATCTAATTTTACTTTTCTGTAGTCACAGGAAGTAAAACACCTGTGCAGTGAATCTGACTGCAAAGGCCACATTCAGCATTTCTGCATCAGGAATCTAGTAACAAGTTTAGGAAATGAGGTTTTGTTTTATGTTACGCAGTATCTGATGGAAAATATGCTTGATGCCTTACATGTAGTCTATGAAATAAAATTTAAAAAGAATCAGCAAATAAAAACTTTTGTTAGTGAGATATAGTTAGTCCTATATGAACATTTCAGTGATCAGCTCTGTTGTTTAAGAGAGAAATGCATTTTGTTTCTACATCAAACTGAATAAATTACACAAAAATTAATCAAATTGAACAAGATTTCTAAAATTTGTAGGTAAACACATGAAACATTTCAAATGTATTTAAGTTTAAATATTGTCCACACAAAATAGCATGTTTTGGTGTATTACTGGATTATATAATCACACATTTTCTTTTTTTTTCCTTTCTGTTTTCTCTTTTGTAAAGCTAAGATCTTATCAAATAGCATGGCATTTAATATTAGGCATTTAATTTGGACTCTGTTTAAATGAAATGTTTTCACATTTTCAAAATGTTTCCCTGTTTGCTGAGTCTAATCTATATTAATGACTATTATTTCCTTGCCTTTCTCTTCCCCTGCCTTCTGTTAAGTCATCCTCCATACATACAAAAGATGAGGCTTGTGTTGAATTTCTAAAGACATTTTACACTCAGGTTTTTATAGGAGGAGTTATACAGTGAGAAGGATTCTTTTCTTACTTATCTGCCATGATTTAACGTGGATATGCCTCCACATCTTGATACTAGCTTCCTCTAAATGCTTTCTGCCCACCATCTTTCTCCCCCTTTCCCAAAATTCCAATGTGCTCACCTTCAGGCCAAGATGAAAATGTAAATTGACATAGCAAGCACTCATCAATTCACAGCAAAGAACAGAAGATGTCAAAGAATGGAAAATCTGCAGAAGCCTTAATCTATTCCATAGCTTGGGGTTTTTAGAATTAAACTTTACAATTGCCATATAATTCTGTTAGCTGTTTGCTTTACACTCTGCCAGTATTGGGGCTGATCCTGCCATCTACAGATCTACTCCTCTGTGTCTATAAGTATCACTTGGGCACACGACAAACAAAAAAGCATATCTTTAGTAGTTTATAGATACGGTGTGTGCCATATATCTGACCTAGTTTCCCCTGCTGGACACTGGCAGGCTGCTATATTTGTATCAAAACACGGGCACTATCATGGCTTTAAGCCCACTGATCCTGAGAAGCTGCCTGAAGGTTTAGTACCAAGGAGCAGATGTCACAGGTGTGATTCAGGGCAACTATGTTTAGATGTCTGCAATGGAGAGGGTCAAGCACTTCAGGGTACAATTCATTTGTTCTGTTTTCTGCAGACTGAGATGAACTGCTGCCCAGAAGGGCTTGCTCCTCCCCAGCCAGGTATCTGCATTGCAAACAGCTACGGTCAATAAGATGGTTCTTCTCCCTCTTGGGACTCTGCGGTACAGCCCTTATTTTTCCTGGACTCCTGTAACTGTGCTCACCACCCACCCCAACTTCTGCACCGGTGCAGACGCATTACTTCCTACAACTGCACCTTCACTGGTGGTTCTAGTTCACTGCTTAGCTGTCTGGGACACCACAGTGACAGCAAGTGATTCAGAACTTTTGACAAGGCCTTGGCTGTCATCCACTTCCCCCATCCCACATTATTCATTCTGCCCACAGAAAATACACAGGGAAGTACAGACCTGCAAATACCAAAGCCTCCCACTAGCATCCTTCGCACTTTAAAAGGCCTCTTGATTTTGACCAGTAATTTCTTTATTTTATTACTTGTATTCTTCTTTCCTGTGAATTTATGAAGCTACTGATAAAAATCCATAAATTTGCACAAGACTGTTGACCCTGAATGTTCTACATACTACAGCTCCCATCCACTCAACTGCTCTTTCAGGACATTGTTTAATCCAATACTGTTTCAGAAAGCCACGGTTTCCAATAGCAATAGCGCTCACAGTACAAACTCAAGAACTCTGAAGATGAAGGGCTAGGCTGTAGCCTGCACTGAACTACAGACATAGAAGAAAAAAGCCATGGCCATCCTGACCTAGCATTGGTGACAGTTTTACTTCAGGAAGATGACCTTCCCATGGGCACTCCTATGACAGTAAGAATGCCTGAGCTTCTCCAGGTTCTCCAGAAAATGAGGTCACAGTTCAGATTACTAACTTACAAGGCAATGAAAGGCACAGAAGTCTAGGTATGGAGAGACAAGTTTCTGAGTGGAAAAGAATATATAAAGAGCAGTGCAGTAGAACTCTGAGTTGTTGGAATTACTGGAGGTTAGGCTAACCCATATTAAAACTGAGTGTAACATCTGCCTTTCATTTAAGATAAATGTAAAAAGTAGCTGGCCTCCTTTATGGAATTGAAAGACCAAAAAAACCCCAGAAACAGACATAAAAAATGAATAGGTGCATCCACCTGGAAAAAGGCACATGAAAGTCCTGAACAGCATAGTCTTGATTTTATAGCTGACCCTGTTTTGAGCAAGAGGTTGAACTACAGACCTCTTGAGGTCTTTTTCAACCCAAATTATCCTATGATTCTATAAAAGGGCAGGGTAAAAGCCAGTCATCTGGACTAGGCAAGAGTACTTTCTGATTTGTTAACAAACTTAAGAGATGGTGATTTCACTGCATACACTGGAAGGGGAAAAATTCTAAAGAAATGGACCTGGTGAAGAAAACAATTCTAAGAAAAGCCTTTACAAAGAGCACCTTTTGGCTTTGAGCCAGTTGACAAGTGCTCAGTATTATTAGCAAATCAAGTATCTTCCATGTGATTCTTCTGGTCTCCACAGAAAATTTATACATTCCTTTTTAACAAAATGAATTTCAACAAAGGAAAAAAAGAAAAGCTTTCTTTTGCTTTTCACTCCCTAGTAATATGCAGGATCCTGAACTGGAGCATGCTTGGTGTTACCTGGTGAAGTGGCTTTCAGACCTAATTTGTACACTCCAGAGGTGATAAATCCTCTTCAGACCATCAAAGTGAAGCCTATATCAAAAATTATTTTATATGCTTGCATTACAAACAAGTCAGAAGAAGTGACACATATAAACATGTCTTCTAGATGTGGATAACTTCTTTATAGCTTCTATTTTAAAGAAATGAAAAATTACATTACAGAACTTCATTTTTATTGACATTTGGTAGTTGAGAATATCAGATTTGTACAACTAGTGGAATCACGAGAATGTTATCAGTATCTCATTTAAATGGACATTTTAAAGGGAATGACCTGAATAAAAGAGGTTTTAGTAGATTGATTAAAAAATCTTCATGCAATTTTCCTCAGCAAAAAAAGAAGAAAAGAGAAGAATGTTTAAAGTGTAGAAAAATATATTAATTGAAATTTAGCAACTACCAGTCAAGCAAATAAACTTGTTGATACACTTCTTTCAAAAAACAATTTCTGCTTCTGAAACTAAGCCAAATAAACTAAAATGTGGAAAAAATACACTAAAATTAGATGGATGAGTTGTAACAGCTTATTATAGGAGATCATTTTCCAAACAATTTCATTTTAAAACCTGTCTATACCTAAATTCAAACCCTTAAATTTTATACATACGGAAATCATGTATATTCAATGTTAGATATGATATTACAGAGACACAGAAAGATATAAGAAAACTATATACTTCTACTTCTTATATATAGAAGTATGTGAATGTGAAAATCCCTCAATATTCTACCATTATTACTAGCCTACAATGGCAGTTTTTCAAAACATGACATTTATAAACTAACCTGAAAGGGGAAGGTCAGAAAACCGCAGTGGAAACAAAGGGCAAATGTCTCCAAATCTACCAGTCTTAAAAATATGAATTTTGCATATTGCAAGACGAAGTATAGAGTCATGGTTCCCCGATTTCCATGTCTCCATTTTGTTGTTCTCCTATCTACATTCTCACTGTCAAGGTTTTCTTCTTTATGGAAGGTTTGGAATTTTAAAAAGGTTTAGGAGATGGTTGTTAAAAAAAGTAAGCACAAAATTCTTGTGTTAGGGCTTGACAGTGGAGACGTCAGAAAGGGGAGTCAATCTTATTTCTTATAAATGGAAAGATCTATTTGAGTCTATTAAGAAAAACAAGCTGTATCTAAGAAAAGTTGTAAGTACTGTACCATGAAAACCTCCAAGAGGAAAGAAATGGGTCTTTACACTGCTTTGCCTACAAGGCACCTTTAGAGATTGTTTATAAGCTTTCATATATGAATATGAAAGATATTTATGCACAGAAGAGAGTTTTTTAAAACAGATACAACTTTAAAGAGAGGGACATGACTAATTGGTTTTCAGAGGTTTCAGTCAATGTGGCTATCTCAGGAACATTTTTTCCTTAGGTCAGGCTGTATTAAACTTCATATACAACATCACTTCATTATCACTCTGAAGCAGCAAGAAACAAATACCTAAATATGCAGTGTATAATGCTGGATTTCATTTGGGCCCAGAGAGCCATAAACTGAAACATCTTTTTCAATGAAGTCCGAGCACTGAGCTGATTTGACTAGCTCTATTTTGTGAGGCTCTTACCACAGTTAAAATACAGTTAATGCAAGGCACACAGCACCAGTGCTCCATTCACTCCATGACCAAATTAACCTGGTATAACAAAGAAAGTAATCGGCCGATGAGAGGACCTCCAGTGCCAAAAGCGGGTGAAAAACAGAATTGTCCCTTCCAGATTCACGCTTCTCTCCCGGGACTACTTCCAGGGACGGCAGCCCCATACCACTTCATGCTGCAAGGGAAGATGCAAATGTCTCCTAGACCAAGAAGGTACTGTGGCCACTTGAAATCAATACTATTTGTTCAGATCGCAATGCTGTAAACACAATGCCATCTTTTCAAAACAAGTTCAACATCAAAATCATGAACATGAAATGAGAATGTAAAATGTACTGCTGGTGTTTCCATATACTCTGTCTTTCTGTTCACTACAGATAGCTCTAGATTTATGCTTATTAAGCCAGTAGTATATGGGAGTGCTGCGGCAACCCAGTCACGTCACCTTTGGGCAATGAAAACTCTCACTGTGCATTAAGTGATTGTAGCATTGTGAGTTACACTTGTTCCTGATGCCACTGGCAGGCAAACAACACCTCAAAAATAACTGCAGTGTAATACCAATTATTGTAAAGGGAAAGGTGACTTTTGACATATAAGGGACATCTTGTACGTAATCTTCACTGTTTTTGTTAATCTTTCATCTGTCTGTTTTTTTCCATGAACCTGGTGTCCTTCAAAAGGTTTTTGACATTCTGACTTGTGAAGACTGATGACAGGAAACTCTTTGACAAAAAAATCCTACTCAATGTTCCTGAAGGAAAAGAAGTATCTCAGGGCCCCTTTTATCCTTTTTTAATTGTCTATGTATTTTCTATATCACCTCCATACTCCATGAAAAATCCATACCTTTTCAAAGGTAGATAATTTTTTCAGCAACAGTTTCTTAGTCTACTAGCTTTACAAAGTCCTGTTAAAGGCTGGAATTTGTTAACTCAGAAACATATTCACTTCTTGGCTCCCTCAGACAATCAAGAAGGTTACTTCTAAGAAATGCACACTGAAATTCAAGTTCAGACTCTATCCATCCAGACTTCCATGTACCTCCTCAAATTTCTCAAATTTCTCTTCTGAATTGCCACTGTGCTGTACAGTGGACATAGTATCTGAAAGCTAAAACATTTTCCCTCCAAAGCCCAGGTAGCTGGAAACTCCTTTTCTGTTTAGTGGTGATGCTTTTTGGTACAGAGCACATTCTGGAAAAGGATATTTTTCCGTTCATACCTATACATGTTTCTGTAAAACACTGCCAAAAAGAGACTCTACTTGCTATTTGCATTAGATAATAAACTAGCAATAAATCTTTGGAAGACCAGTCTGTTTTTAACTTGTTCGGGCTGAATTTGGATGAAATGAACAGACCAATGTTTTAAATTAAATAGCTGGAAGCACTTTCACTTATAATGCATGTGGTGGGGTTGCATTTGAGTCTGGTTCTCTTTTTGCAGGCATAGTTTATGTCACTTTGATGTCTCCATCTGCGATTTGTGGATACAATCAGACACAGTGCTTAAACATTAAATAACAAACTGCATCTGCTAATAATGGGATATTATGCTGTTCGTGAAACCACAGCTCCTGCAGGCCGCATAATTTGTACTGTAAGTTCATTAGCTGTAGATATTTACATATTGAATAATAGGATCAGAAAAGTGAGAGACTGAAACAACTTACTAGAGTACATGGAAACTACTGAATGCTTTATATTAGTTACAGCAGTAGATTAATATTGAACTGCATGTGATCTTCTCCAATGACCAAGAAGGCCTAGCTTTGTCCAAACACTAGTTACTCAGACAAGGGGAGATGCATGCCACTGTTACTCATGTCTTACTATTTTACTTATTGCAGCTCTAGCATGAAAGCAAAGTTCTCTCCCTTATGTCAAAGGAAGGAACATCTACGTAGTATTTTTCATTACCTTGAGAAAGATATTGACTATCCTTGTTTCTGCTGTGTGTATACATGAGTGTATACGTGTATATGTACATGGGTTAAGTATGTGATGACAGTAACTGGAGGGTCCTCCATCACTATTAAAAAAGAAAGAACAGGAAAGAATTTGATTTCCTTTCTTCTTGAAACTGTCCTTGAATGTGGTTTAAAATTAAATCGGCAAGGAAAGACAGGATGTGTAAATTGTTACAAATACAGAATGATGTAATTTAAAATGCATTAACATGTAAAAGACAGATCCCCCAGCTAGCATAAACTGCCATTGAGCTGTTGACTTAAATGATAAGGTGACAGCCAATAATCTGCCCCACTGCAATTAAAGGAGTCACACATTATTATAGAACAGAAAAGGAAGATATGAACTGTGTTGGAATTAAGAAACTCATTAGGTCAGCAACCCTAATTTTTCTAGGTGGGCAGCTATATTGTTTGTCCTAAAGGGAAGCCTTTCAGCCATAGGTGACATCCTCCACATGGCCGGACCTACAATGCCTGCACAGTACAGATGATCATCACATGCACCGTTGTCCTGGTGCTTCCTAGCAGCAGGACATATATTGCCACACAGTGCATACACACAGATATATTCCTCTCTGTAAAAAGAACCTTGGAGGACAGCAGATGCAATTTTGGTGGTGGAAGCTTTCCCTAGCCACCTTTTTCTCTAGTGGATAGGAGGGTTTGGTATGTGCAAATAAAGGTCAACATCACAGAGAAGGGATACAAGCACCAAAAGAAAACAGCAGCCAGGAAAACATTCCCAGCTGACCTGCAGCCAGCTCCTGACCACCACTGAAACTCTCCTGGCAAGCTGCACATAGTTATAGGGCCATAGGCTGAGTGCTCTGTTATAAGCTGCATACCTGGTTGATTAAATTAACATCTATAGCAGCACTAAGTTACAAACAAGTTACTGTTCTTTCAATAACTGAATAAACTGAAGTTATAACAAAAAGAAACTTAGAGTCATTCCAAAGGCATGGAGATTTTACTGTGCACTGCTTCTCAGAGAAACAAATTACATAAGCTAAGTTTATAAAACACCTTTCCTCACTCAGATCTGCAAACGCCACTTCGGGCCTGGAAGTCAGCTTAATTCTTTTCTGCCCATGAATCACAATCAGCAATAACGTTTATGTAACAGGACTTTCATGAACAATTGCAGCAATGACGCACAAACCAGAAAAAAGCAGATCAGTCTCACATAACTGTTTTGGCTCTGCAGTACTAACAACAACAACAAAAAGTAGTAGATGTCATTTTTGCCAGAAAGATAGATGATAATATTTGACTACGCTCAGGAGGAATAGCTGTTGATTATAACATCTCTTTTTCACATCATCACTTTCTGAGCACAACTATATTTAAAGTTTCAGTCTTTGAAGCTCTTGTTTTCTTTCATAGTCATTCTTTATTTCTAACTTCTACCTCACTTTGACACAGTCAAAAGTCTATTTTGGTTTTACACTCAGGGATGAGCCAAGAGTCACAGAGATACTATATTGTGTGCTCCTTCTGTCATCTGTAATTTCTCTCAACATTCATCATTTTAAACCAGGCTCAAAGTTGCTGCTAAATATAAGTCTCTTACTGAATACATGTTTCTAGCCTCTAAAGTCCTGCCCCATTAGTGCAAAGTTACAGCCACATTAAGAGAAACTGCTTCATGCTGCCTCACCATGAACCTATCTACATCTGCTTGCAAACTTGAAAAGTCATGAAATAATATCATCCTGTAATTATATTGCATCAACCTCTGAAAAAGATCTCAAAGCATAACTTTCAGACTCAGATTAACATAACTTTCAGAGTAATTTATACCTGCTAGTAGATATTTGTTCATACAACAAAAATGAATCTTATACTGTCCTCTTCTTCCCTGTCTTGTTGCGTTTTCACCAGAGAACATCTATTGTATATTTCTGCTGCCTATTGTATAAACCAGCTGCATACCATCTGCCAGATGTTGCCCCAGAAATGTCAGCTGCTGCTTGAGGCAGGGAGTGAATGCAATTAAAGATACCCCGGTGACAGCTTGACACTTATGGTGGCAATGTTTAAATTTTAAAGTGGGCATGTAACACAAAACACACACAATTTGGATTGTTCCTGAAAACTGGACCAGTACACTACACTAACATCCTTCATTTGGGAGATGCAAAGATCAATGTGTGGGCAGAAGCCCAAATGGATTGACTGCTTTTTGTAAAATATCTGAAACTAGTTCCTGAAACATATTCCATCCTGTAGCTGTGAGGAGACCTCCTTTTTAAGGCAGTAAGGAATTCTATTGCTTTAAAACAGTTCATTGCTTTTATACTGAAACATTAGTATATATAAATATGCAAAATATAAAAAATAAGGGGCCTGAATACTACTTTCACTACTTATGTGGTTAGTTCCCCTTTACTACATTTCTATCTATCTATTTCTACTGGCATCCCAAATGCTTTTTCAAATAAACTGTATCAAATCCACTTACAAATTATAAATTAAAAACTTTGGACACAATCATTAAGTAAAATTTATTAAGTACATTTAGTAGTAGAACTACTCTGTATAAATTAGTTTAGTGCAGTCATGAGAAGAAAAAAAAAACAAACAACCCAAAACATGCCAGGTTCAAACTAAATGAATTCCTAGGGCTACATGACCAGATCCTACCCAACATTAGACTCATTTTGGATACACGGTATTTACTTAAATCTAAGTTGACCTTCTTCTCTCTTACAAATTACAAATCCAAGGGTGGTCTGTGTTTGTTCATCCAGCATAGACTTCTTTGACCTACCTTACATCTATCCTGGATTTGCATTGCATTACAGTCCAGCTTAAATAGGTTGCAAGTGAACAAGTTATGCTGGCTACCTCTGTGCATTCTCTATTAGCATACTATGTAGTATATAGTATTAGCATTCTATAATTTAAAGTACCTTATTGAAAGATGTCTGTAATATGGTATCCACGTACCAGCACACTGTAGTCGCTGTTTACAGCAACTAAGTTGTACCTGACCATTTAGGTTAGGGATTAAAATACATTAGTTGAAGCTGCAGGAATGATTTGGGATAAAGGAACTTAGCTGGATTTTGGCCAAGAGGTCTTTATTCTAGTGAAAAATACCATGGTCCCAATGTAGTTCTGACACTTCATTCTCTCTTGAAAAGATAGGTTTTCAAAAAATATGCTGGGTTTTTCTTGTCCCAGAAGGATGAACACTATATTTGGAATGACAGGTGCTATCTATGCTTTCTCTTTACATAAAAGTGATCACAAGTTATTTTTTTTCTGATTGTCAATGGGCTGATCTTAGTCTCATGTTTATTTTGGTTTTGGATAAATATCAAACATACCCTCGGAATGAGGACAGTAGTACGCCATCTCCTGTTAACCGTTTGCCAGTCACCTCTGGAAGGTATGAGTCTTGTGTAATATTTACAGAAGGTTATCAGTACCTACTAATGAGCAGAGCTATTGGCACCTCACCTCTGATGAGAACTTGCTCCATTTGGAGAATGCTCTCTCCATTTTACCCAATATATGTCTGTTTCAAAGAGTATTAAAAAATGAAAATAGTAAGGTCATCAAGAATCCCAGAGTCAGGATATCATATTTATCTCACTTGTGAGACACTGTAAAAAAGGATAAATCAATATAGGATAAATACAGCCTCTTTTCCTGGAGTGACCTATATTTTCAATTAACAGCTTCTATGCACATGATTGTATGTGTTGAGTGTGAGCTTTGCTGAACTGGGACAACAATGTCATCCTATCCAGACCCAATATACACTGAAAAGCAGGGACAAGGGTCAGAAAATTATTTATGCTGATCCACTCGGTTAGCATTCACTCTCAGAGCTGTTTTCCATACCTTCACTAATTTAACGTCTGTTCCTTGGTCTGGGATCCGCTCATTGTTTACTACTGGATATACAGAGCACCAAACCTGGCAGAACTTGCATGGCATAGTGTTGTGGTATAACTGAAGAATGTGAGTGTGAATTCGTTGGAGGATATCTGCAAAATGTTATAAACTTTTTCTAGACTCAGAAACATTTACCTATTCAGACCTTTCTCAGCTACATGGTCTTGACATTGTGCCTGAAGTTATCTCAACATTTATTAATTCATTTCAGATTCACTTTTTCATTTCATGCTGTTAAGTGAACACTTTGCTTCCTGCACCCACCATTTCCTGGGTATTTTGCTGTGCTGCACTTGTCAGCAAGCCACTGCAGTGCATTTTTCTCTCTCTGCAGTGTTACTGAGGAATATAGTTTTGAAATTGCAGTGTGAACAGCCCTGTGTGTTTTTCTTTCTGTCACTGATTTAACATTAAAAAGACAGAACAAAATCCAATGTCAATATATGAACAGCCTGTAGTCAAAGGAGAATGAACCAACAACTACAAAAAATACATGGAAGGTAAAAAGTTTCTTTCAGTCCAGCTGTTGCCTTTGTATAAGTTCTGTGGCCAAAGCAACAGGCAATTCTCTCGTTTTATCTGGGAGCAAACTTTTCCCAGTGGAAGCAATATATTATGTACGAACACTTAGAAAACAGGCCTGCTATTAAAATCTTCCAGAAATTACACTCAGAATGATGTGTAGCCTCATCAAAAGGAGAAGTAAAAATAATGAGAAATAATGTAGGCATTAAGTGATCACACTGCTTAGTGTAAACCTAAGTGTTATGCAGCACAGCTGTTACTCTGCAGGGAGAGGGAAGGACTGTACCAAGAGTGTACTTATTTCCTGAAGGACTTAACTCAACATGGAAACTGATGTGATCATAAAATATACATGCTAGGGTTTAATTTTAGGTCAGAGTCATATGTTAAAAAAGATCGCTACCCTAGATTTTAAAAACATTGGCCTGAGTCATGTAACACAACCTCATTTTGATCATTCTGAGTTTAGAAAATGTACAATTACTGGTGCTGGGAAGAAGTCACACCAAGGCCAAATGAGATTAATAAGAAATAAAACTGCATGTCAGTAACATAATAGAAACTGAAATGAATACTCAAATGGGCAGAAACACTTATGAAGCCCAGGCAGCAAAGTCCAAGTAAACAGCTTGAAAGCCACAAGAAAACTCTATAGTTGGCACCTAAATCATTAACTTGAAAATGTTTTCTGTGCAGAACGTTGCAATAAGTTTCATAATACCTAAAATATAAAGTGATTTCATAGCTTTCAGTGCTGACTGTAGCATAGTAATAAATCTGCAAAAATCACAAAGTAGGAAAATACTGGTTCAAAACCATTGGGCAGATGTATCAATGGGGAGGATTCATTGCACATTCATTTTCTACACTGCCCGTGTAGGGACTTCTTCAGTGTCTCTCTTGGTGGAAGCAGGGCAGAATTCTAGGATGTGAAGCTGAACAGCTGCAGCAACCCTATCGTGTTCAGACAGTGGTATGTTTACAAGAAACATGTAATAAATGAACAATGGCTGCCACTGAAAATATCTATCAACTACTGCAGCACTAAAGATGCTAACTTTTAGGTTATTTGAAGGAATAGTTTACAGTAACTGATTGACGTAACCAGTGATATACTCTTATAAACTTATATCCACCAGTTACTGTGTTCATGCAGAAACAATTAAAGAAAGGAAACATTTTTCATTATTCTGGAGACGAACAGCTTCTATTTTTTCCTCCTCTGTGTTCTCCAGAGAATTGTGCCTTTCAAGTACACAGGTGGAATATTTACACGTGTACCAGGAATTCAGCAAAAGAAAGGGAGATAATGCACAGCACCTACACAATTGACCAAAACCCGTAACCTGAAAACTCCATTTCCATCAGTGGCAGCGCAGCAATGCATATTACCATGTGCGTGAGCTGATAAAGCACAAGAAAAGCTAAATATTCAGCAATATCTATTCTGCATGGAAGTGATACTTAAGCCCTGTTTAAGCACAATTCCAAAAGTTTAAGAAAGAACATAGCCTGGGCAAAAGAGATATTGTCTCTTTAAGCCTTGCTTATGCTATCTATCACATCTATAAATTTTTAGAAACTTTATATTCATTTTTACACTCTTGTCCAGAAAAGACTTACTGTTTTAGGACACTGTGGTGGAAATAACATTGAGATAAATGATTCATATGTACTGTCCAATTATTTCCATGTTTAGGATTAAGACAGAAGGAAATACTTCAGGCTGTTTTCAAACTACCAAAATACTGCTCAGGTCCCTGTGCCTAAACTGATAGGAAATGGAAGGCAGGCATCTAGTTAGGCCTCTGGAAAGACTACCAAAAGCCTCAGCAACAAGTGGAGCAGACAGCCAAAAGGAAAAGTAGATGCAGAAATGTGTATTGCACTCAGTAGTATTTAGGCCATCCAAACCCAGCACTTGTTTTCTCTATTGCACAGCACGGTGGGTGAAATTCTGTGGCCTACTTGTGCATAAGGTTGAAAAAGATGACTGTAATGGCCTGTTTTGGCCTTCAATTCAAGCATCTGATTTTCCTTTAGGCTATGCTTTCCCACTGCTCTGGCAATAAATAGCCTATATTTATGCATGCTTAAAAGCATTTTTCCACTGCTACAACAGAATAAAGGGGTTTCGGAGTAAACAAAACTCATGCCCTCAGATTCTACACAGCTTTAACTGTTGGAATTTTTTTTCAAGAAAGCTGCCTTACCTCTTTTTCCATTTGAAGACCTTCTGCTCTGATATTTCTCTCAAATACTTCCCTCTTTTCTGTCTGTGGATTAGATTTTCTATATACCAGGATGTAGTCAATCCGACATTTCCCATCTCTAAAATATAGTCCATTGGCTTTGTTCTTATCAGGTACTTCCTGTAAAGAGAAAGTCAAGCATTTCAGTAACATTAATTTGCTTTGGTAATTGCTGCACTGATGTTTGCATCAGCAGTTTTCAGTAATACTCAACAGGAAAGATAAGGAATCAGAACAAGCTGTTCAAGTGTTTAGGTGCTTCACATATAGTGCCTCTGAGGTCATCTGAAAGTAGTACAGACTTCTGCATCTAAAAACCAGGAAGTCTTCTTAGGCAGATGTTTGGTCATATAGGCACGGGATAGGACAGAACAGAGAACGCAAGCCAACCCTACTCCCCCCACCATCCTCTAGAAAATTAAGAATAATTTCTTACATATAAAATAAAGCAGAGAATAGTGTTACTGAAGCATAAATTTAAAATTCAGAACTTAGCCTGGTAGAATGTTTTTGTACATGTGAGAAGAATAAACAATGGTATGAACATTTACTCTGGTGAGAAACACTAAGTCCTGGCACTGAGATTCTCATTGCTTTGTGATGACTATAGTACCTCTGCCTCACAGGACACAGAAAAGATATGAAGGTCCTGTACCTACCTCATCATATCCCATCACACTAACTACAGAGTATCATTGGCTTAAGGAACAGCTGAAGAAGCCCACTGGATTTATTTGAAAATAATTCCTGGTCTTTGGTCTAGCACTATGTAAGCACAATACTGTTTCTTGGCTATTTCCTGCAAAGAACAGGCCTGTTCAAATGTTTGCTCTGACAGAAACAACCAACTTGATTTCACTGTTAATAAGAGGTCAAGCAGGTCCCTCTCCTGAGATCTAAAAGACTAAAATACTAGTCTTTTTTCAGAAATTCATGAGATGAAACTCTCTACAGACCCTCCTCACAGTATAACACTACTTCCACATAATGCAAGTCCTGCCCAGGGGTTAAGCTTCTTTTGCTTTCAAACAAGTTGAAATTGTGTGGCAGTTTGTGGGCTGGAGCGTTTCGCACAAGAAATGTACACTGTGAATGATATATGAGAACAAACAGCACCCCATCAGGGCAGTATAATGAGCAGGGCCCTTCAGGGACCTCAAGATCAGTCCAGCTCCAAGCTGAAGGGAGGGTTAGGCTAATTCCTCTCTGGTTTTTCCAGAATTTGCTCAATGATTCCTTGCCAGAAATAGCTATGCCCTATAATACATGATCAAATCTCTGAAAAAAAAAAATAATTTTGCCTTTCACATCTGGGAACAGTCAGGAATTTTCCAAATACTTTCTCCACAGGAGAACTGCATCTTAATATAAATTGCAAAAAGCGAACACAGTAATACGATAAATGATTCTTACAGAAGAAAAAAAAAAGAATATTCCCATTCAAAGGGTTTAGGGTAAGCTATCTTCCTGATTCTCAGCAGGCATTTTGATTAAATGCAAACCCCAGTGAAAGCATCCCAAATGTCCCATCCCCTTGGCATATCCAGTTTACGGAAGACAGAAAGGGGAATTTTTCTAAGATTCTTTTATTACAGTGCCTGACTCCTGACACAGCTTAATGCGGACTTGATATAGTGGAACAGTTCTTTGAGCTGAAAAAGAAGGCGAGGAAAAAGATTTAAGCCCTAAGGAAATAACAGTAAAAAACCATTTATATCTATACTGCATATCATGCTGACAAATTATATTATCAGGATATCAGAAGTATTTTTCACAGAGCATTAAATATCAAAACAGCTCAGGAAGCACAGTTTATTTTTTTCCATAAAATATTTATGTTGAGAAGATATAAAAAACCCCAAAAGGGTATTTAAGGTTATTTAAATAAAGGAAGGGTGTAGTAGGAGATTTAGAGGCTATGGGCCAACTTGGTGGTCCTGTTCTGATTTCTAAGCCTTCTGCTGAGCATCCTTCCTGTCCTGAGGGTCCCAGAGTCACCACATATATTTTAGCAAGCAAAGCAGTGAATAGGAAAGAATCTGTAGAGCAAAACAACCTGTGCTAAGGACCTGCTGTTCATGCTATGTAGGCTTGAGGGCTTATTTTGGGCCCAGTCTAGTCTGGTCCAGGAGACTCAGTGGAGTACATCTCACAACTTATTTGCATCCAGAAAGAATCCAGGTTTGAAATCCAACACTGCTCTGGAATGCAAAGCATGGGTAGGGGCAATTGAGAGACTCACTTCAAATGCATGCTCCTGATCTGAACTAAAATGTTAGCACGGACCCATCCAGAGTGCAGCACAAGAAATGTATCTTTCTCTGCGTGCAGTAGTGACTCTGCTGGAAAAACAGATTTGCCCTTTATGCTTCCTATGCTTCATCTTTCTCTGAAGAAAATTGGTTTGCCCTACACTGACTCACCAGTGCATGTAGAACCTTACTTAAAAGAGTGTCTATGAGATTTAGCTGAATTATTTGACTTGTAGGGCTTCTTCCCCTATAAATATGACTTCCTGAGACAACTACTTTCTCTTGGACACTCCCAACAACAGTATTGTCATTTTTTGCTCAGAAAGGCAGCTTGAACTCTCTTTATCTGTACTTGGAGGTCCTGTTCATTTTAGGAACACAGTATGTCAAATCCAGACTGATAAACCGTACTAGACTGCTATGGCCTCTGAGAAGTAACCCCTTCTGTTGCCCTCTGTTATAGAATCATAAGGTTGGAAAAGACCCACCAGATCATCATGTCCAACTGTATTATAGCCTATCAGGCAGCTTTATAGACTAAGCCTGGACTTACAAGAACTCTGAGGATCTAACTTCATATGGAGATAGGCTGGCCCAGCAGTGTCAGGAAATAGCAAATGAAGGGCTTTTGTATTGTCCACAGTATTCCAGGTTTAGACAGTCTCTAGACAGACTTTTCTTCTACCTTGAGCTTTGCTGACCTGTCTCCAGACACTGCACCTCCTTCCCCTGTGTTATGACTTCAAAATTCCATTTTCCTAAACTGATTACAAAAAAATATCTAGAACCAGGTCTGACTGACTTTTTGGTGGGAAAGTGGTCTAGTCATGTATGTCAAATCTCCATTCCTTCTGCTGAAAAAGGATGACGGAAGAAAGTGGAAGAACAGGAAAGACTTCATTGTAGCAAGAAGTTTAGCATTTCTGGCTATCTTTGCAGCTTAATTTGTAATATGCATACCTCAAGTTCTATAATCAGCAATTGTTTCCCAAGGAATGCACTAGTTTTGATATTCTTAGACCCACAATTGGGAGCCATCAATGTTCATAAACATATGACTCATACACACATACCTGCCAGGAGAGCTTTAGACTCAAGGGCTTACCCCAAATGTTTCACTATCCAAAATCAGAGGATTCGTAACCCTAACAGCTATAGGGACTTTAAATAGAACATTTAAATGAAAGTGCAGTTAGGGAAATCAAGGAAATTTGAAACTTTACCTGCAGGTCTTTAAAAAAATAGATCAGAAGGGACTACAATATTCACTAATTTAATGACAGATTAGATTCTTTCTTGATTCCTAGTTATTTTTGTACCTGGTTATTATCAGTATGGATGCTCAATAAAGATAGGATCTTTGAATTCTAAAGAGATCGCCTTTTCCTGTTGTTTGTGACTACTTGAAATAAGAGTCCCCTTCATGCGACTTCAGAGCTGGTGGAGGGGGTTAATACCTGCACCACTAAGTGATAACTTATGCAGAAAAGGAGGAACCCAGCACCATCCAGTTTTTAAAGCACAGTTCTAATCAAAGAATGAATATATTTTGTCTGTGTGTTCTTTTAACATAATACACTTTTGCCCATTTAGATTATAATTTTGTGGAAGCTGCAACTTTATTTCTCCATATATCTTCACTGGTTGATATATTCTTCTTGACACCATAATATATATATAATGACATGGAGCTTTTCTAATAATGAAATTATCTAGGATGCAAAATCAAGTGCTCAAAAGTTAGGAAGTAACAGATTGGTAGTTTTCTCTGAAAGCTTAGATAATCTTTTTCCACATCCATCCTGATCACTGAAGAAGACCGGTATTTGATGGAAAAAAGCTGCATAGTTAGCTTGTATTCTGGTAAATACACACAAGAAAACTGAGCTGAAATTGTACAAGCTACCATAAGTACCATAAAGAACATCAGAATTCTTATTTTTCAATGTGAATACCTTTCTTTCTGCCATAATCTTCAGTGCAAGTTCCAATTTATAAAAGAAATTGTTAGAACAAACTTTATTCAGTGCAATGTTAATTACACTGCCCCCAAATATCCACAGAGTTTGATGCTTAAAGTGAGGACTGTAGGAATGAATCCTACAATTTTAATTTCAAAACTACCTACATTAGTTGGAATGTCAAGAATGGGCTATATAAGCTCATTTAAGAAGCCACCAAGTTTTGTCCCTTCTCCATCACTCTCCCTTGTTTGGATAAAGAAGACTAATTTATTACTCCACAGAAAGAAAGGCAGAATGGATGACTAACTAGAGTACAGCTTCTAAACCATAGTCCTTTAATTTTTACCTTCTTTCTGATGTTTCTGCAGTCCTCAGAGAATGAAACTTCAGTGGAAGTAATACAATATTTTAGTGATAATATGTCCCTGGATTTAAACTGTAAAGTATATACCTATTTGTTATATTGGCATATGTAAAAAGTATTTTGATCAATGCACACAAAGGGAAATGTGATTTTTAATTTGCTTAGACTGTAGCTATGTTTGAATGAAACATAAATAAAAGAAAAAAACCAAACCAAAACATCTCCAGCCAAAGGACAAGCTGAATCCCAATCTGGCTCTGCATCTGTTAAGGAACTGTTGATAAAGCTCCATCCATAAAGTCTTCATTGGATCTTTTGGTTGAGCACGAACAACTAACAGTTGAAGGAAACAATATTTTAACTTGTCAGCTACACAAAAGTGATAAGAAACCTTTGCTATGTTCTTATAAACTTTTTTGATTGTAAATTCATTTTAATGAATTCAGACAGAAACCATATTAAATTATTTGACTGCAAACAAACATCAATACATTCAGAGAGACTTCCATTGGGGCCAGATCCCCTGTCCTGATCATAGAAACATGGAATCATTAAGCTTGGGCCGCCCCTTGAATATTGTGTTCAGTTTTGGGCCCATCAGTACAAGAAGGACATCGAGTTGCTGGAGCATGTCCAAAGAAGGGCAGTGAAGCTGATGAAGGGTCTAGAGAGCAAGTCTTAAGAAGAGAGGTTGAGGGAACTGGGGTTCTTTAGTCTGGAGAAGAGAAGGCTGACAGACCTTATCGCTCTCTACAACTACCTGAAAGGAGGTTGTAGCGAGGTGAGTGTTGGTCTCTTCTCCCAGGTCACTAGCAATAGAATGAGAGGAAATGGCTTCAAGCTGCACCAGGGGAGGTTTAGATTGGATATTAGGAAAATTTCTGGCATTAAGCAGGACCAACAGGCTCTCTTAGCTACTAAACTGAAAGAGTGAAAGGAAGCTTGAAGCTTCAGATTATAGTTCACTGTATAGTTGAGCTCCCATATTTATCCATAAAACCATACAACATCTAAACAATGTATCTTTTCCTTATGAAATTAAGCAGGGACCAAGTACCTTGATTTTTTTTAGGCTACAGCATCCCTCAGCTCCCATTAGACTTTCAATTTTCTGGGTTTTTTCCTTTTATACATATACATGACCTACATTGCTATTTTCCTCAGTTACGGTTATGTGAAAAAAAGAAAAAGATAATCTGTTCAGTTAGGAAACTATTCCTCAAACATTTTCCCCTTCCCTTTAAAAAACAACAAAGAATACATAGAAGAGGAAAAAAAAGTTTTGCCATAATAGCAGCATATGTTGCTCTATCTCATCCTCTGTCCTTCTGACCATTTTCTGTTCACTTTTCCTCTTTAACATGCAAAGATCATGTGCCTTTCACCCATGTCCTTTTGTTAGTGACTATATGGTACATGAACCCAAAATGCAACACATGAATATCATGTCAGGTTAACTTATTACAGTGCAAGCAGGCAAAGAGGGCCCTTTGCAAGTTGTATGGGTAGTTGGGGAAGAGCAATGACTAAAGGGGAAGGTGAAATTGTGAGCAAGGTCAAACATATCTCTGGGTGCCCTGAATTTTGTTGCTTTAATTATCTGTCTAAACATTCCAGGAGTGCAGCTCTCTATGGGCTGAATTTCTAGCACAAGGAGAATCTCCAACTCTCTCCTCAGCAGTGTTTCACAAAAGAATTTGCACCACAAAACCCCCTAGCTCCTGAAAAAGACATTGTCTCTAATTATATCTTCTAAATTTTATCTAAACTAGTAAACAAAAGAGGGTCAGGGCAGAGGCTTCAGCAATATCCTGTGGTTTTCAATGGTTTTAAAGTTGTTAGTATGCTCCTTGCCAATTCTGCTCTGTGCCAGTCAGACCTCTGCCAAAAATCCTCAGGCGCAGCTTGCAGGGAACATCAGACCACTCCAGCAAGTAGTGTGGATGCAGACACACTCCTGAGATGGGGGAAAGGAAACCTGTCCCTGGTCTCCTCACTCGCTGAGGACATAGCCCTAACATCCATGGGTTGTAGGGCAGTTGGAGGCAAAGTTAGAGAGTATCATGTTCATTTCTGCACAAAAAGCAATTTAGGCCCAAATTTTCATACTTGGGTCCATGATGCTTTGCTGCCTTAAGACATAATTTAAAATGTGCTATGTGCTGAATGATTTCTCCCTGGCATGTTCTCTGAATCACCATTTTGCACCTTCAGGTCACTTATTCTTTTCCGGAAGGGGATGTGTCACATACCTGATACCCAATAGTTCTCAGAGAGATTTAGGATAAACTCTCCTCTCTCTCTCCCTCCATCCCTCCCTCCCTCCAAAGGATTAATATAGGGAAAACTTCTCCATTATTTCCAGAAGCAGACAACAAAGACCCGTATAGACTTTTCAATGGAGGTGCATGAAATCAATAAAATCTCATTTTAACTTGATATATTTTATATTTCAGCACTATAATCTTGGAATGGGAAAACAGTCCCCATGACAAATGTCAGATACCTGTTGTCTTGCACAGAATGAGATTTGAATTCAAATTACATTTACTCCTTCTTTATAATGGGCATGAATAATTATTATATTAATAATTCTGTGTGTTCTTACCTCTCCTACAACTTCCAACCTGCTGGCATCATCAGAAGTACTGGTCAAATTACCATGGTGAAGCAGGGAGTCATCGTCTTTGGAAGGGCTGTTCACGCCTTCTAACTCATCAAAAAAAATGTTGACATCCTTAGCTACTAAAAACAAAAATAAAAGTATACATTCAAATCACCGTTGAGCCAAATGAAGATACCGAGTATAACACATTAACAACAATCCCACTTTTTAGTTCTGGTTTAAGTATCTACTATCTTAAATTCAAAATCTCATGCACATTGGAGGAGCGCTTTCTTCACCGGTGAGCCACATAAAGATTTAGGATACCACAATACCTCTCTGATGACTAAGAAGTGATCTTCTGTCACAATAAATCATACATTAGCTATTTCTTTGGCTTCTCTTGAGGTAAGTGGCTTAAACACTTGCTTTCTGGATTACTACAGTCTCTGAAAATTTCTTATCATAAAGAAGCAGTTTTTTAACCTAGTACATAAAGTATCAAGTTAGAAGTACAAACCTGTGGGGCAGCCAAAGGCAGAAGACTTCAAACAAGTACTGTCACTTGAAAGGCATTGAATAAATGAACGTGGGCAGAAGTTTGTCTTTGCACAGTTTGGCATGTTTTGATGCATATAAAGCTGGCACTTTCAGATCTACCTACTGCACAGCCCTTAGTCATGCATAGAGCAATAGCAGACATCTACAGGATGCTGTAGTAAACCTAACCCTGACAAAAAGTGAAGAGTTTTAAGGGCCTGGAGCACATCCCCCCTGGGGATCTGGCAGTGGGGCTCAGGGCCAAGGCAGAGACAGTACAGTCAAGGGCAGCCCCATCCCTCCAGTGTCTGTGGGGAGAGGCCCCCAGACAGCACCAGGGGGAAGCATTGCCCAGCCATCCTGGGGCTGTGTCTGACCCTGGTTCTCCTCACCAGGCCTGATCCTGATGTCAACCCGTGGGCTGACATCCCAGACTGGCCTTGGCCTGCCCCCCACCCCTGACAGGGCCTGGCAGCCTGGGCCTGTTGCCCCACCCTCCCCCCGCTGCTGGGATGGTGGGACAGGCCCAGGCTGCCAGGCCCTGCCCAGCCTCCCTGCCACGGGCAACCCTGGGCCCCAGCAGTGCCCTGACAGGAGACACCTGCTTGAGTAAACGGGTTGAATTTCCTCCACCTTTCACACAATACCATGTCACGTGATAATCGTATTCTAATCAGAAAAAAACCCTACAACCCTAGGAGGAGTGAGTTAAAGGCTGGCACTGTACTCAATATCAGAGCAGCGTTAGCTTTAGGTGGCATTCCCTGCTCTGCTGAGGAAGGAGGCAATGGGAAGCTGTGCCAAGTCTATAGTCCCACATAAGGGTCACTGAATGGCTGTTGGATGGGAGATGTGAACTGGGCAGGCTGCGGCCAGCAAGGTCCATCTTTGCGTTCCATATGCTGCAGGTGTGGTGTGGAAGTGTGATGAAGAGATGTGTGGTGGGGGGAAGGAAAATGCCTTTTCTGAGGATGAAGCTTCAACTGGGGATAGACTTCATCTCTCCAATCTCATGTTTCAAAGGCAAAATCCAGAATTATGACAGTAGAGTCATAACTGTTAGAAGGGACCCCCAGAGGTCAGCTACTGAGCCTCCTCCCCTGACTAGAGCAGGATCAAACATCTATCATTCTTGACAGAAATCTGTCTAACCCACTATTTCTCACACTGCTTTTTCAAACTTGACTGACTTTTGGAATAATTTTTCTGTTGTGCAATAACCTCCTGATCTTTTTGCTTCTCTGCAACTCCCCTGACTTCATGACAGCCAGTTATAATTCCTGTTGACAAGAATTTATATTAACAGGGAACAGCCAAAAATCTCTACTTGCTGGTGGCAACTTAGTTCCATTTCTAACTCCTGGCGTAGGTGTAAAAAAATCCATTTCCCCACTGTGGAGAGACCAAATAGCTGCCAGAAAGTAAAGTCCATTAACTGTTCCCAGGCATCATGAACATTTTGTGACCTCCTTTTCACCTTTCCCTTCTTCAGGGGCTATGGCCCAGTTTAAGAAACCTTTTTAAAAAAATCTCCGATGCTCCACAATCTCTGCAGGTGGCCTATTTTTCACTATCACAAGCAGAAGAAGGTTTTCTTCTTAATATTTGTCCTGAATATGCACCTATGTTGCACTTAAATATATTATTCTTTTCCCAACAACCAGTCACGAACATGGAGAAGAGATTACTCCCTTTTTGTACATACCTTTTTGAAGCATCTACACAGGTGTACATAGGTAAAAAAGAAAACCCTATCAAAATATTCAAGGATGACTCCTTCATTTTCATGCATAAAATAAGGACAGGGTTCATAAAATGCATTAAATTTTCAATTGCAATATTTTTGCTTATAAAGCCACTAAAAATTTCTGAAACAACAGAAAAGTCTTCACATCCAAATGAATCCACTCTAGATACTAAGCTAATGCACTAAGCTAAGCAACATAATTTTTAATAGAAATTCAGAGTTTTTAATACTTTTAACAGCATTTTTTCCATCCAGACAGTATAATGATAAGAAATTCTGTGCCAGATTTACAGTTTTTAGGGTAACAAACTACTCCAAGTTTAGCAGTTTTGGAGTTGCATACTGACTAATCTATCTATTATTCTTTGTATCCTAATATTAGAATCACACAATATTTAATCCTTACTTCATACCATAATTGGTCAGTTTTAGATAGCATCCTCTGTTCTGTAGGATCTCAAGCAGCTTTTACAAAGATACTGGGAGTAATAGCTTCACCCATTTCACCTTCTTTTATAGTGTGCATATCATCATAGTCTGTGAATATATCAGAGATAGAAATCCTCTTTTTTGCAGATACTAAGTTTCTCTTGCTGTTTTAAGGCTGTTTTACTATCAGTCCATTTATTTTACTTACCCTTCTTTTGCGAAAAGTGCCAGGATATCATTAGAGACAAATATCCAGGATTGAGTTTTCCACTTTAAAACTGGCCTTGGCTTCACACCATCCTGTTCTCAGTTATAGTTGAGCTTACTGACAGGAGTGGAGTGTGAACAGCATCCTGGTGTTTTGTTTATGTGGAGAGCCTGCAGCTCCTCCATGTCACTGTGTCTGCATCCAATTTGTCCTAGGACAAACTACAGAGTTTCCAGGAGGCTCAGAAGGCAAAAAACAGACTCCAATTTGTACCACATGAAGCAGCAATGTTAAAAAACTATTTGCCACCTTGATTCTTTTCAGTCTACAGAAATCATACTAGAGATGCCTATAAAAGACAGGGGAACTGCGCAAGACAGCACAGTCGCACCACCTGTCCTTCACTGTTGTTACTGTTTCAAAGGGCAAGACTGTAAACATTCCATCTCATCAGGTAGTAATCTCGATGTAGATCATGACCAGCTTTTGCATACATGTTCATATGAGAAGAATTCATCTGAATACTCAACAGAAAGAACTACTGAAACAGAAAACATTTTGAATGACTTTGAACTTCACTGAACTGAAACCCAACGCAGTGCCTTCATGAGAGTGACGCATGAACCTGTATGTGACCAACACCTCAATATAGTCTGAAAACAACTGTGGAAAATATAAAAATAATTAAATAGTGGAGCTTTCTGAAGATTATGCAAGATCTATATCTCTTCCAGACAGAGGCAATGAAAGATGTAAAAACAAAAGCTTTGCCTGTATGCTATGCTCAAGGGAATTTGAACTTGCATTTTCCTGCCATTAAGACTGCCTTCACATAAAAGATGAGGCCTTTGAGAGACTAGAATTGCTGCTTCCTGAAGTGCCAGTAATGCTTTGGGTTGCAAAATAGATGGTTTTAAGTGGGTGTTTTGAGATCCACAACTTGGTGTGTAAGAGAATGAACGTATTTGGGGGTTTCAAGCAAAGAATTACTGGATTATTCTGAGGACTTGTGAGAAGCAAAAAATCTTATTTCAAGGTCACTGAAATCCAGCCCATCTCAGCAGTGTCTACAAGATGTGGAAGCAGTGAATCTCAGCTGGTTAGTGAAATTAGCTACCAGGACCTGCCCAGATTGCCTGTAGTAAAAAATTGCTTATATCAGAAGTATGCAGGTAATTGGCATGCTAGTTGGTAGCTTCAGCAAATAGGATAAGCAGTGAAGAGGTGTGATGAACTACCTCATCAGCACTACAGTTGTCTGTTTCCTTCCTCCAGTTGCAGTAAAGGTGTGCTGCTGGTGAGAAAATGGAGCTCTTTACACTGCAGTTGCCTTGCTGTGCATGTTTTTGAAAATACACTCTTAGTATTTCAATCACTGAAATTAAACATGGGGCCTTAACATTTGCTGGGAACATTCTTCTAGCCCAAGTCTCATTGGATACTTAAAAAAAAAAAAAAATACTATTCCACAGAACTAAATAAATAATTTTAAAAGCAAATCCTGTTTGCTTTGCTTTAATAATGGTGATGGTACTTACAAGCCAACTCTCCTGCTGCCTGTAGCTAGCCCAACCATTCCACTCCAATGGACATGAACACCTATCCTGCCAAATGTTGCTAAAGGCATAACAACGGCTCCATCTTTTCTGTCACCTTCGGATCATGACATGCACATATCCACAAATTACCTTAACAGGATGTTATATTATAGTTTTATCATATATATGCTATTTGGGAGACAGACTGGTGCTGGTGTATAGTCATATCTTTTTAGCAGTGAAATTTAACAGCAATGCAGAGCAGCAAGTACTTTGCTACGTTGCTACAGGAGATACTAAGAACACCCCCTCTGGTTTTAGATCAGCTTAAATATGCAAGCTCTTTTCTCCCCCTCATGTTCCATTTTGTGGAAGAAAACCCCAAATGATTTGATAATTCAGAATCCCTTGAGAAGCTAAAAAATTATGGATATACAAATATTTTTATCCCAAATATCCCCAAAACTGAATGCTGGGAAATTCTGAGCAAGAATCTGTGCACAATCTCAGTGGGTCCACAAGCCACTTTGGACCAAGAGGCTGATTTAGATAGGGCTCAAAGATAATATAACTCCTTTAACCTTCTGAAGATGGATCCTCAAAAACTGAGGTGCCTAAAAATAAGAATTTTCATAAAAAAATAGGACTTGACTGTTTTTGTGTGGCAACATGGAAGCATGCTCTGTTGGTTTTGGCTGAGGTAGAGTTTATTTTCTTGACAGTATGTAGTATGGGGCTGTGCTTTGGATTTGTGCTGGAAACAGTGTTGATAATACAGGGTTTTTTTCATTACTGCTGAGCAGTGCTTACACGCTGCCTCTCTGGCCATGCCACCAGGGAGTGGGCTGGAGGTGCACAAGAATCTGGGAAGGGACGCAGCTGGCACAGCTGACCCCAACTGACCAAACGGATATTCCATACCATATGACATTGTACTCAGTACATAAAGTGCATGGAAGGAGAAGGAAGGGGAGCAACATTTGGAGTGATGGCGTTTGTCTTCCCAAGTAACCATTACGCATGATGGAGCCCTGCTTTCCTGGAGGTGGCTGAACACCTGCCTGCCCATGGGAAGTAGTGAATGAATTCCTTATTTTGCTTTGCTTGATTGCGTACAGCTTTTGCTTTACCTATAAACTGTCTTTGTCTCAACCCATGAGTTTTCTCATTTTTACTCTTCTGATTCTATTCCCCATCCCACAGGGGGGGTGTGAGCAAGTGGCTGTGTGGGGCTTGGTTGCTGGCTGGGGTTAAACCATGACACATGCTCAGAGATCATGTTTCTGCTACTTAATTGTCATTTTATTACCACTTGTCACACCAAGCCGTCAAGTATACTCTAGCTTTAGATAATGCAAGCTGAAGATCAATATTCCAGAAACTGCTCTTTGGAAGCTTTTAGGCCTGTTAGTAACACAAAGGAGTGAATTTCCTTAAAAATTCTTACTGGCAATGTCTATAATAATTATAGAGCATTTTCACATGTTAATGGGGGTGGAAAAAAATTATTTGGTTTAAAAGCACCAATACTGGAGAATACCCCTTAATAAAAATCCTGAGTAGAAAACACCTGTTTTGCAGAGACTCATAAAGCAGAAAAATTCAAGTATGAAAACCCAAGAAATTTTCTGCAAAGACTTGTTTTGAGTCCTTGTCACCTGCAGTCTGTTGTGAATATCAAATAATTAGGATAAACATGCCTAAATATTCTTTCTAGGGTGGTTGCTCTTGAATAGTCATTGTTACTTTTATTCTCAGTTGTTGTTAGAATTTAATAAGAATTTGAAAAGGCATAGCATAATGATGCTTTTAAAGATCACATATTTTTTTTCTTGCTAACATGAGTTTCCTGAGCATTTCCCTATTCAGGAGGTGCCTTGTGCAACTTCAGCTAACTGGTATATCTTTCTGTTTGGTAGACTTCCAAGAGTGACCATTCAACAGCAGAGATTATTTTTTTTAGTTACTTAAAATAAACATTTTGCTCTAAAGCTACTTTTTTTTTTAATCTCTCAGGCTGCAACTGAAGATAAAGATTTACTATCTCATTATTTACTTTTATGTGAATATACTAGTGTTATAAAAGACTTAAAACTCATTTCTACTGCATCAGAGCTAAATTCTGCACGTAAGCACTACAGGCCATTGTAGAGTCTTAGACACATTAAACACAGAAGCTGCTGTGGACAAACACTGTTAATAAATCTAATTTTGACGTCTAATAGTTTTAAACAAATCATCCATTTTTATTCTCCTCAGCCATATGCTTGAAATTGAGAAGATGATAACTGCTTCTTGTATTCAAATGTGGTCTCTTCCCAACCTGAATTTGCTTTTCTTTGTTTATCTACCTCACCTATTCAGCCTCTGAAAGACTACAGTGCCTTTTCAGCCTCTCCAGTCTACATCCCAGCTACCCCAGGCCTATATCTGGGCTGTGTGGGTGTGGAGAAGAGGGGAGAAACCAAAAATCTCATATTAAGATTTCCTGATGTAAAAAGCTTTTTAAGTTACAAAACTTAAGGTTCACCCTAAACTTATAGATTACATAACGAGGTGACTCAATTTCAAATTATACTAACCTGACGGTTTTCCTTCTACTACCCAAGTAATACCACCACCAAATGACCTGACACTACCAATGTATGGTTCCTTTTTCATATTGCAAAAATCAGGAAGAGTACAGGGTTTTACACATTCTTAGACATTTTTTATAATTCAAGAATTTAAGTTGCTGTTTCTCACTTTAGAAAATTGCTACACAAAGCACTCAGTTTAAAATAAAACCAGAAAAGAGGGAAACCAGGAAGCAATGCCATGCATTTAGATTCTTAGTCTGCATAAGAGTTTTCAATCTATTATGGAAAATTCCCACTGAAATTCCAGATTCTTTTGGATTCCAGAGTTGCATCAGTTTTGGGTAGGACGGGTGTCTTCTGCTGTTGTTAACAAGGGTAGTGTTTCTTCTAGCACAAGCCTTGAGATCATTCCACAGTTACCTTTAAGATGCGTGGACCAGTTGATTCTTAGTCCACAGCACATTACATGTGAAAAGAGATGGTTTCATGCAGTGCCTAAGATACACAAACCTTCAGTTGTGACAAGCTCATCACTTCTGCCCCCAAAAATTACCAGCTGCAAAAATGTGAATGTACCCCAACACTTTGGAACAGTTGGAACTTCAAATCCAGTCTTGAATCCCAGACTGCAGCATTTGCATGACATTATTAGTTCACACAGCCATTCAAGCGTGTAAAGAATGGATTAAAGCAACAGGAATCTTAATATTTCTGATGATTTCTACATAGGAAATATATACTGTTAGAATCCTTAGACACGTAATAATTCAAATCTTACTGTGACTTCTCTCATAGTAAAAGATTTCTTACTGGCCTTCAATAACCCATTGAACTTTCTCAGAGATTTTAGTAACACATACTCACTTATCATTCAGTTCATCACTTTGTATGTTCCTTCAGTTATAATTTCAATGCATCTCAATTTGATTCTTCTACCATAAACACAATTTGGCATCCAAGGGATAACTTACTTTCTTGTATTGCATTAAGAATTTCTGAAAAGTCCACATCTGTCTTCTGTATGTCTGGTTTTATCCATATTTGCGTTTCCAGCTGGTTAACCTGCAAATCCTCTCTTCCTTCTGAAGAAATTCAAGAAATTGATGGGGTTTGTGACAGTACAGTAGAAAATCCAGCCAAGGGGCTTTCAGGTGAGGGAATATACACATTGAATAAAGCTATTTCATTTTTTTCCCCCAGCAGAACCAATTTTATTTCAAACCAAACAGCTTTAGATAGAACATAGACTGATTTAAAGCTGAAGAGAATGAAACAACAACATTCTCTGCTATCAGGAATGATGCAGAGTCACCACTGATGAGTCCCTCATTCAAGTGAATACGTGCTGCCATGCCACGAGCATCCCCTCACCATACCATCTACAAACTAACTCCAAAATGTGGAAACAGACGAGACGCATTGTTACAAATGACACAGCACTACAGGACCAACCAGGCTAAAATAAAACACACTAACACACAAAGGATTAATTAAGTCTCAAGACAGAAAACAACCATTAGGACAAAAAGAGCACAGTTAGCATATTTTAGCCACAGGACACCACACATTCTCACATGCCAAGCTGATGGCATGGCATGGTCTAGGAAGTACTCTGGTACTGCAGTCTATTTCGAAGGGGGTCACACTGGTATGCAATGGTTGCTGTTTAAAAGCCCAGCAGAACAAAAACATAAGCTAGAAGGTCACAGCAAACCTGCTTTAAAGGTAGTTGCAAACATATTTTTTACTATGAGGGTAGTGAAACACTGGAACAGGTTGCCCAGAGAGGTGGTAGATGCCCCAACCCTGGAAACATTCAAGGTCAGGTTGGATGGGGCTCTGAGCAACCTGATCTAGTTGAAGATGTCCCTGCTCAATGCAGGGGGGTTGGACTAGATGACCTCTAAAGGTCCCTTCCAACCTAAACCATTCTATGATTCTATTTGCACATGTAAATAGGAACAAGGTTTGCCCATTTTAGTGTTCTTTCAACATGAGCAAAGAAAGGAGGAAGTTTTGAAAACACACCCTTTCCATGCAAAGGTAGCTGCATGTCAAGAGTTGACAGGAAACGGTACTGGGCAAACGGGCTCAAGCTGCTGGCTACAGGGTGCTCTGATGCAGCCAGGCACAAGGAGGGAGCTATCAGGCATATGGCCGGTTTTAAAGAGTAGCGGTAAACCTGACCTTTCACAAGGGCATCTGTTAGAAGTGATGCTCTTCTAACACAGAGACTGTGTAATTAATACACAGTCAGCAGAGAGCTGCAGTGGTCAGAGAGATATCTAGGAAAGGACTTCACAACAAAAAGGCCATAGTAGAAGAAGAAACCTTCGGGTCATTTAGTCCATTACCATGCCTTCACTAGTGGCCATTATTCATGCTTTTGACGGAAGCATTTTCCTTCTGCAGCCTGCCTATAACAAGCTGGTCTTGTTTTGAGTTCCTTCCTAGTCCACCGCATCTTCCCCCTCCCCTCGCCAACTGAATATCTCACCACCACCTTGACGAAAGCTATGCATTATATTCCTGGGCACAAATCACTCAATCCTATTTTAAAGACCCTCCTTCACTTTTTGGAAATACAGACCTCAAAATGGGTATACATACACCAGCTTCAGCCTTTTTTATTTCCCAATGTTAAAATATTATACACTCAAACCATCTCATGCTTTTCCCAGAGTATTCTTTTGTTCCACAGCAAAGATCCACTGTTAACATCAGAGACAACTCTCCTTGAAGATTCCTGTAAAGTGATCTGTCATAGCAGCAGCAGGAGTCAGCATTTAATGATGTAGAACAAAGAGAATTTCTTAAGTGAGACAGCTGATTATTCATATAATAGCAGCCTAGGGAAATCTGCAGATGGCCTCAGAAGTGGGAGGCTAGGATTTGCCCCAGAAGAGAATTCTGGAGACAAAGGAAAAACACTGCAGCTGCTGGAAAAGACATATCAACAGTAGGATGGAGGTAGAGAAGTAAGCAATGGACAACAATTCAGCTCTCCGGGACAGCAAAGCAGGTTTGCAAGTGATATAATTCAGTTTCGTGTTAAATACTCAACTACCACTTCTAACATATACAATTACTTATTTTCATTCTCAAATCCACCAGCCTTTCTTCTCCATTTCAGCCCTTGTTAGAGCAAAATAATGACAATACCAACAAATATAAAATACCCCCTCCTCCCCAAAGCCCTCCATCCTTGTTAAACCCAAATCACTGCTCCTCAGGACGCTCAAAGGTAGCAGGATCCCTCCAGCATCTCCAACAGACCTGAACTAACTGGGCCAGGCAGAGAGGAAGTGACAGCCAGCCAGCAATGACTGTCCTGAGGTGCTGATATCAGATGGACTATCTAATCACAGGCGTCTTAATAAAATGAAGCTGCTGGAGCTTCATGTGTTGGTATATATTCAATTTCAAAGCTAGTTTTTAATTAATGAAAAATACTGTCTAGAAAGTGGTCAGAAAATGTCCAGCCTAGACCTGACTGTTGTTCAGCCTAACACAGCCTACAAAGCCAAGACAAGTTTTGCTGCATTCAAATCTCCTCTCCTGCATTTGACTCATTTGCAGTACAGGGAGCTTCCAGCAATCTACAAACGACAGTGTCGTATGCTTCTCTGATTCACAGTAACCTTAATATCTGGCCTCACTGCACAAGTACCAGACCAACAATATCATCCTTTGATTTCAGTCAAAATTGTAGGCATAATCTTCTACCAGTCATCTGTGATTTAATGCATGGTTAATCACAAACTTGCCTTCAACAACACAAGGTGAAAAAGAAATGTATCTGCCAACATCATAGCTTCTAAATAAGTTGTTGCAGGAACAGTTTCTTCTCCCATGATCTTCATGGTATCAAATAGAGAGACTTGAATCAGGGCACATTTACTTCTACCCTCCTCCCTCTCCCTCAGCACCCACGCTGCAGGAGGGAGCACTGCATTTTTTAGCTGAAACAACCCCTGTGTGTTGGGTCATGGACTGGACAAATTAATGTTTGATGATTTGTTGGCAGACAGAGGTTTCAGTCCAGCAGCTCTATCCAATGTTCAAAAGAGATTTATTTTCTTTATCTTACCACAGATCTCCAATACAACAAACCAAGATGGTATCTGGTGTCACTGTTGCTATTGAGGGAACACTAGCCTGGCTTTATCATTTCCTTCTTGCTTTAGCATCTGCTGATTTATGCTTTATCAGTGACACGTCCCACTAAGTAAACTCTAAGCGATATTGCCTGGGAGGCTGGGAGGGAAAGACCCTCTTTCCATACAAACATGAGAAGTAAACACAAATAAAAGTGAAGTAAATATTAGATTTATCAAATGTTATCTGATTTTATTAAAAGATCAGTCTGAGATTTTTCTCAACTTACTGAGACGTTTTAGTTCTACTGAGTTCATATTTTAAACTAGCTCGTGATATTCACTCTGATTCACTCATTAATGCGTGAAGTAGTGCATAAAACAGCATACTTTTTCCTTTATTTGTTTTGAAGGGTCTTTACTAATTAGGTTAGAAACACAAATGAGATTTCAAAAAGGCATTTCATTTTTAGAAGCTGAATGAGATGGCTTGATCTAAACCAGAATTTTAACATACTTCTAAATATTAAAATGATCACATGTCTCAGATAAGCAAATTATGTAGCAAGGTAGTTAATAAGGCACTAATGTTGAACAAGGTCATTCTCACTGCAGTGAGAGAGATTTTGAGTCTGCTTAAAATTAAGAACATACTCAGGTTCTTTGCTGGATGAGAACTTGTTACATGTATTTAGTATCTAGCCAATAATCACAATCAGCTCTTTAGACTTTACAAGCAAAAGCCTATTTTCTTGCAGTGTAAACACCTGGAGCTAGATTTTGAAAGCCTGCACATTTTTACACATGCACTGCAATGTGCAAATCATATTTGTAGCTGGATACCCTCATGTTGTGGTCTAAAACAGAGCATGAGCACTTGGGTGCACAGAAAAATGTGTATTGTTTCAGTATTTGGCACAAAAATAAAGAATATAAAATTAAGCTGATGGAACAATTGCTGCTATTTCTCAAGGCACAGTAAAGTGTTCATATTTACTCCATATTTTTGAATGGACATATCAGAACAGAGCTGATCTTTGTAATTCACTGAGGCAGCCAGGGCTTTCTCAAGAGTTTTACCACTTACATTCTGCTCGTTGGTTGGAATAGAAATACTTGACATAGTTGCTTTCTGAAATCACAGTCACTCTCCTTTGCCCTCCCTTGTTTCCAGTTAACTCAACAAGTGAAAACAAATGTTTCGTCTACAGCTCTAGAAGCTTCTGTAGAGAAAAATTTACAGCTTCAAAGGATCTTTCTGAAAAGGCAGGTAGCCAGCACCTTCTATCAGTATAGTAAACTGATTTAGTATTTTTTTAAAAAAAATAATTTTGGCAGCAAATATGTACTTTCACAATGGTTGTGCTTCAGCATGGACATTAAATACAAGTAGCAAATAACTAGCATGCCATGTGAGTAGGTGCTCCTATCACAGTGCCATCTATCTCTAACAGGGCAATATTTAGCAAGAGCAAATATAATTCTGATATGAGCAGTTTTGTTTTGCTACATTAAGTACTGCCTGTAGTTTCTACAGATAAGTTGCTCCTTCTCACCAGAGCCTCTTCTTTACAGCAAGCAGAAAGCTGCTGGGCATGGTGCCCTTTTCACTAAAGGCAACCCCAGGTCAACATGGGGTGAAGGATCACCCCTGCAGGTACATTTTCTACTGGCTTCTCACTCTTGAACAGAGATGCGAAGTTGCAATACCAGCATTTTTTCAAGACCTATTTTTCCCCTCCTCACAGGGATTTAAGAACAAGAATATCTGGAAATGTCAGCAGGTCTTTTGGGAGGTCAGGTTAACACTGATGATCTGCAAGCCACCCATGCACAGGGCAGTAACACTGCTGAGTCATGCTTACCTTTCTCCTGTGGTCCTTGCTCCCCATATGAACTCTACTCTTGAGGCCTCGCTCCCAGCTGAACCACCGCACACCAGCAAGGTGGCTGCAGATACACTCATACAAGAGGACAGTTCCCTCAGACCTGCATGGTTTCCCATCAAAAGCCTCACTTAAGTCAGTGCAAAGGTTGCATGACTTCTTCACAAGTATCTTCTCAACACATGATGCAGAACATATCCTGTGTCCTACCTTGAGCTGCCCCTTACCCACACAGAAGGAAAAGGCTTCGTTTTCAACCTGCAACTCCTTGGCCCACCAGCCTAACACTTGACTCCTTTCCGGAACAAGATCATTACCCAGACGCTTTCTTTCTGTCCTTGCCCCTTACCAGTAGCACTAAGCTTCCTCTGCCTTACACCTTTAACACAATTTCAGATTTCTACAAGGCAGGGCGGGACATGGGGGGTGACGAGTTCCCTTTGTCTTTCATATTGATGCTTGTTTCCAGTCTCAGGTTCCTTTTGAAGATGGCAGTGGGGATATGGACAGAAAAAGTCATGTGTTTAATTCTCTGTTTCTAAGAACTTGTTGACATATCTGTATATTTAAGATAGTGCAACATATGATGGTTAAGACCAGCTGTCTATCACACCTGCAGTAGCTTCTGTATGGCGTGGCAGTATCAGCACATATATACTTGTAGTGACAAATTGAGAGTATCTTAAAGGCTCCAATTTTCCCTACGTTAAGGTACTTTTACCTGTGTATGTCACAGGATTTGCCCCCATCTATCTACAAAACACATCCACAGTTTTGGAAGAATTATAAATAATAAGTAACAATACACATTGAAAGAGAGGCCTTTAGAGACTTCTGATTTAAGCCAAAGCATTCCCTCATATCAGCATTAATAGATGATGTGCTTCCAAGACTGAAAAGATTGGGTGTCCTGTGAAAATATTTACAGACATTTGAAAAACATCTGACCTGGTAGTTTACCATATATGTCTATAAATACATAAGGACTTGGATATAACTCTTGATAGTCTGAAGTGGTTTACCAGTTACCTTAAAAAAAAAAGTGTATACTCTGTCACTATTCAGCAGAGCTAATCAAATTTTCCACTACGAAGAAAACACCATTTATCTTAATGGTTGTCTCACTGATTATGGACAAAATTATGTGTCTGCATGTTAGTGTCCAAGAACCAAAATCTGAGTGTAAAAGCACAAAAATATCTTATTAGTAGTTTTGAAAGTCATTGGAATACATACATAGGGCTACTTCATTTTCCGTAAGAAAGTCCAATGAATGTTAGGGGAAAAAAAACCAAACCAGAAATTCAAAACCCAAATCATTCTGATTAGCATGAAGAACCTATGCCATAGATGGTTTTGTGCATAGTCATGTCAAGGGTATGGGAATAACAATACTGGATTTATTTTTGAAAGGCCATTTAAAAATAGTTTCCCTTTGTATTGCAATACACTGTAAGACATGATGTATGTTTAATTATGTTAATACAAAATCTCTTCTTATCTTCCAGAAGCAGCAGTAGCTAAAGGGAGATTTTTAAACACCTAATATTACTAACTTATCACAGACTAAGATATTTGGAAGACACATGGTGTTCATTCCCCCCTCCATTAAACCCTGGCTGGCATCAGACACAGAGAAGTCCACTCAACCAATTAACTACAGAGAAGTGGCGAGTCCTGTGTTCAGCACTTGTTCTATCTCACTGTCATGCTGTGTATGCCTTTTCCACAGGCAACATGGATGGATAGCCCTTGGTACAAAGCCATACCTTGAAAGTCTCCTCTGCTGCCAAAATAGCCTGAACACTAGAGTATGGGGACAGGGTCCTGCTAGCCCTCAATTCTTGCATTTCTAATTTCCTGCATTTCAGTCACTGCCCAGTATGAATTGCAGGCATGGGGACAGTCAAACCCACCAACACTGTGCTCTTATCGTCAAGAGGGAGGCATCTCTTAAGCAGCAAGTTCAAGCAGGACAACAGCTGAGGAGAGCTGATAATCCACGTCTCCCACCTGGACAAGTACCCAAATCATTGGATTGCTGTGCAAAAACACACAGCCTCCTTCTTTATTTCCCATCTACACTCAGAAAATGCCTCAATATTCTGAGAGTTGAAAGGACCCAAATGTCCACACAGAAGCCCCAAGCATAGTATGTCACATATTCGTTTGCCTAATATTTCCAATTACCTGGCTCTACATGGCCCCTGTGCAGATCCTTACACAATCAGTAGAGGAACAGTGTTGCACAATGAGCCTTTGGCATTACCCCCTAGAAGCACTTCTTTTCACTGATAATACAAAGAGACAGGGCACCAAAGTGTGTGCTCTCCTACTGGGACCAAAGCTATCCTTTTCAAGTGCCACAATGCCTGAGATAGGAATTCACAGTAGACAGTCTGAAAATGGCACAAAGCCACAGTGTGTAGCTAAGCAGAGACATTTCTGCACAGTTCTATGTTGCAAATGAGAATCTAGAAAGAAGTCTGAGATCTAAATGGACTGAACAATTCAGCCCATTTCCTATTACTTTTATTTATATAAAGGTGACAGGAGGAATGATTGCCTTTTAGTTCTACCTCTTTCCTCTTATACTGTGAGTGCACATATAAAAACACAGCTATCGAAGACCACTATTGCATATGTTCAAACATTTGTCCATGTTTGAAAAATCTAACTACTTGTGATTGATACAACCCTTAGTTACCATCTACCTTTAACAATATCAGGATTTGGTAGCAGGCAATTCATAAAGAGGAGAGGAAAAAAACATTTGCTGAATAAACTGTTTATTGCAAAAAGCTTGCCCATTTCTCAAGTCAGCAGTTTACTGATGAGACAAGCAGAAAAACTAGCTGCATGACGATAAGAGGCATGACCTAGCAAATAACTTCAGGGCACCAAAGATTTACTTCATTATAACATGGGACATCAAGAAAAGCTTTTACAAGATACCAGATGTCTCTTCCAGGGGGATTTTAATGTAACAACCAATTCTACAGACTCACATTATACCATAGCCTATTGCTGCCTTCACAGTCTAAACACATCCTGGTAATTCATTCCTGCAGAAAGTACCAGCAGCTAAACCATTTTGGGAACTTCAGCTGTCCTGAGGCCACTGAGGAATGAACATAGCATAGGAATGTGAAAATGCTTATCCTAAAGACAGGACAGCAAAACAGAGGTCTACCCAGTGCAGGACCCTATTTCTGACAGCAGATGTTTAGGCAAAGGGAACATGAACAGGGCAAGCACATCCTGTCTATCCCGTCTGTCCCTTCCAGCTTGCAGAGATTTAGAGACTTCTGGAGTGGAAGTTTTCATCTAGATGATAATGATTCATGGCTACCAACGCCTTTTTCCTCTACAAATCTGTTCCTTTTATACTCACTGTCACTTGTGAGCTAACAGGTAGCTGTCGTATTCTTCCCTCCCGCCTTTTACTTGCCTTGTTTCCAGCCTTTGTTAGGTCTGCTGCTCAGTTACAGTGTCATTGTAAGCCCTGACGTCCAGGCTAGGGCCATGAAGCCCAGAAATTCACTGTTACCACAAAGCCTTTCTTTCTTTAATCTCAGACAAGAGCTATCATGTTGACCCATGAAATATGCCTTCCTGTACATTATTTTCAGCAAATGTCATTAAGCAGAGTCTCCTTTGCAAGCAATAGGAGAGCATCTGAATAGCAAGGGTCATAATTTTGAGGCATTCTGGCAGCACAAAGGGCCTCGAAAGGATGTGCAGTTTTGATGACCTTTAAAAGCCTTCCGGTGTCATCAAAGTGCAGGTTATTGCTTTATGCTGTCAGGTGCTGAATTCCTTTCCTGTGCTAGGCGTGTTCCTAAAACAAGGTCTAAATAAAGTATTAAACTACAGTGTTATCTACCTTTTTCTATTTTAAATACCCTAAATGCTGCCAGTAATGAAGACCTCAAAAATGCGTAAGTTTAGTACTCCATTGGAACTCTGAAGCACAGCATGGTATAGAACTGCATACACCAAGGATGTGACTAGCAAATATTGTGCCTCTGTGGCGTTATCCAGCATACAGAAAACACGTCTGCTTTCCTGAGACATCCAGCCACTCATGGCACAGGGAAGGGCAGTGGTCTGCATGACCCAAAGGATGTTCTCTTCTGGAACAAGGAAGAGATCAAAACTGATGTCACCTTTGCTTTGCTGCTGCCCTTACGCCTGCTGTAAGCTGTGATACTGAGTTTTATGAAATTCTGGGGGGCTTTTTTGGCACCACAGTACATTGCATGGGTTGGAATTGCTAGTGGGTTCTGATGCCTAGATGCACGTACGTGTGTCACCAAAGGAGCAACTTCCACCCCCCCTTTTTTATTTATTTTTAATTATAAAGAAAGGTCTGCCTTAATTCTGAGATTTCAGAATGAACCAGCAGGCTTGGTGTTAGGAAAGAGGTCTTGCTATCTTTTGGACTGGAACAAACCTTTTGTGGAAATGAGTAACGCCATGCAGCCCTGTTACAGTCAAATCCCTTTTCTGATCTTAAAAGCATCTCTGCCAAAGTAGAAGCTAGTTTGTTCCATCTTTTGACAGTCTACCTGCAAGAATCTTTCCTTAGAACATATGAAACATATTTTACATTGAAATAGAAGCTTACATAATACTAAGTGTCTTTAAGCAAGAACTACAGAGCTAAGAAAAAGTCACATTTTTCAGTCAGGCATTATGGGAACATAATAACTGATTATTCAAAGCCCTTCTCATTGCTTCTGAAGGATATTTTTTAAATAAAATGAGTCATTCCTTTCTCAGAAACATTGCAAAATTTTATATATATTGTCTATTTTCTTTAGCAAAAGCTAGAGTGGTCAAGAATTTTCTTAATTGCTTTAATACAATTATGGTACACTGGTCTCAGAACATTATAACCTTGCCTTGGGATCAGCAATACTCCATGTTTGGTGCCAAACCACATCTGGCTGCCTGTTCTGTTTTGGACAGGTTTCCCCTTCCAAGGAAACTCTCTGAGGGTGGAACGATCGAGAACATCCACAGAAAGCAGGACTTTGCAGCCTTCATGAGGTGACTACATGTTGTAAACTGACAACAGCAGCTATGGGAGTCAAAATCTGAGGGTGAGCTGTACTGATTTTAAAGTAACCATACGTAATTGATTGCAAGAGTGAATGAAAGATCATTTTATAACAGCAAACAGGAGACTGATCAAAGCAGGAAGGAAAAAAAGAAGTCTTTGAAAACACATGAGTTTAAAAATACATACTCCCCAGAGAAGTAGAACACCCTCAAAGCCACCAGTTAAGATTAATATTATTTTGAAGCCCCTTACTGAGGGTGTGCACAGGTCCCAGGTAGGATCAGTACTTGTGCATGTCACATGCAGCACAAATTGATACAGAGGGATGCAACTTCTGCCTAAATATTTTAAAATTAAACAAGATAGTTAGCATTGAAAAACAGTGCTTTATCATCTAGCCTTTTTTTTTTTAAAAAAAAAACCATGCTGTTTGCAACACTGTTCTCCAAACTGCTAGAATGAATACTTTAGGAGACTATAGCTTAGGAACAGAAATTTTCAAAGAAGTGTCTTTTGCCCTAGAAAAGTAAAGCGATGAATGAAATGGGCTGAATGACTAAGCAAATGATAGAGGATTTCAGGCTCTACATCATCTGCTAGCTAGTTCAGCTCTCAAGTTCAAAGTACTGCATAATCACCATCTGACGACCTGTCACTCAGCCCAGTGACAAAAGGTCCTCATTGTAACTGAGGTAAAGTGATCTTAGGAGCTTTGCAGAGGCGCTAGAGCACGAACAGTCAGGAGAATGTACTGTGTCTGTTCAGTAGGGAGGTATTTTCAGCTCACGCTTGAGATACAGACAAGGAAGAAATTTTGTTTGGTGTATCAAACTTGCATTGGATTGAATACAGGCTGTAGATAAAGTATGCAGGCTGGTATCTTTGTCATTAGTGTCTCTTCTGCATAGGGACATTTCTTGTAAACATATTTTTGTAACATGAAAATTAGCATAATGAAGGAAATATTACACTTCTTTGAAATCTGCTCGCTTTCTCCATGCTTCATTCCACATGGAAGTTCTATGTCCAGCAGAAGGCATATTGAAAAAGACTCCTCCCCTAATAACAAGTAAGATAACATCATTACTGTCAGTGTGAATTCAAATTTTCAGGTGAGTTTACATCAGCCATTCCCACACCACGCATGTGTTTGCTGCCAAGAAACGTTTGCATGACCGAGCTTTCTGGCAGGATTATGTGCAGAAGTTTATTCTTTTAATCTGAGAGAGATGTATGCCACACGCCCTGCCAGTCAGCAGAGAAAAAGAGAATGTGACTTAACCAACAAGTCACATCTAACTAACACGGATCTCCTAAAGACCATTCACAACCAAATGTGAATGCTGACAAGCATGTGCACATTCTGTGATGAGAAAAGGATCTTTCGCACAGCAAATTATCACTTTTGAAGGACTCAGTTCTAGCTTCCTTGATGATTCAAAGTTCATTAAGTTGTGACTAAGCTCATTAAACATACGTTTCCTTTTTCCCTTTAGCTTTGATTGCCACAGTTTCAAGAACCATGCATTTTTCCTCACCTCCTAAGTCAGTTGTTCTGTTGGCCAACACCATTAGCTCTTCTTTCTTATTTTCATGCCGAATAACTACAAGCATCAATAAAAATGCTACAGTTTGATGAGCAATAAAAAAGAGAATCCAAAAGTAAAGAAAAGCATACCTAAGGCAAACACATCTTCCTTTAACATTTTTAGCATGTCTATCAGATACTATTTGTCATAAAAGGCAAGGGACTGCCAAAAAAAGATTCTCACTGAATTCCAATCCCACTAGACTTCCACCGTAATGCCAGAAACCAGTCCTTTTTAGTAGGTGCACTTCCTTGCCATTGAACATAAAGTTCTTCCAGACATCATGGATATGCCTATATCATTTCAGGCAGTAAGGAATCTCCATACCAAAATGTACCATTCTTTGTCTTTGAAGGAGACATTTTTAAACAGTAAACTCTTGAAAGAAAAAACTTCTGGAATATTTTTATGTTTCCTGGAGTGAAGACTTTTTACATATTTACTAAATTCTGGAAATAAATTATTTCAGAGACAACCCTTCCTGTTGGATATGCAGATTGCCTGTGGATATTATTTGTACAAGTGATATAAATGAATTTCTACATTATTATATGTACACTTCTATATAAAACTCAAACCACATTAAAATTTAACCAGAGGCCTTTACAGGAGTCATAGAGAAAGAAAATCTTGCTGGGGATCCTCTGAATCCCTATTATTACAGAATGAGTAACAATTGTTAGCAAGTATTGCAAGTGGAAAAGACCTAGGAAGATTCCAGAGTTTCATACAATGAAAGAATTCGCTTTACTGCTGCTTAGACTTATTAAATAAGGCAATTTTTCCACAGCCAGCAAATGTAATGACTGCTAGAGAAACTAGGTTTGATAAGTTCTGCAGAGTCTGAGAATAAAGGACTTTGTCACCAACAGGAAGAAGTAAGGTAACATTGTCCTGACCTGGAATAAAGTGTATCAATGGAAAGAGCAGGCAGAAACCCAGAAACTAAAGTCCTACTTACTCTACAGCAAAGGTGTAATGCCATCAGAAGTGAGGAAAGCATTTTTTTTGTCCCCAGACTTGCCTAACCCTGACATTGAGGGACAGTTTAACCTCCTTGTTAAGGCTTGTTCAGCACTTAGTTCTGCTGCTCTTACAGACAACCTAAAGGCTGATTACCATCCATTTCAAAATAAGCCTCCTATGCACAACACAGAGTCATCGACCACAAACCATCTTCAGGAGAGTTATAACAATTTACAGCAGCCGAAGGTTTGTCCCAAGTGCTTTGAACCATGTACTTCAGCTGCCTTGTACCCTCTTAGCCACAATATACCACAACTGTTCACATAAGTGGGAGATGGTAACTAGAGGTTTCTCAAAACTAAAAATACTGTCCCTCCCTGATTTGGGAAGGAATGCACATTTGTCTGAATATCATTGCTTCTAAACTTATCTGATTGTTTTTAATGTCTTTGCTTTTCTCCTTTTTAAGAGGAACTTCTCTCATACAGGTGTGCCTGCCAATCATAGAATGGTTTGTGTTGGAAGGGACCTTTAGGGGTCAGCTAGTCCAACCCCCCTGCATTGAGCAGGGACATCTTCAACTAGATCAGGTTGCTCAGAGCCCCGTCCAACCTGACCTTGAATGTTTCCAGGGTTGGGCATCTACCACCTCTCTGGGCAACATGTTCCCGTGTTTCACCACCCTCACTTTAAATTATTTTTTCCTTGTACACAGTCTAAATCTACCTTCCTTTTGTTTCAAACCATTACCCCTTGTTCTGTCACAACAGGCCTTGCTGAAGAGGTTGCCCCCATCTTTTCTATAGTCCCCCTTTAAGTACGATAAGGCTGCAATAAGGTCTCCCTGCAGCCTTCTCTTCTCCAGGCTGAACAGCTACAACACTCAGCCTGTCCTCCTAGGAAAGGTTTTCCAGCCCTCTGATCATTTTTGTGGCCCTCCTCTGGACCTCTTCCAACAGTTCCATGTCCTTGTGCTGAGGGCTCCAGAGCTGGACACAGTACTCCAGGTGGGGTCTCACCAGAGCAGAGTAGAGGGGCAGAATCACCTCTCTTGACCTGCTGGCCATGCTGCTTTTGATGCAGCCTAAGATACAGTTGGCATTCTGGGCTGCAGGCGCACATTGTAGGCTCTTGTCCAACTTCTCGTCCACCAGTACCCCCAAATCCTTCTCTGCAGGGGTGCTCTCAATCTCTTCATTCCCCAGCTTTTATTGATATCTGGGGTTGCCCTGACCCAGGTGCAGGACCTTGCACTTGGCCTTGCTGAACCTCATGAGGTTCTCACAGGCCCACCCCTCCAGCTTGTCTAGGTCTCTTTGGATGACGTCCCATCCTTCTGGCATGTCAACTGCACCACCCAGCTTGGTCATCTGCAAACTTGCTGAGGGTATGCTCAATCCCACTGTGTCATTGATGAAGATATTCAATACTACTGGTCCCAGCATGGACCCTTGAAGGACACTACTTGTCACCGGTCTCCATCTGGACATCGAGCCATTGGCCACTACCCTCTGGATGCGACCATCCAACCAATTCCTTATCCACTGAACAGTCCACCCACCAAATCCATACCTTCCCAGTTTAGAGAGAAGGATGCTGTGGGGGACCGTGTCAAAGGCATTACAGAAGTCCAGATAGATGTCATCCATAGCGCTTCCCTTGTCCAGGAAGAGATACTCCGGTATCGGGAGTCTTCACTTCACCATTAATAGCCATTTTCTTCCTCTCATTTCTCCATTTTCCTCTGTGTTTTGTTTTCAGTTACTTGATATCTTCTGATCTGCTTAAAATCAAAGCTCAGAAGTTTCTCTGCTTGTGGCTGAGCAGTACTTCTTTGCCAGTTGGCACAAGACAAAATTGTATTTATTTTTTTTTTAATAAGGCACATTACAGACAGCTTACTGCTCACTAGCTACTCTAACACCCAGAGTAACAGTAAAAGTCAGCCTCAGGCTCCTTGTCAGCTACAAATAAAACTGGCAGGGAAGCAAGCTGAAAAGGAGTGCGGTAACACTGAACAGTATCTGTAGTTCCTCTTAGCCCATAGGTACCTATGAACTTCAGGCAAAGGAAACAGCTGTAAATTAAAAAAGAAGTAATGATAAATAATAAAAGGTGTCATTCTGGAAAGAAGAAAAGTGGCCGGAGGAAACAAAGTGGTGTGCAGAAAACAGAAGCGGTATGCTGTTAGGGGGAAAAAATACAGGCATTTATACCTCTGTCATTTATCAAGGATCTTTTCTTTCCATGGTTCTGGCCTCTCTGATTGATAAGAATTAGAAATGCCATTTTAAGTCCTCAAAATAACTTTCTGTACAATCTATTATGCTAGACTGCCTTCATATTTGGAGCATTTGTTAACTGGACAAAGAAAATTTCAGACTGAATATAATGTATACTACTCCAACAGTGAGACCTACTTGATTGCAATAAGAGCACTCCAACAGAAGGAAGAACCCATATTGTATGAAATATTTAAAATTAGACTGAGCACAAACCTGAAGAATTTACCGTATGCAATAGCAGGAGGGTAGCTTGGAAATGGTGGTGTAAGATCTGCTACCTGAGTAATCAATATACATCAGAACATTTTTTTGTCTAAAATACGAAACTATTTCTGTTTATAATGCTTTAGATAAGGTACTGCTATTGGTCAACTAGTGTATTAGGCTAATTATTTTTGAAGCTACAGCTGTTAATCTGTGACTCAGTAAGAAGGAATAACATATAATTTAAGGTTTAAATTAAAATTTTCTCTTAGGAATGCTCTTTATTACTATTGCTGCCTGACCATAATCTTTCTTAGACTCTACTTACATGCAGCTCAAATGGTTGTAATTTAACCTGCACACAGAGACAAATTTAGTACTCCTATACAGAATGAAAAAGACCCAAATAATAAAAACATTGTTTCATTCCAGATGAAACAATGACTGTCTCAGCTGGTTAAGAGAAGACTCTTGTCATACAACCTATTTCTAAAAATCTGCAGCCTTTAAGGCTCTGGGTACTTTAATTCTTAACTTCAGTGAAGGTCATCATACTAAATTCCTCCTTGAACCAAGCTGCCAAGCATGTTCTCTGTAGATCACAGATGCTGTTATTGTCTAAAGAGCAGGCTATGACAGACAAAACTCATTTCATATGACTGTACTGAAAGCTAAATTCCTCAGAGAATCATCATCCAAATGATGCTCACTAATGAGCTCCACTTTAGGAAACCTCTGGGGTCTACCTGAAAAGGGATCTTTTTCTCAATCAGAAGCCAGCATATGTTCCTTGTACATTATTTAGTATTAAAGCACAGGCCATATCTGTCAACACATAGATGTAGGATGTGTAGCAGCTCAAAATGAACATAGTGATTGTGCATGTTCAAAATACTTTTTTCACAAACTGTGATGCAGGGGTTTTTTGTCAGCCTTTTAACATGCTGCAGTCATGATTATGCATCTTTAGCAACATCAACATTTCTGTAGTAGTAGTTTTTTTACTTCAAAGAAAAAACATAGAAACTGAAAAAATAGGACAAACAAGTGAACAGAGGAACTGAAATAAAGAAAGCACACAGTCGTGAGTCACTGTAAATTCTTAATTAATCTATGTTGACAAAGATTATGGTGACTAAATAGTATGGGTGCATGAAACTCATGGCAATAGACCTGCATAGCAACCCACAATAAATAATCTAAGTTTTCAACTTCTATAAAAATTAAACCATTTACTAGATCTGCAGTGTAATAGAAGCACTATTGAGGGTTTGCAGGCAGAACTGCCTCACACAAATAGACTCTGCCCCGCAGCACCCAACCAGCTGCATACAGGGTGCACCATGCCCTTTCCTGGGCAGCAACACTGGAAGATTATTGAGACCCTTCAATACAGAAGCAACAAAACTGACTTCATGGACAGCCTTAATTTGCTCTAGTCAGGGAAGAAATTTGGAGTTTAATTTTCACTGTGAAGAATGACTGAACATGGCCAGCACAAATGTACTCCCCTGTTATAAGAAAAGATACTTCTAAAATAGCTCTGGCAATTAACATAACAAGGAGTGAACTCATGATGTCAATTAGAATTTGATGGTTCCCAGGAGATTCTGGCTTTCTTTTAAAAAGTTTCATTTTGTTAACCAGTTAACGTATGTTGTAAAATCTCCCTCAGATCTAGAGTTTTTGTTTGCATTCTAGTAGCAAGACTTTGATCTACGCCCTGGATTGTGCCTTTGTTCAAAACCAACACTAGTGTCAATTACCTAGTTCCAAGGAGGATGCCTGTAGCCTCTAGAGCACTGCCATTAGCTCAGGGTTTATCAAAATTAAACATATATAAGGGGAGCGGTATTAAAAAAACAATAGCCCAAAGATACCTCTGCATTAATATTTTGGATAGCACTACATGTTGTATGCTTTCTTATGATTAAACTTACATTTTTATTTCCCACTTTCAGCTGTCCCAAGTTCCTATATTCTATAACTGACAAAAACACACCAACGTAGACAAAACATCAATCAACAGCTCTGACGATCGATAGATTGACCTCCATGCAAGCATGATCTGATGCTATTAATACCAGCTTCACAACATTATGGCACATCACACAAGAAATGAAACTGAAAAAGACGTCAAACCAAAGCCGTTACCTGGCTGATGGGTTTTTGCTTTTCCACCAGTGACTGCTGAAATACTAGATCCAGAAGATGAGGCTTCCATTTTTATTGACCTTCTGACTTGTGGGAGTGAAGGATGCCCGACCACAGGCGGACGCTGTGACACTGGGTAGCTTGCTGCAGTTCTCCTCTGACAGATTTGCACACGCTTTTCAGCCCCATGAATAGATAAACTTATACCTGACAGGAATAAGAATTAGTACTGTTAGATACAAGAGACCAGCATGGAATAACTAAAATACAAAAATTGCCACAGTTTAAAATGGAGCTGTAACAGCTTTCCTGAAGAGGGGAAAAGAAAATTCCAACCCAAGTATAAAAACATGAATTTTCTATGAATATGAAAAATGTGAACATCTTTGCTGCTGTGCTGCAGACATCAGAGTCAGCCACACTAATAGATATTTAAATTAATACACAGTCATGGTTTACTGCATTACTGGCCTGCAGGAGGAATTATCTTCCATTCCTTCAAAAAACCCACACAGCTCACACAGGACGATATTAACGAGGTAACTACCACAGAGTTTATTAAATGACAGTTTTCTGATTGATGGACTAGAACTTGGCAATAATGGAATCTTTTCTTCTGAGCATTCACAAGTGTTAGGAAGTCTCATCATATGGAAAAGGTGTCATGCTTCAGGTAGTAACTAGCTTTTAAGGGAAAAATAAAGGTCTGTTTTGAGGGAAAATGTAAGGCCACAAGCCACAATAACATGACCTTAAGCTTGAAAAACAAATCCACTTTTGCCAGTCCTGTGAAACATTGCCTACAACACCGGAAATTGTCTTTCAAATTGTCTGACAAACATTCCCAACTTTGCCACATAGCCAATTTTTAAATAGAAATTGTGATGAAAAACAGGCTTTACTTTTCCAAAGAGAAAAGCAAAGTTGACAGTTCCTATGCGTCTATTGTACGCTCTTAGAAAGAGATACTTTTACAGTAAAAAATGCTGATTCTGACTTCCTGATGTTCACATTGATGCAATTACTTCAACTTGATTTGAATTACTTTCAGTATACCCTGGTGAAAAGCTTTAGACAATCTCTTTTGGGCAACAAAGCTGGATGATAACTTTGCTACTGTTTTACGCTTAACTGAATTGTGACTCACTGCTTTTACCAGCAGCCACTCTTTGTTTAAAAAAACAACAACAAAAACCTAACCAGATATAAATGGACAAACTGAGAAGCAGATGGAAAAGCAGACCCTAAAAACTGGAAATGCGGATACTGTAAGCACACTTTAAGTTGCAGTCACTCAAAATCATTAGACATGATTGATTAAACTGCTCATTTTTGTGAAAGGAGTCCTGCACTGAAACATTCAAGAATGCCTTAATGACTCTAGTTTTCTGGTTCCACTCAAAGTCAATGTATGTGAACCGCCAGGTCACAGAAGAGGTTTTGACTCTCTGAAGTCTTAATACACTTAGATCCAAAATACACTACTAAGGGAAGAAAGCTGCCACTTCTGCAGGCAAATGGTGAAAACAGTGGGGTTGCACACATGAAGAAAGGCTGGTGCAAAATACTTTCCTTTAAGATGGCTCTGCAGAATTGAAGCTGCACACTTGCACACTTGCTATCTGACTTTGCTGCACTTCACCAGAGCTGATCTCCTGCAAGAAGCGTGAACAGATGAGGACTCTCCTGCAGCAACTGCTCACATACCTCCCAGTTACAGGGCTAATGCAACTGGCAGCTGTTTCTAAAGTCTGTTGAAATCACATCTTCAACACAGACAGCTAATCCCAGTCACCCTATTCAGTTGTTTCATCTGGGGAAAGGGAGCGTAGAAATCCATGTGAGCAGAATAACAACAAGCTTGCCTGGACAACACATTTCTTTGCCTGCGTTAGCCACGTAACTTAGCCATAAGGGGCTTCAACCAGTGAGAAGCTAAGCCCCAGCTGCAAAATGAGCTCTTTACTTCTTGTGCAGTCACTAGAACCCTGTGATGCTCAAAATATTGTGCAATTATCCCTAAGGTATTAAAAAACAAACAGCAACTGTTTCCTTTTAGCATCACCACTGGTTGTCATATCATTTAAAATAACAGCTTACAATGAAGTCAGTAAGTTGTTCTACCAACACTAAACATGAACCTGGCATGGGCACATACTTACTAGCTGGATCTCAGTAAGACTGTGCTTTCATTTGGTCATGAAATGAGTGATCTATTTTTGGAACAGGTTCCAAACATAAACTGACTGCTACATTTCTCTGAGGTTCAAGTAGATTGCTTTTTTTCGCATTCTGAAAACAGTCTAAAAACCGTTGTGCAGCTGTGACTCAGCTTCCTAAACTATTTGTGCAGCACTTATTTTCAGTCATCCAAATAAAGGATACTGCAGCCAAATCATTACTCCTAAGGACTGCAAAATTTGCAAATTGATCACATCCAAAATTATGTTCAATCAACAATTTGACTCTGGTTATATGTAACCTTTTGTTTCTTCCACTAAAAAGTGGTGCTATAAAATGATAACACCAAACTACATGAGGAAGAATGTGCCAGCATTATTAGAATTTTTAAAGATTATTCCTTGGACGTATTTAAAACGTAAAAGTGCTCAAAAACTACCATAGTGTATACCAAAGGTGTGTCACTAATATACTGAATATATTTGAGAGTCCTCCACCACACTTACCTTGCCACTGCAGTTATTTTCTCCACCTAAGACATTCTCTTGACTAGGAGAGTGAATTTCCATTATTTTCATAAGAATCAGGTAAAGAACAAAGACGCAAGTGTCCTTGTTTAATTACCATTTCAGTTTTTTCCCAGAGAAAGACCAGATCTTGCTTTTCTATGTATGTTTCTTTTGTTAAACTGGAAGTAAATGCCTGTAAAAATGTAAGACAGTAATATTGCAGTAAGCTGCGGTATTACCTTGTTTTCACGTGGGCGAAAGTCCTTTTAAAAGAGATACTGGCAGTTGAAAACGCATCCCCAGATAACATGCAGAAAAGCAGAGACAAAGGGAGGGGGAATCAGAGGTAGAGAAGCTATTGGGAATAGACCATGTGGCTTATGGGAGATAAAAACCTTATGGGAGATGAACTATTGGCACTAAGCAAACTCAAGAGTCAACTGCTCCTATTCTTACTGCAAATAACCCACTCTGCTAGTGAATCCTGGGATTTGTGGGTCAGAGATGTGAGAAAACAGTGCAGAGACCTCTGAAGAGTAGGTGTTGAAGTTGACATCCATTACTTATTACAGCGTTAAAACACCCAGACAAGACATCCAGAAAGACAGACAAGCTCTGCAGCAGTACGCTGCAGACTAGGTCTTCAATTAACTATGTTTGGTGGAGTTTTTCTCCTGCCTTCAGGCTCGGCCATATAGTTGCTGACACCAAAATCCCACTGCATGCCTGGCTATGTGGCCTCTGACTGCACCTGTCCCTGCAGCATGGTCATTTCTAAGTGAGCCTGGCAGCCTCAGTAGCCGGGTATGAGCACGCTGGCATGCTCTGACAGGCAGTATATATGCTACAAAACACAGGAGTTTCTCCTGCCTCTCCCCCTGGCTTAATACAATGAATCATGAGCACCATTTCAACCCAAGACTGCAGTGCAGAAGCAAATGAAAGGCTTACGCCAATAGCCACAGCCAGCTGTTCACTTTGGAGGACTAGTTTCTGGACAGGACTCAGCCACCTGCACCTGGCTGGCTGCAAACCAAGTATTTAAGGGTGAAAAGTGGAAGTTTAGTGTTTTGAAGCTGGATGCGATTTGAGCCTTCAAGTTTTATACGTATCACTTGGCTCTTTTCCTTTCCTGCAAGCAGCAAAATTCCTTCTCTGTATTTTCAGATCTCCATATGCCTTTCTCTTCCTTACCTAGATTTCTATCTTTTTTCCCTCATCCAAGCTTCTTGTCCCTATGAGGAGCTGCTCTCCTTGCTGTCCTTTTGTTCTCTCTGATGCCTCTGTTTGAGCTTGCAGATTCATGTAAAAGAAACACCTTCACTCCCTACCTACCACCCCCCTGCAGCTGTGTAATTTGCCAGCAGGGAAGAGCAGCCTCTATCCTGCTTCTGGATAACTTTTGTTGCTCCCAGCTATGCCTTTTTATTATAATTTTTTCCAAATCAGCATTTCTTTTACATTGAGCATATTTTGCCTCTTATGAAGTGGTAGTATGCTTATAACACTAAACAATTTATAATGCTCCAGATAAAACCTGCATAGAGAACATTAAAAATGGAGTACTAAAGTACTTCCAAGTCAGGAAGCAATAAAATCAAACATAAAGATGAGAAGAGATGGAGAAATTACTAAAAGTAGAAAGCACTACAGTGTCCCTGCATGCAAAGTTTTATGTGATGGTGATACCTGTTTTGTTGGCTTGTCAGATGCTACAGTGATGAATGACCACATCCTGGGCAGCTCCGAAGTCACTCTGCCAAGGCATCTGATGAGGCATATGCTTTGGTCATGCCTTAGCCCTGGCTAGCAGGTGTTGTGCACCACACACCACTGCACAGAGCAACACCTGCACCCAAGTGGACGTCATCCAGTGTGCCTGCCCTATTCAACTGAGCATAGCGCAGTGGCTGTGGTACTGGTGGAGATGGCTCTGGTGCCAGAACTGGGGTCAGCAAGGCACTGTATCCAAATTATACTCTGCCAGGAGCGAGACACCTCTCCACCTGGGTAGGCACCCCCCTGCAGCCACTGTCAGGTTTGGGTCAGCACCAGGTCTGTTCCAACCTGTACCACTTTGGGGTACAAGCTGATATTTATAGGTTCCTTCCTGATGTGTCTTTCTCTAGCTAGAGATAATATGAACATGAATAAGCAATAATAATGCAATGCAGAGCTACAAAGCTTTATAAACAATCCATTAGCTAACAGTGCTTAATTAGCCTCAAGTGCCCTGACCCACTTTGCAGACCTTCTCTGGGATAACAAACTGCTGCTGGCAGGTGCAATCAGTCCTTTTGGTTTGGTATTATCCAACTGTCAGTGCTCAGGCTGGAGACAGATTACTCCAGCTATTTCTCTTCTTTATGTGGGTCTTTTATTCTGTTTTAGCCCTATGCAGAGGCCTTAGGAGCAGAGCGAGGAAGACCTGTTCTTCAAGGCCTTTTTCAGAGTAGAGCAAGTGCAGGGGAGCACAGATCAAGAAGTAAGGAAGAAAATCTTCGCTGCAGTGTCATGTAGAGCCACAAGAAGTGAAGCAGCTCTGGAAACCCTGCGGTCATCAAGGCACAGATAAGCAAGGTCATAAGGAAAGACGTTGGAAGACAGCAGAAAATGTGGATTTAACGTGCAGTATTTAAACGGGCAAGTTACACATTTAGTTCCTTTCAACTTTTACATCCAGGAAAGGAGAAAGTGAGCTAATTTGTCCACCTTAAAAAGTTAAGCACCCTTTCCTCACCTTGTGCGAATTGTCACATTTCCCATTAAAGTCAATGTTGCTCTGCAGACAGCTTCAGCTTTTTCACATTTTGAAGCTAGCATTGGTAAGGGGGAGCTCAGAAAGGGCAAGCAACATACAAGGTTTCTCATGCAAAACCAGTTTCATCTGAGACTCAGGAGAGAGACGGCTATGGTTGGTGTCATGATGGAGTCTTCTGCTTATTCTGAATCCTAGGTGGAAATGAATGAGCATGAGAGAAAAATTCACCTGCTGCTCCCTGTACACATGCCTGAAAGCACAGTCTAAAGGCAGTTCCCTTTTTTCCCCGCACTGTGCCCTACTTGGATAAAAATACATCCAGAAAAGCATGGCTATCTTTCTCTACACCTTGGGGAAGAATGTTACAACAGCATTAGGATTCTCACATTAGATTACATCATTATTCAGAAGTTTAAATATCACCTCTCTAACACAGCATCAAGTCCCTTGCCATTGGTAACACAAAGGACTGATGAAATTGTATCTAAGCCCAGATTGTGCTTCAAATACAGCTTTGAAAATGTTGAAACACTTCTGACTATCGGATGTAAAAAAACACCCTACAACTGCAAACCTCTAAACGAGCAAACAGATAAGTTACTAGTTATAGAACTTCCCTAGAACTGGACTGGTTGGAGAAAAAGCCACTTAATAACACTGTGTTCAGTTTTCTGAGGCTTTGCAGAGCCTTTTGAGGTCTTTCCCCTCTCCCTTACAAATATTGGAGTGATGATGGGATTTTCAAGACCCACAGTAGTTTCAGAAACTGTTCCCTAAATGTTACTTTTTTTCCCATTTTCTAGCAAAAAATTTGTCCAGCTGGCTTCCGAATTTACATAAATTTTTAGCATACATAATTTTCCACAGAAAGAAACCGCACAGCAGAAATATACGGCCTGTGAAGATATAGCTCTCTTTTATTTTTTTTTTTAAATCCAAAACATGTCATTCCTGAAGTTTTGTACTGGGAGAGATCATGAATTACCACTTCCCTTTACCTCTCTATTCCACTCATGATACTATAGAGCTCTATCATATTCCCTCTCTGTTATTTCCATTCCCAAGCTTAGGAGACTGGTTTACACTGTTGCTTCTCACCAATAAGCTCTTGTGTACCTCTGATCATCCCTGGTCACTCCCTCCTTCTCTGTTCCTTTCCTTTTTCAAGAAATGAAGATCTGAAATGCACATTAAGAAATTTTCAAGAAGTAGCACCAGAAATGCCCACAATATTCAGGCTGTGCCTTTAACAAGGATTTACACAGTGGCACAATGGTGTTCCTGGTTTTGTTCCTCCCCTTGTAATTTAATTTGCCCCAAGATACTTGTAGGTGGGCTCTCCCTCCCTGTCTCATTTGCCAGCTCTTCAGGCTATTTTCCAGTGAATCGTGGATCTCCCTCCTAACCCACCTTCTTGAGGTCCCTATGTCAAGCAAAGACTGCAGGAAACAATGATACTGCATCATTTCTCTCATTTGTACATTGCATCTTTTCCACTTCAGTTGCTTTCTAGGTCTCATGCTTATCACTTCCGTAAGTGCATCACTGTTCACCCCTCTTGTATCAGCAAAACAAATATCACAACACTGTATTACTTATTGCTGCAACTTATCGCAATTTTTTTTTTTCAATTACCCTCCTTCAATGGGAGGAGGGTAGCATCATCCTGAGCCTGCCAGTCACTGGCGGTGTTAGGAGCTGCTCTTTGAACTGTGATCAAAGGTGTGTCTGAACTAGAACACACTAACAGAAACTAACAATTAAAGAGCCATAGACTCCAGGGGGACATAGGTTTACACTTGCAAATGTGCTTTAGGCCAGAATAGCTTATTCTCCTCTACAAAAGTGGCTACATTACCTGCAGTATAACTGTATCTGGAACCAATGTTAATTTAAGTCTGTCAAAGTCCTAATGAATAAAAAGATCACGCTTACCTTAGGCTGACCATCAAAGGTTGTTTTCATAGCCCCGATGGTAGTTTATTAAATCACAACAAGCTAGCATTCAGCAGTGATTATCTAGCATGACTGAAAAACTCCTGTAGTGTTCAGAGATCCAGGATAACAACATGAAGTCATGAAAACATCTTGGAGAAAGTCATAATAGTCCTACGTTAATGGTCTACATGACAGTCTGAAAAACCACTTCTCTTCCTTAGGCATAAGTGAAGAGAAAAGCTTGGCTAAATGAATATAAAGCTCTTTTTGTTCGCTGTTGACTTGTCAGTGATTGTCAAGGGCATGTTGCAGGACCATGATGCTAAATGCAAGGTGCTGCCTATGCAAGTCTTAAGAGCCTGGGTAAATAAATGGAACTTTTTTCCCCAAGACTTCTAATTTGATTCATTTATAAGTCTTGTGTTTCAATTTCCATCCAACAATTCATTATTTAGTTCCCCTCTACAAAAAGTAAACATACTGTAGAGTGTATATATGCTGCTGTTTTTCCCAGGCTACTTGGATAAATACCTAACTGTGTGTAATATATGCTCCCCTTCAGTTTGCCCAGCAAGCTGCAATCAGTGTCATCTGTGACCATCCCAGATGACTGAATACTTACTGGGGTTGTCTGCATTTTTGTTGTTGTGTTTACTGCCTTACTATTTTGGTTTAGTATCTGCTTTGGTTTACTTCATTGTTACAACTGCACTTTCAATAGTATTAGAACCATATGCATTCTGAAGAGTAATTTGGAAAAAAAAAATAATTTAAAAGGTTTTTTGCTTACCCCAGAATGTAAATAGGAATGAGAAAGAATACCTTCTCCTGAAATCTGATAGACACAACAGACATCAAAAACTGAGGCTAATAAAACATCAGTAGAACATTTCTTTATCAAAAACTGTCAATTTGTTAGAAAAAAAAAATTGACAGAGAAGTCAAGAGTTGCTGTTAAAAATTTTCTTTATAAAATAAATTTGACCTTATCTGGACTGGAATATCCTGGCTTTTTACTTTCTAATAACTTGACACTTTAAAAAATGTAATCTAACATATCAAATAGAACACAAATTGTCAATTATAGTTCCAGTTGCCTCCGAGCAAGCCAGAAAAGAATTTTCATTTCACTTACTGAAACACCGTCTGTAATACCAATCATCAACTAATGTTACTGTAGTATACAAATAGTAAGAAATAATTCAAAACATAAAAATTAAAACCAGAAAACACATCAAAATAATAAAACAAAACATAGTGAAAACAAGAAGTCCAACCAAGATGAAATATTTCAACTCCCCAGAAGCAAATTCTGATTTTAAGCATTATGTTGAAAAGTGACTTCAGAAGGTGCTTAAAAGAGATTCAAAGAGAAAAAAATTGAAAGAATATTAGAATTTCTGTGGATTGGATGTTCTGGCTTTTGACTCACTGTCTCTATAAGGAAGTGGAATAGACTTGCACTAGAATGAATGTAGGTTCATACAAAAAACAATAGATTCATATCAGTTTCTGTAATAATAAATAGCACCATGTCAACCCTTCTTTCTTTGAGACTACATCTATTTAAAAAAAAAATTGGAAAACTGGATCTGTCTTCTGAAGAGTCACTTACTGGTTTAGAAACTACACAGTAACTCGTGTCTTATTTAATTTATTCTATATGCACAGCACTTACTAGCCAGAAATAGACTCAGGACACCGAGATGAATTAAAACTTACTTTCACTTGTGTTAAGCACAGCACTCAAATTTGTTTTCTTTCTTAACAGCCAGCTATTACTCTGATTTTCAAAATCAAGGACATTCTCATGTCTGATTTTGAGCCTTTTGCCCATAACATACAGTAAAAGGTAACTGCTCACACAGCAGTGATAGTACAAACGCCAGGGCAAACTGCAATGCCCCGTGAAACAAAGCACAAAGTCAAGTCCCAGATGTTTTTTACTGGCCAAAGAATGAAGTAAAACACTAGCCATGCAGGTATACTTTCAGTGTAGGTAGATTTCAAAGCAGAGAATTCCTTTTTTTTTTTTACACCTTAATGTGCTGCCTGAATGTCAACTGCTACATTTCAAATACCACAAGTCTCATTTTATCTCACTTAATCGGATATTCTCTATAATGCAGAATAGCGCAATCAATCCGAGACATCATCTGTGAAACAAGAAAAAACCCAGGAGACTTCACAGACGGGAAAAAAAGATAGCTCAGGATACGTCTGAATGTGTCTGCTTCCACGGCACAGACAGTAATGATTTTCAGCACAGCAACTGGTCTTATTTTAACTTTGTCTTTCTGTGTCCTGTTGCAGGGGACCCGTTCTCTGTCAGCACTTCTCCCCCACTGCTCCAGCATCCAGGCCAGCCCCGGCCCCGCTCCCAGGAAAACCCGCAAGCAGCAGCAGGTTAAACGTCTGCTCCTGCCTTCCCCCAGCCTGTGCCCCACTGTGGGGCCTTTTACAGGCTTGGTGTCAAAACGCTCTCTGCCCGCAGACAACTTTATTGACTTTTACTTTGATACTAATTTTCATTAGACCCTATACAGCCAACGTCTTCAGGGGCAGGGCCTAAGACAACAAAAGTTACTTTTTCTATCCCCTCCCCTAAATGGGAAAAATCATCTTATATCCCATATTGCAAAGTATATTGCATGAATAAAATACTTTTAAAGTAAACATGCATCTGGATGTATGCATATTGGACTAAACAGGTCACGTGCTGGGACAAGTCCAATGCCTAGGAGGAAACGACTGTCCATTGTACACATTCAGGCTCTTTCTACAGCCTGGGACCCACAGGCACATCCTAGACCCCAGCACCTCACATGTCAAGGGTCTAATGCTGGAGCCCAGCTGGAGGGAGGCCCAGAAGCCTCCCACCCCCTCCTGGGGAAAGGGCTCCTATGTGGACTTGCTGTGGTATGCTCTAGCAGAGCCTGGAAAAACATTGCTTTGCAAGGAAGAAGCACCAGCCTCCACAGCCATGCTTGCTGAAACACCCAAGTCTGATGTCAGCCTCTTCCATGGAAAAGATATGTTAACATAAGGGCCAGTTGTATCAGACATTTTGAGGCATGTGTACTACTTGTCTATCTTTTGTGCATCATTATTTCCAGCACACTCTCTTGGCAAGTAATGCTTTTGGTTGTAATAAAACCTATGGTGCCAAGCTTCCTAAGTGGTCATAAAGTGAGGGTGATCCCCAGAGGAGATAGCAGCTATACTGTGCAGCAGATGCCAGTGAAAATCAGTGTTCATCTGCCACCTCATCTTTCTGGCAAGACTCCAGGCAATTAACAATAACAAGATGCTATTGAAAGGAATATGTAAACCTGCCATGTTTGTAGATACATTTCTCATAGGGATCCAACTGATTGTTCTCAACTTATGCTGATCTGGATTGAACAAAGCACAGGTCTTGCTTATTTCACTTTTGAGCTAGATTGTATTTCTGACAGAAGACCAATGAACTCTGAAAGAAAACAATAATCATACAACAATTGTCAGAATTTGGTAGGATAGTACATAGAGATGGAAAGAAGCGCTCTACTGATCGCTACCATTTTAATTTCTTGAGCTCTTCAAAGCAGAATCAGAAAAAATGGTAGGAGGCTGTAAAAATGCAGTAACTACATTGTAGGATGTGAGGTCTATGACATACAGGTTTGTTTTTGTAAAAGAAAGTCCATGCTCTAACGCATTTACTAAATAACAGCCTTGCGCAAGGGCAAGGCCCACTGTTCCTTCATGTGTAAAAAATTCTCTGATACATTAGCGATTCAGAAAAATGTGTAAAGTACGCAAGACAGACTTTAAGCTATGATTTATAAAACACTGGATGTTAGTTGGATGTTCCTAAAGGTTAAGAGGAAGAACAGAAGAGACACAAATTTTCTGAATCCACGTACACCAGCTTGATTATAGAAAGAACCTTGTGTCTAAATTTAGCTCTTGTGATTGACACCTTCTCAGTGAAAGGACTTTCACAAATACTCTTTTATAAAACTTTTCCTTTATTCACTCATACTTCTGCCACTCAGTGTCCCATTACTGTTCATTAATTTTCAAAACCATGAACAGAAAGTAAAAAAAAAAAATTAAAAACACCGTATATACGTAATAAACATAACTTACAAATATTTGCAATATTTGTAAGTGTTGCAAATATACTGAAAGTTTTATTTGTAAGAACATTCCAGTCTGGGAATGATACAGAATTTGTTCTGAATACCACAGGTGTTTTGAGGATTCAAAACAACCAGATAGTTAAGGAAGAATGACTGTTTCTGTTTACAGATCCCATTTTTCCCAGAGTCAAGAACATGCAGTCTAACAGATGTGTAGAATGCAATCTTCATGAACAATTCCTAAACTGAAATTTCATGACCAAAACTGCCTATACAATCCTGAAACTTGTTAGTAGTGATTCTGAGAAGAGCTTAATGTATCATTAACTGGGACTGGTTTTGAGCAATATGCAGCATCTGAACAATTAAAGATGGTTGTGTGCTCTGCTCCTATGACGTTACACCATCCACAAAGAGAAAACTCAAATACAGGAGCAGCAATGTATTGTGAAACCAAGAGAATAGTAAAGTCTATTAGTAGGGTACTTAAAAGTACAAATACTGATGGACAGCCTAGTCAATGAAAAAAACCCAAACAAAAAAATAACATCAAAGCCTTTTAATGCAAAATCCCCCCCCCCTTTTTTTTTTTTTTTACAAAAAAGCAAAAGAAAACAAAATTTAAAAAAAAAACCCAAACCCCACCCAAACCCACACAATAACATAAAAAACAACCAATCAACCCACCTAGTTTCCCTGGGTAAATGCCTGGTTACACATAACTACATAAAGCTGTCTTATATACTCCCTGAAAGAAAGCAATGTGTACCTCTTCATATTAGATCTAAGCCCCGGAATCAAAATGGCACTGAAAACCATGGGTCCCACTGGACTCATCTCTTCCTTCTAAGCCTTTATGAACACAAGCCTAAATCCTGAAAAGGCTGGGTTTAGAGAAAATGTCTTTGTTAAATTTCTATGAGGAGTTAACCACCAACTAGAAACATTTTTCTTCATTTACAAAGCAATATGAGCTGCCTTACAAAAGGCTATTAATGGATCACAGCAGTCATAATTACAATTGCACGAACAGCAATCTGGAAATAGATTTCCAAAGATGATTTTAATGCCTCAATCAATAAAGTATATTATGTGCCTAGGAGTGAAAGAAGTAGATGAGTTAAAATTGGAGTAGATGAGGGTTTGTTGGAAACTGAACGTTAGATAAGAATATAATGTTAGACAGTATTTCCTCTCAATTCCTGATAATGTTCATGACATTTTCAGTCTCCTTATGTGACATCTCTCCTTGTTGAAAATTGGGCATCATCCTTATTTTATGGCTACTGACAATACCTCCTTCAGTGATCAAGCCATGGCAAGAAAATTATTGTTACACTCTCTCCCTTTTTCATAAACTGCTGGGTTTTGGTTTTGCTCCTGCCTTTGCAACTATCAAACTTATTCCTCTCATAATGCATTTTTCAATTATGGGTCTCCACCTTGACTTCTAAAATGTAAATCTAAACCAGTCAAGATACAGAAAGTTTATCACCAAAAATATTGAGCCTCCCTTTATTTTTCTTCTTAGCTTTTCCAGTTAACAATCCATTTTATAGGTAAATACATCAGAACCTAAATATTAGACTAAATACAATGATGATACATAAGAAGTTCTAAATATATATAATAAATAAATATTATAAGTTCTAAAAATTGCTGTCCAAATGTGCTCGAGATATTTGGAGCTCTTATCAGCTCTATAACCTCTTTTTCTTTCTTAGAATGTAATGGTGTATGTCAAAAGGTTTTATATATTATCTTCAATTAAAAAAAAAAAATCTCAAAGCAGTTACTTTAATCCAATCTCTGTGGATATCTGCAGTTTAGAATTCAGTGATTATTCTCCCTGACACTAAATTCACATTCACTGAACATAAAGACTATAAATGTTCTTAATTCATGCAAAGTGATAATTCCCTGACTGCTTTCTTTCTTATTTATATAAGTGCAAGAGACTACAAATGTATGAAACAAAGTTATTTTCTCCCCCTGTTATTACACTATGCCACAACTTATCTTAATTTTAAAACTACAATTGTAATTTATGATGGGGAAAGTCTACCATTCACCTTTTCTACAGAAGTAAACGTGTATTGTCTGCAAAAACATGACAATATAGATGCACCTCTGACAGCTGCAAATCCCAAATCCAACTGTCTCAGATAAAAGACTAGGTACTAGGTTTTGCTACATGCTGATGGATGGTACGAGAAATATTTTAACCTGGCTATAATCCCATCTATCAGAAGCACTGGGGAAGGAAAACATCTGACAACCTGCATAAGCTCAATCCTTCAGCCAATTTTTCAGAAACTTGATCATGGTAATTCACAACAGTCGCTTCTTTTTTGAAAGACCTTGTTCAATTTGCAACCACTTGGCATGACCTGCTATCAGCTTTCTTGCAGACACAATCCCATGCCTCAGTGGTATTTTTTAAATGTACTGCTTGCTGAGCTGCTCGCTGACCAAACACCTTCTCAAGCTTTCAGCTGATTTGGAATTTAAAATAAAGTTCTTGACAGGACCCTGTACACAGGAGAGAAAAGAACAGCCCTTCAGATCACATTGATCCCATCCTCCATTATAAAAGCATAAAAGGCAATCTTTTACCCACATTTCACATGAAATAAAAATATCCCTGCATGATGGCAGAGACATCTCAAAAGAACATGCTTCAGATAACTGTTACTAACTTTATTGCTAACTGTGGTCTAAAAGTTAAACTTTTCTAAAGATATTACATAACATGAATAGTTCAGTAATTGAGCTTATTTTTAACTGCGTTTACTTTTAATTGAACTACTGAGGTATTGAACTTAAGGCTGTCACCTTTAAATGACTTGATACATTAATAAAATAAATTTTTAAAAGTCTTTCCGAAACTTTCCCCTGCTTCTTCCACATATGCACTGCACAGAGAAATACCTCCGGAGTGCTGACAGCATCACCCAGCCCTAATTCCAACAGAACCAGCTTGCTTTCTCCAAGCTGGGGACAAGACCGGTGAAATACAAATGAACCGTGGACACACAGCTAAACAAGACCAGGTGGTGAATGTACAGCCAAAGCGTGCCGTGCCCGCTCCGGACATTGGCAGTGCGGCTCAGCTAGCCACCAGTGGGCAGCTCAGACCTCGCAGTTACAATCACAGACAGCACGAAAGGAGAAAAGGAAAGCCCTCTACTGACCTGCCCTCCTGCTCCCTACGTGCAGTGCGGGAACATTCCCCCACATGCTCATACGTTTTTGAATCATCATATTCAACCTTGGTAGGACTGGCCAGAATATTTTTTAGCAGAACTTTTTCCATGGTAATTTTGCAATTTGATTAAAAGCAGCTGTCTCTTGCCAGTCCACCAGCCTCCCTACCACCCTCTGAAATCTTCACTGAGGCTGAGGTTCTCCGTCTGTAAGCTCCTTCTCCCAGCCTCACACCTCCTTTGGGCATAGAAAGTTTAATTCTAAAATGTTATTTTGGTGATTTCAGAATGTAACACCAGAGTTCTCATTTCAGGGGAAAAAAAATCCATGTTCCTTGGATCTAATACACACAGATAATAGGATATTAAATAACCCATCTGAGTACTAAGAGAAATCAGAGAAACGAGTACTAAAGTTACATTTCACTGAACTGCAATACTTTGAGGTATTTTCTTCATTTAATGCATGAGCAACTTGTTTGCCCCCCTCCCCCTTCTGTTACCTCACTTTTTTTTTATTAAAAAAAAGTATTCCCCAATAAGATTCTAAATATGCATGAAAAGGCAGCCCAGAACTAGGACAAGGAAAAATAATGTTTTAAGTATGAGGGAAACATTGGCAAATTGTCAACTATAAATTCACCTAGATGATATCTAGTGATATCTTATCACAAGTATTACCATCAGGCTCTATATAGTTCTCCAAGTCTATTTTAAGACAGCATTATGATGAGATTAGTTAGCATGCAGCATCCTTAAAAAAGCCCATCATCAGGATCATATAACTTTTCCTTTCTGCATATAAAAGTCCCTCTAACTGATTCTTGTAAAATCTTATATTCTCTGGGAGCATTGTTAGAAGCTGTAAAAACTCACCTTTCTCTTAGACGAGCATGTTTCTTAAAGGCAACTTTCTATGTTTGGAAATTCACTGTAAGGGTTGCCATGGTGATTAATTTTAAAAGTGAAATTCTCCCCTTTTAAAGTTTTTTCTTTAAAGAAGAAATGCTCCTTACTAGGGCCCAGTCCTCAGCAAGGCAAATGGGAATGAAAATCCCATCCTAACCTTGAAGATTAAGGAACATAGCCTCTGTGTAACTGAAACTTCAGTAACAGAAATATTTTCAGAAAAATATTGGAAATACCTGCTTTTACCTAAAAATTAAAAAAAAATATTCACGGAAGAAAGAATTGAAGGACAAAAGCAACATCATCTAGCGGTCTGACTGCAGCCAGCAGGTCAGGTTATACCAGTGAAAGGAAGGAGGAAAAGTAAGGAGGGAATGGTAGTAGTGGTAGCTGGATCTCAGCAGAGAAAAACAGCAAAGCAGTTAGCTGAGAGAGTGTCATTGCGTGGCAGGAAAGAGAAGATAACTGCATCCACAAAGAAAGAGTCTTGAAGCCACAGGTCATTAATGAACAGCTCTTTACCTAAGGCATCTTCAGTTTTCTTTTCACAGCTCAAGATGCAATTTCACATGGATCTCTCCGTCTATTGACTTGTCCTCTGCACAACGCTGCACAGGGCTACATTAAACCTTGGCTTTCCACAAAACTGTGTTAGCTGCCAGGGAGCAGACAAATGCACAGCTCTGTTCCTGCAGTGAGAGATGGAAAAGTACCATTTCTTCTCTAAAAAACATACAATGTTCAACATTACATCATGCAACTTGTCACTGCATAAGCTGTCACTGCAGAAATAATATCAAGTGTTGTGCCAGTTCAATACCCAGGCAATTTATGACTTCCTTATTCACATAAAGATCACAGTACTGTGAGACAGCTGCATTATTCATTATGTGTTTAATATTTTATCTCACTAGACAGCAGTATCTGTACAAGCACAATTAAAATGTCTGACGTAGACAGAGTTGATTTTAATACAATCAATCAAATTTGCTTCAGAGACTTGCTTGACCTTAAAGCTCTACTGTTTAAATGGAGAGAAGGAAAAACATGCTGAGACTCCTGTGGTGCAGTGTCTGGGTGTCACCCATTTTAGCTTGAATGACTACCCAGGAAAGAGTCTTTTCTTGAACCACTGTCTCATCAGTCATGGCAATTGTAAGAAATTCTAGGCTATATAAAATTATTTTCAAGTTAAACAGATAAGATCATTACGACAATGAAAAAAAATCACCTATTTAAAAATGGCAGAACACACAAATAGTTACCACTGCTGCTCTGTCATTACCATAAAGTTTAACAAATCCATACACACTTTGTATTTACCTGTTATTACTTATGACACAACGGAAGCTGGGTAGGAAACAGTCATCTTCTTGTTCCCCAGTCCCTAGAGCAGCAATGCTGCTCCTAAACTACTGGTCCCCATGCCTTTTTGCCTCCTCTCACAGGGAAGAATCACATCTATCAGCAACTCCTGGCTCCCTAAAGAAAGTCCAGTTGGTTTCCATGTACAAGAAGTCCAACAGAACTGTATTTTGCAGCATACAGAGTTTAAGCCATGAAAAACCCATTTGCTGAGCAAGGAGAAAACTGGAGTCCAATGTGCAAACAGCTAAACTGATATAAGAATTTCAAGGTTGTTATCTCTGTCATCAACAGGTAAGTTCATTCTTTTACACACTAATTTTTATAGACAAAGCTAGTAGATAATTTGCTAACTATTCCCCATATTCAGTCTTGAGTAAGGTGGTTTTTTAACACCTATAGAGAAAAACCACACTCCAGAAACCCAACCTTAGGACTTCCCAAATCTCCTTAGAGACTGATAGTTTCCAGTGTTCCTCTACTGTTTTGGAAGTAAGCCCAGGAGTCTTCAAGTTTATTTAAGTCAGTTAAGAAAACCAGCATTTACCAGCATCGGTCCTAAGAGAGGTGGCAGAGTGGAGATTAGCCATAACAAGAACAAACCCACCCCAAGTGCTATCTTCCTACTGTGATTTTCATCAAAGAGGTTTTACTCTAGCCATGAACTCATGTACACAGCTTTTGGCTCAGTGAAAAAAAACCACCCAAACAACCACAAACATGTTGTCAAAAGGTCATTTCAGGAGTGCACATTCACACCACCACAGAGCGAAACTACAGATTTAATAGATGCAGGACTTCTAAATTCTACAAAACTCCAGAAACAAAAAGGTTGAGATCTGTGAAAACCAGGCAGGAATTTGAAATATTAACTCCTTCAAACTGCAAGAGGTGGCACATTGTCAGAAGTTGCTTATCTGAAAAAGTACATGTCTCCATTTTCTTCTTGGTGAAGATTATATTTGTCCCAGGAAGCCCCAGAAGGGCTTTTCAGAGAGACAATCAGCAACCCCATGCTGCTATCATCATATGCTTTCAAACTCCAGACACGCACAGTACCCTTGTTGGGCTCAGAACTTGTGGAAGTGAGAAAGAAACGCCAAAAGGGAGAAAAAGGACTCCACCACTGCTCAGTTTTGCTACTCATAGCCAAAGACCAGCTTCTGTGTTCTTGATTTATCTTCATTTAAAGATACGAATGTTCATACCAGACTTGGAAAGCACCATATGTCACTGGAAGAGACTGAGGTGAGATGGTGAGAGGCATTATGCATTGGTAATATTCCTGTAAAACCTTTTTCAGTGGTCTAAAACCCCATTCAGCCCTTGCCTGCTGCTTCCAGATACAAGGTCAAACTACATCTGGGAGCAGAGGAATTGCTAGACATTTCCATGCAGCACCTTTAGCTCAGAACAAATCTGAGAATAACCAGAGCTAAATTGCTCCATTACATGTCTTTGGAAGCTGAGACTAATTTTGTGTTCAGGAGTAAGCTAAGCTAACTAAGAACAGTAGCGAAGCATCATTCACATGCTTTGTACCTTTTCTCTTTCCTTTTCTCTCTCTGTGTTTCATTTCCTTTGACTAACATTGTCCTTAGGCTATGACTTGCTTCTCCTTTACTCAGCTTCAGCAAATTGCAGAACAGTTTCTTCCGAAATGAAGTGTTTGTGAATTGCTTTGGAAACACCACTGCTTAGAAGGTATATAAACAAGGTGGGAACTAGTCCAAATACTAGTCAATAAAAGACCATCAAAGTCTGTAACAGTCACTTTATTTGAAAGGCAACAGCATGTCTGCAACAGGCATCAGATGATGCACAACTTCAAAATCACAACTTGCAGACAAAGTACCCTGAAGTGCTTTAGTGGTCCAGCATACTGCACTAGCTGGCAGTGAAGGAGGGAGAAGAAGATCAGGCCTTACCTGCAGATCTGGGACTCCCACAAGACATGGAGCTAGTACCAAAAACAGCCAGAAGAAAAAGTGGAAGGTATTTCAGTCACTCACAGTCAATGCTGTGAACCTGTTGTGCATTGAAAGGGTAAGACCAGTGCTGACCTGTTCAAGCTGCAGCATGCAACACAATAAGCATGTTAAAAATGAACAAACACATTCTGTGTAAGTATTCTTTATTATTAATTTGTACTGGGTTTTATAAATAATAATGTCCAGAAAGTTTTAATTTAGAACTTGATCTAACTGGCATTATTGTCTTCAAACAGGCAAAGGCACATAGAGGGAATACTTGAAGATTATAAAAGCTGTTAAGTATCTGATGTCTGTTTTTGAAAGTAGATGAAAACTGAGTGTTGTCCTTTAAGTTCTTCACTAGGACGGTATCAGCACTCAGAACAAGCAGGCAATACATGACTGTACTGTGAAGGATGCTGCCGGCAAAGGGGGCACAACTGTGAAAGAACATGATACCATAAATGTTGCCTGGAGTTGGAAGTGTGTTCTTCAGCTAAGATAAGGCTAAAAGAACCAAATAAACCAAAAGAAAATGTTGTGGTTTTAGCTGAACCTTCTGCTTCAGCACCCTCACTCAAGGTGCTGATGTTTGCCTTGTGACTTCACCAATACGTTACAATTAGCTCCTCACATTTAAAAAAAAAAAAAAATCAGTTCAAGGGTTCCTAGCACATAAGGGAGGGGAAAATGGCACCTGTGGGCAGGTGGCTGGAGAACCAGCCAGAGAGATCCCTGGGCCACCACAGGCAGACACACTCCAGCTTAGAACTGTGTTGTGGTCTCCCTTCCCTCCTTAAAACTTGTCTGAGGTTCTCCCAGGAGCTTGCTCACCTGGAAATGAAGGTAAGAAGCAAATGAAGATGCAACTGCTGAGTACAGTGTCCAAAACATTTGAATATGTGGTAAAAGTTCTGGACAATTTTTGATCTTGCACAGGATGAGAATAAAAGCAGATACTGGATTCTTTTACCCTCCTCTCAAAAAGAGGAAAAGACTCAGCATGAGAAATAGATACTTTCATTACGAACTTGGAAATTCCATGCTATAGGTAATCATGGAAACATAAGGGAAACATTTAACTAGAGACAAAACTTTTGTGGATGTTTCCAGTTTACAAAAAAGGCACTGCATAGACACAGATCTAAACACAGAGATGCCTCCAGATAGGAAGGCCAACTGAGCCACGCTGGGACTGAACCAAAACGATGAGTGCTAGTAACACAGAACAAGGAGATCAGGCTTAAACTAACAGAGCCCAGACATGAGAAAAGAGGAATGAATTTACCTGCAAAGGGAGAAGAAAAATACAGCATCCTCGCTTCCCACAGTGCCTTTCCCATTAACACTGGGCAGTGTGACTGGTCAATCTGTCCCCTTCCAATCCAGACCATAGTTGTACCTTCCCCATCATTTCCAGATGAGAGCAAGCTGCTGTTTGAATGGAGCAAATTTAATGACTCAGTATCCTGCACTACCAGAGCAAGCTGCCAGCAATTCAGCTGCTAAATTTGCAACTTTGCTATTAGACCAATATGACCAATTCAGTTCCAGCTGGATGGGGGAGCCGCTGCAATGTAATCTCCTGCAGCACTGCTAAGTGGCACCATTAGACTGAATAATTGTGGCCAAGTGCTGTTAATATGCCATAGAAGCAATCTGTGACTGCTACACAAATATATGGCCCCTAGGATATCTGTGACAGAGCAGACATTGCCATTCAAAGCTCGTAGAAATAAAGATGAGGGACATCCTCCACACTGCATGGCAGAAGTGCAGTGTAAGCCAAGGTCTGAGAGCAGTATTAGAAGAGGACGATAACACGGTGCCCTCAAGGTGCTGAATGCTTACAGCTCAAGCAATAAATCTTCTTTTTTCTCTGTGTGCAGCCCCAAGCTTCCTGAAACACTTGATTGTGTTACCCACAGAGGAGTCATCGAAAAGTAACTGGCCTGACTGTAATGCAATCACGCATACTGAAACAATCCTAGCAACCTAGGAAGCCCTGTGGCAGAGAGCCCTCACGGGCCTAAAACCATGGATCAAAGCACTGAATATAAATTACTATTTAGTAGGAATAATTCCTATTTAGTACCTGTGAAGGACACAAAACCCCATTTACCGTAGGGCAACATTCTCCAACGCCACAGAAAGTGGATAAGTCCTGATGAGGTTCCTCAGTATATTTGAGAGAGAGGTCAAAACTGCTGTTGACTTTGATCTGCTGCAAACACCAGCCAGCATCTAGAGGTTAAGTGTAAACTGAATGAAGTGTCAAAGCTTCAGCAAGGACACTTTTCTAGGAGAAACAGAGCTGAGGTAGAGACAGTCCTGGAACATGATACGGTTACACCCAATTCTTAACAAGTACTTGGGGCAGAATATCGAGGCAGGAGCCGGGGGGGGGGGCGGGGGGGAATATGTCTCTCTATCAAACATCAAATATCTGAGAATATCTGAAAGACTCCAGCTGAGTCCTCCAGCAAATGCCCAGACCAAGGAGACAAAAGGACTCAAGTAAGGATCAGTTATACCTCCATAGCCTTCGTACAGCTTAGCAGATGCTGAGGGTGCTCGATGCAGCTAGCATGTGCCAGTGAAGAGTGAGCATGGTCCAAGACCTGGGACCAGACACTTGTCTGGGTAAGCAAAGTAATAAACAAAGCAGTAATCCTGGCATATTAGTTTATGATTAATATTAGTGAAGAGGTCCCCCATAAACTAGGCAGAGCTGCACCACTGTGCCAGAGAAGTCAACCACAGTAGTCTTAGCATGGTGCCAATAGCTCAGCATGTGTGATAGCAGTCTTGACAATACAGAAGGCTCTATATAGAGCCTGAAAACACCTTGGTCACTGTTGCCAGTAGAAATACCAAACAGCACATGTTTTCTACATTGACGCATGAATAGTTCCTTGGAACAGAAGACAAAGACTCCAGCCTCTGTCAATAACTTAAGATGCCTTGCTGAAGGCTAAAGGCAATCTGGGAAAATGGTGGAAATGAAGAGCTATTATGGGCACTCAAAAATTATTCACACTGCATGACTAGGCAGATTGCAAGGGGCAAAATGTACCTCCTGCACCTCTCCATGCCAGCTGAGAGATGAGATCCCCCCTCAAGACTGGATTTTGTCTGAGGGGACTTCAGTTCTGCCCCAGCAGAATTGAGGAATGACAACCTGAGTTGAATAGCACTTCACATGAAAGAACAGAGAAAAGCAAAGTAATATGTCAGGTTAGCAGTCCTGGGGCATGATGTATGCCTGTGTCATACAGTGCAAGTTGAGGAACAGAGCAGAAGGGGGATTCATCAACCTGCGAGAAAATGGAGAGGGTCTCCTCACTTTCAGTGGCAGGAAGCATGTAATAACAGCAGGTAACTCCTCCAAATTCTGAGACCTGGGCTATGCAAAGGCATTGTGATCCTTTGGCTAGCATTATCATATGCAAACGGAAGTGGGTGTTGTACTATCCAACATCCTACCTTCAAAAGACAAGTCAAAATACAACATGCTAGAACAAAACAGTTCAACCCAAACAGAAATTATGCACACATCATCTTCACCTGGATATTCAGCAATAAAAAGAGCTTCATAGCAGAGGCAAGGCAAGTAGGAAGGAACCAAGATCTTTTAAAGCTGGATGACTCCACTGCAAACTCCCAGGAACCACACAGCAGCCCAGCACTGGTTGCGGGCAGGGTGGAGTGCTGAGCTGTGAAGCACATGCCACAGGAACAGCCAGGAGAGTACCCGTTGGGCAAGTGAACTGTTACAACAAGAGAGAGAAGGCCAGAGGCCACTACACAGAGATGTGCCACTCCAAGCACTGTTGTCAGGTAGCCACACAACAGAATAAGCAATACTTTAAAAACCAGCAGCTAGCAACTGTAACACTGGGAGACAGCCACTGGTGCAGGAAAATGACAGAGGCAAAAGCAAAGACAACTGCAAAGTAGCTGCACAGTAGCTGTACCTGATGCATAGCAGCTGTACCATATCTGCATCAGGTAAACTTAGAGACAGCCATCAACTTGTCTGACACAGGCAATCCAGCCCCACAGTGGGCCAGCGGGAAGCTGCCCAGTGCCATGTCACCTGGCAGAGAAACTCTGAGATGACAGAAGGAATTTTACTGTCACCTGTAAAGATGAAATAGAAGTGACAGATCACTGAGAGATTATTTAGAGGGATTTGAAGCCTATCAGATAGTCTGGGCTGGTAGGCAAAGCACTAACAACCTCTGGCCTCAACAAAAGAGCAAATATTTGTTTAAAAAAAAAAAAAAAAAAAAAGACAAAAAAACCCCAAACCCACAAAACCCACCCTGCAATGACAAAAATGAAAGCATTAACCTGTAGCAACCTGCATAACACTTGGAGGGAGGAACAGATCTTATGGAGAAAGCAGGCTAGGACTGATCAGTTAACATATGTAGCCGTGGCTAGCACTGTGGCTATACCTCCAACACCCCTGCAGATAACTAATTCAGATGCATGCTGTCACATGACTCACAAAATATAGTGGTTTCCTTTTCCTTGTTGGAAAAGATTAAAACATTATTTCTACACACTCAATACAAGGAATATTAAAGTTATTAAAAAAAGTGAGCTTAAGTTTTCCAAAACGTGGGGGTTTTTCGCCTTCAGCATTCCACTTCTGTAATTATTCATTCTTAGTTCTGTCTAGTTTTAATAAGTTTAATAAGTTTTTCTTCCCTACTTTTATGCTTGCTAATGCATTATCAAATACAATGAAAAGTATCTAATCTGCTTGAAACTTCAATCATGTATCCAGCAGCTCTGGAGCTATGGCAATTTTGCACTAATCCAACAACTTGCAACGTATAATGTCAGAGAGAGTGTGAAAAACCTCTCTCATATTAAATATTACAATTATTATTAATAATACTACACAACACTGCAGCAAAGTTAAGAGCAGATGTAGTTTTCATTCACCGCATGCTCTTCACTGGGTTTACCTGGAATCACAAGAAACAGAAAACTTACTGCGAAACTATTTAGGAAACAAGAGAAGCATCAATGATGAAGGTGAATATCTGATAATATGTCTCACACATCTCCCTATGGAAGTCACCCACCTTCTAAGCCAAGAGAGGGAGATCCCCTCCCCACAAATAGAGGGAAACCTCAAACTAAAGCAAAATTCCTGACAATTATCATGTTTTGTTAAAAATTTCACTTGTCTGAGCACTCAGTAATAATTTTTTATCCTGAAGAGTCATTTTTCCTCAGCAGAGTTACACCATAAGCAACATCACGTCGTAATAGATCACACAGCACCACTGACACACTGTAATTTGCTCTGAATGCAGACATTTATGGTTTCATACTGACCTGGGCTTCATGCTAATGGTATAATAATGTTGACCTGTGGTTTTTACAAGAAAAAAAAAAGAAAGTAGTAAATGATGGGCAAGTGACCATTGTAGCAAGTAGCCACATTTCCCAGAAGAGGCTTTACTCGAGCTATTAACGACGCCACTTCCTGTTAATCAGCCCAGTTCCAGGTAATACTGTTTAAAAAGTGAAGCTGGCAGTGTCATTCTGGTGGGCTCAATGACCACTACCAATAAGAAACAAACCATCACATGAAACAAAGGCATTGCAATGAGCTGCTGACAGCGTCATGCAGCCCTGGCTCCGGACTGATGCCATCGCCGATGTGAGCTTGGGCTGAGCCAAGGGAGGGCCAAACGAGTCCCAAAACAGGGAGAGCTGGGGTCTGCCACTCTGCTGCCACCCAGATGATGAAGAGGTGGAGTAACAACCTCATTTCTGAGAAGACATCTCAACTCAAATGCTGCTGCTTAACATCCCCTTGTCTTGCCCATGGGCTGCCCTTCCAGGACTTTGACACAAGCACAGAAAAAGCAAGGCTGGCTGCTCCCTCCTGCAGCCCTCAGCAGCTGCCTGGGGTACCTCTGCCAGGAGCCAGCCCTGCCCTCCTGGCACTTAGACCCTCACTTTGCTCAATTTCAGCCTGTACTTCATCACCTCTGGGGATATTTAGGCTTCATTGGCAGCTCCTCCTTCTTGGGAGCCTGTCACCCTTTCCCCACCCAATCTCATCTTGATACTCAAAGATTTCCCTTCTTTTAAAAAAAGCTCCCCACTTCACTTATTCTCTGCTTCCTTTCAGTTCCCTTAAAAGGTACTTTCCTCCATGTCCTCTATCATTGATCTTTTAATTCATGTAGTTTCATCTGTTCAACTGCAGTGCAATGTCTTTGCAGTGCTATTTGCTGTAGTGTATATTGCCTCAGTTATTTAATTCTTTAAAGCCTTCTGGACATGGCTTATTTACAGGACATCGCATAATTATAGGAAGGTTTTTAGCTTATGCTGGAAATGAAGTTGTCATTGTGAAAGTAGCACTGAAGCATGCTGTGGATTTAATCCACTGTTTAAGTCTTACATCGAGGTACAAACAACACTTAAATGCTAAAATCATGAATGTAGGTTTCATAATAAAAGCAATTTACTCCCAAACAAAATAAAAACACCTTCATATAATTGCACCCACTAAAACTATCTATTAATTACATTTTAAAATCAGTATTCAGAAACATTCTTCCAGCAGGTGGTAAACTGTATGTCATTCACAAATATTCCAGTATGCCAAATGGTATTTAGGTATAGTATTTAATGAAAGCAAACCCCTGCTTCTCCTCTAACAGCTGGGAAATAGCACTGCGGGGAATGGTACAACATAGGACAGAAGTCTGTTCTCCAGCCACACTGTCAGCACTGTCCTGCTTTCCAGACATGCAGGGAAGTCCTTATGTAGTGAATCCATATACACCATATTCCTACCTCAGACTACAGCAAAAAGCAGAAAAGATCAGAGACCACTGTTATTTTCTTTTTTCAGGGACTAGAAACTTGTCTCAACATTGTTGGCAGGAAAGTTTCACTACTAAAGCTTGATCACTATGACAGCTGAATGGAACAGTTTCATCACCAAGGTCAATGCGGCAGGAATGTGCGCCCCGTTATCTCGGAGTGCTCATCCTCCACGCATACACCCGGGCCCAAGGCCGACTGGCAACATATGGGAGGAGGGGGGCTCGGACCCTCTAGAACTTTCAAGCACCCCCTGGTGACAGTACTAGGCCTGCACCCCACCGCCGAGTGGGAGGCAGGGGTATGCAGAACAGTTACTGACTATGCAAGACAGCAACCTTAAAAAAGGAGAAACAGCAGAGACAACGAGGCAGCACTTTCTGGAACATCACCCCCTCCACCGGCTTCAAAGATGCATCGGACGCCCGGACCGGACAGACTGCCGCAGATCCGTGGTGATAGCTATCGCAACAGTCCCACCCTCTCCCTCTCATTCCCTTTTTCACCTTTTTTTTTCTCTCTCTTTCTTTGCTTTTCTCTCCTGTACCTATTTCTGGCCAAATAAAGTGACTTGGCACTTGACTCCGTTTTCAGTCTTAATTCTGTTTCCGAGAATGTAAAAGCAACCTAGTCACGATAACACATTGGAGTTAATCAGAAGTTAAGCCCAGTCGCCCTCAACCTCTCAGAATTATCTCAGGTTGGTTGGAAAGCAAGGGGGTTTAACCTCTGCCAAACTGGTCAACCCAACAATGGACTGTGATATCTTTCCAGTGTCTGGCTATTAACTAGAGTCAGTAAATTAATTTCTCCACCAGAATACCTTCTCCATAACTGCAGACAAAAGGTATAGATATAAGGATTAATATAATACACACTTAGGGGATTCCAGCTGCAGGACTCTAGGACTCCGGTGCCAACATTGTCATTCTGGTTACTAGCTGATGGCTTACACCCTTTGAAAGATACAAATGCAAACTTAAATACTTGTTTTGCATGTGGATTCTGCAGCAGCTTACAGTTTAGGCCTACAGATTTGGGTACATTGCATACCAGCTTGCGTTTGGTATTGCCTAATGCATGTTATTCTAGTAGGTCAGATTTCCGGAAATCAGTGCAGACTCCTCATTTAAACAGCAGTTTCCACTTGGGATTTTAACACCAAGGTTCCTCTAGTATCCTCATGGTAAGGCTAAAATTCTTATTTAAAAAGCAAAAGAAGTTAAAACCCAAGGAAATTAAACTTGCTTTACTTTTAAAGAATTATAGTTGACTTAGCACATCACTTCTTACAAATAATTAAAATTATTTCACCTAATTTGGGGTCTATCTACTTTGAATTCCATCTACGATCATGCTGCCCATTAACTTCACTTTGTTGGGTCCCATTAGAGATTTGTAGAGTGTTTTGTAGTTTTGCCTTACCTAAATAATTCTTTACCGTCTGTAAATGTTGCTGCATAGGTGTTCACCCTACACAGAGACTGTCAATGTTGTCTCCCAGCTGCAGTGTCTGCTCTCTTTCCTGCTTCCCCATGTGCATGTTAAAAGCCTCTGCCATCCAGTTATGACTAATGTCCTCCTGCCTTGCACCTTTTACTTTGCCCCAAACTACCTTGGAAATGTGTATTTTTGGTTTGCCTTTTCACTGTGAACCATCTCTCTTTTGTAGAAAAGCAATTCTGGATTGACAAGGCGCCAGACAAATTTCAGTAGTTTTCATTCATGGCTTCCACGCCATGCTCACCTTCTCTGTTCAGTTCATTCCCAGGGGCTGAGACTGCACCTCCCTTACTTTTCAGCAAAATGCTATAGCACTCTCTGGCATTTCAGGCAGAAATCATTTAAGTCTCTTAAAACCAACTAAAATGTTTCATAGCTGCTCCTGGAATTAGCAACATTTAAGATATTAGAATGTTGCAAATTCCATTACCAGACATTCCCCTGACTGCGGTGCTCCAGGGAACTCCAACCACGATGTGTTTGATTCAGGAGTCATCTTCAAACAGCTAGAGAGGTTTGCATACCTGGCTTCCAGACAAAACTTGCACTACTGACATTTCTTTAAATGAAAGCAATAAAGATCCAGCTCATTAAAAAAAAATTACTAGATAATAAAAATCACGTGCTGCAAGTCTCTGTCCTACCCATAGGAAATTAATCAGGAAACCAAACCAAAGTGAATGTGCAGAACAAGGATTTTTCTGCCTTTCTATTTCTATGTATGTATTTTTACATACATTTGAAAAAAACCCACATAAATATATTTAACAAGTCATCAGTCATCATAAGTATTATTACAGTAGCAGCTGTACTTGCCATCTCTGCAAAATACAGTCATAATGATATTCTAAATCTAACGACACTAACATTCCTGATTTCCCTAGGGAACAGTATGGCGAGAAGGAAGATCTTCCAGGCTTCAGTAAAATGTAGCAATACCACACAATTCCCTCAGGACAATCTGTTTCAAAAAATTTTGCAAGAATAATGACAAGGAAGGTAGAACAACACTTCCAAACAAAACTAGACAGGATACCAGAGCTGAAGATTACCCGTGAGGCTGTTAACTTGGGCGGTACTTGGCAAAGCAGATCATTTCTAATGACACGGGTATATTCAACACACAGCTGTTGCGCAACGGACTGCAAAAAAGCAAACTCAAGGCAGAAAAATATGCAGCGTTTAAGTAAGCTCACCTACGTTAATAAAAAGTATAAAGACTAAGAGAAGTCAAGGAGGCAAGTGGACAGGCCAAGTCAATAAATGAAGCCTTGACTCAACTGTTACCCTGTCGGGTTAAGAGAGATGCGCATGAAGTGTATGCTGCAAGGCAGAAAGCAAAAATGCTATGGGCCACAGACAATGTAGATAAACATTGCAGTCTACCAAAAATGCAAAACAAGAGAGTACATTTAAAAGCACCACCATGAAAACTCATCACGATCCCACATTTCCATAACAACAACTCTTCATTCGCACATTAAAAGTGCAACAGCAAATCTAACATTAGCATGGTCTGATAATCCAGACCCTAGGTGAATCTTTATATCTTTTACTTCAAAGTGACTCTTTCAGTCTCAGTACAGTTTTTATTTTGATGGTCACAGATTATCTGTGATTTATTTCCAAATCCCATCTTCTGCTTTTCTAACAGTGAGCTCATTAGCAACTAAACAACCAAAGAATCGGCTACTACATTCCGTGGCTGAGAAAGACACCTCATTACTTATTTTCAAAATACATTTTCTTTGTGAGGAAGTAATGAAAAAGAGATTGCTCTTTTGTATCTTCTGTTTATACCAAACTCCCAAAGCATATGATTTTTAATTGTGTTTGCAATTGTACTGCATCATGAATTTCTTATTTTTCTTGTATAAAGGTGGAAAGGCTTTCTTCTTTAAAATAAGCTGAGGGGCATATATCTATCTATACATTGATCAGAGGTGAATGAGATAAAAGGTCTAAAATTCCAGGAAATGAAGTGACCTCAGGAATACTAATTTCAGTATAAAATGACTAAGCTTCAGTCAGTCTCATGGTTATCTGTTTCCTGTCCTACCACAATGGCGAACATTATCTGTCCGCATTACGTTTCATTATGTTTTTCATTCAGTGCTTTATTTTATCACATGAAAGCTGTGATACCAGAGCAATACGGGCTGCAAAGCCCCCAACCACATCATCAGTGATACTAGTCACACACATGGAAGAGTTGAACACTCGCCTAGTATTTTTTAAAGGAACCTGGTAACAACATGCAAAACCCTTGAAGATATTGTGATATCTCACAGTATGTGTGTCATGACTCTCAGTGCAGATACAAACACCTTATTTATCTTTGCTTTTGACTGTAGAAGTCGAGGTTGATCTGGCTGAATGCCAAACTGTCGTTGCAAAAATTTTCTTAATAAATCCACGTTTTCCCAGCATAAGACACAGATATTTGCTGTCTTACTATACATTAACCTCTTTTTTGTTATTATTTGTCTGAAGTCAACTTAGACATTACTTTAAAAAAAAAAAACCAAACCAAACTTTTCTGTCTTTTAGTGTTTTGACTCATAGATGTAGGATTTGAAATGACATAATAAAAAGCCACTCATTTGGTACTAAAGAATCTGGGAAAATTTATCATTTTTATGTGACATCCCTTCTTGAGCACATCTTTTTCTCTAGCCCAATTGTACCTACCCTAAATAGAATAAAAATTACTATTCCTAAATCCTTTGCAACAAAGTTCAAATTTCCTTGTGAAAAATACTGTTACCTGGGGGCTCTGGAACACAATGAACTAATGGAGCCTTCTTCAGTGATCAGTTGCCTCAGAGAGGAAGATTCATTTTAATTTGACTAGAGTGATTTTTGACTACATAATTACCACCTGGATTGCCTCTTGCATGATTCTGCTATACAGTTCTTGAAAGCGTCAGTGCATTGCTTATCTAATTCTATGCATGTTATAAAACTTTCCTTCAGATTCACAATAGCAAGCCAGAGTTAATAGTAGATACTGAGCTTATACAGGAGAAGGAGGCAGGGAAGAGATGGGAAGAGATGGCAAGTGAGCACAGTTCTGAATTAAAATGTTATCACAAATTCATTGCACTAGTTTTTTTGTCGTTTACCACCTTACATCCTTAGAACCCATTCCCCTTCCTGTTTAAAGCACATGAGCATTGCTAATAATTTTGCTTAAACCTGTTCAGTTTTACTGAGGATATGCTGTGATGAGCTTTAATTGGATGATATACTTCAACAGTTTCAGAAATTTTGACCACTCTAAACCATACAAGCCCTTTTGAAACACTGATGCTCACATAACAGCAGATTGTTGTAGAGTGGTTTAGCAGCAAGGTGCAAGTGACAGTGGGTGCAGCCAAGCTCTCATTGAGATGTTCTACTGTAATACTTCAGGAAGACACAATTTCTTAGCCCACAGCTGTTCTCAGATGTAGCAAGAGACATTTAAGAAGTAAGACATAAGAAAAACCTCATTATGTGAAATGAGGTTACACAGTAGCTGGTGCTCTTTTAAAGTATTACCTGGAGACACACATCCTAAAGAAGTCTCACACATAGCCTTGCAAACCTGAAACATTAGCAGGAATTAGAGTCCTAATCCTAACAGACACAAAGCATCGCAAGGACCACAGGCATGAAAGTGGTCCTAGCTCAGAGCCCGTCAACTTGTCTGGATTCAAAAAGTCAGGGCCTAGCCTGATGTAAAGCTGCTCTGCAGGACTACAAAAAATGCTCAGAGACCTTGTTCATTTAATAGGAGCAGGTGATGCCTATAATGACATTAAAACAGTACCACAATACCTCCAACAGCACCCAGTGGGGTGATGCTTGCATTCAGCTGTCTCACTGCAGAGCTCAGCAGGCAACTTGGCTTTGTGGGGAAGTGCAAACTCTGCTTCATCAGGGCAAGTGTCACAGCAACATGGGAAAGAGGGTGGAAAGGAGCTCACGAGGTCACCCAGCCTCTCTTCTACCTTCTATATTGGGAGCAAAGTCATGCAGGACACAAGCCACTTTAACCCACCCTGGAAAGCTTCCAGGAGAGATTACGCAGGACCCTGCCCCATTCCCAGGCAGCCTCCTCCAGGATCTCGCTCTCCTCACAATTAGAAAGTTCTCCTTACTGTCCAAAGCTTCTTTGCTGCCGGTTAAGGTCTCTTCTCCTTGATCTACTCACTGTGGACAGAGACAACAGACTATTCCTGTCTGCCACCACCTTTGATGTGACAAACATGCACCCTCTACCTTTTCTCTGCTGCAGCAGAGCACCAACAGCTTCTTGGCTGTACTCTTGCACACCTTGTTTTCCAGGTCTTGACTGCTCTTGCTGCTATCTCCCAAAATTTCTTTCCCCATCTTTTCCACCTCTTCCTAGAAGTGTACTGCCCCAAACTCGGCAAAATACTGCAGCTGAGATCTTCCTTGTGCCAGCAACAGAAGGGGAATTTCTCCAGGTATCTTCCAGACTGCTACCCTCCTCCTACATGCCAGTATGTTGCCTGTTTTGCAGCAGTACAATATTATTGGCTCACACTCAGTTTTTATATCACTGTAACTCGCCCACCCCCAGATCTTTTTTCCAGAAAACAGCTACTTCTTGTTCCCTATCCTCCACAGTTGCAACTGATTTTTTCTGCCTAAATGCGGTCATGTCAACTGAATAGCATCCCATTTTTTTCCAGACCATATCTCCAGTTTATCATGACCATTTTGAGTTTGATTCCTGCCCTTCAACATAACCGCAGCATTTCTGACAGGTTTGTGTCATATGTAAATTTATTTAGAGTATATCATATCCTATCACCCCATTTGTAAAAAGTTACTGTACAGTACCAAACACCAGGTCACCTCCCTAAAAAGTCCTGTACTACACAGCCTTTCAGGATAACAGGTTTAATATCTATCCTGTGCCTGTTTTTTTCAGAACAACATTGTACCCACCTGTAAGAGTTTCACAAGTATTAGGCTTCAGTAGTTTGGAAATGAGAGCATCATGAAAGACTTTGTCAAAAAACATTACTGAATCCAAGAAATATGTCAACTACTATTTCTCCCATACCCAGAAAACGTGTTACTCTGTCACAGGAGAAAATCAGATGGCTTTCACACAATTTCTTCTTGACATAATCCGAAGGCTGCTGCTCATCTCCTTGTTATTTCCTAAATATGTATCAAAAGCTTACTTGCTTAGTAGCTTTTCCCAGTCTTTTTTCAGGGATTAATGTTAAACTAACTAGTCAACAATTTCCTGGCTCCATCTTTTCTTCCTCTGTAAAGGTGCTAGATTTTGCCCCCCTTTTTTTCCCCTAGTAAAACAGTCCTGTACTGTCTTGATGGACCATAATTCCTCTTTAACACATCAAGGTCAAATTAACTCCTCTGCCTGCACTGTAAAACAGGCAAGCCACCTCACCAGTATTGTGCTCTCCCTCTCATTACCCTAAATAGGTCTTTTTAAGCCAGCCTCCCCTCTTTCTGTTCCTTCTGCCTTTGAAAATACCTCTCTCCTAGTTGCTTAAAATGTAACTCCTTTCTACTAGGACTCTGCACTGGAAGGCTGCTTGGTTTGAAACATCTAGAAAAGCAGCAGACGGCTTTTAGACAGGGCTGGCGAGGCTGATGGGTTGAGTTTTGCTCCTTTGCTGTTGTGGCTGCTCATACCCAAAGCTTCCATTATCATGGCATTTTAGCCTGGCTTAGTAATGCTTTGCTCAGAGGTGTCTTTGCTTAATTTACATTGAAGTCTTAGCCATAGCCCTTACCTCTGAAGTGCCAGAATATTGAGAGTCTGGAATTTTACATGGTAGGTGTTGGGAAAGAGAGAGGTATGCTCTCCTTTGAATATGCAATTTGTCCTCCAATGTAACCTTTTCATATCAGTGCCTGAGTCTGTGAATTTGGGGAGGGGAAGGTTTAAAAATTATCTCTATTCCACTTGATAACACAGCAACACTCTGATGCTGAAATGAATGAGGCAATGGCGAAGAGCCTCACTTCTATTAAAACAAGGGACTGCCATCTCCTCAAATACTTCCCATGTTTCATGAAGCTCTAAATGCTGAATTTGACTTAAATTTGCAAATCATTTAAATCAGCCTAAAATTACACATTATGATTTATTTTGGGGCAAATAAACTCTGAAATGTTTGCTTTGTGTCCCTGTTTTCTCAAAGCACATTTTTATCACTTTGTCTATATTTTTATAAGGTTTTATATCTTAGCAAAACATGGAAAAATTTTCATCAAAACAGCAAGGACATAACACCCTGTCAAAAAGCATTTGTTGCAAAACAAAGATTTGCTACAATGCAAAGATTTGCAAAAGCTGCTCAACAGAATTATTATTAAGACCTTATTAACATTAAGAACACAACATTTCTATAATGGTATGTAAAATAACTTAAACACTTCAGCAGAAACTTTGGAGAGGTAAAAACATTTGGCAAAAAATCTGCCATCTTCTTTCGCCCTGGCTTTGCTGCTGCTGCTCAGATATCAGATAACAAAAAGCCCAACTACTCACAGATGTTCAGATGAGTTTTACCCAGAGAACAGCTGTTCAGTGCCATCTCTGACACTTACTCATCTGGAGCCATTTCCACCAAAATTTCAGGGCACCAGGCTAGCACTGTTCTGTTGGTGCTAACAGAAGAGATAGCAACTCTAAGAGACATAGGGTTTTTTTCTTAATGTAAAAAATATGGTGCTTAAGTAACTGTAAAAGATTGAGGGAGGTAAGTAGGGAAACATGAAGGATATCAGTAGAGAACACAAAGCACTAATCCCAGGTTTGACCTGAATTTTCCTAGTAAATGTTGGATTAGCTCTGGTACTTTGCATTAATCTTTTTCATCAGACATTTTAATTCTGTGGGCTGAAAGTGCCTGGTTTTGCACAGCTTCCTTCCCAAGCCATTTTCATCCTCATTACATCATATTAACTTAAAATTATACAAATATATTGCCAAAGAGCTAATGGTCTTCCCTATTTATTTATTTTACTCCTCACTGACTAAATTGGATTCTGCTTGCCTTCTGCAATGTTATATATAACCTTATATTTATTTACAGCCAAGCTGCCTGAGGGAATAAATTCTTGTTCCTTCTGGGAAGATATACGTGCACTCTGCAGTACACAGCCCATTTAACTGAAAAAATGACTACTATGATTACAACTTTTCAGGACTTTGAAAAAAACCCATAATCATTTTGGTCAGGTATTCACAGTGAATAATTTAATCAGTTGTGAATATTTCCCAAATACATCCTTAGGGCAGCTGTTAGGAGAACAAATTCTTTTGTATCAATTCATGAATGAAATACAGAAAACGTTCTCGCAGGGTAAGGACTAGACTTCAGCAATACTCAGCTCTGTTGTCAAAGATTTTCATTAATGGATTGCAGTATGACCGGCTTATTATGAACCTTACATGCCTTATATTGATCATTAAACCGGAATGTCATGGATAACTCCTTGGTATGGGAACTGAGGGGAGCAAAACCAAAAGTGAATGGGGAAAAAGAATGAGTGATATTAAATGATGTACTTGCTAGACAAGAAAGGAAATACACAGGTAGTTTAACGCAATACTGTTACTGTCGTTATGGCCTAAGAATACTGCATTTAGTCACATTCACATTTCTTCCAAAAAAGAGACAAAATGATCACTCCACTCAGGATGATATATACTGTACGAGAAAACCAGGAGTCTCTGAGACAGGATGTTATTTTTCAACAGCTACACCTGCACAAAGAAATAGTAAGAAATCTGGTCTCCTTAAAGCACAGAAAATATTTGCAGAAGCTCCTGATTTTTCAATACAAGTTTTAACAACCAGAGAAAAAAAATTAAAAGAGCAGCTGGTAGAGGGTGTAAGAGAGGCACCAGCAGTGCCAGCTTTCCCTGGGTTCTCCCTGGATAACCTGTGGCCTTTCCCAGTAAGCAGCATTCTACCTTGCCAAATGGAGTTACACTTCAGGAAGCCCTGACAGCAAAAAGGGTGAAGTAACAAGGTAAGTCCCGGCTGCTGGAATTAGGGGAGCAGAGAAACAACATACTGATTAAACTCTCTGCCTTTCCACTGTCTTTCAGCCTGCTTCATGTCATTAGCATTTGTTTTGCTATGGAGTAGAGGTGAGAGGGACCTCTGCTGAATTGTGGTGCCACTGCTTTATGTCCAAAAAGATTAAATATTTATTTAGAACATGAAGATATTTAAGAGTTTTCTGTTTCCAATTTATTCAAATTACCACTGGTTTTCCTCAATCCTGCAACAAATACATGGTCTGCTTAGGGCATACAGTAGGGTCACTTGGGAATGAAAAATACTCTACTGAAAAAAATATAAGCAGTATCAAAATCTAAGGATGTCTACTGTGTTAAGAAAGCCTCGCTCTTCCAGCAGTTGCTGCTAAATTACTTGTAATAACATCATTTTAAGCATCTCCATGATTACTATCTAGATACCTTTCCAGCCCTGCAAATTTCTGCACCGGGTATGCATTATATCCAAAGTATCCTTTGTTCTTATTTGTAGCTTGCCTGCAATTTTTACGTCATCCCTTTCTTTCTTCATCCAAATTTTCTCTTAGTTTTTTGCTGGATACAACAGCTAGCTAAAGTAAATTGCTATAAGACCACAAAGGTTGAAAAGGCACTTAGGAGCAGTACAGCAAATAAACTCACAGGGGGAGGTGGGGACCACCTGCACTCACTTTGTCAGACCCATGCCATAACCCCAGGGACAAGAACTGTACACCTGAATTATGTTGTCTGTACTGTCAGACGAGTTGTGTGCTTGCACCGCAAACACAGTCAAAAGGAACAGCAGCTGCTAAGCCCAGCCCAAGGTTCAGTGTGCTGCTCTCCTCTCAGGGGGTAGCTGAGAACAGCCCCCTAGCAACCTCCACCAGTAGGACAAGCAACTACCTAACTCACAGTTCACTACTGACAGTGGCTGCCACACTTGGACCCTCATGATCACTACCTGAAAATAATTTTGATGCTAATGTACAAAAGGCAAGCCTTTCTGAAAGCGGTCCTAAGAAAGTTTTCTATAGAAGGCTAAGGAAATCACTTCTCCCATGCTGTCCCAGCTACTACTGCTTTTATCTCTAGTTCTTGGAGATCTGTCTTGAGCAACAGGTCAGATCTCTTGAGTATGGGTGACCAAGGATGAAGTACATAATGAATATTTAGTACCAAAAAGCAACAGTCATTTTCCAACTTGTCTAGGCCTGCAACATCTCACAGCAGGAACAGCCAATATAGAAAACAAAGTGCTTTTTTTGTTTGTTTGTTTGTCATCTACAACTTGCTTGGGTGAGTAACCTCAGCACATCCAAACTCATTACTATAAGCAAACAGCTCAGATGCAGATCTGCCACGCCAATCCATGAAACTGATAGCAAAGTTGCAAAGCAAATGAAAAAATACTTCCAGAAGGACTCCTAGTCTAGGAGAGGAATACTGCATTTACCATACATGCTGCAAACTAGACAGTGGGTACCTAAACCTGTTCCTCACAATGACCATGGTATTTGCATTGAAGACAATGATCCATTTCCATTAAGGCCCTTATAATCCTCAAGCCTGATGGACTTTCCATACACATTTATAAGTCAAATTTTTCTTTCTTAGAAGCTGACTCTCAGCTTAAAACCTACAGGACTGGTAATGCCCTGGGTAACATGTTCCAGCATATTAATTCCCCACAGGAGCATTGCCTTCACATGCCAAGCAGGGCAGACCAAGGCTCACAGCAAGACAGGCACTGCAAGAAAAAGTAGAAACCCAGAACTCCTCTTTGTAGTGCCAGGCAGCCAGGTTCTGGATGCCATCCCCCATCATATTCACCTTTGAAACAGGCTTGGTCTTGCAAACTCATAAACTCATGGGTAATCTCGGCTAATACAAAAATAGAAGAAATATTCACATGAATAGGGAATTGCAAGTTCAAGCCCATTATTTACCAGAGCACGCAGCTGGTAACAAAATAGTCATCTTCACATTCATGAGTAAGGCCCTTAGGCACCAGGCCTGCTGTTATTAATTTTTTTTTTCTTTTTCATAGACTCAGTTTATTTTGTTAAATCACTTAGCTTTTGAGACTAATTAAATAATAAAAATGTTCTGTTCGCAAAATTGCAGCACGTTTCCCCTCACACAATGCAAAGAACCAGATGGGCATTTGTTTTGCTGCTAAAGAGTCTGCAGTGGTTGTTTGTTGCCTTGCTCTCACTTAAAAATCTGTTAACTTTGGGGTACAGTTTTTTCAACCCCAATTTGCCAAGAGCACTGTTTCAGACTGCAGGACTGAGTCTCTGAAATGCTCATGGTACAGAGTTACCTGCTCTCTTACAGGACTCCGTGCACACCTCTAAATGCTCAGCTATTTTGAGAACCAGATGATTTACTTAATCTCCAAAGGTACAGACCTGGAAGCTCTGCTCTTCTAAAATGCTGGCTTAATCAAATAAAAGAAAGACAACTCTGCTGTTTTCAAAGGTATTTATAAACATTTATCCTCTTGTTCTTCAATTTCTAGTTTTCACAGTGCTAAAATACTTACCAATACATTGACAGAAAAATGCAATGGTGTGATGCTGCCACTTGTGCTGGAAGTACAAAAGAAAAGAAATACTTTCAAATCACTATTTGGCATCTGGCTTTTGTTGACCAGAGCGTCATAAAACATTCTTACTCCTGAGGAAAGATGGGAGTACTTCACTGACAACTTGATATATGTGAAGTGGCAAGTACACGTAAGAAAATATTAATAGACAAGATCATAGAATCATAGAATATGATAGATGTCTTGTGGGGTTTCTAATAATTTACATTTATATTTTTAAAAAGCATAATACAGAAATATTGCAACCTCATGAAATGATGCCACAGAAAGATATAGTGCTTATGTTCCTAGCATTAATCTATCTTAAAGTGGTATATGGCTCAGCCCCATAGGATCTGAATGTCTCAAAGCCTTTAACAGGTTTATCCTCATAAAAAAAGAAACATGAGATGGAAAAGTTACTAGCCTTATGCTACTAGATGCACACAGCCTCTGTGATACCCCTATGGTCACACTAGACGGCTACAGGCAATCCAGAACAGCTACTGTAAAACCTGTCCACCCAGCTTCCTTAAATCTATCACTTTCAGCCTATAGATCTAGCAGAATGAAAATGAGACTATTCAGAAAAGTAAAAAGTTCAAGGCTGTGTGATGCTAATAGCTCGTCTACCACAAGGCTCTGAGTTGCAGGCTCACCAACATAATTAAAACACCTCTTGACTCTCAGTGTGTAGTCTCACTTGTAGCATTATCAAAATGCTAAAATACCAGTACACTTGATTTCTCTAGAAATAATTAGTTAATTCTCTGGAATTAACTAACTTAATTTATGCTTCTGTGTTTAAATAATCCACAGGTACACATGTGTTTGTATGTCTGTGTGTGCAAAACTTGCATTTCAGATGGTTACCCTTCAAACACTGTCCTGTATTTAATAATTCTCTTTACATGACACCAGTGTATTTCCTGAGAAGCTGGTGGTTTGAGACCACACTGCACGTCAGAGGAGCAGATGGTGTCACCCACTTGCATCCACCACCTGCAAGTTTGCAAAGTTCTCTGTCCATGCATGTTTGGACTGTGTTCCTTCTGCTGCTTCTGACCTTCTGGTCACTGCCGGACACAGCTGTAGTTTGAAGGATTAGTATCAGGGACAAAACTGCCATGTGGTGTTGCCGAGTTCAGTACACGAAGGTATGTTTGACGATTCCTTCACTGCCATTGCCGACCATTTAAATGAAATATGAATTAGACCCACAAACACTTGTGGTACCAAAAGACTATGCTCTGGCTCTAATGTTGGATACCACTTCTGAAACAGAAGAACCACAAACGGCACAAAATAAAGGTTTAGACAGAGTGTAAATGCAAAGTAAAAGACTGACAGCAAATTTGATAGGATCACTGCTTCCCACATTTTGCTCATGTGTGCAACAAACTGCCTGGATCTCCACTAGACTAGATTGGGAACAGATTAAAATCTGGATTCATTCAGTTTGGGTACCCCTGATACCTTAAATGTTCAGTACCTCATCAGTCTGCAGCTACATTCTCCAAGATAATCAATGGCCAATGTCTCAATTTTACAGGTACACATAAAGACAAATAACAGACTAAATATATTTTCAAAAGCTCACAGTACATTGCCAACAAAGCTCAGATTACATCAATGCTGGTTTGTAATCCAGGCTCAGTCCACCTTGGGGTTTTTGGGGGGTTTTGCTTGTTTGTTTGTTTTTAACTAAGTTTTTATTTCACAAGGCATACTAAAAAAAAAAATAAATTTCCAATTCATTCTTCTGTGTTCCAGTTCAGAAAACAGGAACATAGACAGGATCCCTATCTTGTTATCTCTCTATTTTCTTTGGCTGTTTCCCCTCTGTTTGACAGCACATTAGGAATGAACATCTTGAAAGAAGAGGAAGAAGGGAAAAGGCATCTTTTGTATTGTTCAGTATTTTCCCCATGTTCTGCAGCCAAGTAGCCCTTCAGGAGCAGTAAATTAGCCTACAGCACTGATTTTTCCCCAGACACCTCTATTACTTTGAATTTGCATCCTTATCCTGTATATTATGTATGCCTGTATGTCACTGTGCCTGAATTAGACTACAAGTTACTTGCTGCAGAACACCTTATTCTGTTCACAGCATTATATTCAAAATTTTGATGTTCAAATAATAAAGTAACATAGGAAAAATAATGGCAAGAAGAATCAATCAGAATATACTTAATGCAAGATTGACTACAGGTCTAACAGCTACTAGACAAAAATCGATAGGCAGAGTAGCCTAAATGTTCACAGCTGAAGACTTACCAAAGTAGCCCCACAGACTTCAGATGATCATTTCTTTTCATAAACTCACATCGTGGGAGCTCTTCTACGGAAGGAGAACAGCTCTTTCTAAAATAACTCCGTGCTTGGAAATGCTTATTCTGAGATCCTAGGCATTAACTCCTGTCTCGTCTTTTTTTCTGTCTCTCTGCAAGGCTGGTGGAGTGGAAGGGGCCACATTCCACCTCAGAGCTGGGCTTTCAGAGGGGAAGAGATCCCCCCATGCCTCTTGCCCAGGGGTGCGTGGTGGTACCGTTTTCAACTCGGTGCAAGGTAGCAAGAAGAAAAAGTCCCAGGACTCTTCAGAACTGCATGCAGAAATCTTGGAGAAGCATAAGGAAGAGAAAGAAAGCCACTTTCTTCTGAGCTCAGAGCAAAGACTCCAGAAAAGAGGGGTCCTGCCAGCTGAGGCAAATATAGGACAGTTCATATGAGCCATCCTCTGTTGTTTGTTCTCCTATCCCTGCCTCGATTCTTACACTTCTGACGACACTAAGAACTGCTGCTTGAAGCCACTGGGATCAATAAGGAGGTTTTGTCTCATTTTAAATTCATTACACTGACAACCTGCAGGACTCAGGGAAAAACAAGCATTGACAGCGCCAATGGCACATAAGGATTTCTGCATGCACTGGATCACTTCAAAGTATTAGTAATTTTGCAAGTTCTGACAATGTCACATGGGAAAATAGACCTTGTTCTTCAGAGAAATAAACTAATTACCTCAAAGGGTCTTATTTTCTCAAGTATCATCATAGTATGGCATTAACCAAATGTATCATGAGGAAGCTTCATTGTTCTCTATAGCACTAAGAGCAGCCCATCGCCAAATGCAATGCAGTAGATGAAGAAATGGTGCGATTTAGCACTTTCTGCTCCATTTTGTAATCATTCATAGTTTTGCTTAATTTGCAGTACTGACGTGATAATCTCAGGTTTTCCATCAGGACCTTGGTTTTTGGGGGTACGGAGACATTCTGTAATTACACTGCTATACATTAAATTGGCATTGCTTTAAGAAGTGCTTGGGACTACTGAAGATGAGCAGGATTAGAGGAAAGAAACAATATTTCCTGTCTATTCAGCAGTTTTATTCTATTTGCACTGGACAGCCCTCTGTCTATGGTTTGTTTCCCAGCAGTGCTGACTCCTTTTTTCACTGTCTTCTCCTGCACGAATCCTTCTTTCTGATCTTGTGTGTTCTGCACTCCCAGTGCAGCTGCAGCTGTCCTGGATAGGATACAGCTGGATGCAGCCCCCTCATTTAGCAAAATGATTTTTTGAATTTATGCCTGCGTAAAATTTTGATGCATGCTGCAATACTTATGCAGCAAGCACAAGTTTTATTATATGGAAGTGATTCTTTGGACGTCACCATGCCTAAAAGAGCCAGGAAGGGAATTAGTTAGGAGGATGCATCATCATCTCCCAGCAGTGTCCCAGACAAGCATATTTCCTGCTCTCTCTCCACCTCCTGTGGCTTCCCTGCCTGGAGATGAGCAGAGCATAGGGATGGAGAAGGTGCTATGTCAGCTACCTGAAGGTACAGCAGTTGTTTCAATGACAGCAATCCTTTCAAAATGGAGAGCAGAGCTTAATCAGCAAATAGCTAGTGACCTGGAAAGACAGGTAATTTAGTGCTTGGCTGCAAGATGAACACTTAATTGAAGCTTTATCAAGTGCTTGCAGAACTTACTCCCAGACCTTACAAACAGGCTCAAACACCTCATGAAGTGAAAGGGATTGGTGTTATCTTGCACCATCCAAGCCAATTGCCTTGCATTTCTGAGCAGCCAAACAATCCAGATGGAAATATATGGCACTTTACTGCTGCATCCCTCCTGTCGGCAATTTCCAGCGATGTCAAAGCTGTCACATATTAAGCACTGCAGTATAAGCACCAATGGTCAAGTTCATGGCCTCTAAGCTAGAAGAGACACGTCAGTGTTCTGGCAGCTCTCGAGTTCTTGGTGCAGACCACATGGGTGCTAAACATGACTGGAGCCAGGTTAAAACCACCAGTCCATTTCTCATCTACCACTACGAAGGTGACCTCCAGCCTTGGCCAGACTACAACACACACCCAACGAGGGAAAAAATAATATCCAGAAACCAGTTGACATGTCCCCATAAATGCTAACTACTCAGTTAGGTCTACTCGCTTATGTGAACTGGCTTAGAAAACTGGTCTTTACACTGTGGATGTTTTCATAGGTACTACCATAATGTCTCCAACCATCTTTGCCTCTAGGGCAACACATTAAAACATCCAAACCTGCAGAGGTAACCAAGAAGGATAAAAATCACAGACCATTTTTCCTGGAGCTTCACAACAGTGTTTTGCCACAACTAAATGTGAATAAAAAGATTTAAAGCATAATTGAGCCAATTTCTCCCTATTTTACTGCCCATAACTCCCCTTCCTTGCTGCCCTGTCGACATTTGACACAAGAGGAACCATTTCCCAGGGGAGCAACCTTGTTTTGAAATTTTGCCAGTGTTTCCTTGCTGATCAGGAAGGCTTCAGAAATATGAATGCAATAACCACCAACTTCTATCCAAAATTGAAACGTAAGCTTATCATATGCTTTATACTCAACTAGAGGCTGGAAATGTGCTCCTTTGTTTTGCTTACCCTTTTAAGCATATAAAGAGAAGTCAGCTAGCAGCTAACTGCACCGCGTTCCAAGAGATTTTATTTTTTTGTGTGTGTGCACTGATAAGAGCCACAATGTTAATTTTTTAATTGACTTTGGGAATGAATAAGAAATGTTTTGGATCAGCCCCTGGGGTAGCAGCACTCTCCTGTGGAATAAACCTCTGTCGTCAGTGGCATCAATGAACAGAAATGCCAGGTTTCCCAATGGTCCTGACCAAACTAAGCATAAATCCGCAGTGTCAGTTCTTTCCCCTCTGCATCATCTGAAAAGTACAAATAGGACATAATCTGGTCCTAGCTGCCAAATGGAGATCAGCAGCAATGGAGGGGAATGCTCAGCAGGCAGGAAGGTAGCCAGCGCTACGCCCTGCATGGTCTGGGCAACTGGTTACAGCGGAAGGCAGAAATCCTTGCCCGCAGTTCACTGGTGCTGACGAAGAAGAGGCATCTGCTAAGTCAGGTATCAGGATGGGGCAGTGCAAGAACTGGGAACTGTTTTTACCCTTCTTCCAAGCAAAGAATGGTACTTGAGAAAACCTGGACCAACACTTTAAATATTTCTCCTTAAGAAGATGGGAATCTTTTCACTCTTTAGCAATAGGCTTCAGCTGTAAAAGACATTTTGCTTGCTCATGCCCCTGGATATATTTTTCAGAATACAACAGTAAGTTAAGGACACAACCTTCAATATCCTCCTCAGTAAGAATAATGTAGTGATGGAGATCTTAGCAACAACGTGGCCATAAACAGCACCTGACTTTGAGTGAATTTGTCAGAACAGCTCAGACATTAAGCTGAAAGACAAAGCAAAATCTCATTCTCCTGGAGGTTCACTAGTTTTAAGACATCATGGAAATCTTATGGCCTTTCCTCCCGATTCTTTCAACTGTGTATTATTGTAGCAATGGATGACACTACACTCCAGCCCTTCTGAAACTTTTGCTCTTGTTGCAAAATACACAGTCAATTTAGTTTACCACACCGGATTAGAGGTAAACCTACTGATCTGAAGATGTGACCTTCAATTTCATTTTATCAGAAGCTCAGTATGTTCTTGGTCGTCATGGGTTTGACAGCACAGCAGAGCATTTCTCTAACTCACAAACAGAAGTAAAAATGCACTGAAAGTGAGGTGATAAACCCCAGTTTAAACTTGAGAATTATACTCTGCACAGTGCTGAACCTGCAAGCTTGCATATTACTTCATCACCAATGACCTGCTTCCGACTCTCATTCCCATACTCCACTGCAGGTGCTAAATTCTGATCAGGTAAACTTATTACAGATAACCGTGCCTGTAGTCAGATAATTAAGTAAACTTGTGATATTTTCCCCTTAATTTAGAACCAAAGTATATTTCAATAGAAGCTTGCAACTTTGAATGTATACATTTATAATCTATTTCCAAACTTTGGCTAATCCATCTTTCAAACCTTTCCTACAAGACAAAAATGGATTTTACACACATGAAAGAAGAGAATACATGAAGGGCTGCCTATATTTCAGTCATCAGTGTAGCATCATTGATGGACCTCACAAGATGAAAGGGAAAAGCTATACCTTGCCTGTATGTGCTGCTCATTCCCATATGGATCTGGTGCAGTTACAGCAATGGCTGTAACTGAGCCTAATCAGCAAAGTAATCGGCAAGGCCTAAGTGATTTGACCATAAGTCAAACTGAAAAATATTGTCAGAATCAGAAAGGAAGTCCCCACCCTTCAGATGTACTGTGCTGAGATCAGTCCACTACCTCATTTTCTGTTTCTCTCTAGAATAAATATTTAAAATAAAAGAGTGGTTAAATAATTAAGAAAAACCACAGTGGTTCACTACAGTTCAAAACACTGATCTCATTGTAATGGGAAATCAATCTGAAGAAATCTATTAACAATGCATTTGGTTGAAAATATTTGCTTTCTATTAAAAGTAGCCCAAGGAAGCCCATACTTCAAAATTCAGGATCTTCCTGTGTCTGCAGAAATACTAGGAAAGTTTTGTCCCCATCCTGTTACTGATGCAGTTTCATTCTGTTTGATATAACTGTGGTGTTAATGAAAAAGGTTTGTCCGAGTTTTCTGTGAAGTTTACAGACCCACAGCAATTTACACTCTATGTTCATTATGTCTGGCTAACAGAACCCAAATAAATTATCTCAGCACAAGACAGTAAGCTACCTCTGCCAAGCCGGTGCTTTTCTCACCTAGCCTGCAGACTGCCTGTGCAGTGTCCCTGCAGCTCCTCTTGGTTTGGGTTGCAAGAGCAGGATAAGGGTTCTGGTCGGTTTGCACTGCAGCTACTCAAAACCAAAGACGCAGTACTAACTCTAGGGAAACTGATTCAAATCATATGAATTTCTTGCTACACTTAGGGATGAATCCCTGAAGAAGAGACTACCTGTCTGTGGTTCCCACAATTGGGCCTGCTTGATTTCTGCATATATCGCATCCTAGTGGGTATTGGAATTTCCTCTAAAATCCCATGTATCTAGACACATCCTACATGGAGTTTCATTAAGCAGTTCAAACACTCTTTCATCACTACCTATATTCCTTGCCTAAATGACAATACTTTGTTTTCTTCTTCTTTGGAAAAGTTGCAAGCCAGTATCATATCCATGGGAATTGTATTTAAGTATGATCATCACAAACTATTTCTTACAGTCAAAGAGAGAAGTTTGAAAAAAAGCTGTTTTTGTCAGAAGTGCTCCGTGAAATGCTAGACAACTAAAACTCACCTAACCTAGTTTTCAAGAACATTCACTTTGACAATTTCTAAGATCCTTTGTCTTGAAACTGGCACTTATATTCTGTATTCCTTATAGTATCTTGTTATGATTGTGATAAAGTCCTGGTGTGGAAAGTCAGTATTTTTGAAAACTGCACAATTGTCTTCCACTTTTCTTCCCTTGTTTAGTTCATTCACTATATAATTCACTGTATAATTCCCCCAGTCACTTCGAGCTGTTTACAGAAAGAAAATGGTTTTTATTGCAGTTGTTTAGCACAATTTTTTAGTGTCAGGTTTGCCCCCACATATTTATTTTTCACACTGACAGTATAAAAATGAAAACACTGAAGTAAGAGATACAATCCGAACCTTGTTTTGGATAATTTTGAAAAATGACCATGGGAAAAAAAAAAAGAAAAAAAAAAAGCTCAGCCTCCTAATGATACTACTTAAATTCTGTTCAAAGTAATTCTGCACAAGTTGAATGCTGGTTTACACAGCATCAAATCAGCATTGAGCCTGCCCAGTTTGAATGGTGCTTTTGCTCATGCTAACGTAGGTTCACCTGTGGGTTGTCAACATGTCAGGACTGTCTCACCTAAGCCCAGTCAGCATCAATAGCTCTAGACATGGACACCTTTATCCTCCGTTTCATGTCATGGTAGAATCAGCTCTTTCATTTGTTTGCAGTTTCCTAAACACCGTCCACTATAGTCCTCATAACGGCTCCTCAGAGTCTCCGCTGTTACAAACCAAGCAGGCCCCGGCTACTCACAGATTTAACCATGGCAAGAAACACTTCCCACTTCAATCCTGAATTAGGCGCTGCCCCATGTTAACCTCCTGGAAACCATAACACAAGCAACTATGGGAATTCCTTCCAGGGGGTCAGCTAGCTAGAATCAAGAAGGTTTTTCTGTCTGCAAATTAATGTCTCGCATTAAAAATTAACTGTCAAATTAAACTGTTTATTAACTCGGGGCTCTTTCTATCCAATGATCCTGAAATAATACTATTATTAAACAGCATTGATTTTTTTCTTTTCTAAGCTGACCATTCCATAAACTTGAAGCAAAGCATTGTTATTGCTAGTAATTTAGCCTTAGAACTCAAAATAGAATTTAGCACCCATAAAACCCATGGGTCTTCTGTAATTGTAACATGAGGATGCAGACCATTTATTTGACTGTAATAATGTAACTATTTCTCTGTGCTGGCTTGAGTATGTTTCTGAAAGAGAAAAATGTCCCTCAAGTTAAAGCTAGAGCTTCACAGAAGTGAACAATGCAAGTTTCAGTAAACTATATCCTACCCTCATTCACACTTCTCTAATTTTTCTGTGCAAATGTTACATCTAAAACATACTTCCTATCCTAGTTCATTGTTCTCTACCTTTAACTCCCCTTTAAAACAAAACACATTTCTTTCTAAAGGAAGAAGAGGGGAAAAACACTTCCCCCTCCCCCATTTTATTTTTAACCCTGAGGAATATAAAAGCCTAATTAAACACAAAAAGGCATAGTTCTGAATTTCCTGGCCTTACGCACTTTCCCTACAGCAGGTAACTGTTCCACGCCAACTATGCTGGTATGCATCAGAAAGTGTCCTGCCTCCGGGGCTGCACAGGAGGCTGGGTTGCTTCTTAACGCAAGAGGAGTCCCAGAGACTCCAGGAGGCCAAATGACCTATGGACTGAGACCCAGTCATGACCATAAGTAAGTGCTAATTAACAGCCATAAGTTATCCTTCCAGCATGGGCAAGAGAAATTAAAAAAAATCTGCCTGCTTCCCACCCACCTGATTTCTTGAATGTCCTCAGTAAGATCCAGCTCCGAGCTCAATACATCTGCTGCTCACAAATTGCAAACTGTGCTGAGAAAACTCTTGACTCTGCTACTTATTGTTCACACCTCCACTTGTTACTGCCATTCACTTCTACTGCGTTAGCAGTGTCATTCCTCTTCAAACACCAGGAATCATAATTAGTCAAAAATTTGCATGGAAACAAGGAGATATTTCACATCTCAGCTCCACAAAGAATTTCTGGTTAAGGCAACCATCCATTGTTCAAACCAGACATAGAATGACTCGATCCTTGTCCCCACTGCACAGGCTGCTGTGCTGACCTTTGTATTATTTGGGAATTTCAATAAGCAGTGGAGATTTCTCTGTCAAGACTTTGAAGTTACTCAAAACAGCCTAAAAATTTTTAGGGGCTTAGAAATCTGCACAGGGCACAAAAAATCATTTGGTTCCCAACTGCAGTCAGGATTCCACAATCCCAGGTGCTAGACATCACATGCTTTTAAAAATCAAAAATCTCTTGCTCAGATGTGTACTCTCTTTGTATAGAGGAGACAAATTAAGCACGAGAGTGAAACTAGGATGCACTTAATGTGATAAGCAGGAATTGGAACAAACCTAATTTGCTCTCACTCATTCCCTGCTACTGTTAATTTTATGGACTATTTACTAAAACTTTTGAAATAATAAGATGTACTTTATAAAAACTGATACCAGTTCATGAAGGAAGATGCGACTACAGTCAAAAAATATTACACCAATTCAGACTTTGAATTTTAAACTTCTTTGTAAATTTATTCTAAAATCAAGCAGACAGGTATTACTGCAGGCTGCAAATTCCAACCAGAGAGATGCTGTTAACTACAGCTGAACAGCAGCTTCTGCCTAAGCCAGGCAATACCCTGGTGCAAGAGCAGAATGAAAATGGAAAGCATGCATTTTTACTTACAATTGATTTCCTGACAAACTGCAGTGCTAGGTTCTATTTCACTCTTTCAAAGATTTTCAATTACATCAATTCCTACTGATGTTCTTATATGAGATCAGAAGTTCTGCAATGTCTCTTGCATGACTTCATTTATCGAAAGCACCTGCCTCTGAATTATTTCATTGCACTTGCAGTTTGAGCTTGCTCAGCAAAATAGCAATGCTAAACCCAGAAGGATTAACATTGCACCAAAGTGCTCAGCATCTGACAGTTAACAGGGTATATTATTAGTGGTGTGTCAGACTTTTCATATGAAAAGTATGGAAAAAACTTCTCCAGACTTTCCCAAAGTGTGAAATTCAACACAGAAGTGACCCTTTGTGTAGGTATTGAAAGTTGCAAGCCTGACTTTTCCTAGATCAACTAATAAGGGCCTGCTTATGCTGAAAAGAAATGGTCTTTGTGGGAAAATGAGCATTTTATATATCCTTCAGTGGAAATCAGTAAGTCTTTAATTTCCTTGACACAAAATTAGGTACTTACTGCCTTAAAACTGCCATGTAGAGTAACTAAACCTACCATCTTGCTCTCCATGCTTTTATTTATGCAAATGACTGCCTCCACCTTCTGAGTGTCAGTATTTTTAGCACACAATCATAAGTGTGATTACATGTAAAAACATTTAAATTATACATTGAAGTTATATTTTTAAGTGATAAATGATAATTGGAGGAACATCCTTAACACTGTTTCCTGAGCTCTGCAACTCTCTGTCTTTGGCTTCAGAGTATATTAGGCCCATGATATATCCAGTGATATATCTCAATCTAGAAAGAATCTAAAGTTATTGAAAAAAATTATTTTAAAGCATGGAAAATTTAACTTATGGTTTTCCTTCAGCTGAAGTCAGAGTAAGGTGTATCCTGAAGCCCAACAGGCAGGGACAGGGTCAAGCCCTTTCCTGGGATTATGCATTAAATGCAATTCTTGTTCTTGCCATGGGATATCAAAGCAAAGGTGACAATGTAGGACACCATGCTGTGACATTTTCCTGCCATCCACACTCCAGCAGCATTTAGCGGGCACTGCTGATTCAAAATTTGCATTCCCATAACCTTGGCTCACCGGCCAGACTGTCTGGCAGAGCTTCTGGAACAAGACAATGCCTGTGCTATTTTCAAGGTTGCACGAGTAAAGTATTAGCCACTTTACTGAGGACACCTAAAACAGAACAGGAGAAGATTTTCTTGGCTTTTTGGACTTGACCAACTGCAGTTATACTCTTTATATTATGCCCTTTAGTAAAAACTTTGTTAATAAGGCAGAATGAAAACATTTTCACAATTTAATTGGATTTACTTATAACACTGAAACTGTAAGGATAGAATTTGTGCTGACACAATAGCTAATCAACATTGATTTTTCTTTTAAAACAGCAGCTTCCAAATATTAACCACATCAGTGAATATGCTATAAAATCACTAGCCATGAACGTAGAAACAGAGGTGCCTCAAAGTTTAAAATGCCATTTCTGACTGGAGACATCTGTTTTAATATATTTAAAAGCAACTTTGCTTGAAATTCACAAGGAGAATATTAAATATTTCAAGCTCGTTTATAACATCTTAGCCACAGAAAAGCACTAGTCAATTCTGAAAATTTGAAGATTTATGCTATCAGCATCTATCTATCTGTATCTAGAGAGATAGACATTGTGGTAAAAAAATTACCTAAAGTTATAAACTATTTGATTTTTTGCCTCTCAACAATAGACATGGCAAAGTATCTTCTGGACAAAACAGTCGATTCTAGTTTTTACTGTTGGTCGGTTGAGTGGCTTGTTTAGTTTTGGTTTATCTAATTCTAAAGCAAAAGATACTCAGTTGCTTAGGATAACAAAAGTAAAAAGGAACGTACTTTGATGTGCCAAAAAAATATATTCTCTGTATGATAAAGCAGAGATTTGGTATTTGATAGACGCTCATTATCCCATTAGGGCAGGCTTACCAAATTATTCTCACAAAAAAAGCTTCAGAAAGAATGTTTCTCATGTACAGTTAAGGTTATTGTATTTTGGCATCCAAATAGTCTAAGATCCCCCTGCCCTTGCCCTGCTGTGTTCCTATCCTGTTCCTTCCTGGTGACTGGATGAAAATATCATTATGCTGTGGTGGTCAAGGACACTTTAATAAGGACAATTATTTCCCCCTGCATTTGTCCCTCTTATAGCTCAAGGGGGTCACTGCAACAGTAGGAGTAAAAGAGCAGAGACACTCTCTTCTGCTGGGATCTCATGGCTTCCAGCCACACCGCATTGTGAAGAAGGAAGAATTACCCTAATAGCATGGTAGAAAGGCATGCTGCAGTACAGGACACTTTCTTCCATTAAACTACCCTCCACATATTATTAGGGAGCTTTGTAGCAAAAGATGCACTTCCCCTTTTTGACTGCACTACCAGCTGTGGAAAGACAACCACAGCTACCAGGCTGACTCCACACTATGCTCAAACCTTAATAAGAAGGTCAAAGCTTTTCAAGCTTTCAAGAAGAAAATTTAAGTTCTTAAGTATCTGTCCTACATATAGAGCCAACATTTTTCTCAGTATCTGAAGATGAAATTTCTGAAATTTATATCATCTTTTAAAATATTTAGGTGTTGACATATAATAAAAGTATCAGAAGACTGTTGAGTTTGCAATATCAAGTCATCAGACCTAAAGAAGTGCCAGGATTAAGGCTGCATCTGCAAAATACGCTCAGCACTTTTGTGCTTATGCAATACAATATGGGTTTGAATTCCTGACCACATAGAATTTTTATCCTCGGTGTGGGCTTGGGACACACACTTCTGAGATAACCATCAGTGCCACGAGGCCTCTCCCCAGCCTCAGGACAGAGGGGAAGCTGTACTGGGAGGTAGATGCAGAAATACAGTTTGAAACTGCATGAATAGAAACGTTGGTCTCGGGATTAAAGAATTTGAATTTTAATTGGAGGTACTTGATTGCATACCCACCTCTGCCTTCAGTGCTGCTAAGGAAGTGACTTCGGTGGGTGTATGTCACTGTCCACGCACCCAGCTTACAACACACGATCAAACTTACGGCATTCACATTCAAAGCTACAGTCAATGTCAATTCAAACCTTATTCTGATTATACAAAACACTATAATGTGCTCAAGACTTGTTAAAAATCATGCCCTTGGCATTTCACATTCAGCACCCTACACCACTGAGCATTTCACTCTTCATGCTGAGCCTCAGCTCCTTATCTACAAAGTAATAAGAACAGACAACATCAGCTGGGGAAATAGTATCATCTCAACTCATAGTTTCTGTGGAGGAGAATTATTTGCCACCTAGAGATTAGCAGAAGTTGTGGCAATTGCCATAAAATATGTCTATCAAGAAATATTTGTTTGTTTCTTATTTGGAGTGCAGTTTAATCTATAAACTCTATTGAGAGTATAGATCTCTATAGAGCAGAGTCAGCTCTATGAACTATAAGACAGAACAAACTACTTAAAAAGGAAAGCAAAAAGAAACAAAGAGAACACAGTGAAAAACAATACATGTGAACATACGACTAAAGTCTCCAGGATAATGCATAAATGCAGCTAACCAGATTCTGGCATTTATTAATTCTTAAATGCTCAAAGCTTCACCCTCCCATGCTTTTAACATAATAAAACATATCTAGATTGCACAGAGCTAGTACTCAAGAATGCGATGAAGTACTCACAAAGCCATACCCAAGGTATAAAATCTATCTGTAGTCTTACAGATGTTTCTAAAAATGCATTTCAAAAGATGTAAGCACTAACAGTGTGGCCCCAGAACATGTTTTTACCCTGGAGTCTATAAAAAGCAGAGAGGACATATGTTTGACAACAGTGAAGCAGAAACACCACGTCAATTGTAAGTTACTTAGCCCGGAGTATACTGCAACCAGACTGCAAGTGAGAGCTTCAGAGCACATCAAAATCTAACCAGACACCATGCTATGCCCTGGAAAGCAGACAACTAGGAAATTTTAGACAAGAAATGACAAGCCGCAACGATATCAAAGTTATTTGGCAAATATCCTATTACTCCACATTCTGTAATAATATGGCAATTTTTCTTTGCTAAAATTTCTCTGAGGACTTTTATCTGGTTTAGAACATAGAAGATTATAAGTTTTCTTCTTTACCTAGCCTATCTGAACATTGTTTATCTGTATTGAAATTCCCTTTTCCCCTATACTGTCCTGGTGGAAAAAATAGGCTAGACTGGCATGAGCAGGGTGCTGGCACGGGTTTCAGGAGTCCTGAGTTCAACTAAGACATAGAATTTCTGTTTGACCTTGAGCAAGACACTTAAATATTTGACAATGAACAGGCTTCTGTGCAGTAATTGCCATGCTATCACATGGTAGCTGAAAGCACATAGCAATTCCCAGATGTGCAAAGTTTCTTTCATCACAACCTCATCTTGAAGCAAAACGTCAAAAATCAGTGAATCTATGCCATATCCATCTCGCTGCTTCTCACTCTTCTCCCTCTTGGGACTGAAACGAAGCACATATCCTAAGCCTACCTCCTCCTTCCTCACTATTTCCCTTCTCAATGTAACTCATGAGCAGAGGTGACACCATTAAGCAACGAGTCTCACATGAGAAGCATCAGGACAAGCAAAAGGTTATCATACAGTATCCGCACTGTAACATATATTAAATTTCCATTCTAACATTTTACCTTAAGTTCAGGAAATGAGATTATCATATCGAAGTCTGACACCACACGTCTGCTCTGATACATTTCTACATTATAATGTGAGTTTTAACACCTTCATTGCATTGTTTCTCAAACAATTAATGGAAAAAATCATTATTTGCTATTGCTGTTGCAAAGAACGCTAACCTGCGCAACAAGCACTGCCGAAGTACCTTAACTCGGTGGTCTGAGTTAATTTTTTCACAGCTCAGAACTTGAGGGAAAAAATAAACACCGGGATGTGAAATAGCCTTGAGGAGCAGGTAAAGAACAGAAGGAGCAGAAAGAGAAATGCTAGAGGGTGAATGGACAGAGCCTGTAAAAGAGTCAAAGGACAGGAGGTCCAGCAAGCAGCAGAAGAACAAAATGGAGAATTAGAAGGAATAACATCAGAGACAGAAGCTGAAAAAGAAGAGGCAGAATTAAAACAGCAGAGGAAGAGTTACCTGAATGCTGATCTGATTGACCTTTAAGGAAAGCAAGTGGATAATTCAGGCTTAAAAGTTTGTCACAAATAAATTACATTGCAGCATATAAGTCTCCGTACTAATAAAAAAACGATTGAGTAATGCTGCTTTTTAGTTAAAAAAGGAAAATAAAGTAATATTTTTCTTACACAAGAATGTCTAGATTGTTTGCAAAACTGATTCTGGTGACAATAGTGCAACAATAAGTTGCAGTGACAACTTCAGCGTGGGGCATTGAGTGTTGACATAAGCTTCACAAGTTGTTTGCATAGCCAGAATTTTACTATAATATATTAATCAGAATGATTGAGAATCCATCATTATTTGAAATGTGAACTAAGTAAACTTCATCCAAACTTTTGCCAAGGCATTTCTGAAATTCACGTCACACAAATTCTACGTTATCAAGGAAAATAAGGAAATTCTGTCTATGGCTCAACAGCAATTTCAGCGTGAACAGTCAGAAATAACATCTTACACTTAAGGTGACCTGGTGGTCAACACAAAGATGCAGAGAGAGAAAACCAGGACAATTATTACCAACACTCAGCACAACACAAACCAAAAACAAGTCCATGGGTAGAAACTTGACTACCTTAGATTTCATTTAAGTGGGATCAGGAATTTTCCTCCACCTATTTCTAGAAAAGTTCATTATAGGTTAGAAAATCAAATGCTACAGGTGTTTCTATGGGAACAAAGGAAAATAAACAATTAGAAGAGGTATTCTTTTCCTTCTCCTGAAGGCAAAGCAGCCTTCAAGTTAATTAATTTTCCTCTTCTCATCTAAAATAAAGAATCTTTATGGAAATAACCTCAAAAACATTGCGCATAAACCAAAGCAGTGTTGCCTGCGTGAAACTGCAGAGAGCTTGAAATAACTCTGACCAGTATCGTCTGCCTAATTCTTCATTAAGGTTCTTTGACCTCAGATTGCACAACTATGGAATATAGTACTTTCCTAGCACATTCAGAAGAAGAGTATTCGTGCTAATGAGGCTGCCATTTTATTTGGTTCTGAGGTCCCAGCCCTTTTGTCCTGCTAAATCTGCTTATCATTTCCTCCTGTTCTCCATTTTTCTACACAAGCTTCACGATATATTGGGACCGTGGCCCAAGCTTTGTCATTTAGAAAAGACAATATTTGCTGTTCCCCAGGGCTCTGCCTAGACTGGACACACTATAGGGCAGCAACTAGTATGATTAAAAAAAAAAAAAAAAAAACCAAAAAAAGCAAACAGTAAAAGGATAATCAGTATTTAAAAAAAAAAACAAACAAACAAACTACAAACAACCTAACACAGATAATCATCTCTGAGGAACAAAGAAGAACCAACAAATGAAAACCAAAACTAAGAAAAATATGAAGGCAAATTAATATGTGAAAAGGCAAAAATGTATGTGTCAAGGGAAAACAGTGAGAGAGACAGTAACACAGAGCACAAACAAGAAAATATCTGAAATTAGCCTTGTGGATAGCTGAACAACATGACAGAGGTTGCGTGTCTGCTGGTTTACATGGAGACATACCAATGGGCTTCACAAAGCTGTGGGCTTCAGCTAGCATTTTATCAGAAGTGATTCTCGAAGAAGTACCAAGCTCATTTAGAAAAAGTCTCCAGGAGTCTAATACAGCATGGGTAACGTATTATGCCTAATTTTAATGAAAAACAGTTTTGTCAAAGAAAATTATCTGAAATGGGAATATATCTCCTGGTGATTCAAAACAGCTAATCACCAGGCTAGCTTTTCCCTACAGCAAACTGGCTCAGAGGAGACTCAGTCTTGCTCTTCTCAAGTGATTTTTGTTAATTAAGTTCCTCCTCCAAAAATGAAGGGAAGCATAATCATTTTTCTATATTTGAAGGCTGTAAGCACCATATAAAATAAGAAATTAATGTCAGTACTGCAGGGGCTACAAACAAGAGCAAATAGATGAAATTAAAAAGCTGTCTTGAAACAGACATCGTTTCAACCTTCTCCTAGCAATAGTGATAAAAACCATAAGGACAACTCAAATTATACAGAAGCCTACTTTTCCTAGCTTCATTTCAAACAGCAATAGGCTCCTAAAGGAGATCTGGGACATCTATCTTAGACATGTTTCAAACCATGCTCTAGAAGCACTAACTTCTGCTATTCTACCTCTAGAGAGCATGAGGATCCCATCTCCTACGATTATCATCAATACCTTCATCATCCTGGGACGTTAGAGCACACTTATGCCCAGCATGACGTGACTCTAATCCTGGCTGATGTCATCTGAATATTGACTGTTTGAAAATGGTTGCGTTTATGGTGCCAGACTGGTGCCCAGATATGCTGGTGGCTCTGATCTCGTGTGGATGACCTGCTAGCTCAGATCTGACATGGAAAAAGCAGTGCAAAGAGCTAACACCCATACTGAGTGATTCCAGGAAGTGTATTCAGAATAATTTGTGGGGTTATGTTTTGTTTTGTTTTTAAATTATCCATGGGTAGTACGGGCTTTTGAGGCACCAAATTGTATAAAATTCTTGGACAGCAAGCCTGCCTTTGGACAGTCAGATTGTAAACAGAGAGTCCGGAAATCTCTGAATTCAAGTTCAAACTTCACCATCTGGTGGGGACCAGTCTTCTCTCAGGGCTGCACTTGGAAGCACTTTTTGAGGTGTGCTTGCTGCAGCTCCTCCTGAGGTGGTAAAGGGAAGGTATTTTAAGAGATGGGCCTTGCAGCATTAGCAGCATCTACACACAGCTCTTAAAAACATGAGGCTTTCCTGAAAATACTCTCAGACTTGTGCTCTCCTTGGGTAAAGTCTATCATTGTGCAGAAAGCTGTGTGCCATTAGCTTCCCTGTTTGGGGATTTAATTGCAGTTTTAATGATATTCATCCTGTCCAGAGGCGTTGTTCTTAGAAATTGAACATTTGCATTACCTGGCCCAGTGCCAAGGTCCCTTCCACTGGGATGTTGAGGAACTAGCCCATAACTTTTAACCAGATTATTATTTCACTTTATATGGCAAACAAAACAATGCAAAGTTCTCAATTCTATTTACCTCAGATTATCAGAATAGGATGACTTAAAGTTGATTGAGTCAATTTAGGATAGAGTTTTGCCCTCTCCACGCCTTCCACCAAAAAAAGCTATGAATGTTTCCACAATCACTTGAAAATAAACACTTTACCTCTAAAATTTCTCATTACATTTTATGTTCAGGTGCTAAAGTAGTCTATGAGACAGAGTGGTCTCTCGGGAATGCTTCAGCCCTTTGATATTTCCTAAAGCAAGCAGGCTTAATGCTGCTCCTATATTACCATATTGAATCTGCAACAACTTAATTGTGATTTACATTATGCAGGAGAAAGTTCTTCAATGTACAGAAGACCTCTCACCTTATTGTCCAGTATTTCCTATGCAGAAATTGTGTGTGAGCAAATCTGCACAGCATGAGCTGAAAGGCCAGTTTTCATGAAGAATAAGACAGGTCTACACAAGGGCTATGCAGTTGTACAAATGCAGAAAATAGGACTCCCCCCAAAACATGACAGGTGTAGAGTGCAAGCACTTACTGACAGAGCAGCGTATGCACAGAAAATAGGAAACCCATTTAACAATGCCTGAAAGCTAATCCTTCCCCATAGATAGAGAGAAAGCATGTAGCGCACCAACACCCTGCCAAACACTTCCCAAAAGCACCAAACTTCTGACAAGTTATGCAGCACAGCATTCACGCACAGGACTTCCAGACATCCACGACCTGCAGAAGCAGCAACTGGACTGAAGACAGCTCACCTGTTACAGTCTCCAGGCACAGAGAGAAAGATTTGTAATATTTGCAGCATTAGAACTCTGAAGTCCTTGAAATCATCCTGGACAAAATCCGTAGACTAAATGAGAGAATGTGTCCAGGGAAGCTGTAAAAGGTAACTATGAATAACAGGGAAAGCCTAGAAATTGCAGTCAAGCTTTGATTATCCGTGTGTGCTTGTGCTTGGGTCAGCACGTATGAAAAAACAGCCAGGTAAAACCACAATCAATAGAACATTTAATATCTACCTACAATATGTATACTGTAACTTATCGTTACACATGCTTTGTAAAAATATGATGTAGTACATTACCTTTGACAACATTTCTAAACAGTTTTCAGAAGGAGCTTTAAAAAAAAACACTAGCCAGAGCACCTCCTGGTACTGATGACTTGAGCTCTGCATCATGCATATCCCAGAATCACTTTCCAGTCTGGGGCAGAGGGGGAAGTTGGGCCGTGGTTAATCTGCCTGGATTCTTCAGCCAGCGATAATCAATAGCTGCCTGCACAGGTTTTGTCAGAAAGGATATAAGCAGATAGAAAGCATAAAACTACTGAAGCAGCATGAAAAATGAGTGAGCTTTCAGTAAAAACATACCTTTTTATATTCACAAGAAATGTATATGATTTAATATTTGTGGAATATAAAGCTTTAAAGAACTTGCTTCCACAGACAAGTCAAGTGAAGAACACATACTGAACATACACAGGAATAAAAAAATAATGCAGTGACTTCATCAGATCATTGGGTGATTTTGGCTGGCTAAGGAACAGAGGTTTTTTTTTTTTTTTTCCCCCCTGCAGTTGTTTTCTATGCAGTCTTCAGCCACCCTGCAAAGGAATTAACATGACACCATGCTGTGAAACAAGGAAGTACTGTGCATGCATTCCCCTTATCAGAGCATTCATAGGATTCCTAAGAAATGCAAAGAACATCTACCTGCTTCAGTTTCATGTTATTTGAGGGATTTCACTCTCCTCGCTACCTCTCAAGGCTTTTACAGAGGATTGTATCTTTATTTTTTAAGCCCTTGGCCTGCAACAGGATGTGCTGACAAGGATTTTAGGTGCATAGACTTCTCAGTTGCAGTCCATAGACATCAGGTTCCAAGTGTAAATGTCCCATTGCAAGCTCAAGTGGTTTAAACTGGAGAAAATACTTCAGGATTATTGGTTTTCCTCCCTTCCTTCTGCCTCAAGGCTATTCAGAAAGCACATTACATTACGCACTCCGGCTTTTAAAATTTCATTGAAAAAGACATATGATTATGCACTTAGGTTAAAAATTAGCTTTTGCAAGATAGTCTTACTTAGACATGAGTCATTTTTTGAGTGACAACAGTCCTTTTGATTAAATGTGAGGTAAGAACATACATTACTTCAAGGCACAGGACTACCTGATTTTATAATAATAATTTTAAAAATAAAAATACGCTGTACTATACTTAACTGTGTGATCTCCAGAGCTTTTTTGGTTGTGCACGCATCTTGCAAAGCCTCTTGTTTTTTAAATTTTCGGTAATTTTACATAGAACAAAATGGTACAGTAAACAGCTCCGCGTGCAGATGCACACACACAACTACTTGTTGTATTTAATCAAGAAAAGTCTAAGCCTGGTCTCTGCAAGGCAATGTCACAACCTGCAGGCACTTAGGACCACTTCTCCATGTGTGCTAACAAGACCCCTGCTGGTATCATTTCACAGTGAAAAGTTTCTTTGCTGCTGTCATTGTGTCAGCCCTTACTGAAACCGGGAGAGAACCAACTCAGGCACCTTCATTACCCATTTTAAAAAATTAACCTGCTCATAGACAAGACATAGTGCCAAAGCCTTTTGGCAATAGATAGTGGTAAGGGCTGCTCCAGATGTAAGTGGTTTTAAACAGTTCATTGAGCTGCTCAGGTGCTAGGATAGACCTGCTCCCTACCAGAGAACAGGAGGGAGGCAGGTTTGCAGTGTGCCTTCACTGTGTCTGTGAGAAGAGAAACAGGTCTTGGGATCAGACGCACCAGCGGGTGCGAATGTGATGCCAAAACACATGGTCTGATGGGGGAGATGGCTTGGGCCACTGACATCTGGGCTACGTGCTGGCTGCTAATGCTTTTTTGCAAAGGCAATGCAGCAGGTAGCTCACTGCACCATGAAGTCCTCTACCTGCAGATCTGTGTAAACCTCCTCCTCCCCCCAGTACCTCAGTGCCTCTTGCAATCGCCTAATGCTGAGCACCCTGCTCTGGTCCCTGAGCTTCCTCCCCAAAACACGCATACACGCTATCAATACAACCAGGTGGGTACACCCAAGTACAGAAAAGAAATGAAGGGTACTTAAAATAGCTGCAGCGTTTGAAAGTTTTTAGTCATTTGGGAGGGGGAAGGAGGTACACAAACTCTCTTGAACTAAACAGCTCATGTAAAGCAAACCCCTCTGAATTACAGGATAAACCACCAACAAAATAATTTTATTAAGCCACAACGTAAGACACATTAAACAAAGAAAACAGTTTTCAGACATCAGCATATCTCTTGCTTAAACCCAGAAAAGGCAATGCAGAGACAGAATAAAAGCTTTATTCTTATCCTACCTAGTAAAACAAAGGTATAAGAACACATCACCTCTTTGCCTTGCTCTGAAGGCAGACCAGCCTGTGGTGAGTTTGAGCCAGTGTTATATCTATGCCTTCAGCAGACCTTTGAAGATTTAGTAAAGTCTTTATTATTCCTGCAGTGTGTAAGGACTATGCATCGTCAATCCACATAATGGATTCACAACATGAAACACATTTAAGTTAAAATAAATATTTTTGTAGTTCTCTCATACCAAAAGCAAAGGCATATATCTATCTATAAGAAATCATATATTTGCATTTACTTTAAATCTCATGCAACAAACTAGGGAAAAAAAAAGGATGTCTACGGGCACAGTTCACTGTGGGCTAAAAAATTACCTTTCCTATTTACAAAATCAGAGCTGTTAAAATGGCTTAGAGCACGGATTAAGCAAGTACAGATTTTCAAACATTTGAATGCACTTCTTTTCTACTGCAGAGTTGTAAAAGCACTTCAAAAGGCTATGAATTTGCAATTGTGTAGACCAGAGAGGGAAGAGGGTTATTAGGTTGCCTGTTCTGTAACTTCTTGTCCCAACCAGTCTGCACTTGTAAGATGCAAAAAGTCCGACTTAGAAATACCTGATGACACAGGCTTATACTGAAAATACTGAAAGAGCCTGTCCTTCCTGTGCCAATGACAGCAAATATCGCCCCAACCACATGTATGCCCCACACTTGAACACTGAGGGGCTTCAGAGTTTTCCAGATGGCTAGTGAAGCAGGGGGCTTTACGTGCCCTTCCAGCACAGCGGTGCAGACCTACAGAGATGAGTCACCTTTACCAAATATGCCATTCCTGTTCCCCAGAACCTTATCCTGTTGCTGCCACGGGCAATCCGAGCAATGCTCAAGCCTCCCGTTTCAAGGACAAAGAGGCAGTACTCAGATTGCAGTCACTACTTCAGAGCTCCAGGTCAGAGAGGGGAAAGAGCAAAATAAAGAGAAAACTTGTATTTTAGTTAGCCAACATCCGCTATGAAGAGTCTGAAAATGATGACTAGATATTAGGTGAAGGTCACGGGGCTGATCTAATAATATAGGGGGAGAAAAACAGATGGGGGAAGGGGAGGGAGGGAGAAAGAGAGCGAGAGCGAGAGAGAGCACGAGCACTGCAGCAAAGAAGCTATGCTCAGCCAATACATGCTGGCACTTACCATAAAAATAGAAAGATCCAAAGAGAATCAGATTAAGGATCCTTTTTATCTCTCTTCAACAGAAAGATTTCCACATGAAGCTCTGAACACAGCTGTCCAGGGAAAAACAAGGTAATACGATGATACACAGAAAACATTAACACACAAATGGTAAGTCCTTTCACAGCCTTCCAAAACCTGCAAGCAGTTTGTGCTGAAAAACCAAAAGGTAACAAGTCTGAAGTCGACTCCTACATAACACTGCAGCTAAAACAGACTGCTGTATTTCCAGTCACTCAGACCGCACTGTTTTCATCTTCATCTTCTCACCATTACTTACATCCTAGAGGTGGGTTTGGGGGTGGGGAAAAGAGATTTCTCCTCCAAGTGGAAAGGAGCGCAGAAACGGCATCAGCATTTTTAATCAGCCGCTGAGAGTACCCAATCAGAGGAACTGAGCGGTGCCAGCGTGACAGCTGTCCAACGCAGGGCAGCCTGGCGCGCCAGCCACCAGCAAGTTCCTGGCTTGCACGAGAACACTGGCAGGCTGATCATCTTCTTAACCTCAGCAATGTTTTCTGTACCCACATGCAAACAAACTGTCTTCATGCACTGCGCCTTCTCCTCCACGGAGCAGTGCCTTGAAAACGACAAGCTTTTCTGGGTTGTTGTTCTGACAGGCTGTTTTCTACATCTGTGCAATAGTACAAAAGCAAGAAAAGTTTGGAGGTTTAAATATCAGCATCATTTAACTTGCAATCTATTATCTGGTAGCTTCTTTATATAAAATATTAACCTTTGCTTCCTCTTCAAAGGTTTCTTTTTGGAGGAGAAGGAAGCCTATAAGAGATTTTACAGCACATCCCCTCTGCTGTGAACTGCTTTGCTACAGCCAGGGCTGGCTTTGACATTACATCATAGACTCCTGACAGCACCAGATCCACAAAAAAATACACAGCCATGGTCCCTCTTCCCCAGCCCACCAAGGTGACAACTGGATTAAATGCTTGTGCTGCTATCTATAATACTATTGTACATCAAAACAAACAAAAAAAACCACCAAGAACAAAAAGAAGACCTCAACTTCATTCACAATAAGGATATCCAGGATCTGGAGACAAACCTTTCTATGGCATTTAACCCATCGAACAAATCCACACAGGAAAGTGATGCAGTCACCATTAAAGCTGCCAAAGACTGTAACTTTCAGGGGACGCTCCTGATTCTAAAATACAAATACCTGCATTTGACTATGGGGGAGAAATTCTTCTGGTCCTACTGCACAACGCAGTCCACAGTGGAATGGATCTGAATACAGGATGCAAATTTGCATTTACTTAGAGCAGACACTCTGACAGTAGACAAAGTTAGATGCCTACCTTTTCAAAACATTTTAAAATAGTCAAGCCTGGATTTCTGCCATATTGCAAAGTAAACAGGAATATCATCCCTCATACATTCCCATTTCAGAAGATGAAAAGGCTACATAGTGTAAGGGGGGAATGCGGGGAAAACGAACCTCAAAGCATTCCCAGCAGTGGTACCCATATTATCTGATCACTGTCAAGTACTTGCAGAACATACCAGGTAACAACATAGGCCTATCAGGGGTCAGATGGGGGATGAAATCAGGGGTTCTATGGCCTGAAGTGCAGACTAATGATCTAAAGTACAATTTAATACAACTCATCTGTTCTGAAATGTTTGAAAGTGTGAATATAGCACAAAAGCATACAAATTCCACTAGCAGGCAGCAGTGATCTTCACCAGGCTGACATACCATGTTGGTCATAAAAAAGAAAAAAAACATAATTTTGATTAAGTAAAGTTTCCCCTCAGAGGACAGGGTACTGGAAGGTCCGATACTTTCCTGCATTTCATTTAGGTTTTAATAGACTTGTTTCATGCTATCAACTGAACATGCATGACGTTTATTCCTTCCTTTTCATAAACACCATTAGTTCAAAAAACACAACATCACTGTTAGGAGAAACAGAAGGCACAGGTGAAGGGCAGCTTAAAAGAATTTATAAAAAAGGAAGGCAACCACCATACACACATAATGCACATGGGATATATCTACATATAAATAATAAAAATTAAAAATATTGCTAATATAAGAGTGACAACAAGAAAAGGAGGAAGCAGGAGAGGAAAATACATTTAAACACTGCAGTAAGATTTCAAGACATATTGCAATGCTAGCAGAAGGATTGCTATTTGACACACCACATGCTTGGTGAAGTTGGCAGTTTCTGTTTCAGGCAACTGAGTATGGGAGTCCTTCAAAAAGTGTCTCAAGATACCCGTTACAGAAAAAGACTGTCCACACAGACCCCTAAGATCGTGTTTTAATATTCATTCCACAGCCAAAAAATAATAGTTTTATTCCCCACATTATATAGCCAAGGTCCTGGACTGGGCAATAAACAAAGGAGAAATTAGAGACAAATCCCTTGTAAACAGAACCCTCAATTCCCTTTTTCTCCTATAAGAATGCATGAAAAAACCAAACAACCAAATCAAGCAACTCTCTGGAGAGAAGCAAGCGAGGTCATAGGCAGAATTTAGTGGACAATGCTATGAATATTTTGCAATGAGTTTCATAGCAACGAAACCTGGATCTGAACTTTGCAAAAACGAAGGGACCAGGCAGGGAGGTGTCTGTCGCCCACTTCTTCCACGTAAGTATGGGAGATGCAAGAAGAGGCTGCACCCACAGAAAAGCTGCTGTGATGCCATCCAGATGCTTTCTGGCGACAGCTATAACGAACCAAAAGATATGAAGAAAGGCTAATAGAGTAATTAATTCAAGCTTTCAGCTAAGAGCAGAGGATTGAACAATCAAGTAATTTAGGCTTAAGCTCCTATTGAGGCCACCTTTGAGGATTTGGAAGAAGTCTCTGACAGATGTTCAGAGTGGATTTAGTGCGGGTTCTATATTTCTGGTGAACAAAAGATCCCAATTTCTTTGCGGTGCTTTGATTACAGCTAAGAGAATGGCAGTAAATTCCCTTGGAAACCTAATTTTTCTTCTCCTCCTTCATTTGCAGATGGTCATCTCGATATGCCTCAAACTGCGGTTGGTGAGGCCATAGCCATGTGCCAGGGACACTGGCAACCTGCTTAAGTGTTATCTTTCAAACCATTTCAGGCATTAGGAGTATTGGGGGGGAATAACACACATATGTCCCTAAAAAGATAATTCTCCCTTCTATTTCAGTAAAACAAATGCTGCCTGAAAAAAATTACTGATACCAGATGTTCTTCTACATCTAGTTAAATGAGAGAAAAAGATCACTTACCTTTTTTTTTGTGAGAGAGAGCCAAGAGCATGCTGCCAGTCAAAACTGGGGCTTGTTTTATCCTACCTATGTACCTGTTTTTCCAAAAAACAAAACGAACTCAGGACTAGGTGGTCCAGAGCTGTCCTCTCTATTCCTCCCAATAATTTATGGCACAACGGTTCAAATCAACATTCCTGAGCTGGAAGGTAAAGGTGATACCCAGAATTTAATACAGATCCGATCTCGCTCCTGGAGCCTCAAACAACTGCCAACTGCTCAGAAAGAAGTGGAAGATTTAGATTTAGGAAGGTCCCAGCTCAGCAGTGTACATCAACAGGTGAATGTATGAACAGGACACGATGCAGACAGGAGAGGGAAGAAGCAGCATTAAGTATAAAGGAATAAAACATAGATTTCAGGGTGAGGTGTTTAAATTTTCAATGGATAATTTAGGCGCGAGTGTTTTGTTTCTCCAAGCTGCCAGGATGACTCCTGCATGCAGAAGAAAATTTCCACACCCTGAACTAAATGAAGCAGACAAGAATGAAATAGTAAAACCAAGAAGGTAAGAAATGTGTAAGACTTTCCTTCCCTGTTTGGTCAGAGTACCTGTGAACCTCTCCAAGGCATTCAAGCACAGCTCTGGAGCCCAGTGTTGAGGAGCTTGATGAGAACAACGAAAAGCAGGGAAGTTGCTGATAACTTTGTCCTGGGTAAAGGTGACCGAGGAAAATTAGTACTTGGTACTGCCTAGTTTGAACATCCTTCAACTTCCTGGTCTTGCATTTTGCTATTATTATTATTCATTAGACTGAAGTGCTTTCAGTAAACAAAATTTTAACCTCTACATTCATCTGTTGAGCACTGAAAAATATCTCTCCTTAGTTATCATCTTTGTAGGTTTAAGATGTTTTCTGGTCTGTTAGCCTATCACAAGGGTTCTTTTTATCTTTTGCAGTTTTTCAGGACTTCATTTTGTTTTGAGATCAAGTAAGAATTTAACCAATTATTTTAAAACATATTAAAAGAAGATATCTTTCTGCTGATTCTAAAATAATTTTATTTGTGTCTTCTAAGTTAGAAAACTATTGAGTTAGTGTCTTTCAGGTTATGATATAATTTTTTTACCCTAAATGCAGAACAGAAATATTTACTGAATATTTCTGCTGTTAATATTATTATGGAAATTCTACTATTTCTACAATAGGCCTATAACAGATCAATGCATTTTAAGTAAATATTTAATTCCTAACATACTTTAAAAGCTTTCCTGGCTTTAAGAGACACCTTACCTATTTTCTACTATAGCAGCCACGCATTAATATGGCTGTAACTATAGCAAAACTTTTTTCTATTTTATAATTTTTAATCTCAGTTATATAATGAATATACTTTTCTTAGCAAGATTTCACTCTTCAAAATGCCCTTTCCTTGGAAAAAGTAAAATATTCTTAAATTACTTTCAGATAAATAAACAATTCCTAATTATTAAAAAAATGGCTTGTTTTCAAATCTTTTAACAATGAAACAGAAATTATCAGTATCAATCCATGTAGAAATTCTATTAAATTTTTTTCTAGAAAAGTGGGGGTTTCACAAGCTTTCATTCATACTGCTGATGCATCATCTGACACTGTGTAAAGGAGGCTGAACTACACATACAGATGGAAAGAAAACTAAGAAACATGGTGGACTTTGAGAAAAAGATGTTGGTTAAGCAAAATCAAAATTACTACTAATAATTTTTACCTTGGATAATTTTAAGTCATCCATACAGCCATTTCTAAACTACTAAAAATATCCGGATAGAGGAGAAGATAATAAGTAATCAACTCAAGAGATTTTCATTGCTGCAACATAAATTTAAGTCTAATGCAGGTGAATGCAGGTGGGAAGTAGTACAAGTAAGTGACAAGACTGTGTGGATAGAAATGACTACTGCTGACTACGGCACCTCTAATTCTAATTCAAGAGTTTCTAAGACTTATTCTATAAGAACAAGAACATATGTGCCTTTCAATGATCAGGCCAAAATCCTCTGAAGAAAAGCAGTTCATTTAAAACAAAACAAAACAAAAACCAGAAAACCCTCAAAAACCAAAACCTATGTTTCCTAGCCATCGTTTGGTAGAAAAATCTGTAGTGACCATGTCTGCATTCTAGAAACTTTCCTACAAGAATTTGTCTAGGGAATAATAGCAAGCTGCCCACAGGGATTTTTTTCACTTTTGGAGAATTTTCCTATATAGCTCTTTCATATAAAAGAAATTGTTCCTGATAGCTTCATTGTGGGAAGGTGGCATAGGTTTGTGCACCCACATTTGTAAAAACAGAAACAAAGAAATAACAACAAAAAACCCCCAAACCCTACCTCCAACAACAAAAATGACAAATTTAAGCAAAAATTTACAATATATTTCATTTTCCACCAATGTGAGAGCATGCTGCTTCCCAAAGGGGACAGTAAAATCAAAGCCATGCAGGGGTAGCTGAGGGATACAACTCATACCAAGCACACCATTACTGGTTCCACTATCTACAGTGTCATATTTGGTCTTTAACTCAGAACCTCAGAATAAGATTTTTCTATAAATCAAGAAAACTATATACAGGTAATTTTTCTTAAAGTACAGGTTTTATTAATGCATCCTCAAGGCAGCTATAACAAAAAACAATTGCAGCCTGAAGCCAAAGCTAGTGGGTATAAGCAAAGAACATACAGACCCCACCAAACTGAAGTCTTGATTTAATGTTGCTTTTTAAAGTGGGGAATCCACACTAACTATTTAATAATTAACCGTTTTTAAACCTTTTAAAGTCAATTATGCTACTACTGCATAACTCTATAGTAATGTTATTTTGTGCAATAAATGTGAAGTTACCATGGACCTTATCAAGACAAGAGTCACACCACATGAAGCAGTTAAAACACTCTTAACAGATCATAATTTAATGGTACAGAATGTTCCATTTATTTCTACCTATTTCCTTAACTAATAAAAGTAAGCTTCTATCAATAAAACAAATCTTATGACAGCCCATAAAATTACCTCTCTTCTAAACAAAGCATGTATCCTTCTATTTGTACTAAACCTAGAACAGATGGACAGGAGATAATCTGCTTAAAAAAAAAAAATTATTAAGGCTTTTCCTTAGAAGCACAGGAAGTCATTTTGCCACACATCTTCGTAATTTACTGTCAATGCAAACAGAAAAGTTTGCTGTTCATTTGAAACAGACAAACAGGACAAACCTTTCCAGAATGATTCATTGGAAAGCGATGATGTAGACTACACAAAGGACATAATCTCATAATCAAAGCTCAACCTGTGGGTTAGTTCCTAGTATGGATAAGCACAGCACTGAGACAGCAATCTGTCCAATAGGAGGTTAAACTGAAGTTTGCTTATCTTTTACTGCCAAAAGTTAGAAGATCTGCTTCCCCCCAAAGAGGAAAATAAAAGAGCATTTTTAAAGACTGTGACAACTTTTTCTTTCAACAGACTAGGAATTTAGGGTGGAGAAAAAGGAAAAAAAAACTCCTTTCAAACACAGGGTGGATTCTACAAAAGTTTTTAAGCACTGAATTACCAGCAATAGAAGATGGTGAGATCCAAAAGTTGGCAAACAAGTCAGAGATGGCAGTATGCTGTGATGGATCAGCATGACAAATCTTTAACAAACCATGTTAAAAAAAAAATATATATATATTCTTCACATATCGATCCCCAGATGCCTTTTTAATTTTTGATCGTGGATCAGAGAGGAGTGGTAGGACCTTTTCAGCTGCAAGGAGACATGCGTGTTACATCAGGTCACGGAGCAGGATGGGGCTGCAATACTGAGCTACTCCTGAGGGGAATGAGGAGAGATGCCACCTAGAAAGCATAGGGCCAGATGCCAGGAACAGACAAGCACCCAGACACCCATGAGGGCTTTCCAGTCCACTGTTAAAGCAGGTAGCTTAGAGCTGTGCCAGATCATTACTCAAACCAGAGGTGCAACTGCTGATCATACATCTTCATGAAAGCAGAAAAGTGAACTAAAGTTAATGCCAAAGCAGAGAGGAAGGACCCAGTAGGGGCAGATATATCACACTGGCCCCAGCAGAGCATCACCTGGTAAATTGTGCCCTGCACCCAGTACACAGACAGTTTTGTGATACAGTTTCATAGCTGCATCCCATCCTACTTCTAGCACAATTTACAAAATAGATTGTGAGAGTAGCTGCAAACAGAATATTAAGAATATATCACAGGGAAATCAGAGAAAGCATTTGATTCCACAGACAGGCCACTGAGATTTGGAGGGCAGGTCCTTTGGGGTCAGACACCCCAACATGATGAAGTAAACACAAAACCATTATCAATTAGGAGACGTATGTGCACACATGCAAGCATTTCAGAGTTTACAACAGTAGAGAGTGTTGCTGATCATCTAAACACTTGGCACCTTCTCTGCTAACTTTTAAGAGGTTTAGATGAAGAATAATTTGAAATAAGACCTAGTTACTAAAAATGCACGATCTCTGTGAAGAGACAAAGTGGTTTATTAACTCTTGATTTGAGGTTTACCATTCCTTGATTAAAGGATATGAACCTAATTTGAACTAATCAAAACCTACACTGGTCTACACCGATCTAAGCTGTCTGTTTTCAGTGGGGTGTTTGACAGATGATTTCTCAAGATGCCTTCTAACCGAAATTACTCTGCAACTCAAAAAAAAAAACAAAACAAAAAAACCCACCCAAAACCCACCAACCAAAAAAATCTCTCAAGTAGAAACAGCAGCAAAATTGATGATAACCACTAATAACTATAATTGATAATCATAACCACTGATGAACGTACACACGCATATCATAAAGAGACTGATTATCTGTTTCTTCCACACAGACACTACTCCAATACTCGTATTTCAGGCAGAATCAAGAAAAGAAGATAATTTTGTCCTGTGTTCTTCCTCCCAGCAAGGCCCCACATTAAGGGGCCCACACCAAGTAGTTCCAAAAATTGGCTGATCACACTCTGGAAAGTGACCCTAATAACAACTTTTTAAGTGTCACTGTGCCTACTGAGGCTGGGATGAGTTCCCCATGTCCTAGTCCTTTATTGAAGTTTAAAGGAGGTTTTCTTCTATAGAAATATTTTAAGTGCATCTTAGAAATAGTAATAGGATTATTTTTAAGTGTTCTCCCAGAAAGGGAAGGTAGTTTTTAAATTAACTTCCTACCTATTTAATTGGTCCATTATTTCAGCACATTCGGAAGCACAGACCATTTAAACTGGCTCTGGTTTTGGACACTCAACCTTTCAAATGTTAGAAGAGCAACAGACATAAATTAACCACAAAGACTCATGATTTAGTCAAGTTTTCCATCTTTTAATGGATTTTTAATGTAAGAAAAAGAAATTCTAGAAATGTCACTGTTAATGTTCCTGTCGGATCTCTGCAACACCAAAAGCAAGAGGAAATGAAAAAAGAAATCCTGAAGTGGTTGGAACTATACTTTTAAAAGCATCACTCCAGGCCACATTCATAAATACTGCCATCCACTGACAACAGTATTTCAAAACAACCTTTTAACAGCAACTCACATCCCCTTGTTAAAGATCTTTTGAAAAGACCTCAAGAGAACTGGCTCCCCACCAAGAAATAAATGGTGTAACATGGCACATAAGACCTAATATAATGGACAAAATGTAATAAACTTAATATCTGTTTGTGACAGAGTCAGTATTTTGTGTGTATTGACTGATGACCATCCGTCTCTACACTACAGTGACATATAAAACTGTTTGAACCAAAACACAGAATTTAATACTTTTAGACCATTGTCGACTTTCCAGTGCAGGAAGTCACGAAAGAGCAAGAGCCTAAAGATGCCAATGCAACTGTTTATTCAGCTGGGCAGGTAAAGGGGAGGGGAGAGGGGCCAGCGGGGAGAGGGGAGAAAAGAAAAAAAGGGTTTCTACAAACCAGAGTCAACAATATTTTTATGAGTTCTTCTGGCTTAATTAAGTAAAGATTGTTATGGATCCCATTTTTATGGGACAGCACAAGCCATCTTTGACTTAAACAGGCAGAAGTGCTTTATTTAGTTCTGGGCTTATGAAACCCCTGTATTGATCCTGCCCAGCCCCCTAAATTTCTGTGGGTTTGGTTTTTTTGATGTAGGTGTAAAAAAAAAAAGGGGGGGGGGGGGGAAGGTGTTTGACAAGTGGTTTTCAAAATTTCAGAACACATTTTTGGAGGAGAGACCTTGAAAGAGCATGTTTGTAGTGTGACCCTGTGCTCTGCACATCCACCTTCAGCACCTATCTTGGGAGCCTGGTGGGAAATTAATAACCTCAAGGCACTAAGAAGCCAGATCTGCAGTGCAACAGGTCCTGCACGTAATCATAAAGCTGCTGCTCAGACACACAGTACCACTCAGGGAAGTATGGGGACATCTCTCACAGGCCTAAAATTTTAAATCTAGGGGGAAAAAAGCACCAAAGAGATCAATATTTTTGGAAATACCAATATTTCCTAAGTGAAATGCCCCAGTCTGAAAATATCGAAATCAAAAAGGCACGGACATTGCAACAGTTCTGCTTAAATAAGATTATTCACTAAATTTCACCTGTATTCCCCATGTGCTTATTGTGAGGGGGTTGTCATGTGCAAAGTACAGGAGATAACTGGGCAAGAGAGGCTAGAAAGACAAACCAAACTTAAAACACTTCTTGCTTATCATGATCCACCCTCAGTTTCCCCAACACCACCAAAGACCAATTAATGACCAGTGCACATTTGAAGTATTAGCCACCATTTCCACTTACATTTTTTCAGCCTAAATACTATTACCATCTGAGGTAAACACTATTTGAAGACAGTCCTGAAAGCAGAAAGAGGTTTTGTATCCAGACATGCTCTGGTTCTCTTTCCCATCTTAGCGTGAGAAAGGCTCCTTAAAACCAACAGATTCCCCAGACCAACTTTTTGACATGGTCCATGTTTCCTAAAGCCAAAGATTCAGAACAATGATTTTCTAATGTTGCTGTTTTGCCTCATTCTTATACTTATCAGTTGTGGATTTGAAGTGCTAGTGTGGCCCTGGAAGAAGTAATTGTTTGTTATTCAGATTAATGGCAATTTCTACACTAAGCAAAGACCATCAGGAGGTGACTTAAGAAGAAACTATCACCATAAGTAGCTGTAAAGCAAAAACTAATGATACGCCAGGAAAAAAGCTATTTTTTCACCTACACATAAGGAAAACTAAATAAGACTCTGATCAATTGGCTAAAATAATCTGTGACATGCAGAAAATAAATGAAACAAATGAGTAATATCAACTCTTACTAGAAAACTTTCTCTTTTTTTTCCCCCTTTCACCTTCCTCCCTCACATTTTAGTCACTTTATTGCCTGGGGCTCAGAAAGGAAGATTTTGTTACATTTCCATAAAGCAGCAGAACAGTTAGTCTCATAGCCATAAACTCAGAAAAACACGTTTCTAAGTTTAAAGGTACTCAGACCTGGTGTACAGTTAAAGTCAGCTTACATTCACACTTTCACGTGCCCCCAGGACAATGCGGGGTGATGCTATCCTGATCACCGCTGCTACAGAGTGGGCTGGAGGAGAGTGAGATGGGTTTTGCTCCCCAGTATCTTCCAATTTATCACAGGTTTCCCTTTCAGAGATGCTAGTTCAGGTGATAAATTCCTGACTAGATTAAACACCTCCATTTTCTGATCACAGCCTGAATTTGACCAAAGCAATTACAAAACTGCCCTCCAGCATTGAGTCAGGTCAGTGAGGAAGGTGACCAGGAGACCACAACCACGAGCCTTGCAGCGGCGACCCTTACACCCACTCGCGTTTAACGGCACGTTTTTGCCATCTCTGTCTAGGCAGATGTGGCAGTGAGCTGAAGTAGGGTGCCAGGCACCTTCGTCGCTGCAGCACCAGGGCACAGGTCTCCTCACAAAGTGTTACTGCTCCTCCTCCCTCGTGGCCGCCCTGCTTCTGCCACAGCGGCAGCACTTTCTCTGGGAGAAAGGGGTTGCAAGCCACAAATCCCACTGAAGATGCCAGGGCAGCACAGGTGTCTCCTCAATTCAAAAATCAAAGCCTCTCAGCAGCCCATGATGGAAGTAAAGCCATTTCAGCTTCTGCAACACCATTTCTCAAACATGATGTGAAGTGGTCAAGGAAGGACCGAGGTAGTTTAACCACCTCTGCTTGTGAGGATACACTAATCTATGCCAGACAGGAAAGTTTCTCCCTGTAACTTGGTCTCTCATGATACCAGTCCTTACACTGCCCTTGCAGCTTGGCAGAACGCATCCATCCCCTCCTCTTACACCTCCCAAGTGGCTGCCTATACATACTCACTGTAATTGGGGGAGTAACGTACATTAAGTTTGCCAGTTTCATTGGGATTCATTTTTAATAACAAGATTGAAAAGGTGAAAGCAGTACAAATTTATTCTGTCAGAGCCAAAGGCTTGTTCTTGATGACAAAGTTGCAGAGGAGAACGAAAGAATCAAAACCCCTTTTACAAGATGACAGATCCTTCTCTGAGCTGTCACTTGAAACTCCCGAAGCACCTTTTTTTGCTGTAGGGGAAAGAAAAATGGGGCAATTTTATCCCCTCAGAGCTGAGTGCTACAGGCAGCACCAGGGCTGGTGCACCAACCACTTGCGTCCTGCCCAGGCAGAGCCTCCCAGATCTCATACCCACGTTTATTCGCACCTTCCTGCCTTTCTGTTGCTGCTGTTCTCATCTGCTTTCTTAACAGGCGGGAAAGCCAACCTTGGCTTCACATTCCTCTTCATAACCATGGCTACCATTTTCCAAGTCTCGTCCCCAGACTCTGGGATTCAAAAGCACAGGATCGAGGCCCCTCCTGTCCCTACACCATCTCTGATCACACAGTGCCATCATGCTCTCTACTACATTGTTCCAAGCTCAGGTAACTTTTCAGGTGGTTGCAGTTCCCTCAGGACCATCCCACTTTTTAATAAATAGACCATCAGGAATATTTGTTATACGCTTACCTTACAAAATTTTCCATTTTTTGTTTGCTTTCAGTCCTCAACAGTGACCACACTGCAGAATAAAAATAGAGGGGACAGGTCTGGCATGCAAAAGGAGCCTTCCAGGTGTCCCACTGAATCACAATTCAGGCAAGTTTGTTTTTCTTGTACAGGCTAGCTTCCTCAGCACACCACCCTCCACACATAGGCTGCCAGCAGGGTCAAGCACAGAGTTTCTCAGCTGCAAGTTGTTATTGAATAAAATGAAGCAGGGGCGGGAGTGGGGGAAGCTTCTTCTGAGGTCTGAAAGTAGAGGTCAATCATCATCATTTTTAAATACCTGCAAGTGTTTCTGCAGGTACCCAACATTATAGAATATCAAAGTTTCTTAAGAATAAACGCATTTTGAGACCATTAGGTCCAACCTCTTAGCGAACAGTTGTAGCACCAGTAAAGGTCTTTGTTTATATTTCAATGCAGACCAAGTTCATTCTTCACTTAAGCTGCTAAAACAGTTTTCATGAGTAAAACCTCCGGGAAGTCTCCGGCTGACAAGTTTCCCTGCAATGAGCAAAGGTGCAATCTGAGGTCATGTACACAGAGAACCAAATGTCCTCACCGGAGGGGCATCAACCAAGATACTGAGCATTCAAGACCTAATCATCCAAAATATTTTAACATTAATCCTAAAGCACAGGAAAGCACCATTGAAGTCAAAAGATTACTCACATATTAGCTAAAATGTTTTGCTAGATCATCCATGATGGTCTCAGCAGTACATATGATTAATTGGCTTACTTATTTAAGAAAATTAAGGGCCCCTTCAAAGGCTTAACATAAGATCTAGACCTCAATTTTACCTATGTTTTAATTTGGTTAGAAAAGAAAAAAAACCCAACTATTCTAATAACTTTATACAATGTAAGCACGAATAATCAGATATTAGTATTTTCAGACTGGTTTACTAATACATTTACGCTGATTAACTATTTTAGTTTTCCCAAAGTGCTCTGCATAAAGGCATACTAATATAGAAAATTAGCTCAGCTTATTAAATTAATGCATTTGTCACCATCATAGAAAATGCTAAATTTATTAAGCAAATACACTGTAGAAAGCACGAGTATCTTTACTTGTATGGAAGGAACAAGTTGAAAGAACAGGAGGAACTTAACACAAAAATAAATATCTTAAATGCAATAACACAAATACTTTTGTAAAGATGACTGTTGCATACAGAGCCAGAGGGCTTTGGTTTTTGGTAGGTTTTCGTTTTGGTTTGTGTTTGGATTTGTGGTTTGGGTTTTTTTGTGTGTGTGTGTGTTTTTTTTGTTCTTTGTTTTTTTTTTAAAGACAGCCACACACAAGACCTATAGTGTCAAATGAATGTTTATCACACAGCTGTTGTCAGAGGTATAAACATATTTTTAAATGAAATATCCCTATACACAAATAATCATGTGTGCAAGCAACCTCTAGATAACTGGCATGCTTAAAGTGAAATGCATCTTTAAGTTCCTTCAGAATGAAATGTAAATCAGTGTAAAATGATGTTAAGAATAAAAAGCGTCTATTAAGTCTTGCAACCTTTTATGTCATGTCTCCTCAGTTGCCAATTTTAAACAGTATGCTTAAAAAGAAAAAATGAAGCTTTTTTTCTCTGAGCCAAACCCTCCTCTGTGTATGCCTGAGATTCATACAGGTATTTAAAAGAGTTATGAAACAAGGTACTATAGTCTTCCGCTAAAAAAGGATTCTATCAATAAAAAGTAAAAACATGGTTTATTACTCTTGAGCTACAGGTTGTGCAGGGCAACTCATTCTACAGAACCTCAGCAGACCCTTTCAAATTCAAAAGACTAGTGTGGCAAAATCCTACAGTACTTTCCACAGTTAAGGGAGGAAGATGAGGCTTTGAATGCACACAAAGTAGTGAAAGAAGACCGAGTCGTTGTCAGATGTATATTGCTGATCAGAACTGTACCACCTGATCAGAAAATACTATACTAAAATAGTAGTATATTAAAATTATATTAAGATATAAATTTAATAAACATTCCTAAAGAATTTATTGAGAATAATTGATAATAGAGTCCTTATTTAAAGAAAAAAACATGTATATTACCAGTCAAGTTTATGTGCATTTTACGTTAAAAAAAAATTACATTTTTTCTGAGTTGGATTTACTATTACTTTAATATTCAGTTAGTAGGTTGCTCTAAATAAGAGTGAATAGTGTGTTCGTGATCCAAGAACAATATCACTGTGCTCATGAAACTGAGACAATGGAAATACTGCATCTTAAAATATGCACTGAAACTACCTCAGTCCTGTATCAATTCTCATACATACATAAGCCCATTAAATGAGAATTTCAGGGGCCCATTTCTGTGAAGATAAGTTTATCTGATTTATTCTGAAACGTCTCAGAAGCTGCTTCACTGAAGCTTACATCCGTCAATGCCCAGATCTTTACGTAAAGCCATCTTTATTCAGCCACTGATGGTTCTTCTCATTCATCTTTCAAATATTTACTACCTGATTGATATAAATGAGCTCAGGACTGACAGAGTTTCAATAATATTTTTAATAAAAACTTCGAACATACCACAAAATTCAGGGTTGGTAAGTTATACAAAGATAGTGTTTCTGGAGTAAGAGCCCATAGTGTGCAAACATGCATGAATAACTTCACTGGGATGATGAGACTGTGCTGGATGTCTGGATGTTTACAAATGCAGAGGCATTATTTTTACAAATGGCCAATTTTAACCGCGGCTTTATTGACAGAATTTTCCATTTATTGTTTGAAGCAATTGGCCTTTAAACTTGATGCATGTCCAAAGAGTTGTTAAGCACTGAACTCCTTCGGTATAGCTTCCATTTGCATGTTCTAGCCTTACATAAAAACCTTGTTTCAGCGAAATGGGTTACTCTTTTGCTGAAATAAGTATTTTATTGTACTTTGAAGACAAATCTCTATATTTTGCAGTTTCCTCCTGTCTGTCATCCAAAAAGTAAACTAGAGAGCAAAAGAGGAAAGGGAAGAATTTGAAAAAAGTAACACAGATCTTTATTGTAATTAGAACTCAGTATAAAGCATTACCAGATATACAACTTCTTCATCAAAACCCTAGTTTCCACGGTGACCAGAGTATCCTCTGCTGTTTTGTTTTTGTGAAGACCTTGTTCTTGAGTGCCACCCATTGCTATAATTAGGATGCAAGATAAGCTTAGAGAAATGTGCTTTTTTTTTTGCGCTCCAATATCTAAACCAAGTGGAGGACTTGGATGCCCACACAGCACCAGCATAATGCATGCTGCTTTTTATCTAATGAAAACTCACCTGTCCAACAGAGTTACTAGTAGCTACTCTACTCTGATGAAAATATACATCAAATAATTCTGTAAAGTCATCTGGATGACAGGGACAAGCAGGTGAACCACTGCTCAAGCTCATCATTTTCCAGCTTTGAATTGTGTCAGAAAACCTATAATTTGGTGTGCTGGGTCAGACTAGAAGCCTTCTAAGTCCACTTGTTGAAGCATTCTGTCCCCATTAATAGCCAGACATCATAATTTCCTGCCATCTTTATCACCATTAAAAGTGATCACTTCTTCCCCCACCCTATAAACTGAACCACCACATCCACCTAGCCATGACACAAACCCCATTCTAACCAACTATAGCCTAAAACCGAGTTGAGATCATAATTTCCTATATTTACCAACATAGCTGCTTTTTACTTTTGCTATTTCCACTTAGCTTACATAGACACTTCCCACTCATGATACTTAACATATAGAAAGATTAAAAAGTGTCGCGCCTGATCTTGCATAGGAGGAAACACCTATCACTAGACCAGTCAGATGCTTTTCTTGTCCCCTCAGTATCAGTTGTAACAATAAACACAATTCCCAGCTAATTTCAGTTTTCAAGCTGTTTTTACAACTGAGATCACCAGTAACCTAATCACTACAAGTTTATGTAGCATTCAAAATTTATATAGTGCAGACACAGCCTATTCCGCACAGCAAACTGCATCCTCTATTCAGCTGCCCAGCACACTCAACATCTAATTCAGATCCACATCCTGTTTTTAACAATGACTCATTTAATTTCATCCTTACCCTCTTGTGGTCTCAGTTCAAGACTAATATATAACCCAGCAAAACATATAGCTAAAAATTTTTACTGTTATGTCTTCATTGCTTGCTCATGATTTATGGCAAAGATGCCTTTTACTCCAATGAAACAGAGGGTGTTTACTAAAACAGGTTCTAATCTATCAGGTCTACTAATAACAAATAATATTTTTGTTTCATCTGCTATCCTGAAGATGACCTAGAGGGGTCTGACTTCTGCTCTGACTCTATCAGACACTACCCTTGTGACCTTGCAGAATAGTTGGGTAATTGTTCTACCTTTCTTTTTCTTCCTCCCTCACCTACCATCCACAGAATAGTGTAGTGTAATATCTGCCTATGGAGAGAAAGAGGCAAAAAAAAGCCTGTTTTCACCAAGCTTTAGGTGCCGCATATTCTTATCTTTGTGTATGGAGCTGCACTGATGCTCTCCCTTCCCCCACAAACTTCATCTCCAATAATTTATTTTCACTCTGCAGTATTTTTCACCTTAAAGACTGAAGTTTTTTAGGTATGTGAATGGCAGTATTTTTGGCAAGGGAGAAAGAAGCACCCAGGGGAAGTATTTAAAAGAAACAAGAAAGGAACATGTAGGTATTTGCGCATGAGGTATGTTTGCAGTTTTCACTCGATGTGCAAAAGATGACTGGGCTTTGAGAACCTGTCATTTGCAAAGCAGCAACTACTTCTGTAACCCCAGAGTGGAGCTGGAGCTGATAGGTGCATATTGTAATTCTATGCAATCAACAGGGAGTAAGTGCCCATTTCAGGGGATTTCTGCAGCTTTATTTCAGGGATAGAAATGAAACAAAGGGGTAGGAAACAACGGACAAAAGGAAGCATAGCCTCTGCAGAGAGACAGCAGTTGCACAACAGCAAAATAGGGCTTGGTCTATAAACACAGAAGTACCAAAGGCAAATGCATGAACTGACACAAGGCAGCAGGGGGTGGTTCTACAATATGTGTAAACAAGTTTTACTGCATTTGAGTAAAAGTTTTGTTCACCCTGGGTTATATTACCATATACTGCAGCCTGAGTGGGTCCTTCCATTGATTCCAACAGAGCTTAAACAAAGTCCTAAATTTCCAACTAAAAATCAAAGCAAGGGGGCTCCTGCACTCTGGTAATTAGGATTCAACTATGATCAAGTCAGTAGACTTTGGAATTCTGTCTGAGTTTTTTTGCCCCCCCCCCAATAAACACTTCTCAGACGTCTCAACCCAAAGACACTGCTTAGATATAAATGCCACAGAAATATTAAAACCAATCAGACACAAGCACAAAGCAGCAGATAATCTACTGGACACTAGATGAGCAAGTGCCAAATAAGCCCCCTGCTTACCTGTTATAGAAACAGTTTCACAGTTGGAAGCTGGCTACAGTCCAGCTCTCTGGAGCGTGGTGATCCACTCTCTCCTTGGCAGGCTTTTGGACTGGCTGATTAGGGCCACCTCCGTGGGCCCACAGACACCTATCCTGCCCAAGTGGGAGCCACAGGCAACACCATGGTTTGCTCTCCTTATTGGCCTCATTTTTAACCTTTTATTTTCCTGAAGGTAAGCAAAGCGCCTCGCCTGTGAGCCAGTGGGTGGGAAACCACTTCTCTTACAGCAGCCAACATGGGAGGAAGCCAACATGGAGCTTCCTCCAGCTATCTGCTCCTCAGAGCTGAGCAGAAGCAGGCTGAGGGCAATCAGAGATACACAGCTGGAAGTGCCTCTTGCCTGGAAACTCTATAAATGAGGAAAGCAAGACAACATGTAGGAAAGGGAAGAAAAATTCACAGTATGTACCCAGGAGAAAGAGCTGGGCAGGAAAGAGAAGGAAAATAGAGATATTTAGAGGTCTACAATTAGTATTAGGGGGCTGACTAAAGTGGAAGAAATATAAAAATGCAAGGAAAAATTAGCAAAGAGAAGGAAATACAGTAGGTGAAAGAGTAGACCGCATTGCATTTTTCAAATTGGCATCTCCAGGCTTTTTTCTGGAAAATGATTATCCTTCTTTTAATTAGAGGAGTGATGGGAAACAAAACAAGTTATCTTAAACCAAGCTTTAAAGACAGAGGAAGGAAATAAATAGGGGCTTTATTGGAGCTATTGTTCATAGTTCATTCCATTTTAATTATACGGCTCTTGCTCTCTGTCTCAGTCCTGTACTACAGCACTACACATGAACACTTCCTGCTTGATATCTGAAACTCTGACACATGTCCTTTCTCTTTCAAAGGACCAAGATTTCATTATCCATATCAGATTGAAAAAGCTCATTAAAAAAATTATATTTTCTTCATGGTTTTCCAACCATAAAGACTTCCAGGTCTAAAGATGCTCTCTAAAGACAAGATTGGAGCACACTGATACAGCGCTACAGGAGGCACATTTAGCATTGCCAGCGTTAAATGCCTTCAACCAGAACATGATCACTCTAAATACGCGTTATAACAGGAACTACCAGGTCATTGTGCTTAGGTGAATTTTGGTTTCTCACTGGTAAGTGGGAAGAACCATTAGAGAATCAGATAATTTTATTTCAATGGCACAACTCTCAAGTCCAGAATTAAGCATACACTTAATTGCTTTCTGGATTAGAACTAGGCAGCTCAGCAGCTTCTAGGCCCAATCCTATGATAAGGTCTGAAGGCTGCAGAAGTTTCACAGTGTTTATGTAATTCCTTTTAAACATGAGTGTTTTAGAATGATCAGTGCATGTTATGTAAGCTAGAATTTTGCGTAACCAATATTACACATCTCTGAATCATAAAAGCAATCCTATTGGTAGCCAGAGCCTTGAAATGGGTTAAATACAGGTATTTAGATCTTTGGAAGTATAGACTTGATAGCACGCTCTGTCCCAAGAGTCAGCAAGGACACTAATGTTACCAAAATACTTAATGTTCTTTTTAAGATCCTAATTCATCATACTTATCAAATGCATTTTGCTTTGTAGCGATTTCAGGTTTAGTATTAAACACATTTAGTCTCATGTTATTCAGGGGAAAAAAGCATACACTGCACTTCAGGAGCAAAAGATGACACAGCACTGCAGGAAAACCATTCTGTAACAACTTGTGCTCCCCACCCCCGATTTTGATAAAAGTAGTTAGCAGTTGCCATTCCTAACACTCAGAGATTCTGCTGGTGGCTGGAGAAACCTCTTCATGGCCACACCAATTAATGAACAGCGTCACAATGCCTGCATTAGCGGACAGGACAGTAGTGAAGGCGAGCTGCTTGCAGTCAGGGCACTGAGATAAGTCTATGCAGATGTCAGCTGGGCTCCACTGTTTCTCGAGTTCAGCTGACTTCAGAGTTCCCAAGTAACATATTTGCAAATTATATTTTTCTTCTTTATTAACCTTACTAGGAGCTCTCTATTAGACAGTCATAAACTGCTGAAACATATCTCTACTCCATTCCCTTTTAAGACATTGACAGAGAATACCAAACAAACCTCCCAAAATGGTCCCTGCCTCGACGCAAACATAAAAAGAAAAAAGGTGGAGAAGCACAAGCAGTCAGCAACACTGTAGGTACAGCAGATTTTGCCCTTGGCAGCGAAAGAGCATGGAAATTCAAGTGACGATTCTAATCAGAGATAACACAAATGTGGTTTCCTTCTATTTCTCAATTTTGTAAAGTCATCAATCCCTTTGTAGCTGAAAGCCAAGCAAAAAAGAGGGTACAACCTCAAAAATAACCATTACCTTTCCAATTTCCTTCTTTCTGTCTTCACCTCCCTCTTCCCCTCCAATATACAGAGCATGTATTAGGACTCCTTAACAAAAATCAATGCATAACTTCAAAGTGTGGACCGAATCGAGCCACTGACTTTGTTACTTGTTTGCAGGTTAATACAGACTGAGCTCCGCGGAAATTTTGTCTGGTTACACCCAGGCCACTGCATATTGCTCTGCATCTTTGATAATGCTTTCAACCACAGTAAGGAGTGCCAGCACCATCTTGTGGCGTTCACTTTTGTAAGCAATCGCCAGGAGATAGGCAGTTTATAAACCCTTCAAATTAAGATTTGCAACTGGAACCTGTTAACGCTAAGTGCTAACACCAGAGTTGCTCAGCAGTTTCTTCAGACTCCGAAGGCTGCTGGTCAGCATAAGTGAACCGATCAGAACCGGCTATTTCCCAACCTTTATAAACATTAAATTATTAAAAAAAAAAAAAAAGAAACTGAAACCTACTGTCTTGGGTTTTTTGGTTTTGTTTGGGGTTTTTTTGTTAGTTTGTTTGTTTTTAATAGCTTTTGTTTTGCTAGTCTCAACACAGCACACTTTTTTTACTCTCCTCTTATAAGATGACCTCTCCTCTCCCATATTGTTCTGGTAGTTCTGCTCTGCTTAAGCTCCAGCACATATCTATCCTTTTTGAAAATAAGCAGTCAATTTGGGTAAACAACTTTAAACTTCAAAAATATTTCACCTGAGACATCCAGGGCTTCCATTTGTTTTTTCACAGCTGCAGCACACCTCCGATTAGTAGCTGGATTTATCTTCCTCTGCTATTTCCAGCTGAGGTCTCCCAGCTCATCAGAGGGGAAAAGAAAAATCCTGTTATGCAGAGTCTTGAAACCTGCACTATTGTATTTCATCACTTTTCCCTTATTCTGTTCCCAAAGGCCATCCATATCTTCTTACCTGGCATTCAGATTCTCCTCTCTAGTGAAGATGTCTCCGAGCTTAGACTCATCAGCACATCTCATCAATGCACTCATCCTTTCCAGACAGAAGTCATCTATAAAAATACTAACCTTGTTTCCAAATCAGTATTGGTACTCCACTATTATTCTTCCTCCCATTTAGTACTCCCCCTCCCAAGACTGTTGTCGTGTCCCCCTCAGACATCTCCTTATTAACATTATAATTCTTCTAAGTGTAATTTTTCTCCAGGTGAACAAATAACTTCCTAGACAGGTCAATACTATTCCTTTTACAAAATTCTGCTAACATTACATCTATTGCACTCACTTCCTTTGCATCCAGCTTATCAAATAAATTTAACTGGAGTACTACACCATAATAAAAAGTAGTCAATGTTGCAGATTATTTCTTTATATAGGTTTTTACTGTTACTGTGTGATTTAAAACAAGCCTTAAAAGCTGCATGAGACAAGACAACTCTGTGAAAAAAAAAAGGAAGCTGCAGAATCAAATAATCCATTTAAGTATGCACTTACATACAAATCAAGAAATACATAACAAAATAATTTTATTTTTGCCTATGTCAGGTATAACATTCACAGCAGGTGGCAATATCTTGCAGTGTATAAACAAAGGGAGAAGGTTTGATGCTATGATTGCACCAGCAAAATTGAGAGATTGCAGGAATTTACGTAAACAAAACAGGGGACTCGAGCTGCAGCCAGACTTCCAACAGATTTGAGCAATGAAGCTGGAACACTCTTTCAGATTTTCTAATGTTTGCAAAAAGTTGTGTACCACAATCATTAAGAATACTATTTTTTTGAGAAGTGTGTGTTTCTAACTACAAGACAGTCCCAGGTGCATCTCTGAAGACTGTCCATCTGATGCCAGTACTCTGCATTTTCCCTGTCTCTGCTGGGAGCACAGGTTCTCCTGAAGGAATTCTATTCCATAGATTCACACACCAGGGATCAGGCACAGACCTAGAAGACACATACGTGCCTACTTCACATTTCAGTTGCCTTGCTGGGATTTAGGAACTTAAATACATTCTAAGGAAGCCTCCATCCAGGTAAGGATGGAGTAAGGTCCCGTAACAGCAGAGAAGGGCAAATAAAGTACTTCAGGTAATTACAGCCCAGTCAGTCTAACATCAATATTTGAAAAGAAATGGTGACAAGTTAGTAAGCAAGCAATAAATCAAGTGGTCTGTAAGCACCTTAAAGAAAACAAGATGATAACGAAGAGCCAACAGATCTGTCAGGAACAATTCGTGGCAAATCAATACAATTGCTTTCCAAATAGCTGATCTAGCATACAAGGGGACAGGTCGCTGTAATGAACAAACAATAGAAATACAGTCTAGATCAAAGTGCACTAATTTCAGGTCAGAAGTGGTTGAAAGAGAAGTTTCAGATTATTGTTGGTAAAAATGGGAATCCATTTCAAGATGACATAGAGGTCTTGTTATAGTCAATATTTTCATGAAATTTGATATTTTGTGTTTCTTCAAAATTTGCAGATGACACAAAATTGACAGGTATTGTTCAGCTCCTGACTCATTCCTACTCAGTGCAGATCTATTACTCTCTATCTAGCTGGTGTTGTCTAGCAAAATCTTCTGGATATTCTGGTATATATTGTTCAGTGTAATTAAGCATTGGATAATGATCATAAGAGGAGATGAAGTTAATCAACAGGAACTCTTCAGGACTCAGTTCAAAAACTGATATGTAGTTATGAAAGAGTTATCACAACTACATTCCTCTCTGGTACTCCCTCACAAGACTTCCAGGTCAGGACAGCAGTACAGAATAATGCCTCACATTTTGTCCCATTCTCAACAGAAGCATGGTTTTTATTAAGCAGTTCAATCCTCTCAAAAACATTATTTCAAATCACAAGTAATATTAGAAGTTCAATAGTCCCCTTCCAGAGTACATGAAATTGATTGATTCTGATGTCAATTGTACTCCTATATACAAGGACAAAATCTGACACTACTCTGTAAATTATCTAGCACTGCAGAATGCTGCAAAGCCACAAAAGAACCAAACTGAGACTATTTCAAGTAGGATGCAAAGCACCCACTAAGACCGGCTCCCCAAATACTACTAGCTGCAGTTCTATCTCCTTCATACTGTGTACCCTAATACATGGAGTTTTATTGTGTCGATACCTTATTTTCCACATCACTATCTTGTTGCTTTGAACATGGAAATTCAGCTCAGACATCCCCAAGCACAGCTTATTACAAGGCCCCAAACGTGCCCTGCTTAGGAGGAAGCAGCCAGAATTTTCCCACCATCAGTAGTTAAAAAAGAATTCTTTTGAAACTACAATGTATGTATTGTATGCATTATATACTGGTGGTTTAGTATAGTTTGTTTTTTAAGAATTTGTTATTAAAATATTACAGAGAGTTCAATGTAAATTCACAGGAGAGAAGCAGCACAGCATGCCTGTGGCACGGTATTCTTTTGCATATCAGGATCCTGTAAATGAGCTGATCAAGTAATCTTGGACATAAATGAGCCTGGATGTAACTTAAAGATATACCCTACCTCATTAATCAATCTCTGAGTTACCCCGTCTTTTCAAAAATTCACCTGTTTCAGCTGATGCAGTACTCTTGCCTGAGCTTCCACAGATGTGCTCTATGCTGCTGAACAGCTGTTTATCTTTGCTGCAAACAAGCTTTTCAGTCATGAAAACTGATAACATTTAAAAAACAATTTGAAAACTTAAAAATCTTTGCATTAGAAGCATTATAATAAGGCCCAGTGATATGGATTATCAGCACTTCTAATCAGTATATATGAAACACCACCCTGCTCACAGGCAGTACCCTCTCCTCTGCTGCAGGACACATTTATATTTAAAATAAACCCATGGATTACCAGTTGTTTCACTGGATATAGAAATTAGGGCATTGACTCCCCAGGATGAAGATTGTATCTTCTTGTGCTCTGCATCATGCTTTACACCAGGACTTCCCAGCCCCGTTGGAAAGGGACATCACTTCTCTGCTGACCTGTCACCATACTGCTATGCTACTCTTCAGTGCAGTACTTTCATAAACATCTCACTGTGAACTCTTGAAAGATCCTGTAGCTTCTTAGATTAAGATCAAAATTTGGGCATTTGTATCTGACTGGCTAATATAATATCATGTTGGCACCTTTGGCTATATGCATCCATACTTAAGAACTGGGAAATTTCTCTGCTGTGCTAGCAGCTCCTTATCAAGTTTTATTACAGTTTTATTATACTATCACCATTTTATTTTAACTAGCCTTTCTCCCCTTCTCCACAACATCACCTCTAGGTGGCAGGTGCCGGTGAACCTCACAGTAAGGTTCACTTGCCACCTCACTATCCCAAAACAAATTCACAATTAAAACCAGAGGTGTCACTCCTCATATGGGGAAAATATTAAGGATCTTACAGCAGTCAGAGTTCCTACAAAGAACTCTGGGATGCGAGCAGGAGGTGCAGATTTACACTGCTCGTAATTGGAAGCAGAAAAATGATGAATGAAAGTCACAACATTTAACCTTGCATGAATTGTTTAGCATTTGCCCTAACACCCCTGATTTGCAAGTGTCACCATCAGAGCAGGCAATAGGAATGGTACTTGGAAGTGTTGGAGCCTGGGATTTTCAGCTGCCATGAGCACCCAGCCAGCTCCAGAGGATGAGAAATCTTCTCTGGGAAGGGAGAAATCATTTTTTTCTGGATTCCAGCAGGCCCATTATTTTTTGGCAACATGCAATAATGACTACATCAGTTACACTAAATTACATTAATGTACTACAATACTTACAATGAAAAAAGCTGTTATACAAATAACAGTAATATACATATTTGATAATAATTTTTACTACAGATTACATTCAGCCACCGTTGTCAGCAATTATTACAGACATTTTAAGAACTAGGTCAGAACTAGGTATTTGGAACAGCCTCTTTCCAGCGTTACCCCTTTCAATACTGGATCCACTAAGACCCCACTCTCCATATATACCTTTCTGCTACCTGGCACCTAGGCAGAACCTTGCTAATCTCTCTTACTTAGCATCACAAAAAAGGCAGCACGAGTTAAAATCTTTTTACAGGGGTTCAGTTAGGAAGCATGCAGATCAGGGTCTCATTCACCAGCCTGGAAAATTCACTGAGCTCATGACCCACTTCCTATCACCATCGTGATCATAAAATTCTCAGATATAAATGGGAGCAGACTATGGGTCAAGTGATTTGTCCTACCACCACAACCCTTTATCAGCCATCACCTTTCCTGCAGACCCTGAGAGACCTCCAAACTCCAGTCTGGAAGCCCCTCTTCACTGACCAGCGTGCTGCTATCTCTGATAGCTTCTGATAGACATAAACCTTTTAACAGGGTGGGAGCACAAATGCATTCCCATGGATGTAACCAGATGCTCCTTGTACATTCTACTTTGTGATTAGTCAGGTGTTCATACCGTTTTGGATACATGATGGCCATATCAGGATATCCTCCAACATGCAAAGTTTTATGACAGGCACAAAAGAAAGGATATTGTCCTCAAATGCCTCCCTATGCTACCATGGATCCACATTCATCAAAGAGTAGGTCTACCAGTTTTAAAGCAAACATACACTAATTATATTATTGTGGCTGGGAATATGATGGTCTTTGTTTCTGATATTTTTTAAACCATGAGGCAAGTTATTTGAATAAGGATTACTTGGCGTAAGCATAAGTTCTTTTGTGAAGTTTCTGTGGTCTAATCCTTCCCTAGGAGCAGTCAAAGCAGTCTGGCAGCAGAAACTATTTAACCTGAGCACTAAAACTGGTGATTAAACTAAGCTCTGACATGTAAAAAGCTAAGCTCCGACATGTAAAAAAGAAGTAATCACTTACCTGTAGAGTCTTGACTCAAAGTTTCTTGACTACTGCTGCTGTAAGAAGGCACTGGAGTGATAGAAAGTGAAGCTGGACAGGATAATGGATATGAGAACTCATTTTGTGTAGCAAAACGTTGAAATACAGGAACCCAGGCATCTTCGGGGAAGGCGAGAGCGAAGTGAGGGTTCCCATACACATATGGATTTTTCCAGCGAAGCAGTCCTATCGCAAGAGGGCCAAGAGCATCAGAACCTGACAACAAACATCAGGAGTAAAAACCTGTGCCCTTGTATTGTAACAGCTTACAATTTTGGAGAATGAAGCTATAATAAGGTAATATCAATTCATGTTTTGATCATTAAGTTAGCCTGTCCCTTGAAAATGAATGCTGTATTTTATTCTGGTTCACTATCAGTAATGCTGATGTAATTAATGCCGAAAGTATACTTTCAGTACATGTTCTCCTTAGAGTCACATGGAGAGGACAATGGGGAATGGACACAAGTTGCTCTAGGGGAGATTCCGATTGGATATGAGAGGGAAATTTTTCACATTGAGGACAGTCAACCATTGGAATAATCTCCCCAGGGAAGTGGTTGACTCGGCCACATTGGACACTTTCAAGAGTCGGCTGGACAGGGTGCTGGGCCATCTTGCCTAGACTGTGCTCTTCCTAGAAAGGTTGGACTAGATGATCCCTGAGGTCCCTTCCAACCTGTAATTCTGTGATACTGAACAAGACAGCATTTAATATGAAATAAGCCATCATAACTCCAATGTGAACCTATAATTGTTGTGGTCTTGCTTATACGCAGATTTCTGCAGGGCCTCGCTCACACATTACAACCTGAAGGTTTCTCAGTGAGACTGGAAAGCCAATGTTTAAAATCAATTTTTTTGTAAATCAAAATCTTTCTGCCATTGTTCTTACCCCCGTGAGGTTCAGAGCTCAGTGGAAATTGGGAAGTGGGAGGCACCGCCATTCCACTGCCACTTCAGAGCCCACTCTGCTGCTAGATGCACAGACTCTGCCCCGATGCAACTCTCTCTTCTTCTGCTATGGTCCTCAGCACTTCTTTTATCCACCCATGGCCTGGAATTTTTTCAATCTATTTAATGTTTTTCTTTAAATTCCTCTTTGTTTTGTGCTTTTTAAGTATTTTTGCACTTTCTGAAGACTTATGTTGCATCTAACTAATAGCTTAACTGATATGACATTGTGACACAAAACAATAGGTCTTACTATGACAGTATGCCACAAGACTGTGGAGGACAGCTGCCCTGTAGAGATCATTCTGCTGTAAGTGATATCACCTCCACTGCCCTCCCCCCGCCCCCCACCCAAGAAAAAACCAAACAAAAAACAAAAACAGCAATAACAAAAAAAAGACAGCCCCTTTGGAGCATTCATTACCTATAACTGCAAAACAAGGGGACTTCTATATGTCTCTCCTACAGGTATTATCTTACTTTTTAACTCTTAGGTTTCTGATATTTGCAAGACTGGCAGCATCTTAATACAAAATGTCCCATGCACTAAACAGGACTCTCAAATACAGACAAATGCTTCAAATCTGTGATGGTCCTACAAGCACCCTCAGGCAATTATGGCAATGCTCACTTGATACTACAAGTGCTGCTGTGTCAAGCACTGAAAGGCAATGCAACAACTCAGACTTCAGACACAATCATATAATGAATTCTTCTACAGAAAAGAAAGTATTTAGTGGTAGACTATGCCTGAATGGAACTGGTAAGCCGTACTACTGGCTCATAACTTCTGCAAGAGCAATATGAGGGTATCTAATGTAATATTACGTTTTAGCTGCTCTAAACGCAATTTTGTCAGGTACTGTAACTAAGCATCAGACAAATGCACATGACGATTGGCAGATGTTTACATGTAGATCCGTTAAAAGGGAATAACAGAACAGAAGTTGTTCATCACATCTTTCAGAAGAGGACTCTCTAGGAGTTAAGAAATAAGCCTCTTCAAGTAAACATGTGTGCACCAAGTTACTTGAGCTACCCACTAGACAGACAGATAGATACATCAAGGGCTTTCAAGTGTGTCCACTCCAGAGAAAGAGCTGGGTGGTACTGCAGAAAGTTCAGTGAACTGTAGTACAATATTGTTCAATACTATCCAGTATTGCAGCAGACATCACGTTTAACAACAAGCTCCCATTTTTCTTACTTTCATCCTTTTCTTTATACAAAACTTTGGCTCATGCTTTTTTGGAAACATAAAATTGATGGATTTTCTAGCGAGTTAGCTGCCAATATATTATTATATTTCTCTTGCAAACACACAACTCATTGGAGCCTATCAATAATACTGAACGTGGAGCTAGCAACATGTAGATTTGGCTGTACCTAAAAGGACACAGCTTTTTATTCAGCTTTCCTAGTTGTTATTTGGATTTCTTTGTATACAGACACCCACTAACTAAAGACTACATTTATTCCATAGCGCCTAACTGCTTTATCATGAATTCTTAGAAGAATGAGAGCATTGATATGTATGTGTGTATATAGGATATGAAATTTATGGCTGTTTTAACTGTTGATATAATAATGAAAAATCCATAAGCACTTCTAGCATCCTACTTCATGTTCACATTTTGTAAATACGTTTGCAGTCATTCCTTTCTCCGGTATCTTTTCCGGTAGACATCGATTTTCTCTTTCACCAATAAAGATACATTCCATAAATTCATCTAAAAGTACATGGAATTGATAATTTCTGAAAAAAAATCCCAACACAGATACATCACATCAAAGGGACTTTTAGTTGTCTTGTTTATGCTTGTCTTATTTATACTGCAGCTGTAGGCATATAATATACAAACAGACTGAAAAAGTAGGCTAGACTATAAAAAGTTTTATTTATAAACTACTCAGAACTCTTGAGTAAAGGCAAGCTCTCCGAGTTTTTGACTTTGTTTAATCTCATTAGTCCCATCAGTTAATAACAGCTTTCACCATAACCACTTCTTGTAGCCACATTAAAATAATTGCCTAATAAAACTTAATCATACAGAAATACATTCATATTGATGATACATATAAGTATACTTAGATATTAATATATACACACACACACACCCCCATGAAAGCACAAGAGCGTGTGTGTGTATGAGAAGCTGGGATACTCAGAAAGTAAATGTCATAGTTTTAAATTATTAAATTGCAAAGCCATAACAGTAGTTTCGATTGTGCTTGGGGAGGTTGCAGGAAGCTTGGTCGGTTTTGGGTTTGTTTTGGCTTTTTTTGTTGTGGGGTTTGGTTTTTTTTTTGGGGGGGGGTGTATTTTAGGGGTGGAAGGCTCTGAAGATGTTGCACTTAAAAAAGCAAAAGCCACTTAAAGAAGTTGTCAGAGTTCAAAAGCATATCTTTCAAGGTAAGCACAACACCATGGATCATTGCAAAAGGCAAGGAACGCTGGCTGACCCTGCAGCAGTATAGACAGATGTGCTTGACTGCACAAGATACGTGCGCAGGCTGTTTCTGCCTGCTTTGCTTTACCAGCTGACAGCAAACCAACAGCTGAAACAGAAGAAAGTATCAAGAAAAAGAAACTTCTGCAGTGTTAATATATTTTTTAAGTTGTGCCAAGAGTTTCAAAATTATACCAGTGAAGGAAAGCAGTATCTAGCTTTCAACACAGCTTCTCGACAGCAAGGCAGGGAAAGGGTTGCTGAGACGTGCTGAAGGAGGCTGCTTAGCAGCCTAATAGGACTTGTGGTTGGAAACACAGGGACACCTCGGAATCTGCAGACAGGGTTCCTGCCGCAAGCTTAATGACTTTCCCAGGTGTTTAGATACAAGTACGCTTTGCAGAAAAAAACAAGCGCATACACCCTTTATTTGCAATATAGAAATTAAATTAAATTGTATATCCTGGAACGGTTTCTCCCAGTGAAGAGGGCTGAAAGGGGCTTGATAGTCCCTCAGAGCTTTGCAGATGCAATGCCCTGAGGAGTAAATCTTAAAGCTTGAAAATGGATACAAACCTGGCTACCCCAGTCCCTCAGGTTCTCCTATCAGACAACCACTTTTTATGCAGTCCCTTGACTTTTACAGATGTTTCCCTTTCTCTCTGCAGTTTTCTGTGAAGTGGTTGATTTGCATCTCTGAGTTTTCTCTCTGCTGTGCCTGACTGCCCCCAGGCTTGCTCTCTCACAGACGCCACCATGCCCAAAAATTCTCCCTGAAAACCTAAACTTTTGTATACCCTCCTGAAGCAGTAATCCTCAAAAACAATCCCCTAATATTCCTCCTCCCCCACAAACGCAGTAATGCCATACAGCAACCACATAAATCAGTAAACTCCTGCCTCTGCCCGTAATATCATGAGCCAAAGCTATGTAAGAGATGAAAAAAATAAATTACACCCTGCACAGTCCATGCATTCACCCTACCTGGGCTCCAAGTTGAGTTTGCCGCAGGGTGACAGCGAACTGTCAGCTGTGCCTTGTGCACCTGCAAACCCTTCCTGTTTGCTGGTGTCCGGGAATCCCCCATCCTGCAATGCCTCTTCTCCTCCCTGCTGCTGCCCAGCCGGAGCCTCTCACATGTGCTCCTGCTGCCTCCTGAAGCCTGTATGGCACATGCTGGCCACGTGCTATAGGCTCAGTTGTCTCATTTAAAGCTCTTTTTTTTTCCCCACCCTGCTTCCTCTCCTCTCACACTTCTCCAGCTAGTCTTGATTCTAGCAATTAGGCACACCTTTCCCCTCCTGCAGCCGAGGTGGAGCACAAGCTGCTGTCTCTTCACGTGGTGCATGCGGCTGCTGCTCCAGCCAGGCTGCTCCGTAGGGAACCAAATTCCTTTGGGGAGGGAACAGAAAAAGGCACCAACATGCGTGGGAGGATTTGCGAAGACACGTGTGTTTATTCACCTAACACTTTCTCGGCGCAAAACCCTCCCTGAGCCATGGTGGTAAAGGATAACCAGACACAGACACCTTGCATGGGGACACGAGGCTGCTGCAGGATGGGCCAAATGTACATTAAAAAGAAGTGTATATATGGGGAGAAAGCCCCCGCATAGTACACACTACAACAAAACAAAGCTGAGTCCAAGAGACTTGGGTGACAAGTCTCACTGCTGCATTACCCCCTGAGATGCTCTCCCACCTCACGTGCCCTCATTCAGAGCAGGGGGCAGAAAGTCCAACAGATGAGCTGGGCCTGATATTTAGTCAGGGTCAGGACCCAGCCAGCTCCTCTCCGCCGCCAAGGCCACAGGAGGGAGACTGTGGCCTCCTGAGTCACACACCCTGCTGCTTTCCTCCAAAAGCTTAAGCGCACCTGTGGGTGCGCAGCTTGCTGGAAGCTCCTAAAACCCCTTCCCAGACCATCCCACTGAACTCCTCTAACAGAGGGGTAACCTTCTGAAAGGCCTCAACAAGCTGGGGAGGGTCTGCCACTGCTGGTCATAGCTGGACCAGGCAAGGAAGGACACCCCTTTTCTCCTGAGATAAAACTCTCCTGGTAACAGCTCAGGGTCTGTCCCAGGCAGCTAATTAAAAGCTCTGCAATGCAGGGAGGGAGAGAAAAACAGGAGGACCACCATGCCTGGGGTCAGAGCTTGCCTTGCTGCCTGCTCAGGTTGCTTACAGACCTGACCTGAAATACTTCCTAGGGATGTCTACACCAGAATATATTCTCTATATTCTCTGATGCTTTTAAGCAGTTGAAGGGGTTTAGAAATGTCATTTCAAAATTTAGTTTCCTCTTTGAAATAATTTGTTCTGAATAAACCTTTGTATTTCTTTCCACTGGAAAGATACATTTTGGGAATAGGTGACATATAGGTAACTTGGCAACAAAATTCACAATAACAGACCAACGGTACTAGGCTTTAAATAAAAAAACCCACATAAGTCTATATCAGCATTTTTTAGTCTTGCATATTTCTGGTATGTATAAAAATATATTTAGGCAAATGGGATGACAATAATTACTTTCAAGAAACTCTGTTCCAGCTAAGCATATTTAACATTTGCACACAGCATAAACCTGAAAGTGCATACGTGGGACTTTTTTCAAAGTTTGGGTTAAGCAGAAAAGCCGCTTTTAGCCTTAAACTCTCCATATATGCCCCAGTTCAGGCTTTTGAGCTTAACATCTCCTTGTCCAGCTTTCAAATACTGGTGTTACCTGGTAGACTGTCTAACACCTAACCAGATACAAAGAGCAACTTGACCATGCTATATTAACAGGGATTTGAAGTGGCTAGTAACTTTTACATTTTGGCAAACACTCTACCCTTTCCCCATTACGGAAATGGAATTATCCTTTAGGTGCCTTTCATTTGGATACATACTCAAGGGAAACACAGATGTCCAATAGATGTTATTAATTTCTTCCCATCTAAACTGGACAAGAACTGAAATTTACACAAACTTTCAGTAAAAAATAAAACACAGTAATTTACGTTTCTTCTACTGAAGATCTAAGTGCCATTTATGCATATATTTGAGCAACAAATAGAGAAGTATTATTATTGCATACCCTGGCCACATTGCACCTGATGACATGCACGACATTTCCTATGGTTCACGTCAAGACTACACATGCACATCCAAGGACAGAGTTTTGGGTTAGTCACAGAAGAGACACACAGCAGACCATATGACATACAGCAGAAGGGCATATTCTTACTGCCTGACTTCAGTTAGCTGAGTTAGATGGCTGGTATCCATAAGTTTCTCTAATAAATGGAGAGAGCAAGGATCAACTCAAGAGCAATTTGTAGTAAGATCATAACTGTGGTCTGTGAATGATTCTCGATAAGAGCTTTTGTCTGGCTCCATTAAGTACAGATACAGCACAAAGGAACTGGCTAACTAATTTAGCTGGCTAAATTAGTTTCCTGCAGATGGGAAGTGTAAACAATTACCCCAAGTATCCATTTTCTGATTCAGTTTCCTTCTGATTTGTGGTGGATTCAATAAGCACTGAGGAACTTGTTGTGGAGAGGCGATTCCACAAGTGCATTTCCCAGTTCTATGGGAAAAAGCAAGCACCAGCCTCCACCATTGCAGCTTGTCCTCCTCTGCATGGAGGATGCACCAACATCAGGACAGAGAGTAAATCATAAGCAGATGATGTAGATCATGCTGGCTATCTATGCAGCTCAAGGCAAAATAGGGTATCAAGGACAAGGTGTTGTTTCACCAGGTCTCACTGCAGAGCAGTGTCCAGACCACCTGGCAAAGCCAGAGCAGCCAAAGGGTTCAGAAGGGGAGGGGAGGGGAGAGGGAAGGGTCTTTGTCTTCTTCACTAAGGATTTTGAGTCTCTTCCTATGGAAGGAGCGAGTTGAAGTAGCAGTTTTGGAAACACCTAAAAGAAAATAACAAGAAAATTTTTTGCTCTGCTTACACACAGAAGGATCTATGTCAGTATATCAGTAACAAAAGCCTTGGTCTTCAGATGATCGACTCAGTGTTTATCTGTCAGATGACTTCAACTTGATTGAGAACCCTTGGTGAGTCTTTTCATGTTAGCTCAATACAGTAGACTGTTATGGATGTCCACTATATCAGTGGTGGAATTGACAGGATGGATATTTTTTCATAGTCTTTTTCGTTACACAAGATGTGGTAGGAGCATTCCAAATCCCTGCTATAGACATACCATAGTAGAGTAACTGGGGAGAGTTTGAGCAAACTGCATGGGAAAAATATTTAATTTACAACAATAATTGATATCTACACCAGGGACTGTGACTTCATTAAAAATCTCACTGCAGAAAAAGCCCAGGAGAACAATCATTACAAACATCTGTCCTGAAACTGCTTAATGCACAGCCTAATGGAGTTCTTCTTACTCACATCCTTCATATCTCACAGAGATAGCAAAATCACTGCTTATGAGAGTCTCTAAAAGCCATTTACTCCTCTCCTCTGTTGGAGCTAAAATCCACTTAAGTCTCCAGCACTGCAAATGGTATGAAATATTCTCTGACTCCCACTTCCTCCCAATTATTTTTCCCCTCACTGATTTACAGTCCCAGGTACAAACCCAGGCATTTTGCTAGAGCCCAGGCAGGAACAGAGCTCTTCAGTTCTTTTGTCATCACTCCACCTGTAATTCAATGGCTTTTCAAGCATTTAACAGTAAAAAGCATTCTGCTAATTTTATTTTAATTCTCTGTTGTTCATGTCCTTACATGTGCCATGTATTTGCTAGGTACCTTCAAGTAAGGCAAAGGCAATGAAGGACAGGCTCTATCAGGAAGTATTCAGAGTCTGGAGTCTATATAACTAAAGATGTGGAGTTATTAGCTGTTCTCTTTCCCAGCAGCAGGTTGTGAACCTTTAAGTTATTTGTATTAAATTTTTAATCAATATTTTATTGGTAATATGTATTAGCATTTTAATGAATAGACAAGTAGTTCAAGAAGAGACTGGCTTGCTGCATTCCGTAGCCTACACAGGAAGAAACCTTTAAATGCTTTGACATCTAATAGTACCAAAACACACAAGCCTAAGACCTTTTCTTCCCATCAGTAACTGGGATATTCTAGCTGAATAAAAGTTAAATAAACCCTAGAAGCTTTACCTTTTACTATGGAAGTGGAGAATAAAAGATTAGTCTTCACAGCAGTATGAAATTCACCCAGGTCTCTCCACTAAACTAAGTTTTCATATCTAGAAAAAGGAGAAATGTGTTCAGAAAATAGCCTTGTGAGCGCTGACAAATGGATAACATGGGGTTTGCTATAGACCTTGAGAAAAAAATAAATGAGAACATCAATCACAATCTATTTGGGAAATCTCACTGTGGAATAGATGCAGGTTACGAGTGCACCTCCTAATTCATCTAACCATTTCTATTGGTTGCAGAATGCCAGGTGCCCATAAAATATGACCTAACATCATATATTGTTTAAATATCAGTTTAAAGTTAACTTTTTTACCTAAAAAGAATAAATTCTACCCAGGCATAGATTTTTGTGTACTTTTAGCAATTATCTTTAACTTTTTTCCCTCTGGCCCCTTTTCATTGAGATCTGCTTTCCCTTCATATTTTTCACGCAGTACTGATAGCCCCAAGTGTTTATATATAATATATAAATAAAGAGGAAAATCTTAGGAAACAATCAGACCTGTTTAAGCATCTTAAAATTGAGGGACAGAAGTGTGTTTAGGAGACGTACTTTTTAAAGTAGCCTTTCTATTTTTGTACCTTTAAGGGGAGGCTAAAGGTACAGTATCAATACTAGATCCAAACGTTAAATTTATCTTCCTATAAAAATGGGTGACTCTCCTCATCTTCTGCTTGAAAGGGAGACTCTTCTTTTTCCTTCCTTAGCTCCTGAAATGCATTCAGCTGCCTGTGCATCATCCTCTTCCCTGTATCTATCTTTCTCCCCTTTCCTTTCACTTACTCCATACTTCAGACTATTCTATACGTATTATGGTGTGTCAGAGTTATGTTCCCCACATGGGTCAAAGCCCCAAGAGCCTTGGCACCATAGGTCTTATCTCTGCCTGGAAGTGAGCACACCCAGAGAGGCTTTGAAGTGCACAGCAAGGTCTCCTCATAGAAAATACAAGACAAGTACAAGCCAAGCCTTTAAAGAGAGACCACTTTGCCAGTGAGACAGACTAAAATAAAGCCTTCCCATTGCCTGGTGTCGAACAGGTCCTCTCCTCAGCAGAGCAAGTTTTACCAATTTCCTGGCTTGCAGCTGACTCCACACAGCTCCCTACAAGCTCCTAAGAAGAGTCTCTGTTGCCTCCAAAGCTCAGTTATTTCTGCTCCACATTACAGACCCTGCCATTTGAATGTAGGGCAATCTTTCTTGCGCCTGTGCAATAGGAGCATTGTCTGAATGTAGCAGGTTCCACAAGGTATAACTTGTGTTTGCCAAGCTAAAATGAAGAATTTGATAGGTGGCAAATGGAGCAGCTTGTTTTTCTTTGTCATTGGGTAATGTAGTCTTACTGGAAATTTCACAGAATGGTAGGGGTTAGAAGGGACCTCTGGAGATCATCTTGTCCAACCCCACTGCTTGTGCAGTATTTTAATCCAAATTTGAATGATTATTCTGCTTTTCTGGACTCTCTCCTGATCTCAGTGCACACACAGATTCCCGATGTCTTTACTTCTATCCCAAAGTACATATTTCTGCCCTGTCATTCCATCTGTTAGCCCTAAATTACTGAGTCTTAGGCAGTTTTCACTGTTACAGAAAAAAACCCAAGGGATTGTTTTCTAGTTCTTGGCATATGATTATGAGCAAAAGAACAGGTTTATAAAATAGCTGCTTTCAGCTTAAAACTCTCATTTGTTATTACTGACTTGAACCTGTTGAATTTAATGGTGACCCTAAATTTTCACATCCCCCATCCACGACTGGCCCCACATTGGGCCCAGAATTGATCCCTGGGGGGCCCCACCTGTGACAGGTTGCCACTTTGAAAAAGAGCTGTTTACCACCACCCTTTGGGTGCAGCCTGTCAGCCAATTCCTCACCCACTGCACAGACCACTTGTCTAGGCCATAATGCATTAATTTCTCCAGGAGGAGACCATGGGGAACCATATCAAAAGCCTTGGGGAAGTCCAGGTAGACAATGTTGACTGCCTACCCCTTGCCAACCAGACAAGTCACTTTGTCATAGAAGGCCACCAGGTTTGTCAAGCAAAATCTGCCTTTAGTGAAGCCATGTTGGCTTTTCCCAATCATGTGCTTCATTTGACTTGTGATGGCCCTCAGGAAGATTCATTCCATAACTTTCCCAGGGATTGAAGTAAGGCTGATGGGCTTATAATTACCCGGATCCTCTCTTGAGCCCTTCTTGTAGATAGGGGTAACATTTGCCTTCCTCCAGTTCTCTGGGATATCCCCCATCCACAACTTCTTGAAGATTATGGAGAGTGGCCTTGCAATGACATCAGCCAGCTCTCTCAACACCCTTGGGTGGATGGTGTCAGGGCCAATTGATTTGTAGGGGTCAAGCTCCTGTAATAATTCACATACTAACTCTTCTTTCACTGATGGTGGGTCTAGGTTCAGATCAACCAGGAATTTTGTTCCCAAAGCCTGGGGCCTGAGAGTGTTGGTAAAGACAAAGGTGGAGAAAGTGTTAAGAACAGATTGAAAGTGTTGAGCACATGCCCTTGAATTGTCATTATCTGTCTGTGCAGAATCAGATTTTACAGAGGGCAGTAGTTGTTCAGCTAAAACCAAATGCTTTATTGTCACAATACTGCTTCATATATTTTTACAGACACTGCAATATTTTCCAAAACCCTGATTTCTAATGTGTTTTAAAAATTTCCTTTGTATTTTTCTGTGTCAAGTGAAAGGCAAGCTAAGCCAAATGCTACCTTAATTCATTACCTACTAGAACATTTGGTGAAGAGCATTTCCAAAGAAGAGTCTTCCCAAAGAAGTAAAAAGCTGAGCTGAGAGAAGGAACAACCTCACCTGCAAACTGCATGCCTTTGCTTTACAGATATCTTACTCACTCATCCAGCACCATGAAGGCAACATCCCTCCAATCCAACCGAGTGGCAGCCACCTAGTCACCAGGTTGTTCTTTGTCAAAATTTCTTAGTTTATTATTTTTTGAGTTTTGAGAGTTGCTGTAGAGATACAGCTTTTTATTATTCAAGTGTGACAATGCTTCTTATCCCAGGAAACAGAGTATAGAAAGTGGCTGACATGGTTGTAGGTTGTGACTGTTGTTCTGGGGGTGAAAAGGGAGAAGGCAAGGTCTGAATGACATTCTTATAGAAATTTCAACATAGCATTCTGAGTCCATAGGCATGAATTTGTGACTGATTAATATAATTGCCTTACTGGGGGAAGGGGGGGGGGCAGTAAAAGTCCTAACATAAGTTTTTTTTAAGCTTTCTATATCACACTAAAGACCCATTCTTGGAAAACCAATCATGCAATGCCTTTTTGCACAGGCACAGTAAGAAGCAATATTCTCTCACTAATTACAGTTCTCCAGGTACCCAATTCCATTAAAATGTTCACAAGAAGTCTGTTGACTAAGCTAGTAATCCCTAAAAAGGTAAATATCCAAAAAAGGTAAATAATAAAACATCAGTTGTATGTTGGTATGCAGTTTCTCTTAATTATTTTCTTTCTTTCACCTTTGGCACAGGGACAGGACTGTCCCTTTATAACCCAAACCCATCTGAATAACTCAAATCCGATCTGAATCCAGTTTAATCTTTCACAAACACAAGCACTTACTTTTGCTTGATTTGAACAGCAACACTTACGGCAGTGACACATAGAGTAGAATAGCTCAGTTGGAAGGGACCTACAACAATCGTCTAGCCCAATAGTGTGATCCAGAGCTTGTGAAACACCAAGAGATAATTCAGGTTTCATTCTGCAGAACAACATACAAAATCATATTAAAAAATATAAATAATGTTGAGGAGTCAGACCATGTAAATTTAGGAAATAACAAAATTAAACTGGTCACAATTGCTTGTGTCTCCTGAACTCAGATCTCTTACATGCATTTAAGATGAGCTGAGCTGTAACTTTCTCAAGGCCGGTTTTGCTTCCATCGGACCGATGGATAGGGACAAACACACTTAGGGAACACAGGAAAGCCAGACAAATCTCTCATCTGTTGCTTCACACATCTAATTTCAGCCTCTAGAAACAAAACTTACATTATTTTGTTTGGTCTTTCTTTTCTTTTCTCTCTCTCTGCCCCCACCACCCTGTAGGATACCAGACAAATAAACTCACCCTTTCACAAGGGGCCACTACCCTTTTCTCATTACACAAGTGTCTGACTTAAGCCCATTAGTCAAATTGGCAATGCTGCTAAACACTCCCAGCTGTAAGTAAAGTCACCTGAAGTTTTTAAGTTATTCAGTCCTCTATCACACTAACTACTTTGGATGGTGAAGTGCAAAACAACTCAAGTTAATTACCTCAGCTGAGTGGATGCTCTAATCTCAGTGACTTTCAGCCTTGATTTTCCATCTATTTAAGGAGATAAGCCTGTTTTGACTTTACACCTCAAGAAACACTCAGGTGCTGGTGATGAGATCCTGGAAGGACTCATATGACAATGAATCATTGCCTTCAGCACAGGGTAGAGAATTAGGTAAGGGGCCACAGGATAAAGTACAGGGAAAATTCCAGATGCTGAATAACTACTCATGAGGTACAATTGTCTTCTACATGCTGAGTGAAACAGCATCCTGATGAAATTATAACTTATAATGAAGGTATGAGTCAAAATAATGCTTGCATGCATTCAAGAGAAGTGGTTGCACTGACCATCTGAACTATAACATCTTCTGAACAGTGAATGTTTGACTTCACAGTCCTAACATATTAATTTTACATTTCAGCGTAAATGGACTGTTACTTAAGGACCCAGGTCTTGGAGGAAACTAGATGGTTTTTAAGCAGTAAATCACAAAAAACTTCCCAAGATTTTTCCTTATACAGTCAAAACCAGGTATAATCTAGCATAGATGTTCCTATGACCATTTTCATATAGATCGCTAGATACCAGAAATGCTTCTTCATGTATATATTGGTAAGAAATTTGACATAGCTGAATATCCTACTATAGCTGAAGATCCAGACCATACAACAGTGTATTCACAAAACCCTCCCAAATCTAATGTAATGTACAGGAGCCTAATTCCAGGACTAGAGACCCAAAACATGTATATTTGGTTTGATTTTTTAAAAAACCTATTCTGCTGCTCTTTTCTTTGGATGCAGTGATAAATAACGTCAAGGTACTGCAACGGTTAATGCTGCAGTATATACACAATAAAAGTAATTTATTATGGTCTTGCTTCACAGGTGTCTATAGAATAGTATACTCAGCAAAAAAAAAAAAAAAAAAAAAGGCTGTGAAGAAGCATACCATTCATCAGAATGACATACCATGGTAATTATTTATGTTCTTTTGGGAATATAGGTTCCAGTACAGGAACTCTCTGTTACAGCTGCCTCGCTTCAGAAAAGTAAAAAATAATAATGCTTATATAAAAGATCAGCAAATTACAAAACTCTAAACCTGAATTTCAACAATTTTTTTTATTTTTTAAATGCTAGAGAGGTAAAGCATATGCTTTCATGCTGTAAATATGCATGTAACTGTTCTTAATATGGTTCTTGTGAGAAGCCATGTTTCAGTACTTTGACAAACAATAATACATGCTGATTTTCCTGTGTGAATATTCAAACATGGTCTTTTTTGGGTGAAACATGCATGAAAGGGGGAAGGGGCTTTTAAGATGCAAAAAACAAAAGTTAACTGTTCTGTTGTTGAACGCTTATCCAGCTGAAAGTTAGTTGTTGCGCAACACTTATCTGGCCGTTGTGTAAAATGATTAGCAAGGAGGCCTGGAATCCACCAGTGAAGGACAAGTTCTTGATAAGGGCAGAAACTTGTCTCAAGGACCAGCTAAAACGGACTTTGCAGTTTGGACAAGAGTCAAGGGATAACTGAGTCTGTGCAAAAACAAAAAGTTACTAGTGGTGACAAAGAGAAGCCATCAGCCTTCATCTTTACGACCCCCGATGACCACCACAAGGAGGCACTGTGCAAGCGCAGTTGGGAAAGATTTATGGTAATAACTCTTTTAGGCTAATTTTAATACGAAGCGGGGAAAGGTCATGCATATGTATAGGCGTATTGGGAAATCTTAGGTATATGTAATGCTTTACTGTATAAATCCAAGACAAACTATCACGTGGGTGCGCACGACTTTGGTGGGACTACCCTCCATGCTGCCCAGCACTGAATAAACATACCTACTTTACAATCTTACAGATTGTAGAGTCTGCTTTCCGCACATCATGCAAGTTTGGCTTTGTTTTGTAGGACCTCAGCTTTGCACAGTACTTTCTGACTCAGCACTAAAGGCCAATTTGATATCTAAGTTCTATGCTGCAATCTTACCTCCTAAAACCTCTTAGCATGACTAATCATAGAATTACAAAATCATTTCCGTTGGAAAAGACCCTTCAGATCATCGTGTCCAACTGTAAACCTAGCACTGCCAAGTCCACTTTCCCTAAACCATGTCCCTAAGCGCCACGTCTGCTCATCTTCTAAATACCTCCAGGGGCACTGACTCAACTGCTTCCCTAGGCAGCCTGTTCCAGGGCTTCATAACCCTTCTGGTGAAGAACCTTTTCCTAACACCCAATCTAAACCTCCGCTGGCGCAACTTGAGGCCATTTCCTCTCGTCCTATCACTTGCTACTTGGGAAAAGAGAGTGACACCCACCTTGCTACAACCTCCCATCAGGCAGTTGTACAGAGCGATAAGGTCTCCCGTCAGCCCTCCGTGCTCCGGACTAAACAACCCCACTTCCCTCAGTCCCTCCTCAGAGGACTTGTTCTCTACACCCTTCACCAGCTTCCTTGCTCTTCTTTGGACGCGCTCCAGCACCTCAATGGCTTTCTTGCTGTGAGGGGCCCAAAACTTGTCAATACTTTCTGCCTAGCTATGTTCCTCAGAGAAATGGCCAGCTGCTCCTGTCCTGTAAGGTTTTTCTTCGATCTGGAATGCAATACTTTTTGCACGAAGTGCTGCAAGAGCATTGATTTAGACAGCATCTGTTCCCCTCCCCAACTAGAAAGTCATCCACTGCTGGCATTCTCACCCATGACACACCTGAAATTTCATTGCTGAGTTGATGAGGATTTCTGACTAACTAGATCTGTACTGCGAGCAGATGTCATGTCTCAAATATTTTAATGTTTTACTTTTTCATAAGACATCTGAAATGTATAAAAGTGTTGAGCTTATTTACATTTCACACAAATTATTTTTCAAAACTTTTAGTAAGGAAGTAATCTTCAGTCTTGGCTCTTAAAAAAAGAAAATAATGAAAAGGTTTTCAAAAATGTTTTTGCATGAAATGAAGGGGTCTTAAAAAATTAAATATCTCTTGCATTATTTATTGCATGCCACATCAGGATTTTGCTAGCTAAAAGGCTTCATTTGGATCAAAGAGGAAGGTTTTGCCTGTGGATTTTAAGAGAAGTTAAAGGTCTTGCACTGGTGGAGTAGCCTCTATTAAATTCTTAGACACCAGGTGGCCCCATAGCACTCACTCATATAATGAAGATTTCAGTTTCCCTGTAGGGAAATAGAGAATGAGCTGTATAGTTTGATGTTCAAAGTTACGGCTGCTTGAAGTGTTAGGAGGAAAACTGCCTTGAACTTTATCAGATTTATATACGTGTGTGTATATGTGCAAATATATATGTATGAAATTGCCAAACCATAACTGAAGATCTTTGAATTGCATACATATTTTACTGTGCATTTATGCATGTATACTTCACCAATCCAAACTCAGGAGTTTTCCAAGTGTTAACAGGTATGTCATGCTAATGTTTTGGGGTTTATTCTATGCCAGAAAGGGGAAGGAGGTTTTGAGGTGTCACAGAGCAGCCCAGTTCTGCACAGCCCTTGTATCAGCCACAACAAAGTCTAAGGCAGCTACACTTTTCAGTAACTTGCCTGCTGCTTCTTGAGCTTTCTGTTGTCAGTCCTAAGTGAGGTACATCTTAGCAATCTCAAGGCATCTTCCTCTGGAGCCCAAAATCCATTTGGATGGCCTTTGCCTTTTGCTCATTTTGTTCTGAACAGAATTTGCTTACAGTGTGGCCCAGCTGGCTTTGTCTAAGTAAAACACCCATTAATACCACAGCCAGATTTCACTACGTGAAATACATAGGGCTTTGGGAAAAAACAGGAAGATCGATGGGTAGCTTCACATGAACTCTTTTGCAAGCTTCAGTATGGCTTTGGAATATGTCCTTGAGATACTCGATCCAGTTTATACATTTGCAATGGGTGATAGACCATGGGCTACCAAAGGACTTTGATAGCAATGGCATCAAAGAAAGCTGTTCTGGTTCAAATGAGGGACCCACACGAGCAGAAAGAATTAGACTGAGGTGACTAGATGGGAACCTTTAGCACAGAGCTGAGTATACTTAGATTCCCTCAAGTTTTAGTACAGAAAAAACCACTGCTAGCTATACTTTGATCAACATGAAGAACAGGATCTAATCCAGCTTGTCATTCCAGAAGCAAATGTTAACAGGGTATTGCAAGCATTTCTCCTTGTACCAAAGGGAATTTGATCTAAAGTGTACCAAAACTTTATTTACCCAACTCACACTATCACGAAGTAGTGACAAGCAGGATCACTCCACAAAGCTTCAGCTTAAACACTAGCCAGTAAAGGGAGTGCAGATGCAACCTAAAGCATCCTTCCTTCCTTCTCTTCAGAACAGCAGATCCAAAGAGATGTCAGGGCTGCAGTTAGATGTACAAAACCCATAGGGCACACAGGATCCAGGCTCATTTTGGCTACAGAAGGATCATGACGAGAACAAGGTAAAGAAAAGAAAGGTGTTCGGGTGACTGAACAACTGAATTTTTGTTGAGTACATGCAGTAAGTTGTTACAATACAAAAAAAAAGTGTGCTTTTCTGACAGCCAGACTTAGAGTATCTTAATGAGGAATAGAGCATTTTGTGACTACTTTGGAAATCCATTAAGTACAAGACAATAACAGCCACACAGTTACTAGGAAAACGTGGAAAACTTTGTGAAGAGCATGACAGTTGCACTGAGCAATATACTTCTCGCAAAGGAAATGGAAACATGATTACGGGATATTTTGTTGGGGAGTTGCACGCTGTCAGCACAAGTTAGAGTTCAGAAAAGCCTGGCTTCCCCCTGTTAGGAACTCCAGGCAGGAATAGTAGCCAGAGCCCTAAGTTAGGCACCTAGAATGTGCCAGAGAGACTATTCTAATTTTGATGTGCCTATAGGTTTAGTAAGGAACTAGCATTTCCCATTGCCTAGTTGTGAGCAGGGCCACAACCTGAAATTACACTCTTCAATGGAGTTTGGGAAACAAGAGGTTGAGACTTCAGGAATGCCTCTCCACTGAGTTAGAAGAATGGATTTGGACTGTGAATACGAGAAGTAAGCCCTTTTTAAAACAAAAAAGCAAATACCAATCCTATACACCTACCCATTAAAAGTGTGAATGATCCCATCTTTTAGGGTCTGAAAGCTAGAAAGCAAAACCAGGAAGGAGACGACCTCACTTTATCCTCATTCAGAATAAAACATGCAATTTCACCAGAATGTGTAATACCTACCGCAATGAAGGCAGTTTTGGAGTAGGAGGAAAAACCATCTCCCTTATCTCCTTTTAAAGCTTTACTGGTGGACAGTTAGTGATTTAAGATTTGCTGGGACAAGGAGGCATGACGTTGCAGTCTGATAGTTAGGACTGTTACCTCAGAGAGGCTCGGGCTGTCTCTGTATTTCATTGGCCAGCTTGTAATGCCACCATCTCTTAAAAGAAAACTGTACCTAACATTTCTGCAGAGTTTGGTCCTGTAGGAACGAGTATGGTAGATGCCACAAGAACGAACTTATTAGACAAAGATAAAGTGGAAGGATAAGCATATCTTTATGCTATATATATATAAAAACATATTGCGTTATATATGTAATATACATATTGCATATATACATGCAATATATATAATGCCTAATCTATATGATTAGGCACCAGCATCAGACTGGCAGGAACTAAAGCCACACTGGAAGAGGCAGAGAACTGCAGGCATTAAAACATTTTTTTTTAATCAAGGTGGCGGGGGGGAGTTAATTAGGTGGCTCCAGTGAGAAGACCCAATTCTCCTCTCAGTAAAACCAATGAAGTTTCTGTTATTGATGGCAACAGAAGCAGAGATGAGTATAAAGTTTGTTGACAAGATGTAAGCATGGAAAATATTGGCACACAAGTGCTTTGTATTTCAAGTAGAGCTGCAAAGACTAAAACTCTCAGAGGTATATCTGAAACTACTCGGGCACATTGTCTTCTAGGAAAAAGAAGGAAGCCCCCCTTCTACTCAATTAGTTGTACTAAAACCAAGATCAAAGTAAAGAGGTCTTGAACTCCAAACAAAGCAATGGATTAGAAGCAGCTATTTATGTCTTTATGATAGCCTGAGTGGAAGCTACTATGTACGTGGTGGTAGAGTGAAAGCATAAGCCTTCTGAAATACGTTCTCTTTCCTTCCCGCAAAAAGATGACAGTAGAAAAAAAATGTGTGCATGTAAAAAAGGTGCAGTATATGTTTATTTAAAATAAGTACTCATACAGAAGGACATTGATAACACGTGGAGAATTCAGTCAGATTCTTGCTCCAAGTTATCTTTCCCTCCCCAAATGTAATACAGGCTGAAGATTAGACTTGCTGTTTGGCAGTGTAAACACTGCAAAGAGAGTAGGTATTTCCATTAGGAGGTACTTTGTTACATTTTAATTCTTGGCTCACCTCACGTACACGACATAGTTAGAATGTGACTATAAAGTTGGAGTAATATTCATAGAAGTTGGACCACGCTCAAATATACTATTTTTTGTAATGAAGCCAAACCAAGCCTACCCACATACAACAGGTGAACAATCTTTAGATTAGCTGATTAAGGTTTTAACTGTAAAAAGAATTCTTTTGCCTTTTTCAGTGCCAGTTTCCCAGCTTATGCTTTTTATTTCATTCTGAACCATAAAACTCAGTCTAGTACATGAGATAATGGATTGCCAAGATGAAGCCATCCACCTCATTTTCTCCAAAGTTATAGTTCAAAAAGGTAGATACTGAGATAGCATTATACTGAGATCCAAGAGTCGCAGTGTTTAAATTACTACTAAAAAACTTGCAGAAGGTTCAAAAAGTGTTGGGGGTGACCCCAGCCAGCAGCTAAGCACCCACACAGCTGCTCACTCTTTCCCCTCCATCCCCACCAGGACAGGAGAGAGAAGAACAGCAAAAGCAAGAAAACTCTCAGATCAAGATAAAGGCAATTTAATACATGAAGGAAAGAGGAGAAAAAAACCAAACCACCAAGTGATGCAAAGGCAATCACTTGCTACCTCCCACAGGCAGACGGGTGCCCAGCCAGTCTGCAAACAACAGCCACCTTGGAAGCCAACCCCCCCCACACCTTCTTCCTCTACCCTGTTTTTTATTGCTAAGCATGATGTTTACTGATATGGAATAGCCCTTTGGCCAGCTCAGGTTGGATGCCCCAGCCATGTCCCTGCCAAACTCCTGCCCACCCACAGCTTACTTTCTTGGCAGGGGCAGAGCAGGGAAAGAGAAAGCCTTAACCCTGTACAAGCACTGCTCAGCAACAGCCAAACCACTGGTGTGTTATCAACAAGGTTTTAGTCACAAATCTGAAACACAGCACCATGTGGGATGCTGTGAAGAAAGTTAACTCCATCTCGGCCATACCCGGTACAGAAAGAAACCCCAGGAATACGGCTATTAATCTGCATGAGATGTATCATATCATAGCTTACTATCTGGAAGTCCAAAATCAAAAGCAAGTCACCTACTGTAAAATGCTTTCAGCATGTGGAACAGTGTGCCAAATTTATCAAACCTGAAAGCAGTCCATTACAGTCCATGCTATTCTTAACATTTGCAGTAGTGGCTTTGACCAGTGTTTTTATAAAACAAGGAAGCAGTAAGACCTTCCCCAAACATACAACTTTGTGTATGAGCTTGTGGGACTTGTGTCCATGTTATTAAAATTGATCTGTTTTCCTCCTACAGTTTGGATATTGTTACTTACTGTTTACTCCCAGTAGGATGTAAGCAGTATTATACAGTAGATATGCATAAATAGAATCATAAATAAAAAAGCTAACAAGGTGCTCAGAAAGGCAGCTCAATGACTTCACCTCTGCACACGAGAACTCATTATTAGTTGATGATGCTTGCTTACTCTAGGTCCAGGGAGGGAAAAAGTATACATGAGAAGCTGCGGTTTCCATACATCTCTTCTGCCCATAAGTAAATATCCTGGGAGCAAAGAGCAGAAGTAGTAGTCTTTGGAAGTCAGCAGTATCATCTTCACAGAACCTGAGAGCTCCTTGGTGGTTGTAGGAGTGACAGTTCATTAGACCCAAGATATTTCAAACAAGGCTAGCCCCAAAAACAGTAGGTTTTATTCATCTACTATGAAACTCCCTTCTGTTAAGGGTAAGAGTGTTGAGCACCACTGATGTTTAACCCACTGAAAGCCTTCAGGAGTTGAGAACATAAACAGTGCATAGCCTTCTGGCACTTTCAGATGTTTAAAGGCAAATGTAGTCCCTTATTACCTCTTTGGGAAACCACTCCTCACCGCCAGAAAGTAATACAGGAGAGCCAGTAAGGACGTCTCCAAAAATAAAACAAAAAAGGCCACTGCAGACTAAGACCCATACAACTGAGAAGTATTTAGCAATTCAGTTTTACATGTAAAGGCCACTGCTGCAAAGCAGTAAGGCTCTGCCGGTGCAGGTCAGTACTTGCAGCATTCCATTGCAGGAGCAGGAGCTGCTTTGGGGCTCCATCCCAGGGGAAAGTGCCCTCCCAGCAACTCAGGCACTTCTCTCCATGCAGCAAAAGCTTACTAGGAAGGACTGGGCTCACTTATAGACAGATTTGAACATGAACTAAGCAAGGTTATCTGCCCAGGGTTTTAAAAGTAGCATTGCTCACTGAAGAGATCTGTCAGGAATTTGAGAGGCTAAGGCACAATGAGAGAGAGTGATCCAGGCCATGATTTCCCATGTCCAACTTAACAGAAACCAAGGCGGCTCCACTTCCAAGCATGCTGAAGCCACTTTAAGGCACATGGGGGGCACAGTGAACACTGATAACAGCAGCTGTCAAATCTAAATATGATTAGAGGTTTCTTTCTCTTTCTAATAGATGCAGGTGACCCAAATTTGGGTCCTGGAGCACAAAAAAACCCATAGCTTTTTTGGAGGTATTAGAACTTGTTATTAGAGCTTGTGCGCAGCTCTATTCGCTTGCCAAAGGCCTCCATGCAGATGTGCCAGAACCACCAGGATCACTGAGGCTCTGCCCTGGGCAGACTATGCTTGGGCAGGCTTCGCTGCCTTGAAAACGAGCGGCAGCAAAAGCAGCAGCCCTAGCTCCCCTTTCCTCTCTCCCGCCTTCCCTGCAGCAGGTCAGGCTAGCAGCAAACAGGGGTATTCTCTATTCCACGGTGCTACACAGCAAGCAAGCTCACTTCTAAATTTATCCAAATAGAAGTTTCTAAGCTGCAAAATAAATACGGTTCTTACTCTAAGTTGTACAGAAAAATGTAGGTTATACCTAACATTTCACGGTAAGCGTAGTGTTATTTAATTTTCTCCCTTGTCCTCAGTGTAGCAGCTACTAGAGGCCCATTTCAATGAAATTAAGACTTCCACAGAAAGTAACAATTAAGTTTACTTTCTGAGTTTTTTGCTCCCTGTCATAACAAAGTAGTGATCATCTTGCCTGCTCTTCATAAGAGGACCTTTTGATACACCAGGCATTCCTTTGTTACATGCTGCTGATGATTTCGCCTTAGGGAGAGGCTTCTTGGCTGCTGAGGCCAAGCCTTCATTTGCTTGCAAATTCTTCGTTGAAGGCTGACCTTTCATAGAAGGCTGTGCTGGCTTTTTGGTCATTGCTGCTTTGGCTGAAGTTTGAGGAAGCCGTACAACAGATAACGGAGTGCGTTCAGGAGGTTCAGATGAAGTGGGTCCAACTTGAAGGGGTTTACTGACATTCTGCTGCTTATTGACAGCCGATGATACTTTTTTGGTTGTAGATACCAGCGTAGGTGGTGACTTTGAAGCTTTGCTAACTGCAAGGGAAGGTGCAGACACTGAGTGTTGTAGGACTGCAGCAGTTTTCAGGTTCTTTGCCAGGTCAGAAGCTGTTTGTGGAGCTTTCTGAGGACACTGAGACCCAGTTCCTGAGGTCTGAATAGTATTTTCAGAAGAAGGTTTTGCAAGGAGCTGCTGAGAACGTGCAAGCTTGGCAACAGCATGCAGATTTGTAACAGGCGGCCGGGCAGCCCTTGGAGCAACTGAATTTGCTTTGGTTTTAGTGACAGATACAGGTTTGCATTTAGCAGCAACACACTTCTGTTTTGAAGCCATCGTTTCAGTGGTCCCAGGCAAGTGAGATGGCTGGTTTTTAGAGGATGAGAGGGCAGTAAGCAGCACTGGTGCCGGGGAGCGCTGAGCCAGGGCAAATTTCACCTTGGGAGCATCAGGAGACCGAATACGTTTGCGCAATGTTTCGGAGTGAACAAGAGCCGTTCTCGTTCCTGCAGATGAAGAGCTTTGGCTTACAGATTGCGAAGGAGCAGAAACTGGTGAGTTGTATGCAGGAGACTCCAGTTTCTTTGAGGTGCCAGCTAATTGTTTGAAAGGAGACTGCGCGCCTGTCACTGAAGACCCTTGTAATTTGGACCTGACTGTCAGTGACTTCCCTGAGGAGGATGGGGGCACCGGCACTTTTGGTGATGCCAGGGCAGGGGACTGAGGACGTTTAGATGAAACCTTCTTGGCACTGGCCCCGAGAGCTGAGATCGGAGTAGGGGGTTTTGATGGCTGCTTTTGAAACATACTGACAGCTGACATAGGGTTCATGACAGGAGGCTCCTGAATTCTAACTGACGAGCTGGGGACACTGTCACTGGTGACCCCTTTCTGAAACGCCAGGATTTTTTGTTCCAGAGTTGCAAACTGAAGCACTCGGCATGGATCATATTTAAGCAGAAAACCTTGAAGAGTGTCCCAGCCTCCACCTACACGTACCATCACATGCTTGCCATGTAGCATCTGAGAATTGGGGAAGAGGGGGTGGGTCAGGAGAAGAACAGTTTTATGCAGCGCTGTGCCTTCATCTTACATTAAAATCTACTGAAATTGACTGAAAATAGGACCTCCTTTCTTACAGAGGCATATTTTAAGAAAGAGAAACTATGTTATAAATAAGGCTTATACTTTCCAATTCTTTTACTGGATAGTTTCTCCTGCAAGAGACAGTCATTATGTCTCAGGAAATAATGAAAGCATGTATACAGAAGACATTTTAACCATTCTGTCAGCATCTTTATTTAGTATACAAAGTTTTGGGTACAGGTTTTGTTCAAATTATGGATGTCCTCATGACATTTTAATCCCAGAAACTCTTATGCCTGCTGAAGACAGTGCTCAACTATCCTACAAATTATAAACCCCAAGCATCCAGATTTTGAACAAGCAATGTTCTCAGGATATTTTACTGCATTACCCTTATTTATATTGCAAGTTCCTACTGAAATTTTAGAAACACCATAGAAAAACATTAACTTGCTTAGTTTTCTGTGGTTGTAAAATCAATAGTTGTAAGAGCTAATTAGCTACACCTACTTTGAATAGGAGATTGGATGATGTGGTGTCCCAACATAAATCCTTCTGTATTTCTCTTCCCATTATGAATATAAATTGGAATTCTGAGAAACTACTTACCCGTATGAAGAGTATTTTATCTCCCAGCCTATAACGTCCCTCCGATAAGTATTCGATTGAAAATCGATGGGAACAACTGCAGGGAGGATCTTCGGCTATATGTTTAACCTAGTTATTAAAATTGAAAGCGTTCATTAGTATTATGACAGAAGCATGTGTTTAACAGTTTGAGATATTTAATACAAGATACTGATATCTTCATCTCACAGTCTGAGAAAACACTAGAATTCTATTCCCTCACAAGAAAATCTCACCTACATAGGTCTTCAGAAAGTAGAATAAAGATTAAAAGAAAGAACAAACTGTATACACAGACAAGTATTTGAGTTATTCCAATCCAATGTTCATTATTTCTTCGATTTTCAGTTATTTCTACTTTCCTTTTTAAGATTTGTCCAGAACACTGTGCATAGTAGCATCAAATTCCAACCACAACCTTGTAAAGACACTGTTATGGTCTCTAAAAATTGAAACAAGTGCCTGGGTCTCTCCTGTGACCGAGTTCCTTGCTACACCTGACCCAGGGCTACTTCTGCATTCTTCTTAACTTTTTGTAAGGCTTTTATAAGTTAATCTTCTATGTGACACCAAAGAAGGAAACCACTGAAAAAAGGAGAAAGGTAGTCCCCAAATAAATCCAGGCAGAGGAGATGTGCCTGTTACAGCCACTTAACAAATTGGAAGGTCAAGAGTATTGCCAAGCAGGAAAAATTCTGAGACTTTTCAGAGAGAGCGAGGATCAAGTGGTTGACATTCCCAAAGAAGCAGAAATTTTACATTACAACACAGAGGACCTTTAAAATAAATGCATTTTAAAGTCTCAATTTGCATTTTTAAGCAAAATAGTAAAGTTGCTTACCATTCCTTTTGGACCAATTCACACGATGTACAAATTATTTTCTTTTCCACATACATACTAATTCCTATTGGTACAGCTACAGAGATTTTATTTAAAGGCTTTTTCAACAGAGCTTCATCAAAGCCCAATTTATCATTTCATGAAGTTTTATGAAAACTTCAAATTGCAGAGAAGCATATGTTACAGTCGTAGAATATTGAAACACCAGAAAAACTGAATGAGAGTATTTCTTCTACTCAAAGAAGCAGTGAAGGAGGGGAAAATCAAGGCAAGTTATATGCACTGACACATTAACTCCAAAATGTATATGACAGCATTTTGCTTACATTTAAAAAAAAAAAAAAAAAAAAAAAAAAAAGAGTTGTTCAAGAGGTGGACACTCTCCTGTTTTCTATTTAAGGAGGCTTACAGATACTAGCCGAAAGCCAGCCTGTATTTACTGAGACAGATCATACAAGTACAAAACTTAAGAGTTTGAATTAAAGCACATATCACAATAAATAAGTAGTACTTACTGCTTCATGTAGCTCCCCATTGTGACAACATGACTTTGCTGTGCTAATAGGTGATGGTGGTCCAGAGGTCATCAGCAGTGTTTCTTCTAGCTCAATTTCCTTCTCTAGTTTTACTAGTACAGGAGGTTCAACTCCATACCTCAACACAAATACAGAAGTAGAGAGTTTAATTGCTAAAGAAAACAAATAGAAACTGATGGTAACAAACATGCAAAATTCTGAGTAGCTTGACTGACAGAGAACAGCCTTACATCAGTCAGAGGAATAACTGCCTTGATAATGCAAAGAGAAGGAGCAACTCTTGAGTTTCTAGAAGAAATCCTCCCAAAGTGGGTCTTGGAGCTACCAGAGAAGGCAGCAAAAATACTGTCAAAACTACACAATTGAGGTAGCATCCAATTTAGAGAAACGATCTTACAGCTTCCAGCTCTGCACTAGAAATAAATTAGAAGTCTACATTTAGAGAATGATAAAGAAATACCTGCCAGAAAGCTTAAAAAATAAAGACCTTAACACTGTATTTTGTGTTCAGTGAGTTCTTCCAAGATGTACATATATCTACAAGCTGAATGTTGTATTTAAACATACAGCTATAAAAACCAGTGTGGATCAGCACTTCTCCATGAAGAGTCTGATAAGTGTTTGAAAAAATACTCATATTGGACGGTGGTCCTAGAAAAGCTACTTGTTACTTTCTGCACAGAATTAACATCTACTGCATTGCACTTAATGACTGCAGATTGTGCTAACTTTGTCTTAGCTTTTACTTAATAGAATACGTTCTTCAATTTCTTGTTAGGAGCATGTATGGATCACATACCTGGATACAATGCGTCCAATTTCCAACAAACAAAGATACACTTGTCTTGGATCCTTGTGCAAAACTAAAAGGGAAGAGAATAAAAGGGAGTTACAGCTCATATTTACCGTGGGGAGGCCTGTGCAATTAGGTACTGTAAGGAATAGATGACTAACTTCATCGTTCTGCCCAGGGCCAAGCTACATTATCATGGATAAAGCACCATATGCTTTCCAACACTGATTTTCTATTCCATAAGGTGTTTAAACCCATCCTGGCACTCTGAAATCAAACTCTTCTCCAGTCCCTAAGAAAAATATGCTTTATTTGATTTTATGCTGTTCTTTCTCGATATGAACTGGAAAGAAAGATCTGAGAGCTTTCCCTTCCCTATTGCCAAATATATTATAGCAGTCTTAAACATGAGTATTCAACAACTGTAAATAGGAAAATATACTCCACCTGCCCATGCTTGTGCATACAGAAACAGATAGGCATGCACACTCTGTAGGTGAACAACCGTAGGAGAACACACTGCAAGGGATCTAGCAGACAAGTGGATGGCTATGCAGCTAGTCAGCCTAACTGATTTAAACCCTTGGCTGTGAAAGAATAATCCAGGTGATTGTTACCATTTCAGTAAAAATCAGATCCTTTTTCTTACAATTTTAAAAGTTCTGGGCGCCAGCAGTGTCCATCCATATGGCAGATTCACCCAGTTACAGTAGAAGACACAAATTTGCCAGTAGCAGCTCCTCTACCCCATGCTACACCCTCATTTCACCCCTCCCTATCAGCCCCCACCTCGTGCCCCATCCACCCAAAGGTTTTCTTCAGAATTTGGTATCTTTGTGAGGATCTGTCTAAAAACGGGGGTTAAACAATATCCCTGGCCATGGAAGGAGGTGAAAATGACATTGGTTTAAGAGGCAAACACTCAGATGCAAGTATCAGATAGCAGCTGTGATAACAGAAAAGATGCAACACTATTTCAGATATGTTAGCAGTACAGAGCTTTGCACTAGGCTTTGCTTCTCAAGGACTGTGCCTACGTTAACCCAGCTAGTGCCCAACATGGAGGCTGCTTTGCACCCCTCTGTTCAAAGCAGCTTGAACTGCTGCAGGCACTCGACTGCATAGACACACTAAATCATGATCAGGATTGCTAAGAACGAGATGGAAGAGTGGAATGATAACCAAATGGTGTGTAGGTGACCATGACAGTTATTCTGGCTTTTTCTGACAACTTTGAAATGAAAATATTCAATTATTTTTTACTGTTGCACTGAAGTCCAGTTAAGAATAGAAGAGGCAGAAAGAAAGCAATGTCTGTTTTGGTTTCTTGCAACTTACATCTTTAGTTGTGCAAGGAAAAAGGAACAAGGGCCATGAACAGAGGAGGAATATAGTTTAAAACTTTCACACACAAGTAACTACTTCCTCCCCTGCCCCCATTTCAGCCTCAAAATTGAGATGCTCTCAACATGTTCTAAGAACATAGCTGCATGAATGCTCTAAAAAAAAAATCCCTGTGCTTTCTTAGCCAACTAGGTATACTGCCTAATAACTCAGAAACCAAAGGCTGGGAGAAAGGTCATTCAACTCCCCTCCACCCACATACACGGCATCCCCCTCCTCCCCCCCATATCAAGAATATGTGAAAAGCTGTGGATACAATTTTCATATGATGTAACATTTATATAAAGAAGTCTGACTTTCTTCATACTGTGCAGTAACAATATTCAGTAGAAACTAGAAATTCACTCTGAAGAGAAGGTTAATGAGCCAGCTCTAGATTTACAGATGAAACCTAACATCTTTCTGATGTTCAATTTGACATTTAAAATTACTTTGCTTTAAATAAGACTGAAGTGTTTCCTAAAGTGTAAACTGAGTATGAAGTCAGATGTTCTTGTGTACATCATTTACTCCAGTTTGTAGGTCTACTTGTAGGTCTAGAGCTTGATTATGAAGAGTAAATCGAGAAAAGAAAGTTGGCACAGCCATAATTCTAAAAAGTACCAGAGGTCTTCTCATCTTTTTTTTTTTTTTCTCATAAGTCATAATTTTGTCAGCTATAACAGAAAAGGATTAATTTGCCTGAATCCAGAAGTGAAAAATCCCAAGCAGAGACCAAGACATTTGGCTTGATGTCAAAAGGAATCCCATCATGGCTACTCTCCCTTTCTGCTCTCAGGAGCCACTTGATTTATTTTCTTCACAGCCATCCACACTTTTCAGGAGGTGTTGCTACATGTATCTGATGGGAAAAGGACAATTGTCAAATTGTCTTCCCCTGTTTCATTCATTAAGAATGGCTTGAAAGTTTGATAGAGAACATCAGTGGAAAGAATGTTTCATCAAGGAGGCTGCAAGTCTGCTCATTTCGACTGCCAAAAAGGCTCACAGAAGATATTTATGCCACAAAGCAAGCTTGTGTCAAGAGTTACAATCAGACTTCAAAACACTTCTTGGCTATGAGTGAAAGCCACAGCATTAGGAAATCCTCTCTGCTTATCTCAGGGAGGCTAAACAGGTTCTAGTTACCCATCCACTTACAGGAACAAAGATGTTTAAGCAATGCAATTCAAACAAGTTGAACTGAAAAAAAATTAGAACTTATTTTCTTATAGCTCAGTTCTCCTACTCATCTGTATTTCATGGCACTGAAAAAAAAGATACACTCCCTAGTTAAATCAGAATGAGACAGATGCAAATGATGTTTTTTCAACTCTTTTAAAAGATGACTTATTCAGTAAAGAAGGCATGGGCAGTCCAGCTAGCAGGGAGGAGAGCTTGAAAGAAAACCAGTTAATGAAAACAGTGCCTCCCATTTAAATAGCATTAAATGGCACAAAGACTTCAAGGAAATCTAGTAAATACTTTGAGAAATTCATTTGATTACTGAAAACAAAGCTTCTTTGCAATTTTTTGCTATTCTGCTTGACAGGCAGATATTTTGCCTTTAAAAATAAAAAAAAACCACCAACACAAACAAAAACCCCCAAAACACAGTATTTGGCTTGCCACAGAAAGATTTGTATTAATTAGTTTTTACTGACATAATAGCTGGTAGAAGAGCATTTCATTATTTACCATGCAATGAAAGCACAGTTCCTTGTAATTAACAGTCAAAAAAATTTTATTCCATCTGGAAGTATCAGTGTAGAAGCTATTTGTTGTAAGGGGCAGACTGTGCACTGGGGCAGGCATACACACAGCTGGCAGTGTTATTTTTATAACTATCTTATTAAATGGGAAAATGCAAGTGGTTTAAAGTCACATCAAGCAGGTCCTGAAGGAAATGTTAATTACCAACAGACTGTTGTCACTTCAGGCACAACGCCCTGATGTAGTTACCAAATTTAGCAGTCATGAATGCATTATTCTGAGGGCTTTCTGCAACAAGAATGAGCGCTAATACCAAATAAAGAATCTTATTGTGAGTTGACTCCATGGCCCTGTGGTCTTCCCGCACAGGGAAAGCAAAACCACACTTTTCTTTCTCAGTGGGCCTTTTTACTGAAGGAAACACACAAGTTTGCTGCACAGCTGTCACTCCTCCCTTCCTCCCACACAGCAACTTTTAGAAGGTTGGAAAAGCATCATGCAAGTTAGAGCAGTCACTGAACTGATTTTTCCAAGGCTTTTATGTGAACACTAATGTTAAAAGCATTAACAGCTTGCACAAGACATGTACAGTTGTGACAAAGGCTTCGCAAGACTATACATAAGAGATCTCCCTGACCAGGTAGTTATCCACATGCAGATCAAAGCAAGTCTTACAAAAAGATGGATTTACCTAAACCTTCAGATTCAAAGAGATAAGTCTCATCAACTCCAATGGCCCTGCACCAGTTAAGAAAGTTGGCTGTATTATCTCTGGCAAAAAAAGATCCTGATGGAGCATCCTTCTTACACGGAACTTTTCTCATAGGAAAATTCTGGCAAGGGAAGAACACAAAAAATGCATTGTGCACATCAGCATTGCCAACAGATTTCCAAGCATATTTGCAAAGGAAAATAAACTCTAAATTCAGAGTACAGAAACAGCAGTTAGTAACTATTTTATGTTAAACCCACCATATATTCTGTTAAAAAAAGCCACACTAATGTAGAAGGCATTCCACCTTACCAAATGAACAATCCTTAGCTCTGCAACCTCTCCCAGTACTGCCCATAGAGTTTTTCCCCATTTCCCCAAATGCTGGGGTAAAAGTCTTACCGTTGGTTTCACAGGTCCAGATAATTATTCCCCCCTTCCCAAGCTCTGTTCATAGCAGCAGAATGAGCAGAGAGAACCACAGATCAACTATACTTAGCTGCCAGATGTCAACATTTTAGAGCCCATTTTAGAAAGCAGAGAGAATCAGAAGGGAGCAAAGGCCAGTTTCCTTTAAAAAAATTTAGTACTTTGTTTTTAAATTGGTATCTCCAAAACTGAAGAAACTGTTTGAAGGTACACAAGTTGGGCATCTTGTCCTCAAAAAACCCTAAGGATCTGCCACATTCATATAGCTCTTGTATAAATACTATTTGGCATCTAAGACTCCTGCCTTGTGTGTGTGTGTGTGTCCCCAGTTAATAATAGCTCTAATATTAGTAATTATATGACTTACTGGTAAATGTCCATTATTTAAAACTACTGTTTTACTAGATAAAACAGTAAAAGGCAAACACACAAATAAATGGTCTGGATATGGTGAAACAGTTCCTCCTGCCCCCAAGGGAAGCGCTACCAATCAGGACCCATTAGTTGGTGATCTACTATTTGACAAAACCAAGCATTGCTGTAGCTATGCTGGGTACCTGTACACTGAACACATGCTACCTGCACCAGCGTTACATGGTTTTATACTCCGAAGTGACACATCACTATTTTTCATTGCATAAACACAGACTGAAAGTTGCTTGAGATTCACATTTCATCTCAGCCTTGGTTCCTAACAAAAACACCGAAGCCCATCTCCAGGTACATCTCAATACAGACATTTTCATGGCTAACCTATATACTGGAGTTTAGCCACCAGTTTCTGGAATAAAACATTCCACCAAGCGCCAATGGACGTCTTGTTACCAACCCACACTGATGTTATCAGGGGAACAAACGCCAGACTTGGACAAGATCTTCCTCTGGCAAGAATTAATCAAATTACTAGTAAGGACATTAGGATTTGATTAACAAAGTGAATAAGTCATCTGTTGCATAAGGAAAGTTTATCCATGTAAAACACCACACTGTTTTTAATCAGTCTCCAGATACACAGCACACAGAATGCCACTTTGGGAAGCCTCACTCACCTGCTTCCCTTTTCCCACTACTTACAATATATGTGTTATAAAAAATAAATCACAATATGACTCACCCTTAAATTATTTGAGCTACAACATTTTTTAATTGTGTTTTGAAGAACACCAACCAATTGGCAGAGTAGTACCCCATTATCAAGTTCTTCTAGCAGTTGTTCTGCTTTGACTTCTATTCCTAAAAAAAAGGTCAATGTTAGAGTTACTCCAGAGAAGGTGAAGAAGTTTCATACAAACCTAGAGGCGATTTGAACAGCATTCCATCCATCACCTAACTTACTACAGTGTTAAAGACTGAAAATTAGTAGAAATAGGCAAGCTAGCTAAAAATCAAATACCTACTTAATTAGGTTTTAATTAGACTGACAAGATTCAGAAACACAAATTGGAATGATTAATCATCCTACCTCTAAGAGGTGGCAGCTAATAAAATCCAAAACCGAAGCATGCATTTTAATGCAATTGTCCTAGCCATTCAGGCCGAAATACACCAGATCTTAACAGTACTATAGATATTAAGTGTCAGCATTGACCGGAATATTGGAAAGGGCTTTGATATGTACTAGACAGTGATTTATTTTTAACCTCACCCAGCAAGCCAGAGAGCCAGATTGACAGATCTTCCTGCATAGGCACTAAAGTTGCTTCATGCCGCACGGATATCCATTGGTCATACAGGCACACATCTGCCAAACCTGGCCCATGTCTGGGAGTCAGAGGACTTCGGGGACTTAAGGGAAGGTCATCTCCAAACCACACCTGCAAAAGATTTCAGTAAGCTGAAGACAGAGAGCTCAAATATTTGCAGTCAGGTAACCAAAACTTGCAGTTCTGAATTATGTTAAAGATCTATTATTCAAAGAGTAAGTGTTCATTCCCCTTCAGACAGATACACCAAACCAACACAACAGTAACCACAAATGGTGCAGCTCTCATTAGTAACCCCTGTATCAAAAGCACTACTGCATTCATTCTCTTGACTTCTTTTGGTTTAAATTTACATACTTTCCTGAATATTAAATAAATAAAACTTCTATTAAATTTGTGGGGCTTTTGCTCCTCAGCACACTTCAAGTAATGAAATCTGCAGTTTACCATATAATTGACTACAGACTACTGATTTCTCTGATCAAACATTTCAGAGGCATTTTGTGTTTAAATCATTAAAATGATGATGTTAAAAGAAGAAACATATTCCCATATGTTTCGTATGCAAGAACACAACACACTTCATTTCTCTTAAGGATTGCATATTTTCAAACTGAGAGGTACCTTTACATTTCAAGAAAAGGACCACACTGAAATTTCATGTACAAAATTCCCAATGACAGAGAGTCCTTCTGGTATTCTTAACTACTTCCCTTCAGTTCAGTGTGTGTATAAAATATATTTATTTATTTATACTTAAGTGATTAACTACAATATAGGGTTTTTAAAAACACCTCTTAATCATCAAGCAAGTTTTTAAATAGTGTCAGCCTTTGACTTCAAAACCTTCTTAGGTAACAGCACCTAGGAAGAGAAAGGATCACCTATCTGATATAACACTGGGTTATCTACCTTGTCACATCACTCCATTCGTAAAATGAGAAAATTACCATTTTTTTTTTAAAACTAGAGGTAACTCTGGGGATTCTAGCATTTCATCTGCTTCAGGGTAGACCTTTGAATAAAAAGAGTGTTATAAAGAATTCAAATATTACAAAAGGCATTTACCTGAACTGCATTCTGCATGGTCGTCTGCATTTACATTAGTTTCTACCCCTGGGGAAAGAAAAGAGAATTTTTAATACAGTCCCTCCTGCTTTCATGGAAATCCCGAGAAAAAAACAGCCGTGCTGTTCTGGCAAAACATGAGCGGGTCTAATCAGGAATGGAGGAGGGAAAGAGGGAAGTATCTTAGCAGTTAACGTTTGGATCCAGTATTCAGTCAACTTCAGTTCTCTGCCCTTAAATAAAGCAGCAGTTATTACAGCACAGAATAGCAACTAACTTTGTATGCACAAATAATACTCAAAGGTTTGCATTATTTGAAGGAGCTGTAAGGCATTTAGTTTGCCAAAGAGAAATATTAATACTTCTGACCATTCTTGGATATAACAATGTTAGCACTCACTCCTTCCTTCCCAGCCATCACAAGTGTATTTTGTACATGCATGCATATACATATAAGTGTCCTGAGATTACATTAAATACTTCAAAGATTACGAAAATGTTAAAGCAAAAAAATAATTTTGAAGAATGAGATTTCTTCTTGCATAGATACATGAGAGAAATCAATGTTTTTATTAATGTCTATTGGGTTTTTGACTTAGATTTCCAGGCAGCTAGCACATGCCCAAATTTTCAACAGAATGCTGCAAACTATTGCAGCAATATGGTTATCAGGACAATCCCTGGCAAAACAATCCTTAAGGAAAGTTTTAAAGGCAATCTGGTTAACACCTCCTCTCCTGAAGCCAACAGAGTATTTTCCAAAAATGCTTTCAGTCATGGAAAAACCCAGCACAAACTCTACACTGGGCTGGGGATCAGAAAGTCTGTCCATGTCTAGAGCTGCACAGTATTACCAGGTTAGCTGCATTCACATGCACCAGAAGGAATTTCCTCAGCATAATTCTTCACAGTGGCAGTGGAGGGCATTACAACCTCAAAGTGTACCTATCTGTGTCTTGAAACCAGTTAAAAACAACTTTCTTGCTCCCTTACTTAATAGATACAATAAAGCTTCATCTTACTGATTAGGCTGGAAACCAGACTGCAGACATCGACAATTTTAACTCATCTGTTTTCCTTTAAAAATTAATAACTCCACTCTCTCATCCCAGATGTTTAAGCTTTATACATATACAGTATTCTCTCCTGCTCCATCTGTTGCACAACCTCACCTTCCTACAGCAAAAGGCCGAATAGCCCACCACAGAAGACCCAATTCTCAAAAATCCTTCTTCCCCTTCCTCTTACCTAGAAAGTGGAATAGTACCGTTTCCTCCCCATTTTTCTCTCCCACTGCCTTGAACCTCACATATTACATAGGACCACACATGTCAGGCATTTCAAACAACTTACCTCTATGACCACAAACAAGCAACCAGTTTGTTTTCAGACTGAAGCCACTTCCTTGTATCAGGACTGCTAGCACTTCTCAAACTTTATCAGAGAACACTTCAGGTGGTATCTTTCTCCTTCCTTTTATTTCTAGGTAAGGAAAAAAAAAAAAAAAAAAAAAAAAAAGAGAGAGACATCCTCTCCTTGATGTCATTTTTCCTTCTATGAATGAACAAGGGAAGAGCAGTGTATATACCAAGCATTACTAATGAGCATGTTATGCTTCCCACAGCTTTGTCCAGGGGAATACATTTTCCTTTAGCATAAGAAAGCTATTGTCTCAAGAGGGTCACAGTAAGAGGCTTCATTGATTAAAAAAAATAAATAAAACAACAGTAGAACAGCCAGTAGAGAAGTTGGTCTCATTAAAATAAGGAGCTCCATATAGGCTAACAAGAGCTCTAGCATACTAACTGCCAAGGAAAAACAAAAGGCAGCCTAATTCACAGGGAGCACTCAAAACACGAACAAAGCAAAACATTCACACAGCAGCTATCACAAGAATGCTCAGTATCTGCAGTTTTGTGACATGCCTATAAAAAAAACCCAAAAAACAAAACAAGGGAAAAATAAAAAGAAGAGGAAAATTGTGGCACTTGAACTTCGATGGCCTGCTCTTCTCAAACAAGTTATTTTGTAAGCCCATATGCCAAAGGGCTCTCTAGAAAGTCAAACGGCTTCACTTATTATTAAGGAATCTGAGTAACATTTAACAAGAAAAGCTCTGATGATACAGAGTATCCTGCACAAATTTTGAGTTGAAAAAATAATATAGTAACAGTTACCCATTTTCAGATCCCGAACAGTCCAACTCTGAGACTGCAGGAAACACAGATTAGTATAACCTTATCACTTACTGAGCAAGGCATAGGATGAGAAGACCCAGAAGTGTGCCACGTTCAAGCAGCCAGCCTGCAAAGACGCAGAAGGTGCCGTGATGAGGCAAATAATGCAATACCATGTAGAGTCATAACCAGATTTCACTTCTTCTAAAACCAGTTGGGTTCCCTGCATCAAAAAGCTGTACATAATGAATGAATCACATATTTGGTATTGAATTCAGTTAGCTCCAGGTAAAACCATATCAGTTCCTATGCATGCCAGTTTTTTCCACTCACCTTCATTCAACAGGCATTTGGTATTCAGGACTCAGAGCTGTGAAAGAAAAGACCCCAGAATGAAAATGTACTGTATCACATCCCCCACATAGCCTCAGGCCATACCATTCCCGTCTCCAGGCCTGCTGATATCCCCAAGGTGCCTAGGAGGGCTCTCTACCTGCTTCACTCCTTAAAACAGGGGAAGCAGGAGAAACTTGAAAGCACCTCCCAACCAGGGAGGCAACCGGCCCAGCTCCAAGCACAGGCAATATAGAGGTCCCCAACCTCCAGCACCACTCCCAGAAAACACCTCATTTCTGCTGGTGCTTCTGCTGCCAACAGGCTCCATGAGATGAGGGAAGAGGAGAAAGGCTGCCTAGTAGAACCTTATGGCTGGATCAATGCAGCGACACTGATTTACTGTGAGACTGGCGGTCAGCCCCAAATGATATATTGGGGAAGGCAGGAGCTGCCTTCAGCTGGCCAACAGCCAAACTTCCAATAAAGGACTAGAGCTACAGATCAACATTAGGACAGAGACGTGAGAAAAAAGGTACCTATCTTCTGACACGAGGCATAGGGACAGGCATTTCTCAGGAAAGGGGGTGCAGACGTACCCCAGACATGACAAGGCTGTAGTCTGCTTCTGCTTTCTAGAGATGCCCACCACTTTGACCTCAGGCAATCTGAGAAACAGTCAAGTCAGCAAATACTGAAGCACTTTACGCAAATACTTCAGGGTGCTGAACACATGCTCTTAGATGCTACACAAGATAGTCTGCTTAGTATCAGTTGTATCAGGTTCTATACATCATTCACTGGGGCTCAACCAGAAAGACATGCTACACTAATTACAAGCCTTTCTGCAGCACAAGATGAACCAAATCCAAGTCCCATTTTACTCGACTGCACAGTTTACAAAGAAACAAACAAAAAAATCCACAGCTCCGCAGATACCTAAAACATAGATGAAGCAGCCATTGAGCTAGCTTAAGTGGAACCTAAAGGGATTCACAGACTCATTAAAACGCCTTGGGTGCACAGACTCATTAAAGAAACCCTTGGGTAGAAACACTTTTACATCTTCACCCTATATTTAAGATATAACTCACATCATCTTCTATTCCATCAACACGCAAAGGCAATCACAACAGACTAACCCAGAGCAGCCGGAAAGTGTAGATTAGTCCTGACAGTACCTACATAAACCCACTTTTTAAACACTCTGAAATGAAAGAAGCTGTCAAGTCAGTATCTGCTGAAACCTTCTACAGGATAGCCAAGATTTTTTTTTTTCTTTGTACACATATCCTAACATGCAGAAGAAAAGAGGTAGGCATAACAAGATACATCCATGGAGCGCTACAGCAATTACAGAGCCCTTTTGTTGCATTACTGAGTCAGCAGGAGCTCTGCTTCCCTGGTGAGGCCTTAGAGGCATGAAAGAGAAAGAACCAGACTAGTCGGTCCAAAGTGAAGAGCTTTAAGGTGGCAACCAACTCCTTACGTTAAGACATGCTGACTGCTCTCCTTGTGGAGCACCTTTCCACACCTTTTGGTGACAGCGCACACAGCATGGGGCAGTGAGCCCGCTCTCCCCTTCCAAAGGGCTGCAAAGGCTCTGGATTCACCTGTCAGGGCAGAGAAACCCACTTGAAATAAGGGAGGAGCACTTCATCTCAAGAGCCAGCATCTCCGCAGGAGACACACAGACGACTCCTTTACCACAAGAGCATCCAGTCTGGGGAGAGACTGGTGAACACGAGACATGCTATCCCTGCCACTCACTCACGTTCACAAACCCTTCTCCCCCTCCCATTTCTACCCCACACTTCTTCCAGCAGAGCAACGCTGAAGGGAGCATCACTTGATGTCCAGGAAGGAAGCTGCTGGTTGGCCACAGTCAGGAGACATTTATTATGATTTAAATATAAAACTCTGTCTTATTATGAAAGATTCACCCACTACATTTAGAATTACAAACGTGTAGGCCAGCTATGCCTTATAGGTCTAAAGGTATACATGTACTTTCTCCCACGTCTGGATCTGATACTACGCCAAAGGTGACACACAGCATCCCTGGAATACAGCCAGCTTTTGGGCAAAGAAAGAAGCCAGACATTTTGCGGCTTACTAAGCAATACGAATGAGTATTTTAGCCGAGAGCAGTAGGGCACATTTCCTACAAAAACAGCAGCGCATCCTCAAAAGCTTGCATGAGGCACAGGAGAGACTGGTTTGAAGGGTGTTAAGCAAAAACTCTCCCCTCTCCCTTCCCCAGGGTAAGTTTCGCGGCGCTTTGCTTCCAACATCGATGCCAGTGAGGCTAACCCGGCCACATGGGAGCTGCTGCCCCTGGAAGGGTGACCGAGCCGGTCCCAGTAACGGGCTGAGCCCAACACCGGGGTCTGTCCCCGCCGCACCGGGCTCCCCGCGACCTTTGATGCTCAACATGTTTTCAGCGCTGCTCCCATAAACAGCCTTAACTGACCGAGCGCCGCCGCTCCGGAGCTGCGCGCCCGATGCACCGCCGCAAGCGGGAACCCGCAGCAGCTCCCTGGTCCCCACACGCGGCCGGAGCCGGCCCCGCCACCGCCCCTCACCTTACCCGCGGGCCGGGTCCGGGGCACGGCCACACCCCGGTGCGGGGGGAGCTGAGCACCGCCACGCTGCAGATGCCGCCGCCGCTGCTGCTGCTGCTGCTGCTGCTGCTGCCGCCGCCGCCGCCGCCGCCGCCCTGCCACCGCTCGCCGGGCCGTGCCGGGCCCCGCGGTACTCACCGACAGCTGCCGGCGCGCCGCGCTCCCCCCGCGCCTCAGGACGCCTCAGGACGCCCCCGCCCGCCCCGCGCCGGCCGCTCCGTTCGAAAGGGCCAATCAGCGCCCGCAAGGCGGGGCCGGGGCGGGACCGGGCCGTGCCCGCCGCACCTGGCCCTTGGCCTCGGCACCGCCCCTCCCTCAGCTCCGGGGCGGCTCCTGGCGACCGCCGCGGCCCCCCGCCAGATCCGACTTACCGGGGATAGCCCGGGCCCCCTCCGCGGTGAGGCCCCCACCGGGGCCGGGTCAGGCTTCAGCGTCCCGCCCGCCGCGGCGGCACTGCCCCGGGGCTGCAGGCTCGGGCGCTGTGGCAGGCGGCCGGCCCTCCCGCGGGCAACTTCTGCCGTCGTGAGAGCGCGGGCCTCGGCGCCCCCGCCTTATGCCTCCAGCGGCGCTGGGAAGCAGCTCTGCTCCCCCGGGGCAGCGGCGGGGGGCAGCAGGTGCGGGGGCGCGGCGCTGAGGGGGGGCGCGCACAGCCCAAGCTCTTCCCTTTCTGCCGCAGGGCGAAGGGCTGTTCCTGCGCCCGACGCCTTCCTGGGCTGGGAGGGCGGCACGTCGGTGTCCCGGCTGCCCGGTTTCCCGTTGCCCGGAGCAGGCCCAGGGACAAGGAAACCACCCGCCCTGCCTACAGCCCCTGCTGGCACCGGGGAGCCCGCGCCGCCTCACACCGCCTTCAAACGCGCGTACCTGTGCCGGGGGTGTTGCTGCTGGTGCTGTTCAGAGCCTGTAAGCACCAGCAACCAAAAGTTGTAAAGTAAAACAGCCTGTGATGCGCTTTCACAAAGTATAGACACCGTACAATTTTTACTTTGAAATAATGATGCAAGTGAAGTTACAAGTTTATACCATGAAAGGGTGTTTTTTGTCTGTGGGGCTTTTCCCCATCACATAATTTCTCATCTTCTGAAGAAATGAGCTTCCGCGTCTCACATGAACACATTTCACAGCTGAACAGCAAATGATTACAGCATTAATCATTTCAGTTGGTTTATTACCGTAAATATCTGGAATATATTCTTTAATGGAGGCCAGGCGCAAAAACACTGCAATGAAAAAATATGAATGGGAACGTGCATTTCCCTGTTAGTCAACACGAACTGTAACTGCAATCCGCTTAATTGCAGCAGGAATTAACAGGGTTCCTCTGAGGAGCCGGTGGACTCTTTCTGATCAAAGAATATAAATACAAAGAAAATTATACTCATGTGTCAAAATCTGATAGCTATACAATATTCTGTGTATAGTGAACAAAATGAGTCTTATGAATCTGTGGCATGTTTCTATAAAAATTCAATAAAGAAAATGTAATGTACTGTAGGATATTTTTCTATGAAAATAAGTGGCACATGGTCCTTTAAAAAGATGGTTTTCTAAAATAAAATACGAAGTATCCATCACTGCACATCCCAGATCTCACAGAGAAGAGGTGTGAATTTGTGATCACTCACTCTCCATGACATAAGCATCTCTGCGTGATGATGGTTAAATGTCCGTAATTCTGTAAGACGGCCCAGAAGACATGCAAAATGTTGAGGGTTATCTGGGTGGTGAAGTTTGCAGAATTTTTGTAGAATATCCAGCAGGGGTTCTTGAAGCCTTTCCACAGACTCTCTGTCCTTTATGTATTGCCGATCTGGTTATGTTTTTATATGAAAAGAAGTAATTAGAACATATACGCTCTGATACAATATAAATATTTACACTGATAAATGAATATCAAAATTTTCAAACATTTGCACTGGGCACTGATGTTCACACCTACCAAGAATATTTCTTTTCAAATTGAGATAAAATAAAAGTGCTTTAACATTTTGGTTTTGGTTTCGTATTTTCATGTAAGCTTCCCACTTCCAGCTAAGGAAAACCTTCTACTTTTTCAGAAACCTTTTTCAAAAGAGTTCTAACTCAGAAATGTTTCTCTGGGGTTGTATCATCATCTCCCAGTGAGTTCTGCACCTGAGTACATCCTGCGATGCATTGCAACAACTAAGCAGCACAGCATAAGTTCTTGGAGATGTAGTACAACCGAGGAATTTGACCAGTAGAGAAGTGTGAATACAGGTCACCAGGGGGATCAAACCTCTTCACCCTCAAATGAAATTTCTTTCTTAGAAAATACTTGTCTTTTCATTTTGTTCATATTGAAGCATGTATTTGGGTATTTGGAGAGGGAGGAAAAGAGGATGGGGGTTTCTTTGCCACTGAAACTTTTGGTGTAAAAAAAATTCCTGAGGCACGCAGACTCAACGAGCCATGAAATTGCTTCACCTTCTCACCTTCTGTGACACCTGATTTGGAAACCTCAGTGTCTGCCTCCTGTCCTGAAGCATCAGGCTTCTCTCTCCCATTCCCCTGATAGTCAGTTTGACTGAGACACTATACAATTTCTCCATGTGTTGTAGGCAGAGCTGGTTAGTTTTGTGTTGTCAAAGAATTAGTTTTTACAGCAAAGCCTCTAAAGAGAGGGCAACTTGCTACTCTCCTCCTGCTCTTGCCAGCTGGTGTTGGTTCAATAAAGGCTGAAGACCTTCATTGCCATTCTCTAGTCTAAGTCACAGAGTTTCTCAATTTCCCTCTAAAAATGTGACATTCCACAATGGACTGTAACGATGTGCATGTAACCACATCTGGGATTTTCTGAAGGAAGAAGCCTGTCATGCTAAGCTGTGAAGAGATACCAGTAATTTTTTTTAAGCAGGGTATTTAGGCATATTTATCCTTGTATGCAAAACCAGATGGTGTAGCAGGACATTTGGAGTTTGGGTTTGTGCTTGTTTTCTGGTGTAACAGCTGACTATACTGCATAAGCATGTATGCTCGCTTACTCCATGCAGAATGTAAGTTTTTACAAGTCCCAGGTCACACTCCTAATGCTTTCTTTCCAAAACCACTAATATTTAATTTTGGATTAGAAGTTACCTGGAGACAGGATAACTATGGCTGTGAGCAGCGCATATTCTTCCTGTGTCATCTTCAGCTCCCCAATGCTTTTATAAAAATTAAACATGGGAGTTATGAATTCATCTGAGATACCTGTGAGAGAAAAAAAAGGTGTAAAATTTCTTAATTATTGAAATAATCTGTTTATTGCCACAGAGCAGTTATTTAGTACTGGAAGCCTTGACCGCCTTGGTGTGAGAAATTTACTACACAATTCAGGCCTGATATAAGACAATTAGATACAAAAGTGCAAGCACAACCTTGTTTTCCAGATCAGAATAGAAACAAGCAAGGGCCAGCAAATTCTTTTCACACAGTTTCAAAGTCTTTCTTGCAAGCAATTCCTTTTCCTCTACGGTTTTGTCTGTCCAGGTCTTCAGGACAAGTCTCATACATGTTTTTCTTGCTGTCTGCTGATATTCTTCCTGTTTCCTGTTTCCAGTATGCGCATTTTGCAAAACAGTCCCCATGTTCCGTATCTTTACATTAGTTTTATGGAAACCTCTCAGGGTGTATGGTTTAATTCTAGCCCAACTCTACTCTACAGCTAACTGCCTTGGGCAGTTGCTTCAGTTGTCTCCATAGTCTTAATTGCTCCTTTTATGTAGCCTGAAACTTTAGCTAAGCCTAGGATTACCTGTAGTCCAAGATCAACTTGCTTACAACTACTACTACCTTAAAACATAAACTAGTGTATTATAAAGTACAGAGCCATAAATAATTAAAATCCAGCCCAGTTAAGGATAGGATCATGCGATTGTCTCACTATCAGCAAGACCCTTTGGGGTTACCAAACTGGGGCATGCCAACGGGGCTTCCTCTTACTGACTTTGTCATCAGGTCACAATGTTGTTACTTAGCCTTAAGTTACAGTTGTACTTCATTCTGCTTTTTGGTGTAAAAGAGAAGTAGATCCTGTGACATCAAATCTATGTTTGATTTTTTTTTAAACTGGTGTGTGAGTCACTCCGAGCAGCCACCAGACCGTTGACAATAGCTGCTTGCAACACTGAAGTGGTGGCACTGACAAGCCATAGAGATCCGAACCAGTGGTTCTGTAGCAAGAAGTCTTTTGGTCTTCCTTGGCTGAAAGGATGGAAACCTCCTCTGTTCCCACAGATGAGGGCCATAGGATTTCTTGTCATTTTACTCTTAATTTTGAGCTGTTCTGGCAGAAGACTTTATAACTTGGTGTGGAAACCACATGAAATAATGTGATTTTGAGTGCTGTATACAACACAAAGCTGCAGTCCAGGACTGGTAAGGTTTGGAGTGCCTCCAATAGGGGAAATTAAAAATGAAACTCAGCAGGTGGAACTCAAAGAAAGGAAACATGAAGTCACTTGACTTAACTACAGATAAGTCACATTTTGCTGTGACAGTGACAAGTTAGTGGAATGGTTATGTGTCCCAACAGAGTGAAAGTATGGTCTTGCAGGGTGTGGTTTATTTTGTGGCTGAATGATGCATTTAAACATGTGACATGAGCAACCTATGTTCCCTTCAGATTACAAGCCACAAATCTTGTTTTTGTAACAAGTTCAGCACTACTGAGAAGAAGCTAAGTCAATTAAACAAATATATATGATGCGAGTCAGCTCATCCTATGGAAATTAGTAACACAGATGGAGCTTTATACAAAGCAAACAAGTCATAGCATCTAATGTTCTGGGAGTTTTATGTCGTTAGTCACCAGCGAAAACTATTTAAAATTTTCAATATTTATTATTGCTAACTTTTGGGGAACCGCCTATCTCTCTCTTGGGCAGTTTTAAATGCCAAAGTTCCTTACAATGTTACATATGTAAGCAACACATACATATGACGCACCAAAGGCTTAAAGTTCTCATGAATCTAGAAACAGGAAAAAAAGTAAGTCTAGCTGAGCCCTAAGGCAGAGCAAATTAATTCCTTTCATGGAAGTGAATAACTCATCAATGACATGAAAGGAATCCAAGACAAAAATGGATATTTTTAGAAGTGTCTGTGCAAGGTATCACACCACTGGGTTCAATCGTCTTGGCAGCAAACAGGAAACGTGAGGAAGTGGGCTGTGACTAAGATGCCCATCATTTGTTTCTCATATTCATAACTGGATTTTTTCTCTTTTTTTTTTTTTGGGTCAGGTTAGCTTTCAGCTGGATGAATTCATTGTTCTGCTGACCACAAAGCTCCTCAAGTCCTACTGTCAATATAGCAGAAGTGGATGAAAATTATGCTGGTGAACAGGGTGTGGAATGACTAATTCAGGTCCTCATTGGTACAGGCACTGTATAAGCACGTAGTAAAACATTCCTTGCCCCAGAAAGCTTATAATCTAACATTAAGAAACTAAAGCATGGATGAGTGAAGCAAAAAATGAGTATAGATGTGGAAGCAAATGAAATTATGGCAGAGAGCCTCTCTGCACTACTGTATCTCAAACAGAAATAAAACAGAAGAGGTGAAAGGGAGTAAAAAGGGATGTTTCAGCAATGCAACTGATTTACTGCTTTTACTAAAGAGAACAGAACTTTGAAATCTTTAAATAGAGATATGTCACAAAACAATTATGAATGAAACCATGCACAATGAGCAGTTCTGAGACTAGGATAATGGAATTTTTTCTTGATTACTCGTTTTGCCCTCATCCTATCTGTGCTGCAGTTTTCCTGTTATTTCATCATCCTGTATGCACATGTTATACAAACCGCTGTTCCATCACAAGAGGGGGCTGTTTTCTAATAGGATTGAAATGCTTCAGTTTGGATTTAATAAACTCCACCAGAAAGCAAAACCGCAGGAAACAGATGTTTATAGTTCTTACTTTTTTTTTTTTTCTTATCTACTGTACAAGATGTTGTCTCTTCAATTCAGGTTATCAGAAAAAGAATTAAAGGCAATGTGTGCTCCTAACTGGAAAGGCCAGAGGAGAAATTATTTATGTGACTTTTCAAATGTCAGTTACAAATCATACTCCAAAAGTGAAAAAAAATCCGATAGATAAAGTTATAATGTATTTCTGGCCTCAGTGAGAACTGAAGAGTTAACTGGGTCTAGCCCCCTTTATTTAGATCAGATGAGCACTGCATAGTACTGTGACAGATAAGCAGAGCTTCCTGGGCAGTGTTAACGGTGCCTCCTTCTTAACTTATTTTCAAAAAGGTTTCAAAAATTTGCTTCATGCAGCATTACAACAGTAAGAACGTGCCCCTCCGTAGTGTTTCACTGTGCATCATTCTGAACTACACGAAATTCTACCCAGCCACCAGCCTAATTCTTGTCATCTGCTGAAGATACTGCAATTCATTTGATTGATTTCACTGCACTAATGGATGACTGGCTGTAAATCCCAGGGTAGTCAATGGGAGACACTAGCTTTACTGGGTATGGCCCTGTGGCATTAGACTGGAACAGATTTAAACCCATGAGCATTATTCATTCAGCACCCCTTACTTCTTGCACAGTTTCATCACTTTCTGTAGCTTAAGACACAGCACACAGCATTGATTTAGACCTTGCCTTTTTTAGGGTTTTGTTCCTATGATTTCTCTCTGAAGGTAAGATAACTGTCGCTTTCATAAGGTTTGCGGTTTCAGGCCAATAATAATTATCTGGGCAATAATAATCTTGGGATAGATGATTTCACTGTGATATTGAGCCGGTATTGCCACCTTTTTGAGATGAGTATTCTCTCTTCTATTCTGGCTGTTGATTAAAACTGAAAAGATTAATCTATTGCAAGAGGGAAGCTCGAGAGTAAGTACTCATTAACAGTAACTAGCACTGGGTGATTAATATGGATAAAGAGATCTTTTTTTATTGATAAATATGGAAGTGCCAGTAGATATTAAACCAAGGGTATATTAGTAGCTGTTTTATGAAAATAAAATATATTAATTACAAAATTACATCTTATCTTTCACAGTGTTTTATCTACCAGAACTGCTTTCCATGCTGCCTATGAGTCTGCCTTCTAACCTGTTCAAACGCATCAGTGGCCCTTTAAACACTGATCAAATTCACTGTGTTGCTGCTGAGAGCCAAAAAGGGGAAAACCTAGCCAGTAGAGAAGATACACCAGAGCATGTTCGTGTGACCTCCCCCCTCTCATCATCTTGTAGAGGTTAAATGGCCAACTTAAATGAGAGGCTAGCATGTGCCAAGGAGAACTCACAATCAGGATAACAAAACCCCATCTTCTCAAAAGCAGTCAATAAAACCATGGTGAAGCTGTCATTGCAAGCAAAGAGCCTTAGTCAAAATAAAACCCAAAAAAACCCAAAGAAACCCAACCAAACCACAACAAAATAAAAAACCAACAAACAAACCAAACCTGCAAGGGGGATGCAAATGACATTGCCACATACCATCCTTTGGCAGTGGCTTGAATGCCTGCAGTCAGGAGGGAAGTGCGGCCTGGCACACAGCAGCAGCATCTGCACTGCCTTGAGCTAGTCTTCATAGCCTGAGTCTATTTAAATAAAGTTTTTGGGCTGGACAAGCAGGCTTACGCAGAAGAAAAGAGACTGGGTCCTCTGACATTTGTTCTTGTTTTCATGGGTATAAATTAACTCTGTACATACAATTTAAACGCTTTTATCAATTTCACTTGCAATTCAGGAACGTGGCACCGACCAACTTGGTGTGGTAAATTGTGCAGCACCGCTTACAAACAGAAAAGCTCTTTCCTATACTCTGTAATTTAAAGTGGTTCTAACTTCTAAATATTTTGGGCAGCGTGCAAGTTTTGGGTCAAGTAACAGGATGGTAAGTGTCTCCTTCTGTGTGGAGGCATATGACCATTTGGAGGGTTAGACACCTATGATTTGCAGGTGTGTTTAGAAACAAGGGGCTAAATACTGGCCAGGTTGCTGTCTCAGATTAGATTATTTGGACTCAGCAGTGAAGATCATTTCATTTTGTTTCTCTGCACAGACCCCAGCACAATGGGATTTTGAAGCACCACCATTACTCAGTACTAGTAATCAAATAATAAAAGCCAAAGGCAGCGGAAGTGATTAGGTGTCTGTTGTTCCAGTGCCAAACTTTGCCCTTGGTTGCAGGAGTGTCTTGTCCAAATCAACAGGAACTTTGTATCCCACATTCAAGGGCAAAAGATGGCCGCTTGCCAATGCTTTGAAATTGTGACTATTTCTTTTTTTCCTTGGATCCCATTGTACGTCAACACCTGTAACCCATCCAGGAAGGCAACAGTATATTTGACAGTGTCAGGTGTCCTGCTGCCAACTGAACATTTGGGTCCATATCAGAAGATCTGTCCATATCAGATAGTATCTTATTCCCTGATACTGAAGTTAGTAGTACTGCTCTGTAGAATAAAATGATGGAATAAAAATCTGTGGCTCTTCATGACTGCTGAAAGCAGGTATCCTTAGGAAAACAAGCTATAAATGCTCACTGAGGAAACATTCAGCATTTCAGCACTGTTTTTAAAAGTATTGTCCTGCTTTATAATGGGGAGAGTTTGCTTTCAAAAGAACAGAAAGAAACTAAGCATTAAATTACTAGGATGTCAGCCTTTCACAGAATGAATCAGTCACAACTTGGTGTATGCATAGTGAAGCATCACATAAGATGAGTAAGTGGCATGGGCTTTCATTAACATTAAATAAAATGTCTGTATTTCTCATTAAGTCTCAATATTGGGATGAGTAGGAGAGGATTTCAGTCTCAGCAGCAGCTAATGAAAGAATTTCCATAACACCTTATGGAAAGGCCATAAGGGCACAAACAAAGGCAGTCAATGAGCTGCACCAGGACTTGAGCAATATGCTCAAGCTAGGAAATAAAAATACACCTCATCAGCATGAGAATAAAAACGAAGGCTGCTAATACTCAAAGGTCATCACCACCAGATCTCTTGGCTTTTTTATCAGAAAAAATAAATCCATTCTATACAATCAGACTGGGGAAGGCATAAATATTAATAGATGAGAGCAGCTTCCAAGTGGACATGGTGTCAGGTGACAGAAGTCTGGACAGCTTGTGACTTTCAGGCAGGTTCCCCACCCCCAATTTTATGGATACAGACAGCAAGGCTTGACAATAGGACTTATGTGACATTCAGACAATTGTCTGCACCTAAAAATATGTGCACAGAAGTTCTGACTAACAGCAATAATTTATGGCTGATGGCCTGACAGTGTTTCAGACCTCACTAGGAGTCATGAATAATCCTGATCTGTCTGTCATTCATTACCTATAAATTTAATTTCTAAACTTTCCCTTAGCTATCACTGCATTTCCTCTGCTGCTCTCTATTGTCTTTGCATGGTGTTTCAGTTCACTGCATTTAGTCTTGTTTTTTCAGTGAGGTGTTTTTTTTTAAAAAACCAACGTCCCTATCTCTGAATTTATGTGTAATTCTCATGGGTTTTCTTCTTTATTTGGCTTGGGTTTAATCTCTTCTGGCCATTTTATCTCTTGGACCAGTCTATAACATGATAATGGCCAGCTGCAGTTTCTGGTAGCATGTGTCCTTAAAGGTTAAGGCTGGAAGAGGCTGCTTAAGTTTCTATCCTAATATCACGTTTCATTTAGAGTAGGCTATTATTCAACCTAGAGCCCTGGTGTTGAGTCCTATGTCGTACAGGAATGTGAACTATATATTTAATATTTTTGAAAGCTGTATGTGTAAGCAAGGATAACAGAAGAATTTGGATGCCTTTCTTTCATTTCGTTTAAAGTCAAGACACATGAAAATGACTATGATTTAAACAACAAAACTAAGATGTTTCAGTAGTAGGTATTTTCCAACAATTATTCAGTTTGCCTAAATGTGTAATTCTGGAATTTATCAAAAACTAAGACAAAACATGCAGTCTGAGTGACTTCTGGTCCTGTGCAGTAGTAGTTAAATAGCATCGGTAGCAGCAATTAAGTTAACACCGCTACAAATGCAAAGATTTACAAGATGCTTCTGTTAGGCTTGAATTTGTATGGAGTAGAGAAATAAAATACATGGAAAAGGGTATTTGACCTGTATTCTGGCTATTAATGGAAGGAAAGAATGCAGCCAGCAGTAAGCTGGATAATACAGTATTCTCCTGTAATGTAGGGAGGGAGCAATTCTAGCAGCAGTATTTCCTCTTACGTCTCCAACTTGATCCTGGCTTGAGGGAAAATATTTCTGAGAGCCTTTTCCAAAAGCAGTAAGATACATATGTGTGTGTGTGTGCGTGTGCGCGTGCGTGTGTATATACACGCACACTAAAAATGTTATCTTTCATTTCTTGCAAACTATTCAGCCCAGGATTTGTTCTAATCCAGAACTCATTTTTAATTTACCTTGGGTTTTTTTTTCCACCCAGAAGAAAAGAATTGCAGGAAATCTTCCTCTGGAATAAATAATACCACATTTGAAATCATTACTTGTCTTGAAACTTTCCTCTACACAAAATGTTATTCTTTAAATCTATTTCATGACATGTAAATAATATTACTGCAGGATACATTGTCATATTATTCCAGCTAGTCACGTTATGGTATGAAATGCTATCTTTAAGTCCAGTACTAGCTTGCAAAAAATGACTTTGCATCTCATCTGGACTTAATAGATGCAGAGAATTAACAGGGTATTTTAAAATTATGAGTAAGGAAAAAACTATTGGTATGACACAATAGCTTATGTAATGTTCTAGATCAAAGTATTTCCCGCTTCTGCTCTTTATGAACAGTTGACACCTTCAACTCGAAGGTTGATACTGACTGTATAGATTAGAGGAGCAGAAGCTTTCAGTAGTCATGTATTCATATGGGTTAATTTCTCTAAGACCTATTTTAATAAAAAAATTAGGTTATATTCGAGTACAAAAATGTCTTAATGAAGACATTTGGATCCATGACAACTCATTACAGTTTCCAGGAAATATCTCTGTCCTTCTTGGCATACTTCTCTGCGTGCAGTACCTGGACCAGAAGCCACCCATATTCACTCTCAAAGTCACTATTTCCAGTCCATCAAACAGTAACCTCTTATAATAAATTGAAATGAAAGGCACGCAAAAAAACCCTACAAAATATAAACCTACAATTGAGTGTGCTAAGCGAAACTAAATACATACCTTCAGCACGTGAGTCACTCTCATGTTTCCTAACTTCTTTTCAGGGTTTCAAATATGTAAGTATTTACCTAATTTTGCTTATATCAGTAGTACCTTCACATTACTGATTTTAAGAGTTTCAGAACTGAGTTTAAGCCCATTTCTATGACTAGTATTGAGGTTAAATGTTATCCTATCCCTTTCTCCTTCTGACCATTAAAAAGGAAGGCCAGAAGCCAGAGTCAAAGCACTCTCTGACTATAGACAGACTCTTTGATTCTGAAGTTTTGTTACATTTGAGTTTTGAACAACTGATAGCTCTGGGGTGGATGAAGTTTTCTGGTTAATACAGAAAAGGGCAAAACATTCAGTATTTCATCATTGGAGCACAAAGAATACATAACAGTGCAAAACATGACTTTCTGTTCTTTAAGGAACAATCAAGATACAGCCCTGTTTGACTTCTGTTAATTATTAAGATTTATGTCTAGAACCCGTATAATTTGTCATAGCCATTGAGCCTTTGATGGACCTTAAGAAGCAGAAAACATACTGAGAACATGCCATGTTTATAATTCTTCTACGCACCTTGTGCAGTGTGATTCAATTTTACCAAATTGACCCTAAGAATCTGAGTTTCCCTACAGTCAATTCCAGTAACATCCTACCATCTTTTTTTCTTTCTTTCTCTCTTTGAAAGCATAAATATTGTTATTTTATATTAATAATTTGAAATGGTGGTACTTTATTGGTCTTTAATGCTCATATTTTGAGACTTACACTGGGTTTATTTGATACAGTGTCATTCATAATACTTGCAATGTATTTATAAATAAACCTTTACCATATGACCTTTAGACTCAAGGCTGAGTTGGATTTGTTCTAGTTAATATCAAAAACAGCATTCAGATAAACCTGTTGCAATGCTAATAAACAATTCTACTAGCTTTTCAAGGGCAAAATACTGACACAGAAGTGCAATGGTGTGGTTTGGTTTTTCCTCATTAAAAAAGATACTTACCACTATTGCGAATTCTTTCTTCTAAAAGGACAGTATGTCCTGTAGGGAGTTTCCTACTGAAGATCTCAGCTGACCGGAGGAACATGGCTTCTACTGCCGAGCCCTTCAGCAAAGCAATCTGATCGTCATGATCAAGGGTTTGGAAGCCTGGGGAGATGCTAGATATAAGTAAGGCAGCAACAGAAAAGTCCCCGCTATTTTCTGTCTTGGAGTTCTTGCATGTGAAGTGCTAAACGTGTATAACCTTGATGCTGATGTCAGTGGGGTTGCCAGGTGCTGTGGAAATCGAAACCCAGATTCCAGAAAAGGACAGAGATTTTTTTCTCCCTGAAGTTTGAGAATTAGCCTTGTGCTTCAGTGTTCATGGTACTTTAAGAGGAAAATGTTAAGAAAAGTTTAGTGGTGTAGCACAACCACTGTTGTGGAGATTTTGTCTAGCCTGATGGCACTGCCTAACATCTTCTGCCATATTTCCACCAGAGCTCTCTATAAGACTCTCCCTCTGCCATGCTGCTTTCAGCTCTTTCCATACTCCGATGGCAAAACTCAGCATGTGAAGCATCTGATTTTAAAAATTCTACCTTGCATTTGGACTAAGATACAACTTTACATTGAGGCTTCTTGCTGTATTTTAAATATGTGTTTCTCTTTTTGGAAGCGAAGGTCTCTAAAACCCACTGAAGAAATCAGAAGGAATTTGGTAATTTGTGTGAATATAGAGCTGATCCTCTGAAGAACAGGGAGCTGAAGATCATGGGAAACTCTCCTCATACTTGCCAGTGCAGGTACCCACCTTATACCCACCCCCTGATTCTGTGGGGAAGGGCAGAAAAAGATAATGTAGAGAATGAAACAAAAAGGTGATAAATCCTGCCAAATGTACTCTAAGTCAACACTGAAAGTAGCAGATTATTCAGTTACAAAGCTCCTCCATTCATCTTTCTCAACAAAAACTGAATAGCAGGACCTGGATCTTTTTCTGTATTTCTGACTTTAAGTCGCCTTTGCCTTTTCCTCAGCATAAAACCGCTTGGATTACAGAAGTCGGGGGGGGGGGGGGGGGGGGGGGCGGGGTTTCCCACCAACCATCAAGTTTCTAGCTCATAGCTTCACTCCCTGTTAGGTGTGGATGTGCACTCATAATCCCGTGCTTAAGCAGTGATTAAGGAGCAATGTTAGCATCTTTCCACTGACATTGCTGTACTCCTTTGTTTAATTTGTGCTCCATTCATTTCCTGCGAGCCAATATCCCAGTTAGCTTAAAAAAATATATAGTTACAGCTGCAGCGCTGAGCTTTGAAGCAAGCCCATAACACACAGAGAAAGGGTCAATATAATGGGAATAACAGGAAAATAATGTTTTCATACAGCTCAGCATTACTTGTCTTACAAGGAACCTGTACCATGCCGAGTGTTCACTCTTAAGGTAACATCAGCTTAGGAGTTAAAAAAATACTAATGATAAGTTCACGTTTTCAGTGCTTGTCCATAACACACTCTGCAAGGACCATAACGGTTGGTGCCACCAACTAGGGAAAGTTCTTGTTTAGGATGCACAATTCAGTGCATGCCATGACCTAGAAGCTTTGCTAGAAAGGCAGCAAAGCCTGTGAAGCAGAGTCTAGCAAGTGTTAGTGGTAATTTAGAGGCAGACTATTTAGCATTGTGGTGACAGATGTATATTAAATCTCTTTAGAGACACAACCCCTTCTCTGAGCGTTTTGTTTGTCAATAGATGAAGAGTGCCACACCTCAGACTGGCAGAGTTTGAATTATTCAGTGTATTATTCCTCAGAGCACAAAACTACTTTTCTTCAGTGTCTGAAGAATGCATATGTGTCAGAGAAGGAGGCCTTTTTATGTAGCTTTTAAAATATACACAACAATTGCCAAATGGCAACTGCAAGGCGTGTAAGCTTTGCAATAAGAAAATTTACCCCAACACAGTGGATATACCTGGTAGTTTTTTAGTGAATTCCACAAGAACCTGCACATGACTGGTAGCCATTTCTGTTAAAATCAGAAAATTTCCTTCAGCACTGAATTCCTCATGTAACTGTTAAAAAATCAAACAAAATCTGTTAATATTTGTTGTCACTTCACATTTAAGAGCATAAAATACAAGAATTACCAGACTGGATCAGGCAAGAGGCATTTGTCTCCAATGGTTGTCAAAAAGAGGTATTTTTGAAAGGTGATGTAAGAAGTAAAAGAAGTAGACAGTGTCCTTTCCTCTGGAATATCTGTCTCACTTTCAGTGTCATGTCTAGCAATCCATGATTTAGGTACTTCTTGAGCTTGAAGTTCTATGTGTACTGTAATATTTAACCAAAAGCTTTGTTATCCATGAATTTGTCTATTTCTTTTTTTAATACATTTTTGGTTTTGATCTCCTCAACCTTTCATGGAAGTAAGTTTCACAAGTTAGTTATGGGTTATTCAACCCTCCCCCTGCAAGTATCTTCCTTTTAGTTTTCAAAGTTGATGACTTAAGAAATAATTTTCTACAATTATTTTGGTTTGGGTTTTTTTTTTAAGATTGAACATGACAGTTTTTTAAAAAATATATCTCAAGCCATTTTTTCTCCCTGTTTCCCAACAATTTTTCATCCTACCATGAAATCTCTTAAAGGGAAAATGGAATTTCTGGAAGGTAGAGAGGGAAAGGAAAGAAGAAGGGATGAAACAAAAATCCAAAACTGGAAAATGTTGGGAATTTGGGTTCAAAACAATAAAATATTTTCAAGATTCCAGGCTGGTATCTTTATAGAAAGGAACCTTGGCTGCAAGTCAAAATCACTGCCTATACTGACAATGCAAAAAACAAAGCTCCAATCAGCAAAGGTTAGATTTGAGCATAAAAGTGTATTTCCAGAGTTGAAAGCTTTTTCTTAGCATCCAAGTTTGATAAACAAAGATGCAGTCTAACTGTTGACTGAATTGGAGAGATTCTGCCCCCTTGCAGCATCTTTTAACAGTAAGCTTTTACCCATAGTTTGCTCTACTACTTACTACACCTACTTATGCTGAGTACAAATATTTTCTGCTCTGTAATCCTCAGCTTCATCATCTGCATCTCAAAAATTAATTCATCAATGTACTTACTAGTTTTTTTGACACCTCCTGTGGTATTTGTTGTTTACTGTATGAATCCATGATGTAATCAAGAAGATTCTGCTGTTCTGGGGTAAATTCCACTTTCTCCTATACTGGCAAAAAAAAATCTCATCATGAAATGCAGTCACAGAAATGATCTAGCATCTCTTGCTTTAGGCAAAAGTTATACATCTATTTCTCACACCTGGAGACCAAACAGACAAGAGGTTTGCTTGTCACTAATATTTCTATGAAAGTGTATGGAAGAGAGGCATATAATGCTTCTAAATTGCATGAGTGTGTGTGATCTAGTATTAGAAATAAGGAAATGCTTAGCAAATAACTAGGTATGCTCAAACTCTAATATCACGCCTCACCGTATGTAATATATACCTGGCATATATATCACAGAAAAAATACTCCATGGATTTTATGGATGCTTTACTGAGTTTTGACTGAAAATATCAGAACTACTGCTATACTCAAGGTGTTTTCTTGACTTCGTGGGCGATGGAGTTTTAATTAATACAGACAGCTCCAGAGAGTTTGCAAGTACTCTATATTCACTGTAGTAGCTGCATTTAGCTCAAATATTACCACCACTGTATGAAATATTACAAGAATTTTCTTACCCTATATATTTTAGTTGTAGATGTCACTTGTTTCATGTCATGGACTTCATTATCTTCGTTGACTGTCTGATCTGGGGGCTGTTTCACATTTTTCCGTAGCCTTTTTGACTTGCATTGTATTTCTGTTAACAGACCTAGAACACGTAATACAACAGATAGCAATTGGATTTATGTATTCCTCAAGCACAGAGCAGGTACATAAATACGCCCATGGATGCCCTTTACACTAACAAACCCACTTACCTGTGCAAATCATTCCCAGAACATGTCATTATCTTTGGATGTGTGTTTAATGAGACATGCTAAGTACACACTAATGAGTAGTCTAGCCCAGCAGGAGCCCATCTACAGAACAAAACAGTTCTGGTGGCCCAGCATCCACACAGCGTGCATGTCAGGGGTCTTGCTTTGGACCAGCTCTAATGTGGTCTTACAGGCAGAAAACCCATTAGTGATGGAGTGCGCTGGAGCGTGTCTTTGGTTTTGTTCCATCAAAAGAAAACCCCTTCATGTGCTCCAACACCAGAACCAAAGTGTAATAAATGGGGTCAATTGGAAGACTGTCATCAAAAGTGTGCTACTCATCTGATCCAAAACGGTAACTGAGGTAGAGCTGTTCTTACACAAAGAGCAGTGAATGTTTTCAATAATCTTTAAGCAATATTATGTCTGTAGGGCAGAATCTTCACACGGAAAGCCCTTTCAGAAGAGAGGATTACAGGGCTTTAGCCATTATGGTGTTGCTATACAGATAGACCAACAGCTGAAAATGTAGGCTCGGAAGTAACTCAAGCTGGCAAATGTACCTGAAAGATGCATTTATTTAAAATGTTACCTGGTTGGTCTTGCTATTTTCCATTTCATTGTATTAGAGGACTGAATAAAGCCCTGGTTTTACTATAGCGTTTCACTCACCCTAATGAAAGCATTTTTGCATTTGTGGTTTTTTTAATTTTTTTGTTCTAGACTACATTTCAGTACCTTGAACCAGGGAGCATCCTTGTGTGGATGTCATAAAAACTAGCAATTTGCTTGTGCTCACAAAAGAAAGGGACAATAGGTGCCCTACACAACCAGTGGAAGGCAGCCAGAAAGTACAAATGAAAAAGTAAACAGCTAAGTGTTCATCTAAAAATAAACCTATCAGCGCAGGACTTCTTTTCTTTCTTTCTTACTTTTTTTTTTTTTTTTTTAGTTTCTTTCAAGTCTCATTCCCGTTCTTCGCCTTTGAAAATGCAGAGCAGGAAAAGAGGCTCATTCAGTGAGTATATGATAGTGGAGGAAGATACCATGAAAACAGTGAATTTTGTTGTGAATGTTTTTAATTTCCTGTTTAAGCACTATATAAAATAACCTACCTGAACTGCTGAGAGAAGAGGAAATTTACATGATTAAAATAAGACCTGCAAATAATACCTTGAAAGGGGGGAATAGGAATGATGGAGATAATAATTGGTATCGAGCCATGTAATTTGTGCTGCCACACAGCATCATAGATTTCTAAAATATTCAGTGCATCCTTTGGCAGTGTTAATGGGCTTGTACTGTTTTCCACAAGCTTAGGGTCTGGTCTACTACCTTCCTAGGGAAAATTTGGTTTACATTCGCCTTAAGTAGTAAGACAGATTTTTCTCATGCTTCCTGTTAGTGAGTAGTACCTTGACATCTTCTTCTGGCTCCCTTTAATTTAGCTGGAAAACTCATGTGAGAGACAGGACTTTACTTTTTAACTCAGAGATGGCTAGGTTGCAAGGGGTATTAAATGGGTATTACCTTCCAGGAAGAGCGGCAGAACCTGGGTCTTCCTTAGGTAGATATTTCACCCAAGAAACTTCTTGCAGTTTATATCAAAACTACAGCAAATGACTGAAACTGATGGTTAGTAATTTTGATCTGTCTGTGGTTTGTATATAAAGGGCAGGTTTAGGACTGTTGAGTAGCCATGCTATAAATGCCTATAAGACTTTACCTCCTTGTTCAGAAGGAAAAAAGAATCCACATAACTTGCAATTACAATCCTATAAAATGAGTAAGTGAAACAAAGTTCAAGGTAATCTTTTATTTCCTAGTCTCTTTTTTTTTTTGTTGTTGTTGTTTCCAAATAAATGCTTTATACTACTAGAAGCTTCATGTTTTACTGTCCTGGATTGCCTTGAACTGAAAGCAATTATACGGCACACTCCTACTTAAAAGCCATTAAATAGTACCTTGCCAAACATCCTCATTGCAGTGCATTAGAGCATGGTTATGGTTAAGTCATGAGCAACACAAGATATCCAGTGTTTCCATCGCAGAGAGAGAGTCAGGTGGCAGTGGCACGCACTGGCTTTTATTTCACATATGCCAGTTTGTGAAAACGATAGGCCAGTTTAAAAGTTTCATGTGGGCCCAGTCAGTATTACTTACGCTGACCTATTTTTTCAGTGGTGGGTGGTTTTTTGTCCTATTGAGTCACTCAGGCTATTTTGAAGCCTCAAAATTTTGGAACAATGGATCTGGGATCAGCACCACAGGGGACTTATTTTCCCCTGACACTTAGGGACACATGGAGGCTGTCATCAAGTGGTGGTGCCTGCTCATATATTTAGGTATTGCATGAGAATATGTCATATCTCAGGATCTTTGTGGCCTGTTCAATTTGCAGAATGAAAGATTAATTACATTATGCTGGCAATGCATTCCAAATATTGATGGAGCTTATTGTTTCTCACAAAACCAACAGTTAATATAGCATCTTCTGATCAGATTGAGGGATAGAAGTATATTAAAAATTCCAAGTAGATTAATTTCCTGTATGAACCTAAATTGGTTTCACACATATGTGTATGCTAAAATGATTGGAGCCATCAAGAAAAATAAATTGTAGCCCTGTTCATGGAAGGTGGAAAAGCAGATGTTTTCAGAGTGTTTTCAGGAGCAAGCTTTCAAAAATAATGGATTGGCAAACATTTTACTCAAAATTGAGTTTTAAACGTGTTTAAAGTTGCGCTCCAATATGAATATGAAATGAAGTTTATAACCTGTCAGTCTGAACAGCATATTTACTTTAATATGAAACATTATTAAAGTCCATCAGCTTCATTTCTGGAGACGATTCTACCTATGTGCCTATATGCAAGGCAGGAAAATCTATAGTGCCATAAGAAAAGCTAATGAGACTATAAAAAACGGCTATCCCTTAGCAGGCTTTGTCTGATTGCTGGGTGAGGTCTGGGAACATACACGTGGCAAGTCCACAGAAACTTCCTGCTAGTAGCAGTCCTTCTCTTTTCTTGAAAATGGCATTATTTGAATGCCAAAATTTGGACTTGGCTAGCAAGAACTTGCCAGAGAGAGCCCCGGAAAGAGTAGCCAAGGGAAGCACCAGGAGTTTCCTGCTCTGACTTCCAGAACACTGCAAACCCCTCACTCCTGGGGAGTCTCCTGTAGATTTGCTTGCCATGACTGCTTTTTCTTCCCGCCCTAGTGGACTAATGGCTGTTATCTAGTGCAGAACAGCCCTTCCTTCACCATTTTCTCGGCTCTTATACCCTTGTGCCCCTGACCACCAACTAAATTCTGTTGCTTATAAGTGCATTTGCCTTTTTCAACAGGATTTGATGCACTGGCACAGCATCATCTTTAATGTGCCTTCCCCCTGCCAGATGACACCTTTTATAGCTTTCTTATTAAAACCAGCCCAATTAAATACAGTATTTGATGTGTTCTCTGCACACTCTTACTAAATGATGCAAATACCTGTATACATACATTCAGCCAACATGCCCATTTGCTTGCATTTCCTTAGGCGGCACTCCTGGCATTTTCTCCTCATGTACATATCCATCTCGCAGTTGCCTCCATTTTTACACTTGTATACTGCATTTTTTGTGATGCTTCTTCTGAAGAACCCTGCACAACACAGTAGTGACATAGATAAAAGAAAACACTCAAAGAAGCAAGGTAACCAAGTTAAAGAGCACCTCCACCTCCACCAGGTTTTCCGAATGACACATGTTCTGCTACATTGCGAGTTTCTTTCTGTGCCTACACAACTATGTTCTTGATGTTTGTACTGAGAATAGTATCAAAGTTATATAATTTAATAAATCAACATGGTAAATCACATGCCCAAGTATTAGATATTAGCCCAAAGGTCCTGGACTGTGAATGTTGGGAAAATTCAGACCCGTACCTGAAACCTGCCAGGAGCAGGTTGAGCACCAGGTCTAGAGCAGTAGGCTGATACCATATGAATAACCAGTGAAAAAAATACAAGTCTCTTAAGTCTCTTGAGATACAGATTCACAGAGAGTTGAGTAACTCATCACAGTTCCCTCAGCTCCTGGGAGCTGCAGAAGCTCCATGTACTAGTCTGCTTGCCCACCCCCAAGTGTAATAAGGAAGCTGCATCATATCTGCCTGTTGTACATGCGGCTCCTCCCATTTGTAGGGTACTCCAGCCTCATTCACTAAATATTGCCCACCTGATGAGTTAAGCAGTCACCTAACTTCACCTGCACAGGCAGTTCTACTGGTATTGTCACTAGATTCACTCCCAAATTGCACAGTGGTAACTGCAAGTGGCAACTGATCCAAGAAACTGAGAGGACCTTCCCTCAGTCTGTCTGTATCTCCTATATGGCCACTGCCTACCACACCTCTGAGAGTGGCATCATGGGCAAAATGTGGAGTGCTCAAAATATGAAATGTAACTAAAAAAAAGAGTCATCACAGTGTCTTTGCTGCCAACCATGACTTGAATGTTTCCTGAATTTTTAGTGTGACTCACCATGTCACCACAATCTCTTTACATTGTCCTTTGTATGGCAGAGAGTATTTAGCATCAACTACAGAGAGAATTAACCCTGTCTGGCATAGGAGGGAAGCTCAGTTCTCCTCACATGAGCTCCGATTACTGAAATAGACTCCTGGGAGCTTCTGCTGGCACATCACTGATTTATAGTGTTCTTCAAACTAGAGCTCTGTGTAAATTTACATTAACCAGAGCTATTCACAAACATTTTGCTTTCTCATTGGCACCAGCTGGCACAATAAAAACACCATTATTTTGCAACCTGGCACTTTGATACACTAAGAGAAGCACCAGATGAAGACCCAGTCTCCCATACTCAAATCATAGGGAAAATTCAGGTGTGAATCTGAGTTGCTGTCCATTGCATGATTTGTCTGTGTGTTTTCAGAATACATTGAGCTAAGATGCCATCCTGCTGAATCTAGGTGAGAAAACAGATGATATGGTGATTTTGCCATTGTCAGATGATGATTTCCCAACTTTGGCCCAGGTTTTTGTAGATGCATAATCTCTTCCAAGCACCACTGTGCAGCTACAGTAAAACAATTCCACTCTAGTCACAAAAAATCTGGGGTTTCTCTGAATCTGCTATATATCCTGCTTGAAATCTCTCCCATGCTGTCTGTTTTACTGCTTTCATTTCAGATAAATACACTTGACTGGCATCAGTCTCTTTTGAAATGCAGATTGCTTAGAAACTCCAGCAGCCCCAGGCATTATTTTTATTCATCATTCATGTGGCATTTAATACATTACATTTACTGTCCAGGGAAGGAAGAAAAAGGCCTGGATTTTAGCTGTAGGTTCTCAGTGTCAGTTAAAGGCAATTCCATCTACTTTACATAATTTATAAATTTTGTTAAATTTAAATCCTGTAATTCATTACACATTAATTTGTAGTAAATGTTGAAAAGTTCTGCACAAATATTTATGACATTCTAAGCCTGATTGATGACTTTATCACTCACTCTGTCCACAAGGTGTGTGTTTGCTTTTTCATGGAAGAGCAAAGGAAAAGAGCTTTAGTAAACTGACCTTTTAGAGGTATGTAAGAGTGTGAAAGACAAAGCCAAAACTAGGGATGTAAAAAGGTAGGAGCCAATAGGATTCAGGCAGTCAAATATTTTCTCTTGAAAGCAAAGTTTTTGAAAAAGTGAATGATGTGAAATGGAAAGTGAAATATCTTTTGGCGAAAAGTAGTTTTACCCATACTTTTGCTTCAGTTTTATGATGAAGTGACTCTTGAATCATTGTCTTATTGAACAGCCTTCTTCATAATTAATTTTGAAACTGGCTTTTTTATATTAATGGAATTTCTAAATATATTATTCACTAATAATTCAAAATGAACTTAAACTGCCTGAAATATTTTATATGTGACCTTCTGTAACTGGAGTAGTTTTACAAAAATTCAGAGGTAAATCAGAAATTATTTCTGTTAAACTAATGATGGGGAAGCCCCAAAAGCTGAAGGTTTTCTGGCACCGTCTACCTTTTATCTGATCTTGCCAAACTACAAAAAGCTCATGTTGACTGGAAATGTTGAATTTGCTTTGTTCTCTTAGTTAGTCATGAATATGATTAATTATGGCTAGAGTTGATCTGATGCTACTGATGCTGGTTTTTCTTATGGAAATTATGAACGTTGAAGGAGGACAGCTATTAAAAGTATAGATGAAAGCTTTCTAAATATCTCCATTTTCCTCCCTGATGGCCAACTGCTTTGGGTTTTTCAGTTTAAAAGTTTTGAAGTTCACACTTGCAAGCAAAGAACGTGCTCCTCTCTGCCAAGACATGCTACAGCTCATGCCCACGTGGCGGGTGTTAGTGCAAGGAGAAGATTAAAGCAGGACCCTTCTTTGCAGAAAGTATTCTCTGTCTTGACTTGAAATCAAGCATTACCAGGTGTGGTTTGAAGACTACAAAAACTCATACTGACAGCCTGTGCAGAGGGAATTCACAACTAGCTTTTCTCTCAGCAGAAGTGATTCTGTGGCTTTATTAAACAAGTGTGATACTATGTCCTACTTGTTCTGCAACACATGAAAATAGCCCTTAAACCCCAGTATCACTATACAGACTAAGGCTATACCAAAAATCTTTGATGTCTTTCTGCAAAGGTTGTCTCAGAAATGATGTCTACAGCAGCAGGCTTTAAAGCACTCTATATTGTTCACTATACTGTAGCAATGCCTGTGAACTGCCTCATGCTTTATGGACCACAGCCATGATGCTGCTGTTCATCAAGGCAGCATTTTCTAAAGCGATATATTAGAGGTGAGAGAAACCTCAAGGAAGCCTTTTCTTATTTTTATAGCGCCACAGGCAAATGTTGTATGACAGCAAGTGTTCTGTCTAATCTGCTTTTGCATAATATGTAAAGTATTAATGAAATAATTCATACTTACTTGTTAATGGATGGCAATGTATTAAAAAAAGATATAGAAATATATACTCCTGACCATATCTTTAGATTAATATTCTCATGAGGGATGATAAATAAATCGTAATATTTGTTCCTTCTGCCCAAGAAAGAAAAACAAAAAGAATGGAGGGTGTTGCTGAATGCATTACCCAAGAAAGAAATGAAAAAAAAAAAAAATTAGCATATTCATCACAGAGGATTGAATCCCATAAAAATACACGCAGAGCTTCCCCCTTTGAATAAGAACGTCCATGGAATCAATGGAGGAGGGGTGCTGCAAGGTGAGCACTACTCCTACAGAAAGGGACCTGCATATTATTTTGGACACACATTGAGCATGAATTAACAGTCTTGTCACCAAAAAGAGGGGCTGATCTCATACTTGGATGTGACACACATGAGATAGTTCTATTGCACTTAAAAGAGCACAACTAACGTACTGAGCACAATTTTGGTAACCAAGATTTGAAGGTAATATATACCCATGTGAAAAATTCCACAGATACTCAAGAACAATCAAGGTCTAGAAAACATAGTAGCCTCTTCACCTTGTCAAACAGAATTACTATCCTCAGCACGTCTTTTTACTGAATCAGCTGGTACTTTAACAACCTCTGAAGTTTATTGTAGAAACAGAATGCATTATCTTCAAATAACTTTTACTATGTTTGACCAAGGGTACTATTCTTTGTAAATGATGTTGCAGTCATGAAAAAGAGCTAAAACATAGAACAAATTATCCCAATAAAGCAGTAAAGGTATGGTTACATAGAGTGATTCAAACTGAATCAATAGAAAGCGGAACATGTGAGGTTTAGCCTGAGTATTTACCTGGTGGTTTTAGCCTCTCTCCTAGAAGCATTCTTTACAAATTCCATAGTTTGTAAATGTAAGTCTTTGAAAAATTACTAAGACATTTAATAATGAAGTTAATAAACAGTAGGAATAGCTTACTAACAGAGTAAATATATCATTATTTTGAATCTTCACATTAAAATCAAGTTTAATCTGGTTTAAAATGACAGCATTCGTATGAGTTAGTATTTTTTTACTTTGAGACTATTCACACAGACAGCAGAAAGAAACAAATTTCTTATTTATTGAAATATTTGAGATAAACTATATGATCCTTGACTGTATTCATGTTTAGAGTGGTTGATCAGTATGGTCAGTTGTGCCCTCATAAATTAATTGGTTATAGAAAAGGCAAAACCCCCAAATTAGTTCCAAGTCTGCTTTCAGTGACAGTGAGTTCCACATTAAGATATTTTAGTGCTTCAATAACGTCCATGCTTTAGCCTTTATCTGTAGAACAGAAATGATAATGAAATATTTATTCACAGAATAGAATGAAAAACCTGGTCATTCTTCTTTCTATAATGTACCTCAGTCCTGTGACAGAGTAACTGTCTTTAGGTATCATAGTTATTCCATCAGCATAACCTTTTTGTCTCTCTGCTAAAATATCTGGTAATCATGCTTCTAATAATGGCAGTTATTTTCTATATCCCACCTGTCCTGACACCAACCTGTGAATACTGTTCCCCTAAGCAGCAAGATATTTGTCTTACAGTTACCACCAGTTCCCTGAAGAAGCTCCCTCCCTAGGAATAGGGGCTATCCCTAAGAAGCAAGTCTAGAATTAGAAATCCTTTCATTTCACAAACCTGAAGACACCTGCCATATCCCTTGGGAGCTGAGGGAATGAAATTCTCTGGGAACAGTCTGCAGGTGGGAGCTGACAGCTTTCAATTCCTCTCAATGCACACTACAGGAGGTGTTTGGGCTGGGTTTGCAACTGATTTCTAGGGCAGCCTAGCACTGAACTCCCAGGGGCCTCCATGGGTTTGGTTCCTTCCACAGGCAGAAACCAGCATCAACAGCTACCAAGACAGCAGAGCGAGGCTGCCAGGCCCCCACACAGAAGCTGTTCTTCAGTTTAGCAAGAGCTAAGGATGGCTTAAGAGCTGTAGGTTGTCCAACTGTGCTCTAGGTTCACAGGACAAAAGTGGAAGACACTGCCAGTCCTTCTCAGGAAAATACAGAATAGAGTACACCAGATCCAAACTTAAATCTCTAAAGTGATTAATGAGTCAGATAAAATTAACAAGAATGAAAAAATTAAAATTCAGAAACTGCTGTGCTTATTAGCTGAATTGTATTCTGCAATTTATTTCATCCTACCTTTGCATCCTTCACAAGTAAGGGCATTGTAGTGGTACCCAGAGGCTTTGTCACCGCAGACCACACAGAGCTCTTCTCCTTTCACTCTTCCCGTGGAGTGACCCAGTCTAGGCTTTTTAGCTGCAGGGATATCCATTATCTCCGTCTCCCTTGTGAAGAAGGTCTCTGAGGGTATTCTCCTGAGCTCATACATCCCAGGAGAATACCATTCCTCATGCTGTGGAGGGTAAAAGCCAAGGTTGGAGTAATAAGGTGGTGATGAAATCTGAGGCTGAACTTGGGGAAATGGCACACTGTTGTACTGTGTGTAAGGTGACACATCTGCATCTTGCACTGGAGAATTCATTGGCTCTGAAAGGACACCTGGAAAATAATAATGCAAAAAGAATTTCTATTACTACTACGAAACTTCAGTTATCAGAGAAGTTTCTACTTCCAGACATCCATCTCAAAAACAAGGCATAATCATAAAGATTGCACTGTCTGAGCTCAGATTTGCTGTGGTCCTGGTCCTATGCAAACACATTTCAAGAAACTTTAAAAGTAACTCAGCCATTCTCAGCCACTCCTTTATTATTGGTGGAAATGTCCAGCATTGGCACTTAAATAAAAATATCTTGAAAGATACTATGAAGCTAATTGTATACGTGTTTAGTTTACAAGAGAGAGGAATCCACACCACAGAGAAACTAGCAACCCACTAGGGAAAGACAACAAGAGGAAGACTTAATTAGAAGACTTAATTAAAAGAAAATTAACTTTTTAAGAGAGTCTGAAAGGCGAGAGTGACATTACTGTGAAGGAGCAAGGGAGATATTCCTAATATAAGTGGTCAAATCCAACCTTTTTGCCATCCAGCCTCCAGCAACCACCCAGCCAGCCTCTGCAGCCTGATCCCCAGCCCCTACAAGCCTGTGACATTCATATGAAGCACCTCTGAGCCAACAACAAACCTGGCAGTGGTACAAGAATGGCAACCTTTCCTGTCATGATCAACACAGTATCTGGTGGCTACCTTAACTTTGCCCATTAAAAAGCAGGTTTAAAAATGCAAACAACTGAAGTCTCATTTTTTTCTGTGCTACAAGTACAACAACATCTAGGAGTCCCTGGATGATGTAATTAAAATCAAGCCCATATCAACCAGCTAAAAAGAGTAATTTAAAAGTTATTTGCAAACTACTTCATATTTTCTGGTGGAGAAAGCCACATCTTGCTGTTTCGTGAAAACACTCACACAATTGCTTCATTGGTTCCAAGAAGAGAATCTGTGAAAAACAGTGCATATTTCCAGGAAGATGCTGAGTCTCACTTTTATTGCCGTCAACAGCAGTATTTACAAGGAAATCATAGATTAATGTTCATTGATGACCATTACTTAACAGTGCTTCAGAAGCACTCCAGAAACATTTTTGCTGACATAAAACTGGTTCCCTGGCAAGTCTCCTTCACTTCTGAGGAATCAGAAGCAGTGAAGAAATGCTAGCTTTTAAGAGGATGGAACATCTATAATGACAACAAAGAATAAAAATCTGTAGTAGAGGATCCTTCCCTCTCCTTTGTCTCACTTCAGTTAGTGCCAGAAACTAACCTTTTCATTTCACCTACTTTTTCCACTTTCAAGGTCTCATGCTTTTGCTCCACAGCCTTCTGCCCTTCCTACTTCACTGTGCTGCAGAAGCCATACAAATATTTTGGATTTATGTGATTGCTGTATTGTCCACAGCACATCTCTGCCAACAGCAAACCTTGAGGCCCGAGTTCAAGAATAAGCAGCAAGATTTACATCTGGAAGAATGTGACACAAAGCCAGATGAGAATAGTGGTGTCATTTATTATTAACAGTTTAATTACGGTTGCATTTGGTTGGTCCAGAAGAGGCCAGGGCCCTAGGTACTACCCTAGCAGAATAGCAGAAGGCGTGCCCCAAACCCAAGTTTATGCCCTTTAAATAAACAGCATAGACATACGGAGACCTGAGACAAAATACAGGCATCTGGGGACTTTATGGAAGAGCCTGGAGGTGAAGTTACAGCTTCATGCATCAAATGCAAACCATCATCAATACCCGCCAGCTGCAGCAGTGACAAAACACATAAAGGATGATGACAGCAATGATTTGAAGCTGACCTTTATTGTTCAGTATAGGTTTAATGACTGGGTGGTCTTTCTTTAATTATAGTTACTATTTGTTGAGACTGACGCTTGTTAGGACTGGTCAAGGTACTTCAGGTACAAAAACTGGTGTTGTGAGATACACAATCATTATACAAATTTTTCACTCTCTCTTTGGAAAGGAATCTGTTCACCGTGGAGTCCTAAGCTGTCATTTGCTAGTTAGTAATTACTTAGTTGATTGAGCTTGCTACAGGAAGGTGGGACGATGCCAAAATGAAGAGGAAGAAACTGTTGATTTTTAACTTTATACCATCCACGGTAAATTCCACAACAGCTCTATACCAGCCTCCTGAACTGCTTGGGCCTCTGGAAGAGCAAGAAGAGAAGGCAATACTCCTTCCACAGCAAAAAAAAAAAATCTCACAGCTTGTTAAACTCAGGACTGCTAAAGAACTGCAGCACATGCTGAGACAATATTGGGTGTTTATTTTAACCGCTGTAGATCTGTTTGGGTTAGTTATGTTTAGAAAAATCTTCACAATCATTAATTCTACTCTGCTTCTGGAGGAAACAAAAAAATCTGAGTCTTAATGTAAGAAGTTAAATACTGGGGGCATGGGGAGTGGAGGGGGAGGACGGAACACACCAACTAGCCTGTGTCTTCTCTTTTTTCCTTCTGTGTCAGGCACACATTATACAATTCAACTGAATTGAGTCCATGCTTAGAGCAATGGGAAAAGGAGAACAGGCAGGGTCAAGAGAGAGTGAGAGAACATGATCTTTTATGTAAAACAGGTTTACAACTAAAACTCTGGGAAGTGCTCAGATACTACTGTTATGGAGACCAGACTGATTTTTAAAGATAATTAGGTTGTAACTATGTAGATTTTCCCACTTTAGGTAAAGGGGCTTTCAAGGATTTGTTGCTATTGGGTTTTGGTTTGGCTGGTTGGTTGGTTTTTTGGGGGGGTTTTGTTTTGTGTTTTAAGTAGACCTGTTTGAAGGGCTTGGCGGGTATCTATATTTCATCCTTACAAATCAGCCAGCTTGGGCTGACTCAGTGAGACATCGTTCTCTACCCAGAGCAGATCAAAAATAGTTGTTATTTTTCCACACACACACAAAATTGTCAATGAGTCTACAATTAAACACTCAAGAAATGGCCTGCTCCAAAGCATTAGTGATCTAAAATAATTCCTAATAATAATTGTTTAAAACTGTGGAGGTGTTCCATAAAGATGATTTCAAAATTAAACTGTTTCATTTTTTTAGCTGAAATGTCCTTTTACTCTAAAATTTATCTTAAAATTTTGAAACAAATAATGAGGTTGAGATAGAAACTGGATGCATTGAATTTACAGGGACAAAGTACTTCTATGACCTGATCCAAAAAGCATGGTCTGAGCTGTGTTCCCTGGCCCTCTGCGTGCACGAGGCTTCTAACAAAAGCTGAAGGGATTCTGCTTTCAGAGGCATATGGTGCACGGGCTCTGCCCTGCATGATATGTGAAAACCACACTGATTTTTTGGAATTACGCTTTGCAAAGTACATGCAAGTCTAGAACAAATAGGTTCTTATCACAAAAGAAGACTAATCTTATCTTGCCAACTGGCATGTACATATGCTTTTATCTAGACATTTGTAGAAGTCTGGGCTGAGATGGGCTGGTCTCTTGCCACTCTAAGGCATGAGCCAGCCCACTGCAATTGCTGGAGTTGCAGTAGTATAAAGCAGTGAAAGTGAAATCAAAAACAAGCTCACTGGAATACAGCAGTATTTTATATTTGTGTGGCCTTAACTATTTTGAAACATTTATCTGTTTTTCCTTTTGGAAGCACACCTTTTACATCCCTAAAGAAAGACTAGTTAAGCACACACAAGTGTGATTTTACTTATAGCTATAAATCTTTTAGATTATGTTTTGCAAATAAATGTTTTTCAATGAAAAATGTTTTACAGAAATCTGGAAAGCTTACCAATACCAAAGTGAAGTCTTGACATGGATATTGTAATTATTTTACAAATATTTTTTCACAATACCGCTTGCAACTGAAACTCATTAGACAGTTTTGATTTTGTTCCTTTAAATTTTACACAGAATATTTTACATAAGACTTGAAAAATATTTGATGTAGGCTTAAACGCTTGTAAAAGTGAAATTGAATTATCTTTGCAGGAACTAAAGGAAGTGTTTTCAATTTGCAGAATTATACTGAGGTTACGTGCAGATTAAAGAATAACATGGATTTTTTAGACTATTACAGAAACTACGAGATCACATTTCAATGTAAAAATTATTGTTCCGTTGAAATAAAGCTAATTAAAGGGAAAATAATTCTAAGCAGGTTTAAAATATGAACCTCCAGCTCTCTGTCAGATATTCATGAAAGAACTTAAAGATTAAAGTTATAAAGATTCAGGATTAAGTAATTTGGAAATTATAAGATTACCATTAATGAAATCCTGATTTAACTCTAAACAAATTATTGGTAGGTCTTAAAAGATCGCTTGGTTTAAACAACCTTCTAGCACCCTACAGTTTCAAGGACAAATACCAGATCAGATGGCAAACCTGTCCAAGCAGGAATACAACAATATCCTACCTTAGGCTGTCTTCGGTCTGACCATTTCTTGAGGAAAAATACTCTCCTTAAGGTAGACAGTCCTTCTTTCCCTCTCCTTTTCTTTTTTTCCCCCTAAAGCCTACGTATAAATAAAACCTCTTAATTCTGCTTTGTCTGTATCCTGTTGACTTCTGTACTGTGAGAACTTTCTTTAAGACTAGCAAAGGAGTGACACAGGCCAGAGGTTATATAGTTTACTGATTAACTTCATTACAGAGAAACTTGTTTGTAAATGTCTGAAACAATAGCAATGTCTGTTCCCAATGTGGATTTACCTGGATAAAATTTGATTACCATTTGAGGGGTTGCTTCCAAGTAGTGTACCGATTGTAATTTTGTGCCTATTGTAGTTTATTTACAACAAAATTTTTATCAATAAACATATAATAATGTCAGGTGATTCTGTGCAGCAAAATAACCACTTCAATATCACAAGAAGCAGGTTTTAGCTGACTGGATTATCAGATTTTTTTTAAGCACAGAAATGTCATGTTCTCAAAAAAAAGGCCAAAGTGCTCAGGCCACACTGGATATATCTGTATGACAAGATAGGAGAGTGCCAGAGAGATGTCCTTGCCCCAAGGCCAAACGTCAAAAATTGATTCTCATCTGTGTAGATTAGGGATAACCCTAACTCACTCTAGAGTAGGCAGGATGCATCGACACTACATAGCCTTTGCTGCTGACCTTACTTTTCTGGGCCCGTGTTGCTTTCCTGTGGCTCTCAGATATTATTGTTAAATATCTGTCATTTCAGTTCAAAGCATCTATAACATTGTGAGGACTGTGTTGGATGCAACCACAGCAGTACTGGGACAGCATGAAGTGAAGAGAGAGCTGCCATCACACGCAAAGGCGTGAAGGTCCACTGAGACAGTATTAGAGGACAGTGTTGAGTGAAAGGAGCCAATCCTACTGCAGTCTGTCCGTGCTGCCTTTTTGGGAACAGTCCCTCAAGTAAGCCCATGTCTTAAAGACACTGCTAGCTAAACCAATCCACAACAAAACCCCCAAGCAAGATTAGAGTTGAGTAGCATCAAGATGGACAGTCAAGGGTGCTGTGCCTCTTTCAGTCTTTAGCCCCTTTCATTTAGCACTATGGATGAGCCCACTAAGACCCAACATTAAATTTGTGACCAGAAGTATGTCTGAGGATCACACCTGGAAGTAAATAGGCAGAGAGTCAAGCCCCAGACTGCAAGATTCCCCTTATTCCACAGAACAGTCTCCTTTCCAGGCTAAGATCCACAAATGACTCACACATGAACAAAAGAAAGCATCACACAAATGCATTTCGGCTTTGCCTGGCTTGGTGGTGAAACCTTCACCCTCAGAGCCCTGTTTATCTGCATTCTTCCTCATGAAATTTTTTTCTCAGATTGCCACTGTTTGGTTTGGTTTCATAATAATTACACATACATGATTTTCTGCTTTAATTTGTGCTGGTTTGTTTCCTTTCGATTTGGGGGTCTGTTACAGGCCTAATTATCTTCTCTGCAGGGATTAAGCCAGATGTTGCATCACCTGCCAGGTGGTGCGAAAGACAAGTAGTTATTTAACAGATCTTGTGATCTTGAAGCTGTTTAATCAGTTTGGACACTTGATCCTGCTGCCTTTTTTTTTTTTTCAAAAAGCATAATCGTAACAAATAAATTTATCTAAAAAGAGTCAGCCTTTTAAGCTCATCTTAGGCACTATTCTATGCCTACAACAATTTTCAATGGCATTTTGTTGTTCTTACATTGTCAAATATTTAAGACAAGTTTAGATGTATTGCTTTCTTTTCCTCTTTGTTAGGTTAAATTTTTTGTTTATTCTTCCTTGTCCGTTTCAATACAGCTTTTAAAAGTGCTCATTCACCCCAAAACACTTCTTTCTCAGCTAGAGACATGTACAATGAGGGTGGTCTTTCTTGTCTTGTTGTATTTTGGTGTCACATTACAAGAAAACATTGTCACACCATCAAAAACTACTCAAAATATTTATTAAAATTAAACATATAATAGTACTTGTTAGTACTTATCTTTCCAGGTTCTTAGAAATAATTCCATCTCTGGTAGCTGAAGTTTCACGCTTTATCTTGCACCTTAATAACTCCTATATAAGGTGCTTTCACAGAAAATAGAATGGTGCTATTACTTTAAAGGCCTGCTACTTACTTACCATATAAATGACCGTTTGAGTCAAATGCTGTATATATTTGGTTTAGGAGACATGGTAGCATTGGGCTGACAGTTAGACTTGATCCTAGAGGTCTTTCCCAACCTTAATGATTCTATTATTTTATTTCAGATGCCATACAAACATATAAGCTTACCCTCCATATATACAATATGAAGGAGACATTTTTGGTGTCTGAAAATTAGTTCAGTCCCTTGTAAAAAAAAGGCAAGTGATAACTATTGGAAGAAATAAGATAATGGAGCTACGGGTATTTAACACATGAATTGGCCCTATAATGGAAAACTTTCAAAAGCAATTGAAAAATGTTACCTGATACCTTTTGTGCAACAGTCTTGCTGTGAGCATCTTCTAGGTCACAGCTTTTGTCCAGCTAATTTGGAGCAAAGCAGAGGAGCTCAGATCAGACTATGTCTATCATGGTGTCCACAAGACAAATTCATGGCTCTAAAGTGAACTACAAAGCTCCCAAAGGTTTTAACGGAGATCAGGATTTCAGTCCTAAATTACAGGTGTTCAAAAATGCAGATTGGTAGGTGTGTCACTTTCTTAGTTCAGGATATTAAATTGGACCAGTCTTCACATAGCTGGCCTGGTTCAATTCAGTGGGGTTTGTGAAATAAAAACAGGGTTTGACTGAGGGAGAGAAATATCATAAGAGGACAGGTCCCATGAAGACCCATACACCTCTGCGATTTCTTGTCATCAAGAGTCCCTTTCCCTCACTGGGAAAACCGGAGCTGCAAGGAGGAAAAAGTAGATCTTGCATGCAGGTGCTACAGAGGATGCATTTGACATATCTAGTTTTGGCCACTTCTTAAAAAAATAAAGATTTCCCTCCCCTGTAAAGAGATCTAGGATGTTTCTAAATCATCTGAGTAGTGAGGTAGAAAAATAGAAGCAGTTTTCCAGGAAGACAGGGTAGAAGGGAAGGACCCTGACTTCTGCTAGCTTAAAGATCCTTCCTCATTTGCATTTTGAGCCCCTTTTTCCAGAGACTTACAACTACAGAAGTGAAAAACTACAGTTAAAGCACACTAACTCCAAAGACGTGAAAAGATACTTTACTATAGACATATACTGTTAGAATAACAACATACAATTTCCGACTACTGAAAAGCAGAAAACATTTCTTTCTTTAAGCTCTTCTGAAACCTGCTGTAACTAGAAATCTTGAGGGCAAGTATGTAGAAGTGCCCTGAAATTACCATGGTGATGAGGCTCACAGCACAAGCAACTCATGATTGACATTTCTTTTGAGACCTGGACCTGGCGCTAATATTTGGAAATGCACTTAGATTTGTGTTTGAAGGTCTGAACACTCTCCCCATAGACTGAGTGAAGCAAAATGAATAGATAATATATTTCCAAGGTTTTTTTACAGAATGTGAGTATTCATCTTTGAAAAAGGAGGCTGTTTTGTATAAAGGCTGATGCTTGTAAGCCAGCAATTTCTCACTTGTATTACGTCAGAGCTGTAACGTGTGAGAAGTCCTGGGAGAAATGTGTATTCTAAGGGTCATTTAAAAGAAAAGCTTTCCTCCTGTTTCTTTGGGTTCACAAGTCTCTATCTGCCAAAAGTAAATGTCAGAAAAATGCAAGTAGTTTACAAATATAAAATTGAGAGGCAAAACCATTTCCTACAAGCATTTTGAAGAGATGGAGTAATATTTTCACGAGTTACTTTCCCTGTGGACTCAGTTGCATATTATTTCTGATGTTCTTTTCCAACTATGAAAGCAGAAGCCACCAAATTTGTAAAGAATTCCCTTCTAAGACTTGAGTGACACCCCACAAAACAGTACCAAGTGGCCATACAAAGCAGAACTCAGCTTAAGTGGAACACAGCAGGAGTGCCAAGCTTCCTTCATAATGGGACCCCTGATTCACCGCCTTAATACATTATTTCTTTCTGTTACAGAAATGTCAGCTTGAATTAAATCTCCATTGTGCTAAGCTGTGAATACTGATAGTAGGAGGCACAATCCCTCTTCTGAAGAACTCAAAATTTCTGAGTAAGATTTCAGTGTGGAGGGAAAGTATTTTACATTAACATACTTCATTGTATTTTGAAGCTACCTGATACTCTCTAAAAATAATGAAATAATTAGTGAAAAAATAGACATCAGGGGGAAAATCTTGACAAAAATCTGAAATAGTTCAATTATGCAGGACTTAAAGGGACTACTGGACGTAAAATTTGACATCCTAGATTTGAACATCCTCTTTGTATATCACAACCTGACACTGGAATTAACAGGTAGCAAGGAAGTGTTTTAGCTATTTACATATACTTTTTTAAACAACTGCAAAAACATTTCCCCCACCAAAACCCAACACATCTAGGGAAAAAAACAATAACACAGTAATGCAATGGGGTTTGCTTATCAGTAGTGATAGTGCGTTAGTTTGGCTGTATGGAACCAGGACACTGGAAGTGGCCTGATTTGGAGAGATGCTCTCAACTTCTAAGAACTCTGCAGCAGGAGTGGTTCTGCATGTCAGAGTCCTTCCATGCTTGAGCCCCTATTTTAATTTCAGATAGATGAAACAGAAATGTTTTCAATTTTTCCAGCACTCAAAAAAGACAGAGTTCTGGTCTTATTTGGACTGGAAACTTTTGTAGTGTTGCAGCTTTCTGGGGGGGTCTGTATTGTGTGTAAGGCCCTGAATGTACCATGTTACTCAACAAAGGGCCCCCTCTGCTGCCAAAAGAAAGGCTAAAAAAATGTATTATTCTTTTTTTTTTCCCTTAGCAGTACATACAAGAGAAGACAGCTTCCCCATGCTTATAAAATATTGACCAAGAATTCTTCATTCATTAACAAACCCATGCTTAGCCTTGAAAAATTCAGTGGAACTAGAGCAAGGAGAATTTTCAAACCTGCATTATAAATTTTCTTGTGCATTGAAGTCAATAGCATAAGTTTTTTATGGTCTCAGTAAGACAATGGTTTTAATTTATGTTAAATTACTTTCATAAATTCATATTATTATGGCAATACAAGTACATTGTAATTTAATTTTCTTACAAATTAACTGAAAATAATCTGCTCAGCTGGATTTAAATGATTCATGTAAAGATAACATAGACCTACATGCAAATGTCTGTCTTTGCTGAATGATTTCAGGTACTAGTGTTACAAAAATAATCCTACAAGCTCTGCTATGAGCAGTGATGAGAGCAATAATGTGCAGGATTACATTAACACCACAGACCCTTATTCCTTCCACAGGTATTGAAGATTCATGAAGCCTGGCGCATGTCAGCCACACATCCTTGACTTGAGATTTCAATGCATTTTCTTCTAGGTTTCTGATTAAAGGATAACTTGCTGGTTTAACCTAATTCAGTGACTTACCAAACAAATGAGGACCTTCAGCAAAAGAAAATCCATCAGCAGTAGCTAGCTGGTGATGTCCTATTAAATTCATTTCAGATCCCATTTATTCTTCAGTTAAGGAGGAATATTCTAATTAAGAAATAGGTTGAAAGGAGACCCTGAAAGATATAAAGCAAAAAGAATATTTAAAACAAGATAACTCATTTTTGTGTACCTGTTGTACACAAATAAAATAGGCACAATATAGTACATCCTGCTTATTGTAAGGCAAGATTCAGGAGGTTGTTTCAATATTTACTCTGGAAAATGTTGTCTTGAAGTTACAATACCTAATTTAGCCTTTAAATAAAATGCTGCATCTAGTTTGCTTGTTTTTTCCTTACTGTGGTATATTTTATTTGTCATCCTTCTGCTGTTCATTTAAAACTAATGGCAGTTTATGCTCAGCCTTACTCAAATATTCACAGACTGAAGCACTGGCCTGACCTGATGAGGGCATGATGTCCAGCCCCCCTTCTGGCAATATCAATTGTTTGCATTATTTTTTCATCATCATTTCATTGTTTTCGCTTACTGAAAAAGCACAAGTTTATGATAAGGTCAGAAGACTCCAAGTCAGGAAACTTGAGTTTAATTTCCAGTGGCTGGCTCTTTATCTTGCCTTTGGTAATTACTGTCTGAACAAGCAAAAATATGGCAAAACCAGAAAGTAAAGCCTTGGTCTAATAACTAAGCTCGCCCACCCACTCCTGTTGTGGTTTCAAGCATCTATACAACTCTTGCTTGGTAAAGTTGGGAGGTGTTTATGCCTGCTCACTAGCATACTTTCCTAATGGGGCAGATAGAGCAGCTTTCATCTCCTGAGGTTGATGGTGGCGCTGGCCCCAGGTCTCCTCCTTCTTGCTCTGACTGCTGGGCTATTAAAGACAAGGCAAGAGACCTGTCATTGTGTCCTATTTGAGCAGAGGCTATAGCTAGAGCAGCACCTCATTCAAGAGGAAGGCATGCGAGAGGCTTCCTTGCCCAGGTCTGGCTCATGTGGGTGGGAAGGGGCACCTCAAGGTTGCATCTGAGGCAGGATCATCAGCAACAGGAGAACATACAGCTCCAACAAGAAGATGTCTCAAGGGTTTATGCAGACATGAAGAGGATTCTGCATAAAAGTTGACAGAAATTTGTTTTGCTTTGTTTTATAATCTTAATTCTTTATTCAGTGTTATTCCCATGGGACTATCCCTGGGACTACACTTCCACTCACTGAAGATGTTTAAGAGTTACAGCTCAGTCTGCTTCCCAGTGAGGGCTCAGCACGTTTCCTGAGCAGAAGTGAAGTCATCTGACAAAAACGTGAATGCAGCAGGGGTCCCCAGTGCTGAGCAGACTGGGAAGCAGCTTGTGAGAGCAGCAAGTACACTGGGTAATTATACTCAGATTTGTCCATAAGGATTCATTAAGTTCTTTCTTAAAATAAACAAAGGCTCTCTAATTAGATAGATGCATTTTAAATGTCTGCCGACAGATAATTTAAACAGTTTACTCGGAAATGTCAAAAGCTGCTTGTATCACAGACCAGATAGGGTTCTTGTGGCAAATAACATGTAAACACACAGTCTCAAATCTAGCACAGAAACACGGTTTTGCAACAGCAAAAAACTCCATGTATCTTGGGGTGGGGGTTGGCAACCAACCCAGCCACCCCAGTAGGCCCATGTATACTTCAAAACATTCTACTGCCTCACCACCACATTTGCTGGGGAGGGTGTCTGCTGCCCAAGTGATGGGGCTGCCTACATGGCTGAAAAGGGCTGTCAGGAACTGCAAGACAGTTTTCTTATGAACCACCCATTGCAGACCCTTGGGAAGGGGTTTCTCATACAGCCTGTTACAAGGGTTCTGCCATAAGAGAAGACAGCTACACAATCAGGACCCTTACAATGGTCAGTAAAAGAAATGTCAAAATGAGGCATCTTCAGAGGGCTCCTGAATGTTTCTCTGAATGTTCTTGCCAAAGGCCAGAGGAGAGAGCCCATGTGCACCCTTTCCTCATGTGCAAGCCCTTCAATAGCTTTTTTACAGCCCACAGGTGTACAGCCCTTGCAGGATTAGCTCTCCCTGCAGCCAGACTTGAAGATTACATTTCATCACTACTAGTATTTCTCATGTTTCCTTCTCAGACCCTATATGAGGAGATAACACTGCTAATAATAACATGTCAGCTTTGGGATTGTGAATTTCTATATGTACATAGAGAGCCTAGAACTTATGTTGAGGGGAGACCTTATCGCTCTCTACAATCACCTGAAAGGAGGTTGTAGCGAGGCGGGGGTCGGTCTTTTCTCCCTAGTAACAAGCGATAGGATGAGAGGAAATGGCCTCAAGCTGCGCCAGGGAAAGGTTAGGTTGGATATTAGGAAAAACTTCTTCACCGAAAGGGTTGTCAGGCATCGGAACAGGCTGCCCAGGGAGGCGGTGGAGTCTCCATCCCCGGAGGTATTTAGAAGAAGGGTGGATGTGGTGCTTGAGGATATGGTTTAGTGGTGGACTTGGCAGTGATAGTTTAGTGGTTGGACTCGATGATCTCAAGGGTCTTTTCCAACCTTAACGATTCTATGATTCTATGTTCTTAGGGAACTTTGGATGTTATATCAGGATATTTTAAATACAGTCCAAAGAAGACATCTATTCCAAAGTATTTTGTCAGACTGTCAGTATACAGTCAGACTTTCAATGCGTAGCTTCAATAGCTTCTAAGGTATGTACCCTGCATCTGTCTAGTCTGTGCTGCAAATAGGGAGGAAGCAAGCAAGCTATATTTTTAAACCCTAATATAGTGTTTGTGTTTTTACAGACTCTCTGAAACTTCTATATACTTAGTTCTTGTTCATTTGAGGCTATTCCATTTTTTAACATGCATTAGATAACATCACTCTACCCTCAGGGTAGACTACTTAGAATCTATTCTTCTTTACATACACACAAAAGAAACCTGGCACCATTCATACTGTCTTGTTTATAGTAAGAAACTTGGGGATGTATCTGTCACAACCTCTCAGTACGCTAGGATGTTACAGATTTTGTAACCGTACCTCTCCTGCCACATTAACTTTGGTCTGGGTGGATTCAGTTTGATTCAAGTGTTCATGATGATTTTATGGTTCCCACCTTTTTTTAGTACTTCTTTGTCTTTAATATATTCAGGTGCTGTAGATCATTTACTGGATTTCATAGAAGAAATTAGTACTCCTATCTTCTGGGGATTTCTGCAAGGTACAAGACATGATCACCATTAAAAAGGCTGGAAATATATTTTCCATTACATGTAGCATTGCTACCGCAAATTTGCCTGAACACCAAACTCTTAATTAAACTACTGATTGACATTTTGCTTTGATTTGCCCCTGAATCCAGCCATCTATCCTATATTAGATTTATCTAGTTAATTTCACCAGTATTTAAAAGGAGCAGCTACTGATTTCCAGCTTCCAAACCTGCACCAAGTACACAATATAGAGCATTTAAGCACTACTTATTCCACACATTGTTCAGTTCTGGGAAATAGTATAGGTCACCATAAGTCAGTGTTGCAAGTCATCACACACCCAGGGTGGACTCCACTTTCAAAGAGCTAGTTCCACAACACACACCCTGTCATTAGCCTCTTCTCAGCCTAATCCTCAGCCTCAGCCTAAACATTCATAGGTATTTCTACCTCATGATTCCTTCCTTACATGAAGTGCATCTTCTAGCTACTTCTATCAAGATTAATCTGGAATATCCTAGCCATCTTGACTGATACTCCATCCTGAGTTCTAACAAAAAATGCATTAGATCAGGTGAAAGCTGAAATAAAGGCAATAGGCGCACAGGAAATCAATATTGCTCTCAAAAATAAAAGCCCCTCAAGAGAAGTTAAGAGACATCAAGAAAGTTTAAAAACTTTTTCTCCAAATAATTATTTTAGTTAACTTTTTAAAAGAATTATTTATTTTACCATCTTTTAGGTTATTTTCATAGGTCAAAATTATACAGCAAAGAAAAACAGATCAGTATGTACAAAGTAAAATCTATGCCCAATTGCTTGAGATTATTTGCATTAATTGCATATTAAGAGCTCTGAATTACACATTATTTTATTACATGTACCCTTTAGCAATCAATCAATGCAAGTTTATGTATCCTATGTTTAGATGAGAAAATTGAGATACATATTATACATGTGACTTGTTCTCCCAACCAATATGTGCATGCATATCTGTTCAGCTTTCTGCTGGGATATAAGCTCATGGTTGTATACAAATATATATGTATACACATATGCACATGTGCACACGTGCGTGGGTGTAGGTTTCAGATTTATTGTGCACTCCTATCAGCGGACTACCTCTGACCTTACTATGGTCAATAGTAAAGCTTCCCCTGGCTTCTGTGTAAGCAAAACCAAACCTCTTAATGAAATAATTGTAAGTTAAAATCAGCCGGGCTCACTGAAAGACAGAAGCATCGTATCCTCATACTTTCAGGTAAAGTAAAAATAATTTGATCATCTGGAAATCTCCATGATAGTCTAATTGCATTTTACCTTCAGAAGAAGAATGATTGAATCTATTTCAATTATTCAGTAAAGGAAAATATATCAAAGCACTGACAAAGTTTTTCACAAATATTAGAGAGGAACATTTCCCTCCTCTTGTCCTGTAATATTGTCCTATTCTTTACGCATCTGGCTGCCAATTGCTCAAAGAGAAATTTCAATAACATCATTAACCTATGGCCCGATCCAAACACTGTTAACATCAATGGGAAGATTCCTGTCTAGTTCACAGGCTTTTGATCTTGCCTCATAGTCTTTTTGTGGAAATTTTAATGCAGTGCCTCATTTATTTGAAAGCCTCTTTTATTTGCTTGCTTGGTTGCTTTAAAGTGTATCGAAGACCCATAAAAGCATTAGGAAGACAGAGGCAGGACTGGTGTTACTGTGATCGCTTAAAATTTACTGGTTAGATTTTTCTAATATGACATTTAAAATCAGAGAAACAAAGAGACACAGGACACAGGAAAAATACAGGTATTCCTATAGCTTATTCTGAAAGGAAAATGTATATCTTTAAGTCAGTTACAAGTAGACCTGAAAGCTCCACCAAAAGGCTGAATGGCATTTCTGTAGGAAGGCAAGTAAATTCAAAGAGCAGGGCCAGCTTTTGACTGTCCCTGGGATGACCTGCTGAACACCATTTCTCTCTGTCTCCCTTTCTCCAGCACCTTTTCCCTATCTCACCTGGTAAAACTGCAAACCCTCCTTTCTTAACCTGTTTTTGGACTCCCAGCTAGCCTAGTGGGATCCCAATCTAGTTTGGGATCTCTAGGTTCACTCTAACACAAGCAGTAGCAATACAAATAACAAAAGCCGAATGTGTCCCACCACAATTATAGTTTTCTGAACATAAATGGCTAGCAGGAACACTCAGAATAAAGTGACATTTAACTTAAAAACTGGCAATGAATTAAAACAGTAATCACTTGAAATGTAAAACCCCCTTTCGCTTGTGCTAGATATGTGGAATAAATGCTGGATGTTGGAAGATGCACCTGGAATCTGAACACGAAACCACCAAACAAAGAAATTACATAAAATAAATATAACTCTTCCATTCTGGATTGTCTTCTCCCATTAATCACATTTAAACATATTCTGTTCCTAAAAGGATAAAATATTAACAATCCAGTACAATTTTAAAGCTGATGCACTTAATTAACTAGATAGTGTTATTGCAGGAAAGACTGAGTATTGAAGTTATGCTTTATTTTATACTGACACACAGGCACAGAAGCCAACTTTCTAAAGACAAATTCCAACGCTGTCATTTTTCATGACCTTAACATATTTTTCCCTAGGGGAATTCCTGCTGTTGCACCAGTTTTACGGATGAAATTACCTCTCCTTAATATTAGTCTTCAATAAAATTCCAGCTTTAAAAAAAATCCTTTTTTTTTTTTCCCTCATCAAAAATCCATTAACATCCTCTAAATAATTCAGGTGAGAAAATTGTTTTTATACTACACAACAGCTAGAGCTATCAATTTAAGGAATTATTACTTACTGCTCTTTTCTGGAAGACTGGGGACGGCAGGATGTAAGACAGTTCTGCGCTCAGTTCAGTATCCTAACGATTCTCGCACAGGAACATTTTTGTTTTGTTTTGTTTTTTAGGTTTAGCAGAAGCCTGTAGTGATAACACAATGAATCAAAGCTTGGGCTCATTGGCTCAGTGCCCTAATGGACAAGGATTACTCATTAACAATTCTTTCTTTGCGAAACTCTCCAAACACAGTCGGTATTAAAACATTGTGAATCCCAGCTTGTCCATCAGCACAGAGACTTGAGATGCTCATTAATACTCTGGCTGTGTGCAGGGGGGAAGTTGGCTCAAAATGTGGGGTGATAGTACCTTGATGCTGATTGTAACACTTCCCTTGCACATGTACATTTTTGATTCCTGGATTTTGGTTCCTGGATCTGCCACACTCTCTGACTAACTGCATCATTTTGATTTGGGTTCATCCCATAAAGATTTAGGCATGAAACAGACTCTTAACTTTAAACCTAGTAGACTCATGCACATTTTGTGCATAAGGGGAAGAAATTGGTACCTGTAGATGGTGAATCACAACCTGGGTGGGCTGCACTGCATCCAAAAATGCTGATCTCTTCCCACTGACCAAAACAGGACCTTGAACAACTACATCCCCACTTACCCAACAGAGGAATTAAGTAAAGTGGAATAAATCCAGGCCATTCTGTTTCAACATCCCGTCTACACAGCAAGGGTAACAATTCCCTGTTTTGCATTGCTAAACATATCCAGTGGGGATGAGTTAATCTGGCAGGGGTACTGAAGTGAATTTCAGCCAGAGGGGACAGTTAGCAGCATCATTTATAAGCGAGTTCATGTCTGCCACATGATATATGCTCTCCATCCTTCTCTACATATTTGCACTGTCTGATCAAGAGTGAATACACCAAGATACAAGCTGTACCTCCTGCTCCAGAAAAAGAGGCATTGGGCAGCAAACAAAGTACTTTTTAGGAGAAAGGTGACAGCTGCTGGCCATGAAGTTATCCAAGAGCAAAATTACCTCACTTTCCCTCAGTTTAAGAGGAAAAAAATAAATTAGAAAGCTATATTTATCCTCAAGCTTATATCAAGGAAACAAAAACTCTCTATCCTTCCCTTTAAAATGTAATTAAGGGTCTTTGTCATGTGTTCTGTCTCTTGCAGATTCACCTGGTAGCCAGCCAAACGTGCATGGTATGACAGGTTTCTGAAGAGATCAATGGGAGAATGATTCCATAAGGCTGTCACTGGACACTAGTGCTTCCATGGGGGTACTGTTTTCAGGGATTTATGCCTACAGTTCATTCCATCAGGCACTGGCCACACGATAGGTACATTTAAGCCTAAGGTTCTCTCAGTCCTCATTTCTGATTCTCTGAAATCCATCACTACTGTAAACAATGAGATTTCTGTTTTACAAATCCATGTTAGAAAAATTGACAAAGTACTTTCAAGTAAGACAATTCTTCCCAAAAAGCTCTACCCACAGGAGGCAGGTGGTCTCCACAACTCCAAATATGCCAGTGTCCCATCTGACACCTTCCAGTAAAAGTCCACTCCAGCGGTGCCTAGGAAACACATGCCAAAACCCGCCTATCTTTTTGGTCATCCTGAGGCCAGTGATGGCATTTGTCCCTCACTAGGTAAAGCAGCAGAGGCTGAACCAAGAAGTACAACAAATGTCATATTAAGTCTCACAGAGCTTTCTATCTCTCAGCTAGTTCTGAAGGCCTTAAATCTTTTTCAGATTTCAGCCTCCTGCTGCAGGTCCTGGGTAATTGGTGGCACAAAGCAATTGCTAGTTAGAAATCCCTAAAGACAAACCTTCAATAGAGGTTCTTCCCCAAAAAGCATTTTCCTCTGTGTGGATGCTGTTTGTCAGACAGCAAAGAGCTTACCACAAAGGAAATAAAATTTAATACCCCTATTCACTAATGAATTTGTTGCATTAAAACATTATTCCCTTCCTTACAATAATAAAGAGGCAAGTGGCAAAGTAGTGCTTTGTCCACTAATCAACACTTTCAAGACATTATTGGAAAAAGCAAAGAAAGAATCCACCTAATCAAAAGAGGAGATGTTGCCTGTAGCAACAACAGTTGGCCTTACTAGTTCAAGCCAGGTGTTCATATTTTATTGTGGCTGATGTGCAAATGAAAGTTGAACAGAAAGGAATTAGAGCAAATCAAAAATATCTTCTATAGTGTTACAAGAGACAGCCTACACAGCATCAAGGGAGCTAAGAGGAAGGGAAAAAATTCAAATCCACTTGCTTAAAAATAGAATATAATTTTAAAGACAGCATTACATGCTTTGGCTTTTAAAATTTCAGCAAATTGGCATTCAAAAACTCCTCCAGACAACATTAACTTTACTTCTGTAAATTAAAAAAGCACGTGTTCCTAAATACATCCATGCCATTATCAGTGCAAATACATGGTTCAGCTGCAAATACATGTTCAGCTACAAAAACAGGGCTATATGAAATATTCAGGGCTAGAAATCTCTCTGATTAGAAAATACCACTTCATAAACTCCACATCCATGAAAGAATTGGAGATTTTGTCGTAGCTCCTGTTTGCTCCTCCTGCTACCTTGCCTTTTCTCCACTGAAATAATCACCATCCCACACTTGCACTGACAAGGTAGCTCCAAGGCCTCAGCCATGGAAAGACAAGACAAATCCTGGCAACAAAGTAGTTGGTCATCAAAAATGTGGATAGGAAAAATCTAGCACAGAGGAGATGGGGGAAAGGAAGAAGAGGTGGGTTGGGCATTCGTATTCAACATTTCCTTCTCTTCACACCCCTATGAATGCATCACCACACATTAAAAAAATATGAAAACAATACACCCACAAATGACCAGTACCTTCTCTTTTTGGCATAGAAAATCTTGTCAACAGCTGGACAGCTTTCTGCCTACCCACAGCCAGTGGCTTGGAACTCCAGCAGCAATGGACAGATGACAACCAATCACAACTAGTGAGACACTTTGGGGCTGTGTTTGTTTAATAGGCCAAGGGACATGTGTCTTGACTGAGTCCTGCTTGTGCTCAAGAACCTCTTTTCCCCCATGCTGACGGCTTCCAGCATGAATAGTACTGCAGACACCTGAGGGCTCATCTGAACCAAACTGTGCCTGAGCATAAACCATCGGTTACATTCCCAACTTGATTATAAACAGTTGGCACTGAACAGCAGAGTCACCTGCAGCTTTTCTTTCATCCCTGCAGCACCCCTTATTTATCACTGCTACACAGAAGGCACGCATCGTCTACACCACTTTGGGCCATGGTCTGTCTCCTCAGACTGAGCATTTCTTACTCTCAGAAATATCACTATTCACCACTCTAATGAATGAAGCTTTTAATTTCTTAAAGGATGGCCAAAATTATCACCAGCCTACAATAAGATTTAGCATATGAAGATAATTAAGTAATCTTAATATATTAGGCTGCTCCTGTACAAGCTAAAAAGCTAGGAAAGGAATGGGCTGCAAACTTTCAGTAAGTTAACTCTAGAAGGTCTTTGGGTTTTTTTCTCCTGTATTTCAAAAGTGGTGGAATAACTCTGTCGTGGTTTAGCCTCAGTCAGCAACCAAGCGCCACACAGCCGCTCGCTCACTCCCCCCTGGTGGGACGGGGGAGAGAATCGGAAGAGTAAAAGTGAGGTAACTCATGGTTTGAGATAAAGACAATTTAATAGGTAAAGCAAAAGCTGCGCACAGAAGCAAAGCAAAACAAAGAATTCATTCACTACTTCCCATGGGCAGGCAGGTGTTCAGCCATCCCCAGGAAAGCAGGGCTCCATCACACGTAGCAGTTACTTGGGAAGACAAACGCCATCACTCCCAATGTCCCCCCTTCCTTCTTCTTCCCCAGCTTTATATACTGAGCATGGCGTGATATGGTATGGAATATCGCATTGGTCAGTTTGGGTCAGCTGTCCCACTGTGTCCCCTCCCAGCTTCTTGTGCACCCAGCAGAGCACGGGGAGCTGAAAAAGTCCTTGACCAGTGTACGCGCTACTTAGCAACAACTAAAACATCTCCACATTATCACCTCTGTTTCCAGCAAAAATCCAAAACATAGCCCCATACTAGCTACTACGAAGAAGTTTAACTCTATCCCAGCTGAAACCAGGACACTCTGCTTTTAAGATTAGTTTAGTTTATTGGATAAACCTTTCATTATTCAGAGCCTCTTTCTTATAAGTTGCTCTGATCATTCAGTTTCTGAATAGGGCAAAATTTGTTCAACAATCCTATGTTATGCCCCAATGAAATCCAATATTATGTCTTTATCACTCACATATTTAAAATGGAGTGACATGAAAGGTAAAATGACATGGAACAATCTTTCCTAAGAGCAGGGATTCCTTCCTGATGGCAGGCAGTTAATAGTTAGCCGACATGCTCTAGCAAGAGCATATATATTAACAAGACACCATATTACATATTACTGCCTGGGTGCAAGAGCAGAGCTGAGCATATGTAGAATTAGCTACAGATTCAGATACTAAACTTCAGCGTGGGGAACTTGGTCCACCTCCCCCTAGATGACTTCAACTGAAAATCAGAGTGTGTTTTTCTATAAATAAGTTCTGCTTACTCCACATTAGAGTCTCTCTTATTATTTTAAGTTTTAATTAAGGTACTGATATGACTCGCTCTTCCCACCACACCTCCTCCTGCTAGGGGTTACAAGTTTAAAAGTTCCTAGAGGAATCCCAGCTTTAAGTTAAATATGTTAGTACAGTATTAGCTGATAAGAAGTTATCCTAGAGGCCTTGGAGTAAATATATACTTTATTATTTCAGTTTTTTCCTTTTGACATTTTGATGTTATTCAGTATGATAGTGATTAAGTTCAATAAGGGTTAGTCTTCATTTATGTAAATATTTGGAGAGAGAAAAATATTATGACATGTTGATCTCTTCCAGTAAATGAATGCGCTGTCCTTTCATTAATAAGGAGTTCTTTTAAACCAGATGTCAAAGGTGATGAGTGAAGTATTATTAAAAAAATAAATATTAGTATATTTTTAGATGGGCTTTTGAATTGCTAAAATATTCACACTAAGTAAATTAATTCTGCAAGCTTTTAAACCCATGCTTATTTCTCATTCTGTGTCCAGTGTCAAGGAAAAAGAAAGACGTTTAAAAAGACTAGCTCAGTAGCTAACAAAAAGCTATTGTAGTCTAAGACATCATATGAAATGGATGACGTAAGCCGTTGGAGGTGCAGGAGTAGCCTCTGCTAATGTTATTTGGCAACCCAGAGTCATTATTAGCATTTTAAACCCTTAGTTCTATACTCTATTGTTCCAGAGGAAGCTCTACTGTGCCCTGAAGCACTGCAGGCAGATGACTGCTCTCATTGCTTTTTGAGAGGGAGGGCTGTGGAGCAGGCATCAGACCCCAGACAAGTACCCAGAGCAAAGCCCAGGGAAACTGTCCCATCCCACCCCAAGAACTCCATGACCACCCAAGGAACAGGGGGACATGACACACTCAGCAGCTGATGGCAAGGTCATTACACCTATCTATACATCCAGGAGGAGGACCTAGATTTGGCTACAAGGAATCATGCAGGACTCACTTTGGAAGAAGTTACCTTCTTCCTTCTGCAAAAGAGACACTTGTACATCAAGGCAGAACAGGAGCAGAACTGCTCCGTGAGGCCATGAGCTGAGGATACCCCCACTAACAGGCCATAGTCCAGCAGTACTTGAGTGGGGCCAGAGTGCTGATAGCAACAGGCCCAGAGGAGGAAAGGTGGTGAATCAGGACCAGGACCATCCAGGGATCAGCCAAGTGCAACAGGAAGAGATACAGACTGGAGGCACACTACCTGCAGCATCAGCCCAAGGTCCACCTAGGAGGCAGAGCAGAGGCAGGACTGGATATAATGCAGGCTATAGCTTACATCTGCCATTCACCTAGGAGTGAAGGAATCTACCAGTGAGCCACAACATAAAGAGGCACCACTAAACACACCTCTAACTTATCACAAGCCAGCACTAGAGGCCGGGGCTTGAGCTTAAATAGCATCCTGAGCCCACGGTCAGGGTGTGTGGGAGGCCCCAGGTGAGGCTGATCAGGGTTGTTAAAGCCTATTAGTGTCCTCAGGACCCTGATGTAGAACAGCTCTCAAAGCTTTTGCTGGCATTTCCTTGTTCCCTACTAGAATTTAGGCAAATGGTAAACACAGTTATGGTCAGTTGTGGCAGGCAGGAGGAGCAGCAGCAGAACTAGACCCTTAATGTCCAACTTGCACTGGAGAGATGGAGATATTAAAAAGTCAATGACACAACTTCAGCTGAAGAGCACTTATGACTCCACCCAGCTAACGAAAAATGAAAGGGGCTGGAAATTAGATAACATTGGGTCCTGGACATAGCTGAGATATTGCCAAACTCAGAAAAGTGAGAAAGTATATCACATGATCTTTCAGTTGCCTCCAGCTTAATTCCAACAAAGTCAGCCATGACTGTGTTGGTGGGGCCCTTCCCACCTCATTGTGGAAGATCGTGGGATAACTGATGCACAGCTCCTAGGCAAATCATAGCAAAGAGCTCTGAAATGGCCACGGCTCTCTTAGGACAATTGTATTCTTAGCCATGGAGGTGCAAAAAGCATGAGGTATTTACTGCCATAATTACCAGTTACAAGCAAGTAAGCAGGCAGTTCCCATGTAGTGGGTGTGAAGAAACACAAGGGTGAAATGGAAGAGAGTGAGGGAGACCACAGACAACTGGGCAGAGGATCCTTATTTCATGTACTAGGGCTCTATTCAGTCAGATCGTCTTGGTTTCCACCTAGAAAACAGTCTGTACAGAGGAGAGAAAGAGATCTGAAGGCCAAAGAAAACTGGGGTGGTTGAAGAGGAAGTTAAGGGGGTGTTAAACAATAGTTCTTGGGAGAATTAAAGAATTTAGTTTATTTTGCTTTCTTTCCTAATCTTCAGTTTACATCATTGCATTGTGAAAACAAAAAATTACTTCCCTTTTTGAAAGAAAGAAATTAAATGCGATATGAAGTTTATTAAATTTAAATAACACAAATCAGGAAATGCAGAGGTTATTTATCTCATAGAAGTCTTAACTTGGGCTCAATCTGAAGAAGAGCTTCATTTATCGAAACCTAATCTGAATGCCCTCTTTGTCCAAAATTGGGTCATATCCCAAAATACGAATCATTTGCATTGGCAGATCCCTCATTTATCTCAAATCTCACTTGGCAGATATATTTCATGTTTCCATCTCATCCCACAACGGAAAAGGTATAACAAAACAGGTTATCTAGAGAATAGTGATAGAGTAATTACATGCATGGGAAATTTGTCTTGTTCTATTTCTTGTCTTTAGTGACACCTCCTACCAAACCTTCACAAGGAAGGGAGTCTTATAAATTCATGACATTTAGGCTTGAACTGCTTCTCTAAATAGGTATGTAGGATGAGACAACTTATGTGAAAAAGGGCAAAGCTCAGTTCAAAGCATGGCAGTTCACCTCCCCAGCAGCATAAGCTATTGTTCCTCCCTCTGCACTGGCTCCTTACAAATACAGAACAAAATCAGAGGTTTCTATCCTTTCCCTCAAGGTTTCCTCAAAATTACATCAAGCTAGTAGGGGACTGTGGCTATAACTCTCTGAATTTACAAGGCTTCCGCCAAAACTGATATTTCCCCTCAGCAATGGAGTTGCCCACCAAGAGGAAGAGCCATGCTTATACAGGAGACAGCCATTTCTCAGCTGCTAACCCACGGTGGAATAAGTTCTCAAGAGCTTGTGAGATTGGTCCCTGTGTTTCACCAGTCCATTTTAGCCATATTTGCATTTCTTGGACAGAGAAGCTGATTACCACTATGGCAAATGGGGAAAGGAAGATGTTACTGTTACAGAAACAGCAGCTAGGAAGTTCTTTGGAGCAAAGGCTGGACTGAGCACCAGCTGTGGTGTTAACTCTTCAGTCTGGCAGGAACTGGCAGTGTTGGGCTCCAGCAGAAATCAGGAGCAGCCCTACCAACAACTCTGACGTACAGAACTACTTAGCAAAAACATCTCCAGCCCATGTGAACCAACCTCCATGTAGCATGGAGAATGAAGTTCCAGTTTCTAATCTCCTAGATTTTAATGAAAAATTAAAGCAAGACAGCACCGATGACCAATAACTAGAGAGCTGCTGTTCTGGTTATTGTGTGGACTACAGGTGAGTCTTAGCTGCAGCAAACTTATACATGAAATTATTTTTGCTGAAACATATGTGTTTATCTATGTGTAAGTGTTACTATTTCTACTCAAAGGAAACAGAAACTGTAGATGTGATTAACAAACACATTAATGTCACTGACAACAGAGGGGCAAAAATCATGCCCTATTCTTTTTCCCATAGTCTTTCCCCTGTAATATCTATTGATTATGAGCACAGCAGAAGTTGATGGGAGCATCAAAGGTACCAAATACTGGAGCAATTACATGATTATTAAATACAACTGATGCTGTTCTAGTGTTGTTAAACTGATGACTTTGCACATGTAATGCATGCTGCCAGAAAGTCATCCTCATGTAAATACAACAAAAGGGATTCCTTTCTGCATGGAAATTACCCGGATACTAACATGATGCTGTATTTCAGATTGTGTCTCATTAATGTGCAGACAATAGATGTCCACCCTGCCAAGTAGAAGACTGATAGAGGAAAAAACACCATGTAGCAACATCAGTTTTTAAAAACAGAAAATATTTTTCTCCTGGATATGTGATAACAACCTGGAAAGGTACATAAACCCTGGAACTGCATTCTTTTTTCTGCATATCCAATTCATTGCAGGGAGGGCCAAGGAAGGGTATACCTAGCTCTTACTGCTTTCAATTTAGTCCAAGAAAGATAAGTCAAAATTAGAAAATGTGAGGGAACTGCTATTTTCCCAGTGACAGACCTGCTATTCAAGAAGGTGATGAACTGTAACCTTGAACTATGCAAGACCTCAATGTCACTGATATAGCATGATAACCCCTATATTTTAAAATGTTTGCTGGAAGAAACATCAATTCTTAAAACTTTTAGGAAAATTTGACAAAGCATGACCCGGTCATGTTGTAAAATTTATGTAAAAAATGCATTTACCAAACATACACCTCTCCTCTGGCATTAAAGGTTATAAAAAAAATAAATTGCATGAGAAAGAAGATAGTTAATAAATATCAGGGACTGTAAATAAGCAGTAGAACAGAAAAATACAACTGAAGCTGAAAATCTTAGTGCTTCAACTTCCGTACAACTCAGAGATATGTTTTCTATACTTCATACTTTCTAAATCTCTTTTAAAACTAGCATAGTTGATACTCATTTTATCAGTTTAATCATTGACTTATTGCTTAACCTGTCTTGTTACTTAGGTCTTTAAAAGTCAACAGATAATAATACGAAATAAATAAAACCTTTGTCACTCATTCCTACATCGTTTTACGTAACTCCCCTAAATATGAGTTGCAACAGAAACCTTTGAACGGCGTGCCAGTAAAATGGACTGTATTGCAAAGATGCTGATAAAGTCTTGTTTGGAATATTGTCAATTTATTCCAGGAATTTAACTGTAATTAACCAGACTCTTTAGGCTTCTTGAATGTAATAAATCTTTTTTCTGTAAATATACTGCTCCTCATTTCTTCAAGTGGAAAAGCTTGATCTATAACAGCCCAGATACAGTTGTTCTCTTTTTGAAATTGCCAGTAAATGTGGGCAGAGATGTGATGATTTCTGTAATAGGAATGTCAGCCAGCAGGTGCTAAAATGAAATGAGACCTTGACTCACTTTACACCTGACCTTGGACTACTTCAAGGCAATAATTGAGGTGTGAAAAGGCACTGTTTTCCTGTACTCACTCTTGATCCCTCCACTTAATATTACAATTTAACAGTATTTTAGCAATCTAATTCCTAGCCCAGAGTTTTAGAAATTAATTGAAAATTCGAGGTGCCTCCATTTTTGCCTTCAGATGGTGGATACTCACTCACTTCCTGCTGAAAAATTAGATGTTCCTTAATGTAGCTTGTTGGGGGGAATAAAAGGAATTAGAGGTCTGTGTGCAATTGCAGGGGTCTGATATTACTGGGGTCACGGAGGCATACTGGTATAGCTAATATTGCTGGAGTGCTGCCTTGGATGGATATCGGCTCTTTAGGAAGGACAGACCAGGTCAGCCAGGAGGTGGAATTGCCCTGTACATGAGAGCAGCAACCATGCATGGACCTCTGCCTTGGGATGGAGATTGAGCCAGCTGAGAGTTTAGAGGTAGACCAATGAGGGCAATGTTGTGGTGGATATCTCTTACAGACTGTCTGAAGAGGAAGTAGACAAGACCTTCTTTGGACAACTAGAAGAAGTCTCGTGTGCAGCCTGTGGTCCTCATGAGGGACTCTAACCACCCCAATATCTGCTGGAGGCACAATACAGCAGGGACAAATAATCCAGGTAGTTTCTGGAGTTCATTGTTAATAACTGATAACTGATCATAGCTGGTAACAAGTGATTGAGGAACTGAAGAGAGGACATGCTCTGCTGGACCAGATTCTTTGAAACAGGAAGAACTCTTGGGATCATGAGGTCATGGACAGATTTGGCTGCAGTGGCAGTGGGATAGCAAAGTTTAAGATCTAAAGAGGCAGAAACAAGGCAAAAAGCAGGATCATAACCCTGCACCAGGAGAACATACTTTGACCTGCTGAGGACTTGCTTGGAAGAGTCTTATGGAACATGGACCTAGAGAGAAGAGAAGTCCAGAAGAGCTGGTTACCATTCAAAAATCACATACTCCAAGCTAAAGGACAGTCCATCCTGAAAAGCACAAAGTCACACAAAGGCATCAGGAGGTGTACATGGATGAGCAAGGATCTCCTAACATAGAAAAGAAGCATACAGGTGGTGGAGGCAGTGTCAGGTGGCCTAGGAGGAATATAGATCATGCAAACCATGCAGAGGTGGTGTTAATAAAGACAAAACTCACCTGGCATTGCATCTGGTGAGAGATGTGAATGGCAACAAGAAAGGCTTCTAAAGGCGTATCAGCAGCAAAAGGAGAACTAGGGAAAATTTGGGCTGGCTGCTGAACTGGGCAGGGGACTGGGTGACTAAAGACATAGAGAAGGCCAAGGTGTTCAATGCCTTCTTTGCCTCAGTCTTCACTGGTAAGATCAGCATCCAGGAATCCCAGGTCCCTGAGACCAGTGTGCAAGTCCAGAGCAAGAAATACTTGCCATCCATGGAGGAGAATTAACTTAAGGAACATCTAAATAGATTGGACATGCATAGGTCCATGGGATGTACCAAAAGTGCCAAGGGAGCTCCCGATGTCACTGTGAGGACACTTTCAATTGTTTTTGAAGGGTCATAGCAATTGGGAAAGGTTTCTAATGATTGGAAAAAAACCAAATATCACTCCTATCTTGAAGAAGGAGGCAATGAACCTAATAGCCTTCTACAATGTGAAGACTGGCTCAGCAAGCAAGGGGAGAGCGTGGCTTATCAAGGTTTTCAGCACTGCCTCCCATAACAACGTAAGTGACAAGATGGAGTACACACTGGATAAGTACACAGTGAGGTGGATTTAAAACTAGCCTAACTGTTGACCTCAAAGGTTTGGGATCAGCAGCATGAAGCCTGGCTGGAGGTGCTAATCTGTGGTATATCCCAGGGGTCGATACTGGGACTGATATATCTTCATATAAGATGCAGGCTGGGACAGAGTGCACCCTCAACAGCTTTGTAGATGATACAAAACTGGGAGGAGGGGAGGAGTGGTTGACACACCAGGTGGTTGTGCTGCCATTCAGAGGGACCTTGACAGGTTGAAGAAATGGTGCAACAGGAATTTAATGAACTTCAACAAAGGGAAATTAAAATCCTGGACCTTGGGAAGAATAAGCCCATGCATCAGTAGACGCTGGGGCAGGCATGCTGGGAAGCAGCTTAGCAGAGAAGACCCTGGACATCCTGGGTGGACAACAAGTTGAACATAAGCTAGCAATGTGCCTTCATGGTAAAAAAGGCCAACGGCCCCTTGGGCTGTATTAAGAAGAGCATTGCAGACAGGTCAAGGGAGGTGATGCCTTCGCCCTGGTGAGACCCATCTGGACTGCCAGACCCAGGTCTGGACTCTCCAGTGCAAGTAGGACATGGACTTACTGGAGCAAGTCCAGTGAAGAGCCATGAAGATGTTTAAGGGTTTGAAGCACCTGACGTGAGGAGAGGCTGACAGAGCTGGGACTGTTCAGCCTGGAGAAGGTGCAAGGGGGCGCTCATCAGCATGTATGAATAACTGATGGGGTGAAGTAAAGAAGATGGAGCCAGACTCTTCTCAGTGTTATCCAGTGACAGAACAAGAGACAGCAGGCATTAATAGAGGAAAAATTATTTAAACATATGAAAAAACCTTTTTTCACTTTGAGAGTGGTCAAACTCTGAAGTAGGTTGCCCAGAGAGGGTGTGGAGTCTCCACATCTGGAGATATTCGAAACCCAGCTGGACATAGTCCTGGGCAACTGGCTTTAGCTGACCTTGCTTTGAGCAGGAGGGGTGGGACTAGATGATGTCCAGAGGTCCCTTCCAACCTCAACTCTTCTGTGATGCTGTAAGAAGTGATGTGTTGTGGAGTAACAAAATTAACCTGGGTACCTTTCACTAAGGCATCAGCTACAGAAATCCCAGCTCCTCAGAGGAAATGTAGCATCACAAAATAAATTAAAATGTGAAGCCTACTTGCAATTTGGGGGTACACCAGGTGCAGAAACTCAATTTCTGCATGAGTTTGACAGATTTCAGTTGCTCATCTTTAGCTATTCCATAATTTCTGGGGGGAAGCATTAACAAAAGTATTACTGAAGGAAATGCTATGCTACCCAGAAGGATTTGTACCAACCGTTCCTGATGAAGAAAACTGCATGTGTGGTGTGCTGCATTGGAGGATTTGCTGACCTTCAGCTGTTGCAGTAGCTTGATGGCTGAAGGAAACATCCTGTAATTTTTTTCAAACTAACATGTGCCTGTGTCCTCGAAAACCAATCCCAACCATTGACACAAGCCAGAGAACAACTTGTTAGCAAACTTCTCTTACGTGCCATTTTGAAGAGACTGATTCTTTTGTTAAACTTTGGGGAAGTCTTTCCCAATAATTGGCATGAGTCAGCACCATACTTTCTCTGAAAGATACAAAAGTGCTCAAGGACAACTGCTAGATAATCTTCCTGCCTGAGCCATGGTGTGAGAGACCCAGCAGGTTAGTGGGCTTTGGGGCCTGCCCTCACCCCTGCCTTATGCATGCTGCAATTTGTGGTGACTCTGAAGTATTAAGGAGGAGACTTGCCACCAGAGCCAGCTGAACTCATTCAAGCTCCTGCATAACAGCAATAAAAAATATATCCTCCCACTCCACAGGTGGAGGGGGCTAGGTGCAGAGGGGTGCATGGACCAAAGGTACAGCTCAAGAGCACTGAGGGAGGCATGGACTGGGAGCACTGGGGAGAATGGGCACTTGGCTCTGGATGCAGCCTGGGAGACAGAAGGACTTAGCTGTGGGCTGCTCCTTGTCATAAGGAAATATAACAGCAGAGGGTGCCAGTCAGCAAGGGGCATTTTAAGCTGCACACAGCTTTTAATGAAATTGGGATAGAAGTGGTTGCTTGGAAATGGTAAAAGTGTGGATGAAGGATGCAGAAAATTACTTAGAAACACCTGCTGCTTCTCATGCTCCAACAGTTCCTGTAACCAATGCATCCAGCAAGGGTAGGGGACGGGATCCTGACTAGTTTCCCTCCCAGCTTTGTCAGTGACTTTGCTCTCCAGCTCTGTCAAAGTGTGACATTTCCCCTTGTGCTCTGGCAGAGCAGAGGGTGCAGAGCAGGCCAGCGTGGCCTTGACCTTTGGCCAGCCAGGGTAACACCTCAGCTACCTGCCATGGCCCAGCTGCTGCCGCTGTAAGCAGGAACCTCAGCCCAAAATGTCCCTCTTTCTGGGAAAAAACACCACGGGAATTTGCTAAAAAGCAAACCCTTGCTAGTATTGACTCTGTGTCAGCCTCGGGTCTCATACCATTTCATGAGTTAGCAAGGGTCAGGAGAAACCACATGTGAAAACCAGAAAGGTCCAGTGCAACTGTAGCTCTTTTCTGTACTATGCCCAAAATGCTGTAACAGGTGAATCTGCAGCCAGCACAGAGCAATGGGAAATGGGAGTGAACAGTGCAGGACAGAGAGTATTGCATTCCCTTGCTGAGGTAAAACCTACCTGCTGGGGTTAATCCTAGCTGCCTCTGCCTGCTCCATACAGCAGTGTTATTCCACAGGAGTAACATTCTACCCATTCAGGTTGATTGTCCTTCACTTGTTTTTGTCCTTAGCATTAATGTCTTTCACATTTAAATTTGAGTTGCACATTAGTACTATGATTTTTTCCTTGCCCACCATGAATCACCAGGGACACATAAGCTGCTTCCATCTACCTGCAGATTTCTACCAGCACAAACTACAGAACTGAACACTGTCAGGAAATAGACTGGGTCTCTCAGGACATACAGACATCTTTCTTTTGATTACACGCTTGGTGAGAGGACAGGGAACAAACAGATGGGATTGAAGTCCCCTCCCTGAAACAAAAGCAAGTCCCATTCCCCTTGTCTTAATCACGGCATCAGTAAGATTCTCTGACTTCTGCCTTGCTGTTCATTACAGCTATGCCAGCAGAAAGAAAGCACCTGGCATGGTGCTTCTGGTGATGACTGCCAGCTCCTGGGAGCAGAGTTATCTGTATTGGGTACCTTACATATTTCCTGGTTTACAAAAGTTCTTGTCTTCATGAGGTTGGTGCTCCAAAGACCCATGAGACACCACTGGGCAACCACAGCTCTGAGCCAACGGAGGTTTATTTTTCATGAGTTCCAGTGTTTTCCTGACACATATTTAACAAAACAGGCATGACCTCCTCAAAGGAGCTCTGAATTTGTTGTGCAGATAGAATTAAGCCTAAAGAGTCTGAGCACTGACTTTATTGAGCAGATAAATGCAGTTATACATAAACAAATGTAGTCTGTTGGCTGCTGCAGATATCGAATACACTAATTAAATGAGGGGGGAAACAAATCAAATGGCTCAAGATTTTATTATGATGGAGACTTGAAATATCCAAAGGATATGCTCTTGGGGGAAAATGTGTTGGCTCTCATTATGTTATTTTAAACAGAGTTCAGCACGAAGAATTGCAATCTTACTATATTTCTTACATAAATTTCATTCTTTACATATGTAATTTTGCATATAGAAGAGCTGTAAAAAACACTAAGCAGTATAAACACTTTTTCCTGTCACAGCTAGGCATTCTTATCAAATGGAACTTAATAAATAGTTTATATCAGTATGTGAGTAATTAAAAGCATTTTTACAAAGAATCCTACCAGCTTGTCTTCTGCATGTGCGTATAGAGCTGCCATAATGTTATACTGGTAGTAGTGTTATCTAATCCAACATAAGCATTTGGATGACATAAGAATGAGGAGGTTTTAATCTGTCAGTTTGTTTATTCCTGATTTCATGAGAGTTTATATTTAAAATGAGACCTGAGTGAACTCCCCAAATCTTGGGATGATGCAGAATATCAGGTCTTGACCCATCCTGTAGGTTTTTAACTCAAATACCTAGAAGACTCCAAATTCTGTTTCCAGGATTTGGAAGTTGTTTTCTCATCCTTCCTCAGCCCTCTGTCTGCGTCGGCTCTTAGCTGCAACTTGCTGTCTCTTTTTCTCATTTCCCCTCTCTGTTCTTTTAACCACAAGAAATACTCACTCCTCCCTCTTAAAATACAAATCATTTAATAGCTCTTTCAATTGAAAGTCTTTAAAGGAAAATGGGAAGAAAAATAAGATAAGAAATCTGGGTTTTACAAAATATTCCTTTAAAAAAATCCTTAAAATAATGACTAAACTGAAAGATCTCTATAACTATCTGAAAACAGGAGGTAACTGGAAATATTAATGTGAAGCTATGACACATTTTGCATGGTCTTGAATTAATTTTTGCCTTGCTACTTTCAAATTAATTATGTTACACACATGAGAGTCCTCCTGGCACTTTGCTAACACCTGGATACCCTTGTTATATTTTTTTACCCAAAAGTCTGTATATTCTTTTGGAGCAAGTGATTGTTTCCCTGGATAAGTTTCTACTTAGGTGAATTTTCATTGCTTCTGTCATTAATTTTTCCTTTCTTACTATAAGGAACATTTTGTTCAATTCTTACATAAATATAAGAGGAGTATTACTTACCAATAAACTTTTGCTAGTAGTGCCTGGAAAACATCAGGTGTCAAGGAAATAAAAGCTGCAGCTTTCTGTGTTAATAAAGACCAGTAGATAACAACACTGAACACATACCTAAGATTTACTGTCCTACTTTTTCCCTTCTCAGACTTAATATTCCGTGGCCTATCCTACCATTTCACATTATGGAGAGCTGACTCTTCCTCTAGCTTCCTTAAGATCTCTTTGCCAATATAAACCAAATTTTGCTTCCTTCTGCAATCAAAAAGCCATTTTCAAATCAAACTCTGAGTGTATGAGCACTGTCTTATATTTGAAAATATGCAAAAGTTATTTTGGACATGGGGACAGAAAAATATGCAAATAGTACAATAAATGAAGTTTAATCAAGCTAATATTTCTCCTTATAAAACATAATTTGAGTTATTCTCATCCACCAGCATTAGAACCATCACTTTTTTGGAGCCAGGTTGGGATATGCCAGATGTTTGTCCAGTTGTTTAAATGTTACAAATTCTAACATATTTTAAGAATACAATTTTAGCAGAAACACGCTCAGTGATTGCACGCTCTCAGATCCCACAAGGAAAGGCTGTTGGGGCAGGTTGCAGACAGAGACATCCAGCAAAACTGGAGTTACAAAGTCTCTTTGATCCTAATAAGTTGGCTTTATTCTTGGTCATACAGTATGGTGGAAGGGACTGCTTAGATCAAAGAGTTGATTAAGTAACAAAGATTTCCAGGAAAGAAAACTAACTTCCAACCAGTGCTAATGTTTACACTTCATGCAACGTGCCTGAACAATTTTAAACAGATGAAAAGGAAAGGGAGAAAGAGAACCCAAACATCTGATTGTGATTGCCTGGAAAAGCATCGTGGTCTGTGCATAACTTCATCTTGTCACAGATGATATTCTGCCTCTGGAAGCAGTTAAATTTAGAAAAGAAAGCAAGCACTTACTTAAATGCAAAAGCTTGTCCAAATGTTTTTAAACCATTTCTTTCAGGGAATTAAATAATGCTCAAATGTCCATTGAAGTCAAACTTCCACTGAACTAAATCAGTGCAGTCTGTGGATACAAAATGAACCCACTAAACTGAGCTCCTCACTGTATCATATGTCACTTGTGACAGCTGTGACACATGTCTATAACAGTAAGAAACAGCAGCTACTTTCACCACAGAGGCAACTGAGGTCTCCTGCTGGCTGGCCATTTCCCAGAGTTTGAGGATGTTTGTACTTCTTCGTTATAACAACAGCATTCACTCCCTTTGTGTTCCTCTTAGTGAGACAGGAAAGTTACCCTTTATCATTACTGGAAAAAATCATGCTTCTTCTCAGAAAGCATTACTGACTCTGGAATAGTCCATTGTCTGGTCTTCTCTTTACTAAGGCCAGCTGATTCTCTTACTCTTTCCTCTCTGCCAGATTTATATTTATACAGCTTCTTATATTAAATCTTTTCATAATACTATTTTCCTTGTTAAGAGTTCCTATAGTAACTACATGCATGCTATGTGGTTGGAGAGGGAGGAAGAAGCTCTTTGGTTTGCGCATATGCAAAGGGGCCCTCTCTCTTTCATAAGATGTGGTGGACATTGCAAAATAGTTTGACAGCAGCTAGTCCAGCTTTTCTGATATACTGGTGAGAACATTTGACTCAAGATCCTGCCACTTAAATCCCCAAATGTTGACTATAACCTGCAAGAAAGAAGATATTTTCTTATATCTGTTCCAAACTTCAGTAGTGAAATAAGCAACTCTAGTCTAAACTGAATCTTAGAATTTTGAAAAAATATTGTTTTTCTGTCCTAACAGACTAAAGCTATATTTTTTTTAGTAGCTTATTAATAACCTGCATTGTGTCAAGGTAGGATTGAGCTGTACTATAACAATACCCATATCATTAAATTATCTGCAGATAAAGATTTTTTAAATCCTCACTGGAGTCAAATTAGGCATGCATCCATTCACTTTACTTTACTTCTCATCTGTATATAGTTGTAGATTGGATTTTGCTGGGTAGAAAAGGAACCAGACACATGAAAAAAGAATCAGCTAACTTCCTGGTGTCCCTGTTTAATTACATTTGAAGGGAAGATAAATCATCCATGGATTCAAATGAAAGTACAAGTGTAATTCCACTCATGGTATTCAGTTGAACTTCAACAAAATAACAAAATGCATATTAGAAATGTTCAAATCTCATGTGCATCACAGTGGCTATATATGGTACATGAGAACAATAATACTAAAACATCACAAAGCACATCGTAGGCTAGACAGGAGAGCTTTCACTTGAATTTAATGAGGCAGTAATCATAATGAAAGACAAATTAAATCACAGTTTACTGAAAATCTCAATTCTGAAAAGAGTATTAATGCCACAATGAGTCTCTGAGTTGCAGCTAACTGCTTGAGATGATACAGCATGCTTCACTGGTTGATTCTAAAAATGGTAGAATAAGGCTGAAGCCACTTTATACTCTCAAACATATACCAATGGCAAAATAAAATTACTTTCAGACACACATACGCTGTTAACTCTCAAATGGTACAGTACTTCATTTGTAGCAACAGTAAGAGTGAGGCATTGAAATGTTACAGATCCAGAACTAAAGACTTTACTCGTGTAAGTAAGCTTATTCACCTAAAAGAGGATTGTTGGTCTTGAGGCCAGAACTCTATCAGTATAATACTAGAAAAATATATTTAAATTACTTCACAATAATTAATTGAGTGAGAAACTTAATCCCAACAGGACTAAGATTTCCTTTCATAAGGATTAATAATATTGCATCACTAACGATGATTTTGTATTCAAAATTATTTCATGCCAGCACAAAATCTTGGGTGGGGGGGAGGAGAAATCTCACAAGTATCCATTTTATTGCCTTATCCAGACTCTGTGGGCTATGCATATAAAGCAGACTGTCAATCAATTTGAAGGAGCTGTTGAAGCAATACTGTGCCCCCTCTGCTACATGTTCCTGTTAATGTTCCTGTTATTGAGTGACTGTTAGTAATCAGTTACAGTGTACTGCAGTAAAACTGCTTTTCTTTCAGCATGAGCTTGCAGTTTGACATGGGCTAAGCAGCTCAAATGCCAACATACAGGATTCCTAAAAAGGCAAAGCAGGGCCACTCAGGGCAGACTTTCATGCCACTGGAGTCCCAGTAATTACATATATCACTGTGGATCCACTGCCTGATATGACCTTATCCTTTCTTGTTCAGGTGAGAAGATGAGGACACTCCTTGGTCCTACGGTCATAGGCTTGCACCAGGCAGGATTTGTGCCAGGGCTGGTCATCTCCTAATGGGTGCAGGAGCCCCTCCCAAGGGGATACAGTGGCTGAGCAAGGATTTAGTATCACTTCTCTCAGTCCCATTGTTGTTAGCCTTCTTCCATGCTATTAGAAGGGAACTACCACCCGTCGCATCTAGCCACGTGGCCAGATGTTACACAATTGAATAAGAAAATAAATGTGGATACCAGATGATTTGGGGCAGCTAGGCAGAAGGGGGGATGGGAGTAGCTGCTATACAAACCTTACAATTTCAAGCATTATGACAAATCTTGAAAATTTCCATTTTCATAATAGTAAGAAGTCTGTTCTTCGATGTCTTGAGTTACTTGCTTTTGCTTTTTCCATTCCCTTCTCTGTATTTCACTGTTTTGACTGGTAGCACCGTACGTTTTCTTTGGACTTACAAAAGTTTCATTGTTCATCTCTGTTTCTTCAGCTAGTTCATCCTGATCAATTATGCCACATTTCTCTTCATTGAGGTTTTCAGGGTCAGCCCATTCCTGCTTCTCCCCAGAAGCAAAGATAGCATAGAATATCACTCCACTGTAATGCACCAGGGCTGCGATCAGAAAGACGTTTTGCCATTCTTCCCGGGTCTGAAAGAATGGTGCAGACCTCATTAAGTTTGCAGTAAAAAGGAATATTACTCTATTAATTAGACCATGAATTAGCACATATTGAACAATGACCATGATCACTGTTTGATTCCTGATGTTACAAATAGAATGATTTATAAGAGTCATCGTGAAGATTTCTTTTTTTAACAGCAGTTAATAATTAAAACATGGGAATTTTTTTTTCTCACAGTGATGTTCCTCTCTTGCATGTGAAATATTCATGGAGTTGGAAATGCAGGGATTTCTATAAGTTAATCTTATTGTAGATAAGTGATTGCTAAGGAATCCTGCCAAGGATGTGTTGTAGAGAAGTTTCCCATGTCCTGTAAGCATTACCCAGTAGTATGGAGATATTGCAGGGATCCAGCCTCAGGTGGTATGAAATAATATCTCGCTGCACAGATAATTAGTTTATGATAGCTGAGAACCTGACCCCTGTGATATTGTAAAAGCGAATGTTTAAAACAGGCAACAACAGAAAACAGCTGCAGAGATCGGTGATGAAATGGAGTTCCAAGGATGCTTCGAACTGTCTTAACTTTTGTTACATTACCTAATCCTTTTACTAGAAAACATGGAGAAATGTTACCTTATGTTTTGTCATTGCACCAACGATGAGTGGGCACACCATGCCTGACAGCGTCCCCACACCATTGGAGATCCCCATCAGAATGCTGGCATAACGTGGGGCTATGTCCAAGTGATTCACATTGAATCCTACAACAAATGAGAGATAACAGTCAACTATACAGCTTTGTACTACCAGGCCAACAGGTCTTTCTACAGCCATTCTGGCTGAAGAACCCTGAAAAAGGTAGGAAACACCATCACAAAATATATGAGAAAGAAGGGTAGTATTTTCTTGGTGATAAGGGTAGAAGGTATGTTACAACTCTCTATTCCTTTTCAAAACCTATTTTTCCCCACCTATGGGGATCATGTTGTATAGTTTGTGTTGGCCTCATTTGAAGTATCCGTGCTTCCCATCTTCTCATACTGAAACAATGCACTCAGCAAACATTTTTACTTAAGGAATGAATGCTTCATATTTATCAAATGTCTGATATCTTTTTATTTAGGTAGTAGTGGTTTTTAGTACACATCTGCTGGTACTTCAAGTAGCAGTTTAACAACATGATGAAAAAACAGAATATAAACCAGTAGGAAAACTAATTACCCTTACTGTAGCATATCATCTGGGTACATATTTTATTAAGAAATAAAAACAAAGTAAAAATCAGCTCAGATAATTATCTTGCTTTAGGTAATGAAAATTAGTTGTATGAGCTATGGATGATCAGAAGAAAGAATGATGAATTCCAAACCCATGGGATTAAATACAGTAAAAAGTTGAGTACTGGGAAAATCCTGCGATAAAATTTGCTGATAGAAATGGCCTGCTATGCACACACCTCATAACTGAGTAGCAAAACTACTTCCCATCTGCATAATTCTGAAACAACTGAAGACCAGCATTTACTTTGCTGGTCAATTTGCTCAGTAGATCATCTTCTTGGCAGTCTGCTAGCTGATGGCCTTTCATCTTCATAACAAAAGGGTTTTTTATTAACAATGATGGTACTGGTGGAGCTACAAAAGTCAGTCTGAGACTGATGAGACCCAAGAAAGTGTTAGAAACAGCTGTTCTGGAGAAGGGCTTGTTATAGGACACAACAGAGAGAGGACTGACCTAGAAAGCAGAAACTGGCATCTAGGGCTGGGAGAGGAGTTGCAACTGATAGCCTTTGAGAAGCTATTCATTCCAGAGTAATTCTGCCTCTCTCCTTTTAGGGATACTGTTTATGCAAGAAGAAAAGGTGGCTGACACTGTAAAAGTATATTAGAAAATAACAGCCCAAAGATGATGTAAACTGGAGTCACTAAAGAGCAGGTTCTTGCAAAGCTTCATGTCCTAAGTGCAATACATTTCATAGATACTGAAGTAAATGATTTCTGATATGGGAAGAAATAGAGAATACCCCATAAGCAGCCACGTTAAGAGCAAACAATAATAGAAATGATGACAGTAACAGTGAGGATAATAACATCACTTTTGTCACTAATAGTAAAACCAATAATAAGACTAATTCTTACCTGAAATTGCAAAGCCACTGAAACCTACTGCTAACACCAGAAAGGAAATAGCCACACCTTTTGTATGAGAATAACCAACCACCAAAAGCAAGGTTGCTTCCATCCCAAAGCCTTCAAATGAAACACATGGGAGTAAGTTACATTTGAATTACTGTTGGTCCAGAGATACCAATAAAGTCTAGCCAGAATAGCAACTTAAAATGAGACAAAATTCTTTTATATCTTACAGCTATTCTTGAACAACCTTGACACCTTTGTGGATTTGCAGAAATACCTGAATATTAATTGTTTGAGAATATACTTTTTTCCTCATTGCTGTGTAAATGACCCAAGCAACTGGTGACATTAACTCACTGAACAGTACAAGGGAACAATGAGAAAGTAACTGTGTGCAAAGCTCTGAACAATTCAGAAACACACAAACATGGTAGGGAAAGGAGAAAATAAATTCCTGCCTTCAATTTCTCATGGTTGTAGCGATTTGAGATGATCTTGGCAAATGGAGCAAAAGAGCGTTTTTCAGGCAAGTGTGCCACCACCACAGTAGGACAGCCCTGAGTATGACAGGGAACTTCCAGTCTCTGCCATTACTGCAAATTAACATTTTCTAGTATGTAACGTCACAATCCTTCTGTTTATTTTTTTTTAATGAGACTGAAAATAGGCCCTGAAAACACAATGACTCTGAGAATCCTTTGTGAAGACGCATAGCCAAGCTGCATGGCATCTCTGACTGCAGGCATCTCTATTTCAGGCAGCCTGTGCTGTCCGTAAATAGTTTAAGCCAGGAAGTGGCAAATGAGAGCAACTCCACATGCTATCTGGCTTGAAATTTTTCTCTAATTTAGTATCTTCCTTACATGTAGATGTCACTGATTTTTCAGTTCAGTGACTGAACTGGAAACAAATTATTTTGTGCTGAGTTAAAATGAGTCAGTCTGTCCCCTGTTGTTTTTTTCTTTTACCCAACCCTTCCAGCCTAAACTTGCCAGTGGATTCTGCTGGAAGTAACACATGGGAAGATGGCCAGTTATTGCAAGGCTGTATCCACTGGGAAAGGATCTCTCCAGCACCACAGTACATGGTTAACTTTGTACAAGTTTGAAGGATGAGGTCTATTTGATCACACTAATCTCCTGGGCCAGTCCCTATTGCCCTTCTATTTATTAACCAGGTTTCTTGCCTCCTTCCTTTTTAAAAGCACACTTACATGTGTTTTATAGCATAAGGATGTCTAACGTCAGCTCTCCATTAAATGCTTCAGATTAACCCGCTGCATGCAAATGCAGTCTAAGGTAATTTGTCTCGTTACAATTAAACATGGACCAAACTGAGATATTTGCATCAACTGTGGCGCACAGTTGAAATATAGTATTTTCAGAATCCAGTAGTACCTCCGCAATTCATGACCTTCCTTACAGTGGTAGTGGTTAAAATCTTCCTGCTCCGTAAGAAGTCAGCTAGCTGCCCTCCAATGGGTACGATGATTGTCATGACCATGTGAGGAACTGCCGACAAAAGGCCAACCTGCAATTAGACAAATGAGTGCTTACTGTTCATGTCCTCCCTCAGGATTTAGGGGAAAAAGAATAGGAACCATACCTTTTCTTCATCTCTTCTGCACGCCCCCCCCAACGGACACATTTTTATACTGGATCCTTGTGTGGGAGGATTGCAGACCAAGACCTGAGTGACCCTAGGATGGAGTGACCTTACGATGGAGACTCCACAACCTCTCTGGGCAACCTGTGCAAGTGCTCATTCACCCTCAGAGTAAAAAAGTGTTTCCTGATGTTCAGATAGGACCTCCTGTGTTTCAGAATGTACCCATTACCTCTGGTCCTGTCACTGGGCACTTCTGAGAAGAGCCTGGCTCTGTCTGCTTTGCACCCTCCTGTCAGGTATTTGTATACATTGATGAGATCCACCCTGAGCCTTCTCTTCTCCAGGCTAAACAGTCCCAGCTCTCTCAGCCTTTCCTCATAGGAACCAGAGAGGCTCCAGTTCCTTAATAATTTTTGAGAACCTTCATTGGACTCCCTCCAGTATGTCCATGTCTCTCATGTACTAGGGAGCCCAGAACTGGACACAGTACTCCAGGTATGGCCTCATCAGTGCTGTGTAGAGGGGAAAGATCACCTTCCTCTATCTGCTGGCAATACTTTGCCTAAGGCAGTGCAGAATACCATTCACCTCCTTTACCACAAGGGCACTTTTCTGGTTCATGTTCAACCTGGTGTTCCACCAGGACCCCCAGGTCCTTTTCTGCAAAGCTGCTTTCCAGCTGGGTGGCCCTCCAGCAAGCACTGGTGCATGGGCTTGTTTGTCCCCAGGTGTAGGACTTTGCACTTCCCTTTGCTGAACTTCATGAGATTCCTGTCAGCATATTTCTCCAATCTGTCGAGGTCCATCTGGATCTCTGGTGTATCAATCTCCTGGTGATCAGCCTCTCCTTCCAGTTTTTGTGTCATCTGCAAACTTGCAGCAAACTTGCTGCCCCATCAGCCAGATCATTAATGAAGATGTTGAACAGGATCACACCCAGTATTCACGCCTGGGGTACACTGCTAGTTACTGGCCTACAACTAGACTTCATGCTACTGGTCACCACCCTCTGGACCCAGCCATTCAGCCAGTTTTCAATCCACCTCACTGTCTACTCAACCAGCCCCTATATCAACAGCTTGTCTATGAGGATCTTACCAGAGACGGTGTCAAAGACCTTACTCAAGTCTAGGTAGACAATATCCATTGCTCTCCCCTTGTCTACCAGGCCAGTCATTTCATCATAGAAGTTTATCAAGTTGCTTAAGTATGGCTTGCCTTTGGTGAATTTTCTGCCAAAGGGTTATTACTGGTTCTGTTAGCTCTGGTACTTATCCCAGATATGCAAAAATATTATTTTGCAGAGTTTTAGTGATCAGGATGTCAGCTTCTAGAAGCTTTTCTTCAAAGAAATAATTTAGTGAGAAGGTTTTTTTTTAGGATGTGCAACCTCCTTACATTGACACTGAGTCAGTTTTACATTAGTTTTTAACTCGTGAGGTACACAGAGGTGTAACTCTAGCATTTGTGAAAGGCAATTTAGAATAAACAAACCTACATTATCTTCGTAGCCCCATTCTTCATCTCCATGCTGCACTTGGCCATTCAGAGTGGCATTGGTACCACAACAGCATTGCAGACCATGGGCACACTAGTGCTTCCAGACCACACAGGTAACGATGATGTTTGTTATTAGTTTGCAGGATTAGACTTGCTTGAAAACAATTTACAATATAGCAAGTAGATTTTTTAAAGGAATGTTGGGAAAACTTTTCTAAAACAAATATTCTGAGGTCTTCATTCATGCTCTGAAGAGGGAGTGTTACAATACTGGCTTTAATGAAGTGCCAGCAGCAGGGAATATCAATCTATACAGAATCTGATCCCCCATTGTAAATGAAAAGTAATGAAATTAAAAAAATAAAATTACCTGGCAAGTAATGCTGAACTGCCAGCACTGAACAAAATGTACATTACTATTTACTTACCTTGTGGTTTTCATGATATATGGCTTTTTTAATCAACTCTTTCCCAAAACAACTTTTCAGTTCTTTTCTTTTGCTAATAATTTGATGCTAGCAAGCTTTAATTTCTACCTGTTTTTCAGAAATATGTAATCCCAACTACAGTGAATAATCTACTGTAATGACTCCAGAGATCTCGGGATCTTTAAGCACTCTGTATCTCCTAGGGTAAGGGTTGAAGGTCACTGCTTCATCTCAGATTTACCTTGCTTATTGCAAACCCAAAGACTTCTTCAAAGTAAGCAGGCTGACTTATAAGGAGCAAATAGAAGGTCCAGCTTCTGCAGAAGTTTGCCACAATGATTGCATAAACTGGCATTGAAGTGAAAAATCTCTTCCAGGGAGTACTAAATTTCTAGGGGGAAAAAAAGAAATAAAATATTGAAGGCATTTTTGAGTAGGCAAACGGCAGAATAAGGAGCCCATTATCTCTTAGTATCAGGACTATCCAGTACATTGCATACAATTTACGCTGCAAGTCATTTACAATGCAAGTGACAGATATCTCCTGGGTTAATGGCGAAAGACGAGTAACTTTCTTAGAATAGTTAGAATTTTTAAGATGACTACTGTATTATTATTGCTCTGCTTACTGAAAATACACAAGGTCTTCTGGAATCCTGCTGTTGGGATGACAGGATCAATAACAGAATCAAAGAAAACTAAAGAAAACCTTGTGCTGTTCCCCACTTTTTGGCATGATGTAGTTTGAGACATTCCACTGAAGGGACTGTGAAAAAAAGATTATCCAAGCTAAGAAATATATGGTAGCGCAGCAACAAGCAGCTCCCTGCTTCAATGCAATTCGTTTAATTCAGCAAAAAAAAGTCTACGGTAGAGGATCTAATTTCTATAACCTGCTTTTGGCATCTCCAGTTTCTATTTATGCCTCAATACTCCATACAGCAGGAACCAAAAACACTTCAGAGCCCTATTCTCTTAGAGTCGAATTCAAATCAGAAGCTGAAATATGTAACTATGGCAATATACGCTGACATTCTCCTTTTTTTTTTTTAAATGGTAGTTGTGTTCTACAGGCAACCGTATGCCTGCGGTCATGTGTGGTAGTACTAGCATGGTGGTAGTACTAGAGTCCTCTGCAGTAAAACCACTGTACAGCAAGGGGAAAACCATGACCTGCAAAGAGTATATGTGTCTTCAGCCAAGACCTGTGTGACTTCGGTCAAACTTCAGGAGCATGCGCAAAAGCCAGTCTTGTACTTTATGCTCTTAGCAAGGCTATTACACAAAACATGGAGAAAAAGAGTTTGGAGTTATTTTGCTCCAGAATGTTCTAGAGTAAAAGCCAAGAAGGAATGGTTTATCAAGAAACAGCTTTTTTTTCACCACTAGCAAAATTTACTTATCTCAGGAAATGGAGGGAAGTTTGATGGGAAAATATGTTTTAGTTTTAAGTTTCCAGAATTTTCCAGGATCCTCTCAGAGAGAGGATAGAAGTCTTAAAACAATGAGCTGAGCGACTGTGAGAGTGAGCAGGGCAGAAACCCTGTCCTTAACCTTTCAGAATTTCAATCATCCTTAATAAGAGCTCAAAAGGCAGCTGGATAATTTAACATCTGCAGCCAGTTTCTTATTTAGCTACTTCCATTAATATTTTTTAGAACAAACATGATAGTTACTCAATAGCAGGAGATTAGAGTGTGTGGTTACTCATCTCTCCCGCATCCCTCCCCCTCTGTAGATTAGGGAGGCCCTATAAACTGAAACAGCACTGTGTGTTTTGCCTCTTGCTGAACTCATCCTGTCTAGCTGCATGAGCCTGATCCTGTAATTTTCGTAAAAGGAAAGGCCCCTAAATTTCAACATCAAATAGTTCTGCTGCTCTTATGCAGCTAATAGTATCCATCCAGTCACACGCTGATCTTGTATGAAGTGCTCACTATAACCAGAAAAGCGTTTTTTACTTACACTTGCACTAGCTAGGCTGGCTCCTTCTCCAATACTTGTTTCTATATATATTCTTTCTTCATTGGTTATTGTTGGATGTGCAGCAGGGCTCTCATAGGCATGAAGCAGCCAGAACATGTACCAAACAATCCCAAACATTCCTGGAGAGGTGGGAAAAGCAAAGTTTGGTTTTAAAAACCAATAAAACCACACTTTGGTATCTGTAGGCCTTGAAGTTCATTTCAAGAGCCAATTAAACCAAATCTGTGTAGAAAATATGCCCACGGAAGTAAGAAAATATAATTAACTCTGTGTATATTGTATGCCTGTTTGCAAAGCGTTTGAGCATTTTGTCACGTATTACATGATACACCTGGGGCAGAGGAAAGGCAGAAGCAAAGTTTTATGTGGGACTTGGGGAGGGAAAAAAGCAGACCAGTCGTAACATGGTCATAACCTGCATAAAAGAACTTCACAATCAGATTGTGATGGTAAATCTTATCTGTGTTCTGTGTCTCCAGAGAAAACCCAGCTTAACTGCGTTGCTGATGTGGAAGACCGGGTTTGAGCCAGCTCTGCCACGTACTGTGGAGGGAAGCACCAGGCCCCACAGATCAGCCATGATGCCGTACCCATGTGATGGGACCACATTGTAAAGGTGACACTGCTTTTACCGAGGGTGAGCAGCATGGGGAGAAGGTTTCAGAGGCATTTGGCTCCCCATCAGCAGCATATGCTGCAGCATTCACTGTTAGTGTGTATTGCGGGACACATATCGTGTTTGTCCTACAGAGCAACATTTGCAACTGCATCCAACCCTGCCACTGGGTGACCATGGGCTGTAGCCTGGTTGTTATGATTTTAAAACATTTTACAACAGATGATTACAAAATAAAAGCTTTCAGAAGCTGCAATAAGTAGGGAATAAATTGGAATACCCATCTGCAACCTCTTCATTCACCAAAACATCTTTGGTCCATACTTGTTATACAGGTTTAAAAAAGCTGCTGGCAGTACCAGTCTAGTCACAGAGATCCTTTATGTTAAGCAACTCACCATAAATATAAAAGACTGATGACCATCCTATATACTGTACCAGCACACCTGCCAGCGGCATGGCGACCACCGCACCTGCATAAGACCCTGAGGAGAAAAAGGATTAAGAAAACATGTCAGCTATGATAGGCAAGCCCAGCCTCCAGCACAGGTGCTCATGGGGGTAGAACTGGGGCCTCTGGCTGATTGGTACCATGATTTCTTGTGAATGTGGGGAATGGGATGGCTACTGAAAAATTTAGATTGGGGTGGTGGGAAGGAGTAGCCCTCACTGGTGTGGGATCACGAGTCTCCTTTTGAAGCTAGAAGGGCTGTGCCCTGCAGGTAAATGGGTTTCGCAAAGCTGAGAAGAAGCTGATGGTAAACCACCATGCAGGCATAAGCTATATGCACTGAAGTGGGGAATCCCACCTAATCCCATGGCATAAAAGGTGAGCTCCGGAGAAGCTAATGGCCCAAATTTCTGAAGTCTTCTTGGTGTCCAGAAATCCTCATGGTTGCAGATATGCTGGGAGGCTCTTGTCGTGGCTGTAGCCACATGACCCCACAAGTGCTGCTAATGGAGGACTTGTTCAGACCAACCCTGAGTCTGTTTAACCATGTCAGTTCATATCAGTGGCATGAATAAACAGCTGGAATAAATAGGCAAAAGTTTACAGGGGAAAAAAAGGATTAAAAAAGTGGTCTGTGCCAAGGTTTCTGATTGGGAAATATATAATACTGCTGAAATATATTTCCGAGTGTCTTGTAGAAAGAGATGAGTATTTGCATGCTTGGAAAGGACCCTGAAGACCCTAGGGAGAATTTATGCAATCTGGACACTTGGTTTCAGTGCAAGAGGGTGCCAATGGCTTCACATGCAAGAAGTGTTGCTTTGAATTATTCTAGGAGATTAGATAATTGTGGTTTTGAGAGTATTACATACTTTGTTAATGAACATTTGTTAATGCTCTACTCATTAGCAAATACTTCTTTGCAATGGTTCACAGTGACCCTTCTTCCTTGTCTCTGTGTAATTCATTTTTCCTATAGCAATAGCAAAGCCTTAAGCAAGAATACAGTCAAAGAAACCAGGAACCTGGTTAACATGGAGTTTCCTAGTTTTTCCACTGTTCCTGTGTACCTTTCAAGTGCAAGAATTGATGATCTGTAGCCACTAAAATGGGTGCTGAGCTTCAGGATGGATCTTTCTCTAACTGGTGCTAGAATTTCAAAGAGAGCACTGAGGGTAGAGAGGTTTCTACAGAAAACTAAATAATCACTAAATCCTAGAGTAATCTGCAGTAAAAATAAATGCCATAATATGAAAAGCTGCTTTTTTTTTTCTTGTTTCACTCCATCTTTTGCCCTTTCTCCTGTATTTTAGTGCTGTATTTTTCATAGCCTTTCATTCCATTGTTGATGGACAGACTGTTTTTTCCTGAGACTTTTACATTTTCTGTTGAATACTCTCTCTCAGACAGTCATCTTCAGCTGGCTTTGCCTCACCACCTGCATTTATTTTCAGTTTCCTTTTCTGCCTTACCCAACTGCTTCAACGTCCTACCATTTCTGATTTTTCTTAAGTATTTTTAGACATCCACTCACCATTGCAATTACCCTGTTAAAAAGGGGAAGGAACACACCAAATACAGGTGATGAGGGTATCTTAGAGGATGGGAAATGACAGAGTGAACTAATGAGCAGGGCCTTTTCCTTCACTGCCAGCACAGCTCATTTGAAGTTACAGCAGAACGATTCCTGCTCTGCACTCTGCATATCTGGACCTTTTAGGGTACAAAAGCAGAGGGAGTATATTTGGATTACGCCTTTTTTCCTTACACTTAGCAATCTACCCAAACTGAGCCTAGAGCTGGTAAGAGATACTAATATCCACAGTTTTCCCTGGAATTAGCAGATAATTGAAGATTGCAGGGTTACCAGAAGAAGATGAAGGTACTAGGTAGGAGAGTGTATGAGGAGGGGACAGCTCAAACTAGACCTGGGAAAGGGCCAGAAAGCTGTGACACTCAGAGTACTCTTTTCTGACAAGAATCTGTGGTATCACAGAGTGACCTGTGGCACCTCTTTTCAAAAACTGCTACCCAGAGGATAGAATTAAAAGTAGAAAACCCTTTTTTATTTTTCTTTCCTTTCTATTAGTGTGGCTTTAAGTGAAAAGAGGGTATCTTCCTTGAAGAACAAGGTGTAAAACCTTAATATTTTTCCGGCTCCCTGCTTCCTAACAAGGTTTAAGGCTCTTGCCAGAGGCTAGAAACATTCCAAAGGGAATGAGACAGATTGATTTCTCTCATCTTTCCACTGGGTTCCTCTCCCCAAAGTCTTCTGAAATTTCCCACAAGCCATTTTCCAGAAGGCCAGCTGTCAGCATTGGAAAGGGACCCAGAGAAGGGAGCAAAGTACAAGCCTGATCATAATTCAAAACAGAGGAGAGCAGAACAGCCAGTGGAAACAAGTTACATCACCTCCACTGCAGTATATTGAGCAGCCAGCCTAAAGTACTCAAGTAATTTTAAAATATTTTTTTAAGTGCATGCTTAATTAGGAGGGTCAATTCAATACATATAATAAATAGAATCCCTAAAGATGGAGCAAGTGAAAAAAATCAAAAGGTGTGATTTCTCTCATCTGACACTTCTAGACACATTTTAGTTTAATATGACAGCCATTCTGAGAGTTGGCTTTAAATGACAAAATGGGGACATATTAAACAAAAAGACTCTCAGGTTCCTGAGCTCAGAGTACAAGCCGAATGGGTACATGGGCAAGTACAGCAAAGGGTAGAGGGTTTACATTTCTCTTTTAAATCATTAAATGAATAAAATACATCTAATAGGAATATGTACTTACGTAAACCGTATAAGCCTATCAACTTACCACAGAACGATGTGGTGGCCAACCTGCTTCTCTCCAGTGGAGGAGCCCACTTACTCCACATCCCATGGCAGGCTGGATAGGTGACGCCCTGGCAGACATTTCACACATCATGTGATTTGCTTTCACTGCATTCCTACTTCAAGTAGTTGCTGATACTGTCCAACCTGTCTAGCTGTTTGTCACCATGGAATGATGTAGGAAAGGTTAGGTAAGCCTGGAAGAGCTCTGTTCAGGTATGAAGATGTCAAACTAATTTGGATAATCGCTTGAGTGGTAATGTGTTCTGGGGTAAAAATTCTGTTTTGTACGTGCAGTAGATGGCACAAGGAAACTAAAATAGCTTGACCTGCAGCACCAGAAAGATAAACTTTTTACTTCCTTTTAAGTAAACTTAAAAATATAAATTGGTACGATTAAAAAATAGTCATCCTAAAAATGAGCAAGTAAAAATGTAGATTTGTCAGAAAACCTGACCAAAGGATCTTATTATTTTTAGAGCCGAATCTCCAAAACCAAATGATGTACAAAAGGACCAAAATGGTGAGTTCTCCTACCTCCACCAGACCTTGCAGAATCCTTACAAACATTACACAGCCATAATGCACTCTGGCTGCAGAAGGGATGAACATGTTCAGTGTAGATGTTAGAAAGATAGCTGCTCCGAATACCCTATGGAAAAAAGTAACATGAAAGGGAATGTAATTATTGTCTACTTTTCAGAAGTGATGCTGTTCTCAGGTACAGTTGCAGAGACAATCTCACATACCACCGTCTCACCAACCCCCACACTTGTAAAGTTCCGTTATTGGCAAAAGGAGGTAAAACCCCATATGGGCAATACATTTCTTCTCTGAATGGAAGAGAGGTTTTATACATACTTAAACAAAGGTGCTGGATTTTAATTTGTATCAGAGGAATAGACATAGGTGTTGGTACTGGAGGCTAAGCTGTTTATATGAGTCCTCACCTGAGAGAAAGATTCATATCCTAGGAAGTATTTAAATTCTGTTAGATCAATAGGGTTTAACTTAGATTAGATAAAGTCTGGTTTAAGTGTCTCTCTGAAACATGGGAGTGTGCTGGTTAGTTCCACTTGCTGCTGCTAAAATGTATAACAGGGCTCCTTTCCAACATCACTTCTCTAAATAACAGCTACAAATATCCTTTGTGACTTGACATAGAAAGGGCATTTCTACAAGACAGCTCCTGTGAAAAACATTATATAAACATTTTGTTACCCTGCTTGGGAAGAGCACTTGTTGCAGCTGGGCACAAGTCAGTTGAGGCTCTAAATGCACCTGGGGCCCAGCGTGCCCAACGTAAAAGAACATCTGGGGAGCTCATTTGAAAGCTGAGCCTGCTGCACCATGGAGAACACCACTGGAAACCAAGAAAAAGACTTGGAACAGCTGGTAGGAACAACCATTGAAATTACCACAATTAGAAGGGCTCTACAGAGGGATCTGGACAATTGGCAAAGGCCAATTTTATGAGGTTTAACAAGGCCAAGTCCTGGGTCCTGCACTTGGAACGCAACAAACCCATGCAATGCTACAGGCTTGGGGAAGAGTGGCTGGAAAGCTGCCTGGCAGAAAAGGACCTGGGGGTGTTGGTCAACAGGCGGCTGAATATGAGCAGGCAGTGCGCCCAGGTGGCCAATAAGACCAAGAGCATCCAGGCTTGTCTTGGAAACAATGTGGCCAGCAGGACTAGGGAAGTGACTGTCCCTTTGTACTCGGCAAGGTGGTGAGGCCGCAGCTCGAGCACTGTGTTGCGTTTTGGGCCCCTCACAGCAAGAAAGCCATTGAGGTGCTGGAGCGCATCCAAAGAAGAGCAAGGAAGCTGGTGAAGGGTGTAGAGAACAAGTCCTCTGAGGAGGGACTGAGGGAAGTGGGGTTGTTTAGTCCGGAGCACAGAGGGCTGACGGGAGACCTTATCGCTCTGTACAACTGTCTGACGGGAGGTTGTAGCGAGGTGGGAGCTGGTTTGTTCTCCCAAGTAACAAGTGATAGGATGAGAGGAAATGGCCTCAAGTTGAACCAGGCGAGGTTTAGACTGGGTATTAGGAAAAATGTCTTCAATGAAAGGGTTATGAAGCCCTAGAACAGGCTGCCAAGGGAAGCAGTTGAGTCATCATCCCTGGAGGTATTTAGAAGATGAGTAAATGTGGCAATTAGGGCCATGTTTTAGGGACAGTGGACTCGGCCATGCTAGGTTTACAGTCGGACTCGATGATCTGAAGGGACTTTTCCAACCTAAATGGTTCTATGATTCTATGATCCTATGGTTAGTAAGAATGAGCTGTACTTGGTTGGTTAGATTTCATATACCTGAAGCCTCAGGTTTCCTTTCTGTGCAATGAATGGGATTCAGTAGCTATGTCATGCACTCTGAATATCAAGAGTTCATTACCAGAGCATCTGTGGAAGTGAATATACATCACGGTCCCTTCTAAGATCTTGTTACAGCACTGAAAAGTATCAAAACTGGCAGTAGGAGTTCTCCACAACTGCGAAGCACCATTTAAATTGAATGGATTAATGCTAATCCTCAGTAGTTTACTATCATCTTTGTGTTGTCTGCAATTCAAAGCAACCATGCCTGGCTCCCTGCAGGCTGCCTTTGTGTGGGACATCTTTCATTCTGCAGAGAGAAAGTTGCAGCAGTTTGTGGCCCTGGGGGCCACAGCACTTAGGAGATGGGAAGTCAGCCCAAAGCTGCCCTGTCTTGTTCCCAGACTCAAGGTGACAACCTGAGAACTAAGCAGTCCCTTTTGTTAAAGGCCCTCAACTCCTAGCCACACTGACATTAGCTAGCAGTGTGCTGCTCTTTTTGGACCATCATTCATGTGCCGCTTTCAAACTATACAACTTCAGTGATGTTTAACAAGTTTTGAATTGCCTTGTTGTGTGTGTGGCATTTCAAAAAGATATATTAAGCTTCATTCTGTTATAGGAATGGACAGATATTTGATCTGAGATCATATGATTTGAACAGCAGTATTTCTCTCCCTTTTGATTTTTCTGCCAAAGGCATACACAGATCTTATTATGCATAGCTATTTATCATGCTCCACTTCAAAATATTTATAAACTTTTAAAACCTTTTGTTGCAATTCTTTTCTGTTTCTTCTTTTTTTTTTTTTTAATAAGGATTTAAATTGTTTCCATTTCAGTCTCTTTTCGAAAACTTATTCACAGGAAATATACATCACCTCATTTTTTGAATCCAGGGTTGTTATTCACAGTAGGATTAATAGCAGTATTATAGCGTGAAGAATCTACAGTCAGAGATTAACACTGTTTTCTCTAAATTCTGTACACCTATTGACAAAAACAACAGTCCATGCCTAGACAGCTCATAATCTGAATGACAAGAAAGCACTCGAGAGATGAACACAAAAGCAAAGAGGCTGGGTAGGCTGGCAGAGGGAAGAGACAAAGGAACAGATTTATATAAAAAGCAGTCCAAAAATCTGAACTGGAATACAAAGCCTATGATCATATCTTGACATTTAGAAGACTGCTTTCAAAGCCAAGTAAACACTGAGCTGAGAAATAAGTATTATTTAGCTCTCTATTATGATCGATGAAGAAAATTTTTGCACCTTACTTCCTTTCCACTAATAGAAATATCAGGTCTGTTATCATAAAGCTATTGACAGTCTCAGGGAACTACAGAAAATTTTGTAAATTAATAACCACACGAAAGAATAAGCCATAAGAAAGAGAACGTATGTAATTATCCAAACAGCTAGCTCTGAAGACTGAGTTTCCAATCTCTGCTGCTTCATTTAGTGCCAACTCTTAATATGCCCAATGTAAATGTGTCGTTTATACTGAGTTAGAACCAGTCACTCTCCTGCTACTATTTAAGAGCACAAATATTGTTTCTGCAAAGAGCCAGCATCTTTCCAGCAGTTCAGTGCCGTTTATCCCAAAGACATTGGTCTGCACCACGGCTGAAAATATACCAGTTCTGTTCAATTCATTCCTGTATTCTTCTCTCCTTGCTGCCACAATCCCTGGCCAGCTGCCACTTTGGGATCAAAACAGACTTCTTCAGCAACAGAGTCCTCTGCCCAGCAGGGTGCTGTTACTGAGAACCGATATCAGGGGGTGCCTTGCATTTCACATATCCTTGTCGCCACCAAACAATGATGAAACTACATTTGGATGCATTTTTGAGGATAAGCAACAAGTCAAAGGGATGTTGTCACTAAATGGTTCATGAGCTTTTTGGTGGAATGCAGACCTGCGTGGATACATAAAGCAAATTACGTGGTGTTAGATGGTTTTGATGCAAAACCATAAATCACTCAGTTATTTCCAGCTGTTCTGAGGTCTACTTAAATCACTCATTATTACAGATAACTATCTGCATTAGAGAAGTGCCTGGGATGTGGGGGGGTGGGGTCCATGTATGTTCAAGGTTGCATAGTGCTGAGCAGGATTTAAACAGGTGACAAAAGAGTCTGTACTTAAATCTATAATGTCAATAATAGGATAGAATAATACATCTCCTTGCCAGAGTGCAGCTGGGACAAAAGAAAACATTTGTCTTTCTAGGGAGCAAGGTTTCACAGACTTGGCCCAGATCTCTTGGTTTCCTGCCCTGTATCTTAGCAAGTAACTCCTCTGAACCATAAAACTTGGCATCACTGGTGAATCTGCCCAAGTTGAAATTGGTTGGGTAAACAAGGAATAAAGGAAAAACATGGTGTTAGCCAGACCTGTGAATCCTATTACTACAAACAGAAATTCTCTTTGAGCCCAGCCTTTGGGATATTGTTGTTCCTCAGCAAATTCTACTCCTAAACCCAATTGTGATAGTCAAAGCTATAATTTTGTGTTGTATTATAGTATTAGATTGAGTCTGGAAGTCTCATAGGGACAGAAATACAGCTTTCTGTGCATATGCACAACACATACCTAAGGAAGTAGTCAGCTGACAGAATACGTTGAGTAACAGTATAAACATGATGGCTTTTATTGTTTGCAAGAAAATTAAGGAAACAAAAGCCAAACTAATAATATGCTGAATTATTCAGCCGACTGTGCACATCTGTGTTTTGGGGCCCTTCTGCTACAAAAGCTGGTGGCAAGACTGAAAGGGCTGGGGAAATTATAAAGCTTAGCTAATTTGTGGGGCTTATTAGGCAGATGGAAAAATACTCTGCTCAGGCACTTTTGTGTGGCAGAAAAAATTAATAATTGAAGATGCTAGTAGTGCTGAAGAAGCAGTGCAAACTGAACTCTGAGTAACTTTTGGTTATGGACAGAGGGGAGGTGGGACTGAACTTCTGGGCAATTCTATGGGATGAATGTCCTGGAGTCATTTCCACAAGGGCATAGGGGTGGGAAGAACTCCTGGGCAATCTTGTAACACCTATAGCTCTTTGCAGAATGCAGAGAGTGAAGTACTTTAATTTGGGGCAAAACAATATATAGCTAGTCTTAAAGACCTTTTCCAATTTGGAAATTGTTTGTAGACAAGTCACATCTTGTTTTCAGAGAATGACATGAGTACCAACCATCTTTTTTTATCTGTAGATCCCAAACACCCTTAACATGCACATCTCATCTGTTCATTCACACCCAGTTGTCTTCAGACAATCTCCCTCTCTCTGTTGTGATCATATTCCAAGTTCTGAAGGCTTATTGAATAAAGCCCAAAAACAAAGTTAGCTTTGGCAAAATCAGCTACTTTTCTTACTTTCATTTTGAAAAGCAGTTGAATTTTAAAAAATCAGCCCACAAACACAATGAGCATAGAAGAAATCTGTACAGATGCTCAGAGTTCACCAAACAGAAATCACGAGTCTCTATTAGAAGTCCTAGGCAATCCTAATTACAGACAGTACTGTATCCAGCCATGGCGAGAATATCCATGTGCATGCAGATGGATTTGTGTCTGCAGAACATAAATAGTTCTGTAATTCCTACATGCCTAGCTTCAGTCTACAGGGAATTTTTAAAGGAGAAAACTAAAATTTTGTTGGAAATTTTTTGTTTAGTGTTGAGCTAAAAAGCACTAAGGCAACTTTTGAAAGACAAATGCTGCAATCATTGTCTGAAGCATCAGGTGTGGTTTTCCTAACACTTTCCAGAAAGCATTATTGTTTAGAGAAGAAATGTGTAAATATTTGAAAAGAACAAGCTAAATTGGGAGAATCAGCAATAGAATCATAATTGAAAACTAGTCCCATTTTTGGTTATAAACTAGCTGCTGCAGTTTCAGATGAGTATTCCTGAAACACATTAATTCACTATTTTGGTAACCATCATTTAAACACTGTAAAACAGTCATCAGGGTGTAAACCTTAATTCTTTTGATTATTGTTTTCTTACCTGTTAGCAGCCAATTTGTTTGAGATGAACCCTCCTGGAATTTGTGTCACAATGTAACCCCAGAAAAAAGAGCCATGAATGAGTCCCACTGTCTCTGGATCCCAGTTGAATTGGGCTTTCTGTAAAGGAAACAATAAAAATGCTGTAAGATGAAACATACTTATTGTAAGAGAACCACTATTTGGAAGTCACACAGCAGTCACTCATCTGCCAAATCAAGGCAGTCTCTACGCTGGTGTTACCGAGCTTGAATCCCCCACAGTTAGGGCAAAATGATGTCAAATTCCCATGTGAGAGGGTGAGGTGTCAGGCAGTGGGGGTAATACCTGAGGACAAGGCAATCTGGAAATAAAACTAGGTAACACTAGTTAGCTGACTAGTTTATCTTTTATTAAAAGTAAAGCCAGTTATAGGGCTGGATTTGGATACAGAAGGCCACCCACAGACTAATCATAGATGGTTACTAGCCAAAAATGTTGACAACCAAGAAAATGCATTCACCGTACACCTCATCCTTGAGTACCAAGCAGTTTCAGTCATCTCAAGGCTCTTCCTGAATAAGAACATTCCTGTTCTCTGATGGCCCTGGTCGACATACTTTGTTCAGAGAAGGGATAGCCAAAGCAAAAGCTGGAGGAGGTAAAGAAAAGAAAGGTGGATCCAAGGTGCCCCTCCTGCCCTCCATTCTGGGAGATCAGGCAGGGCCCAGCTCAGTATAATCAGACTAATGTAAGGTCAGGGTCACCTTTTCCTCCTTGAACCCTCAGTTCAGAAGAGCTGTTTTGGAGCAAAGATTAATCATGAGGTTTTGCTTCATGTTCGTTTTTATGCTAATCACACAGCATGGAAAGGTGGCTAAGCATCATATGAGGAAGTAGCAAAGTAGCACAGATGTCTTTTAGACTCTGAATTAAAATTGTCACTAAAATACTACAGAAAAATGAAAACTAGAGTGATAAACCTTAACATCTCTTTTTTTCTGTATTACATTTTGTGTATAAAAAGAAAAACCAATTTTCCCCAGTAGGCTGATTTTTTTCCTAAACAAGCAAACTAAAAAACAGCTCCTCATTTGACCTACAGGGAGAAAGATGGCGTTAATTAGTCAGACATGTTTACAGAGGGATAAAGGATTTCCCTTCCCATCAATATGCATTCTGACAAGACACCCACTTTCCTGTGCTGAGCTACATTTCTGTTTTAAATACCTAATTTCTACTAGTGATTTCCAGCTTAGTTTCTAGGCAGTGTTAATTTCTGAAGGCAGAAACACCATGTGAGATGGAAAGAGTTCCTGTATCAGGAGGTGCTCATGCCTGGACAGGATAATTTGAGATTTGTGAGATGAGCTGGTCCAAATTTCCTCAAACTACCTCTTCTGAGCTTCCCAGACTATGCAGGCATATCCTTTCTCTTGCTCCAGGGTGAAATATAGACCAGAAAGTCATAGTGGGACCCTGGGGAGCAGGAATTAGACTGAATAAATACAAATTCAGCAGCAAGTCTAAGCAGCAGGAGTTGGTCAGAGGAGATTGCAGATGAGGAAGAACTAGGAAACTCTTCATTCACTCTGGTGAATTCTTCTACTGTTTATTGAGTCTTATTAGAAACACTTGTTTAAATTTTGGAATTTACTATAGAAACATTCTGCAATTTTCTTGTACCAAAAGTTAAAATATCTGAGAGAAAAGATGATGAATAATTGCGCAGCTTTTTGTTCATCTCTAGCAACATTACAGAAGGTATCTGCCTCTCTGGGAGAAGTGTTTTGTTTTAGGGAATGGGCTGACAAACAAAGGATATCCACGGGCTGGAGGAAGCCTCTGTTCCCTAGGAGGGTCTGATGATACTTTGTCTTTCTGTACTGGCTTTCCTCCTAGACCTCAGCACATGGGGAATCCTCAGGTAAGACTCAATATTTCTGTGAATAATTTGTTATGACAGTATGTAAAAATAAGTCAACAAGTAGAGCAAACGTAAATGAGGTTAAAGTTCATAAAGTCCATAAAGGGACTCATAGTATAACAGCTATGTACCAAGGCAGGACTGGAAAAACTAAGATGTGCATTGAACCTGCAGTTCTTGGATCTATCATTAAAGGTTTGTAGGCATCTGCTGTGAAACACATCATATACTACAAATTTGAAAATAGCTTGGCACCTAATACCAGTTCCAAATACCTCTAGACAGCAATCCACATTGTCAATAACCTATAAACACCTGTTGCCTTATTGCCAATGACTATTTTAAGGTCTTGAAAGTCATCTACAAATCTGAACAGAGTAAGAGTACTGCTACATACAGGAATTTATCACTCCTTCTGTTGCAGCATCAGAGCTCACTTCCCTGAGAGACAGTAAATAGTAAAAGCTTCTGCCACCACAACAAAATCTGTCTGCAACTCAAAGATCAGGGACCTGGCAGGCATGCAAGTCAATTCAGTTCTGGTTTCTGCTACTTACATCCTCTATGACACTGCAAATCCACAGATCTTACAGATTTTAATGTGACTTAGAGACCTAACTAGCAATTAAGCACATACACATCTATGTGAATCCAGATTCATATTTCTGTTTTTAATCTCTATATATAGAGTACTTTGATATGTGGCACTTTGACAATTTTGCATTGGGTCTGCTCAGAACAGTGAAGGGAAGATGTTTTCTCACCTGCAGCTCTGGTTTTCCATTAATATAAATAGTGTTATTGTTCACCATTTCCACAATGGCAACACCCAGGTTACACCTAATTCCAAAGGAGATGCAAAAGCCCAGACCACTCATGATGGCAATGATGTAGCGCTTGGGCAGCCCGCAGCAGTAGCAGTCGCACGGCACCAGTTTGCGGGTGCTTGCCTGCACAGGCCGCCCATCTTCCGTCAGCTCAATGTGATCCTCCTCTACATTGGTGCCATCGATTTTCCTAAATGGATGAAGAAAGAGAAAATGAAAATGCCTTACTCAGTAAAATTTGCTGAAATGTAGATGGGCAGTTACATGCTCCACTCAGCTGCTAAATCATCTAATTGTGAGGCATTTATCTCTTGGGTGTGTGATGAGTTAATGCTGGGCACACTTTGAAAGGCTAGCACGGCCTGCACTTCTTCATGAATGACCTCTGAAGTCTGTAAATCCAAGCCACCTAGCCAGACAGCTAGCTGGAATAATGTTCACATGCGCATAATTATGAGAGTTAACTGAGCTCTGTGGTGATAAATTCTGCAGGTAGTTAGGAAAATATGCATATGAAGAAATTAATCATAATTTCTAATTAGATCCCCTAAGCAGAGCTGGCAGTACATTTTAAGAAAAGGGCAAATACAATACAAAGCATGGTTTTGCTGAGCCCAAAACTCCCTGTGAATTTGTTTTCACTTGTAAGACAAAAATCAGGGCTATACTGAAGAGGAGAAGAGGCCCTGGTGTCAAAGCACCTACTTAAGATGTAAAAGAGCCAGGCTCAGGCTTTCTCTGCCTGAAGGGATTTGAAGCCACGTATCCCCTCTTCTCCGAAACATCCTCTCACCACAAGGACTTAGGTCATTGCAAGGTGAACCCCCACAATTCCTATTGTTGAACATGTTAAACTTTTGTTTAAAACACTTAATATTAAATGAGACATGAAGGAAGGCAAGGACTTTCCGGGCTGTTCATTCACCATTCCTCAGCAGTGGATGCTGAAAGGGCTTTGCCTGCATCAAATTTGGTGTGACAACTGCAGGGCTGTTGGGAGGAACAGGGAAGGAAGGGGCCAGGGATGCAGGCTCTCCCATTTACTCGGGATAGGGGCTAATGGTACCCAGCCACTTCAGCCTGCGAGAGGCTGCCCACCAGCCACCAGCTGACACAGGAGGGCAGCTCCTCTGGCTTTGCTTATGCAGCCTTTCCTTTTCCTAGAAGCAATCCTGTTGAGAGATTCATATTAAACAAAATGGCATTTCCATGTTATCTGGAATTACATGATAGTGCAATTAAAAATTAATTTGGTCTCCCAGTCTGATTGGAGATATTAACATCCTGTGCTGTAGGACCAGGTCTCTGGTAGAAAAGGTGAGGTCAGAAAGAACTGAACATGGTTAAATACTTCCTTTCCTAACAGTAACTTCCCGTGCCTTTGGTTTAAATGCAGAATATGGATTTTCTGACATGCTGGAACACTTAAGCACATCATTAGCTGTGAATACATGACTAGCCCACTTAACACTACCTGTGAACTTAATGTTAAGCGGTCACTAAAGGATGACCTTGATCAGCAGTTACATTACAAAGCCTTTCAGTTTTGGCATTGCTCTGAAGCAGTAAGATCAGGATCCAGCTCCTTTTGTATCTGCCATGGAGTTACTCTCAGTACTGTGAAAATACGAACAGTACTTAATCTAAAGGAAGCCCAGCTTGCCATATAAGATGATGAAATGATTTCATTCACTCTTTTCTGATAAGGAGTAACTTATTTCCTTCTTTCTGATCTGGCTGAATGTGTTTGAAATCTAATGCACTCCAAGTTTCCATATAAAAATCAGCTATAAAGAAATGTTGCCAGAGCATATACGGATGGACTGCACCTGGCCCACCTACACAGTAGCTAGTTGGGTTTTTGGGGAGAACAGCGTTGGTTTAATCACAGCTTTCTCCAGTTGCTGTAAATCTAATGTACTACCTATAACCTAACAGATAGTACTCTGTACTGAAGGTTTTGCAAATATAGGTGGTAAGTTTGGCTTCCTGGGGTACCATACAAAATTTCATTTTCCAAAATTTCACTTAAAAATCTCAGCATTTCTAGGCTTTACAGCTACAGGCTAACTGTTGCATCATTTACTATGTTACTCCTTTTTACGTGGTATCATCCAAGCATTACTCCAGTCTTAATCTAAGCAATAATAAAAAAAAAGCATATTACAGTCCATCAGCTCACATTTCCAAGAAACACTAGAACCAGAGCATTTTTGGTGAGAAGGGAACTCCGGGAGTTATTTGATTTAACACCTTGCTCAAAGCAGTGTTAACTGCAAAGGTAGATCACCAGCTCATTGTCTGGGTGGAGGGAAGACTTTGTGTTAAAGGAAGGTAACACAGGAAATGTGATATTTCTGTGGTGTTATTGAAGTTGATTGAGATCTTATGATTCCCTGACAGGGAAACAGCATTTGTTAGTGAAATGAGAGCACAGAGAGTAATGCAGTCGGGCATTTTAAAAAGAAGACACCATATATTCCATGCTCTGTATATAGATGCATGTAAACTGAATAAAATATCCAAAATAAAGACCTTAGGAAGTGAAAAGACAATTGAATACTTACTTTTTAGAACTGTTGTCATCTCAAAAATGTTATTAACAAATCAAAGGAAGTAATTTAATTGTCTTCCTCTAACATAATCTAAGATAATAATTTAATTAAATCAAAGCAAAATTCCTCAAATTTTTATACCTTTAACAAGGCTCTCTATTTATAAAAGAGACATTAGACTTTAATTGGTGCATTATTTTGGGCAACTGGCAAAGATTAGACACATCATGCAAAGCCAAAACATCTGTTCTGATCTGGGCATTTTCAGCTGGCTGTCAATTCACATAGGCATGAAAACGTCCTTCTGCTCCAAATTCACTGTTAAAAGTGGTGAGCCAGGACTAGCACTATGGGCCAGCATTGACTTATTAATTATTAATTGTTTTGCTATTGTATTCAACTACTCATTAATAAAAGCAGGTTGAGTACTGATCCATGACCCCATATTCACACAGTATTTTTCATACCCCTAAAGCCTAACATTAACCCCTCTGTAACAGATTTGTCTCGCAGAAAACTGTTTTGCAGTAGCATTAGCAGTGCAGACATTCACAGAGCCGGTGTTTGACCTAGCTTATTTTATTGAACAGGTGTATAATGAAGGTATGGCAACTCCATGAAAAGATGAGATCTGTATCTTCCAATTGATCTATATATTTTGGTAGCACCACTGAAAATTTTCACTTGTTTTACACCAGTGATTTAGAAGAAAACTGCTTCAGAACCAGGGCTTTCCTCTAATTATATGACTAATGCAGAAAAGCATTTTGCTGCATGGGAAATGTTCAGTGCTTACATCAAACTTTCATATTTTCAGCAAACATACAACACTTGGCAAGTAAGAAGAGCTAAGCTATTTGAAGATATCTGTGTCTGTGTTTAGTGCCCAAATGTCATAATAACTTTATGCAAAATTTCTCTTCTTTATTGAATGACTTTACTCTGGCATATATAGAATTTTGGAATAATGAAAGAAATTTCAAAAATTTCTATCAGTAATAAATAAAACTCCTAAAACAAAACATATACATTCACCAATCTGTATTTATGGGATTTTAGCATAAGAATTAGATAAGAATCTTCAAATGATAGAGTAGGTTGACTAGAATCATATAATTTCATTTAATTTTATTAAAACCACACAGATTCTACAACAATGGACAAATACTTGCCAAGTGTTAGAACACATTCTAGAATTACTTTTACCAGATATTAGCCTTTCACAGGCAGCTGAAGCACAACCATACACAATGTTCAAACCTCACATCTACAAATCCAGCATCCGTCATCACATGCAACAATTATTGATGATCCTGGCATAACTTCAGAAACCCACACACTGACTGTTGAAAAATATCAGTTATCCAAAAGCAGATACAATCTTCTGAGATCTCATTTACTCTCTGGGGATTTGCCCAGGTGATAATTGTCCACACCAAATCCTGCAATTTATGCATTGGTACAAAACCCCAGTACAAAACAGGCAAACCTCTTAAGTCACTCAGTTCATGGGATCTCTCAGGCTGGTTTCTGCATTGTATTTGCATGAAACTCATGGCATGTCTCAAACATACACACCCTAGACTGCATCTCAGAGGTGCTGCGCGCACGGGCTACAGGGCAGCCTTGCTGTTTCCCCTCAGCACAGCCTCAGTGCACTGGAGGGGTGCCCCACGGGTGCTGCAGTGCAGCGCTGCACATGGGCATTGTGCCCTTGCACTAACACGGTTGTACAAGGGGCCTGGCACAACTCACAGACCAGCTGAGTCTGGACACCCCGCATTGTGTTCACGGCGCTGCATGGTCTGTGGTGCACTAAACTCTCTGTACTTGTGTGCAAAGGAAAAATCTGAGAGGACTAAAGCTGTGATCCAGTGCAGGCAGAGAAGCCCTGTCCAATGCAAGGGTATATCACCCAGCTACAAGTAATGGTTTAGGCTGTCTAATTCATCAAGGGACATCTGCAGCAGAGCGAGCTACACCTATGAGGGCCCAGACTACATACAGCAGCTCTGTGGCATAGCCCATATGACTTTTCACATTAATGATAATGTTATTGAGTTGTAAACCCACTTAGTCACTTCCCACCCCCTTAGTAAGCCCACCATTGTTGTTAGCTGGTCCAAGACTCCCAAAACCCTGAGTAGGCAGAGCCTGAGATTTTACTTTAATTAATGAATTTTTCTTTGACTACAGTAAGTTCACAGAAGACCCCAAGTGTTTGTACATGCTAAGAAGCTCTGCAGGAAAAGCTTAAAAGGCTTTTAAGCTTAAAAGGGGAAACTTAAAGGGCTTGCAGAGCCCCAGCTCTGATATCCATTTCCTCAACCCTTGAATCCTCGAAGGTTTGGTTTTTTGTTTTTGGCTGCCCCATGGTATTTAACTAATCAAGAACAAACTGAATTTTGCATAAAAAGAAAATTTTTTTTTTAATCATCTAAAACATTTTCTAAAACGTCTTCTAAGTCTCACAAATTAAACCACTGGCAACAGCCTAAAAAAAAATCCTCTCAGGTCTCACCAGTTCAATCCCCTTTGCTCCCTTCCAGGATCCAGCTACCCTCAAGTAACCTCCTGTGGGCAGACTCTTGTTTCACAGCACCCACAAGATACTTGAGGTTGCTACACACCTGTGAGGAGGCAGTAAGTTGCTTTATGCTGCTTGTGCTTTAGCACTTGAACTTGTTTGTGGACAATTGCTATGGAGCAGCCTGTATCTGGCAGCTGGTCTTGCTCTGGATCTGCTCTGTTGTTTGCAAAACAGAGGAAATGAGTCTATGAAGGCATAGACTCATCATATTTACCAAAGCTGAAAAGTATTTTTCTACCCACTTTGCACATGGCAGTGAGTGAAATCACATTTAGACCTAATCAAGGATGCACATTAATATTAATTAATCACCTATGAAATGCTAGAAAAGAAACCAAATTCTGCTGATTTACACCATATTGAAGCCAATCAGATTAGATGAAGTCAAGGTAGCAGCTGCTACATATGCAGATGTACCATCATGTAGAAATAGAAGTGTATGCTCTCGCTTGCAGTCTAAGCTGTAGAGAATGAAGTTCAAGTTAAAAACATGCATGTTTCAATCCTTACAGAAACCTTCAAACATGACTGCATATTTCCTGAGAGACTGCTCAACTTGCAGCAATTCTTACTTAGATCTGACTGCAGACATAGTAAAAAAAATTTTATTGTTTGGATTATTTCCTCCAATGGCTAGTACATCTTAGAAAAGCACTGCTACACATATGTTTAAAACAGAAAATAATTTAGTCCTGCAAACTTCCTAATATCTCAGCTCAGATTTGGTTTGATTCAGTAGCAATGTTGCTGAAGTTGAATGCCAGTACTATCAACTGTGTAAGAACCAACGTGACATCCTTGATACATGGCTACAAGAGGAGAGTAATCTGGATAATTTAAAGTTTGCAAACCATTTCCACACAACAAACCCAGTGTATTGGCACATCACATACTCACTAGATATAAACCCTACATACGTTTGGTCAAATTGGCCAGCAAGACCTATAGCAAAGAGAGTTTATGACTGAATAAATGACTTGATGTTTTAGAAGAAAAATGGAATCCCTAGAATTACTGTAGAGTATCATAAAAGTAAAAAAAGTAAAATGTCAGACTTCACCTATAATAGTGTAAATGAAGAAAAGTTAAGTAGAAACTATGTGAAACACAGATACTCTGTTCACATGGTACAGAAACTGGCAATCCAGCAGTGCATATTAGTAACTTCTTCAAAAGTGTACATGCTTATTTTCTTGGATATACACGCTGCAGTACAGTACACATAAATTATTATACATTTTCTTGTAATCAAAGCTATCTTTAGATGTGCCAAGCACTATATCTCAACTCAAAATAGCATTCCCAAAAGAAGGTAAAGGGATGGATATGAAAGCAAATACAATTCAGTCACTAAAAATTCACTCAGTTAAAATGTCGGCCTCATCCATACAAAGATTTAAAACACTTAACATCAAGCATTCAAGAAATGCCACTGGACCCTCTGGCTCTCACCTCCGATTACACACATAAATGTTGTCAGTGGCCATTACTAATAGAAATGATCTTCCATTTAAACGCGAAATCTCTTTCCTTTTATGAAACTGGTCATTTGCTACATTGTAGCTTCATTTATCAAAAATTTAAAATATTTCAGTTTGTTCCTTCATAAAGTGTCAGATTGAGATAAAATCTTTAATCTTTTTTCTCTTTTTGCTAGCAAACAGCTGCTTCTCTTTTTTCTCCTTCTAATTTGTTAGTCTCAGTAAACACACACATACACATCTCTACTTAATACATTTTCTCACACTGATTTGGAAGAAGATTTTCAAAAAAGCCCCTGTAATTTAGGAGCATTAAGTCTAATTTCAAGAGTGGCATCATTTGGAAGTGATAATTCCCATTAAATCATCAGTTTTTCTCATGCAAGCTAAACTACGCCATTATTCATGTTTAGTTATTTAAAAGTTTTTTATTTAATTTTTTTTTCATGCTCTTTGTGATATTAGAACACTTTTATAACTTATTTTCATTTAATATAAATAGTCTATCATCTATTATCTTATGCTGTTGTAACAGTGCTCCTTTTACATCTTCTGTCTTGCAGCAAGGTGTTTCTCACTATCTGAACTCAGATATCAATTCTGCAACTCTAAATTATATTTGTGTTTATATATTTTTGTATAATTCATTTCTCTTTAATATCTTGAACCAATGGACCTGTCTGGGAATTTTCTGTTGGATTTTACCTTCTCAGATTCCCCAGCGAGTCACTAATGGTGTTCTTCACCTCTTCCTTTCCTGGGTTAAAAAATCTTTCCTTCAGTGAACCAAACCCTTTGAAAGGCATTTTGTCTTTCTTCTTCAGTAGATCCCTTATGTTAACAGGCATACAGTTCTGCTGTCATATTTCCTGATGCCAGACTCCAGAGCCTCCGCTGGTCCCCTCGGTGACCTCTGCAATAACAACCAGTTGCTCAATAAAGGAGCATGGAAAAAAAGAGAAGGGGGGGGGGGGAAAAAAGGAAAAATCAAACCAGACCTTCCAAAGCCAGAAAGTCTGTCAGGAAGAGCTCTGGAGTGAAACCCCCTCAGAAGCGCTCAGGGACTCGGCAGTGCACTTGCAGCAGCTCTGCCATGCATCTGCACAGGGTCGGGTACCTGTATGGGGGCAGCTAGTCCGGCGGCTGCAGCTGGCGAGCTGGAGGTGCTGCCGAGGGCCGGTGTCCCTGGGCAGGATGCTGCTGCCTGCACCAGGGGCGAACCTCAGGCTGGCTCGCTGGGGCTCATCCTCAGTGCCTCCCTCCCCCCCTCCCTCCCTCCCCTGCTTTTTTCACAGCGAGATCCTGTGCAAGGTGGTGCTATAGTAACGGACACAATACCTGTCCTCAAGCCACTCCAGTTCATTAATAGGACCTCATCTATGGCAAGAGCAAGAAGTTTATTAAACATTTATGAGTCCTTTCTGCAGGGGGGGAATTACTGCAAGCTACAGTTCCCATTCTCTATGTACCACCCACCCAGATGAGCCCCCCTCCCCCAATGCACCTGCTGGTTTGAACCCAGAGCCACCTGCCCCAGCCTGGCCATTTATTATTGATCTTCCTGGGCCCATGGGCAGAGAGGCACAGAGGTACACTGGTGCAATGCTGTTTGAATAAGCAATGAAAGAATGGCTATAAATTAAATGCGTTGCGTTTTTGAAACGCAAAGTGGCTGAAAGGGTGAGCCAGTCCAACTAAACGTGACTTCATGATGACAGCACACTTTTCCTAGCGTGGCAGAAAGTATTTAATGAAAATGCTTGTGGAAATGCAGCTTGCCACTATGCTTCTCAAGCCTGCATGTTGGTTGGAGTCAAATGAAGAAATTCTGCGTTCAGCAAGGCCTCAGTTATTGGGACTGGGTTATGGACAAGAAGAGGAAAAAAAAAAAAAGCAGCCCCATTTCATGTTGGTCTGAGCTCCTGTTCCCTGGGTGGAGGGGAAGGCCTTCCAGGTGGTTAGAAAAATAGAGCACTTTGTGTTTGTCACTTTTCCCTTGGCTTCCCAAGGAAAATTAAATTAAGAGTCTGTCAGTGCCTCATCAGACCACCAGCATGAAAGAATTGGTTTCCCCTGGAAGCCTCTGGCTGTGACTTGCCACGTGGAGGGCAGGTGGGCAGGCAGCTGCCCACCCACAGACCCCAGCTCCCACTCTGCCACCAGGCACCTGGTGCTCCTGGGCAAGCTGCTGTGGCTCTGGTCCCTCCCTCCTGCCCTGTGCTTGTCGTTATCCTTCCAGGCACAGGGGCCACACTTTTCCCCTTAACTTCTGTTCAGAGCTTGGTCTACCTAGACTCTACAGAGAGAAAGAGAGGAAAAAGAAAGCAAGAAAGTGATTTCTCCAGGGAAACAAACTGGATCTGAGTTGTTTTCAGCTGCCTTAGGGCACTTACAGACTCCTCATTTGGGTGTTTGAACTGAGTGAGTAGGATTGAGAAGGATGTAAATCTGGGCCAATGCAGGGCAAGGACTATCCGCCCCTCCATTCCTCCCCTGGCCCCTTGCACAGGCCACCAGTCTCTGGGTTTTAGATGTCTCCATAATACAAATACCAAACGTCTGGATTGTCCCAGTTCCACTATGGGGAAGGGACTATTGGGAAAAATACTCCCTCATGGTTAGGTGAGACAGGCAAGCAGCCTGCACGGAAATCCTTTATTCCTAGTATAAAAAGGGGAAAGGGAAAGGGAAAAGGAAAGGGAAAGGGAAAGGGAAAGGGAAAGGGGAGGCAGCAGTAGCAGGGAGCTGAGGAAGTTTTCTTGGCTGAGTCTCTTTTGTTGCAGAACTGGTTACAGTTTCTTTCTCGCTTTGAATAATTCATGTGCTGTAGAGCAGTGTTGGAAAACTCCAGGCTCACGCATTTGTCCTAGCAGACAGTCCTCCCATAGCAAGCAGTAAGTGCAGCTAGGGCCATGGGGCCAGCCACCTCCCAGCACTACCTGCCCATACACCTGTAGCAGGGCTTCTCTGGGTGTGTTTCTGTCTAGTTGGGTTGAACGGCAACTGCTCTCACTGCCAACTCAAGAGCTGCCTTGTAAACCCTCCCTGCAGCATGTCCTGCTGCCCTGGGAGCAACTGTACCTACGCCTCCTCACACTGCTCAGGCTTTAATCTGGCCATCTCCACAGCTGAGAGAGAGGAGGCAATTCCTCCTGGTTTCTCACTCCAGACCCTTGGCCCTGACATGCCCCGGCCTACTGGGATGCGCTGACAGCCATAGCAGCAAGGTCACTGCTGGGGAAAGGAGCACAGGCCCAGCACAATCACATGCATGCATTAAAACAAGGTCTCCAATTTTCAGAGGGCACACAGAAAACAAGCACTAGCAGGCTAACTGCCAAACATCAAAGGTATGAATACTTGTACGGATATATATATGTAAAAGTGTATAATGAAATTATCTTCCATTTACACCTACATCTATTTGCTAACGTTTGGGTTAGTTTCCTGAATGCTCTTAGAGCAGCTGAACACCTGAAACCATGTAAGAACCCAGCTCCAAACTGGAAATGGTGCAAATCCCAGTGCAAGGAATTTGCCTTGAAAGTTGGACTAGATGATCCCTGAGGTCCCTTCCAACCTGTGATTCTATGATTCTGTGACTAGAGGTTCAGGGTGGAAAGAGGTGTTCAAAACTAGTATCTCCCAGCAGCTGTGGAAGAGAGTTTTTTAGTTTACCCTTCTTTCTGGACTTCTGGTCCTGCTTCAGTTAAGGAGACCACAGAGCAGACACAAGAAAGGAGCTATGCTCAAAATTTAGTGCTTTGTTCACTTATTCACATGTTCTCTAAATGCATTTAGCACAAAAGTCTTAAGTCTGTCCTTTTTGCATTTGGGAATGCTTCAGGCAGCTGCCTCAGAGATATGTCCTGGCTGGCACCTGGTAGGCTATGTTCCCCTGACAGATGGAGGGACTCTCATTAGCAATATTGCCCACACTAGCAGAATTGTCCGTTTCTCGCAGCAGGTTTCACTTCTCCCTCCTCTTTATGCTTTGCAGTCGTTCCACTGCCTGCAGTTCCGCAGTGCTGCATCGGTGGCCCCTTTTGAAATTCAGTGACCCTACCCCCAAGTCTTAAAGGCTGTCTCGCACTCTTGCATCTCTGCAGGGAGGCTGCTAGACAGCAGCAGCGCTGTTTCTCCGCTTCCTCCTCCCCAAGCCCCCAGGGGTAGTAGAATACCCAGACCCCAAAACGCTGCTGCAGAGCGTCACAGCAGCTTTGCAGTGCCCTGCTCCTGTTGGGGCACTGTCCATGGGGGCACCACCCAACTCCCAACAAGGATGTGCTGGATGAGGCCATGGCAATCCCTATGAGACTCATCCCAGTACACATTTTGGTGTACCAGCTGAGGAAGTCACATGTCTTCCTTAACAAGACCTGACACAATAGCCCTGCCGGCCCTGAGTGTCATTGTTCCAACTTTTTTTTCTGCTGTTTTAGCCCTATGCCTGAATTTTCTTTTGCAAAAATTAAGTTACCCCATTGCAATTCTTCTTCTGATGTCTCAGATCTTCTTAAAACACATTGTATTATATCATATCACTGTAAGACTGCTGCTTGCAAGCTGGAATCTAAGTCCAAGACACAGCATGATTTAGGCCTGCACTTGCAAAGAAATATATTGCAAAATTAAAACTACTCCTGGCTTATACAGCTTGCAGCTACAGCTGAAACTACAGACTCATATCCCCAAAGACCTCTAGTAAGGCTGTATTAAAACTGTATTTTAGAGCCAATATGGACATAAAACTAGCACGAAGACAGCCACTGCTGTGGGCTTGTATACTATCATTATCATGGGTACTCAAGAATAATGTGAGTTGTAAGAAAACTTGGAAACTGGTCAAGTGCACATATAGGAGATGTGCCATTCTAACAGTAGCTGTGCCTTGCAGACACAGGGCTAGATTTGTGATTGTGGCATCCCCTTGAGAAAACTAAGCATGAAAATGTCAGAGCTAGCAATAAACATAACTCTCACCTGGAAGAATAGTTTCTACAGGTGCAAGTAAATGTACACCTAGAGGCTATCTGCTTTGTTACAGTTATTTCTTTCATTGAAAGAACTGGAAAAATCATCTTTATGCTACTCCTACTGTTGATTCCTCAAAATAATGGTTGGGGTGAAGCCTTTGCCACATTTAAAGGGAGAATAGTGCTACTGGTTTCAGCATGGACTGGATAGCGTACACATTTCATGTGCAGGTGTCATTCAGGCAGCGTGCTTCTGTTAACTACGACTCCTGATACACCTTTGCAAGCAGCTGCTTCTCCCAATGTTTGTAAAATATAAAATTTTGAACCCTTCACAAGTATTTAATCAACATGGTCATTCATGCTCTGACACTAACATCCTGGGAAGGTCAATTTAACCTTTTGGTGTCTCTGCTGAATTAACATAAATCTGCTTCACTTCATCCTGTGTGGTCAGCCTTAATAGTAACCAAAGGCTGCTGGGGTCCTCCAGTGGAAACACACACAAGTGAAAAGCATTGTCTCAGCCTGGGCGGTCACGGTCAGATCGCATCCCACGTGCTTGCGAGCTGCTTGTTGGATCACAGACCACTCCTGTTATTCCTTTGGAGGAACTTTCCTTTGGTAAAGCGACTAACTTATCTGTGGCTCTGGGGTTTCCAGGTGAGTTTGTCTTTTAGCTCTTACCAAGAGCTCAAAGGCTAGAAAATCCTGGGTGCCCTGTCTCCCTAACTTAAGATTTCTTGAAAATAAGCTGAATTAAAACATTCTGATATTTCAAAATTAAGTCTCTTTGGAAGTTTTAAATACCTCCTTTTTCTTCCAAATGGAATGAAGTAGTGAAGCAGAAGTGCTGAATACTGATTTCATCCGCATGTAGGCCATATCACAGAATCACAGAATGGTAGGGGTTCGAAGGGACCTCTGGAGATCATCTTGTCCAACCCCCCTGCTTGAGCAGGGACACCTAGAGCAGGGGGCACAGGAACGCATCCAGGCAGGTTTTGAATGTCTCCAGTGAAGGAGACTCCACAACCTCCCTGGGCAGCCCATTCCAGTGCTCTGTCACCCTCACAGGAAAGAAGCTTTTTCTCATATTGAGGCGGAACTTCTTGTGTTCCAACTTGTGCCCATTGCCCCTTGTCCTGTCATTGGGCACCACTAAGAGTAGTCTGGCCCCATCCTCTTGACACCCGCCCTTTAGAAATTTATAAGTATTGATGAGATCCCCCCTCAGTCTTCTCTTCTCCAGGCTGAACAGACCCAGGTCTTTCAGCCTTTCAGTGAATATTTGCTAGACTTTGACGTCTACAGCAGTGTGAGTTTGACAATGCTTTTCCCATGGACAAGACATTTGTAAAAGTTGCCTGGTATATTTGTTGCTATCTTGTCAAGTGTGTGCTACCCTGCTGCTTATTTTTTATAAAATGCAGCAACTTAGGATCCTAAAAATTTTTAGTCCTGTAAAAAGGGTTGAAATTGGCTCAAAAGTTAAGAGAGGACACAGAGGAAGAGAGAGGATGATCACATATGTGTTGTATCAGTAGTACAGAAAGCTAAAATCACATTCAGGGCCCTAAGAAATCACAAGATTATAGCTTAGATAGCATGAGAGTTCTTCTCTAAATGGGTTTATTTTACCTTCTTCCTTTCCAAAGTTTCAGGGAGCATTAAAGTCACTCAAAGCTGAATTGTCACTTCACCTCAGGAGGCAGAGAATTAAATATGGCAAATAAAAATCCTACAGTAGGAGATAAGTGTTGTAGTACTGCACTTCTCCTGAGACTGGGGCACAGGACTCAGGGAACAAAAATGCTCACGTGATTCTTGCCCGTGGTCAGCTTCTTCAGGGGAGGGACTGCAGCAGCCTTAGTTTTCTCCCTAAACCAATTTTTTCCAAAGAAAAAATGTTGAACATGTATTCCATATGAGATTCTCTTTCATCTTTCATTATGTTTCCAACAGAAATCACAACTGTAGATACAGTAAATAAAAGAAACAAGAGAAGAAGTGCCCAGATACAGCAAAACAAACACATCTTTAGACACGCCACAGACGTGGCCATGTAGAGATAAGTGTGAGTGAAGATTGTTTGATTCATCATGTAACTGAGTATCAACCAGACTTGATATCAAGTGATAGCACTTTTCAAATCAGAAACTGTGCCACTGTATGTGCTTGCTGGAGCCTGCGTTAGCTACATGCTCCCTCGAAACTTGGAATTATCAGCATCGGGGTATGAGTTCAGGATTCAGAGAGTAAGATCAGGGTTCCTAGGTGAGTTCCATATTACGTTTCCAGAGGAGTTTCTTTCAGCACTTTGCACGCACAAAAGTCCACTCAGGTGACAAGCGTATTTTATCATTAGACATGAAACTTTGGGGTGAAACCATTTCCCCCTTTGTATTTGTATAGTGCCTGGTGTACTGGAGACCCTATTTCTATTGGCATCTGTAACAGTCATCGTAATATTACATTAAAGAAAGGTACTATAGGAATTCAGCCTTTGATGTCTACAGCATCTGATGTCAAAGATAAAAGGGGTGACTTGCGACCCCATGTTATACAAGGATTTCGATTAAATTACCAAAATGGTCCTTCACATTTTGAAATCTATGGCTTTATGTCTGCACTCTTCCTCTATAAATGAAAATGGATCCAAAGACTTCAGGACTCTGATTTCTATTTTACCATATATGAGAACTGAATCCTTTCCTGCTGTGTCAAAATGCTTTGTGTTGAGTCAGCCCAAATCAAATTTTCAGATAATATATTTGTTTCCCCAATGTCTGTGGCAAAACTGGCGTTAATTTCAAGTGGTTAAAAAATTCATCTTTAGTTTCTGCTTCCTGATAAGGTAGCTGATAGGAAAGAAATTTGATCACAGTTAGACAAGAAATAAAAATAGAGGCTCCTGAGATGCTAACAACAAATAAAACAATAATGGAAATAGGAATTCTTATTTATAGTTTTTCTTACTGGAAACTGCTAATTAAATGGTAATTTATTACACCCTATGCAGTAAGCAGGAGGGCTATTTAAAGCATTTCTATGTGGAAAGCTATTATGTGAACTACATCTGTTTCTCCTCAAAAGGACAGAGCTTCTGTATTATTGCACCGACTACTACATATATATTTAATGCTAGAAAATATTTTTTTTTTGTTTCAATTTCTTACAAGTAAATATGTTAAGCATGAACTTCTTCAACAGAAGCCCCAGGTAAAAGAAATTTCCATATATAGAGCCAATAACCACTGTGTAAAGTGTACTTTTCTAATTCTGATATTTTTGTGGCTAAATTTGCCAACAGTCTTCAGGGCTCTCCCAAAAGTGAACAGGTCTAAACGCTAAGAAAGGGTGACAACACACCTGCCAGGAAAGCAAAAAAAAAAAAACCACCAAGGAAAAAAACCATAAAGCTGGTGTATTGAATGATTTCTGTGTATACAGGAATATTCTATGCTATTTAAAAATAGGTTTGTTTTTCCTTTCACAAAGCAGTATAAGGAAAGCCTTGTAGCTGGATAAGAATATTTCTGTAATGTTTGCAATTTATTTGAAAGTTGCTTGGGTTATAGTGACACCTTATGGTAGTTTTATTATATTTTACAGATTGTTTTGAAAGTTAAGATCCCTTATAGCCTTTTACAGCCTGTAACTATCAGCTAGGACCTGCTTTGATGTTTTCAGAAATCTTGTTACAAGTTACTCAAGAAGATCATTTAATCTCTTCAAATTTGTCTGCTTCCCCTTTTGCCCTTACCAGGAAAATAGATTTTAAAGGGGAATCGCCTTTGGTGCTGTCTTCTCTCCATGTTTAACAGATGATCTATGCCAGGCAGTACATGCATAACATGCTGTTCAAAACTATCTGTGGTGACACCTCACTTGTGAGTACAGTCTCCCACTGGATTGATTCACCAAATTATAGCATGTAGTTTGTTGTGTTCTCTAATCCCAGATCTGAACTCTTTAAAAGCAAACATCACGATAAAAGTTAATGAAAAATTCTTTACTTCTAAGTACTGTTGAAAACCAAACCTGTGGAATATGGGAGTAAATATCCAAACCAGCTAGTATGTGACTTTATAAAACCTGCCTTGCTGGGGCTCTCCCTTACATGAATTTTCTAGTGTCTGACAGGAGATATCTCATTCTACAGTCCTTCCCTCACTTGAAGTGCAAAGTTGGTCCCTCTAATGAGCCAATGGTTCCTATAAAACCCACAGGAATTCCTTACCTTTAGTATTTTAATCACACTCTCATCAAACAAGGGTTGAAAGTGGGCAGTAAGGTTCAAAGTTGCAGAGGGCTGCGAGGGAATGACGGAGAAGGATGACTGAGAAGTCACATTAATCTTAAAAACAGAGCTGAAAATCTATATATGCTACAGTTTCCTTGGAAGGCAGAGTTGTGTTTATGCTGAACTGCACTTAGGGCTCCTTTATATTAGAATAAAATAAGCTCCAGAACACCTTTTTTGTAGCCCCTTCTCATTAAAAAATTGATTACGGCATAAAGACAGACATGCCTTAAAACGATAGGTCAACTTTCTTTTCCATTGAGCAACATAAGTCTATTTAAAATTAATATTTTAGAAGTCCTGACAACCTATGTCAGTGACTAAATATAATCTCTTACAACCTATAAATGAAAAAAATCAAACGCCACATGTTTTTCCCAGGCTTTTAAAGATATTCATATTGCTAAGCTAACTGAAAACCCTGGCTCAGCACCTAGCACCAGCACCAGCCGCAATTTTCTTCAAGAGTGGAAAGGACAGCAGTTCTCGTTCCATTTTAAAACACTAGTTTTTCAAAGTTAAGAAACTGAGCAACACTGAAGAAACAAAATCTCCTCTTCCCTTACAACGCATGCATAAAAAAGAACTAAAGAAGAATGCAATTCATCAAGTGCAGCATCTTGAAGGACATGGTGACCAGTAACGCACAGTTCAGGACAGTGACTGTAATTATTAATACTAATACTTTTGTTCAAATAAATGTTTTAAAATGCACAGGTTTAACAAAGTTCCTTTTTTATGAATCTAACATCTATGTAGTTTTTTATACTGAATATTTTACCTACCTTTCACCAGAAAATGTCTGCTACAGCAAAACAGGGGAAAAAAAAAAGAGTAATTTATTCAACTTTCTAATCACAGTCATTCAATCTAACCAAGTAGTCATTTCTAACAAAAATAAACACGCAGAAATGAAGCATGCCAGTAAGTGTTATGGCTAAATTAAACCTGAGCTCAAGCAGCTGCCCGTCAGCAGCAGCAGCTGTCAGGACCAGTTAAGCTCTTCCATGAGACAGCAGCAGCAGCCAGCACCCTCTGCAAAGGCAACTCAGGAATTTGAACAGAGCAGGTGGGCTGGGGGGGGCACTATCTCAAAGAAAACAGGTCCAGCCCTATGGGCCTGGCACTGGACATTCTTCCATTTTGGTGGATGACAGTTTCCACTCTCCTTTCGTCCTTTTGGGGGTTTTTTTTCAGCTATTCCCTGAAATCTCCATCTCTGCTCTGAATGGTTGCTGTATTACTCTAGGATCTGAATTTGGTAATCCTCTGGATCACTTACCTGCAGCTGCTTTTAACATTTCTCCTTCAGTCTCACCATGCCCATAGAACAGGTAGCAAAGGAAACACTTGCCTATGCATCAGCCACCTCCATCAAACGGTCTGGCAGCTTGCCAGAGCTGGACCATCAAGCAGAGATCCAGAGCCTCAGGCCAGGTTCCTTTCTGCAGCCCCTGAAGGCAAAGCAACAATCTCCAGCTGAAGAGCAACAGGTACAAAGTTCAGGCTGCCTCTGTCTTAAATCCACCATTCTCTCACCAAGTATCACCAGAAAGAAATTTGTCAGATCCCTCTGATTTTTTGTTGCCCTTCTATGATTTTACACAGCCACGCGCTGCCTGTGAGCACTGAAGTAGGAAGGAAAATTGAAAAGAGAGGTGCTGCAAGAGATGGCTGCACCAGAAAGGGCCTGGAAAAGTAGCAGGCACAGAGTCCTAAGAAAAATTCTGACAAAAGAAGTGCTATACCTGGGATTGAGCTCAATTAAGCTGGCAATTACATGTGAAGAGACCTCCACTTACTTCATTTCTCCAATGTGCAGAAAATCAAGGCTTTGTACTATCTATGTAATGAAAAGAATATGGAGACACCTCCTACTCAGCAGGCAGTTAATGATCTGACTAGCTTACATGGTACTTATAGCGCCTGTTCAATCAAGGAGCTTTAACTGTATGGTTCTGGTTTGCAAAATGCGGTGTATATATAATGCAAAGGTGGCATCTCCTAGCAAATCTGTTTCTTGTAATGGTTGTCAATCAGAAAGAATCAAGCAATGGATCCTTTCAGAAGCGTAAAGCATACGTGCACGATCAAACTCCAGAAAACTCAGCTCATTTTGAAGAGTTTCCTGCTTGCCAAGTTACACAACAGAAACCAGAATAATCAGAAATTTAATCCCGCATGGGACAACATTGAAAATACATTAGTGCTTTATATTGAAATTACTTAGATTGCAGAAATAGCATTTAGTATCTACCAGGTCACAGATCCACACCAAAAACTGTCTTGCTACTTTTATAAAACAGACCAAGGCTTTGAGCGCGGCTGCTACATCAGGCATTGTCCCAACCCATCAAAGTTGTATGTAGTGTGTTCCACATATTTCAAATTATATTTTTACTTTATTAAATAGAGATATTTTTTTTCTATTTTGTAACCAAGTAAAGCAAGGGTTTGTGGCATAAGGCTTTTGGGGGAAAGGCTACATTTAAGGCTCCTGTTTAACAACAGAAGTATGAAAATGACATTTTAGTGTAATTTTGTTTTTCCTGATTTTCCAGCTCTGATTTTGTAAGATACAATTATTGTAAGATACAATAGCTGCAAGATACAATTATTTTTATAAATTCTTAAAAAAGAACGAAACAACAAAACAAACAAACAAACCCCACAAAGACTACCTGATGTCATGTTAGGATAGGTTGTTTAAATAAAATTTTATTGCTCTAGTTACACACGTATCTGATTGCTTCATTAGCATTTTTGCTTTTTTCCACTTATTTGAAGTCACTTCTGTGATATCAGCTAAGCACTTACAGCTCTGGTGCTGTAGGTAAGCGTATATTTTATCAGCATGGCAGGGGCACAAACCTATCTAGTGCTTGGTTTCTCTTTTCTAGGTTTTTAAGGTCTCTTCTCTAGTATTTAATTCTTCTGTTTGGAATGCAAGCCAGTTATTCCACCTTGTGGTATCTAGTTCTTAAGACACCTGTTGGAAAGCAAGCTCTTCAAAGTCTTGGTTTTGGTTACGTTTACGCTTACAAACCATAGCCTTAAGCTGGCACTAAGGAGACACGGAGACAAACATGAACAAATGCTGCCTGTGTAGTAACTCCAGCTCCCAACACCAAAACCCTTGGTTTTCAGGTCAAAGACAATTACGTTTTCATTGATGTAGCTTCAAATGAAGCTCCTCCCTTGATTATTCTTTATTTTAATGACTAATTATTGCCAAACAGTGTAAAATGGGGACTTTTGAATATCCTGCAAAAGGTGCATGACGCACATTCTAAGAAATTCCATTTCAAAGGCCAAATAATGATTAAGGTATAAGCCAAAAGCCTGACCAAAAAGCCTTCACAATTGATAAGTATATATAGGGAGGCCATTAAATAGCTATAATTTCCAAGTTCCAAGTTGCTCCATGTCTACGACTGCCCTAACTTGCTGGAAGAAACTGCATTAGAGCCATAATAATATACTTCATAGGCAGGTGTCCTACAGAGGAAAAAAAGATATTTTTTTAAAAAAAACCTAAGCCTACAGTTTAACTCTAAAATTTATGCCTGAAATACTAAATTATTTTAGATCTTACATAACTAGCATTTATGTAGCTGCTCTTGGGTTTGTGCATGGGTAGGAGTTTATTTCTTAATTCCTGGTTTACAAGTCTGGGGGTAATTTTCGCACAACAAATTGGAATCCCCCTTGTCACAGCCAGTTTTCCAACCTGTTGAGCAACTGCAGTTGTCTCCAGCTGGTGACATGAGTGCAGGGAGCTTCTGAGATGCAGGACAAAAGTGCATTTGTGTCCAGCAACAGGAAGAGAACATCAAACGAACCATTTCTCTCTGCGTAACTCCTGACAAGCAGCTCGTTTCCTACACCTACTGAGCTGCATTCATAACTGCAAACGTGATAGGGTAACACAGCTCTACAAACACTGATATAAAAAGGATTAACCTAGAGCTCTTGTGTACAACACCTGAAGGAGGGATTAGAGACATTTAAATGATGAAGCAGAAACAGAATTAGCTGCCAATATCAAAGTATCCCAGACAAAGAACAATCAACTGCAAAGATCTCCAGCTTTTCCAGATTGAAGCCTTGGAATATCTGAATTCATGGAAGAGTTTAAGAAACTGTGAATTTTAAGCCACAATAAACCAATCCAGAACGTCTGGATTTCAGCACTTGAGACTTTCCTGCTTAAGAAACAGGTAACAGTTATGGATCCTGCCAATGTCCAGAAACGGAGGGGACAGAGAGCATTACCATGGCAAAGGACAGTCAGATCAGGAATGTGATCTGCTGAGCAACTTACGGCAGATGTTTTCTCTGCAGGGTACCATCAAGTGTGCTTCCACCTTACTCCAAGTTCCCTCTCTTATCTTCTGCGACTATTGACTGAAAGCTGGCATGTAGTAAGAGAGTGCTCCCCTGATGGATAAAGCCGTGGAAGGAATGGGGATGCTCTCTGTCTTAGCAAATGAAAATGAAGAAGGAACTGCAGCCACCTGATGCTACCTTTCTATTTCCACCTAATCCATCTCTTCTTTTACTCTCTCCTCCTATACCACGGTCGGTCAACAATGATGATTCTAAGCTGATCAGATCTCAGATATCTCATACTTGATCAATTTATACCTTATAAAAAGCTGAGTACGAGCTTCCTTCAGAGTGCTGGCAAACTCTAGCCTGGCAGAGCACTGTATCTTGAAACCCAGGTTTAGAGAAGGGGCTGTTTTGTGGGTGAACGAGCAACGAAAACGCAAATTGAGATCACTATATCAGAACCCCAGATTCTGACATGGGCTCAGCGTGCTTTCAGAAAAAGTAGGTGCTAATTTTAGACACGTCTAGTGCGTCAGCTTTTTCCCAGGACTTTTAATCTTTGCATGAAGGCAATATGTGATCACATTTTACAGATGTCTGGACAGCAACCGCTCTAAGAAATGAACTCACTATTACATGGGATAAAATGTATTTCAAACAAAACACAGAGTGATAAGGTTTTCTAAATAAGTTACTATTTGTTAATTTTATGGGAATTTTAAATAAAAATATCTTCCAACATGAAAATATGAAAAGTTCATTTATTTCCATAGGCAACCTCATTCACAGTACAAAGTGATATGAATTTCTTGAAATCGTCACTGTAACTTTTACATATTTTTTAAGTAGCTGATCTAAAAGTTGATACAAGAATAAATTTGTTTTTGAAGAGCTGTCCAATAAACTGGATATACACTAATGCCATGCTATGACAGTTCTAATTATGAATCACAGCTGACACTACAGTAACATCACTTTATAAATCTCATGAGAATTTTAATGGTTTACAGTCAAAACATAAAACTGCCACTAGTACAGAGACTGGACAATTAGACAAGTAAACAAGTATTAAATATTTTGCACAAGGCCTGAGTCACTATAACACATTTTGATTTACAACTTCATCTCAGAAATCTGTACAGCAGTTAGAACTGTTGCAGAGGACTTAAAGAGAATACAATTTCAGGGGCATATTTGTTCTGTTGATACAAGTGTGAGGCCTGGAAGGCAAGAGGATTTGGTGTATGAATCCAAGGTTTTACTGCCTTGCGTAATTTTCTTGAAGAGCAGTCAAAACCTAATGGAAAGTTAGGTACAAGGCAGGACCTCACTTGAAAATCAGCTAAATGATCTTAAATTCTCCAGATAGGTTTCCTCACAGCTATTTCAAAGTTCACAATGAGTATATAAAATGCAGCATATCTCTTAACAAAGAACAAAAAAGGTCACATATACAACAGGGTTTTTTTTTTCCTGTTCTCCCCTCCCTATATTTCTTTCATTGGAAATGGCACAAATCAGCAATATCCCACCCACCCCCAATAAAAAACTCCTAATCAATAAACAAAGGTCACTCTAAAGTCCAAAAACTTCATCTGCAATGAGAGATCCAGTGTTCATAAACTTATATTTTAAAATCCTTCTTTTTCTGCTCAAGTTAAATAGATATATGCAGGCTAGAGCATGTAAATTTATAATATATAACAAAAGTATCATATAATTGTTAGCCTGTGTGGAAGCCTTGGGGAATTTGATTTAAACCTAATTTCTCATTTAATGTTTTCTCTGTTGGTGCAATTGAACTGAAAACATCTAAAATCCTGTAATCTATATATACACTTATCTATCTACAGACATAGATAACATTATAACAGGGGTCATAATACAAAAGTTAACACACATTTTTCTTACTTTAAAAGGTCAACAGGGTACTACAGGTGAAACAGGTGTTGCTAAAAAGACAAAACAGAAAAGGAAAGTTTTAAATAATAAGGCTTGAAATGTTGTGCACCTATACATCTAAAAATTCAGTCTTTTAATTGGGGTACTCAGCATCTGTGCAGACCTACAAAGCCACAACTTCCCCAAGACATTTCTAATTCACATCATCACTGGGAGAGGAAGGCCTAATATCTTCAGTAAAACTAAGGCTTTCTACTGATGTTCCCAGTAAAATTTCTCTCCCCATCTCCCAGATAATTCGCGGCATCCTTTACCCTTCAAAAGACTACTCTGGTAGCACTGTCCTCCTGCAGAAGCAGGTTCCACAGGCTGTTCTGTGCCTTATTCACAACACTTGTGTGAAAAGGAACAGAAAATCTGGTCCCCCCTTCATCCTTGAAATGGAACATGCTGTTTCACTCCATTTCTCTTGAGTGGCAGACCTAGGGTCTTCTAAGCCAATCTGTAACTCAGCAGTTCCAAGGTTCCCCTCCATCAGCCCCAGCAGTTTTTCAAGCCTCTTTAATACCATCCTTCCATCTAGCAGGATTAGTTTGTTTTCTAAGGCTGAGTATTCAGAGGATGCTTCAGAGACTTTCATACTTAAAACCAAATGGATCAAACAGTTCTAATATGGAAATCACTGCTGCCTTGTGCAGTCATGTTCATTTAGCATACACCAGAGCAGCCAAAGGACAACCGATGCTTGTATTTAAGATGTGCAGCTATTTCCAGTTCTTTTCCCCTTTCGTAGTAAACATAATTTAGATAAATCAATTAAAAAATAGGAACTTACTCCCTTCTTTTTACCTCTCCGTCACAAACGAACGTAAAGCATACTAGGTGGGCTGGGCAGTTCAGCCCAGACCCTGCTCTAATTTCCACAGTAGAATGAAGATCTGCTTGCAGTGGGTGAGCTCAGTGGGTGCACACGGTGGAGGCTGTAAGGTGATGATATAACCTGCCAGGCTTCCACACTTTTTCCTTTAAATGAGGTTGAATACAAAGGGCAGAAATTTTGTGTCAGTTACAGTATTGTTCAAGGCATTGTAATAACAACTTGTTTTATATAAGGTTACTTTTTCACTAACAGAATTTTCTATTTCTTAATTAGATACCAATTTCAAACCTGTGTTCTCCATTTTGTTTTGCATTAGGGCTAGGCAGTCCCTCTCCTTCAGGCCAAGCTAGATGTAACACTGCTTTCCATCTACAACAGGCGGCCTTGGAATGCCCACATTTTGTAACATTGCTCCTTTCTCCTACTCTTTCCCAAACAACAACTTGGATGTGAAGTACAACTGCTGCTCTCAAACAATGGTATTAACTCTGGCCACGACACGAGTCTTCCAGCCTCTTGCAGGGCCTCAGAATGACGACTTGTGAGTGCAGAGATCAAGTGGACAAGGCTTCCTAAAGAAAAACTACTATAGCCGGAGCAAAGAGGTGTGTGGCCTTGGTGACTTACCTCTTGCAAATCCTCCTTCCTTAAGTTAAGAAGAAGTAATCAGAGAACTTCACACACACTCAACTTCCTGACACACCAAGCAGGAAGCATCTACAAGGAAGCAGGATTTGACCCTCTAATTTTAACTGAAGATATTTTTTTCTTTTTTATTTTTAAATAACTGGAAAATTTTGTTATAACTTTCGTAAGTACCCTTTTCAGCTTTCTTTGTTGTTATTCTTCTATTCTGGTCATTCTGAAAATTGCAGCACAAAAGAGAAATCAAAATTATGTTCTCAAATATAAGTAGAAAAAAACTCATGTTACTTGAGCCAGATACAGATCTTATTCCATCACATTACCACTGCATAGAAGAGCCTCTCGTAATTTGAACTTGTAGGATTTTTTTTACTTTGTTCTTACAAATTAGGTTATATTCTCAGATAGCCCATCCCAAAAGCACATACCTCAAACCCCACGGTTTAGGTCTAGCATATAAAATTTGATCATTTTTTCCAGTTAATTTTCCCTCCGATAGGTTAAATTAAAATCCAGTTCTGAAATGCCCCCAGTCCAGGGGGATTAGGGACTAAAACCCCAGATCAGGACACGGACATTTAAGACTGCCTTCACCATGAATACATTAATTTAATACATTGCAGAGTCCTAAAGAGATGTTATTTTTAATAAAAACTTATTTTCCAAATAATTTAGAGGAATACAGATTCAAGTAATTCTCCAAAGGCTTCCCTAAGTTACCCTAACAAAACGTAGCTTTCAAAAGTTGACATAAAAGAAGACATTAGTGTGACTGAGAGTATAGAGTACTAGGAACCCTAAACAGTTTTAACAGTTCTAGTATTTTCTTAAGTTTACACAGATATCTTAACGTAACCTACAATGTTTGCCATCAATATTAACAGCACATAAGCATCACAATGTGTTAGGTATCGTTTTCTACACCACAATTTCACTGGTCCCAGGTATTTTAAAATAAGAGGACTAAGGCAGCAGCTATAATACATAAACAGTTCTTTAAGAAATATGCTTAATGCTATTACCGCTTAGATCCGTGGAAATATAACAAAATACAAGTCACATTTACAGCATAAGGCCCTTTGGTTTCTTAAGCAGCAAATTAAAGAACAATTTCTTCAGTGAAAGGCTTTGAAAAATAAAGCATGTAGGCTTTCCATAAAAAAGGTAACTAGTTCTTTCCTTCTCAAAATACCCAGCTAGAGTCTTCAAAATATTACATAAGAAAGCTCCTGAAATTCCTAGGAAAGAAAAAGTTAAAACCCAACAGTAGTATCTGACAGAGCAGAGAGTCCATCATGGGAAAGCTGAACATACACCTTCTGGGAAGTAGAAGAAACTACTGTTTGGTTTTCTGGAGAGCTTTATTAAATTTGGAATAATACCGTAAAAAGGATCTGAAATACCTGTGTATTTACCTTATATTCTAGAGCTTACAAATCTGTATTTGAGAACTCACTTCATATTCATCTATCCTTCATAAGGACTTGAGTTAAAACAAAATTAAAATAAAGTTGTTTATTCTAGTCAAGGCAAGTTTGGGCAGTCTGCTTTTTCACGTAACCATGTGCAACATTTACAATGCAATCCTTTTGCATCTTCCCAATGGAGTAAAAATCTATTAAGTAATTCAAGATATTTCGGTGTAACTAAACAGTGTGTGTTTAGTTACACAGAGCCGCTTAGTTATACAGCTGGGGCAGTCAACATCTGAATTTTACAGAGAACATTCTTTTTAGGAGGTTCCGTAACTACTCATATTCTTTTTTCACACAGTTAGAAGCAGTATCAAATTAGCCAAAACATTGGAATATATAATAAATGTGATTGTGCCACCACGTGTATTTTTAAATCGTGCTTAAGTGGTGTGTTGCTTTTGCTATGTGATGGGTAACAACGCATTATAAAACAGGTTGTAAACCAGCATGACCATTGGAGCAGTGTTCTTACTCTGCCCCAAACATGCAGAAAATTTTAAAACAACTTCTTATGCCTCCTGAGTCTTGTTGTAGTTTACTATCACATTAATTTTAATTATCTTACAAGAGAAGAAATACAAAATATTTCCTCACCTTAACCTCTGACACAGTTACTGGTTAGAGATCTTTCTGCATAACACGGCTAACAAAACTTTTTGAGGCAGCATAAGAATTTACTTTTTGCAACCTGTCATATGGCAAAATGACAGTTTGTGCCAAATTCAGGCAACACAAATCAATAAGAATTTAGCAGACATGGAAAGGACTGGGCTGCAGGACTGCGTTCGCTAGTGTTATTACCCCCTAAGCATTTTTGTTGAATTTAAGAAACAAAATTTTGTAGGAAATTTCACAGGAGTTGATTGAGTACACTTCTGAATAGTTCTGAAATATTTAGCTGCTTCTTTTTTGATTGAATATATGCATCCTACCTTCAGTGCTCTGATGTTCAGTAAAGAGACAGGAAATCTTTAGCATGTAAGATGACTTTGCACTTATGCAATTCCACTGCAGTACCAGGTGAATGCAAAATCAAGTCTTTTTTCCAGTGCAAAAGTCTTTACTTTGCTGGGTTGAAGGTTTCCCCAAGTCATGCTTTTACTAATCGAAAAAAGATGTTAATCAGCTTACCCATGATCCAAATTTCATTGATCTTTGAAAGAAGAAAACAAAACATTTTACCCAAAAAGATCTTTTAAGTCATTACTAGCTGAGCTGCTGTTTGTCATGGTGTTTGCTGGTTGTGCAAAGTTCTGAGGAGCAAAGAAAGGATTACCCTGTATGCCAAAGCCAGGCTGTCCTATCATGTTCATCTGAGGTCCCAAGACTGAACCGCTTGCACTTGGGGACCCTTGTGGGGGTACAAACTGATTAACCCACTGGCTTGATTTCTGTTGAGCCAACTGTTTCATACTAACTTTGGGTTTTTGAGGACCAAAAAGATTATCTAAAGCAGACATGTCTGGGGGTCTGTTTTGTTGTGTCAGCGGAGAGATTGCAGATGCAGCATTCATGGGACTGTAATTTGGCATATTGGCAGTCGGTACAATGTTCATCTTGGTTGTTGCTGTGGCACCTGGACCACTGAAGAAATTCTGAGTGGTGGGAGCAGCTCCCATACTGAATCCAGCTGTCTGAAAACCCAGATTAGTATTTAGTCCGTTTGTGATATTTCTCTTTGTGTTGTCAATAGGTGATGAAAATCCCATTCCAACGCCCATAGAAGGGACAGAAGAGAAGCTGTTTGAAGATGCAACGTTAGCTTTGCTGATAGAATGGCTACTCAAAGATGACATATTATCTATCAAGGTATCCGTCAAGTCTTTTGTCTGCAAAATACATAAAATGCAGTTAAGTGTTTTTTCTTTACAAACACTCTAGCAACAGTCTTTATCGTTGCTCCTGCAAAAGTGGCATTCATTTTTCAGAAAACAGAGTTTTCTGCATGGAATTGAACAGAAAATGTAACTATACACAAAAGCAATTAGGTTATTTTCATTCTTTGCTACTTAGAACTAATTGTTATGGAGCTTTAATTTGACAACTAAGACTATACATAAAGTACTACTGCGACATTTGCTTACATGCCCCATTCCTATCCCCAAGCCCTTTATATATGCAGGTAATAAACTCTTCAGAACAAAACCTTTTTTAATATGTGTTTTTGCCTTATCTAGAACAATGGCCTTCCAATAATAATTATTCCTTTGGAAACTCTTGCAATTTATAAAGTGGGTAATATTGCTAATGATGCAAATGGAAGGCAGATTAAAATTTATTTTAGTTTTTCTCAGTTGTGCCATTGTACTACCAGTGAAAACAAAGGTGACTTGCAGGATTAAAAACATGCTAAATGTACGCAGCACTTGTAAGGAAAAAGCATCACAGCTCCAATGGAAACAGTGTGGTAATTCATTCTTTCTCACCTGCTTCACTGGCGGTGTTATTGTAGTTGCCTGTGGTTTAAGAGGCTGCTGGCTTTTCAGTTTCTGTGCCTGTTCTTGTTCTTTAGCTAACTTTTGCTTCTCTTCAAGTGTAAGCGATGCCTTTGAAAGGGAAAGTACTGACAGTAAGTTGCACAGAAGTTATTCTTACACTGATATTTTTCTTTCATAAATAGCACTGTCATTTCAGTATGAGATAGAACAATACATATTATTTATGCAAAAGAGAAAGTGGATAAGCACAAAATCTATTACAATATTTATCATATTGCTTAAAAGTACTTAAAGCAAATAATCACAGTATTATAATTAGCATAATGAGAAATTTGAGCAGATCTCAAATAAAGAGGTGTCACAACAAAACCGTTTTAGCTTTGTCTTCTTAATGTTGGGAATAAGAAAAACTGTTCTTCACCATTTTTTATTTTATATGGTTACGAAATAGCACTTGATATAGAACTGCAACTGACCATGGAGTTGGAAAGCGAATTTTAAGATTGCATAAGAGGCTTTTCAGGATTTTAACTCTACTTTTGTTAATGACAAAGGATAAAATCAAAATCATTCCCCGCAGTCCAAAATTAGTGAGAGGGTTCAGATAACTAGAAATTAAAATGATAAAGTGACTAGATTCTGGAGACCCATTTACTTCATTAACAGCATGAAAAGTGTTTTACAATAGTTTATAGTTAATAGTCTAAGTCATGTCATGCTGCTTCTTTGCTTCTTGTATTTATCCCCATATTGACTGTTCATTTTCACTTAACTTTGAATTGTACAGTAGATGTTAGTCTCTGACACTACATGAAATTCTACATTTTATTTTCATCTCAATTTGTAATTTTATCATAAAGTTACCTATTTTGATTTTCCTATCTAAATCCACTGCTGAAGTTTCAGCTTCATTGAAATCTATAATTAAGGAGAAAGAAAAGGACCAAAAATTTATCATCCTAATTGCTGCCTACTTTGTTCAAAGATATTTTCAAGGATATGATTTGAACATTTTTCAGTGGGCCTTCACATGTGACGATGTATGGTGCTGTGCTATACAAAAGCAGTTAGTTTTTCTTGTAAAGCTTTAAATACAACAAATATTTACACATACTCTTTTTATGCAACTGTATCAGCCTTGTTTTAGACCAATGGATGTAACAGGATTCCAAAACAAATTAAAACACACCTTTTTCTGTTTTGATGACATCTCATTCTCTTTACTCTCAGATCCACCAGTTAGAAGGTCAGTTCCACTAGTATTAAATACCTTGTCAATCTGTTTAAGTTCAAAAGCAAAACTTAGTTATTTGAAATGTTATAATTTAAGGTAACATAAATGTTGATTAAGTAATTTTAAATTTCAAATTTCTATGTGCAAGCAACGCAATAAAATACTGTTGCTTACCTGGTTACTTGTACTACTAGATCTTGGCTCTTCAGACACACTCATTTGGTTAGCTATATCCAAAGACCTATATAGTGCAGAGCATACATATTACAAAACGATAACTTCACAGTCATATTCACAACATCAATTCAGCAACACAGATTGTTCTTCTGCATTTAAATAGTACAAAAAAACCCGCATTATGAGAGCACTGCTATTTTTATAGGAGGACTGTAGAATATTGGAAAATGTTAATATTCTAAATTGTAAAGGTTTCCTAATGATCATTTCACATGGTCTTAGTTTCTCCTTTTGAAGGGGACAACATAGAGTTTGGGTAGTCCAAGTTAATTTGACTCAGAAATCTCACCTCGTATCAGACTCCACACAATAATTCTAAATATTTTCAAATACCACCACCTTCTAAAAGGCTGCAATGTTTATGTTTCTCCAGTATGGTTTATGCTTTCAACGACTACAGAAAAGCATCTTAGCATATAGAAGCAAGATATAAACTGTACTAGTGTAGCTCAGTATTAACTTTTACATTTAATAAATTAATTAAAAATTATTGACTCAAAATAAACTGTGACTGAACTGTATAAAACCAAAGGATTTTACTCTACAAAACCATTGAAATCACAATATTATCATCATTCTAGGACTAATAAAACTTTGGTGACAACTGTGCTTATTTGAGGCAATTCTCAACTACTGAAGTAAGAATTACCTAGATTTTTTCATTGATATGACTAGAATTTTCTCACATTGGCTACAAAATTAACTGAAAATTATCTCTGCTCATTTGTTCCTTCTCTAATACACACGTAAATAAACACTTACTTCTGTTGCTCTTGCATGACATGAAGTTGCTCAAGCTTTGTTTTGTGCTCTGCCTCCAATCTATTAAGCATATCTTTTATAACACAAATAAAAGAATTGAACTGGAAAAGAAACAGACAAGTTTGGATTTTGCACTGATAGATTTCAGACACATATAACTTAAAAGGTAATATCCCATATAAAACTTACAATATACAATGTCAGATAAAGTGCAGATTTTTAAATAATTTATAATCCACCTTCACTATCTTCCACTAGGTACCCAACTACAAGCAGAGTGCATACTGAAACAGTGAAAAATATATATAATTTTAAAAAAGAAAAAAAAAAGTGGGGCAACCCCCACAAAAACCCCCACAGATTAATATTACCAGATTAATTTTCAAAAAAATCCTACGACTGCACTTCTACATTATCTGCAACATTTACAAACAAGAGCAAGGGAAGAAACATTAAGATTGTACTTCAGCTTTTAATTTGAATTGTAATTATGTTAGTAGCCAACTGCTTTTACAGGATAGTTGGAAGGTGACAGTATTAATTTTGAAATTTTATACTGGATCAGTTAAATCCACTGAAAAATAACAAGCTTTAAACATGCAAATACAATAACAGTGGAAAGTGTTTTGGTTTTGTTTGTTTGCTTTTACAACAGAGATAGACATATAGCAATGCATGGATTTTTCTCTGACAACAGTTTAAATCTAGTCTAAAAGCACGCAACACAGTCATGTTCCTACCTGATTGAGATTAAGATTGTTCTCAATACTAAGAGGAATCAGATGGGGCAATACTTTTCCTGCAAGCTGTTCTTTGGTAATTCCCAACTTCTTATGAGTAAATGTACATTTGTAAATACCTGACATACAACATCAAAATAGCAAAAATTGTTAAGTTTAGTAAGCAATGGGAACAAAGCAGCACTCTCTGTATGTATCGACCATCTGAATATATATTGGCTCTGTGTGCAAACAGGGACAAACATGATCAATAGAATCATAAAAGCTAAGTACTCATCCACAAAAAAACATATCATAGCAAAAGGCTCTCCCAAAGTTCAGAACAAGAGGTGGTCCAAAGTAATACTTTGCAGCTATGAAACCTGATATTAGGCAATGCATTGCCCTGGTCAACTATCCAAGAATTTGCATTTTTGAACAGGTCATGTGCAACTTAGTTACCACAAACTGACAAACTCCCACTGAGAAATTAAGCTGTGATAACTAAGGATGTGTTCTCTCCTGGCATACTGAAGCACCTAGGAGCAACTACCACAGTGGTCTCTGATAGCATTTTACAAAGATTCTTACCTAAAGTTTGGGGCTGTGTTATGCACAGGATCAGAAATCAAGCACAGTCTTTATCTGTTCTAAAATCACTGAAAAAAGAATACTGGCAGGCACGAGGGATCCAATGTTAATCCAACAAGTTCTATAGTGTTTCGCAGAGGAGGATTCCTCCACTTAAATAGTCCACCTCTGGTGTCAAACACAGAACGTGCTAGCATAAAAGAACAAGCTTTCCTCACTTTCTGTGGTTAGTATTAGAACAGAGCTGTCAGCTGGCCAAAGAAGATATTACGCACAAGATGGAAGGTATTATAATTCCGGAAAAAAGGAAAACCCAAGTATATAAAATTGATTTCAGCCCATCATTTCCAAACTAGGGTTCACTTATCCACTAGAATATCCAAATAGAATTCAGAATGCACCTAAGGTAAAAGATACGCTGTTCTTCACTCTCAGACAGCAAATACAAGTCAGAGCTGCATGGATTAAAGGAAAGAGGCATCTTGAAATTAGTACTGATAGATGCCCTCTTGCTAATTTTGAGCAAATCAAAATAATGCTACTATCACATATTATTACAGTGTTTAATGAGTGCTGCTACCAGTACAGCTCGGCTTGTTACAAATGGCCTTCTGTCTACTACTTCATTGCCAATAAGAAAAATGGTCACTGTCTTCCAGACTGGTCATGCAGTCCCACCTCTTTCTTGGCAGTGACTCTGGTCTTCTGGTCTCCTTGAGCCCATTCAAGTTGTTAAAATCACACATCCTGAAGTTAGGCAAGCACCAGAGTGGTACTAGGAAAGCACAACTAGGAGTGAGGCCTCCCACTGCAGACAAATCAGGTCCTTAGGTTTTGTTAGCTGTTTTGTGAAACCTCACCCAGACTATGCTTCATTTCAGTGCAAAGGCAGCCATGTTTGCTTAAAATGTCCAACAAAATGAGTCTAACACGACCTGTGGTGAAGAGTAGTAGGTTTGCAGACAATCCTTTATAGCATCTGACATGCAAGAATGGTAAGAGAAGGCAACAGTAACATCTTAAAAGCTCCAGCAAGGTGCTCAGGCATCTGAAAGAAGGCAGATTGTATACTCTTCTGAGGAAAACAGCCTTTTTGGCTGTGTGGACCATGCAGTCCATGAAAGTGTCACAGCCCAAGAACGGCAATGAGTTCTCAGAAATGCATTGGGCCTTGAAGACCACAAATATATGGACTAGTGTTCGGAAGTACCAGCAATATATAAAGTAACTGCAGAGGGGCATACTTAAGAGCCAGAGACAGGAAGTTTTTAATAGTCATTTTAGCAATACACTGTGCAAACATTGTCAATGATAACTCAGAAAGCTTTCAGATTTACAACATCAAAACACAAAAAAGGAGAAAGTTGAAAGTATTAATTACCTAAAATTCCCATCAGCACTGCAGGTTCCTTGGATGGAATTTGTTGTAGAAAAGGTAAAATATCATCAAGCACAAACCATTTATCCAAGTACTCCAAAATCTTGCCTAAGCACACTAGTGAGTTTACCCGGACCTGTGAAGTATGATAAGAATTAAAAAAAGCTTTACTATATTTTTGCCTAAGAAAAAAAAAAAAACTTACAAAACTCAGAAGGAAACAGGTGCTACTGAAACTACAACCTTACACCTGAATATTCAAGACAAGTTAAAAAAAAAGTTTTGTGTCATGAAAGGAAAATACATATAGTTACACACTGCTCACAGACCCTGGCCTTTTCTGTATGACAAACACTGTTAACATATTTATTGTGGAAAACACTTCAACAATTTCTATCTTACTCTTAACACAGTAAATTGTTAACAACTCTAAAAATTCTTAGAGTAAAAAAAGTAAACAGTGCTTTCATATTTGTAAGAAGTAAGAACGAAAAATCTCAGAATAAATGAGAGCACACTCATGGGCTTTTCTTTAAAGACACAACAGCAAAAAGCCCGAAGTAATTGAAGGTAACAACATTTTCTGAGGACTGCGAAATAAAATTATTAGGATACTTACAGCAAGAGAAGAGGTTTGCAAACACGCGTTTTTAATTCTTGGAATTAATGAATTTTTCATTGATGGGTAATCTATTAAGTTGGCAAATGTGGGAATTATGTTTAGGCATAGCTCCTATAAAAAAAAAATCTGCATAAGTTTAAAAAGATGCATGCATGTTTATTATAAAATTAGTACTAATATTACTCAAGATCAAAATTAGTTTAAAATGTCTTTTCAAACTTTCCTTTTAAGGAAATATTTAAGGAAATATCATGTTCAACTAAGCTGACCTTAACCTATCAGAGTCACTTAAAAATAGCTAGAGTAATAAAGCATCATGACATGTATATAGATTTCAAAAAGAGTATTCAAAAATTTTATTATAAAATACTGGGATAGCAAGAATATCTTGCATTTTCAGGAAACACCTTTATATAAAAATCCTTGTATTACATCAAGCTGTAACATTTTCCTACATAAGTCAAGCAAATCTGAATGAGTGCTATCAACAACACTGCAGCAGCACAATACGCTGAAAGATGAAAGAGTATATCAAGATTAAACGTACTTAAGCAACAGAGAAAAAACCAGAACCTATTTCAGCCCAATCTCAAAAAATCAGACAGCAATATTAAGTATATGTTGCAAGTAAATCCCTGAGTAACCAAACTCCTAATACTGACAAAAAACTCACACCAGGTATTTAGAACAAAAACCTTTCTCCATAATATTACAAAGGCTTTGCAAAGGTAAAAGTCACATCTGATTATCCAAATCCTTCTTTAAGAAATATTCTGTTTGTTTATCCCCCTCCCACTCCTGAATGCCTTTGGATAACTGGAAGTTAATTCCAGTAGAAGAATGATTTAGAAAAAAAGAAACTTAGAAAGGTAGAGAAAGCATAAAGAGAAAAAATTAAAACACAGATACATAAAAATGTCACCAGAAGGTATATCAGTATGATCTCACAGCAAATCAGGTCTTCCAAGGTAACTGTCAGCACACATGTTCTTACCACCTCAGAATAAGCCACCTCTCATTGACTGGTAAGAGCATACATGCCTGCGTAGTTTTTGCTGCACAGGCAATGTAGTATAAATGCACATCCTACTTTTTGCTATGGTTAAGAGCACTAGAACAACAGTCAACTGGTTACTCCCTGGAAAATAAGGGAACTAAGTTTTACTTCACTAAAACAGATTTTCTTTAACAAAACATTAATCTCTCACCATTCAGGGATATTACAAAGCTTTATCATTTTTTTCAAGTAAACACACACATGAGTATACAAAAAGTTGGCTCATCAATAAAAAATTATTTTAAATAAAGGCTGCAGTTACTATACCTGGATCTGAATTGAAGGTGCTTCCAAGGCTCTGTAAACCATTGGTAGAACACTGTTCTTTATTTCATCTGGTGGAGTTTTGGTTAGAAGCAAGTCCATTTTTTGCAGGAAGATCAACAAGATCTATTAAAAGAAGGACAATTCAGAAGCCAAAAGTTTTAACTCCAGAAACAGATGCTCACAATTTAAAGTGTGTTGTATCATATCATAAAAACTTCAGAAGTTTTCTTGTAACTCAGTAAATGTGATCACTTACCATGTTGCTTGCCTGAAGGCATGGAAGACAAAAAACACTTTGACATATTATTGCATTTTAAAAACAGCAAATACAAATTAAACAGAATGTGCACGTTCTAGACTAATCCTTCTGAAATAAGAAATCATAATGGCTAAGGAAGGAGTTCTTGTTTCTGTTTACAACATGGTCTTTTGTTAAAATCCACCCACAGAAAAATCTTTATACACGCGACTGCTGAAAAAGCTAAACTGTCAAAAAACTGTGGCTCATATGCTGTCCTCAAAGCATTTGATCAGAACTCCACATATAAAAGCTGTATTCCATCTGTATCTAGAATGAAAATATGGGACACAGCGAAAAGAATATTGCAGCTACTAAATGGACACAAAATACATTTATTCTATTTCACATGGAAATTGTATATCATAAAATGAAAAATCCCAAACAAAAAAAATTTCACATTACTTTAACCTAAAAAGCAACACTAGAATAGCACATAGTGGGATTCACCTTGCTTAGGCATAGCCATCTAAAAGTTAGCTGCTATTCTAAGCCACTCATCCAGGCTCAGTCTCCAATACAAAGAGCTAGGTAACTCTTAAGAGTCATGCCTCATCTCAGATAGGTGAGACAACTTGCTACAGGTGACATTGACTATGCGTTGGTATCTAGACTCCTTTTAGAAAACGGGTTAGACTAGATGGATAAATTGTGGTGAATGGTACCACATTAATAATAAAAAGCCAAGTATTTCACAGGAGGAAGAGATTTCAATTTTTAAGTCTAAAAATACATAGCAATCAGTGCTTGTATGTCAAATAAATAGAAGCATCAGAGTGTAGAAATACAAGTGTACCAAGAAACCAAAAAGGTTACAAGTTTCTTCCTTTCATTTGCTTTCCTTTACAGGGGAAAAAAAGAAATTATTTTAAACAGCAGCTAATGTGTGTTTTCTCATTGTATAATTTTATAATATAACTGTACACATACACACACAAACTCATATATTCATTCCATGAACGTTGATTCTGATGCAATATCCCTACATCTGGAAGAACTAGGGCAAGACGGACCAGATCAGTTTTAAAGTTAGTCTTTGTAATTATTCTTCAGTAAGGAATTTTTATTTGTCCTAAACTTGGCTTTTTGAAACCTACTACAGCTCATAATGCTTTTCGTCTCTTGTGTAGCAACCCTGTAATACTGTGGCACAACAGTTTCTAGTTAAATGTATAGTTTTGGAGAAGGATCATTTGTTTTTGCAAATTTGAAATGGACATGAATGAAACCTGTTACTTAGTAACTAGAAAAGCTCCTTTAAAATAAGAACCAGATGTTTGAACATATAACAGACTGCTTTTAAGTTAAACATCATACTATATAGTCATTTACATTTCACAGAAGCAATTCACTGGCTGTCAATGCTTTTCAAGTAAGACAACATAAAGCTGAATCATTTTTTATATCTTTCTCTACCCATCTTTAACTAGAATGTAGTTCATGCTGCTCCAAAGAACCCATTTTATTTTTACCTTTCTAGGATCATGTTCTTATACTTCTTATTTAAGTAGAAACTAAGACGTTACAGATTCACACACACCATCTAAAAAGCACGCAGAGCAGTTGCACTCTAAACAATAATGCTGAAGATGTGCTTCATTCATTAATAAAGAGCCCAGCACTTGTCGGCGTACACTTTGGTGTACTGAAACAGAATATGAATTTACAGCACATCACCTAACTCTCTGTGGATTCCCCTAGATATAAATTAAGAGTTTGTCTACACTGGGAAGCTACGCCAGAGTAAGCCAGGATGTGAATTTACAGCACCCCTGTTACTCCATGCTAACTCCAAGAGTACGATATGAATCAGTAGTTTAACTAAATATTCCATTTTCATATTATAAATTCCCTCATACAAAGGCATTGTGAGCACTGGATAACAATTTCTTCATGCTGAATTACAGCAGCTTCCCTATGATACATTCACTTCCCAACTCAAATATCCTATGAAAGCCAAGCAACAGGCCCCTCGTACAAATCTAAAACATCTTGAGAGCATTTGGAAGAAACACTGGCACCTTCCCCATCCACCCCTCTCCGTGAGGTACAGACACACAGGAACTGGACATTTTTGCCTTGCACAAAGACAGTCAGACTGGAATTCTGTCCCCTGCTCTCTGAACCTTTATATTTTTTCCCTGAATTCCTGATATATTAACATTGAAAACTTGTCCTAGATTACTTATACAAACTTTGCCGTACTAGAAAGACCACAGAAATGATAATGGAATACGCCACCTAATGTTTAGCATGCATTAAAAATGTCAACATAAGAATTTAATATATAGGATCTAGAAAGATACACAAAGCTCACTCTTTATGAGCTGACCCCGAGTCTGTATTTTGGTTCCCTCATTTCTCAAGAAAAAAAAAAAACACAACAGTTTTGCATCCATTATGCTCTAGATATAATTTTAGACAAACTTTTTGCAGTGAGGACTGTCTTACAAATCTGATGTTAAAGGTAGCAAAACACTGTCACCTTTTAAGATGAAACAGCACAAATAAGGTGTTCACTGGCTTTCAGTCAGTTAGATGTTTAACTTTTTCAAGACAGCAAGAAAGCTAACATAAAGCCTCAGTGTACCAAAAGTAAACAGCATTAAGTAGTTCTAATTTTCTGAGGTATTCTCAGTTACACAACTGCCCCCTTTCCTCCCTCCCCAGCATAATGAAAGTTCTCTGATCTGGTTTTCTGAAACCTGGAAATAAAAGGTCTACTTGTTCGTTCCCATGTTTATCTAGCCCCTTAAGTGTTCTGCACAGAAATAATAGCATCCAGCAGTAAAATAAGGTGAGCTACAAGGAATGTGTAGCTGCCTTTTATCTGTGGAGGCACAATGCCTAACTCAGTGACAGAGTTCTCGGGAATCATCATGCACCTGGTGTTGACAAAAGGATGCAAATATTTTGCTCCTTTACAGTAATGATAATGTCTTACTACGTTTATGCATGTAAAGAACAGAAAAAAAGTGTATTTTACTTACACAATACATTTGTCAAATGAAATGAAACAAATTTCACAAATTGTGCACAGCGCTCAAATAAACCACTGTTTTATTATTATCAATAAACAGCACTTCTAAGAGAGTGTCAAAGTTACAACTTTTGTACCCCATGATCCCAGTGTCAGCAATCTGGATACAAGAAAAAAAAATTATATATTCAGTTACTTGTAGAATATGTGCAAATATTGTACTGTACAACCCTGCTCAGACTGGCTAGATAAGTGATAAAATGCTTACAAACATACCTTCTACAACCAACCAAAATAAGAATCAAGTGGTAAATTAAATATTTCTTTTTTTGCTAATCTAATTTCATCTATAAATGCAAATATGCCCTCAGAAAACCCATCTAAAAAAGCAGGGGTAGATGCTTTGTGAGTTTCCTAGAAAAAATCTGTTTCATATGAATCAAGACTGACTGCCTGGACAACTACAGAGCAGGCTGGGCAATCTGTGTGAAGCTGGAAAAGGGAAATAGAACAATTAGTTATTTTTCAGGGGAAAAAACACCAGAGAGAAACATTATAATCTGAACAATATTGACATACCTGGATTGGTTCTTGCTGCTTAAAAACAGGACCAAGATCAGGCAGAATGAGCCTGATATATTCTTCTTTGGTGCATTCCTCAGCAATTAGGAGAACGTTAGGCAAGACAAAGGGTACCATATCAGGATTCACAAATTCAGAAGTCAGGCAAGGCAAAATTCGCTGAATTATAACGCGCTGAAAGAAAAGAAACAAGCACACATCACATTGTACTGCATTGCAGTAAGTTACTATTGTTCCAGCTCAACAGCTTTTGCATTAACTTGATATTTACAAAAAAGCAGACAGAAAATTTTCAGTTTTGAACTCTTATTTTCACAGTATACTGTAGCTAATTTACATTGTATTACTTTGCTTACTTTTCTTTCTCTGTTTGCACTCAAAACGTAACTGGAGACTATAACAACTGTGAAGGTCAACAAAAAGCAACTAACTGTACAGAAAACAGGACTTTCAGCCACACACATGAATTATGAAAACCTTATTCTATACGCTTTCTTAAAAAAGACCCTAAAAAGACCCTATCACCCCTCCAAAATGATCAGTTTTTCAGTACCCCATCGCTCACTGAACAAACACATAATCCTAATACCTCCCAGTAAAACTCCAGGCACATTCCCTAAAAGGGATTCTGCTGGCGAAATAGGTATTTACACTGTGGATGTCTACTGTGGAGCTTTTTAAGTCAATAAAGAGAAACACACAGTTCAAGGGCACAGCCCCTTCCCTCATAAAATATACTTTCAAGACAGAAAAAAATGAATGACAGAAAAAAAAAAAAAAGAATGCCTTAAAGATGATCAGGTCAGTCAGTGACTGTGTAGAGTTAGGTGAAATACAACTCATCTATTTCCAAATTCAAAGCATCAACGATTCTGATCAAAGGAAAAAACTAATGAATTAATAAGACAAGAGTATTAAACATGAAGTCTGATTTTGCACTGTGCAGTTCAAAGCAGAATTAAAAATAGAGAAATTTAATGCAATGGTTGAGAAGCTCAGTTATTCTATTATGTATTAAACTAAAAGTATTTTTCTACCACATAAGCATTATGCCTTATATAAATTAAGGAATACCACAAAAGGAAAAGGAGTCAGTCTAGACACAGTGTCTAACAGTACAGAGAAGAAATCTGTAATGACAGACATTTGCCTTTGAGGTTTCTGGGCCCTGCTAGCACAAGAAAGCACTTAGTCTGTTGAGGGAAGGAAGCTTTGCATCATTCAACATTAACGTACTGCCTTGTTATGGAAAAACCTGAAGCAATTTTATTGGGAGAAAAGGTGGCAAGATGACTTCAAAGGGCTATGATAACATCTGGAAACAAGGGAAAGCCTTGTAGGTGGAGAGAAGACAACTCTCAAAGTGGGATGAACTACAAAAGGACATGCAAATGATGATTCCTTAAACATACTGATAGCACAATCTGTGTTTTCCATTTAAAGAATTATTGACAGATGAGGAGTAATCCACACCAACTATTTTCTATCTCCCCTTCTTTCCTACTATACTGACAGTCTCATGGCAACTTTTTTATGGTACAGTGCTCCATGAAGTCCAGCATTCCAAGAATCAGAATGTTAATAAACGGTCACATATTTTTAAATTCACTATTTCAAGACATCATACAGACATACCTTAGGTAGTTTTGGCAGAACCTTTGGTAGCCCTTTAAAAAACTGTGATTTCTGAAGGTTATCCCTTTGAAATAACGAATCAAAATACTGAAGCGTCATTGCTCCTACATCATCAAAGAATGGTATCTAAAAATAAGATTAAAAGCTTGTGATCTGGAGGGAGACAACATTGACACTGTTACAAAGATTCCAAAATATAATCATCTATTTAACTTTCCCATGTACTATAGTAAACCTCTATAACGATGTGCCTGCAACTAACAATTAGAAAAGTACATTTTTACATACTAAGTAGTATAATATTCACAGATAAAGGATGATTATTAAGATGGATTTTCCCCAGCATTTTAAAGAAACCCATGCATATTATGTGCATCTAGGTTACCTTGTTGTATATGAAACAATGTTTTGCCTACAAAAAAATGGAATGAAAAGTAAAAAACTTGATTAAAAGTCCTCCTAGGAATAATTACGCTATTTAATATTACAACAAAGGATTAGCTACTAGGCCATTCAGATCTGGCTACCTCCCCTGGAAACTTACAATGAATCAACAAGCATTTATATGCAATAAATGTTTAATTATATAAATTTCTCTCCAATATTCAGACCCACTTGTAAATTCTGTCCACTGTCAGTTCTCACATGATCTCCCATGTTTGCATGACTTCAGCAAAGAGGGCACAGGCCTTCTTAAGTACTGTGTAACAATGTATATACATAGACTGGGCTTATAAAGATGGCACCAACAGAATACCAGTGGGGTTCAGCTATAGCCATTGTATATCATATTAATACTGATAGACCTGCTTCATCGTTAATGAAAGATTGATAAAAATGCATGGGGATAACAAGGTTGTTTATATAAAAATCCAACTCCAAATACTAGGCTTTCAGTTAGCAGATGGATGAAAAGAGTAGAAGAGTGTCTATCCCAGACCTACACAGACTGGAATAAAAAGTTCTGAGTTCAAAAACCTGCATGGATAAGATTCTTCCCTTCTGCTAGTCCTCAGTTTTAGGGAGGGATATATCAAACCACAGGCTCGCAGCAATTGAAGACAAAGCATGGCCTCTCAGACTATTTAGACACTTGTTTTCAGTTCGAAAATTTGTGCAAAAAGAAAGGCTGTAAAAATGTTTGAAGAAGCTCTGTTGTAAGGCAGAAAGAGAAGCCAATAATAATAGGGTAGTAAAGACAAAAAGGATCAGAAACACAGGTTGGAGTAGGGCAATACAGAAGAAAAGAACCTATCAGCAGAGAATTCAAGCTAGTCTGCACTGTGGACTTAAAGTCTGTCTTCTAGATCACACACCAAAATGTATGTGATTGTGGAATTTTACACCGGTTAACACAAACTAGTTAAACTTGCCCATTTCAAGCTCCCTTTTAGCTCATGTCATGCTGGCCATAACAAACTGCTTGTAGTACTAAAGCTCTAGGATCTCCCCCCTACAACTCAGTCTACAGTGCAGACGTGGTAGAAGAGATTTAACATCTTTATAAAACCATACTGCTCAATACAACCATTTACAGATTTGTTTGCTGTAGTCCTTCAGACAAGTGAGTTGATAGTAATACTTGCCAATTTCCTCACTTCCCATCTTTCAGCATGTATGTTGGCAGAACCATTACCTGTTCCCCCTCCCTTCTTCACTCACTATTTCTTCCACCTGTTAAGACACTGATTTCTCTCTCTGAATACAATCTTTTTATATGACAAGAAAGAAAAAAATTGCTTAGCTAAGCAAATCTATAAGCAGGAACCTAAAAGTATCAGGTGTGAGAAAACAGGGTATAAGACAACATGCTTTTAACTTCTACTTTCAGATAGGAAAGTGGAGGAAGAGTTTGTAAAGTTAAAACTTAAATTATCCAACTTACAATTAAATTTTGCTTTATTATGGCAAGTAAGCTCAAATATATTTTAAGCTATTCTGCTGCATATTTAAGAATACACCGAAAATCATAACCCAAGAGTTAATCCTTACATTTATTGTCCTTTATCATTTTATGGCTTTAAAATCCTTCCAATACAGTTTTAAAGACTGAATTGTATAAAAACATAGCGTAGAAAATACTTACAACTGTATGGGAAAGCAACAAAATAGTGTTGCATTGAATGATTATTCTAAATCCTGTCTCAGCACCCACTTCCATATTAATAAAGGTCAGCATAAGGACAACTTTTGGTATCAACTAACATAATGATTTCCAAAATAGTTTAAAAATATTTAACATTTCAAATAAAATGATTAACAGGAAAACACTTCAAAATAGGTCTATTATTTCTACACATCAAACACTAGTTTCCCTATTTCCTACAGCTACTGTATTTTCCATGAACTGACCTTAGTCATTTGATCTGCATCTGGTCTGACTGCTGGAGCTACATTTAAGAGTAGCTTTACATGTTCACGCACCTCCTCCGGTATATTCTGAAGAGTACTGGAGCTTAAACGGCTTAGCTGTGTAAGTAATTTAAACACATGCACCATGAAGTCAGAAAATCCTCCATATAACTATTTCCAATATACAACAGGACTATGTCCTCTTGATGGTTTCTCCACCCACACCTTTGATATCCCTCCCTTCTCCCCTTTTATAACCCATTTGCTTCTGTTCCCTCATAGTCTTCTTTCTGTCTCCCAACAGCCTACCTGCTTCAGGTCACATTCCCCTATTTCCAGCTTCTCATTGTGTTCAGGTTATCAGAGAACACAAACCCAGTATTTTTCAAACAGGTACATGTTATTATCTGCAGTGTTGTCTACACGCATTAAAATACAGTCACACAACTAAGGCAATGGGCACCCGAAGAAGTTACGACAGAGGAAACTTGCGTACAAGTGTACATTATGTCAGCTCATTCAGGTAACTGTCTTCTGTTAATATTCGTAGTCCACAAAAAATGTGAAATACCCAATAGCTAAGGCCATACCAATTCAATGTCAAGTGATCAAATCACTCTAAACTCAGCCATCTTCAACAGTCCTAAATAAGTCATTCACTGCCTCATGTTTCACACTGTTCACCCCAACAGGTAAAGTACTTATTCCACAAGACCAGCATTCAACAGGTTTACAGAGAAATCATGTGAAAAATGAAATTTTTAGTTTATAAAGTTGGTATATGTAACCTTCTCTACACATACTTTTATTTCCCGTATTTTGCCAAGATTCTTTTTTCTTGTTATAAAGATAGCACGCAAAGTAAGATACCATTATCAGATTGTTTATATTGGAGCACTGGTATTGTGTTTTAAGTATTTAAATCTATTGTAAAGCAGTAACTTTTAAAAAATGAAAATCAATAAATAGCAGTCACTAATAGAACAAATACCTGATCCAGCTGTCTACTAAAGCTTTTATAAATATCCTGCTTGTTGACCTCAAAAATTGGTTTCCCTTTGTTGAACACTGCATACATAACAGCTCCTAGAGAGTACATATCACTGGCTGTCTCACAGCTCACAGAGAGAATATATTCTGGTGCCAGATATTCAGGATTTGGAAGACACAAGGATGGCAAGTTTGGATCCCATTCTTTACAAGGGAACTTTGGCTAGAAGGGAAGTAAAAGAAAGTACATTCATTAGGGATTTTCAAAGAACATTTTAAATGAGAAACTGTAGCAGCAAAAAATAAATCATCCACTGAAATTCAATTACAAATGAAACAGAAAAAGAGTAAAGCAAAACTGTTAAGAATCTATGTCTGTAACTTAGCATGATTAGCTGATGCAGTTAAGTTCTAATATAACTGGGAACTGTAATATAAAATCAAAGCACTGCTGTAAGAGGGAAACATGAGCTATGATGGAAATTCATCTTAGGAGGTAGCAACCAGGCACTGAGTGGATGTAACAGACTAAATTAGGTAGCTTTGCATGTCATCCAACATGCAGGTGAGCAGAGGTGGCACAGGCTTCAGCCTCTGAATCCATCACTGGTTTATTTTGACTCTGGCTCTTCTTCTGCAATGAACAAAGGCATCACTTCAATCCAGACTTGTGCTGTATGGTCAAACTTCCCTCCAACAAAATATAGAGGAATATTAAATAAATTCTTCTGTACTGAAATGCAAGGTCATGAAACCGGGTTCAAAGATCTGAATTTGAAATTTAATGACGATAAAGATCTATTACCTCCTGTTCAGATGGATTTGTTGACTGGATACAAAAATCGAAGCCCATAATTTTCCATGCGCCACTCTTATTCAAAATTATATTTTCAGGAGTAATATTTCCATGGACCATTTTCACACTGCTATGCAAAAATGACAAGCCTTCAGAAACCTGTTAATAAAAGATCATTATTTCAGGTTAAATATTTCCCCAAATATCCTGTAAGACATTTACAAAAATTCTGTTCCTGAGGTCACAGTTAAATTGATAAGTTAACTGAGAAACAATTTTTCAGCAGTATTTTAGGCTAAGTCTTAAAAATCATGTATGAAGGAAATTAAACACAGATGGGCAACCAGCAGATGAAATTACTAATGCCGATTAACTATCACAGCATAAGAACAAAAATGGTTTTCAAAGTTGATCAACGTATTCACCAAATAAAACCTGGGAGCTACTGTTCCTCCACAGAAGGGACAGAAAAGATTTACATATGGAAAAGACAGCTGTAGCACAGACGTCTATATGGAAAATAAAAATTCACTCAATTTTGTATTTTCCATGTCAGAATAAGCAAAAACAGTAGCAACTTAGGCCTCCAGTCCTCATCCTCTCTTATACTTACAGTGAGAGGGCACTATCATCTCTCACTTCCCAATTATTTGATTTACTATAGGAACACAAAACTTTGGCAGCTTACAAACTTCATAATCATTAATACTAAAAGCACATGAAAATTGTAAGGACAACCCGTGTCATACCTGAAGCAAACCATATTTAGTCTCCACATCATAAAGTTTGTATTCTTTAATGTCAGATGGTAAAGGAGAAGGTAGGTTGTCCCAGCTGCCAAGAACGTTAGCTAAACTTGCACAGACTGGTTCTGTACAAAATGCCAAGCAATCTCTATAGAGGAAATACATAAAAACATTTCTTGTAAATAAAGCTAAAAACTCTCAACTGCAAATAAAGAACCATACAGACATCATATTATACATTACCAGAACACTTGGTGTTACCCAAAAATATGGTATAGTTCAGGTTTTGAATCATTATAAATAATATTATACTAGAAGGAAATAGTTATATATCTGAAGTATTCGAAAATATCTGAATATAGAAATCAGCTTAAGTTACTTTATTCTCTAACATTCACATACATCACTAACAGGTCTTGTTTATGCATTTTTGTGTTAACAGTGTTTGAAAAGCACAGATGAAGCAAACTTCTGCGCGTACGCTCCAGCACCTCAATGGCTTTCTTGCTGTGAGGGGCCCAAAACTGAACACAGTGCTCGAGCTGCGGCCTCACCACCAGAGCCTAATACAAAGGGACAGTCACTTCCCTACTCCTGCTGGCCACACTATTCCTGATACAAGCCCGGATGTTCTTGGCCTTCTTGGCCACCTGGGCGCACTGCCCGCTCATATTCAGCTGGCTGTCGACCAACATCCCCAGGTCCTTTTCTGCCAGGCAGCTTTCCAGCCACTCTTCCTGCCCAGGGAAGTGGTTGCATCACCATCCCTGCACATATTTAAAAGTTGTGTAGATGTGGTGCTTCAAGGGCATGGTTCAGGGGTAGACTTGGCCATGTTAGGTTTACAGTTAGACATGATGACCTTGATGATCTTTTCCAACCTAAATGATTCTACAGTTCTATGAAATTACTGGTTGCAACACTGTGCTTCAAAATTTCAAATGTCTAAGTCCTGAAAATAATGCGTCTCAGTTTCACAAACTTCATGTAACATAGACACAGTCACTCTCTATATCCACATTCTTCATACTGGTCTGCATAGCACTGGAGGCCCTGGACAGTCATTGCACCTCACTTCTTAATCGTTTTAATGATTTTTTGGAGAAAGCATTACATGAATGGTAGCACACATGCCTGGTTGAAGGATGAATAATTCATGAGACCACTAAATACAGCACCAGTATGAACACAGAAAAGTGAGACTGAGTTAACAGTAATAAAGATACATTTTTTAATAATAAAGTTACAGGCAAGAAGACAGAAGCCTAATTTTTTGTTCATTTCTTAAAAATACCACAGAAGATACAATGCCTCACCATGAATCTACCACATAGTTTTTATGTATCTCAATTAACAAGCTTGCTCTCTGAAGTAAGGCTGAGAAAACATGCAAACCTCTTATTACTCATCCAGATTTTAGTTTTACTTCAGTTTTATCTACTGTCTTTCTGAAGGAAAAATTAATATTAAAATACATCGATTCATAACTGTCAGCCAACCTGACAGAACTTCTTTGCTTGCTTCCCTCCCTACCATTCTGTTAATGCCATCCCTTTCATGTTTCTATTAACACAACTAGGGCTATAAACCTCATTTCTGTGGTAATCACAAAGAAGAATCAGAGCACAGAAAGACAAAGTCCTTTATTTTCAGTCTGACTTCAACTTTACCACAGAGCTTACACATTTAGTTACGGTGTCATGGTTTTAGCTGGGGTAGAGTTAATTTTCTTCACAGCAGCTGACATAGTGCTGTGCTTTGGACTTACTATGAAAACAATGTTGATAACACACAGAGGTTTTAGTTGTTGCTGGGTAGTGCTTGTACTAGTCAAGGACTTTTTCAGCTTCCCATGCTCTGCCAGGTGCACAAGAAGCCGGGAGGGGAGGGGGCACAGCCAAGAGAGCAGATCCAAACTGGCCAAAGGGATACTCCATTATCATATGATGCCATGCTCAGTACGTTAACTGGGAGGAGCTGGCTGGGGGAGGCAGGCAGCAATTGTGGCTCGGGGACCAGCAGTGTCGGTTGGTGGGTGGTGAGCAGCTGTATTGTTTATGTTTTGGGTTTTTTTTTTTCCCCTTTTTCCCTTTTCCTTTTTATATTATCATTATTATTATCATAATCATTATTATTCTAATTAATATTTTAATTATTAAACTGTTCTTATCTCAACCCACAAGTTTTGGTGGTGGTTTTGTGGTTGGTTTTTTTTGTTTGTTTTGGTTTGGTTTTGTGTACTTCTGCTCTTCCAATTCTCCCCCCCATCCCACAGGGTTGGGGGAGTGAGAGAGCAGTTGCGTGGTGTGTTTAGTTGCCAACTGCAGCTGAACCACGACATATGGTTAAGGCATAGATGACAGAAAATAGCTAGGGAACAGTTATTCAATGGTTTTCATAACGTAAACTCTGATTGCTGTCACTTTGAAGGAATAAAAAGATGGCTGTGTATTTTTTACTTTAGGAGCTAATTAAATAAGGACCCAAACCAGAGTAACAGAAGGATTGGGCAAATCTAATTAAAGTAACTGAATACTACAGAAGCTGATGTCTGCCATACAGTGCAGCAAACTGCTAAAGAAGCTGAATGATACCAAAATGAAATTCAGAGTAACATAATAAAAAGAAAACAAGTTAAAAATAAAAGTGATGGCCAAAAATGCATAAGCTTTGGGAAAAACTGCAACAGATGGAACATCTAGTAAATTAAGTATCTGAGACTCTTCACACTAGTACTATTTTTAATGTGTAGTAATGACAGTATGAGTGAACTTAGAATATGGCTTCTTTATCCTGTGATACAATAACAAGTTAAATATAGAATAATACTGCTCATCTGTGCTGTTACTGGAATTCAAGACCAGTTGTAAGTAAATACATTGTATATATATTAAATATTTAGTATAAATACATAGTTATTCATTATATAAATGCATGTAAAAATCTATCCACCATAATATATATATTTTTGTTAAACATAATTACATTGAATACTAGTAATTTGGAGTAGAAACATTATATTAATAGTGGAAAAGCTACCTACACACTAGGGTCAGAAAGGTATGGCCTTTCTTTCTATATCTACTTCAGGTCTGCAAGCAAACCAAGTATCCCTTTGCCCCAGAAAGAAGGAATAAAGGGCGACTTGCAAACAGTTCAACACAACTGTATGTTACTTTGGAGACAAAAAACCACCAGGTACAGCCTTGCCAGAAGGAGCCTTGACAGATTTCTTCACAAATAAGCCCTCTAGAAAGATGAGCAGTTCTAAAGAAATCTTACAGCATGCTTGCACAAGGTCACACACACAAATACTCTCTAAGCAAATTCTTCTTTTCTGAACGCCCTCCAAAAACTGTTACATCAGTTTCTGGCATATCAAGCACTTGGACAGGTTCTGAGCTACTGGTGTTTCTACCAGTAGCTGAGCAGGCCAAGTATGGAAAGAAGAACAATGGGAGCGAAGCATACGGCATTACTAAAACTCATAAATGAGAACTCTGACAGAACTACACTGTTAATTTTACTCACAAGGCTTAGATTCACAAGAAGAACACCAGAGCTTTCTTAGCACTCCAAGGTATAAATCTTAGTTTTTTCTTAGGAAGTACAGGATTCAAGGAAAAATAATTACAGATGCTGCTGCTCAGTCAATCAAAACACTGCGACAATTTTAGGAAGAAGCCTGGAATATACTCTAGGATTCACTTGCATACACTATGACTGAGATGACCCTAGGCCCTTTAGCCTATAATAGTTTATTTACTGTTTTAGAGTATTGAGAGCTGTCTTCATTCTTCCTTAGGCTTTTGTGAGGGGCATACTGAACCATAAGAGCAATGATAGCTTTGAGCCCTTGCTAATGCAAAACGTGTTTAGTACTGGAGGAAATATGTGTATGAATGTGCAAGTGTCATTTAATGCAAGAAATCTTTCCCGAAGTAGGCATCACAAAGATGAAGAAGCATTCCTACAGTATTCTCAGCTCATAGAAGCCAGTACATTTGGAAAAATGCAGGCTAACAGACCAACAAAAATGTAAAAGTTTGAAAGGTAATGTACGTGAATCTTAATTAGGCTACCATTCAGAAAAACTACTTGGGAAAAAAACCTCTAAAACCTTAATGACCTTCCTCAGCAGGATCAGGATCAGCTTTCCATGTTAACAAGAAACCTTCATTTTATTTGTTAGATTCTAGTGTGCTGTCATCACTGCAGTTGAACGATAAATCTATAAGATTAACCCATTATTGTACCTAGTGACCAATCTCACGCAAATCAAAAAAGCACTACAAAAATACATTGAATTTTGTCTCCCTTAACTGGCATTTGAGGACCTTTTGAACACATATGTGGCCACAACACATACAATTTACCAAAAATCGCCAATCTCAGGTGCACTAAATACAGACATCTCATAAACGGAATAAATGTGTGAACAACCTTTTGAAAGAAAACAATTTTTAAGAGAGTTCTTAATTTTCATAGTCTAAGGGTCATGTGCAGCCTTATAGCTGCAACTGGACCAAGATCATGCAATAGATTTTTACTTAGATTCACTAGATTCACACCAGAAATGCATCCTATGGCTTGGGGGGGGAAATCTGAGGGTGGGGTAAATACCATTCTCACATGAGTAAATATAGTAAACTTGAATCTCATCAGATGTAATTGGTCATAAAATAACCTGGAATATTCAACACATACAAAACAATTATTAAGAAAGCCTGTTCTCAACTTACTACAGCTTACCTGGATTCTTCCAATGGATGTTGAACAGTAAGTAGTCGAGGGTGTCGAAGCCTGGTTAGCTGTTGAACACCTCGTTTTAAAGAATCAATAATCTGATCCTTTTCAAATTTTTGATACTTGTCTATTAGCTTCTTATCAAAGACAAAAACAGCCACTTCCTATAAATAAGCAACAAAATTCACTCGGTATAGGACACGATCAAAAAACAATCCTCTACACAATTACATACATACACACACATATTTTGAATCAACAGTACAATCCCACCAATGCAATAAGTATTTCAATGTATATAGGCATATTGTCCGTACTTTGTCCAAGTCCTAATCACACAGGTTACGGTATATAACCTCTGGAATATACATTTGAAGAGTTAAGGTACTACTGCTCCTTAGGTTACAAACAGTAACACATAAACCATAACCACTATCTACATAGTGACAAAGCAGCAGATCCACAGGACAGAAATCAGCTTGATTTTAAGTACATGAAAGTTTTTACATCAGCTATGAACAATTAGAATATTCTGAGCATATATGCATTCATTTGGAATTAAATATATCAAGTTGTGATTTATTAAACCAGACCCTGTCTCAGCCTTCTTCTCCAAAACAGTACAATCTATCTTAAACTAGACATTCATGAAAGATATTTTATAGTCACAGTAATCAAGTAATTTCATCAGACCATTCACATGACAAAACATTAAGAATTTTTTAATGCTTAAACGTCTAAAAAGAAGTCCCAGAAATGCAGTACATGTTAAAAACAGGAAATAGTTCTTCCAAGCTACCTCTGCAAATGGAGTGGGAGAAAATTAAGAAATGTATATGAAACTTTGAATTACAGAGGTGGATATGAAATAAAAAATTAGATTACATCACCAACTTGGAAGCCATTAAAGGAGAAATAAATCAACTGAAGAAAAACGGAAATAAAATCTTTATTATGAACAGGGACTTTCTTATTCTCCTACAACAGCATTATAAATAGAAGTTAGAAACCAGTAGAAAATAATACGAAAATACAGTTTTCAGTACCAAGAGGAAGTCTGTGCTCTTGTACTGCACATTTTATAATCATTATTCTAATTAAAATCTCACAGGAACAGTTACATTATCAATTTAAAAAGAAAAAAGACTTCTAGAAATAGGCTATATAAAAAAAGAAATTCAGTACAATACACCAAAAAATGGTTTCTATTTTTTAGCTGTTTCCTGTTTAATTAAGCCATTAGCAGGTGAACATCTATAACTAACTCAACTACGTACACTCTCCCTGCTTCTATCCACACCAGCTCTCTGCTCCAACCCTGAAGCGTGATGGATCAAACATTAACATAGACACAAGGCAGGGAGGAACCAATGACAGGGAATGGAAGACATACACTATACCCACTATTTAAAAATACACATTTTCCAGTACAAAGTGTCAATGTATTGAGCAATATGTGACCAAAACAAAATTTCAAACTAATACAGCACTCCTGAAAGCATTTATGTGTAATGATAAGTCAAAAGAATCAGAAAGTAAATATTTAAATTGGATAGTATGGGACATCAGCTGTGGTTTGGATATTTTACAATGGCTATAAGTTCTATTAGTGCTTGCTGCAATTCTCTATGGTTTGAAGTTTGACAGAACTCTTACATATGCCAAATTAACTCACATATAAGTATGCATATGAAATTGCAGTATCCTAGGTATGAAAGTGATTGCTATCACATTGGTTTTGTAGCCTTAAATTATTGTGGAGGGTCAAGAATCAAAATAATTTGAGCTGTGTGACAACTTGCTTTCAATACCTTCCTTTTCAGGTAACATGTCTGATACAAGAAAGCATATACCCATCTCTGTCTGCTCATGGGCACTAAAATGTTAAATATGTTCTGATATTAATAATTAAAAATAAGGCATACTGGAATTCAATTCCATAATCAACATTGATTTTTATATGCATAATTCCCTATCAAAAATGTAATATCTTAGCCCCCACAAGTCACCAGATATTATTGTACAGAAAAAGGAATAGCTGAGTCATGGGCCATAGAACACACTCTCAATGCACAAAAATTACTGAAACCATACAGTACGCTTGGAAACATTTAGAAGTGTTCATGGTTTTATGCTGCGTGAACCAAATAACCATCGCAAATTTTGACTATGAACACATTATTTGTTTTTCCTGATATTCAACCCCAAAAAGAAGGGCTGCTGACATGGATTCCATTTCCTGTAACTACTTTTTCATGGAAACTTACTGAGATGAAAGCCTGCAAAGGCTTATATAGTTACTAGTTCTTTCCACAGAAAGCTCTAGGGGACCTTCCACTTTGCTTTTTCATTTCATAGGTTTGAAGGAAGAGTAGCTTCCTCTTGCAGATGACTACTTGTTATGTAATTCTGCAGTTATGTCATAATTCCAACTTTGTGATATAAAAATAAATTTAACATAAAAAGACTAAAATACGTTTAAAAAAAATAGCACTGCTCTCCACAAAGAAGGTGAAAAAGTAGAGACAGAACAACCCTTGTCTTTAACAACAAAAAATTTCATTCATTATGTGATAGGAAGTATACACAACTTACTCAACATGCTCCTGTCTCAACACAGTATACTGGTAACGCTACTGCCTGGGTTAGGAAGTATGGATGAGTATGTAGGCTGGCCTACATGACTAGACTGGCCACTCAAGGGACCTAAGTTTAAATCTCAGTTCTGTTCACAAGCATGAGCTAGTTCACACGTTTTGTCTCACCTCCCACATGTTTAAGCCAAGTGCTTTACTTCAAAGTGGTGTTAGGTAAAACTCAGTGATGATATAGAGACAGCTGTATATTATGATGCATACCATGTAGATATTTGCCAGGATGAAGACCTTCAAGAAAACATCTGTTGTTACTGCCAAGAATTTAGAATTTTTAACACGAATCACTGGAAAGATCAGTGTTTAAGTTCTACAATGCCTTTGCCAAGCAATTAAATGTCACCCGTGCAAACAGGCGTAAGCACAACATGCAAGACACAGGGCATCGTTTCACTGGGCTATAATCATATTAACTCAACTAGAATACTTTTAGACACTGAACAGAAAAGTGTAGATAAGTTCTCTTTCATTGTGTTTGTGTATTTCAGTGGAATCCTGTTGACCTTTGTCCCACAGACCTGGCATTCATTAATATACCCCTTCATAAAGGTTTTTTTATCCTTGTAGTTTTAATCACTAAATGCCTCAATTACCTTTTCTCAGCTTCTCTGGGCAGTTTTCCTTTGTACTGGGCCTGGCTGAGATGGAGTTCTTTTTCTTCATAGCATCCCATACAGTGCGGTGTTTTAGATCCGTGGCTAAACAGTGTTGATAACACACCAATACTTTGGCTATTGCTGAACAGTCCTTGCACAGAGTCAAGGCTTTCTCTTTTTCCCACTCTGCCCCCACAGTGAGCAGGCCGTGGGTAGGCAGGAGACTAGGATGGCACATGTCTGGGACAGCCAACCCAAACTGGCCAAAGGGCTCTTCCTTAACATATAACATCATGCCCAGTGATAAAAACAAGGGTAGAAGGAAAAAGGGGGTTTGGCTTCCAGGGTGGCTGTTCTTTGGAGACTAGCTTGAGCATCAGTCTGGCTGTGAGATGCGGTAGGCAATTTCCTTTGCTTTGCTTCGTTTTTTTCCGCCCTTCCTTCACCTGTTAAACTCTCTGGATCTTGACTTATGACTTTTTTGCTTTTCTTCTTCCTATTTTCTGCCCCAACCGTGCTGGGGATGGGGAAACGAGTGAGTATCTGGGTGGGTACTTAGTTGCTGGTCGGGGTCAACCCACCACATCCTCCCAAGTTTATTTGCAATCCTGCATTACTTATGAAATACACACCAGTTTGAGACACACGCTGGCAGTTTAAAATATGTCCTCATTTACACACATAAACACCTTCTAAACCAAAGAGAATGCAAAAATCCTGCTCCTATCTTAGCCAATGCCACTGCTTAAAAAAAAAAAACCAAACAAAAACAAAAACACGTCAACAAACAAACCAGAAAGGTGGGAAAGGGGAAGAAGAGAGAGAGAAATAATTCTTAACCAGAAAAGGGCAACCAGGCAACCAAAGTATGTCATGCTTTCTCTCCAGCCCCAAGAGGAAGGCAAGAATTCAAAAACACACTGGGTTTGTGTGTTGAAAAAAGATGCAGACAAAACTAGATTTCTAAATTAAAGACTCTAAAAGTATTTCTAAATTAGACTCTAAAAGCTGTGGAAATGTAATGATAATAGAATAGCAATATCTCTTCCTACTCACCTCACTGCATATGGAGAAAGCTTGTTAACAATACCTGTAAGACTTTCAAGCACTATAGTGATGAATGTTACAGAAACTCAAATCCTTCTATTTTCAATGCTGTTTTGAATAGTGCAGAGTAAAAATGCCAGAGACTAAGCATAGAACAAGGAAGAAAAGAAAAAAAACCCAACAAAATACTTAAAACTACAGTTCACCACCTATCCTGTGAACTGAATGATGTAGTGCTCTTGTGGAAAAAAATTCAATATGATCATGTTAAAGACTAAGACATGAACACAAAAGCAAAGGAAATTTTAAGGTAGCAGAGTGCTTGATTTTAGAAGCTTTACATTTGTTTTCCCTTCCATTTTTGTTCTCTAATTTACCCATATGCACTCACAGTTTTTTTAAATGAATAATCAAATGTAACTCAATATGCAAACACATGATGTTTTACCAAAGCCTCCCACTATGCAAAGCAAAATAGTCTCTGAACTAAAATACTGGAAAGCATTCCAGTATTACTCTGGTCTTTTGCCAGAAAAAGATTTTCCTCCAGCTTTTGAGGGGTTTATTTTTAGAAGCTTGCTGATGTTTTATAACCCTACTTTCCCATCAGTTTGTTTCAGTCATAAGGTATACAGAACAACTATTTCAGTTTCAAAGTTAAATAGCCTTTAAAGTTTGAACAGTAGGAAGCTTTCATTTCAAAGCCACTATATGCACACCAAAACAGAAAGCTGACTTACCTACCTATATATTTAGGACCACCACAACAAAAGTTAAACACAACTACAGTAGTCTTGAAGTACAAACCATTATCTCCTTAATTCTGCTAGTTTTTATGACTGAGCTGCCAACAAGAATATTAAGTGACCTCACTCTATTTCTTTATGATCGCACTTTCCAAGCGGAAAAAAGGACAAGTGCCATATTATGCTAGAAAAAAAACATATAAGTGCATAAAGACTCAGTTAACAAATCTGAGATGAACAGGAATACACACTGTAAAATTAGGAACATGTTACTTCATGTATACACATATAACCAGAAAGACTCATAAATCTTTCAAACAAACAGCACCAAACCAGCTATCAAATAGCACCAAAAATATGCACACAGGGAAGTAATTTCCTCACATTCTGTTAGGTTGTTATTCAGTTACCTACAACATAAGCAAGACAAGACAAGACACATTGGGGGGGGTGGGGGGGGGAAGTAAACATTCAGAAATCCAGGAAAACCAGCAATGCAGGAACCAGGCAGAACTCTGAGAAGAGGAATAAAACCATATATATCTACTGTCACCAGAGATGGAATATTTCTAACTGTCCACTGACTTACATAGGAACCAAATTAACCCATATTTTAAATCTTAACTTCAGCTGACCATCTTCTGTAAGACTGCTGACTTCCATTTGTTCTGAGAACAAAGATTTCTGATCAGCTCTACTGCTGTAATGCTAAAACTCCAAATTTAGCTATTTTATCTGGCTACAATGACTTAAATAATTACTTGTGTTGTTGTAAAGTGACAACAACGCAGGCAATTAAACCCTTACATCCTGCTTGTCTGATTACAATACACATCTACTGTAAAAAAGCTAAGTGCTTGTAGCTTCTAGTTAGATATACACCCTTGCAATACAGCAAATATGAGCATCGCTTCACAAAAGTGACTGCTACCACTTGGAAAATGACAGCCAGCCACTTCCCTATTGCCCAGCCAACATTCAAAAGGTACACGCAAAAGAAAAAATAATGTTAAAGAACAGACATACCGCAATACAACACAACATAAACTGTTTGTATTGCTGTGTACTTTTATTTTGCAATGGCAAACTGAATGTTGACATGACGTTACCTAACCGGTAATATTAATAATGAACGGTAATTGCATGTAAAATCACCAGCCATCTAAAATTCCCTGCAGTACAACAGTTGCTGTATTTTTAATGACTAATGATGGCATACAAACATACAGGTGTTAGTCAGGGTTTACAGAGATACCACAGGATCACGTGGTAAGACCTGAAGTAAACCACTGCAAAATCAGTGGTCAGAACACCCATTCAAAGCTTGAAAAACATGATCGACAGGAACCAAGTTACATACATTCTATCAGTCAAAGAAACTTGCTACAACTCTCTAGATCTTAAAGCTACACCTGCTACAGGTCAAACGCTTACTGGGCACTGAGATTGTATAAAACCTATCAAAACTACCATACTTTCAATGTTATCACTTCTTTGTAAAAACCCAATTGGTACATTAGGTACATCAGTAAATACTAGATGTGTAGAGTTCTGCAAGAGCAAGACACATGCTTAAGAATATGGCGAAAGTACCTGCTTGATGTTATTCAGATTCTGTCACAATCAGAACATACATTCTCCAAAGATTATTTATTCTGCATAGCATGTTTCTTCTCTATTTGCTAAAGTTTATTCTCCTACCATCTAACAGATTTTTTTAAGTTTTCCAAAGTTATTCCTTTGTGTCCATTTCTTTTTAGTACGTCTGTAGCAAGTTGATTCATTCTCTGACTTCACATCACTTCAGCATCAAGTTTAACTGAAGGCCATAACTTATTAACTCTTCTATTTACTCACTGAAAATTCTATTTCCCCTCCAAGTTTGAAGAAAAGATATTTCACATTTCTGCATTACAACAAAATAATTTTCTATAATAGCAGTTCTTAAACTCTGCTGCTGACAAACCTTCAAAGTCACAATCCCACTTTTATTTACACATGTGACTTCAAGTGAGTCAAAAGTTTACACACTAGTGCTCTAAACCCTAATACTTTAAGGAAACTAAAAGGGAACAATACTCAAAGCAGCACAGGGAAGGCACAACTCACTTCCTCCAAAACCACCTCCTCTATCCCATGCCTTGCTGTTACTGTATCTCATGACTTAACATTTCTAAACCCTCAGTTTCTCTGTGGCAGCTGAGCAAAAAAATACAGACTCTTTTGCTGAGAAAAAATGATGGCATACTTCATTATTATTTTAAACTGTAAAAAACCAGCACTGCTAAAAAAAGCTGCAATGTAAAATAAATTGGGGAACCAATCCATGCTAAAACAAACTTCTTCCTTCTTGTCAGACTAGTTTTAACTCAGATTAATTCTTGATTTTGGTCCCGAATTGTATGCCATGAATGCAGAACCACTTCTTTCTCCAACATTGAAGGCTTAAAGCAACTATCACCTATGTAGCTGAGAACATCATATTTAAATAATGTTGAGTTCTTTGTTTCATTTTACTTAAAGTACTATCCTTAGCATTAGCCTGCCCGGCTGGATTTTGTTTTTAAATGCCACTTATCAGCTGCTACCTATAAGTCTCTTATCTAACGCTTATAAACTTAGGTCTTTACTTGACAACCCACCTGTTTTGTTGATTTTTTAGTTCCGTTAAATATCTTCCAAGCAAGACCATTACCACCACTGGCAATATGGCGGCCAACATCAAATTCCCTTGTAACAGGATTTCCCATGACTGCACTGGTGACATCAGCCGTCACCTTTGTAACGGTGCTCTTCAATTTATTCAGCATGGACTCCATTGTCTCAACTGTACACCAATGTCCTATCCTACAAAGACAAGACAAAAAAGCTTCACAGTCCTTTCACAATTTCTATTAACATAAGACACATGTTGAAAACTCTAATATTAGAGGACATTTAACCAAGGATGCAATAGGATATAGGAGTAAGCCACAAAAAGGGTACTGAAATATAACTTCCAGGGCTTTGCAGTTATACATATCTACGCTGCATACACATAGCTGCACGTGTGCCTGGGGATTATATGGCATTGCTTCTACTCCTCCTCCGAAACTTTTGAATCTGTTGATCATTCTTCCTTAGATCTAACAAAGCAATTAAGGACTAAGATATTCAACCATTTCTTGAAAACAGGTGATTTAATCAAGCAGAGAATTCATAAACTGCTCCCATGAAGGGAAAGGTTCATACTTTGTTTATCAATACCAACCAATAAAGAGAAACAAATCTGAAGGAAACCAGGCTCCTTTAACTCCAGTGCTCTTGGAACTACACATTTTCTGAAGGAAAGGATTGCTTAAAATCCCAGAACAACAAAAGAATAGACATGTATTATACAGAAGAGAATTAAAAAATGTGTTCTTTCCTACACTGTGCCTGTCAAAATACAAGCTCAAAGTTCAGTGTTTTACCCATCAGACTGCTGACATTACTATTTGATTGACCCAAGTATTAATGAGGTGATAAGCTGCTGCAGGGGAAGGAAACAAGCAACCATATTTTTATGCTTTATTCTAACAAAATTGTACAAGGAAGTTTTTTACATCACCTTCCAAATTTAAGAGCTCAAAGACTGGCAACTTACAATTTAGCTCATCTTCTCCTGTAGTGTGTACTTCCACGGTTTCCTAAATTGTCATAATTAGAGCCAAAAAATCTGACTTGCCTGTTTTGCCAGATGGAAGTGCTGAAGCCTATGTCCCATTTATACAACTGTCTCTCTGATAATGGATACATTAAAAAGACTGAAGACAGAAAAGAAACAGTGAAAAGTATAGGTAGACATTCATCTTCCTTATCGGTGTGAGCAAAGATGGAGAGAGAAAGCAAGAAGAAATTATTTCCTGGAATCAGTATTATGTGAGATATTCAAAAGAAACATTTAAGGATATTTCTTCATACTCTCTTTCAAATAGGTGTGAACTGTACAAATTTCTTCAACCCATAGTAAAATAAACCTAAGAAAGCACATCAGCAAAAGTAGTGAAATCTGCAGAAATACTATTTTCATTCATGGCCTTATTTGCCCTATACTCAACTCACTGGCATATAATATGTGTAAAACTACTTCTTTGAAAAATAGAGAATTCCATTCCTATTCAAAGGGAAGAGACAAGATTCTGTTGTGATTAAGGCGTTGTTTGACAAGTCATGGTAACAAGGACAAAAGAAGCAGAAGGCACTAACAAATAATCCAGTGAGCACTGGGACTAATCAGCCCCAACATCCTTTTGATCGGATATGAGGTTATTGCTTGTTACAGCAACAGTTATTCCCACCGTTATATACATTTATAAGCCAATGTTCTAGTCTACATAGATTATCTAGTGGCTATTAATATATGTATTTGTGCCACAGCTTCTTCCACATTCAAGACACAGATGGAGTTTGTTTCCTTCCCACAGCTCTTTAGTCTCACAAAAGCTGTATCAACTCATTTTTGACACATGTATACTCCAGTCAAACTTGACTGAAGTCAACCACACTAAAGTTATTCAGACATGCACACCTTCTCCCCCTGGTACTATAGACCTGATTCCATTAGAAATCATGACAAATAATCTGATCAGTATTAAAACAGAAAGACAGACTTATTTTCTAAAAGAGGTACTAAACATACTATATAAAACTTCTTTAAAAGTATACAAGTTACTGAACAATTCACTCCAGCGTAGATGTGTGTTACAGGATTAACCTAGTCCAAAGCAAACACTAGCACAGTGCTGGAAGCAACACAGCTACGCTGGTCTGTCTTGAGTAGCATTGCAGTTATATCCCACCTTCAGTATTCTTCCACAGTGAAATGTAGAAATCCACTACTGCGGTGGCTCCATAGGTATTTCTCCAATTTCCACGTCAGCTGAGTGACACAACTTTGTGCTACTAAATGAAAACCAGACTAGGAATTTTGAGAAAATATATTACAAATAATAATAAAAAAAAGTTATCCAGCTGCATAGATCTTGATCTTACTTTAAAATCAGAAATAGAAGTTATGGCTTCAGCAGGACTACTCAGGAGCAGAACCAGATATGACCACAAGCACCTTCAGGGTGCAGTCAGTCTTAATTACAGGGAGTGTGAGTTTTAGATATGAGAAGCTGAGTCTGAATACAATGAGATAATCCTAAGAGTAATCATGTACTTGCTTGGTATGTATTAAGTGTTTTGTTGAGAACATAGCTGGAAATAAATTACAGGAACACAGAATTCCTTCATTAAGTAATTTTATTACAGTATGTGACATTTTATTACAATATATTAATTTTACTTTATGAGTTGTGCTATGGAAAAATGCACGTGCAGCCTAAGTCCAAACAGCTATTAGACACTGGCTAATATCCGTGTAAAAAGGAATTATTCATTATTCTGATAAATGAAAACTTTGAACAAGGATCACAGAGTATTCTGAACAGGAGCTATAGGTACTTCCAGCTCTCAGAGATTTTATTCTATAGCTTTTCCATGGGATGATGTCTATATACTAAAGGACTATAAAATCAATCCTAATGAGTTTTAAGATAACCACAAAACTAATTTATTTGTTTTTAAATCTTGTGCTTTTTGCATTGTTTCATTCACTCCCAGCCATCAAACCTTCTCTAGTATCAATGCAACACAATCTTGTATTACAACTCTCAAAACTAAAGAGATGCTTTACAAAATTAATTGCGTAGACATTACAAAGGAAATGCACATGCATGCATGTTCAAATTCCTTTGTATAAATCTGAAAGGGAGCTTCTCTATAAAGGTGGAAAGACGGTGTAGTATTGATTAAATCAGAAGTGCCCTCTGCTGTGGGTGACAGACTAACTGCAGCGAGAACCCTGAAAAAGCCACTACGTGAGAATGTTAACAGCATTCCAGTGTCTGAAGGGTTAGTTAGGATTTAAAAAGCAAATCTGGTAGGCCCTGTCCAACCTGTTTCACTCCAGCTTGACAGTATGCAAGCTCCTGTTTAATTTAGCTACTGAGTAAGAAGTACTGAGAAATTCTCAATAAGCAGCTTGGGTCTAAAGTTTACATACATCTAAAACCGTGAGCTTCTAGAAATCTTCATGTCAACATTTGGACTGTAACCTAAAATAGCATATTTAGCTTTATAAAAGCAATTGTTATTACCAGCTTCAATAAAAACCCAATATATGCCAACAGGAACAATGTACCTAGGAAATGCATGCCAAAAAAACAAAAAAAAAATCTATTTTGGGTAGTATCTACAATACCACAAATTATGATGATTTAACTATAGCTGAAATACGCAACTTTAGTTCTCAACTGTATGAAAACTGGTTTGTTCAGGTCTTTTAAGACTGAACTACTATTTATCGAAAATTAACAGCCACGGGACAATAAAGTCATTCACCCACTGGCAATGAAATTTTCATTTCAAGTTAAAAGGTAATAAGTGAGAAAAGTACAAGATATTAAGAGCAACAATGTTCAGACTAGCAACACAGGACATGCATTAAATGTTTAAGAACTTTGATTTCTTCCTGCTTGAACTGCATGGGTAATATTAATGCTACTGATAATTAGTCGATGAAACCTGGAACTAATCCTAAACAGAAACCGGATGGTCAATGTGTTGTTTTCATTAACTCCCTTCACAATCGATAACGTTCTTTATGCTGACGTACATCAGCAACAACACATCAGCACGATGACGACCTAATCACTTGGCAAGGCAGTAAACAACAGCCAACACAGCAATAAGAAATAAGGCAAAACATTCAAAATGTTGAACTAAAGGTAAATCCAAAACAAAGACTCCTCATCATTCTTTAATTCTCACTCATGTAAAACAACTGCATGATCTAAAACTATTAACACAGACAGGGAACTGCTCGAGTAAGTCCAGCAGAGAGCTGCCAAGATGATCAGGGGACTGCAGCATCTCCCTTATGAGGAAAGGCTGAGAGACCTGGGTCTGTTCAGCCTGGAAAAGAGAAGGCTGAGGGGGGATCTCATCAATACTTATAGATATCTGAAGGATGGGTGTCAAGAGGATGGGGCCAGACTCTTCTCAGTGGTGCCCAATGACAGGACAAGGGGCAATGGGCACAAGTTGGAACACAAGAAGTTCCACCTCAATATGAGGAAAAACTTCTTTCCTGTGAGGGTGACAGAGCAGTGGAACAGGCTGCCCAGGGAGGTGTGGAGTCTCCTTCCCTGGAGTCATTCAAAACCTGCCTGGACGCAGTCCTGTGCCCCCTGCTCTAGGTGTCCCTAGAACACCTATCAGGGGGGTTGGACAAGATGATCTCCAGAGGTCCCTTCGAACCCCTACCATTCTGTGATTCTGTGATTAGTTCCTTGAACTAATTCATAGCTTCATCTGATGTATGGACATGGATGCACACCGTACAGCAGTGCACCATACACTCTTCCAGTCTTTTGACTTACAGCAAGCGGGGACTCCCCTCTGGGAACTACAGCATCAGGCAGATGCACGGGGACTTCATGCTACCCAACCCAAACTTCCATCCTACACACCTGACCTAAACAATGATGTATTCACAGCAGAAACAGGTGGGAGAACAACAGAGTCTTACCAAACAAAAGAAAAAAAAACACAAAAACAGACACAACCAACCTTTTGCATTTGTTACAAAAACAACATGACGATCACAGCAACCGTGCTCGGTGCGGCTGACCTCAGAGCGAGTCACCTTCAGGATTTTTATTCAGCAGGATTTTTATTCAGCATTTCAGTACTGAGCTGCACCTGAAAGCTTACCAAAAACTCACGGGTCGAGACCCACGCACGGGGATCTGTGTGTCGCCTGCCGGCAGGAGAAAGCTAACCTACACGCTGCACAAACCCTTGGACCGCCTCCTGCGGGCCAGTCCTCCCGGACCAAGTACTGGCTGTTAATCATGGGGAGACCGGACTCGCACGGCTCCGCTGCGAAACCCGCTGGGCAGCGGGCGGCAGCGCGCCTGGGGCGGGCGGCGGCCCCGGGTCAGGGGATCCGCGATCCGCCGGCCCGGGCAGCTCAACCCTCCCCGCCAGGCCCCGCTCACGCAACGATCGCGCCTGCGAAGCGGCCCCTTCCCCCCCGCCCGTCAGCGCCGGGCTCCCGGGACCCGCGACCGCCAACCCCAGCCCCTGAGGGCCGGCGGGCCCTGCCCACCCCGCACGGCGACACTAGGCCACGGGCGGCCTCTCCTGCCCCGGGGCGCGTGGACAGGCCTCTCACCTGAGCCCGCGGGAAGCTGCCGGCGCCGCGCCCGGCCGCCCGTCGCTCTGTGGGCCCGGCGGGCCGCCTGTCGCGCCGGCTCCGGCTCTGGCTCCGGCTCCGTCCCGCTCCAGCTACTCCATAGCGACAGCGGCAGCCGGGGCACCGGGGAGGGGAGGGGAGCGGGCGGCCGGAGCGCGGCTCACTTCCGCCCCGGAGGGGCGGTGCTGGGGCGGCGGCCGGGGGAGGTGCCGGGCGGAGGGCGGGAAGTGATGCACTCTCCCGGCTTCCGCCGGCGGCACCGGCCGCCCTCATGGCGGTTTATTTGACTCCGCGGTTCAGGAGACTCCGGAGTCAGAGCGAGTTAGGCCCGCGGCGGGGCAGCGGGCGGTGGCGGCGAGGTGAGGGGGGAGAGCTTTTCCCGTCTCGCTGCTACCTCGGCTTTCTTTCATGTAGCGGCTCCGCGTCTGGCCGGAGCGGAGCGGGCTCTGAGGGGTGGCGGCCCGCGGGCGGGAGGGACGGAGGGAGCTAGCGCGGCGTCAGTAGCCGCGTAGAGGAGAGCGGGGCTTCCTCTGGCTGAGCCCCCAGACGGGGTGGTTAAGGGGGACGCCGCTCCTAGGCCTGGGGCTGCGTCTAAGTGTTCGGAGAGGAAGGTCGAGGGGTCAATGATAGGTTTGATGTATTGGAAATGTTGGTGTGTCGTCTGCTGAGCTGAGAGTGTTATGCGGAGGTGAACCTGGAGGCTGGAGGAGCGTCTTCCCCAGGTGAGGCAGAGAGAGCTGGGATTGCTCAGCCTCGGAGGAGGCGGCTCGGGGGGCTCTCATCCATGCCTGCAAGTACCCGAAGGGAGAGGGCAAAGAGGAGGGAGCCAGGCTCCTCCTGGCGGTGCCCAGAGGGGTTGTGGATGCTCCACCGCTGGAGAGTCTCAAAAGCTGGGTCCTGGGCGCCCAGCTCTGGCTGGCCCTGCTTAAGCAGGGGAGGTTGGAGCAGACGGAGTCCAGAGGCCCCTGCGAGCCTCAGCCGTCCTGTGATTCTGTAATGAATTAATGTGTATGTGCACATACATATAGCATGTGTGGTAATAACGAAAACCCCTTCCTTAACTGTTTCTAGTGTCTTATTGTTGCCTTCTGCTGACTACCCTAGTGGGTGTGAATCAACTTACAAGGACTGAATCATGAAGTATTATATTTCTCTGTCTTTGTAAAATTAAGCTGACTTCTGGAGATTTTTTTAAATGCATATATATATATAACTGCTTTCACAGAGTAAAAGTATTTTTAAAAATGTTAAAGTGAAGCTTTATAAATATCTGTAAAACTTTCATATAAATATTTTGCAGATTGTGATGGTCCTTTTCAAGCAACTCAGCTGTGGAATAGTATTATTCATGCTCTTCACAGTCAGGTGGAAATCAAAAGACGTAGGCAACATCTGAAAACATATAAAAACTGTTTTACTGGCTCAAATGCTGTTGATGTGGTACTGAGCCATCTTATGCAAAGCATGTACCTAAGCTGTACTGATATTTCTCGGCTGAAGGGAGTACGTGTATGCCAAGCATTGATGGATCACAAGGTGTTTGAGCCAGTTGGAGCAAAGCTTTACTTATTCAAGAATGAGAAAGAAACAGAGTTTGAAGACACAAACACTAGTCTCTATAAATTTGTGAATAGCAGTCTTAGTCCTCCTCTTCTGAGAAAGAATAAAGACAATGAGAGCTTGTCTCCTGAGCAAATCTGCAAACAGAAGCCAAACAGACGTTCCAAGTGAGTTACTCTAAGCTATTCTGATATTTTTTTCTTTTTTAAGTTAGGGTGGGTTAACTGTAGATGAAGTTATGTCTGTCTAACCCAAGTATTGGAGACTTCTGAAAACTACGTGCCAGTTCTGATAAGTGTCATGCCAAAATTGCAGATGCTACCTAATATGTCTTGGTATTGTTAAATTGCTTTGATCTGCCTTTTTTATATAGAATAGAGTAGTAGCACAGTAGCATAAGCCTAGGAATCATTTTGTTTTGCAATTGGTTGTGCTGAAATCTGAGAATTAGCATGAAGTAGCTACTTGCTGGAACCTGGTAAAAGAAATGGAACCAGTAAGCAGTGTTTGGAATCAATATACTTGCCCTTTCCACAAGGCAGATGTGGACAATTGGTTTTCTAGCAGTAGGATAGATCCTAGATACAGTGAAGCCCTAAAGTCCTGATTTAACAGCAATTTAGGGAGTGACAGAAAAAGAAATGTGTCCTGATCGTATTATACATATGGGTTTGTTTTTTCCCTCCCCCCTTAGCAGAATGAAGTGTGAAACAACACTTTCAAACCCCATAGCATTAGAAGCAGCCGATAAAAAGAGGGTAGAAGAGCTTCTTCGATCAATAAATGTTCACACATCTTTACCTCCAAAGATCATGGTTAATGAACCAACTCATCTGCTTTCAGAAAGAGGTGAGGACTGACTTTTTCCTTTTTAAAACTTGATTCTGCATGTATTTGGAGGATTACATCATTTCTGTTAAACACTGCACCTCAGAGTCCTAAATTTAACATGTCACTTATGACAAAATAGCTAAATAAGTGCTAAATGCATAAATGTTCATAGTAAGTAAACTGAAGGAAACAAAACAGGATTAAGTTTTGGCAGGATGGTGCTATTCTATTTATGCAGACACCACTTCAGGTGGTATTAGGTATGGAAATAGGTTTTAAGATTAAGTACAACAATATTACATGATTCCTTTGCTATTCACGTGTCTTTTGTACATATTACTAATTAGAGTACCTTATTACTAATTCTAATATGATGGGGGCAGAGATGTTCTCTTTAAAGCCTCCTTTCTTAGCATTCCTATTTTGATCCCTTTTTCCCCAACACAGAAACTTAACGCTATGCTGTCACCTTGTTTTCTTTGAACATTTAAAACATTCTTGAGGGCACAAAAACAGAAGTTAGTGTTTTACATAAGATCTTATTTTTGAGGGTTTTTTTTTGTTTGTTTATGGTATCAGTAATAGAAGATGTCTGGAAACAGCAAACTCTGCTACGACTGCTGCAGTTGATTGATGTTCCGCTTCTAGAAGATATCTTGGTGTCTTCAGTGAGGCCAAAACCAGACTGTTTTGGCAAAGAAGAAGACCTGATTATCTCAAATACTTTCCTGGACAGAGAGGTTATATGTAGCTTAAACTTGCCTGAGTAAGTTATACATTTATAAAATGGATTTGTTAGTAAATGCTTTATTTTACTCTTAATCAAAGATTTCTGTTGAGTGAACAAAGTAGACATTGTTGCACTTGCTTATAGACGGGGTAGCATTAACATACTTCTTAGTTTACTTCTTTTCAGAAGTGGTAAGGGAATTCACAAAAAGTATATGTTTAGGATTGGACACTTGGGGATTTTAAGTATACATTAAAACTTTAACCCCAAGTGTTAAAACACTCCTAGTTTCTAGACCAGGCACTTCAATCTTAGATCTCTAGAACAGATATTAGAACTTTAAAAAAACTCTTATTCTGAGTCTTTTTATGTGTTTGTCACAATTCTTGGTGGTGGTGCCGTGAAGATATAAATTCAATAAGGCATCTGTTGTTAGCAACAGAAAAGGAGAAGCTAAGCTGTAGCACTGAAGAATGATTATATCATGAGAATATAAAAGTGACAGTGCTCTTTTCCTGAAGCATTCTCTTACTTTTGTAGTGTTCCTGTTGATTGCACGTGGGCTGATCTCTATCTTAGCATGTACCTTTAATGAACGTGTCAAGGCATGTCTCCTCATGTGTGTATGCCTTAGTAATGCTTTTTTCTGTCGAATCAGTACAATTTTTATCTGTATGAGATTGAGGTCAATCTGTGTAACTAAAGAGATGCTTCGTAGAGTTTTTATGCATTCTTGCTTTAGGGAGTAAACATAAATATTTTTACATATGTTTAGAGTTTTATCTAAGCTAATGGAACTCCTGGTTCCAAACTAGGTTTATTGCTGGATAGCATCTTACCTCCATGGGGTTTTATTCCTCCCAGAATGGCTTAATGAATGCTGTTTCTTTTAAGCTTTATACTAACATTGTACTTGATTCTTGGGTGATTGGCAGGCTTATGTCTCTTAAAATACCTCATATGTATGCTATTTGGGTCTGGCTTCTAGCATGCCTGAGATATGGAAAATTCCAGGTATGAAGAACAGCCACTGGTATTACAAGTAGTTATAGGATTAATTGACCCCAATGTGAAAATAGGGAAGTAAAGATAATTTAAATCTCAAATTTTCTGTCTTCAGTTTTCGAATACTGTCATGCTGTGCTTGACAAATACCTCTTCTCCGTGTAGGTACTTAACTGTAATCAAATCCTGCTTGCAGTGATTGCATTGCTCATGGGATCGTAACTAAAGGGAGGTTGTGATCCTATTTTTATTTTACTGTCTTACCCCATTTATGCATCTGAGAGTTAAGCAGTCCTTGTTGGCTGCAGCAGTTCTAACCAAAGTTCATGTTTATCTGGCTGTCCAGCAGCAAGTTCAGAATCTTTGTTTCTGCTTTCCATGATAAAAATAAGATTCTGTGGATCTTAAATAACATTTGCATCTTCTCAGAAGTTATTGATTCAGTGCAAATTATTTTATATCCAGAAAGTCAGGTAAAATCAATTCTCCCTCTGTTCCCCGCACTTCTATAATTTGAGATTTCTTCTGTACAAAATAGTTGAGTTAGTGGCTTTTTTCCTCAGACTTTCCAGCTTCTTTGAACAATGAGTTGTCTACCCAAATTTTAGGTTCTTACAGTTTCTCTCCCTAGGTAAGTCATACAGGCAACAAATGCTTAAGAAAACTCATGCCTTTATGTTAGGTCATATAATAAGCTGCTTCCACAGTCCTCTGGGATTTAAACTATTTTTATTTTTCTCTTTTTTTCAAATTGTCTTGTTTTCCATCTGTAAAGATCTAGTCCCTTGCTTTTTCACCCTTCTTAGCCCTGGTGAGTTTTCATTGTGTGTGGTGGAGTAATAGTGGGGTGGTGTTTGGTTTGAAATACTAGCTGAATCGGGCAAGTGTCCTGGGGTCAGTGACAGTCTGGCACGATTGCAGCTTGTTTTGATCTGGGCATACCTCAGGTGTATTTTCTGTAGCATAGGAAAACCATGGAATTTGCTTATTTTGAGCAGGTCCTTGCATTACTCTAGCGAAATAAGTTACATAAACTGCTTACTACGGAACAAGTTTAATGCTGTGGTTCAAATATGTGACTATACCTGCATGGTTATTTCTATCTAATTTTCTTTAAAGGATTAAATAAGAATAGGCAGAGCACTTTAAGCACTAAAACTAACTTTTCCTTCTACAGGCTTGACAAATGGCTCTATGCTGCAATTGAATGCTTGGAGTATTTCCCAGACCAATTCATAGTGATGGTTAGTCAGCAGTTATCTCAAAGCACTAACAAACCCAGCAGTCTGAATACATACAAGAAGATTCTTTTTGACATTATAATAAAGTATTATAGTCAAAAGAAGGACTCCCTTCTTGCCACTCAGGATCTCGATATTCATTCAGGAATTATAGAACTTATAGGTAAGAGCAACCTGGAACAAAAAATATATGCTTTATACAGCTTTCACTTGTAACTTACTAAGCGTTAATTGACTGAACCATAAGACTACTTGCAATGCTATTGCAGATGCATTTTGATTTATAGGTTGGAAGGGAACGCTCAAGGTCGCTAGTCAGAAACTCTGCTCAAGACAAGGGAAAATTTCAAAGTTAGATCAAATTGCCTAGGGCCTGGTCCAGCTGAAATTTGAAAATCTGCAAGGATAGAGATTCACCAAACTCTGTGGGTAACCTGTTTCAATATATAACTACTCTCATTGTGAAAATTTCTTGCCACTAGTCAGAATGTCCCTTATTGCTACTTGTGACTAATAACATGTAAGTAAAATCATTGCTATAAAGTTTTCTTGTTAACCAGAACAAGGTTTTGTGAGTTCTGGACTTAGGGCTTTTTTTAGCAATAGAAGTTATTTAAAATGATAAAAGCTGTGATTCAGGCTGTGATCCCCCTCCAAATACCCTCCTTACATATGCTCACAAGTAAAACAGAAGGGTTTAATTTAAATACAAGTTTAAGAATAATCCTACTCTAAATAGGCCCTGTTACTTCCTCAGTTCTGCAGCGTTTATGGAGTGTAATCTGAAGTTTCCGTTTTTAGAGAGCTATGACAAGCTTGCTGGCATGGGAGCACAGTTGATCTGTGTCAAAATTGGAGCAGCAGTGGATCCTGTGGCCAAAACCTCATGAAAACACAAAGGCAATATTTTTATCAGTAGTATTTTGCTAAGGAGGAAAAAAAATCAAATTATAATAGGAGTCATGAAAGGCAAACTGTTGCAAAATTACATAACTCATCCACAAAAAAAGAATGCTAATTTGAAATAACTGACTTAACTACTGGTAATGTCTGCTAAATGTTCTCATAAATTAAAGATGTTATAGTTCGTATATGTACTTTAAATACAAAACTGATATAAATGAATATTATAGCATATTACTAAATTAGAGACTCAAAACAGCCAAATGTGTAGGCAAAGGGAAAGACAGTGTCATAATTCTGCTGAATTACGGTAATGCTTTAGTTGCCTGTAGGTCTTTTCCTTATTAAGTATCTGCTTGATCTAAACTACATGACCTGTGAACGCCCAGGGCTATTCTGCTTTCTTATTCTTGCTTTAATTTTGTCATTTTTCCAACCTGAGTAAGACTATCTCACAAGCAGTTTCTAGTGCTTTATTTCTTTTTAATGAAGTGGTAGGCATAATTTTATCATTAGGAAATGATTCTTTGTTTGAGTATATTAGTCTGTGTTCTTGGGTGTTCACCTGTGTTCTAGTTCATACTAGATCACTGTTAGGAGATTGTGCTTAACTATTTTACCTGTTCCATAGCACTGAGACGGAAAAATGTAATGGTCATCAGTGGATAAAACTTGGATTCTAATAATTTTCAAGTAGAATCCAGTGCAGTTAAACTTACTTTGATAAAGTGCTCTTGTTCTCACTGTAGTGCAAGAGAAAGCTCAAACCAGCTATGAACATCTAAATTTTGAGTGTTTTACATATGAATTTGAGAAGTGCTGCAGTTAGCTAAATTATGACTTCATTTTTGTTATCAGTGTATATATATGGCTATAACTGTATCTTCCTCAGTTACTAAACAGTTTAAGATGGCTGATAATGCAGCCCTCTTGTGAAGGCAAACACATTGCTGTGCTTGTTGCCTGTTAATTTTAAACAGCTCTAGAGTACTTTACTTTGACCAACTGCATTCATCTGTAATCTAACTAGTCCATGTGGTTTATTGAACCTTTTCACGCTGGAACATTTTTTTCCTACAGTCTTTTTAAAGTAACTCAGTAAAGCTTTAATCACAGATCAGAGAAACTCTTAAACTTTTCTGTAGAAATTATTTAACTTCCTGTCTTCATCTCTACCCTTTTACCTGTCTTGATCATGCCTTTTGGCAAGTTTTTCCTGCTTTTTTTCTGCCCTTCTTTTGGAAAAGGGTCACTTACTTGCTGTTTTGGTGTTCTTTTTAAACAAAGGTGGTTTCAAATGGCTTGTGGTACACTCCAGAAAGTCCTGGATTATTATAAGATATAACCTCTGTCCCAGTAATAGGACAGAGGCCAGACAATCATACATAGGTTCTATTCCTGTATCTGCCCTCATGTTGCTCTTGCCTTAAGAAAGTTACTTGGCTTTTTGATAGTTCCTCACTTTCAAAGTGAAGATAACTAGAGTTATCATCTAAAGGGTTTTTTGTAGGAGATTATTTCTGCCTTATCACATTTCCTTGAGAAACTTCTAACCTAATGGCTTAAAAGGGGCAGGGGGAAGGGAAAACACCAACCAACCAGCCAACAATGAAAAAACAAAAGAAAACAAAAAACCAGCCAAACCAAAACAAAAAAAAACCCAAACAAGCAAACAAAACCTCAAAGCAATGAGAAAGTTAGAATTGTTTGGGTCATTAATTACTTTGAGATGGATCCTGTAATATAATACAAAGACATGTAAACACAAACAGTTCAAGCATCACTTCAGTCTTTGCACATTGTACAGAGAGCATAGTTATGTCCTGTATATATTGTCCAAGTACCTCTGTTCCCTGACTAGCTGTGGGACAAAGGTTATAAGCTTATATTGATTAAATGCTGTATTGAGTCATGTCAAAAGGTTTTAAAGTCACTGAGCTAACCTGCTTTGTTTGGAGGGAAACCCCCCCCCCCAAATGGGATTAATATTGGAATTTAAATGTGTATTTATGACTCTGAAAATGAATAGTTGCACTGGATACGTTGTTTTACTCCATTGCAGAAAAAGGAAAAACAGATCAAGCTCTAGAGGCATCACAACTTTATTTAAAACTATTAGCACCAAATATCCGAGAAGAGCTACATAGACTCTTGACATTCATAGCCATTGCATCCGAATCTGAGGGCTACAAATTACAAAAGCAAGTAAGTATCTGTTATGTTTAGTGTGGGAAATAGTACCTTCCTATCCTAAGGCTAACTTTCTTTTTCCAGAGTTAGAAGTAATCTGTTTGCTGCCTTCCAATGTGATTGTTTTAAAACAAATATGAAGATATTCTTCCCACTGATAGCGTCCTGTTATACTTAGTCTTTGCTAACACATTGCAAGTAAGTATGATGCCAAATATGGGTTCTTCTTTTTCTAGTTTGATAACAGATCGGTGATCATCAAGACTTGCACAAAGTTCATCTTACAGAATAAGACATTGTCCAAGCCACAGGCAGAACTGCTGACTCAGTTTCTGATGGACAATCACTCTGAGCTATTCAAGGTAGCATTTTCCTTACCTCATTAGCTTTGCCATTTTAAATGTTAAATGCCATGGAGTGCCTTTTTGCAGATGAGAGGTGTGAGGAGCACAGTTTAATATTCCTTCTGTTAGTTTAATGGTACAGTCAAGTAGGGTGAGAAGATATTTCAAACTATGGAGGACAGCTTTTTGAGAGCTTTGCAATCCATTACATATAATATCCTCTCTCTTTATTTAGATAGTTTCTGTTAAGATAATACTTGAATTTTAAAGAAATTTTTATTAATAAAAATTAATATTTCTGATACTGTTAATTGTTTCTGATGGCTGGCTGCTAAAATTTTAACCTTCTTAGTGTCTTTATGCTTTAGAAGTTGGCTGACATACTCTGAACGATATATAAGATGGCATGTCCTAGTGCCCCCATGTACATGCATAGCTTTGACAACTCTTAAGAGTTTCTTTTGGTGTTTTGAAATGTTAACTTGTAAAATAAAGAAAATAAATAGAACCACAAAGTGAAATGGCTGTTCTATTTAACTTGACCGGTTATGTAAATATACAAATATATTTTATGGTCTCCTTTATTTATGTTCCATCATATTGTCACACATGAAAAGATGCAGCCTTCCCAGGCGCTCTATTGACTTTCTGAATTCAACCAGTGCGCTAAAGTCACTACTGTTTTCCTCAACTATAAAATTCCTCATTAAAACACTTAACTAGATAGAGATGAACTAATTATCTTAGCTGTTGTAAGACAGCTGTAAAATGCTGTAGACACTTATTGTACAGTTACAAATAAGCCTCACAGAAACATTAATTTGGTTTCAGTTAAATATTATTTTTAGTTCTTAGATGACACATTCACTTTCCCTTCTGACCTCAGCTAAAGAGACATGGGAGACTTTTTAATTACCTCCAGTTTAGCTTGAACGTATCAAGTGGTTACTGTGAGTTTTGTATGTGTTAATATACAGTAAAAAACAAATACTTTATTATTAAGGGTTCTGACATGAGGGTTAAGGCTTTGATCCATGATTGGAGATGTAGCCAGATCTGACACAGGAAGTGCCCGATGCTTCACAGCAGTGACAGCAGAGTGGATGGTGGCTCTTCCACAACTGCAGTTGAGAGCCTTTTGTATTACATAAGCTGAAATCAGATCAAGGTCTATACTACAGTTTTTGCTGTAGTTCAGTGGAAAACAACATCCAGAACATCTTGCCTTCTATTTCTTTGGCCAGAAATATCAGAAATAAACAAATGTATACGTGCTTTAGCACAATTTTTTGAGAGATTTTCAATGTATACCTAAATAACTGTAGGCATAGATTCTTCTGCAGTTAATTATGTGATTTTTTTGTTTTCTTTTTAAATTGATCATCTGAAAGCTTTAGATTCTCAAAATACAGAAGTATTGGGGGTTTTTAAACTTTTTTCATTATTGGATTGTGTTTTCAGACTCCTTTAACTCTTCTGGAACTAACTAGTAGGAGACTTGAGAGTTTGCTAGAAGGACGAGATCTGGATATTGATTCAGGTAGATGATGTGATACACATTTTTATATAAAAACCTTTCTATACAAATTGATTTATCATCAGTTGACTATAATTTTGTATAGACCATGTTCTTTTCCTCTGTTAAAAGTGAAGCATTAAAGTGACTAGTGGCTAATTCACCATTTAATTAAATTATCTGCTATAAGGAAACCACTGACCTCTGAATATCAGAGAACAAGGATTCTATTAATTATCTATTTTGAAGACATTACAAAATTTTTTTACAAAATAACTACTTCTGGAGAAACCAATGCAAAATGCGCTTCCTGAAGTGACTTGCTAATAATTTGGCTTGTGAATTTGATGGGATTTTGTATTTAGGAACAATATTATTATATTTCTGTCACAAGACACCTAAAAATTCTCAGAGTTCAGTAGTTTGAGGTTCTAATGGATGTCTTGAGTACAGACCTTGACTGTTTAGTGTTTTGAACTCTCTCTTTTCTGGGTAAGCACAAAGTTTATTAAGAGCTCAAGGCTTACAGAAGGGTAGTGTAGCCTAAAAGGAAGGCATCTGACACTTGGTGTGTATGTGGGAGTAGCGTTTTCGAGCTCGTTTCTTTTATAAGCTAACATTCCATCCGGCCTCGCTGCCAAAAATATCTTTCAGCACTGTGATTAAAAGTGCTGGCTTAAATAATTTAATTTCTCTCTGACTCTTCAGCATCTTCCTTTTGGCTTCATTTTGCCAGTGCATTATGTGCTTAAACACTGAAGAGAAACCATTAGGGAACTGAATAATTCTCTAAGTTATTGTGCTGTTTAGTACTATGTTTAATAGAGCAGCTGTCTGAGAAGTAGTTTTGGTACAGAATCTTTCGCCATCTGTGTTGGGTTCTGGAATGTGTCCAAACTGCTTCCAATACAATGTTCTGAGTATCACACATTGTATAGCTAAAGAATACAGAGATGAGCAACAGAGGAAGGAGTTGGCTGTCTACACTATTCTGGGAGCCTGTGTGACTCCCATCAGCACATTGAACAGACAATTGAAGTGCAAACCCCATGCTATATATTCCCTACTAAGTTTTGGGGTTTCAATCCGTAAATGCATATAGATTCCGTCTACTTGTTGAAATACCTAGTCTGATCTGATTGTAAGCTTTCCAGCATAGCATATTCCTATTTTCCTGTGTGCCTCATATTCTGGTGTCATTTTCCCTTTTCTCACGGAGGAGACTGGAGGAAAATCTTTCCTGAGAGCTACTGAGCACTCTTAGCTGGTGAACTTCTGAAGCGCAGGTGGGAGCAGGAGGGAAGGATGGGAGACCCTGATAAGAAAAGGAATCTGTCTATTGCAGGAAGGTAATCATTAGGTCTGCTGGAAATAAACATTCCTAAAAACACTGAGGGAAGTCTGGGCTTGGTTTTATTCTACCCAGCCATTTGAAATCCCTGGACTAAAAGATCCACCCTGAAGTGTTAAGAGTTAATCTCTTTGACAGAAGTTGTTAAGCTTTCCCTTTTGAAAGAGCTATATTTTCTTGATGTGGCTCTGTTAAACCATAAAAAGTATTTAACATTCAGTGTTTGACAGACTCATTGTAAAAGAAGGGAAGGACAGGTCCTCATAAAAATTCCAGCAGCTCAGGTTATTGCCTCTTTCTAGATGATGGTGTTTGTACAGAAGGAACAGTAAGAACTTTTTCCCTTTAGGCAATTGACACTTGTTCAACCAACTTGCTCGCTAACGTGTGGAGTAGCGGAATGCCAGTCCTCCCTGAGGCTGGAACTTGCCTGGCCAAAGATGGGGCTTGAATCCTTGCAGGGCAGCACTCTACTGCATAGGTTCATGATGGTTTTATAGCTAAATGTGCTTAAGTTGCATATCTCTCGGGCTCCAGTTCCCTGCTCTGCCCTCACCCTGAACTGCTGCCTGTTCCATCACCTCTGCTTCTGGTGCCCACGCCACGTTGAGCTGCCTAGTCACCTAGAAGTTCCTGAATTCTATTCCTGAATTCAGAGGTGGGTTCACAGGCAACTGTCTCCAAAGTATTTATTCACTTGCATTACGTACTGGGCCTTGCTACAGATCTGATTTGCTCACAGGGAGTCACTGGATCATGACAACTGCAAGGTGCCATTCTTGTCGTGTAGCATTCTTCATTATGGCCTCTGTTTGCAAGAACTGTATTGGCTCCTTTGACTTGCAGGCCTGTTTGCAATACAAAATCATCTGTGATATTGCACTCTTAACACCACTTTTCAATTTTATTTTTGCAATTAATGTTTAAATGTCATCCATGCTCAGTGGAGGGCTGTATGCTTCACGTCGTAGAGAATTGTAATCACATCTGAACTGGAATATCCGTTAGATCATATTTTTTTAATCAGGCTCTTATATGGCGCATTAAACTTAATCTGAACCTCTGTTTACTTACAAAGGCTTCACCTTCTGTCAGCGTGTGACAGCTAAAGAATACGAAGATCAAAAACAACAAACAAACCAGTATCTTCTCACATTGGTTCAAGAGATGGACAGTGACCCCGCTATTCCTTTGAAGCAGAAGAAGAAATTAATTAAAGAATTCCGAAAATACCATTCTCTCGTTTACTGTAGTGGTTGTAAAACTAAATGTGAATTTTGTACTCTAAATGGTTAGACATCAATACAGCCATGTTGGGGGTTTTTTTTAAAGTAGGGAATGCATATGAAAACTGCTCATGATACAAACCAATTACAAACTGGTAATAGGTTGTGTTAACTTGTGTATGTGTTTAAATGACCTGGCCCTATTAGATGTCAGGGAATGTAGTTGAAATCTCTGTCCATGCGTCTCCGTTTATGCACTTGTTATTCGACAGTGCAGTGTAAAATCATTTCTGGAGGAGGAAAAAAAAGACTGTTTCGCCTTTCAGAGGTGAATGCCTTAATTGCTAGACTACAGGGCTAAATATAGTAACATGGTAATTTGTAGGCTAGATGGACTGGGAATTGCTTTGGGAAATACTGTATTTTTAAAAAACAAATTCTTGCACTTTGGCTTGATTAGAATTTTCTTGTGCTAATTTAAAGGTGATAATAAAGCATTGCATAACAAGCGATGATTCAGTCTATCATTTCGTAGTGCTCTCATAAGAAAGGCAGCTCAGTGAGTGTAGAACCAAGTATCAAACTTTACAGAAATGTTTCAAGTGGACAGTCGGCGTTTATAGTTGCCAGGTGCTTTCCTTCAGTTCCTGGGACAAGAAGTCAAGATTGACCTAGTCCTGCAAAGGAAAGGAAGAGCTCTTGAGAGCCCTATTTTATTCACCTACCCTGACAGGAGGATCTACTAATTTTCTTAATCTTCTTTTGAAAGAAACATGATATTTTGCATTTAAGTATAAGGGCCTGCTGAACAGAACAAGTTTGGTGAACTACAGATTACTGTTTTTCGTTGTTACGCTTTCAGTTATATTCCAAAATTAGGAAACTTTATTGGACTTTAGAAAAGTTCTGTCACTTATTTTTACCAATATTTGACACACAATCATCTGGTGACGAAACCTGGACCTCTTGCTCGTTTCCATTTATGATTTCTAGCATAGAGCTATTAGATTAATTGCCAGTATGAATTTGTATTTGAAGTGTAAGGTTTCCAGAATGAAGTTGAGTCTAGAGGTACCTTCCAGTGCAACAAGCAATGCCACCTTCAAAGTAAGGAGGCTTACTTCTATTCATAAGAGCATTCATGTTTGCTCCTACCAGAGAAAAGGTTCGTTGTTGCTTTTATGAGCACAACGTGCATATTTCCTTATTTTAAGTCCCAGCTAAAGCATGCTGATAATTCTGCAAATCAGTTATTTAAAAAATCTAGGGGTCAGACATAAGGGCCTGTATGTGTGGCTATCAAGACAACAGTGTACATACACCATGAGCTGGCAGTCCCAAGTGAAAAAGATCATATTCAAGAGGAAAGATCATCTCAGAAAACTAATTGGGGCAGCTCATCATCGAGATCTCCAGTTCTCTGGAGTGTTGGCATCTCTTCCGTATGACCCTTATGCTGAGACCTCTGGGGAGCAAGAGGAGCAGCTCATGAGAATCTGGAATGTCAATCAGAGCATGGGTCTAACTCTATGTGCTTACCTGAAGAAGAATATGAAGCCAGACATGAGGGTATCTTGGTGTCTTAAATGCTACCAGTGAGCCAGGGGCTGCTGGTACAAACCTCTGTTTCCCCCGTTCACAGCTCTGGCCATTCATCTACGTCAATTACCCTTGGGTCACAGATCTCTCAGAAGGTAACAGTATCTAGTTGTGCTTCAGACCACCCCTTGGGACCTTGTCGAGGACCACTGGAGGGGCAGCAAATCCAGCAAAGCCTCTGCTCAATCCCTGCCATCAACTGCCTAAGTCAGTGCTGCTTGTCCCAAGCTACGTAAGTGTGCTGCCCAAGTACACTTACTGGTTTTACACAGGGGCAGACAAGAGAGGGATATGAGACTTAGCTGAGAACACTGAGCTGAGAACTCCTCTGCAAAGCTGAGACCACCAAATACCACCACCCCCACTAAAAGAGAACTCCCGTGCGGCCACAAGCTGTGTCAGGTCAAGATCAGCCTCAGCACCTGTGTGCCCACTCCCTGCCCTGCGTGAGTGCCTGCCTCTGTCCTGGCAACCGAGCAGGCCAGGCAGGGCAGCCCCTGCGAGCGCAGCCCTCTGAGACTTCTGGCTGGCTATTTGCCTGCACTGGTGCTCTTTCCCCTCCTGCGTGCAGTGCTGCAGACTGACGCACGGTAACTGAGCTTCTGATGCCACCTTTGCACCGTAAATAGAAGTAACAAGTCCGGGCTGGGGCATTTGGTGTTACCTAGAATGCAGGGACAGGACACAGATGGGATTACCCAGGCCACAGCTGCAAGCTTTGTCCACCTCGGACAGCTTCTGATGTCACCTTTTCAAAAAGGTGAGGGATGTGGCAGGAAGCTTTTTTGCTCAGCCATTGTTTAAAACAAAAAACCCAGAAGCTACTAACCCCAAACCCCTTAGAAAAAAGCAATTGTTCAAATAACTCTCTTCTCAAAGTCTAAATATACTTTCAATAGCAGGGGTCACATTTCAGGTATATTCTTCTCATGGCTATTCACTAAAATAGCCAAAAATAAACCTCATGTATTCCTTTTCAGGATAGCAAATCTCAAAGAGACTTTTTGAGATGTATTCATGTCCATTCAATTGCATGCACGACTTAGAATATTCCTTTTGAAAAATAAAAATAAAATCTTGATTTCTTCTCACCATGTATTAGCGTCACACCAGTAGAAGCATTCAGTATTTTTATTGCCTTGTGCATCAAGGTTTTATGCAATAAGAATAAAATGAAGCTATCAGTAAAAGATTAAACATAATGAAATGACAATGAATATATTATTTCATAGTATTAGGCTTGTGAAACTTTATTTTTAAACTCCAAAAATTATTTTTTCCCAACCCACTTGAATACAGGAAAGCTAAAACACAATCCTAACTGACAGAAAACAGGTTGTAGTTCAGAGAGTTCCATTCTGAGTAAAACAATGGAATAGCAATGTATCCAGCTATGCTACCTATATATCAAATTTCTCTTCACAGATATTGTGGCCATGTTCTTCATAATCTTCTCTAGTTACTACCATGTCTTCAAAATCATCATTTTCAGAAATGAGCTTCCCGCCTTCCCAAGAGTAAGTAATAGGGCTGAAAAATGAACAAAGTTATTGTTACTCAACTAAGTTCATTTAAATAGAAGTATGCAGTGGTAATTTCCAAAACTTTTATTTAGCCACACCTATTTAAAAATACATTTTTGATTGCTAAATCAAGCCATCCAGCTGCAGACAAGTTATGAGACAAAGTCTGAAATTTTCACAGGGCTACCTGACTTCGCTTTTTATAAAAAGCAAGTGCCTCTTCGGAGGCAGATGTGAAGAGGGCAGGAAATGGAGATGTCTCTGTATGTACTTTGCACAGATAATGATCCTTTAATAATGTTTTAGAATACTTTCTGATAATACTTTTAAAAAATTGAAGAGAATCTTGTACTTTCAAGATATACTTGTTTTATCTGGAGTGTATACTCTCTCCCTGCAAAGATGTTACCCTTTCCAAATCCCTGAAGCGGCTACATTAATAATGACATGGCAGCATTCAGATGCTGAAAATTTTTCGAAGTAAAAGACTAAACTCTAATCTTGCATACTTATGTATCCACTTAATGACAATAGTCTTATTTATCTGTTTACAGTAAAAAGGCCGATCCTGAAAACACTTACGTACATGCTTAACTTCATTAGCCAAAGTAGAGGGCAGGCAGGTGATCCCTAATTTATTTGGTTTGTCTGAAGAGACAATGACTTAAAACATTCTTCTTGTACAATTTCGGTTTGCTCAATACTAACTCCTTTATTCAATATTCTCTTTTTAATCAGAAAACGAAATCCCACTTTACAGTTTGTTCTGGTGGAAGGACAAAGCTTGTTCTGTACCGCTTAGAACTTACTTTTCAGGAAGAACAACAGAAACGTCATAATCAGTTGGAGTAAGACATCGAACTTCAGAATAAACCCGATCTCTGAAGCCTGGAAAAAGGGTGTTTCCCCCAGTCAGAACTATGTTCTTGAAGAAATGAGGCTGCATTTCTGTAAAATAAATAAGTAAATCTACAGTTAGAGACTGAATAAATATTTAAAGGGTTTTTTACCCTATTTTGTTATTTACTGGAACGGAAGTAGGAAATATGCATAGAAGAATTTTATGTTCATCTAATTATCATATCAGTTAAATAGTTTTATTGAGAAATGTAAGAAAGTGATCAATCACCATCTGTTCTTTGTGATTTCTAGAATTTGGCTTTGATACCTACTGTTTCCTTTTACTGTCTATTAAATTTCATGTCTGCCAACACAATTCCCCTTTCAAAAGGGATTTTCAATGTTACCATCTTTTTAAGAGTACAAAGTAATAGCCTCAATGCCACCATACTTATGTGGTATCATAAAACCTCTGAAAGTCTTCTTTGTAGTAATAACATTAATTACATGTACATCATCTATAAAACCAAAGCTTTAGTATTACTTCTGACAAACACAGCAGTCAGAATGGTTTTATGCTTTCATGCTTAAAATACTGAGTTTGGTCAGTTTCATTTTTCTCATCAGTTTGATTTTAATCTTCCTCCAGTGAAGAAAGAGATAGTAAAGCACAGCTAAAACTCGTTTCAAGTATATTCCATGGTCGGCATCAAAGACAGAGAGGTCACATGAGAAAAGGGTGTTAAGAAGCATGAAGTCTACAGAGATTAACTGAAACAAGAGTAGAAATCGATCAATGAATCACCTAAAAACTATCTTTGCCTGACAGAGAATCTTGTAGACAATCAGCTCTGGAGTGTATGACACACACCAGAAGACAGGACAGTTCACAACAACTCAGTAACTGGCATACCGAGAGTATTAGCTTCTTAAAGACACCCTGGATTTTAAAAAACAACAACAAAAACCAACAAAAAAAAACCAAAACCAACAACAAAAACCCCTAAACCAACACAAACCCCTCCACACACACTTTTCAAAATATTTTTAGGTTATACCTTCAGGTAAATTCTGAATAGAATAAACAATGGCTTCAGGAATTCCCATCTCTTGAATACCGATATCAGAAGGATGGAAGAGTATTTCTGGAACCGCAAATCTTTCATTTGTTAGACGAAGTATTTGTTCGCCGGTCTTGTATTTTCCACTTACCACCATCTCTTCCCTTGGCTAAATTAAAGACATGAATAGTAGTCACTGCTTAAGAAAATAAATTACATCCTAAAGTATTCAGCTAATCTTTTTCAAGTACTGCAGAGACAGGCAGTATATTCTATGTTAAGTCATATTATCAAAAAATCTTTCAAGAATAACACATACTCTGGTATTAAATCTGAAGTGTCTTTGCTTTTATCAGCTGCAGTTTTGCTACAGGGAAATAAAATAGGTATGCATGAAGGTGGCCTTACAATGGTGGGACTGCTTTCGAAACTGTGGCCAGCTCGGTAAATGACATAACATTGTTAAATTGTCTTCATTGGTATGAAGACTTTTCAGGCTCTTCTATAACATGACCTTGAACCTTGTACCTATTAGGGTATTTAAATGAAATTCAGAGAGACTTACAAAAAAGTATCAAAGCAGATAAACCATTTTGCAGCTTAACTTTAAAAAAACGCCAACAATAATGATATGGATAGGTTGTATGGCAGAGCACAAACATAGAAAGTTACAAGTATTAAATCATAGAACAAAAAAATGCTATGCTGGAAAAATAGTATTTCATTTTTATCTCAAGTTCCTAAGGAAAACTTTACCAATTAAAGCTTAGCACTGAAAGAAGCTGCAATACAGCATTAGAAAAAATAAAGTCTTTTTAACCTTTCTACTAGACTTGTGCAGGGGAGCGGTCAAAAAAACCCTTCAAAAACGACACTAGCATTACCTTACAAAATCCTTTTTTGATTGTGCTGAAGTCTGGCAAAACATAATCTACCATCACAGTATTTTCCTCTCCTTTCAATCTGAAAGAGAAGAATGTAAAATGCAACAGAATAAACAACAAGCTCTAAATCCCAACTATTTTATACTGACAAGACTTCCTTTGACCCAACCGGAAAATCTTCCGATTAGAGAATAGTTTTATCTGTTTGTACAAATACATTATTCAAAAGTACCAACTTTTACATTTACTACCATTGTATACTTACTTGGCAATGTCCATGTCCTTGTAAAAGTCTTGAGAAACATAACACACATCTTCTTTCACTTGATTAATTACATGCGTTTCATCCATAACATGTAGCTGCCTGTGACAAACAAAAACCAAAACCACAGAAGTTGGAGAAGAATTACGTTTTAGTGTTACCTGTCCAGTTTTCCACTGGAGATGAACAAACATAGTTTTCAAATCACAGGACGTTGCTGTTCCAATATCTAAAACTTGTATTCAATTTATAAAAGCATCCCTGGCCTACTGGAGTTTGATATTTTCCTATTTCACAGTTCAATAAATACAAACATCTACCTGCATTTGCCCAATGTCTTCGTAACAACTATAGCCATAATCCTGCAATTCCCTTTACCAGCAAAAACCTTTACCAAGATAAAGTTCCAAGCTAAAGGATCCTGATGAAAAGTTGATCCTATTGAATTTTGTTTGTGGTACTGATAGAATTAGTCAGCAAGCTGACTGATGATCTACTGAGGCAACTCAGAAAATGTGTAAGGACTCGTGTAATTGTGAACACACAGGTAACGTCAGGAACTTCAAAAGCGCTGGCACTTTAAAAACTAACAGTCTAATTCTTCAAAGAGCTTCAGCTAATCTTAATTCATCTGGATCTTAAACTAAATATGGCAGCTAGCAGATTATAAAAGACAAAAATTCCCTTCTCCTTTAAACAGCATTTAATCTAAAATTCACAGAACCAGTAAGAATATCCCCACAAACTTCTAGCTCATTCCATACCAGGTCTCAAGATGATGATCAGCTTTACCTGTAAGAGATTATCTCCTTCAGATGGTTGGTTAAGAGTTTTCCTCCAACATTAATCCTACAGAAAAGGAGTAACACAAGGAATCCTGTCATTATTAACTTCAGGCACAGCAAGCAATTCTTCTAGAAAATATATACTGCAGTTTACCTGATGATTGCCTCTTTCTTCTTTTTACTTCTACAATAAGGTACAATGTGTGTAAAAGAGTATCCACTATCCACAATGATACAACATAGCTCTGATGGATTATCCCGGAAATACCTGTGCGCACTAAGAGCTCCAGCTGAAATACAGAACATTTCATTCCATTTTTTATTAATATACACTTTTAGAATTTACATTGATACAAAAGTGTACTTGCTTCTTATTTTAAATGCCTCTGACAGACTTCCAAGACATCAACACATAATACTACAGCCAACACATGAACTAATTTTGACAGTGGATAAAATTAAGTATCATAGATGCCCCCATTTATTCTTTTTCAGTAATTCTAGTCCATGTTCAATTTCCCCTCCTGAAGTCCAAGTAGACTGATCACACCACAATTTATCAAACCTATCTGAGTATCCTATGTCCAGCTATCCTTCAGAAGGCTTGTGATGTTATCTACACATTCCCTGTAAGATACAATACACTTCATGACTGTAAAGCTGCATTTTATTTCCTCATAAAAAACAAAGGCAAACAAAAAAACACCCCCACCCCAAAAATGGAAAGCTATTGAAGACTTTATGCAAATTTTTGGTAGACTTTCTCAAATGCTATCCTGTTTCAAAATCCATCTGTTATCTCTGTCATCCTGACTCTCCTCAAATTTCCTTTAATTATACACCATGACGCTCTTAAGAAAGTAGTATAAGAGTAAAGCTGGAATTTCTAAAAAAAAAAGAAAGTTTCTTTGCTATCTTTATACATAGATGTGTGTGTGAATGCGTGCACACATGCTGATTTATTGATTTATTTATTTACGTACAAGATTACCTTCAAAATATATAAATGCAAAGTAGAAGGAGACGGACTCACCATTTACTCTAAGAACCGCTTGAAATTGATATTCTTCAAAGAGAATTTCATTCATGGATTCTTGTATTGAACTGAAGTTAAAATAAGGTTCGGTAATAATAATATTGGTATCTACAAAATCCACCTTTGAAAAATACATTAAGATTGTCATTACACAAAACTTAGAAATTAATACTCCATTACTACATCTTGCAGCAGTTAAATATCATGTACATTTGAAGACATGATTACCACTTGCTGTACCTGTTTGTAGAAGCTAGGCTTAGAAAGTTTTATTTTTTTTTAAAGACTTCATGAGCAGTGATACAACTTCATCAAATTAATGAGTAAAAACATAATAGAAGGGAACCCCTTCACACATATTATGCTCCTGTTACCATCGTTACAAATCATAATACAACATTTTAAAGAGATACCCATAAAGGAATGCTACAATACTAATGTAAGATACTTTACACTAATCCTATCAACTACAGAAAAGACAAGTCTCTTCAACAGCTCGGCACTTGCACCACAAAATTACTCATCTAATAATCAGAGACGAAGTCCTGCACAAAGCAGAATCAATAATGGAACTCCCAGTGGCCTCTAATGCAGCCAGCAAAGGGTCCTGGACTTTCCACATTTACTGATAGCAAACTCCTTTAGAAAGGACTTCAGAGGGTTACTTCAATGATAACTGGATATGGCCCTAAACGTATTACCAGCTGTATCTCTCTTCAGTGTAGTCTTCACTCATGAAAAAGAATTAAAAACAAAGTCTCCTCAAAACCATGACGAATTGAATCTAGTTCCAAAAATAAAATGACAGCTAAATATCAAAAGCCAGCACTGTATACTTTTACGTATGGAGACTAACATATTTTGAGGCGTTACTTTCATTCTTAGTACCATTCTGCCTCCTAGGTGTTACAAAAACCAAAAACTTTTGGAGTATATAACATTTTGTTAAAGAAAAATTAAAAGGAAAGCCTTACTACACTTCTTGTGCTAAATCCAGTTTGTGTGATAAATAAGAAAAATTAAGTATCAGATATTTATATTTATACATTCAACTTACTCATAGGTAGAAAATCGTGAGCCAAAGATGGTTACTTAATGCGTATGTCTTTTGGCCTACTGACCTAGCTCATCACTGTCTGTCACATCAACAGCTTCTTCATCTCAAAACCATATTGTATCTGCCTATAATTATTATTTTCTACTAACTGTAACTCTTAATTATACTGATGCAAATTTCTTAACATATGTGAACTGAACTCAGTATGAATACACACAAGACTAAAAAATGTTTTTTAAATCCCTACAACAAAGCTCAATGAAAAAATTTTCTTCAGTTTGCAAAAGAATAAATCCCTCTGATTTCTAACTGAAGGCACTTTCAAAGAGAACAATAAGCTCACCAGTTCTATTTAATATTTGATGTACTTCTGCTAATTCCATTAGTCAGTATTTAACCTACACAAAATCTGTAATTAAAAAATGGCTCTTACTTGATACATTTCTTTTCCAAAAAGATAATCCCAAACCTGTCTCTGGACATCCCAGTTAACCAAGTAACCCTGTAGGAATTTTATAAAAAAAAAGATTACACTATTTAGAAAATAAAATCATACTTAAAAAATAATTACTAGAAATCAAGTGATTGATAGACTGGTAATACAAAGAAATTTGAGAGTAAAAATGTCTAAATTCACATTTCTATGCAAGGAGTAAATGTTACATAGGATAAAGAATGTTACAAGTATTACCCATCAATATGTTAATTAATACACTACAAAAACAATTTAAACTGTGTTTCTTATATACATTATTCTCTTTGACAGAAGCCTGTTAGCCTGACCTTGGTGCCAGGGACGTTTATGGAGCAGACCACCCTGAGTGCCATCACGCACCACGTACAGGATAACCAGGCGATCAGGCCCAGTCAGCATGGGTGTATGAAAGGCAGGTCCTGATTGACTAACCTGACCTCCTCCTATGAGGAGGTGACCCGCTTAGCAAATGAGGGAAAGGCTGTGGATGTTGTCTACCTAGACTTTAGTAAAGCCTTTGACACCATTTCCCACAGTATTCTCCTGGAGAAACTGGCTGTTCATGGTTTGAGCAGGTGTACTCTTTGCTGGATAAAAAGCTGCCTGGATGGCTAAGCACAGAGCATTGTGGTGAGTGGAGTTAAAACAATGTGGTGATGGTCACAAGTGGTGTTCCCCAGGGCTTAGTGGTGGGGCCAGTTCTGTTTAACATCTTTATCAATGATCTGGACAAGAGGATTGAGTGCACCCTTAGTAAGTTTGCAGACGACACCAAGTTGGGAGGGTACGTTGATCTGCTTGAGGGTAGAAAGGCTCTTCAGAGGGATCTGGACAGGCTGGATCAATGGGCTGAGGCCAACTCCATGGGGTTCAACAAGGCTCAGTGCTGGGCCCTGCACCTGTGTCACAACAACCCCATGCAATGCTACAGGCTTGTGGAAGAGTGGCTGGAGAGCTGCCTGGCAAAAAAGGACCTGCGGGTGTTGGTCGACAGGCAGCTGAATATGAGCAGGCAGCGCGCCCAGGTGGCCAAGAAGGCCAAGAGCATCCGGGCTTGTATTGGAAATAGTGTGGCCAGCAGAACTAGGGATGCAATCATGCCCCTGTGCTTGGCACTGGTGAGGCCGCACCTCGAATAATGTGTTCAGTTTTGGGCCCCTCACTGCAAGGGCATTGAGTTGCAAGAGTGTGTCCAGAGAAGGGCAACGAAGCTGGTGAAGGGTCTAGAGCACAAGTCTTATGAGGAGGCAGTGACTGAGGGAGCTGGGATTGTCTAGTCTGGAGATGAGGAGGTTGAGGGGAGACCTTATCGCTCTTCTAGAACCACCTGAAAGGAGGTCGTAGCGAGGTGGGGGTTGGTTTGTTCTCCCCAGTAACAAGTGATGGGATGAGTGGAAATGGCCTCAAGTTGCGCCAGGGAGGTTTAGATTGGGTAACAGGAAAAGTTTCTTGACCAGAAGAGTTATCAAGCCCTAGAACAGGCCACCCAGGGAAGCGTTTGAGTCAGCGCCCCCGGAGGTATTTAAGAGACATTTGGATGTGGTGCTTAGGGATGTGGTTTAGGGACAGTGGACTTGGCAGTGCTAGCTTTACGGTTGGACACGATGATCTGAAGGGTCTTTTCCAACCTAAATGATTCTATGAAATTGCTAAACTTCACACTGCTGAATTTGATTCTTGTACGATACTACATATAACCCTACAATTGGGGCATATTGTACGCGAACTATTCCTTAAAACAATTTACATTTGGCTATAATGTTAAACTCAGGATATCTTACTTACTTTCTGAAAAGGGAGAATATAAAAAAGACCAGAGGGATCTTTAATTTCATCCAGTTGATTTGCTGTAAAGGTTTTCAAGCGTGCAGTCTTTGATCTGAACTGACAGTTGGGAATAACGCTGGAAAAGATTGGGAAGTTTCCTTTTCATCAGGGTTCGAGACACATTCATGCCCTTTACGCTACTTCTGTCAATAGCATACTTTCAATAATGGTTTTGGTGCTGCGTTTTGGCTTTAATCTCTTTACTGAAGCCCTTTATTAGAGAAATCTCCAATTCCTGACAGCTCCGGTGCCGAAGAGGCACCTGTCGGCAACACAAACCAACCCCCCTCCCCGGGCACTGCGCTGAGCCGCCGCCACCCCGCGCCGCCCACACAAGGAAACGGGCACCGGGAGCTCCCCCGCCCCCAGCAACCGACACACAGACACAGACTGACACACATAGAGGCTGGCGCGCGCCGCAGGGGCGGGGCCCGGCACCCGCCGCAGGGGCGGGGCCAGGCCGTGCCTCTCCGCCGCAAGCGCAGGCGCGGCGGCGGCCCGCCCGCCGGTGAGGGGCCGAGGGAGCGGAGGGGCGGGTGACCCTGCGCCCAGGCGCCGGCAGGGAGCGGCGGGAGGGCCGGCGGAGCCGTGAGGGGACGCCCCGCCCGCCGCGCCCTCTCCCGGACCCTCACCTGACGTTCGCGTGGCTGTAGCCGATCTTGGCGTTGTAGGCGCCGTTATCCAGCACCAGCGTCGCCATGTTCCCCACGGCGCCACGGCCGCCGCCGTCCCAGTATTGATCCGCCACCGCCGTGGATCTCTATGGTTACCATAGAGCAGAGGAGCAGCGCCCGCGCGTTGCCTGACGGGACGCAGGAGTGCCGGCAGGAACCGCCGCCGGGCGCGCGCCGCTTACGTGCCGTCGCTGACGCTGGCGGAGCTGCGGAGGCCATTGGTCGGGCGTGGACCGGAAGTTCTCGCGGGCGGGGGAGGCGGTGCGGAGTCGGGGCTGATAATGGGAGAGCCGTTCCTTCTGTGTGACTACTGTTACAGTCTTCCCCCCTCTGAGGGCGGGAGGGAGGGGGTGCTTCGCTCTGGGATAGTCGGCGGGTCACGTCGCGGGTGTCCCGGGAGGTTCAGCCGTGCAGGAGGCCCACGCCGCGGCGGGGAGCGGGAGCTAGAGAAGCGACGCGGGCCTTTCCTGTGTAAGAATGCTACGAAATGAAAAAGGAGCAGACTTCTTAAGTGCCACCGTGATTATTTTACTGTCTGTGTAGTCTTGCTGTAATTAACGTGCTTTTTGTTCTAAATAGTATAAAAGCTAGCGCTGTTGGTATTTGTAGTCATTGAGCAGCTGTTGTGCTACTTAAGTCTCTGTGGAATACTGCACGCCTTTATAGAGTCGCAGAACTATAAACAGCCCGGGCTGGAAGGGACATCAAAAGACCATCTGGCACAGCCATCCTTGGGAAAGGGAGCTGAGATGAGACCATCCAGCGCCCCGTCCAACCACACCTTGAACACCTCCAGCAACGAGGGCTCCACCACGTCCCTAGGGAGGTTGTTGCAGTGATTGGTTGTTTTGAATATTTTTAAAAAAATAATTCCTTATATTAAGATGAAACCTCTCCCAGTGCCACTTTTACCTATTGCTCTTTGTTTTCTTCTTGTGAAGAGAAAGCCTCCATCCTCTGTAGCCACCCTTTAAGCACTGCAGTACTGTGATGAGGTTCCCCTGTGAGCCTCCTCCAGGGAGAAATGACCTAACTCCTTCAGTCTTCCCTCATAGGGCAGGTTCTCTAGCCCCTTGATCACCTTCATGGCCTTCATTTGGACCCTCTCCAGTCCGTCCACATCTTTTTGGAATTGTGGGGACCAGAACTGGACAAAGTACTCCAGGTGTGGCCTGACAAGCCCTGAGCAGGGTCAGATGATCACGGATCTGTCCCTCTGGGTGCAGCACAGGATCTGATTTGCCTGACTTGCTGCAGCGGTGTGCTGCTGGCTCCTGTTCATCTTGCGGGACCCCCCCCAGACCCTTTCAGTAAGGCTGCTCTCCCACCAGACAGATCCGAGCCTACCCTGGGCTCTTTGGGTACGTTGTCTCAGGTTATTGGAGGATCTTGCACTTCTCTTTATGTTTAATTTTGTTTTATTTATATGTTTTACTTACCACTGCTAGTATGTTTGTTGTTATCCAATAAAAGAGAAAGTGAATTACAGTTTTGTCTCTGTATGTAATTGGCTTACCTGGAAATAGCAGAACTGAAAAATAACTGCCACTCCGTATGACGACTCTACCCTAACAAATATCAAATGCTTTTCCATGAGCCAGGATGTTCAGCAGAATGCACGGCAATCTGATTTTAGACAAATCTTCTTTATGTGCTTGTCAGTATCTTAAGAACAACATCCTTAATCCCCACTCTAGCAGGTTCTTTGGTTCTTGAGGAGAGGTCATAGGAATTATTAAAAGCCTGTTTTTGCAGTTCAGGAATTTCTGGATTCTTTTCAAGAGCACTGTAAAGTGTTGGTTGTTCTCCATTTTTGCCCACCGACAAGTATAGTAATAGTAAATTTTGGTTTTGTAATTAAATCTCAAATACACAAAACAGAATTTTGACAGCTGTTTTAGGTATTCACAGTGTTGCAGAGAAACATAAAATATTACTCTTAAAATCACATAGTTTTTACTTTATCCTTTTATTTATAATATAAAATTCTTAGAATAGTATAGAAACAAAATATCCTTATAGCCATTGCTAACTTTTGCCTTGTGAAAATAAAGGTCAAAGCCAGAATTTAATTACTTTTTCTCTTCTAGATGCTAGCTCCAGCTCTGTGAGTCCTCGTCTGTTATCATTTGATGACTTGTATTAAATTCAGAGTTAGTTTTGCCTTTTTTGTGTGTGTGTGCCAGGCTTTTAACAGTTCACTTAGATTGATGTGTAGAGGTTCATACACATAAATATTTACAATCTCTTAGACCTAAGGATGGTCTATGTACTGTTATTGCTAACTGAGGGCAACTCAGGTACATATTTACTGACTTTGTGTACATATTCATCTATATATTGCAATGACACTTCTGATCATACTTTCTGTTGTCATTGCTTGAGTACCTAACACAGGCAAAGGCAATAACATAGCAAGGACACATAGGACTTTCAAATGTCCACATGGCAGCAAACCTTGTACACTGGCCCTTGCAATAGCTTAGTATTGGTATTTTGTGATGCTCTTTAACTTTGAGTAATGCTCTTGCCTTGCACATCCGTGTTTGCAGACAGACCTATATCTTTTACATTATCCATATGAAGCTATGCTGAATTTCTCATTCTGCAAGTATGAAACAAAGCACTCACTGAAACTAAATCAGAACTTCTTAGGTCACATTTTTATTTGTTCTTTTTCCACATTTCCTACTGCTTTATTTAATGGGAAAAACAATGAATATTTTTTGTTAATTCTGTGACCGTCACATTTCTGAAGTTGCTTGGTCTCTAGCTGGTTTTTTTTTTCCCTCTCAACTCCGTTCCAGTTTTTACAGTTAAGGAATCCACATGACCACATGAAAAGTCAAACTCCACCTGCGCGTTTTATACAAAGCACACAGCTGCTTATTTGCTCTGCTCTGCAGGAACGTGCAGCCTCAGAATGATTGAACGGTGCCAACCACAAGATATGCAGGTTGTTCAGTGCAGCTGAAGAAAGCTATCCTTGAGGAAGAAGCTACTGCATTCTTTGACCCTGACACAGCAGGGGCGTTATCCTGGAATTAGCATGCATGAATTGAACTCCATGCGCTTTTATTCAGGTGATGGTGAAGTGCAGGCTGGTGGATGAGGGGACTGCCTGATGGGAAACTCTTATCTTGAATTGAAAGAGTTCACAAAGAGGCCCTAGAAATTACCTCTGGTAAATATAAGCCAAAATTCTTTGGTATCATCTTAGTACCCTGGATACACTCACAAGCAGGGTTCTTTCTTGGTGACATGAGTGCCAGCTACTCCATAAGGGAGGGAAACCAGGAGCTGAGGGCGATCCTGAGGCCAGCAGCGCAGGATCTTGCCAGCCCAGGCCTGTCCCAGCCAGGGAGCAAGGCAGGCAGGAGTTGGAGGGCAGCCCAGAGCCCTCAGAGTCATTGGGCAAGCGTGGATGATGAAGCAGGCCCGAGGTGAAGCACGTAAGTCAATCCTCAAGTCAGGATCAGGTCTGGTGTAGTGAACAAGGGACAGACACAGCCCAGGTATCACCAGGCAAGTCCATGGTGACCGGGCAGGTCCAAAGTTAACATGGAAAGTTGGTGGGTCAGGGTCCAGATCAGCAGAACCCAGATCAGCGGGAGACCTGGGAATACATGTGATGATCTGTACTATAGCCATCCCTTTTCTTCTCCTGTGACACAGTTTCTGCTCACCTGGTCACTTTGGTAAATTATGAGCAAAGAACCTTGGTTGCTTGATGAAGAAATCCTACATAGCAATGTTTATAAGTGCAAAGTAGTCAGGAAGGCTAAGCCAATCCTTCCTCTTCGTGGTTATCATATTCAGGTGACAGCTGATGACCCTCTCACAAGGTTCTTCATAAATGGTTGCCTTCCTCTGTTCAGAGCAGGAGTCAGTCTTTGTGGGACTTTGTATCAAGCACCATTTTCACATAGCGGTGGTCTAATTATCATGAACATGCTAGCAGAAATTCATCTGCAGGCAAACATGCAACTGTGGTTTGGAGAATCAGTCCGAAGTTTTAATAAATATGGCATGGGGATATCCTGATATTAGTTTGCGTCAGGCTCTAAAAAGAAGTGTCAGATACTCTGCTCAAACCAAGGGATAAGCTGGGCTCCTTATCACGTGCCTTTCTAATTCCCTGGGGCGGGGGGAGTTGATATGTGCATTTTCCTCCATTCCTCCATTCAGTGTGCTCCAGGAGATGGGGGAGAACATGAGGTCACGATTCAGATCAACCCTGCCAGACAGGAATATTTCTGGTTTCTAGTTCTGATGTAGTGAAGGGCCTCCAGACATTCCCTTCCCTGCCGGAGCTACATTTGCAGTACACTTGACAAGGAACACACAGCATGTGTCCTGCTTTCTGTGCCCCTTGTATTTTCTTTCTTGATGAGAAGCTGCTCCATCAGTATGATGAACATTGTTTCTCCAGGATACTGGTGGAATTCTTTCTAGTTGAGAAAACTGAACCTAAAACAGGAGTAAAAGTGTTAGCTTCATACATAGCTCATTCCCACTCTATAAATCTCTTTAAAGAATATAATGAGGTCAGTATTACACAACTGACTGATTTTTAAATGCCTGGAAAAATCAGTTGAAAACATTCATCTCCTGACCTATTTTTTCTGTTACTGCTTCATATTTCTGACTTAAAGGCCCTTGGGGTTCATTGCATGTAAATTATTAATCTGTTATGTATATGAGAAGTGAAGAAAATAGTATCTGATGTCTTTCCTCTGCAGCTTTAGATTATAATAGAGGCAGCAAGCCCTCCTTCATATAGAGGTCACATCTGAAAAGCTTGTTAGTTTTACAAGTGTTAATTTTTTTCTTTTCCCAGTTAATACTACTATTTAGGGTACTTGGTTACACACCACTGAAATTCTTTAAGGTACCTTTTCTGAATGAGGGACCCCCAGAGAAGAGGGTTACTGGATGCACAAAACTAATACAAGATAATTGTTTTTTAACTGACTTGGAAATTTTGCTACAGCATGAGAAGCTATTCTCTCAAACTTAAAATAACTTATAGGCTTCATACTTGCCACAGATACACAGTGATATGTAAGCAATTGGGGAACACCCTGATTTTACAAGTCTCTGGGTTTGAGTAATTGCTGAGAAGTTTATGTTAAGAGAACTATTATATGTGTACATATGTATGAATTTATTGCCATATCATTGTAAGTTTCTGTCAGTAAGCTTTTCTTCTTTTTATCTGGTCTCGTTCTTTCTGTGTGATGTGGCAGGAGCAGTAGCCACCCTGGCTTTCAGCGGAGCCAAGATCAGGCCTAGGAGAAGGCGTGCAGCTGTTTGGGCAGGGCTTGCTGCCTGAACAACTCTTCCACCTGGAAGAACAGATGGCAGGGTCGAATTTGTTGCTTCTGGGGTTGTTTGCTTGCTCAGCCTATCATTTTGGAGTGATTATGGGGATCCCAGATGGAAACAAATTTGAGGATTGCTTTTTGTAGCTGTAAATGAATATTGCTTATAAACCAGAGGTATAAAAAAGATAAACATCTCACTTGGCTCATCAAGGTGAATGCATTATGAAAAGGCTGGAGTAATGGAGTTTATCTGAAAAAAAAAAAAAGTAGCTTTAAATATCACTTCTGTGAATGAGCTCTGCAGAACACTTGGGAAGAGCATGATGTGCAGGTGTTAATGCCAAGTATTAATGCACGTAGGTAACTGAGCATTTATCAAGAGGAATTCTTGCTACATACTAGAACCGGTTGGTTTTTTTCCTTGCTGTTACCCCTTACACCTTTTAGTGGCACTTTGTAACAGACTTTTCAACACAAACAGGCGGTACCGGTCACTCGGGTGCCGGGGGAGGACGGGCTTGGCGCACGGGGTGAGGAGGCGGTGGAGGCCGGCCCCCCGGGCACACTCTCCATGGGCGGGAGGAGGGATGGAGCCACGGGCGGGGGCGCAGAGAGATGCCTTCAGAGTTTTGGAGATGGGAAGGCTGAGGAGGGAGGAAAGGAGGAAAGCGGAGAAAAGGCGGGCAGGGGCTGAGGGCGGGCGGCAGTGCTGACTAGGCGAACTCCGGCTACGGCGGGTAGAGGGTCTGCCAGCAACAGAGGGTCGGCAGCGGCCCCACCCCGCCTCCGGCTGCCGCTCTCCGCCCGGGGCGGTGGCTCCGAGCCTGGCCCTCCCCGGTACCGCCCCGCTGCCACCCCGCCCCCCGTCACTAGGCGATGCTGCAGCCAAGATGGCGACGGGCTGCGAGTGAGCGCGGGCGGAGGCAGCGGCTCCGCTCCCGGCGGTCTCCCCGCCTCGGGCAGGGGCAGGGGGAGGCGGAGGCGGAGGGATGAGGGGCGTCCCCGGTCCCGGTCGGTCGTCGTGAGGGGCGCGGGCCGGCAGACACCATGGCGGGGATTATCAAGAAGCAGATCCTGAAGCATCTCTCCAGGTCAGTGGGGCGCCGTGCCCCGGGTAGGCTGAGGGGTGCGCGGGGAGGCGGCGGCGGCGGCAGCTCCCGGCCCCGCGGCCCCGGGCGGAGAGCGGCCCCCGGGATCTGGCGCGGGGTGGGGGGACCGGGCTTCATTGAGCCGGCGGAGGGTGGAGCTGGAGCCGCCTCCTCGGGACGGGTGTTTGAGGCGGAGGAGGCTGGCGTGGGGCTGCCCGGCGGAGACAGCCGCAGAAATGGCCCCCGGCCCATTCGCCCGGTGCCCGGCGGCGCAGGAGCCCGCCCGAAGCGAGGAGGGGGCTCGGTCTGCCTGGCGCAGAAGGGAGTCACCGAGTGAGTCCCCGCCGGGCTCCGGTCGCGTCCCCGCCGGGCAGACGGTGCCCGCCCCCGCAGCCCGGCCGCAGGGCGCCGGGCCGGGCCGGGCCGAGGCGGGCGGGGGCTGCCCTGGCAGCGGGCCCGCCACCCCCGTGGAGGCGACGGTGCAGCCCTTCGGCGGGGGTGGCCGCAGAGCAGCCCTTGGCGGCGACAAGGTGTGCGAGGAAAAGGGGGAGCGTGGAAAAGAAAGCGGGGAAAACCCAAATCCCGTCGTAATTCAAAGGCGGCGGGGGTGTGTGTGTGCGTGGGGGGGGGGGGGGGGGGGGTGTCACAGAGGCCGTCCCAGCTGGCTTTGCTGGCCGGGGCTGCGGGAGCTCAGCCTCTGCTCTTGCAGGTCTGGTGGTGACAGCTGAGCTCCTGCACAGCCAGGTGAGGCCGGGTAACAAAAGAGATGAGTTCCGGTGCACGCAAAGGGATAAGTTCGATGTTTTCTGGGTGACCGTAATCGTACCTAACGTGCCTCGTGGCTTAAACAAACAAAAAAACCCAAACAAAAAAAAATCCCTACCGTTAGATTTTTTAACTGTCTATGTTAAAATAGACATATGTCTATGACAACTGTCAATGTTGTGTGCTGGAAAGATGGAAAAACTGCAGAAAGTACACAATCTGATTGATGCAGTTTTCAAAAGCCACGTTACATTTATCCCATTTTCCAAAGAGAGACAAAAACCTATTAGGTACTTATCTGTCATGATACCACAGCATTGTTATTCTTCCGAGCATAATTTTATAAATTAAAAAATATAACCTGAAATATTGGTCCCTTCTTTGCTTATTTTTTTCAAAATGTTTTATTGTATTTTTGTGTGGTGTTTCTGAAAGGTGTTTATTTTCATCAGTGCTAATAAATGACAGATTGTCATTTGACTAATCTGCTGGTGTTGCACAGGGAAAACACAATTCTCATTCCAAATCCTTTGGTATCTATCCCTAAAGATGACATATGAAGCAGTAGTAGAATTAATTTTTCTCCTCTACCCTACTCATGAGTTTTGTAGCTGAGAATGCTGGTACAGAAATCTTGTCTTCACACAAAAATAACTGAGCACTGTGCAAATAGAAATGCAATACGAAGATGTCATCAGCCTTGAGTCAGTTTTCTAATCAGAAATGTGCATGGTATCACTGGACTTAATTGACTGATACAGCTCACCTTCTACAGTGCCATTTAGCAAGCTATATGGAAAGAAAAGTGAACTCTAGTCTCTGTGCTAGCTGTTAAAGTCTAAAATGTTTCTGGGAGCTGGGCATGAGTAACATGAGCTGGTTTTTGTGTAGTTTTCCAAATAAACAGCTGAACAGAGTGAAGTACTTCTTAATGTTGGTAAATTTGTGTTTGCTTTGTTGTGTGACATGATAATGCTTACTCAACAAGACTATGTCAAATGATTGTGACAAGTTTCCTTATTTTTATAAAGTTTATGGAATATATCTAATAATCTGAGGTTTGCAAGTTGAAGGTAGGGTTCATGATCCACAGTATATTGACATTAAAAGAGTGTGTTTGTTACCTAAACTATAGACAGTATTGTTATTGAGCCCGGTATTATGGGTGTTCTTAATCAGATGATCAGATATCTTTTCTCCCTGCAGAACTGATGCTTCAGTGGCTGCGGAAGTTGGTTACACAAGAAAACAAGATTCAAGTGTGACAAGCACTTGTAAATCTGATGGCTTTTTAAATTTTGGGAACTTTGTTTTTTTCAACAAAAATTAGAATATTGTCCTTTATTTCAGAATTTTCTTTAACATGTTTTATAAGAACATGATTAAGGTAGGCTTCACACACTGTTGTATTTCAGTGTGGAGCCAAATACATACAGTTTCCTGTAATACAGAGAGTGCCAAAGGACACTTTCACTTTGTACTCTATTACTATATTGGTTCCTGTTCTCCAGTTTTCATAGTTCCTCAGAACTGGTGCCTGTTTACCATCTTCAACAAAACAGGTATTAGTGGCAGGTTTAAAACGTACTGGAAGGAATACCATACATAATGAAGAGTGGAAAGAGTTAACCTGTTATCTCAATTTACTTTCATTTTTGATGATTGTGTTCCTCTTTATGTTTGAACAATGCCAAATCTAGTATGTACTTCAAAGAAAAAATAGAAGATATGAACCTGTACCTCCAATTACGGAAAAGTACTTTCCTTTTTTGCCACAAATCACTGAATTGCGGAATAGTTGTGGTTGGAAGGGATCTCTGGAGGTCATCTTGTCCAGCTCCCCCAAATCATCATTGATTTAGCAATATTTGCCATGAAGATTGCTGCAATATCTGTTACTTGTGTGTTAGCAATTTTCAGCTTTCTTACTATATAGATACTCTATATGCAAATTTAAAACCATTGTGTCATTCAGCAGTGTAGTTTCCATTTAGCAGTTTACAGTGCTTCTAGCTGAACTGATAGGGATGCTGATGTTGTGAAGGAGCTGTATCATTCTATGTTGTTAGCTACGGAAAATTTTTATATAGGAATCCATCTTTAAGGTCTGAGAACAAGAAGAGGAAGACCCAAACTGCATTTTGGAACAGTTTTGGTATCTAAATGACCTTCTACCTCTGTAAAAGGTTCTTATTGCTGTGTTACAGCTTAAGAACAGTGAAAGTAGTACAGCTTATTTACTCAGCTTGTAACAGACCTGTATCTTATATCAGGATCTGGTGATGAGTTTTTACCTTTCTCACAGTATTTTAAAAACTTTAAAAATATAAGCTATGTCCTCTGTCTTCAACAGAGGAGCATTGCACTTCTCCAAGGCTGTGGAAGAAAATGAGGAGGGAAAGGGGGGAACAATATTCTTTTTTGCTGTTGTTGTTCTTCAGATGATGTGATGCCTGGCGTAGGATATGAAATAAATGCTCTCTTCTAAGCTGAGGAGGTGGGTTTGTCATTTGGAAGTTGAATTTTTGTTGGCTCCATGTTGTGTTAGTTGTGTTTTTGGTGAATGAAGATGGTAGAGTATTTCATAATATATGTGCCCTAAAATGAAACAAGTATCTGGATAATGGCATTATCCTTTACAAAGGTGGGAATGAGGCACTGTGCCTAGGAGCCTTCTGTGTAGCGTTGGGATCAGTTACTCTTACTGTCAAGGTCTTCCCCAGTGAACTGAAACTTGTGTTGAATCTTCAAATGTGCTGTTACACGTTTTCATGGGTGACACATTTCTTGTTCAACAGCACCTTTTATTGCAAGATTTTCTGTGCACTGCCTTGCTATGATAATAGCACATACCCTTCAGATACCTCAGTTAGACTTTGTAGAGAAATGTATAAAACAATGGTGATAAAGATTTCCAGTGGGACTCCAGATTGCACTACGCAAAGTCACAGTGGTGCTCCTGTTATACTATCTGTGGTTTTAAGGGGATCAACTCCACCACAGGGGTTTGAATCTTGACTTGTTTGTATCCAAGATATTGATAGAGATTGGGTATTACTGACATAGACTTGTAAAAGGGTTTTTTTCAGGTGTGTTTTGGCTTTTAGTGTCATTGACTGAAATTCTCTTCCAGTTAATGAACAGTGTAACTGAGTCTTCTGTGTAAGTATCTGCAATATCTTTGCAGATTTCTGTGGAAAACAGTTTTGTTTATCAAAATATGTCTAAAGCATGAAGAAAAGCTACCAACTTTGCCTCTACATTAAGTAGTCCTACTGAATATGACATTCTTCATGTCAATTAGATATTAACTCTTAAGTTTACCAATGATAACACATACTTCAACTTAAAAATTTACATTCCTTGTTTGAACCTTATTTGCTATTTTCACAAAACAGTAAGAGGTTTAAAAGTGTTTGGTATGGCAGAAACCCAAATTGTTTTCACTTTGTGTCATTAGTTAATGTTCTGCATGAACTTAGACCTTCTTTGCTTTTGCTCACCTGAAGCAATAGATGTGAAAATACTAAGATTTCAACAGAAGTGCAGTAAACTTTGTGACAATTTTTTTACCTCATAGGTGGGAAATAATTCTAAAACACATATGGAGACTTGTTTTACAAAGAATAGTGTACTAATTTTAAGGATATCAGGAATCAACTGATCCTGCTATGAACAGTGATATCCTGCAGCATCTGGTACAACTTCACATGTCCTACCTAAATATTTGATCTGCATATCACCCTGATTCTGTACCAGTAAGACATGCCTGGTTGGTGAGGGATTGTTGCCATCTTAAGAGATCTGAGGTGTCTCCTTTTAGAATCTACCAATGTAACACTGTTATTTGGCCAGAATGGGCTTGTTCCTTCCTGCAACTAAACAACTGAAATTGTTTGGATGAACTTTGAAACTTCTGCTAGTAGCAAAAGAAGTAGAATTTTTGCTTATTTTCAAGTTCGTGTATTGCACTTCTATGTCACATTAGTTTTGTGAAAGTTATCCAATTCTTTCAACCAGCCAAAGAACACAAAGTATGTCTTTTTCCTAGAATACAGCTTCTCTCTTTGCTTGCACTGAAGATATTACAATGTGTACTCTACGTGACTGAATTTATTGGCTTGTGTAGTATGTGGGAAGATTGCAAAACACAATGTAGACACAACAATCTACATTGTTCTGAAAGAATCAACGTCAAATCTGAATGCTTATGGAAAGTGTTGGCATGTTGTCTATCTAAAACAAGTGCTGCACCTAGCGAAAGACTGAGTCTGAGAAAGGACAGGTAGTAAAGCAGAACTGCTTGAGATGGGAGAAGAGAACGAGGAGGAAGCAATTTAAAGTTTCATTATAATCCTGTATTTCTTAAATTCCCTTATGTTTGAAATTCAGTACTTTTTGTATTTAAGCAGAGACTTCACACCAACAGTTTTGTTTGTGCAAATGCATTGGTAGTGTTCTGATGAGCATAAAGGAATCAATAAATGCTTTTTTTCAACAAAAATATCAAAATTTCACTTTCTTCTATTTTTATTAGTAGCTTCATGTGTCTTATTGCATTTTAAGTTTCTGTAATAAAGCATCTTCCAAAAGGCCAAACTGATATTGCTGTGGTGCTTTGTGAAATTATTATAAAGCTATTTTGGAGATAAACCAGCAATAATGTATTTACTGGTAGAATTCTTAATTGAATTTATTAGATTTAATATTAAATCTTGTGTTACATTCCAGATCTCTTAAGCTTTCAGTAGCTTTTGGGTTAATAAAACTCACAGAATTCGATTTCTAGTTTTCAGTTTGTTTTACATTATTTTTGAAATGTAGTATAAATCTGGATGCTGATTCTGCAGGGATTTTATTTGTACAATTGAAGTTCTGCTGAAGCTTTGTTGAAGTCAGGCAACTCTTACGTATACATAATAAAAATTAATGGATTTGCAGGATCAACAGGAATTTATCAATAGCGTTTTACTTGTATAGTATGTGACCACTTTCTTTAAATGATTCTCAGAATAGTTTTAGTGGGAAATAAGTTTCAAAATGGAAGTGATGTTGAAGATTGCTTTGTGTTCAAGTAGTTGATGTGCTAGTGTGAAGCATTCTCCAGAAAAAGGGTACTTAAATAAAGCCTGTGAGGAATAAAATTGTGTCTGTTTAAATGGTCATTGGAGTATTTAAAAATCTAAATAAAACCCACAGTTACATTTTTTTGAAATTTAGTATTTCTTCTGCTGAAGCCTTGGTGTTTTTTTTAATCAAAAGGGTATAAAAATATGCACTAAATAACTTTTCAGAGTGAGAGGTGCTTGTTAAAGTATATTTTTTTCCTGCTTTCTTCTACAAGCAGATTGCGCAAAGGAGATGAGATAATCTCTGATGAAACATTAATGGAATTATGAAGGCTTACACGAAGTGATTTCTTTCACAGATTTTTTGCAAATCATGAAAAAATTTGCTAACAAGTAATTATACAATGTATCTAGGTTTTGGCTGCTTGTGGGGGAACCCAGGTTTCTCAAACCGGTAGCTCCCACAGGAGTTCTTTATGCCTTTGTGGAGCTGGTGCTAACCAGGGTTCAGATCTCTTCATTCTCTCTCATTTCATGAGAAGACATGGGAGAGGAAAGTAAGAGCTCCCACCCAGGCTGAGGCTTTTAGTACTTCCAGGCTCCCCTGTGTGGACGCCCCAGCCTTGCTGTGTGAAGAATGCCCCCAGCACAGATTTTGTGGCAGCTCTGCCATGCAGATTACCATATAGCCTGAGAATACCAGAGCTTCCATTTTCTCAGAAGTTGGCTGCTTCTGCTACCTGACTCCCAAGGAAGCAGCCTTGGGATCCAGCCACCCAGGAATCTGGGAGTTATGTGGTTGTTTACTTCTGGAACCATTTTCATGTTGTAGTTGTTCCCATTGCTGGGGATCTGGAGACCTGAGAAAAATAATAATTCATAACTAGGTATCTGTAAATTCACTTTAGTGTTTAATCTCTTAAATATTGTTCAAATATACCAACAGACTGCCTACCGAGGGCACTGTCCAAATGCTTGGATGTTATTGTACCCAAAAGGATAAAAGTGTAGGAATTTGTTATATTTAGGCTGAGGCATCTTTTCAAAGTAAAGACATTTAACAAAAAAAAAAATCTTTTTTTTTTCTAAATTACTAAATGGTTTGCCAAGTTAAAGGTTCTAATTTCTAATTTTTGAGAAGCTTAATGTACTAAAACTTCATAGCCTGCAAAATCAGAATGTCAAACGTGTGCAGGTCTTTGTAGCACCACAAATACAAAAACAAATCCAGGAAGTCCTGTTCCCTTGCGTCTGTAGAGTCATGTTTCTTTAGTGTGAAATCTGAATAAGTGAAGTTGAGACACTGAGTAGGAACAAATAATGTGGGCTGAGAAATCTCAGGCTAGGCAAAACAAAACTGAAAAGTTGTTTCCCATTTCAAAATAAAATAAAAACCTCTTGTGCTGCATCTCTGGGCTATCTTTCTTCTCGCATTACAAATAAACTTACTGAGTATTCTGAAACCACTTGGCTGTATTATATAGACCTTTTCTCTACGATTAAAATATCCTCCATAAACTGTTGATTTAAGCATGGCTGCAGTATTGGTAGTATCAGACAGCAAGAGCTATTCTTATGGGATTCTAACATTTTACACAAGTTTGTTTCCTTTTTAGTTCCGTAATGTCATGATGTGTAAAAAAAGTGTTGTAACTGTAGTTATCTTTAGCTAAAACTCTCTTACATTATTGTATCACTCCTTTTTCCCTTTGAACTTGATCCCTTGTGTGTCCCCTGTGTCCCGTTCCCTGCAGCGATCCCAGCTGGCTCTGGTGGAGATTGGTTTGCTGCGAATATCCTTACTACCAAAATGAGTACCAGAAGCTTCTCAGAAGCCGTGGCAACTGACCACTTGCTTTCACCAGGAATAGGGGCCTTTTGTCTGAATACCTTGCCCTCAGGTAACTTCCCCTCTCCCACCTTTATAGAGTAAATGTAAGAGGTGGTATGCATTTATATAAATTTGGGAGTGAAATGAGCTCTATAAAATGTTAATTGGGTTTTCTCTCCTGTTTATGTAACTTTCAATTCTGCAAAAAGTAATTGTTTGCTATACAGCTGTGTTTTTGGGGTGGTTTTTTGTTTGGTTGGTTGTTTTGGGTTTTTTTAAGTACTAAACTAGACTTGCAAAACTGGTTTGTGAAGTAAATCAGCAATCCCATTATAAACATACCTTTTATGTATATTATCTAAATGTAATCTTCTAGGTGTTTCTCAATATCTTTAGGCTATTGGACATTTCCTGTTTATCATTTACACCTACTTAATTGATTTTCATACCTGGATGTTTATTACCTCTGTATTGATAGATATTTGAAGGACTGGTCAGCTTTTTACCTAGTTTACATAAGAGAATAGCTGATTTTTTTTTTTTGTTAAAATAGTCCTTATAGTTAATGCCTTATCAAAAAATCTTATTTGGTTGTGATCAGTTAGAATTAAAAAAGATATCTGCTAATGTCACATAAATCAGTGATGTGGTTTCTAAAAGGCAGATGTTATGTTTTTGCACTTCACTGTGATTTCTTGGGTTTACATCTATATTTTTTTTGTATCAAGTAGCTTTTCTTTGCATTAGGTACAGAATGTTGTATTTTGAGTGGAATTTAATACTTACCAAGTATAAGCAAATTTTCAAAATGTGAGGTGTTATTTTTGCTGCCTGCAATGTGGAAGTTGCCACATATGGTTTAGTATATTAAGGATTTTGTTACCTTGTGCTTGATGTATGCATTAAGGTCTGTTATGTATAGGATTGTCATATGTGAAACAAGTTTTTTGGGTTTGATAAGATTGACCATTTCCGTGCTTGTCTAAGTGATAGATGAAGAGACTTCTCAAATAGAAAAGCTAATATTGATCTGTGTGAGGATTTGTCACAAATGAAAGAGAAATTGCTTCAGCAATATTTTACTTACAAGATGATTATCATTCATGCAGTGTAAGCTCCTCACTTATGCATGGTGCTTGGCCATGTCTGAGCAGATCTCCTGCATGACACATAATTAGATAATAGCCATTGATGACAGCAGCTGTTTCAGTTCTGCCTGTACCCAAAGAACAACCAATATGGTATTTCCAAATAGAAAGAAAATAATTTCTTGTATGTATTATTACAGAATTAATAAGGGAAGCTTTATATACTGTCGAGAGTTGGTGGGGATGTCACTATTTGAAAAAGTGTGGAATGGGTTGTAGACTGAAGGGGTGAATGTGCTAAGCTGGTTTTTGGCATGGACTCCTACTCCAGCTGACTTCCTAAGTCCTTCTGTGTTGTGATGAAATGGAAGCAATTATTTGGAAGCCATCAGCAAAGCATCTGTACTGTTCAGCACTCCACCTCCTAGGATGGGAGAGATAAAGGAGATGGTGTGACAATGCACCAGACGCCTTACACAAGTATGGGCTCGTTGAGTCAGGGTCCTAATTAGTAATTTGCCTGGAAAGATCTGTCTAAGATCTAAAGATCTGTCTTTAGACTATAAGTCAAAAGGCCTGATGAGTGTTAGGTGGTTTAGGTCCTGTATAGGAGCCTGAAAAGTCCCACCTGAAGCTGTAGGGTTGTAGGTAGTGTTTTGGACTTGTCTAGTGTGCTATAACATGTGGCCAGCTGAGAGCGGTAGGCCCAGGTTGGGTGTCAAACAGGGGAATGCCTTGTCCTGCTTTAGAGGGTTGGTCTGGGAGCACCTTGGCAAGATGCTGCACAGCAAATCATACAGATTGTTTCCATGCTGGGCATCCAGCAGACCATGCAGGGTTCTCTCTCCATCTTGCACTCAGCTGCCAAATACACACCTGACAATTATACAGAAGTTCAAGGTGTGATTAAATAGAGCATGGGTGCGGGGCAGCCACATTACTGTGAGTGAAGGGGTGATGCCCTTCTCCTGTAAGAATTGATGTTGGAGGGTGTAGGAAGGTGCCAGTCAGGTATCACAGGTAGTGAAGGGTGTACTTAAAGTCTGGTGACAGGTGTAGCTGCTGCTGCAGTTGGTATTGCCATTTAGGAGTCCACTGAGAATCCCTGTAACCTGCAGAATGAGGGAATGGTAGGCCTTGCAGTTCATCTACTGACGGCGGCTTTTGGGGAGGAAACTGCATGGTATTTGGGAATCCATGTAGGACACAACATTGCTGATACAGGTGACTTCTGGATAAAGACTGGAGGATAGCCTATCAGACCACCAAACTTATGTCCAGTATAGACTTGCCTACTGTTTACCCACTGGCTGCTGACAGTGGTGCTGAGATTTTTACAGTGCTATGTCAATGCTCTTTTCTGATGCAGACTCTGAGAGTACCATTGTGGGAGTTTTTTGTCCAGAAATATTAAAATTTAGCCTCACAAGTGTTTCTTTTCAACCTAATGTACCGCGAATATTCTTAAGAACTTAAGGGTTTATGCGTCAGAATGTGTCTGGTTAATCCTACTGTATTGTAGGAATATAAGGTATTACCTCTCCCTACAAATATTACTGCAAGTGCCTGCTTTTTTTTTAAGTTCTTTTAAGCTTTGGATTTTGGTACTGTATTCTACCCTGATGTTTTCATGGGTATTAGAATGTTCTGCAGGGGTTGTTTCCTTTTACTGGCTTTAAATGTGTCGTCTTTTAGTTTTGTGTGTGGTGTTGTTATGTTCAGGTAAACCAGCTTCCAGTTAACTTCTTGTGCAGAGTTCATTACTTTGTCATTAATGTTTTTGTTTATCCTCTCTGTTTCTAAATTAGTTTAAATATTTTCAGAAATAGATATAATGCCCAAGATAAGGGCATACCATCATCATATTTTGTGGTGATATTTAGTACTACTTACCATTCTTTTTTTTTAATACGTGGAAGTACTTTAACCTTCATGTATTCGAGGCAGTTTTTCATCAACTGTCTCTTATCTTCCAGCTTTATTTCCTAAAAAAAAAAACTTTCACTTAGGACCCAGTAGCTTCCATGAATTACATCTCCAGATGTTCAGTGTCTGTCATCATCAATGAGTCAGCTGTTGCTGCAAAGCCATTTACTGATGTCTTGGGTTCCTCAGGTGGTCAGTTTTCTATGGATTTGATGAATGTGACTTTAATGTTACCTGTCAACTTTTACAAGTTTTAACTCAGTCTGCAAAGCTAGAAGTCATTTACTACAAATCTTACATAAACTATGGTTAATGGTTTCTTGCTGGGTGAAATACTACTTTAATACATTGCATTAAAATTCGAACATTGCTAGGGCAGCCAGGATTCACTCATAGGTTTCTGTTGCTTCTCAGTTACCAACTTTTTCTACGGCATTACTAAATATACTCAGTGCCTTTGGATTTCTACGCATCCTTTGGACATATTAGATATTGTTGCCCTTGCAGTCTTCTGACCAGTTTCTACTAATCTTAAGCCTTTACTGTATAGTTAATTTCTGTAGCAGCTTTTGTGATGCTTTTTGGTTGAAGTTTTTTAAAGTGCCAAGAGAAGATATCAGTTGCTTGATTTTGATCTTTTTTCATAGGTCTGAAGGATTAAAATAGACATCTTTTACAGAAGTTTGTTTTTTTGTGTGGGTGTAGTGTCGTGTCCGTCCCCCCCGTCCCCCCATTACATTCATGCATAATTTTCATTAGTTCCTTACTGTTTCTGAACAGGTCAATCACTTGTTGCATCTTTGAAGTCTGTCTTTAGTCTGTCTGCCATTCACTTAATGGCAGCTAAATCTTTAATCCTGTATGACTGTAGTCTGTCTTACCTTTTCTCTCCTGTCATACCTGGATCAAGAAGCACTGCTACGAAGAACTCTTCTGAATGTCATTGTGCTTAATGTTACTGGTATGTAGAGTTGTTTTTTAATCCAGGGAGTCTGTCTTTTTCTCATGTAGGACTTGCTGCCATCTAAGTAGATCTAAGCATGTTGGCACTTTGGACTTAACTAATGATGTGCTGCCACAGGGAAGGGTATAGCAGTGCTCCTGAACTTAGTATTTGCAGGTGATATTTTGGTCCTGAGATGCTTACATTTCTTCTGGCTACAGGAAAGAACATACGAGAAAGGAAATTGTTATGCTGCCAGCAGCATGCTATTTGCTGTGACTTTTTTTCCTTATTTAAAGGTGGGAGGGATTGAGATTCCCTGCCCCCCCCCCCCCGCCCCCCCCAGCTCAAACCAGTTATTGAAAATTAACTTTGATTTGTGGTGCTACACCAGATGAGAGGAACTTGCTTGTAAGAGTATGCACTGGTGATCCCAATGCTTTGTTTCTGTGCCAGATTTGACAAAGAATTAGTTCTGTTCCTCTTCTATTTAAACACAAAGTCTTAAGGTTTGAAGTGGTACAGTGAGCAGAATGATAGTAGACCTCGTTCTCTGTGTTACTTAGAGTCATGGGAAGCCAATATCTTCCTCAGAAACTCAATTGAAAAGACTGTTTTTCTTGCTTCAGAAATTGTATAGAGTCCTCAGTGATCTAATAACATGGTTCAGCCAGGTGAAACAGGAAAAAAACAGTTATCTTTCAGTTCCATTTCTGGTGTTTTATTATTGATACAGTTGCCAGTGCTTGGCAGGCCATGCTTCCCCTTTTCAGAGGTGGTTGTTTTGAACTATATATCTTTTTAAGGAGTTCTAGTTCATAAGCAAAACACATATTATGCTTTAATAGTCTGTCATGATTAGAAGATACATGTAGGATCAAATCACTGAAGGAATTTTATTTAAATAGCAGGGGAGGCATATGGTAGAGCCAGGTGGAAGAAATTGTATATTCAGTAGATGTGCAAAACAGCTGAGAATCCTGTGTCCAAATGCAATCCAGACTTCTGTTATTTCTCTATTAAATCCAGAGGTTGGAGTTTCTGTTGATGAACTTGACAAGGCATCTGGTATTCCCTCCAAACCTTTGTGGAGTTTCATGTGGTCTGCAGCTTTCATTATACAAACTGTAAGCTTGTGCTTTCAGAGAAGTGTTTTCCCCGTCTTCTCTGTTGTTTTTTTTTCTAGTTTAACTTCTTGGCCATCTTCTCTGCAAGCATGGTGGAGGGCTCCATTCAGAGCTCCAAGCCTGTTTTCTCACAAACAAAACTTTAGAAAATAAATATTTTGGGCAAGGAAAAAAAATGCATCTTCTGTGTAGATTTTTAATTGTTTTAGAGAGAACTGTTGTGGTCCTGACAAAATACAATGATTATAACTTATTACTCAATCTATGATTCTTACTCCTGTGCTGTTATCGCGCAGTCTTTTAGACTTTTCACTAAACTCTTCGTCTGCACTCTGTAAATTAAAGTTGAAACATCTATCTGCACAGTAATATTTCGTGCGTGCGCATGTGTGTATATATGTACCCAAGGGAGCTATGTCAGGCTTGTGACATTGATAACTTCGTATTTCTGAATTCTTGCATTTAAAGTGTAAAATATTTTATAGCGTTAATCTACCTTATGGAGCTGAACATTAAAACTGAATTGAAATTCATGCTATCAGAGTAATTCAAACCTCAAATCGCATGTTTTGAGAAAGGAAGGGTAGTTAGTGAAATTGAAACTAGATCCACGGAAACATGTTTTTTTAAGAATATCTCGTGGTACTAGCAAACCAAGTATGTGTTGCCTCAGTAACAGTGATGTCTTACTGCCACAGTAAAGCAGTGTAACAGAAAGCTTTGGTGAACTCAACCGTGTCCTTCATTTCAGTTCCTCTTGCTGCACCCTTTTATTTTTCTCTGTTCTGCTGTATTCGCTTCTTGTACCAAGTAGTGGGTATTAATGCTCGGTCTGCTCCCTAGAAAAGGAACATCAGTCAGGAGTTAACGGGATGTTGTGCAGGGAAATGGCCCTATTGTTGAGGCCTCTGCTCCCAGTTTGACCCAGTTTTTAAGGAGTGTAATTAACTCGTTCTAAGAAATGAACACCAAATGGCAAGCTGGGGGGGGAGCTGTTTTGCCTGTGCCAAGTCAGAGAAGAATGTGTGCATATCATGAAGTTGGTGAAATTGTTAGTTCTGAGTAGTTACATGAAAAGCACATAGAGAATTTTAAAATGGTTTTCCCTGATCAAAGATTTCTAACCATGAAACACCAAGGCGTGAGTAAAGGTTTCTAATTATTACATATTCAGAATTACATGATTCTACCCTAACTTTATGGGAAGTACCTCTCTGCTTTACATAAAAACTTGTTTCATAAATATGATAACCTAATAAGATCTCAAAGTTCATGCAATTAAGCATTGTAGGTTATGGTACTAAGAGACACAGTAGTTCTTTAGATATAGAGATAACTTGCCAACCTCCAAAGCTGTGCTACCTCATCCTTAGATTTTGCCTGGCAATAAGTATTAGAAAACATCTCCAACACCGGAATATTTAGAGTATTATTAACATTTAATTTAATAATAAAAATAAAAGTTAATTGTATTAAAATATTGCACAGATAAAATCTGCATTTTAAGAATTTTGTCAGTGATGATTATAGCAACTCATGGCAAGTTCACTAGAACCTGCATTAGACACGCATCAGTGTGTCTGGGGTACATCTTCTTCCTGAGTCTCTGCTGACTGAGCGCAAAGCACACCAGAAAGAAAAGCCAAAGCACTCTGGCTCAGTGGGGCATGTCCTGGTTTGATGTACCATGGGACGCTAGAACAATAGCATTTGGAGAGTTGTGGTTGCCCTAATGCTTTTTGTAATTTGTAATTCAAAATGCTGCTTTTCTTGTTGTTTGGCTCTTCTTTTAATTTTATGCATGAAGATCTGAATTCTTGTAAATTCTGACTAATGGGTACGATCACATTGTGTTTTGCAGGGCTGGCTGCCCAAAGAGGCCGGCTTCTAATTGTTTATTTTTCAAGTTAGAAGCTGTTGTATAAAACTAAAAGGTTTTCCTCTTATATCAACTAGTATAAAATGGTTCTCAGGAGCTGAAAATACCCAACAGACAAACAAAAGTGTATTCTGTGGAAAAACTGAGTTTAGAAGGAGCAGGAAACTGGTACAGAAGCGTAAAGTGTTGGCATTCTCAGTGGAAAACTGGCTCTGGACAAAGCAGAGAGACAAAGCAGATGTGGTTGGTGTATATTATGAAGTTACTATGGGTTTGGGGGAAACATTAGTCTCTTCAGCATCCACTCATCAGTCTCATTCCAGCTGTGAAAGTCAAATGAAGAGATCTGCTGCTAGAGGTGGCTACACCTGAAATACCTTCTCACAACTGACATGTTAAGAGTTTCTTTCTGTGACTCTTGAAATAAAGGGTGTAGTCTTAGGGGTAGAGATCCTCTTATGTTGGTCTGTGCTGAATGAAGCAGCACTCGAGTATTTTTCCTATTGCTGACTGCCACACTTAGAAACTGTTAAGAGGAAAAGCTTGCCAGCCTTTTTCACCTTCTTCCACCATCTCCCCCGAGTATCTGACTTAATAAGGATCTCATAGTTTGGTTAGAAATTGGTCTTGAATGGGAAGTTGATGTTGGAGTTGCACCTTCTGGGGCGTTGCTTCAGGGCAATGTTCCATCGTTGTGGACCCTTTGCCCTCTGTTCACAGAATATCAGCGCAGGGAGGTTTCGATGGGAAAAGTCACAAAGCATAATGCAAACAGTAGTATTTTCTACTACTTAATCTTACAAAATTACCCCCAATTCATGAGCAGAAACAATTTTCCATGGCAGAATGCAAGTGTGGTTAAGTATAGCCTGTTCTTCAGTTTGTGGTAGATATAATGCTACAGCTGTTGATTTGAGGGTAAAGTACCCATGATTTTTGTCATGTTATCTCACAAGGATGTGAACCATTTGACACAGTCACGTACATTGTTCTGTTGTGTCAGCAAATCATAGTGCCTTTGAAGTATAATGAAATTTATTGCATGTGGACTCTTTTAAATAGTTACATTTAAACCTTTATTTTACAAGGCTTTAGACCTTGTATATCAGAGTGACCTTTCAGGTTTTCATCCGTTATACACGCCATGGTTCTATGTGTGTGCAAATATGCATTATGTATATTTCTAGTTTATGTTATTACATTCTATTATTAAACCTAATTAATATTGCAAATATTTTCATTTCAAGATTTTAACTGTAAATATTTATAGAAAGGTACTATTTATAAAGAGTAGCTTTTTGATACTCCTCCTGAATGAATTCTAAGCCACTCCTGCTTCCTCTGAGAATGACAGTGTAAGATGTAGAGGTTTTAGATTTTTTTTTTCCTTTTGAAAAACTAAAAGTGAAATAGATTCACTTCTACCTTATATAGTTTAAAGTAAATAGTTGTGTACTTTGAATCAAGGATTTGTTGTTCTGGGTGATGGACAAATTAGAAGATACCTCCCAATATATTTAATTTTGTTTATGTATTTTTTAAATGGAGTTAATGAGACACAAAAAATGTAGAGGGACAAAGCAATTCCATGGTAGCATTTCTTTTCAGGATGAAATTATACCTAAGAACTAAAGATTATTTCCTTACCCCCAAACCACTGCTTTAAGTTAAATTGTCAGCAGTATGTGGGACAGCTCTGATTGCTTTATATGCATTTACTTAAGGTGCATATTTGTTTCTAGGTTCACCAAAAATCTGTCACCTGACAAGATCAACTTGAGCACATTAAAGGGGGAAGGTCAGCTGACCAATTTAGAGCTGGATCAAGAGGTGCTTCAGAACATGCTGGATCTTCCAACATGGCTTGCTATAAACAAGGTCTTTTGCAATAAAGCATCCATTAGGGTGAGTATTTTATTGTGCTGGAACAGCCAGAATGGTAATTAGCCAGACTTTTTTATTATTATTTTTTTATTTTCTTCTGTCTCTGTAAACTTTCAAGCAACTTTGTATTAGTAGAAAATTGTGCCGAGTGCTTGATAACATTTTGGAGAAAGCAAAGATGCTACCAGCAACAATTTCTTAATTTTTGTTTCTCATGTGATGACATGAAGTATGTATGGAAATGGTTGAAAATAAGCAGTGTTTTTAAATTTTTTTTTCTTTCTGAGTAGAATTTATTCCTGCATGTGGTGAAATAGGGGTAGAGATAAAAGTTTGTATTTGCCTATGGTCATTAGTCTACTATATTTATTATTCTCTTTTTTAATGTGTTATTTCTTCTCTGTACGCCTCTCTTTCTGTTGCTTTCTGCCTTGTTCCTTTCCTATTTCCAAAAATATCTTTCTGAGGGACTCTGGTCTCTGTGGGAAATGTGGAAACATTCTAAATCTAGTAGACATTGCTTTTTTTGTCCTTGTGGCTGCTAAGAATTGAAGCAATGTATATAATCTCTCCTAGATTATACTAATGAGAGGAAGAAATGAAGCTATGGCTTATTTTTGACAGAAATTATGATCTGATCAAACTTTGGCACCTCTTTAGTCTTCTGTGGTTTTCTTTTTTTTCTTTTTTTCCTCCCCTCAATGAGAGAGTGTTCTGATTTTTCTGAATGCAGTGAACTTGATGCTTTGTTGCAAGCATCCAATTAGTTGTAGGCCAACAGAGAAAATGTGGATTTTCTTTCCTTTTAAAGGAAAGAATGTGGAAGACAGTGTTGCTTTTTCTAATGCTTGACAACTCAGTATTAAAGAGACAGATACTATTTTCTTCCTGTTTTCTGTTCAGTGATAAGTAGATTTTGAAGTCCTGTTTTAAAGACCTCAAATTTATGTGTGTGCATAAATTTACTATGCAGTAATTTCAGATAAACTTGATATTTTGAAAGTAATATTATTCTCAGTTCTGAAGTTATAAATGTAATTTGTATACCTAAAATATATTCTAAACAAATGCATTATTTTACTGTATTTTTAATATTTACTTTGCTTTAGAATAATGTTTTCCCTTGCAGATACCATGGACAAAATTGAAAACACATCCCATCTCTTTGGTGAGTTCTGAGATCACCTCCTAAATATACTCTGTGTAGCAGAATTTTTCTCATATTTATATAGTTTTTTTGACTTGACTCTGGAAATAACAGAAACATTAATGGGTCTTTACTAAGTGTCCTCTGGGTAGTGGCAGATCAAGACAAAATGGCTTCACATTTTTGTGGGTAGGTTTGTTTTCTTAATTTACTGCCTTGGGTCACCATCACTGTAATGTTTGACTGTTAACTAATTTCTGTCTAATTTCTGTCTAGTTCTTCAGTCATTACGTCTTAGTTTAGGTTCACCTGAAGGGTAGTTATTTGTCCAACTAACCCTTTTACAAGTTCCTGCCTGTCTTTTGGAGCTATCTTTTCTAAGGACTTTTCTATTCTACATCTGTACTCTACCCAATAGTCTCAGTTATGGCAGGTCTGATACATGTAACATTTACAGGGTTTCTGTAATGGCTTATGATTCAGCCTGGATATAAATAGGATGTAGAATGTGTAAATAGGACTGAACGACAATTAGAAGTAATTCTAATTCTTGCATTTGTTTTAATTTGGTTATTTATTTTTCAGTGTACTAAGAAATGCATAGCACCGGAGGTGATTTGCTTGATGATGGCTAAACTTAGTTGTCTTTACTTAGGCATGAATATTTCTTTAACTGTCGTGCTTCCCAGTCTTGCAGTGAATTCCTGAATGTGCTTGTAATTCCTTAGTTCTGAATCAGACTTGGGAAGGACATGTTGTTTTAAATACTTGATGCATTTGCTAGTGACCCAGTTGTAATGTACTAATGCCTGTACTGCTTCTTTCTGACACACAGAGCTTAAAGGGTGGTAATGCTGAGGTGGGATGATTCAACCTCTTGACTGCAAGATGCAATTTGCCAAATTAGGAAATCTGTTTAAGCCATGCTGTTCTTAAAGATTACATACTTTGACCTACGGTAGCAAGGCCTGATTGTTTGCCTTGCTCCAAAGATTACATTTGCAATCTTTGAGGCTAAGAAAACTTTCATTTCAAGGTCACTTTTTTACATAAAGCTTTCCTTGAACAAGTGCATTGAATTGATAACAAAAGTTCTCTCTTCATCAGTAGACTGTACAACAGCCTTTTTGACTTCTAAAGGAAGGTGAACTCGATGGCCAAAATGGCCAACTTCAGCCCTTTATTACGTGACTGAATTTCCACTGTTTTGGCGGAGATATTTTTGCTACTGAGAGTTCAATCAAATTGGAATAGCATCCTCTGTTTGCATAATTTAGGAGGTAACTAGAACCCGCTTGTCTAGCCAAAGGTACTTTCACTGAGCTGAACTACCTTTGTGAAAATCCGTCTGTTAACACAGTGGCAAATAGTAAGCTATCTTTGCTCATAACCAATTTCTGTTTCTATATGATAAACAATATAATTTTGAGGAGTGCTTTGAGCACCCTGGGATGCTGTGCAGCAGGTTTTCCTCTATCAAAGTACAGTAGTTGCCAGTGAGAAAAGAATAGACAGATAACTATATCCAGGTGTCTCTGTTAACTCCTATTTATAGTACACAAACTCTTAAATCGCTACCCTACTGTTCTTTGCACTGGTCATGTAGTGAAGGAAATTATTCCAAAGGTCTTAATTTAAGAAACCTTAAAAGAGTGGTCAAACATCCAAAAATGTTAGGATAACCAGGAGAACTCTTGGCCTCCCCTCACTCCCCATTCTCAAATGAAGGGATTAGTTTTTTTCTTTGGTTTTTTTTTTCCTCTGTTGTTGTTTTGCAAGGCAAGTTATTCATTGAGACAGCTGAGAAAATAATTTAAAAATGTCCAAATTTACTCTTAACAGCTAATGTTTCCCTTTAAGCATCACAATGCAGTGAAATGTGAATAAATCCAGAGTAGAGAGTTTATGAATTTCTAGGTAGTAGTCAGGACATTTAATGGATAAGAGTAGCACAGAAGAATGTTTGTGGAGCAAGTGGAACAGGGAGAGAGGCCCAGTTAACACAATATGATAACAAAGTCCAGTATTTAGGGCAGGTTGAATCATAAAAAATCCAAAATTGAGGACAAAGCTTTTTAGTGTGGTTTGTCTGACCTAAGAGAGGGTAAATGGAGGAATTCAGAACGGGTGGTGTAAAATCAGAACTAGACAGGGAAATAATATTAGCTGTTGTGTTTTGAATGAGCTTCCAATGGCGCAAGATTTCAGAATTATAAGCCTTAAATTAAGAGCCTTCCTGGGCTATATAATAAATTTAGGTCAGAGACCTTGTAATTTAAGTTAGGAGATTATTGGATTTATTCAGTTGCTGGGAATAAGGTTTTGCATTTGGTTTGTTCCCGTTCTGTTCACCCCCCTGTTAGTACGCATTATTTATAATATGTTATAGTTCTGTTATGTAAATGTAGCCTTCAGTTAAAATAGGATTTAGGTGTCTCATTCTCTTAATTCACAGCTGTTTTTGTAAGGGTCCCACCTCAAGTACAAAGAATACAATAATAGCATATAACTTTAGTATACTATGTTGAAAATTATGCAAGAATATATCTTTTTAGGAATCACTTGTTTTACAAGATTGATTGTGTGTGTACAAGAATCTTCAGAGTGTATACACATTCATATGTGTGTATTATATACATTCAGATTTTGTTTTAAGGATGCAGCACAAAACTTCATCTACTATCATAAATTTTAGTGGACTAGTTTCAAATATTTTCCATTAAAATTTTCTGAAATTACTGCACCATTTAGAAAACTCAGGAGGTATTAAGGATTTCACTGAAAGAAGAACCATATAGGAAAAAACCCGAGAGGAGTACACATTAAATCATTCCCTTTTCGAAATTCCAATTTTTGAAAATGTGTGTGATGAATAAATAATACTCAGGGATCAAGAATTCTATAATCCAATATTTGTCTGGGAAGGTCTGTTAGAATTCACAAAATTTAAAAATGTATTTGAACAAATTAAAAGGAGATACAAAAGTTTATGGGAAAATTGACATGGTAAGAAATGCTTTATGTATACTTCAGAAAAAGTTTTCAAGTGATTTTTTCTTGATTTTTTTTTTTGTTGTTCTTTCTATGTCATCTGTTTACTGTGTTACCTCTTAGGTCTGCAATTTTTTGTTTTGTTTTGTTTTTCAAGTCCTTAGATAAAGTTGTAATGGAAATGAGCACATGTGAAGAACCACGTGCCCCTAATGGACCCTCTCCTATAGCAACTGCATCCGGACAGAGGTCAGTGATGATACTTACATGTAATTGATCCAAAAAAGTTTAAATTGTTCATTCTGAACTACTATAAATCAGTTAAAGCCTCTGCAAATTTCCAGAAGTATATAGGGTTGCAGCTTGTCATTTCCATCTCTTCAAAATTTTATCTCATTATTTGTGGGTAGAGTTACGTGTGTGTGTGTATATATATATATAGTGGTAATGGACCTATCCAGACCCAAGCATGGAAAGAAGATCTGAACCATGTATGCAGCTTCCTAGGCATGTTTCATACATGTAAAACTACTGCATCAAAAATTTACCAAGTTTAATTGATACTAAGTTTTTTGAAAATTAAAGACATCTCGACTTCAACCTATTGGGAAAATATAATGTTGGGATGGGTTTTTAAAATTTTTATTTTTCCTTTGTTTCGTCTAAAAAAGACCAACCAATATTAAGGGCTGTTCGCTACTGTGGTTTTTAAAGTTTGATTTCCTTTATTGTATCAGCCAAATCTTACTGAAAGATTTAATGCACACTATATAGCCTAAAAGTCAAGTTATTTGGTGGCACCATATAGCTTTACATCAGTGGTTTCCACCCCCCATACTCCCTCAGTCATTTCCTTTTTATGGACCCAAACCATTTTTCAGTGAGCATAGGGATCTATATACAGAGAAACGAATTTGATGATACAGTTGCTTTTCTTATTTTAACTTCTGCGTAATATGTAGAAGGAGTCCATGGGCCTCTATGTCTCGGAGGGTGCAGCTTGAAAATCATTGCCATAGAGATTCTGTGTAGGATGACAGTTATGAACAGGAAAAGGAATGACAAACCGCATAAAATGTACTTTTAAAGCAAGCAGGAAAAAAAAACCCAAGGGCAAAAAATTTTAGATGCTAAAAGAATATTAAAAATACAGCTTTTCATTCACTAATCTAAAACATTCAGAACGCATAAGATTTTTATTAAAAACTTAATTGCAACTGCTTTATATTTTCAATACTGGAATGCATGTTGATTTGGTGTAGAGATGTAACCACCATTTAGGCTGCCTTACTTTTATAGAATGAAAAAACCCCAATACTTTACACTATTTTGCATATATAAAAGATACTAGTTTTAATGAGCAGAATAACTTAGTTTATAGAGTATAAACAGTAACCAGATTGGAATTGTCAAATAATTCATTTGGCATGAATTACTCCATATGTATACAAAAAGAAGAGTAAGATTTCTGCATAATGCTGTAGGCTGCTATTCTTATAATTTATTTTTAATAAATTTTTTTATATATAGGTATAAAATAGTTATAATGGAAAAATTGTATTAATTGTTAAGCTCCATGGAGATTGATCTTGGTCCAAAATATGTTCTTTAATGACTATTTTGATATTAGGATCACAGGGTGGAAATCATTGTAAACTAGATCAAGTATATTTAAGAAAAACTCATAACTGGAGAACACATTAGGAACTTGTTTTGTTTTGCTTCATGTTGTATTTCAGTTGTTTATTAAGTTTAATTTTGTGCCCTTTCATTAGGTGTGTATTTAATAACTTGACATTTCACTTTTTAGTGAATATGGCTTTGCTGAAAAAGTGGTAGAAGGCATTTCAGTTTCTGTGAACTCCATTATAATAAGGATTGGCGCAAAAGCTTTTAATGCTTCATTTGAACTTTCCCAGCTGAGAATATATAGTGTAAATGCAAACTGGGAACATGCTGACCTCAGATTTACCAGAATACAAGAAGCTCAACGTGGAGAGGTAAATACTATCTCTTGGTAACTTTTTTCCCATGTTTTTATGGTGAAGGAGGAAGAAGTTGAATTGCAACGTTTTACAGTTTAGGAAACGTCCTTACTGGGAACTGGGGCATTCTGTGCTCAGTAATTTCAGCTGTCCTCTAGGAACACAAGGATGTAAAACTGGTGGATGTCAGCCAGATCAAATGTCATGTCTCTAGCAGTGGCCAAAGGGGATGCTTAGCGAAGAGTGAAGACAAGGGCAAGCATATGTACTGTTCCCCTTTTATGTTCTTCAGGCTTGTGACCACTCTAAAATGCAAACTAGAACAGGTTTGAAGAGTACTGAAGGAGTAAAGAATGATATATTAAATAAGGAAGGATTAGTCAATTTGCTATTTTTAATAATTATTTTTTATTATTTTTAAAGCTTTGGTTATTTGCTTGTGCTTGCCTAATAAGCTCTTTTTTTTCTTTAAGGCGTTTTAACTGAATTTTAATGAGTTCCAATGCAAGAAATAAATATTTTTCTTGGAATAACTAAATCATATGTACAAGAAAAGTAATAGCAGTGAAGTGCATTCTTTTCTACTGTCTGGGAGAACTTAACATGGAAGTCCTAGATTAGTGTACACTATTCTTCTGCTTTCTCCCAAATGACCAAAGTAAAATATATACTGAGTGCAAGGCTGTTTGTAAATACTATGTATTGTATTGAGAAAGACTTATTTTAGCATGCATCTGTCCTTGGATGAATAGGTGTTTCAAAGTTTGCCCATGTTTGCCCATTTAGAGACGATTATCCAGAACAGAGTTTACTCAGAGTTAAGGAGTCTGGTAGTTCCTTTTTATGTAGGGAGAGAAACCCCAAGAGACTGTTAGTTTAAAATACCATAAAAATAATTTGAAAACTATATTTTTCTGACAGTTTGTCTTTCTTGCAGCTTACCTGTATGCTAATGTTCATGTGTTAATGAAGTCTAAAGAGGAGGAATTAAAGTTTGACTAGAGGGAATTTTTTATTGCCTTATTTTTTCATTTTGTGCTTTCTACGAAGAGCTTGATTCTGAGTAGTCGCCCCATGCACAGCAGAGCTTTCCTTGGGGAGCGTTCCTTTTTGTGCAATGAATACTGGAAACGGGAGCGAATGATTTGTTACCAGTAAATGGCATGAAATGGTGAAAAAACAAAACTTATACTGTACTATAAAGATAACCCGTGCTAAACTACATTTTAAGGGAGTTAGCTAGAGTGCAAAGCTAAAAGCTTAACTTCTAATGTAGTAAGAAATCTCCTTAGATTTTTTTTATTTTTAGAAGCTTCCATTCACGCTGCAACTCATGGATGAGGAGGGTAGGTACTCTCCTTTTCTGCAAATAGTAATTTTCAGGCTTCTTTGCACTGTGCCTTTCCATCTTGCTCACTTTATTTTACCTCCTTCCCAAACACATTGGGTATGTTTTACTGAAGTGTCTGCTTATCTTTGTAGGATGTAGGCTGTATAGTTTTCAAATTGACAAGAGGAGAATGACAGCTGAAAAATAAGACACACACAAAACAAACTCTTCCCACTTTCACTTTTCCCATGGCTGATCTTTTTTTCCCTCAGAGAGTAATGTAGGAGACTTTTAGGGAAACTAGAATTAACAATTTTTCCTCTTGATGTGCTTTTCGTTTGATGTCCTCCATGATGTTGCTGCTGGACAATCACTTACTTTTCCCGTATTTGATTTTCAATATCCAGCTGACCTTGCTGCTGTTGTACCATTCTAACATTTGCCTGCTGTGTTGTCTGGAAATCCATGTAATGGATTCAAAGCTTGTGGGGTCTATATGGCATACAATGTGCTCAATGTTTAACTTTCTCTTTTAATTGAAATAAAACGCTCCAAAAACCCCTTCCATCCTGTAGCTTTGCTTCACTCCCCCCTCTTTTCCTATATACTAGGGTTCAGCATTTTGAAACTAAACTACACAACCTTCTTTGTCCACTACCAAAAGGAACCTAGTATGCAGTAATTATGACCTTTATTTTCTTCTGAATATTTTAAATGCTGCTCGCGACATCTGTCTGCTTGGAACTAGCTTAATATTTCTGTGATGTTCTGGAGGTAGAGAGAAGGATCAGGGCTTTACTTCCTGACACCTCTAAGTGGAATAACAGGTGACTTGTTCTGTTATATGGCTCTGCATGAAGGATAAATGTGAAAGTATGTGTGTGTATATATGTGCAGATATATAATACACATGCACGTGCTTAGGCACAAGTAAACTGTCATATTGCATGATGGTGTTTTTCTCTCTTTCCCTCTCTTTAAAGGTTTTGACTTTTAAAGAAATCAACTGGCAGATGATCAGAATAGAAGCGGATGCAATACAGAGTTCTAAGCATGAAATCATGAGTGCTCCGGTTCGACTGATTACTAACCAATCAAAAATTAGGGTCACGCTTAAAAGAAGGGTAAACTTGAAAAGTTTGAAATCTTGTATTGTTTTATGAATTTAGTTTTAACTCATTCTCGTAATGCATCCATGCACATAGCAAGGGTTTTAAATTTAGGCCATATGAAATGTAGAATTCCCTGAACTAAATTTTTAATAACATATAATCAGTAAGACTCTAGAGTTTAGAAGAAATATTACAAGCAGAATTTGAAGATGAAGACCTTGCGCAGGTCCTACTAACGAAGTCATTTGATCTGAAGAGCTTTGTTTATGATGATGCATGTTGTCTTACCTCTCTAGATTCAGGCAATATTTACATTACTTTCATTTAGAGGAATGCATCAGTTGAATATCCAGTGCATGCCAAACAAATAAAATGTGAGGCATAAATATACTATATCTTAGGTACTTTTTAGTTAGAGGAATACAATTTAAAATAAAAATGTTATTTACATGGATGAAATTTGCTTTTTGGGAAGTGTGGTTCTGCATTCAACTTTTTTCTTGTATTTGAGGTAAGAAACGTAGGTATTTAATGGACCCATTTGACTTGTTTAAATTTTTTATTTTACAGTTAAAGGATTGTAATGTAGTCGCATCAAAACTGGTTCTGATTCTGGATGATTTGCTGTGGGTTTTGACTGACTCCCAGTTGAAAGCCATGGTGCAGTATGCCAAATCTCTTAGTGAAGCCATAGAGAAATCAACAGAACAGAGAAAAAGCTTGGCTTCTGAAACAGCACAGGTATGATAATTGATTGTCTCACTATATCATTATCAGGTGTTATAAAACACAACACTGTGGCTAGCTGTGTTTATTTTAGAGAATGTTCTGTTACTCATTTTCATTCAGCTGTATATCTTAAATTACACTGGGCATGAATTCCCTGGTACTGGCACAGGCTCACATTTGACCCTATTGTGATGTAGTTTGGGGAACTAAACTATCATAAGTAAGCCCAACAAAACAGTAATACTTTTCTGCTAGTTTAGTTCCCTGAACAGCTTGCAACAAAAGTTAGAAAAATACCAGTGCTGGAAGTGACGGGTGTAGAGAAGTGTGGGGAAGGGGAGAATGGGGGATGCAATGGCATTGCCTCTTTGTGACATGCAGCCATTAGCTCAACTTAGCTGTATTCTGAAACAGCGCACTTTAATCTCAGTAACGATCCAAGGTGAATGCATGTGGTGCAGATTTTTCCTTATTTCAAAGGCCTGTTTTGAATAACTAAAAGCATACTTACACTTGAAAGGATGGATAAACTTTATAAACTAATATGACTAAATATTTTTTCAGAGCTCTGCTCCTGCACCCATCTCGCAGCAGGTGAAAGCCCACCAGACAACAGCAACGCCTGATCAAAATGATGCAATAGTAAAATTGTTTAATGATTTTGATGTTAAGGAAACTTCTCATCACTTAGTAATTTCCCATTTGGACCTACATATATGTGATGATATCCATTCTAAAGAAAAAGGTAACTTTTCTTTCGAGTAACATGCCTGTGAACAATAATCATCTTTAGAAGACGTTTTGAGGAATACAATAATGTTAATCAGGAGTCTTTATTTTAGAGGTGTATTCAAAATTGTCGTCAGTGTCTGTAGACACATGTAAAATTAGATGCCTCTATCAGGGCATTTTGTTATTAAATGTAATTATTTTAGAATAAATGCAATAAAAACTGCTAAGAGTAGCTTCAGTGCTTTTCCTGTCTTCTAGAAACTGATACTGTCCAGTCTGATTGCTACTGCTGTTTTTTTTCTTTTGTAAGTTAACGGGGTTATGAAGGGTGCAGTGGCAACGTTACTGTGGCTTGAAAGGGTCACTAAACAATCTGCTTCTGTAACACTCTTACAAAATACAGACTAATGAAAGAGCAGTCTCCATGTTACTGATTTAGAGAATTTGGTATGCTCTGCAGCACACAGAAAGAATGGAACATGTGTTCTGTGGCATTATAATTCTGTAATAATGTGTAATAATTCTTTTTTTTTTAAGAAAGGCAATTGCATATAGCCATGTTTCGAATCAGAAAAAAAATTACAAATGACACTTCTTTTATGCCTTTTAAGAATGATCGGAAGAGAATGACACATCAGTGTATATCCATGGGGCTGGCTAGTCACTGAAAAATTTAGAGGCACACAAGGTCTGCTGAAGAAAAGAGTATGAAAAACTTAGGTTTTAGCAAATATATTTCCTTGATTAGGAAAGGCACTTCCAGAGCAGCAGAGCATAAGGTTCACTGGCTAGAGACTTATTTCCGTACATGCAGTATATCTACTGCAGTTGGGGTTTTTTTTATTCTTGGTGAGATCTCTTTATTAGTCCTTTATTTTGGGCATGAAGTTTAAATTTAGCAGTGGAAAAATCAGAACAGAGGACTCGGAAGACCTCTTCACTGCAATAATATTTGTCAAATAAAATAAAATTATATTTACAGTATTCTTGAAAGTAAATGTTGACTTTGAATGACTGATGGTAATCATATAGTCAGTGTAAGAAGTTTATTTCAGAAAAACTGCAGTGATCTGTGTTCAGAGTTGTCTTTACTTTTTAATAGCATTTAAAACAATATTTTTAGTAGTGACCGAGTACAGAACACGGAATTCTACAAGCTGATCATTAGAAACCAGTGAAGACTACCTGAATGAAAATTTTGAGGGAGGTTGTAGGGGAGGAAGAAGTAGCTGTTTGGTGTTCAAAGGGATGCAGCAACATGAGAACTGGCGTGCTAAATGTGATGTCTGCAGAGCTGAGCATTGTTTTATTTTACAGACACAAATAGACGTGTTACAGGAGGGGCCATGCAGCTTTCCTTCAGCTATTTAACAGTGGACTATTATCCATTTCACAAAGCAGGTATGAAAGTGAGCATATTGTGAATTACCTGTGAATGTAACTCTCTTGCTTGGATACTTAAAAAAATCTCTGTGTGTATATGTAGAGGGCTTGAAGCATTCTTGTTCTAAGCATTTGAAATACACACCTTTTTATTTCCTTTTATGTGCAAAAATAAACAGAAGTAGCAACCTGGGAACCAATTTAATTTCTGTGAATGAGCTACTTTAGGCCAAGTGCGTTTCCTTTTCACTGTTCTGTTTGGTCAACAAAACAGCATTTACACATTTCTGACATGAAAAGAATTGTGTGTTGACAGAAGGAGGCAGTCTGGCAGACTGAGAATTCAGTAATTGGATATTTGCAAAAGTCAATCTGCTTGATTTTTTTCCCATATAGAAGTCTATCATTTTACATCCATTTCCAAGCAGTGGGTTTTTTTATTTTATTTTGCTAAACAAGAATTCCAGTGCGTACAGGTTCAATTGTATAGCCTTTTGTTAAGGAGTTGTTATTAAACAGATGTTAGCAATTTCTAAAGAAGTATTTCTTACAAATAATTTCTAGTAAATGTGTTTTTCAGAAATAAAAAAATTTAGAAAAGGCAAAATAAGTTTGCTGTTGAATTTGAGATCAGAGGCAATCTGGTACAGTGGAGGGGCTTTTAGTTGGTGGGGAGGTTGGCTGTGCTTTATGTGTTACTGACACAGATGAGTAATTTTCGAGCAATTATCCACATATGTTAAAGATGTGAATTAACAGTAGCTTGCCTTATATCCTTCTTGTTCACTCATGGTTGTAGATGGAATCCTGTAATGTCAATCTGTTTCATTCATAAGTAGCAAGTACAGTTTTGCACCTTAAAAAAATGTAATTTAGTGTGGGTCAAATAAACACACACAGCCAAAGAAAATAATATTCTTAAGAAAACCAGTATTCTTCCTTTGTTTATAGATTGGCCTAATATGGTTTGAAATTTGTGACATTGGATTTCTGTCCTATAAAAGTGACCTTCAATTATAGAGGTTTAACACACGCCTGTCTTTTGACCCACTATGTTTTTAATTTATTGTCACTTCTGATTCCACTATGTCTAAGTGAGGGTCTGATCTATTTATGATTCCTGTAAGCTGTCCTCAGGGAAAATGTAGCGAACCAGGGAAATAAATAGATTGTTTTGTTTGGAAGGATTCTTAGCCAGATTGAACCATGCACTGTAGGCTCTTGGGTGGGCGTGTTAGAAGCTCACTAAGAATGCTTTTAGGTAATGGCTACATGGGATGTAACTCCCACTACATGAAGCCAGAGATGGAAAAGATCATCCACAGAGCAAAGGTGGTGCCTCTAAAGGTAGTGTTCTCCTGCAGTCTTAAACATACTTGTACAGACACCATTTAAGTAACAGAAATCTAGGTCTCACTAGTAAGCTGTGACAAAAGACTGCGAACAGTGGTGCTGTTTGATCCAATAGGTGTATGTGTGGAAGGGGAGGGAACATGCCAGGTAGTTTCTTTCCACTTTAAGCGATTGTCATCTTCTCACTGCTTTAGAAGAGTGTGGCAACTCTACTGGCAAACTGTCGTCACGAGAGTCCCTTTACTCAAAGGAGCACATATTAATCTTGAAAGTTCAAAGGGAGATTTTAGCCACGTAGGTATCTTGCCTCTATCCACTGCTGTAACAGGCTGTCACCTGATATGCAGAGCATTCCTACCCTGAAGGTGAGGCTCTGCAATATTGCATGCTGAGGGACATTTATTAATACTCCATAACAATGAGCAGGAAGAAAACAGCTATATACTTCTGTGACTGTTACCAGACTGTTTTCTGGTTTTGTACCTCTCTGGCCTATGGAACATTTACAAGTACCCGTTTTGGTATAGTCTTCTTGGAAATAGTGATTAATGCTTCGGGAAAAAGCTCTCAACAATTAATTGTTTTGCAGATTGGGTTCTTGTGGGTTTTCTTTTGTTGTTTTTTTTTTTTTTTTTTGTAACACCTCACCCAGAAAGACTCCAAAGGGAGTCTGAGGCATAATTGCCGTAGGGTAAATTTCTAATCCACTGAAAATCAAGCCTTCCAACAGCAGCCTTTCATAGTACTTAAGAAAAAACAAAGCAGGTTGTGTGTCCATTGACTGTGATAACCCTGTCCTAAGACAGACTTATTGGATGTTGTAAGCCAGTCTGTGCAGCAATCGCTTTATTAGTCCTCCCAGACTGGCTCTCACAGAAGCTTTTATCGAGATCTGTGCAGCTGATGTGTTCCTGGATGATGATCAGAGAAAGCTGCTTCTTTGCCATCATGCAGGACATTTTGCAGCACAGGAAATTCTTGATGAAGCTGATATATTGAGACAATGTGAGAAACTGGAAAGCATTTTCTTCCTGGGAAGCCAGCAATAAATTCAGATAGTAGCAGCATCAGTGCCAGCTCCACTAAAATATTGTTTTCTTGTTACAATCTGGCCTGCTCTTCACTTTTCACAGATAAATGTGGCAATGATGTTTCCATAGATAGAACTGTAGAATAGTTGAGGATGGAAGGCATCTTTGGAGAGTGTCTAGTCCAACCCCTCTGATTAAAGTGGTGTTGATTAAAGTTAACTTCCCAGGATTGTGTCCAGTTAGGCTTTGAATAGCTCCAGGGGTGGAGACTCTGCAGCCTCCCTGGGCAAACCTAGTCCAGTGTTCAACCACCTTCACAGGACAAAAGCACTTTTAATGTTTAAGTGGAATTTCTTGTATTTCACTTTTTGTGGGGCTTATTGCCTCTTGTCATGTCAGTGGGCACCACTGAGAAGAATCTGGCTCCCTCATCTTTATTCCCCCATCAGTCATTTATACACATTGATAAGATCCCTCTGAGCCTTCTCTTCTCCAGGCTAAATGATCCCAGCTATCTCAGCCTTTCCCTGAAAAGTGTTCCAGTCCCTTAAGCATCTTTGTGACCATTTGCTGAGCTCAGGCCAGTAAGTCCATGGCTGCTTTGTACTGGGGAGCCCAGAACAGGACTCAGCACCCAGATGTAGTCTCACCAGGGTTGAGCAAAGGATCACCTCACTTGACCTGCTGGCAATGCTTTTCCTAAGCAGCCCAAGGAGCTGTTGGCTTTCTTGGCATCAAGGACACATTGAGAGACACATGAATTTATTGTCTCAGGTTTGCTTGTTGGTTTTTTTCCTTTGTTTTGTTTTTCCGCAAAGCTGCTTCCCAGCTGGTCAGTCTCTAGCCTGTACTCTAGATGCAGGACTTGGATTTCCCCTTGAAGTTCATGAGATTATTAATGAGTCACTTTTCTAGTCTTTTGAGGTCCCTGTGAACAGTAGCACAACCATCTGGTGTGTCAACCATTCCTCCTAGTTTTGTAACATCTGCAAAGCTGTTGAGGGTGTGCGCTCTCCCCTCATCCAGGTTATTAATGAAAACATATTGGCCCTGGGGGTATATCAAAGATTATTGCCTCCAGCTGGGCTTCATGCTGCTGATCCCAACCCGTGAAGATTAACAGTTTAGCCAGTTTCCAGTCCACCTCACTGTATGCTTACCTAGTCAGTACTTCATCATTTTGTCACTGAGTATGTTGCAGTGTTGAAAGCCTTGCTGAAGTTGACGTAGACAACATCCACTGCTCTCCCCTCATTCATCAAGCCAGTTATCTCATAGTAGAAGGCTGTAAAGTTCCTCAGGCATGATTTATCCATCATAAACCCATGCATCTCTACTCCCAATCTTCCTGTCCTTAATGTATTTTGAAAAGGCTTCCAGGATTATTTGTTCTGTTGCCCTCTGTTACCTTCCTCCAGTACTTTCTTTGAGGTGAGGCTGACCGGCCTGTTGTTCTTTTCGTTCTCCTTGAAGATAGGAATGACATTTGCTTTCTTCTAGTCCTCAGGAACCTTTCCTGATCACTATATAATGATAACCTTTCAAAGATAATTCTGAGTGGCCTCCCCATAACGTTGGCCAGCTCTCTCAGCACCTTCTTGCATCTCATCAGGATCCCGTGGACTGGTGCCTGTCTGATCTGTTTAAATGTCCCCTAATTTAATGCTCCTCAGCTGAGGGGAAGGTTTCCTTGCTCCAGACTTCCCCAAATGACCTCAAGGACCTGGGAATTCTGAAGGCAAGTGTTACCAGTAAAGACTGAGGCAAAGAAGGCATTGAGTCCCTCAGCCTTCTCCATGTCGTTTGTCACCAGGTCCTCTGTCCCACTCAGCGGCAAGCTTAATCTTTCCCTACTCCTGCTTTTGCTGGCGATCCACCTGTGGAAACCTTTCTTGTCCTTAATGCTCCTCGTTAGATTCAACTGCAGATAGGCTTTGGCATTCCTAATACCATCCTCCGTATTTTTTGGGGGGTAACCTGATACTGTTTCCACATCTTGTACACTTCCTTTTTATCTTTGAATTTAGTCAGAAGCTCCTGATTCATCCACACAGGCCACCTTCCACACTTGCTAGATTTCCTGCTTTTCGGGGTGGACCTTTCTTTGGTTGGGAGGTGATTCTTGAACATCAGCCAGCTCTCTGGGACCCTCTTCTGGTCAGGATTATATCAAGCAGGCCAAAGGCTGTTCTCCTGATGTCCTGGGTTGTCGTTCAGCTTTTTGCCTTGTTCCTTCACCTCAGAATTCTGAACTCCACCATGTCGTGGTCACTGCAGCCAAGGCTGCCACTTACCTTCACATTCCTGACCAGTTCTTCCTTTTTTGTAAGAATTGGGTCCAGTGGAGCATGTGCGCTCTTTGGGTCCTTAATTACCTGTGTTAGGAGGTGGTCACTGATGCACTTTCAGAAATCGCATGGATTGCTTGTGTCTTACTGTGTTGTCCCTCCAGTAGATGCTGGGGTGGCTAAAGTTCCTGATGAGGACCAGGGTCAGTGAACATGATACTTCTTCCAGTTGTCTGAAGAGGGCCTCATTATCTTCCCAATCAGTCGGTCTGTAGCAGACATCCACCACAACATCATCCATGCTGGTCTGCCCTCTACTCCTGACCTGTAAGGGCTCATCATCTATCAACCATCCTGGCTGATCATCCATCCCAAGGCAGAACGCCATGTGTTCCCACTGAAGTGGCAACTCACTCTCCTTGCTGCCTTGGCCTGTGCTTCCCAAAGAGCCTGCGTCCATCCCTTGCAGCATTTCAGTTGTGCATGCTATCTTGCTATGTCTCTGTGATCCCAATGAGATCATAGCCCTGTAACTGCATGCAGATCTCGACTTCTTCCTGTTCCCACATGTTCCTCATGCTGCATGTGTTAGTGTGCAGGCACTTCAGAGAGGCACCTGCCTATACGGACTTCCCAGAAGGGGTATGAGAGCTTTCCCTATAATGCTGCTGTCCTGTAGGTACTTCTGAGTTCATGTACATATGCTTGGGGTGACCCCACTTCAGCCCTGTTTTAGAGAATCATGGACTTTAATTTAATGTATCTTTGCCTTCTTGCTCTCTTTCTGTTTTCCTCCCTGTTCCTTTCTCTTATTTCTTAGCTGGAAAGATGTCAATAACCATCTAAAGGCTGTGAGGCAGGAGGGTGGGGAAAAATGTCATCCCTTGTGATAGGTCCTTACCTTAAAGTTTGTTCCACGCTGAAATCTTTGTATTTAGGCTTGAAATAACGTTTTTTTTTTTTCCCCCGAAGCATTTTCTGATTTTAATAGCAACTATATCTACTCATCCCCAGTGTAAGTATTCAAAACCTCATTAAGTCCCAAATAAAGTAAGTTTTCACAAGCTGGTATTTGAAGACTGATGTACCATTTGATAGAAGCTATTTATATTGCATCCTTGTTATCGAGCAGGTTAGTAGACTGTCTTTACAGGGACTGTTTGCAGAGATCTTGATTTCTTTCAGAGGTTTAAATGCTTGACCAACAGAAATATGGTAGGAATAAAAGAATTTCTACTGGGCTTGATTTTTAAGGCTGTGTGTGCTGGCAGCACTGACTGAACTTACCTTCTTGTTTGTGTGCCATAAAGGTCCTAGAGAGCCAAGACAAAACCAATACATTTCTGGAAAGGGACCAGGAACTTCTTAGGACAGAGTTCTGGCAGGAAAGATAAGCTTGGGAAAAGTCAGCATGAGAACATTGTTCTGTTACTTGCTCTCACTTTTTTTTTTAAAAAATGAAACTTTTTTTGCATGTTCTCACATATGACATTAATGTGTCATCAAATGTCTCTGAACTGGAAATATTCAATGATGTTTTGAGCATTAGTGGTGTTAAAAGGCAGGTGGCAATATTATATTGTTTTCTGAGTGATTTTGTGAAGCAGCGAGACTTGTTTTTAAGTAATATATAACTTCTGTTCTAACGTCTGTTATAACTTCTGTTCTATAATTACAACATGCAATGAGATTATATTTTGAAGAATTGTGAAATAGTGGAAACTTGTTATCCAGTTAGAGGCAAACTTTCAAATGAGTTAATATTTCCCCCATTCCTCTTATTTGCAGGAGACAGCTGCAATCACTGGATGCATTATAGTGATGCCACTAAAACCAGAAGCGGATGGGCCAAAGAATTATTAAATGAATTCAAAAGCAATGTTGAATTGCTTAAGCAGGCTGTGAAGGACCAGGTCGTAGATTCTCCTCCCAAATCGCCACCTGCTGTATCTCCTCAGAACCTACAAACAGGTACTTTGTATCGCTAATGCTCTAATACCATGAAATGTTAAAAATATTCTGAAAAAGCCTGTTCTTTTCAATGATTCCATCACTATTCTTTCCTACAGGCAAGGAACAGATACCGAAAGGAACATCTAGGGCTTCCTCTGTATCTTCCCAACAACCAAAGGGCAAACTGATGTCTAGTCCTATTGTGGTTAGACTTGCAGATTTCAATATATATCAGGTACATTTCCTCAAGTTAGTAAAATTGGGGCTACTTTGCCCTTGACTGTTCCATAACTGTGGTTTTTAAGGGACAATTTCGAAGCCCACTGAAATTAATAGAAGTCTTTTCATTACACTTTTATGAGCCTGCTTCTGCTTTGTTAAAATTGGTGGATGTTTTCTTATTGACTTTATATTGGATCCAAAACGTAATTGTGATAGGGTATCATCTAAGTTCTACTGTTCCCCAAATCCTGACATTTGAATTTCATCTTTTCATTGTACTATGTTAGCTACCAAATATTTTAATATGGTTTTGTATGTCATGCTTTTCTTGTTATCTTTTTCAAAGCACTTTTTTAAAAATGTTCAATTAAGAGTTTTAAAAATTTTTCTCAGCCCCTCCCTCCCCCAGTGATATTTTGAGTAGACACTTTAATCTTTCTCTTCTTCTCCCTTGTCCTCCCCGTCCCCCAGTTTGTTTGAGTGAGTAGTTTTAGTTGCTGCTTGTGGTCCAGATGCAGTCTTTGGTGCAGGTAGGAGGGAACTGGAACAGAGTAGTATATCTCTAAGGCAGAGTGATAGTGTTATAGGAGGATCTACTCTAAATTTTAGGTCCTAACAAAAATGCTTAGTGTGTGCCCTTAGTCACTGTGACTTCTACTTGCTCTTGTTCCAATTTTCAATGCTTTTTTGTCGTATCACCTCTGGTAGAGTAGGAGGTTGCAGCTTGCTGTCAGGAGCCTTCGTCTGGGTTTAAAGTGGGTTTGTAATACCGTTTTGTACTGTTGGTGTTTTCATTTGCCTTCTAATCTTCAGATGCTTGTCTCCTCCTCCCTACACAAATACATTTTCAGTTTTTTAACTTGTCATTGTTTCTATACATTTTACAAAAAGCTATTTTTCTAAATAGATACGTTATTACTTGAATTTTTGTGTGTCTTAATACAAAGATGTTTGCAGCTTGAAAACAGCTACATAGAGTGAAAGCAGGCTTATAAAGGTTATATACTTGTTATTTCCAGTGAAATTAATACAAGTAAATGTCTTCAGTATCAGTAAATTGGCTAATTTCAAACTAGCAGTCTGACCTGTGAAGTGTTGGATAAAAGAGCTTTGTTTTGACAACGTCCTTTTTAAACTAGGATATGTTCCAAGAAATTTAAGGTTCAATATATATCAAAAGGTGACCTCTTTCTTGTTTCATAATTTACATTGGAAGGAAACAGAAATGGAGGATTACTGTTCTGTAGTGTCTTGATTCTGCTGTGAAGTAGACCTACGGGCATAGCCAAGCATACATTTCTCTGCCAGGTGCGTGCTGAACACCTTGCTTAGCAGTATACAGTTGAGAGCTGGCCCACGTACTGGAATCGGTCCTTATGACAGTACAAGGACTTCCTAACACTTGTGTAATAAATTTATCTAGCCTGTGTGTCCCTTATCTAGATATGGGATCTTGGGCAGACGGTATACAAATATACCAAGTCCTAGCATAGTTGCTTATACAGGAGCTGTAGTGTTTGCAATGAAGATATCGGGCCATTCTAGGCTTTTACCGAACACCTTTGAAAGTGACCTGCTGCCTCCTACCTCACATGAAGGACAGGGGTCTGGTATCACAGGTTTTTTGTGAAACTATTCTATGCAGATTGCTTCTACTACAAGGCAACTAGGTTTTTTTCATTGTCAGCACGTTGTGTAGTTGGGGATCTACATCTGAGAGCAGTGAATGTTACCCTACTAGGGGCAGTGCCTTGCAATTACAAATGCTTAATGATTCATAAAAATGTAATGTACTAATGAAATTAATCTTTTATCTTCTACAGGTTTCAACAGCAGACCAGTGTCGTTCTTCCCCTAAAGCTCTGATCTCTTGCAATAAAAAGTCACTTTATCTTCCACCAGAAATGCCAGCTATTCATATTGAATTCACTGAATATTACTACCCAGATGGAAAGGACTTTCCAAGTAAGACTTTTTTTTTTTGTACCGAACCATAAATTTTATGTGTTACTTTCACCTTATGAAGCTTAATACTGATTCCAGGTTGACAACTGGAAAGAGGTAATGGCTTTCTGAAATGGAAAGAACACAACACTGCTCCATTTCCACAGTGCTTGCTCCTGGCAAACTCTGATAAATACTGTGGGTTTTTTTATAAATGTGGTTTTTAAGTCTGAAAACACTCAACAGCATTTTTACTGACACAGAAATTGTTCATTCTTTTAACATATGTATTGTTTCTGCAGTTTCACTGGCTACATAAAACAACTCAGTGGCTACTAAAAGAACTCAAACTATTGCAGTAGCGTCTAAGATGCAGTGAAGATTTGCTGGAGTTACTTTAATAAGTTATGGGGCTGGCCCTGTTTTATACACAGAAATGTCAGTGGATTTCTTGTGGGTGGGACTTGAGGACAGCAAATCTCCTTGGTCCTGCCCTTCCCCTGTAATGAGGACATTCTACCCCTCTCATCAGACTTCATTCTATTCTAGTATTAGCTTTTCTATTCAAAAGTTCAGTTACTTGTTTGGAGTGAGAGAAAGAAGCATCGCTTTAGGTATCCTCTAACAATGTGTTCTTCCTTGGGACCAAAGGAGTGGGTTTCCATTCTTTCTCTGATGTAAAATACTGGTGAAAATGGAGGTTTGCACTTTTTTTTTTAACCAACCAAACAAAAACCCCCTAAACATTTTACTTATTCTCACGATTTTGTTTTGTTTTCTCTTTTAGTTCCATGTCCAAATTTGTATGGCCAGCTGAATGCTTTACAGTTCACCCTGGATGAGAGAAGTATTCTTTGGCTAAATCAGTTTGTGTTGGATTTGAAGCAGAGTCTTATTCAGTTCATGGCCATGTACAAGTTAAATGACAATTCAAAATCAGACGAACATGTTGATGTAAGAGTTGATGGACTAATGTTAAAGGTACGCAGTCATTGAGGAGGGGTTTTGTGGCTCCTTGGAAGAAACGATGTTTGTCTCTTATTTTGAAAAGCTGTTAGCAAAGCAGCTTGAGGAATAAATGGACATATAAAGGAACAAACAACCCACGCGATAAGCAACACTGCTCTGGAAAACTGTGCAGAATATGATGGTTTGAAGACAGACATCTGTTTTCCGTACTACTTCATGTATGTCCTAGGGGTATTGAAGACCTGAATGGGAGTATTAAATTATTTGACTGTGTTTGGTGAAGCTGACATGGCAGAAGAAAAAAATTGAGTGCTGAAGTAAAAATAACTAGCAAAAAATTAATAGTTGCACTCTATATCGTGCAAGGGCCTTCCCTTGTTCTTTTGCTTGTAGTATATCAAAACTCTTTCGTCTTGTTAGTGAATGCCTGGGGTAAAGAAAGCAGTTCATCTGAAGGTCTATTTCCAAATATCTCCAAAACCCATTCTCACCGTTTTCTGTTTCACACTGGCCCTTGGCTGTAGTTCAGGTACACAAGTTCTCTATAGGTTTATTCCAGAGGAGTGACGCTTGTTAATGCAGCTGAACATCAGAGTTTTGCTTACCTTGTGTTCTCCTTCTTTGGAGGAGAAGGATTATTGAGCAGACAATTCCACCCCCACCATTTTCATCAGGCATTGGCTTCCAAGGTTCAGAGGTGAACAAAACAATGTGTCTTTTCAATGGTGCCCACAGGAGTCCTAAAAAGTCAGTGTATGGAGAGATGGTTATCTTCCTAAAGCTGTTGGTGCATATTTAATGGAACTTTAAAAGGACATGTTTTGTACTGAATGAAAACAATTGAGAGCTAACAACCAGGCAGCTACAAATATGGGCTGATTTAATATTGAATTGCTATAAGTGGGTAACCCACTAATCTAAGAGAAGATAAAAGTATTCTTAAATCCCTCAAACCTTGATTCATATTAATGATTTCATCACTGTATTAACGGCATTATTTTTATTCTAGCAAATGAATATTTTATTATTGGTGTGCTTGATGTTTACATATCATATAGTTAGTTATTATGTAGTTACATATTTGGTTATTTTGTTCTGAGTCCTTTCGTTTACATGAAGAAGCTTCATCACTCCTATCTTTTAAGTGTCTTTAAGATTACTTTTTTACTCTGATCTTTCTAGATCCAGCATGAAGATGTTGTGACAGAAGGTAGTCTGTCTGATACTAGCAAAACTAGCATGGGCAAGGTCCATGTTAACAACATCAGATAAAGGATTTGGCATAAAATATATATTTCCTTTAAAACTTGCACTAAAGATATCCTAGTTAAATTCAATCCAGTAGACTGAACTACTTTGTTTTTTAGAAGTTGGAGTATATTTTTATTTCTGTGAAGGAAAATTGTTTATGTTTACCAGATAATGGTCATAAAAACCTATTCAGTATGCTGCAATGTTAAGAATATTAGCTGTGTTAGAACATTTGATTTTTTCCTTGTGTCTTAACATGGAAATAAAATACTGTAGTACTCAGTGTAGTGATAAACCCTATTTGACAAATCAGATTAGAAAACAGAAAACTATAATTTGGAGTTCAAAGTTTAAATATTTGGAACAATTGAAGAAGCTTTCTGGCAAGCTGTTTCTGAGTTGAAGAAATGAGACACTTCAGCCTAACATAGCTGACTGAAACATAAATCCTTCAGATAAGAAACGCCGGTGACCCTTATGTTTTTGTACAAGCATCAGGTTTAGATGCCACAGCATCCTTCTTAAAAATGAGAGGAAACACAAATGATAATCTGTGAGCCTGACTTATCCTTGTTCTGTGTTAGTGTACTTGAATTCTCATAAAATCATAATTATATTCCTTTATTTTAGCTGTCATGGCTATTATGTTGTTTGTTTAATTGTATACCTTCTTAATCCACATATTTCTAACTAGACAAAATATATTTCTGTCTTGTAGTTCATCATCCCATCTGAAAACAAACCTGAAATTCATAAAGATCAACCTCGTGCACTTTCCATTCAAAGTTCAGAGATGATTGCTACAAATACAAGATACTCGCCAAACTGCAGACACTCTGATCTAGAAGCTTTGTTTCAGAACTTCAAAGACTGTGAATTTTTCAGTAGAACTTTCACCACTTTTCCTAAATCCCAGAAGAATTTTAATCTTTTGCATCCAATCTTCCAGAGACATGCTCATGAACAAGATACTAAAATGCATGATGTTTATAAAGGTTATATCATCCCAAAACTGAATAAATATGCATTGAAGACTTCTGCAGCTACTGATGTTTGGGCCTTGCATTTTTCCCAGTTTTGGATAGATTATGAAGGAACGAAAAGTGGGAAAGGCCGACCAATAAGCTTTGTGGACTCGTTCCCACTTTCACTTTGGATTTGCCAGCCAGTAAGATTTGCAAAGTCACAAAAAGAGCTTTTATCACATAATAAGACAGCTTTAAACATTCCAAAAAGTGAATCTATTGATCTTGCTAATAGACTGCAGCGTAAAAAACTTTTAAAGGAGTATTACAGCAGTGAGACGGAGCCCTTGACCAATGGCATTCAAATGTCAGACACTTCAGGAGTGCTTTCGGAAGGCTCTTCCTCTGATGCAGATGTACATGTTCTTGTCCACGTTCAAAAACATGTAAGCGTGCAGGTCAATCATTACCAGTATCTTTTTTTGCTGTTTCTCCATGAATCCCTTGTATTGCTCCTGGAAAACTTAAGGAATGATGTAGAAGCAGTGACAGGAAAACCGGCAAAGCAAACAGATGTCTGCATTGGGATCCTACTGAAAAGTGCAGAACTAGCCTTACTACTCCATCCAGTGACTCAGGGAAACCCTTGTAAGTCTCCAGCTGCGGAAGAAGGAAGCCCCATGGCATCAACACTCTCCCCTTTGGGAAATGGGGAAGCTCTTACTTCGGAGAGTAAATTAGTTGGCAATAAGATAGTGCAAGCTGGTATTACTAATTTTGATTATGTAAATGACTGCAAGCCTCTGAATGCTGAAGTTAATAAAGGAGTTTTAATAGATCCTCTTTTGTTTAAATCAGACAGTAATATGGATTTTCAGAAAGGAGCGTCATTTTCAGATGATGCATCAGATAAAGGTTTGGGAGATACGAGTGAAGGAGGAAGCAGTGGACTTTTTAGTAGAAGTGATTCAGAGGAGGTCTGTGGACCTCTGAGTGAGAAAAGTAGCTTGCATCCTAGGGACTCAGTGTCCATTTTAAATAAGAGGGAAGATTCTACTGAATTTTTCATTGATAAAGAGGATGACAAAAACATACTTTCAGTTAAGTTAAATGAACAGGAAGACGCAACTGAAGGCTGCCCTAACCAAGTCACTGACTTGGAAACAGAAACTGCCTTAGAATCTGAAGAGCTTGAAATGAACAAAGTGACTTCAGTTAGAACGGTTGCACCCCAGTCTTCATCAAGGTATAGCAGACTTAATACTAAATCTGTTTTCCTACTACTTGAAAATATTTATCAATCTTGTTGGCCACATACTTTTAGTAATGGTCAGCGGAAGTGAACATCTAGTAGATGAAAATTTCAGAAGTATAGAAGGTTATAAGAGATGCAGTATCCCACATGAAAGCTAAAATGAGCTGTTAATTGATTTAACCTATTTACTTCAGTTTTAAATGTTATAAAATATGTATTGAGAAAAATATTGACACAAATATCTACAGGAATGCTTATCTCTTTCTTGTCAAGGGATGATTGCATAATCAGATTTTTTTTCTTTTATATCTCACCTGGTTTAGATAATTTTTTAATGTAATATCTATGTAATTCCTTTCATTTGAAATAATAATTTGCTAATCTCTTTATGTTTAAAAAGTGCAAAGCCTAAGGAACGCTGCCCATCCAACCTCCCTGCATTCTCTGTTTCTTACAAGAATATGAAGAGAAGTCCGTCGCAGGTCTCTCTGGATACTATTTCTATTGACAGTATGATGCTAGAGGATCATTTGATAGAGAGTGATGGAAGTGACAGCCAAAGCTTTCTGGAGAAAGGTAAGCAGGTGGAACAAAATATTTTTAAGCAATACGTGAAAATGTTGTTAGCTACTAAAATAATACTGAAAAGGATGTGGTGCAGCAAATCCTAGATACTTTACAGCACTATTTCTGTTAGTTTCTGCAGTCAGTGATATCAGGTACATTCACAGCACATCATTTCAAGGGAAAGCAATAAGGTGTGCTACTTAAGCAGCGCTACTTAATTAAACACTACTTAATTTTCCTCTCTTGAGGAGAGTAAAAGCACTGCAGTGCTGTGTAACTCTGATTTAAGTGGAACTGTTCCTTGCTTTTCTTAAAAGCTGTTGCTTTGGCTGTAAGTGTTTATAGGTTTGTACCCTGAATCAGTGTTAGCCTGAAGTGGTAAAGAAGCTTTGATTTTAAAACTAGATGAAGAAGAAATGGATTTTCACTAATACTCACCATGCTAATTACCAGGCAGATAGATTTGGTTGTCTCCTTGCAGCTTGTTCTGTATGGAGCAGTTCCTAGATATTGACTGTCTAACAGCAGGTATTTGTCCAATTTTTGCTCATCTGTGCGTGAGCATTTGCTTCTGATCTGCCAGAGGAGTTCAGGCATACGGTAATTTTGTCTATGTAGCGTGTAGTATTGTGGACTTACGCAAACGTAATGATGTAGTAGCTGTCTGGCAAAACTGATTAAATAATTTTCTGATGTCGGGAAATACGATAAGAAGACTTTATTGGTGCCTCTTTTCTGATAAAGTCTACTTTGAATAAAGAATGACATCTTTTTCTGTAGGATTTCTTTTCAGTCTGGACCAATAATGAGAAGAATGCTTCACTTGCAAACCTGTTATATATTTGGATTGTAGGAGTATTCTTGCATTTGCTTATGTGGGAGTATACCATAAAATACATTTTCCATTTTAAATAACCTTTATATGATTTTTTATTATTATTTTTGCTTGTTAACCAAAATTTAACTGTGAGTTAAGTCTGCATGCTTTCTAGTTGTCAAGGAAACTCTACCATGATCACTCTAACGAAAAAATATATAGCTTCTTTCTCTAAACATAAAACAGCAAACATTTGCTCTGATGGCACTGTGCAGTCTTAGATACATGGCTTGAAATCTTCAACCTTTTTTTCTGCTGGATCAGTTTTATATTTGGAAGACTTAAAAACAATTTTTTAAATAATGCATGTAGAGTGCCATTTTGGTTTTGTCACTATAGCTTGCCTTACTTGCATAGCATCTAGAACTTTGAACTCTCTGTAAGAGAAATGGATTTGGCAGTTCAATCATAAATATTTGCTTAATAAGCCATTCAACTCATCTAAGAAATGAGTTAATGCATTCATACCATAACAGACACTGACATTATTCTTAATTTAGGAGTGATTGAGGTTATGCTATGCTAACTTTGCGTTTTTTCTGATGTATATGTGGAAGGTATTACAGCCACAAACTATCAAAGCCCATCAGAAAATGCCCATGAAGGAGGCACAGTGATTGAAAATTGTGATGGGTCATCTCCAGATGCCATGAGCGCTGCTTCAGAGAATGCCCATGAGACTAGTGAAGAAATGGTAATACTATTGAATTGCATTAGAATACATGCTTCAGTAAATTAAACCTTAAAATAGAGCTAAAATAAATGCTTTTAGAGCTGATTTTTTCAAGTAGTTTGGGGAGCTTTTGTTAATGCATTAGGTAAGCCTATAGATTTAGTGGACTTGTATGAAGTACAAATGAAGATTATAATCCAAGTTACACTGAGCATCCTCTGTCTTTATCTCCTTTCTAGCCATTGTTGATAAATGACAATAGTCACTTAAGCAGAAATATTTTCTGACATTTTTTAGTACATAGCAATATTTTGTAATATCATGTTCTTTTATGCTCTGTTGAATATGATATTTAAAATGAGCTTTTTAACATCATCAGGTATAGATAAAAGAAAGCACTGTAACTCTGACATGTCTTATATGGAGATGTTGTGCTTATATTTGCAGATAACTACAGAATGCTACCGATGCTGAGGAAACAACTGCCCTACTGGGTCAGATCAGAGATGGCTCTTGTCCAAGATTATGTCAGGACAGTGCCCAGTATTTAGAGAAGATTATAAGAATAGTGTAGAGAGAGATTCCCTCCCTGAGACACCATGCAGGGTCCTGCTTTTTCCATCTGCTTATCTACTTATTCCTTGCTGATCTTTGTTCTAATCAATGCTTCTTAAATTATATTCTTGTATCAGTTAAGGTCATGAACTGGAAACCTAAGACTATATGGGTCCAAAGAAAGACAGTGAATTTCCTGAAATCTATTGTGTGCCTGCTGACGTATTTTCCTTTTTAGTAATGTTAGTCATGTAGTCCTACCTTTGCTTTAAAATATTTGTGGATCACCTTCATTTTTAAAACAATGAAAAAAAGCAGCTCACTTAAATGATTGGTTCCTTTTAAAATAAATTTTCAATCACCTGTGCATATAGGTAATATGGAAAACCCAGAATTCATTGATTGTCATGCAAATGTATGTTAGTGTATTTTTTCCTACTTGTAGAATATAACTAAAAAGTCATTAGAAAAATGAGCCCAAAATCGTACCAATGATGACAGACAGACATCTCCTGTTACCAAAGCTGACTTTTGAAACTGTCTGCTATTGTTTTTGAAAGATACTGCAATCCAATAATCAGAGAAAAAGGGCTGGCTATTGTGCAGATAGCCAAAATTCAGTAGCCTGCCCTGGTTCTCTAACCTAGTGTGATTCAGCCCTGCAGATGCTTGGTTGTGCTTATGATATGCATGAAGTTGAATGCAGCCTTAGAAAATTGCAGGTGTCACATAGGTCCCAAGCTTCTTTGTCAGGGTGGGGAAAGTCTGTCTCACTTCCATGGCTTTTCTGGCCAATTCTGAATTGGTATTAGTGGGTTATAAATAAAAGTGCCTGTCTTTGGACAGACAATTGAGCAACCCGTTGTCAAGCCAATGGGTGCAAAAAGAAAAGAAGAAGAAATGAGGAAAATTTGTGCTTTCCTATGAGCAAGGGTTATGGATACAGAGATTCTCTTCTGGGGGAAAAGATTTAGACAGAACTTAAAAAAAACCAACAAACAAACCCACTGTAAATTCAATTTATAATCTCATTGTTTTGTCTTGATTTTGTTGACAGATGTCTGTTGTGGTTTTCCAAATATTTGGTGTTAATGGTGAAATTGACATCAGAGGTGAAGACACAGAAATATGCCTACAGGTCAACCAAGTGGTACCAAATCAACTGGGAAATATCAGTGTTCGACACTATCTTTGCAACAGAACTGTGGGTAAGAACTAACAATGAGATCTCAGTGTTATGCAATTGGGGTGGGAAACGTTTGTTCTAAGTCAATAAAAACACTGCATTAGCCTTAAAGCACAAAAACAGTTTTATATTAGTACAATAGCATCCTTTTTATGCTGGTTTACAATATCTACTCTGATCTCTTTCCTAATTGATGTACATTGAAAGGGAAGGAAATAAAAATGGAACCATTTTTTACAGGGTTAAAAAAAAAAGGCATTGCATTGAATTCTGGTCATTAGTTTGCCTTTTTTAAATCAAACAAGTTGCATTACATTATGTTATTGTTTTATGAAGACGGTACTCCCTTACTGCTCTAACGATACTTTGCATAAATGTACCTTGGTGTGAAGGGCTGTTTCTTTTTTTTTGAGAGCTGTTTCTCTAGGTTAAATTAACACCCACAATTTAAACAGATTTATAATCTGTGGTTTAAGAGAAGTTAAAAATTGATTCTGTATCAGGAAAGATGAGCTACAAGGACAGCCTTTCCTCCCCCCTTTTTTTTTTTAAAAAAGCTTGATAGGAACAGAGGGTGTAGTTTCATGCCAGATATTTGCACAACTAGATCAACCAGTGTATTGTCAGAGCTGTTCTTGGGCTTGAGTGCATGTATGTTCTCTGCCAGAAAACCTAGCTCACATACTGTGAGGTTTTTTTCTTGGCGTGATGTATTGGCATGCCACTTCATGTCACAGTTTGCTTTGCCCCCCTCTGCCAGCCTTCCACATGGATTGCTGGATGGGAGCTCTGTTGCGCTGTAGGGTTTTTGGGGCAGATCCCTGAAGCACCTGCTTCTGGTTCATCTCCTTTCCCAGGAAACAGCTATAGCAGCAGCTGTTGGCTGCCATTTATTTCCAGCCTTCCAACAGCATGGATTTTCTTCCGGAAGTTGTGCTTGGTGGTAGAGCCTCAGATGCCCTAGCTAAAGAACCCATTTAATGGTGAGCTGAGCAGTTGCTGGCACCTGCTGCCTGAGCAGCTGTTGTATGATGTTGCAGTTGTATTCAGGCATCTGAAGGCAAGAGGGAGGTCCAGCAGGGAAGACTCATGGCTAAACTTCAGTTTATACAGCAGGCAAACTGATTTCCGGTTATCTGTCATATCCTCTGTAAAAGAAAGAGGGAGTAAATAGTAAGAACATGCCACCTTCCTGCTCTCATGTGGATCTGGTTCAGCTGATTGAGAGGCTTGTTCACTGGCTGATTATTTTATACACAAAAGGTTGTAATAGGATTGAAATTTCCAAATATTTCCACTCCATATCTCTTCCTTTCTCTTTCTGGTGGGTATCTGGATGGGTGGGCCAACAACACTTTTGTATATCACTGGTCACTCCCATTCTGTAATGTACGTCTCTTTCTCTCCACTGATCTTTTCTTCTCTCCACTCTAAGGCTGTGCTTTCTCTACCAAGTCAGGAATCTTCTACAGCCACTGCTGCTCCCCATCTCCCACACTTATTCTAATATAAAAACTAAGGGAGAAAAGAATTTTTTAAAAATTTAGAAGATCAAGGTTGGGGAAAAAACTTGAGAATTAGATCAAAAGAGACAATTTAAATGAATTAATGGTAACAAAATACAACTAAAAGAACCAGCGAGCAAAAGTGTAAGAAAATATCCCAATAAAAGCAACACCCCCGGCCCCGCAAGACCTTTAATAAAACTTACTCAAGTGCTAAATTAATAATTGTAACCACTAAACTGAGGAACCATGCAAAGCAATGAATAATCAAGTCGTCATTCTACTCTGCAAAGGTGTTCTGGATAAAAAATAACCATTTAAAACCTACTATACTGTTAATGTAGAAAAGGGAAAGTATGCCTAATAGCTGGAATACGTTTGAGGGCAGTGTGGCAGCTGTGCACTTCCCTGCAGGGCTGGCTGCAGGATGGATGCCTTCGTCAAATCTTGTCTGGCAGCAGTAACAAAAGAAGGGGGATGGAGTATGGCAAGAGATACTCTGGGAAGGACAGGGCTTTTACTGAGACCTTGTCATGCTTGGAGGAGAAGGGAACAGCAGTTCATAGCAGCTTCTGAATTGTTTAATGTAATTTTTACTCCATCCTCTCTTGACTGTGCCCCTTTCAGGTATCTGCAAGATAACCCAGATTGCCTTCATGGCTGAGACTGAATGTGTGGTATTTTCTGCTGTTTTTCTACACTTCGACAGATTCTTCCAGCATTGATGCAGGCGCTCTTTTGTGGTCTGGAAATACTATGGGCACATACTGCTTATTTCTTTCTCTGTATTTGTAGGAAGAATACAGATCCTTGAGGGAAACAAAGTTTCCCAAACCAATTGCAGAGACTTATTGGCCAGAGTGGTCATTATTCTCCCATCTGGAGAGTTGTCCTTCCTCTCCAGGACTGTTGGTAGCTAATTCTCTTCTGTCTGGACTAGAGCCACAAAAGGTACCTGATACTTGCAGTGGATTTTTTTGTTGTTTGTTAGTGGGGTTTTTTTATGGGTTGGTTGGTTTTGGTTTTTTTTGTTGTGTGTTGTTTTTTTTTTAGTGGGGTGATGTGAGATCTAGCACTTAAGCATTAAACGTTGGAAGGATTGAAGGATGGAGACATGGCTGTTAGTGTTGCGGAAACCTCTATTCACAGAGATAGCAAAGGGAGAGGTTCTGGTTCACAGCAGAGGCTGAAGATTCTCATGTTCATTTACAGTTCTTTCCATTGGTCTTTGTCAATCCAGATCAATGATACGTTCTACCCTGACTCTAGTGCCAATAGATATGTGCATATGCTCTGACTCTACTGCTGCACAATGTCATCCATGAGAACTGGGCACCATACAGAAAGAGGAACCTAATTAATCTACAGATAGGAAAGCAAATTAATTACCCTGCTGGGCTGCTGTAGCTCCAGGCAATGTCTGTTCATGATGACTGAAACTTGAAATTGCAGTTTTCAGACCTGTACTAGGTTCGGGCTGGGGCAGTATTAAGTAAATAAAGTTACTGCCTCTTGCTGTGTGTCTTGTCTGACTGCACTTGGTCTAGAACACTTGACTAGCCTGCATGTTTTTTGGGATGAATATAAAAAGTTAATTATCCTCACCCCTCCACTTTAACCCACTTCTTTTTTTTCTTTTTAAAATTGACATGTACAAAACAGGCACTGATACAGTTCCTCCTGACTGCTCAAAACCTTCTTCCCAGTACTCCTGTGGAGCTGTTTCCTGGAGATGGTGTGTTTAGTTATAGTTGGTATACATGAGCATTGCATGCATCTGTTTTCCTTAGTTTGGCTTCCTCTCAGAGGAAGCACGCTGTCCAAGAACATAGGTCTTAAACTTCTAGGCTTCATCTAGGCACCATATCAGCATCCCCACTAGGGATGTGGTCCACTTTTCCCGTTGTTAGGAACCTGGACAAAAGGCAGTTTTGCCCCAATGTCCTTTGTCTTCTTGTAGGTTCTCATTAGGCCCTTTGTGAGCCACTGCTTGAAGGTTCCAGAGGTATCTCAGAGTGATCCAGTCTGTAATTTTGAAAAATAATACATCATGTATTGCTTAAGAGGAACTGAACAGGTAACATTCCCCTACTACTTCCCAAGAGCAATCAGGAATTCCTCCTCGGTCCAGTGGAGAACTTGCTGTGACTGGTAACCAGCCATCGCTGGGGCTTGACTCTGGGTCTGTCTCTGGCCAGTGACATGACTACGTGCATGTGGTACTTCAAATTTGCAACCACAGAAAATCTGTATCTATCCATAAAGAAAGCTTATGCTCTATGATCCTACCTTGGAAAAGCTTTGAGAATCTAGAGATACCGATCCTGGGGACAAGAACTGGGGAGAATGCAAGAGGCAAAGACCTGTGGGATGCCAGTGGGCAGCCTTTGTAACTTCAGCATGGACACATTGCCTAATCTGCATAAATTCTATTCAGTCAAATCTAACATCCGAAGTTTTTGATTGAATCTGACCCAGCATAGTGTCAGTGTGACTTAGGGAATTGTCATCTTGTTTCTATGGTTTTGATGCGTGCTTCATCTGGCTTAGCTTATCAATAACCTGAATCCTTAAAAGTGAACAGTTGTTGCAGCATTGCAGTAGCTATTAACAATATATGTTCACATGCTACAAATGTCTTTTCTTTAGAAGGATACCCAAGTATATTTATAGAGATTTGACATATCAAAAAGCTTGTGTCTCGCAAATGTGATGTGATCAGCAGTGACGCCTTGTAAACTAGATGCATAATTTCAGAAGGAACGCTGATTCTGTAAAGTATGGTTTTCCTCTATATAAAGGCATCCAGGATAAGCTTTACTGAAGAGAAGCAATGTAACTTGCGGACCACCAGTGTATCGTGTTTTGCATTTGCAGTACATGTTGGATTATTCAGAGTAGGTGATCTCTGAAATGGAGGGGTAAAGTACGGTGCATTCGTAACAGTACGCGTGGTTACTTACCATGAGATAGTACACCGCAAAGGAGCCACCACAGAGGAAATGTGCACTTCACAGGATCACAGGGTAATTGAGGGTAGAGGAGTGGAGGCGATGTCAAGATGTCTCTAGTCCAGTCCTGTTCTTCTCAAATCAGGGGCAGCTCTGAGGTCAGGCCAGGTTGCTCAGGGCTCTATCCTGTCAAGTGTTGGAAAGGGCCTCCGAGGGCAGAGACTGCACAGCCTCTCTAGGAAACCTGCACCACTGCTTAATTTTCCTCATTCCTTGCGTACAGTTTGAAGCTTTCTTGTTGCAATTTGTGCTGTTGTCTGTCAACCTTCTGATGAGCACCACTGTGAAGAGCCTGGCTCTGTCTTCATAACCTCATTGTAGGTATTGGAAGGCTGCTAGTAGATTTCCCGTATGCCTTCTCTTCAGCTATCTGGTAATTGCTCATATATGCATAAGCAGAAATCAAGAATGGGAAACTAAAATAAACTGCATGTCAGTAATATGGGGAGAGGAGAAAGAATAGTATTAAAGAAACAAAAATAGAAAAAAGCAGTCTTACTTCATCTTTCAATTTAACTTTGTCCACTTCTCTTTTCCAGTTTCTTAGCTTGTAAACATTGGTCTTTCCTGAGGGAACCAGAGTTTAAACCAAGAGGCCTTTTTTTTTTTTGTTGTTCTCATTCTTTCAAATTTGTTTAACAGTTAGATGCTCTACTAATACAGATTGATGTAATTCAGTTGATTTTACTTGCGTTACTCTGATTTTTCAGCTATCTTTCAAGTTTCAGTGTTTGCTGCTTACATAATTACTGTGAATATTCTTTTTGTCATACAGATAATTTCTGTAGGTCAGCCATCATAGTGACCAAATGACTTAAGGATCTCGTGGGGTAATTATTTCTGGTGGTGAGCCCTCTTTTTTGTACAACAAATGGATGCTGGCTACCCCCCGCCACCCCCACTCCCCAATATCTGGTTACCTTAACTCTTTTATTTTATTTTATTTTTAGAACTGTTTAGTTGAATGTTGCAGTTAAAGATACTGAAACCAACAAGCAACTGCTAAGGGTTTTTTTAATGGTTCAAATCTACTGCTACCCAAATAATGGAAGCACCATGTGGCCATGTTCTGTCTTAACTGCATTGCTGTTCCTGTGTGTTAGCCAGTGAGGCAGCAGTCCTTGTATATACTGTTTTTCTCTTTAGTAATTTGAAGTGATATACTTAGAAATTTGCTCTGAAGTTCTGTATTTGCAATGCCGTAATTTGTGGATAATGCTGCTAAAGTACTTTTGGAAAATCAGTTGGACAATAGAGGTAGAAGTAATTGCATCATAATTCCTTTTTTGTACATTGCAAAATTTTAATACTGATTTGTTTTCTTTTTGCAACAGGTTCTGACTGTAAATCTGTGGCTGGACCTGTTAATTCATCACCTGAGATTAGTCTGAGATGGGAAAGTGGGCCTAGTGCTGTCATACATTCTCTGCTGGCTGTAAAAAACGGTTTTCTTCAGTGTCACGTAGAGAACTTCAGTGCTGAATTTCTAACGTCTTCCCTCACAAACATTCAACATTTTCTAGAAGATGAAACTGTTGCAGAAGTGATGCCTATGAAGATAAAAGTTTCTAATGCAAGGATTAATTTAAAAGTATGTTAACAATGAGCTATTTGGCCGCTCTAAAGAAATTGTGTTCTTGTTTCTTTGATGATAAACTACTAATCTGGATACAGTTAACTTCAAAGAAACTGCTATCATATTCTGGAAGGTTTTTAGATAACACTGAAACAATTTAAAAATCCATAGATTTGGTTAGCTCTGTGGTATGCCTAGAGGGGAATTAGCTCCATGACCAAGCTATTTATATGAATTAATATGTTATACTTTTTTCCTCTTCTCCTGGTGTCTTTTGTAGAGTGGCAGTGTCTGGGAGTTGTATAGGTAAGGTATACCAAGGTCCTGGAGGCACAATGTGGGTTTTTCTGGTTGGGCTTTTTTTGCTTAGCGTAGTAATGGATTTTTAATTACAAAACACAGATTTTAGAGGTTTAATTCTCTCTCCTACTTAGAGGATAGTCCTTGCAGTGAAAGTTCAGTACAAAGGAAGGAAGAAGGTATGGGAATTCCAGTTCAAAACACTTGAATACTGTTTCTTAGAACCCAGACTTCATGTTCTGCCCTACCTAGAAACAGATACTAAATAATGCAAGCTTTTCTCACCGCTGTAGCTTAAAATAGTAACGTTAAGAGAACACTCCTGCTCAGGCGTCCTAGTGGGTTATCTTTCAGACATTTAAAGGAGATGCTGAGTTTTGTGCTGCACAAGCATTGAATATAAAGATAAGGACACTTTTTTTTCCTTTGGGGGGGCGGGGCAGGCAGAGAACAAAAAAAATGAACAAAGGTAAAGATAATTACAACATTGCTTTGGAAATTAATAATCACTCGTATGAACTTTGTTCAAAGTGATGACTGGAATAGCAGGTCCAGTTCTGCATCTGGGGCTGAGGCCTTGGTTTTGCTTAAGATCATTCTTGACTGGAAGGGAAGTATTCTCTACGGTGTTCTACTCAGTCTGTCAGTATTCCCTCCCTCCGTGATGCAGTTTTTCCATCCCCTGAGGATCCTTAGGCACTCCTTTAGGGCCGTTTCTGCAACAGGAGTAACACAAGCAGTTTTCTGTAAGAGCTGTGGATCTGTTCTTCGTATTTCAATGCATCACAAACATGAATGCCCAAATGCAAAAAGGAAGGTCTTAACAAATACTCATTTAAATTTAAAAACACAATTGTGCTGGTTTATTGGCAAAAAGGCAGACTTAAGCAAAATGTTCTTGAGAAAGCAGCTGTTTGAAGTGGAGAATATACATTAATGAACTGGAAATAGGAGTCTGCTTGGCAGCGAAAGCACTGAAGTGCTTACTCAGCAGCGCACACAAGTCACAGCGAAGTCACTCATGGTGGTTGACAAACTGCAAATTTGACATACAGATGATTCATTTATATAGAGTTCTTGGGTAATAAAGAGCGAGAGGATATGGTTCAAATTTATGCTGCTTTGCCTATTCAATGCAGTATATTCTTCTATTTCTTCTGTGTGAGACTTGATGCAGTGTGTTTCGGGCGCGGGGGAAGAATTTAAGAAAGGTTATTTTTTGCATTTTCTACCGCAATCTCAGTGCTGTTTCAAGAAACTTTGGCAGTTATATCTCAACAGCTTTTTTTCTACATGCTTAATGCTGATGTGTACAGTTTCTGATTATACTGGCTGGGTTATTCTGCTTGACGGGCGTAATGAACTGGAAAGACTTCCTGGGGAACCCCCAAAAGAAGTAATTTGTGAAGTTTCTCTTCAGTTAAGTACAGCAATATAACTGAACTAGTGCCACCCTAAACTAAATTTTAAAGAGGCAAAATCTGCTCAAGAATGATAGCTGTACCCATTCAACTTTAAATAGTTCAAGGGAAAATCAGATACTATATAGTGCTGGCTTCTTATCTCCGACTCTGAGAGCTCCTGAGCCAAAGAATGTCTTGAGTTAGGATATAATCTGATTGAGATGTCTGTAAAAATACTTTGAAGTATTTTAGTCAGACTGTGTATATTGAGTTCAGCAGACTTACTCCAGAGATAAATTTGGGCCTTTAATATGATCCCCGGAGGAAAAAAAAATGGAGCAAAAGTTTAGTGGAGATCCCATTAAAAATTCTACTCTGAAATGTTCCCTTTGAAGTTTCATTAATTCCACTTATGTTTAATTGAACATCTTAATTAGCTATTTTGATTTCCTGGTAAACTCATTTTTCAATGCTTGTATTTTTTAGGATGACAGTCCACGTGAAAATCTCAAGGCATCTGAGCTCGTACCCATAAAACTACATATTGACATACTCTGGATAGAAAGAAATGATGATGGCTCTTTTCTCATTAGAGGTTTGTTTGTTCCTGCACCTTGATATCTCAATATTATAATCTAATTATTATTAATACTGTGGTTTTCCTGGTTAATAATGAAAAGATAACCAATGATAATTTTTGTTAAATTGTGTTGCCATATACCTTAATTCTAAGTGTAGTCACACAGAGAAAAATTACCTATTTGAATAGCGTATTGGCTGTGATAACAACCCTCAGCTGAATCAACCTGAGAGAAACAAAAATATGCATATAAGTTCATAAGGATAAGCTTCATCAGTGCATATCACTTCATCATCATAAGTCTAAGGTTCCTTTGGCTACAAACCAAAAAAATTGCCTTTCTTTACAGACTACCAAGGTGGTTACCTGTTGTCTCTGTATTTTTGTGTTGTGGGTAGTGATAGAGAATATTGTAAAACAAAAGTCTGTTTGAGAAGTACAAGTAACAGTTTTCAATTCTGTATATTATGGCAGTGTCCTGGCAGCTCATGGCGGGGATTGCACTGGCTTGTATTTTGAACAGCCGTTTAAGCTTGTACTTTTCATGGAACATGTATACACTCTAAGTTTTTTTTCTATGTGCTTGGGCAAATACTAAATACTCTTAACAAGGCAATACATTTAGAGCTGGAACTTTACTGTTGTCTTTCACGGATATGTCAAAGAACCATAATCTTAGGTTGGAAGAAGCCTCTAGAGGTCATCTGGTCCTAATCCTTGCTCAAAGCAGTGGCAGATAAGATCGAGTTTCTCAATGCCCTGTCCAGTCAAGGTTTGAGCATCAAAAAGACAATATCACAAACTGCCCTAAATAATCTGTCCCAGTGTTTGACCACTGTTGTAGTTAATTTTTTTCATAATGCCTAACTGGAATTTCCTTTGTTGTGGCTTGTGCCTATCGACTCCTGTCCTGCCACCTCAAGACAGAGGTGCTTGAGCACTTGCCAAGCACTTCGGGGAACTCTGGTCCATCTATACCCTTCCACTAGGTAGGCAAAGGCAGCATTAAGATCACCCCGTAGCCTTCTCATCTTCAGATTTGACAAGTGCGTCTCTCGGAGCCCCTCATTTGTACATCGTGTGCTCCTGGCCACGATTATCTTGGTGGTCCTCAGCTGCCAGTATCTTTCTTGCACTAGGGAATCCACAACTGGATCCAGTATTCTAGATGTTGTCTCACTGGTGCTGAGTATAGGGGAATAATAACTTCCCTTGTCTTGCTAGCCATACCCTTGCTAGTACAGCCTGGATGTGCCTGGTCTTTGCTGTCAGAGCTGTCTGCTGACTCATGATAGATCTTCTTGTTGATCAAGGCCTGCAGGTCATTTTCCGCAATGTTGCGCTCTGTCCAGTTGGCCCCCAGCCTGCAGGGAAGCAAGAGGTTATTTACTCCCAGCTGCAGGACTTGACACTGGCTTCAGCTGAACTTCATGAGGCTCCAGTCAGCCCGTTTCTCCAGCCTCTCCAGGTTCCTCTGAAAAACAGCCTTGCCCCTCAGTGTGCCAGTCACTTACCCTTCAATTTGGCGCTGTTTACAAAATCACAGAGGGTGCAACCGCCTTTTCATCCAGGTCCCGAATATATTAACCCAACAATATGCAGTGTGTTGTATGACTTGAGGAAGAAGAGGCTGCAGGGTGATCTTAGTGCCCCCTTCGCCTACCTAATGGGAAGGTATAGTAAAGATGGACCAGCCTTCTCAGAGGTATGCTGTGGCATGATTCACGTGTATTTTATCTTCTCCACATTATCTAATACATTGTTCAAGTCTTTAAAGATGTTCCATGCATTTTGGTCATCTTTTTAAACTAAGTATTGGAAAAAATAGTAATTTAGTGAGAAAATACATAGTTTGAAGGTTTCTTTCAGTTCATTTCCCCCCCCCCCCCCCCCCCCCCCCCCGCCTTTTTTTGCTGAAGTGCTTTGATCCCTATTCTTGTCCTGGACTGCTCAGGTACAGTGACTTCAAAGGCACAGGTCAAATGCTATCTGCACTGCAGTGATTTATGTATCTGCAGTGCCACATTTTTAAGTCCCCATGTACGTGTGTGGTGGGACGAGGGGGTAATGAACAGAAAACTCTTGTTTAGAAGAAAACGTTTAAAAAAGAAAAAAACCAAACGAGAGTATTTTTAGGCTATGAAGAACCATAGCCCTCACTTTTTCCCTTAGTGTACAGCAGTGTATTTTCACAGATATTACCATGCACTTCACTTAAAAATGCTAGAAAGTTTCTTTAATGCCAAGTCATTTAACTTATTTTCTAATTTGAAAACTTGATCCTCCACGTTTATCTCACTGTGTGTTCAAATGTAAATGCAGCCTTCAGATCTGATTTGGACCTGGAGATAGTATATTAATAGCAATAGTAATAGTTCTCAAACTTCTAATTATTCAGAATGCATATTCTGTGGTGATGATATTGGTCAGTATAAAAATGTGATAATTCTCTTCAAGCTGGAACCTACATAATGCTGCTTCTCATGCCTCCTTTCTCTTCTCTAATCCTCCAAAAGGGTGTATTACTTTTTTTTAGTCTTAAATTTGATTTTTGGAGGTAAATATAAATGTACTTAATATTACAAATATATTTGTTTAGGTGGATTTACTTTTGTGCTGTTGAGAATCAAGCTTCAAAAAAAATTACAAAAACCCCTAAGCACTACTCTTAAATATCTTTCTGTGATGTAGACAATCAAGGACTAAATGATGTGTCAAAGATGAAGAATTCAAGTAGTGCACTGCAACAAGCAGCTGGGCCAGTTGGACATAAATCACAGGACCAAGCCACCCAGACTACTTGTGAAATTCCCAGACCTTCTAAATCAAGCAGGGATTCAGCTGACTTGCTCAAAAATGAGGTACTAAGAATTCCCTTTGACTTCCCCCCACCTGCACGTTATGTTGCAGTCATCAGTCATGATAATTGTTAGACTACCTGGGCGTGGGCTTGGGAGTTACTTCTGTTCAGAAGTCTGAGATAGAAAATACGAATTTTTGATGTTTCAGTGGATGGTTCAGTACTTAGGCATGCAAAATAAATTTCATACTACCTTCTAAATAGGGTGGTAATACACTGCAGACTAATTCTTCTCGTTTACATCAGAGGGAGTTTTATGAGGGAGCAAGTCACTTCTCCCCATTTCCCTCATCCCAGTACAACACAACTGCCAAAGAGGAAGGACTAGACTGTTAAGTCTCAGACCCTTACTGATCTATCAATTATACCTGAATTTTGAGTTGATGATGACAGAACCCGCACATCAATTTGGCTGGTTTTTCCACTGGGTAAGAATCCATTCCTAGAGCTCAGAACGCGGTGTCATTTCCAGTCCACTCCAGAATGGAAATGGTGTAGCTAAAACATTGGGTATCTTGCCTTTCGAGCTAACTGCGGCAACTGTCTCCATGTTCCGTGCTCACTGACTGGGAATCAGTCGCATTTGACTCAGCCCCAACAAACCTGCACTCAGGAAAGAATGTGAGCACGTGGTATTTTAAAAGTTACTGTAATGGAAAAAGTTGTCAGTATGCAGGCATACTAATAACTCTCTTTTCTAACATAATCATTTCAGCTTATTGAAGAAAATGAATGTCTCAAACAGGAACTGGCCAAAGCCAAAATGGCTCTTGCTGAGGTCCAGATGGAAAAAGATGCCCTGCTTCATCGTATAAAGGTGATGAATGCTGACCGTCAGTAGGACAGTGGTCTGTTGGTGCAAGGCATCATCAACAGAACTTCGGGTAATGGTGGCATCCAAAATACTGTTTGGAAATTGCTGGAAGACATGGTTTTTCTTTTTTTGTCACAGTCGAAGTTTTCTCATTAAGAACAAAATATTTGTGAACTATTCTGAAAGTATCACTAAATGTAACTTTTTTCATCCCGTTTTAAACTGAAATGACTTTGGAAAAATTAGTTTATATTGTACTTTTTTGATTTACTGAAGAAAAAAATATCATCTACTTCTAATATTATGAAAGGAGATGTTATTTTTTAAATGTTTTCTGAAAAGTGGATGGCTCAGCAATGAAAGAAGGTGCCTGGGTGCATAACTGAGTAAAATGTACCACGCCTCATTAACAAACTGTACCTCTGTTTGTTAAGGTTATGTTGTTTTATTATTACCAGAAGGTATCTATACAGGAGGCTGCATTTGCACTATGATGATATGGGCTAGACCCTCTAGAATAGTATAGCTACTAAAGATTAAAATACCAGCTCTAAACTGGCCCTAAATTCAGTGTAATTTGCCCAGAGAGGATTTTAATAATCCTCTGGTGCTATAGAGTCCCATATACCCCTTCCATATGCACTCCTAAAATACCACAGTAAATGCTGGAGAATTGAAGTAAGAGGGCAAACTACTGAGCTTTCCTTCTGTAGGAAGGTCCGCTGTATCCGTACGGCTGATGTAATTGAGACATTGCCACTTTTTTGCCCCTCTCTCTGTGATGAGGATACAGCCCTGCAACAGAACCCAGCCCTTTGTGAAGGGTGAGCTTTGAAGCATTTTGCGCGCATGTCCAGTTGCTGCACAACTCGTCAGACGTGCCCAAGGATTTGGTCTAGTGTATTTAAATATGTAACATCAATGCCGGGGTGGGGGAGAAATCCTATGAGGATTCATTAATTGTATATTGCTTTTTTTTGATAAAAAAGCTGTAGAGAATCATTTAATTACCCAATGAAATTGTGAGATTACATGAAATGTAATTATACAGTTTAAATCATGGGTGATTTGTAAAAATTGAACAATAATTTTCAGCTAAAAACTGGTACAGATGAATAAATAAAAAAGCACAACACTGTAAAATAGAGAATACAAGAGTGTGCTTCTAAACAATTTAGGAAACAACATACAAACCCATACATGCCTGTAAGAGGTTGTTTTTGCTAGAAGTAAAAATGACTGAATAATTTAACTAGTGACCTTGAATCTGACAACTGAAAATCTTTTGTTACCACAATTGTTTCTGCTCCATGGGATGTTTGAGGGAAGTTTTTTTTTGGTAGATAGGCAGACAAATCTCAAAACCTATTTAGTATCCTGCAGTTTGACTTTGCATATTCAGGCTGTCAAACTAGCTTTAATTAAATGGTTTTCATTAAAACTTTTTGGAGGACACAGAATTTACACTGCTGAAAATAGTTATTGAAAATATGTAGAATTTTAATCAAGAACTCTGTGGAAGAACTGGTTCAGACACTATTTTAAAGCCTGCCTTATGAAACCCTAGTTGAAATTCCCTTTAATGCCCATGGAAATTTTGATCTTATTATTCTGAATAAGATGAAAATATATACACACAGTTGTTTCTAATAGAGAAACAAAATATTCATATTTCAAGAGGTATTTGAGACAACACAGTGTTAAATATGAGTAGTCCAATTTCACACAAATATTGTGTCAGATTCAGGGGAGGAGTTCTCAGCTGGTTTAATTCTGATTTGTACTATTAAAGTCAGTAATTCTTACTTGGTTTATCCCTGCTAAGATCTAGTTAGAATTATTCTGAAAAAGGGAATGTATAGAGTGCGCAGTAGCATGTTGCTGGAATAATACATTGAGAATTGTCTAATTTTTAAAAAGAAATAAACAGCAATATCAAATGCCTGTCCTTATTATTGCACAAGCTTTTTGACAAAAACCAAACACAAACCAAACCCAAAACAACCCAAACCAGCTCCCCTTATTACAGATGTTGGAATTTCGGTGTCTCACTTTCTTGCACTTATTATAACTAAATACATTTCTACTTCATGGCAGTTTTGCAGTAATGAGCATCGTCTGTGAACAGCTCAGAAGAGGTGGGTGTGCTTGGTTGTGGACTTGACGTTACTGAAAGTGATAGCACTGTGTCATGCTGAAATGAGTTTTGCTATTGAAAAAAATGCAGGAGAGTTAGTGTATTAGTGTTTAGATGTACAAAGTTAAACTAAGCCTTAATAGGTTATACTAAAAATGGCGATTAAAGGCCTCAGGTTAAATAAAAATGCTTAATTCATTCTCAGGGCTCTGCCAGTGTTCATAACCTTCCTAAATCCTAGAGGAAATGTGTACCGTCAATGGAACAAAATGGAACAGAATTTGGAGAACTTGAGTGCAGAGAGAAAACTGACTCCAGAAGTCCTGCAGGCAAACTGTTAGCAAGCTGTACTCCACGCTTTCTGTGGAAATTTACATGGTCTACAGATTAGCTTAACTCTCATTCAGCTTGTTGAGAAACACTGTTTTAATGTTTAATAAAGCTCACCTTGAAGAGGCCGTGCCCTTTCCCAGGCTGGGCCACTGAATCATTGTGGCCTGCACTGTTCAGTTCTCACAGTAACTCTTAACGTTGCTGGTAAGCACAGATTTTAAATCAAAATCATGTGGCCTTACAGAATTACTTTTAAAAGGCCTGTTGGAGAGGCAGCTTTGTAGAGATCATGCCAGTTCTCCAGTGGCCCTGCTCTGGCTTCGTGACAGTAGCTGTGCCAGTCCCTGGACTAAACCCACCATGGCTGGTGGCACCAGGGGCCGCGGTACTGCCTGGGGTGGGGGGGGGGACAATGACTGCTGCTTTTTTTTTTTACTTTTTTTCCTGCCTAAGTCCTTTATTTCCCGGTCCTGTTAGCCATACCTGTTTGTACAGTCTTGCCTAGGAATTGACTTGCAGTCTTAAACTGGGATCATAATTGATCTCTAAAGGATAATTGCTACCTACAGAACGCTTCCTAAGTCTGACATGGTAATGGTTACCTCTAGTCGTAATAAATTCATAGTAAATGCAAGGGGCATGTGATCATAAAGTCAAAGACTTTATCAAGCATCTACAGTTCCAAGAGTACAAAGTGTGTGAACGTGTTGCAGAAGCAAACTCCTTGCAGTAACTAGATTTCAGGTTAAGTAATGATGAAGAAAATGGTTTCTATATTAAAAATGTGCTTGTATTGGTCTAGTTCTTAAAACATTGATCACAAAATGCTTGAAGTAGATATTCAGCTCACTGTTGCTACCTGCAAATTTTAGAGTACTTCAGAGTCTGATTCAGCTGTTGATATAAACCCATGTCTTTTGATCTATTGTAGGAACAGAACATGACCTTGCTAATATGTTAAGTAGGAATGAAGTGGGCACTTGCTGTGAAAACCACTAATTCATCCCTCCCAGTAGAGAAATGAGTGTTTTGTCAGCCCCGCCATACCACCTTATCCTTTTTTTCTTCCAACCCCTGCCACTTTACTTTTGCTGACGAGCTTTTGAACAGCAGCCCCATTCCTCTGCCTCAGTGCAGATACCTGTCATTGTGAACCTAGTAGCAGGCTTTGTAGTGCTGAGGCACATCTCTAATGTACTGAGGCAAACGTGGCTTCGGTGGTGCAGGCGATCTGCGCTAAGCCGCACTCCATTTACTTCTGTGGCAGTGTGCCTCCTGATCTTGCGTTACTTATTAACAAGATGGAATCTGAAAGCATGAGCAGCACAGAGGTCATGTTAATCAGTACTAAGGGATGCAAAAAATGTGTAGTGAAATGCTAGGGAATAGTGGTCTTGTGCTGGAGGAACAAATCTCTGTTTGCTCAAACCAACAAAAAGAATACATCTTAAGATTAATAGTAAACAGAAGCTGCTTAGTTACAGTTCTATGTCTTTTTTAGCATTCTTATGTAAAAACCACACATTTCTAAAATTATTTTCTAAAATTTCAGTGAATTAGTTAAATTTGATGGTCTCCTCGTTGCATATAGAGGGCGAAACTTGCCGTCACTGTAGTGAATTATGGATTTATACAAGTTTCATGCAGCTTAAACTGCTTCCTGAGTGTAAGCAAGGTTTAGATGCCTTTGAGTTGTCTGGTTACTGATTAAACTCTTATTGGCTACAGTATATTTTGGATATTAAAAAATCAGAACAATTTTAATTATGACAGGTGTTTTTGGGATACTTTAAAAAAGATTTTTGCAGCTTCAAGCTTCTCAAATACTACAGAACATCTTGCAAGTATGTGTCACATTACTTGCTAGCTGAAACAAGTTGCAGGAAGTGACTCTTCAAAAATCAACTAAACTCTGGGTGGCTTGTGATCAATCTCTCCTGAAATAAGGGGAAACTTCTGCATCCCAAAGAGATGAATCTCTCATATTGCCAGCTGCTTAAATGGGTAAATATTAACTTTGTTAAACGGTCAGTTTGGTTTTGTCTGTCATTGTCCAAGCCATACCCAGCCACTTACATTAAAGTATCTGGTTTTTGTTATTTCTTTGCTATCTCCTGCCTTTCGTTTTGTTGCCATCAGTCATTTTAGTATGAGCAGAAGTGGAGTATATGCATTTCCTCAAGCTTTCCCCATGTAATCTCAGTATTAAATCTGACGTTGTCTAAGAATTTCTGAGAGCATCGTTTTGGAAGTGAAAATCAGATGCATCACAGCTAGGTAAGAAACTGCTGAAAATGCTGATCGCTTTGTAAGGTGTATGCATGAGATAAGGACGAAGGCTGTATCTTCTGTGAGAGTGAGCTGGTAGTGTGGGGAGCAAAATGCGTGAACTGGTTAATGCAGTTTTTCTTGGTTAGAGTATGTTTGAAACCACCATGTTTTGATTTGAGTTAGTCGGTAAGGATTTTAAACGTTTGACATGGACATATGGACAAATGAGCACTTCGGAAGTGGTAGCCTGAGCCAGTAAGTGCTGAATAACGAAGCAGCCTCCGAACAACTTATCCGTGGAAAAAATCTGGGTGTCTTCACGTTGTCTGCAAACCTCAATACGCCGTTACCATGGAAGGTGCAACTGTCGTAAATACTTTTATCACGGTATACTTATATTCTTCTAGTAACTGTTGGGGTTTTTGAGCACAGGAAAATACTTTTGCAATGAGAATTATCATATTGAAGTCTCTGATGGTTAATGTTTTGCTAATAAGGAAAACGGTGCTTAACCAGTTCTCAGAAGTATGAATTTTTCAGTCATTCTCCTTTTAAACACGATTAAAACATGGTGAGCAGAACTCTCCCCAGGTAGCCACCGCTAGATGGCAGTCCAAGAAGTCACTTGTGGCTTCATTTCCTCGCGGGTACCAGTGTGTCTTGTTTCTTGACTTGCGAACAGTCTCATTAAACTAGAAAAAAATCAGGATACGATTTGGAGTTTGCATAAACTCTTGGTTATTAATTTCATAACATGATTTTAAATCGGGCTTTTTTCACTTTTAATTTATGTAGCTTATATTTGTTTCTACTGCCTTCTTTATGGCATAGTAATTTTTTACTCTTTAAATAAATCATATGAAATGCTTGAACATTGTTAGAAGAAAGACTTTCTTCCCCCTTTCAGGTTTAAATAAATTCTAAAAAGATAGTTTTGTACATATGGTCCCTTTTATAGTAAAATGTTTATCATATTTGTTGTGCTTCATCATTATCTGTTAAAATAAAAAGTTTAGGATTTTTTTCTGGTTTTCCTATCATTGCATAGATGAACAACTCCACCTTGATATCACCAATTTATCTGTTCAATTTCCTTGCTAACTAGAAAAAATCTGATTTTAGTCTAGTCATTTTCAATAAAAGACGCATATATAGAGGTTTCCTGTGTTTCTTTGGCAATAACCAAATGTAATCCTTTACAAACACTTACCTTTGTTCCCTACCTTGCCCAGATGGTAGGTAATCTAACCAGATAGTTAATATAAACACTATAGTGTGTGGTACGTGATCTGGAGTCATTTCTTTTTATATCCCGTTTAGTTATTCAAAAACTTGCAGCCAGAATGACTAAGCAGAGAGAAAAGCAATCTATATAAAATTTACTGTAGGAATGGGGTTGCTTTATTTTTGTGAAATACTTAGAGAAAATAGCATAGAAAGCAGATGTCTCATAATTCCTCTGGATCTTAATGTGGTTTGTTCCTTCTACTTATTTTTAAATTTTACTTCTAATAAGAGATGGCAACTCAGGATAGGTACGATGGAGAGTTCTTTAAGGTGTCATCCTGCAATGACACATGCTAGAACATGTTCCAGAATTTGACAATATACTGGACACCACCACAATCACAGCCACTTACCTGATCTGAATTTGGTAAAGAAATGAGGCTTTCCTTCTCTGGTCAAACTTAGCAGGAAGAGTCCTGAAAAATCATTTGCACGTAAAACATGAGATTCAATATTTCTGCAATAGTCACAAAAAAAAAAAAATCATCTATTCACAGACTTCTTGAGTACTTGAAAATATTTATACAACAGCTTTCTTAAAAATTGTAAAAAATATATCATCTCCAGCATTTAATTTCCTGTCCAGGAGTAACGTAAGAAATATGGTAACTTGCAAACAGGCACTGAGAAATTCTTTAAAGCCATATCAGAGCTATTTGCTTTAACTGGATCCTAAATTCTTCCAAATCACTAACAGCTGGTGACACATAACACTCTTGGAAAACTGCAAGTTAAGTTTCCAACTCGTATTAATATGACGATAAGTATCAGTGGGCATGACCTGAATGGTGAGGTTCTTAAACCTTCCTTTGCAATTATCAGAAGCCTTTTCAGCTTATGCAACAGGAAAAGTACTCCTTCAAAGTCATAACATTAAGAAGATTTAAAAAAACTCCTTGAAATGGGACTTGACAAAATATTTCAACAGGCACCGACAATGTAGAGTTAATCTCTTTTGCTTTTCCATTATGCAAAACATGTCCCTTATTTAGCTACTGTAAGTCACTGCTGTCAGGAAAGAGGAAAAAGGGAGAGGATTTGAAGTAAGTGTAGGGAAAACAATACATTAGAAAAAAGTGTGGGCACCTTATTCACGAAAACGTGTTCCTATCTGGCTGAACAGCTGCCACCCTTAATGGCATTGTGGCTGTCTTTAAACCTACAGCTGCTGGAGTCAAAAGCAAGATTTTTACCTAGCAGCAATTAGTCATTTATAGGCAGTAACAGATCTTTTTCTTTTCTTCCCCATCTGGTGACAGAAACTTGTACGTGGAACAACACCATACTGTATGTCGTAGCTGGCTACTAACTGACAGACGCTGCCACTAGAGTATCACTGCCGTAATCTCCTGCTTTGCTGATGTCCCTTCACTTTAAGGACACTGGGAAACTTCTTGTGACAATCAGGAGAACCTACATAAAGTGAGATTTATGAATAACAGGAGGCTTAGTTATATTGGATACTGTGAGATCTCACCCATAGTACCATTCCTGAGATCCACGGGAAATGGGGCTGCCAGAACAATCTGAGACTGAAGCACTGGAGGTGACGTTACCAGCTGAAGTTAACCGAAGCTGCATATACTTAAAAAAGGGTGAGGCAGAGCTGTAACTCCAACATGTCCTAAGCATGATGTACGTTTTCAGTACAGCCATCTGAACAGGGTAATCTTCCCTGTGAGAAATATGGAATGATATTAAAGAAAAGAAGAAAGAAGAGAGACAAAGCAAATTTTTATGAAAGGACATTCAAAAATTGTGGTGAGAGAGAAATGCCAATAAATGAAGACATGCTGAATAGTAAATCAGGTGGCATGTTTAGAAACCACGAAGACACATATACACAATGTACATTAGATCAGGTACATTACAAAACATACCAGAAGATTAAAAATAACTGGAAAAGATGTAAAACCAATCCTATCAGAAACAAAAGAAGTTGACTTGGCTTCTAGAGTGGATCTGAATTTTTGTTTTCTTGCTAAAATGGCAGTAGAGGAGAAACAAACCATGTCATAAAAAGGTACTGGGCTAATGCAGGGTAGTGTCTTCACTGGGATATCGCTCAGGGAAGCAGTAGTTTGATTAAATGCTAACGTCGAAATAAAACTGGGCAGTTCCATATCCTGCTGGTTCAACTTTAAAAATGTTTTATGGTATCTTCACCATAAAAAGGAACAATGTGATAAAATAATAGGGTCACAGAAGCTCACTAATTTGCCATTACAAAACCTATTTTCAAGAAACTACAGTGCTTGGCAGGTTCAGAGGTGTGAAAGGGGAAACAAATGTAGGAAAAAATTCATCACAGCAGTTATCACATTTATCTGACTTAAGAATTTTCCTACTTGAATTATTCATCCTACTTCAGTTATTCACCCTGCTTTAATACAGTTTCATACACTCTTCTTACACTGCATCTCTCTATTGGAGGGGGATCTTTTTAGCTCCAATTTGTGGTATACTTAATTATTTGATTAAAGATTACTTTGCATTAATTATTGCATATTTTTCTAGGATGATGCCAGCCTATTTGCATATCCGTTGCAGAGGATGTCTCTGCACACCCCTTCACAGAATATGGAAACAGAACATCTATCACAAATAGCTGTATCAGTTTTCTTCCTATGGAAACGAATCCAAAGATTAATTCCTAAATGTGTTTTGCTGAATCAGCCCCAGTTAGAAGAGTGTCATGGATGTGCTGGTATTCCTGTAATCCTCTCTGCTGCCTTTGCTACTGATGCTCTGGTGTACGTCAACACGCTATTGTGTTCTTACAAAATTTCTCTTACATTTAATATTTTTGGTGTACGATTCTGCCTCTGAGATCTTAGCTTTAACTTAGTTGCTGAATTAAAATTAGTAGGGCTATTTGCCTGGGGTCGATAGTCACCTTCAGTTCAGATAAATAATAAGTGTAAATCAAATGAATTGGCTGGTTTAGCCATAGACTTTACCAATTATTATTTTTGACCAAAATCTATTGTACTGTCTCAAGGCTGAAAATGAGGGACTTGTCATATTAGCAAACAAATTACTCATGCTGATGTTTTCCTCTGTAATCCAGTTACATGAGAGATAAATGAGATTTAGAAATTCACTGCATAACCACATCCTCTCATGCAAAAAGCAATAACTTTCTTCCCTAGGCAGTACAGGACTAGCTTTCAAATTTTAATAAACACTCTAGAATGTTGTTTTGTGGGGCTTGGAGAAGTAATTAAGAATGAAGAACCTTTTTACTGTTGTACTAACTGAATAAAAGATGTCAGGGGCCCTAATCTTGTGCTGGGAGAAAAGTATCAGCTTTACAAAAACACTATCTCCGATAAATTTGGTATTAATTGTTCCTCTTGGCAGATAGCAGAAGTACCCTTAACATCAGAGTCACTGTGTGGTTGTATATGTACTGTACAAAAACACAGCAATATTCTGTGTATTTAAATTTACATATGAAGACTACATTAAACTACACTGATACACAGGGTGGTATCCTGAGTCAAGAGAGATTAGCAGGATGATGAGCAAAGCTTACATAGCTATTGCTGTGCTACCACCAGTGTGCGCACATAGGTAGCAGTCTCCATGCTAAAGGTAATTATCAGAATGAGAGCACACGCAAGCAAGCGTAATACAAAGCAACGCTAAGCCTGTTCTAAATTAAAATGTTTGTATGAAAAAACATATTTATGTGTTTTAAGACTCTCCCCTGACAATTTTGTTGTGTTTCCCTAGTTCTTGTTTAGGAAAAAATAATGGATAATGGTTTTATATTTACCTTTTCCATACTACTTGTGATTTTATATGCTTCTATTATATCTCCCTATGGTTATAGGTTTTTTAAAGCTGAAGTGGCCTAGCCTATTTAGGCTATATAAATGCTGTACTATACATGATTATACCTCCTCCCCTTTATTGTATCTTGCTTAGTTCTGATGTAATCTTTTGAGACAGAACAAACAGAATGGTTTTATACATTGACTTAATAATGCTCATTTCCTTTCCTAACAATTCCCAATTATTTTGTCATTTTGATTACCATATAGCATTAAACAGACATTTTCATAGAAATATCCCCAATAATTTGAGATTATGCAGATGTGACAGTAGTTCTGGAATTGTAAAAGGGGAACCCAAAATCACCCTCTCTGTTGCAACAGAGAAATTACTTTCTTTTGCCAATGCTGAATTCCACCTCCTATTTTACTATCTACTAGAACAACGCCACAATGTACTCTTCATAGTCAGTTTTAGTTCAAGCTATTCTGAAACCTGTTGTTTTACTAGCCAACTTTGTTACTTCACTTCATGTTGTCTTCAGAGGCTCTTTATGTGCTTGCTGGACAGGGCAGGTCGTAGGAGAGCCCTCTCCACAGCTGTCCCGACAACCTCTCACCACTGTGAAAACTGCCCATTCTTCCATTTTACTTTCCCTCCTTCAACCAATTGCCCATTCACAAGAGAATCATGCCTCTTACTCGGCAAAAGTTTAGCTTCTTTTAAAAGTATTCTGTAAGGTCCTTGTCAAAAGCTTTCTTGAAAGCGAAATACAAACTATTGATTGACTTGTCATTTTCCACATGTTCTTTGACTCCTTCAAAGAACTCCAATAGACATATGAGACATGACTTGCTTCTCCAAAAGCTGTACTGAATCTTCACTATTGTATGTAGCCAGATGTCTACCAATTTGCCAGGCATGGAAACCAGGCTCTGTAGTTCTCCAAATCCCCCTTCAAGCCACTCAAAAGTTATTAGCATCACATTTGCTACCCCCCACTCACCTAGTACCAAGGCCAACTGAAACAGTTGCACCTCACTGTTTTAATTTCATGAGAGTTAGATTTGAGCTTCCTTTAGACTCTTTGGGGGAATTTAATCTGGTCCAGGCAAGTTGTTTTTATTTATTGATTTGTTTCAAAAAACTTTTCTTACAGGACTGTAACTTGAGTTAACCCACTAAGACTTGATGTCTAAAGAAAGGCCATGGTAATTGAAATGAAAACGACTTTTTCACCACATAATCATGTTTACTCAAAAAGAACTGGCCAGACCCAAGAAACCAGTGCAAAGCTAGCTAGCTGCATCATTTGTGTTACGAGTAACTATCAAAATTAGAAATTGCAAAGATTTGGTAAAGTACAGCTAGTAAGAGAATCAGTGGAAGATTGTTCTTCATGGTATATTTGACAATGCTATATCCATTTGATTTTTGAGAAAAAAAACACCAGTGCTGTGCCCATTTGGTTCCATGTTAATTCCCGCTGCAACATCAATCATAACTTTCTCTTATCATCTATTTCTCCTTTCAGATGTCCTCCTATTAGTCCTAGTTGTATCAACCTCTTACTGCCCAGCTCTCAGTCTGAGATTGATACCTTTTAAATACACATTGACAGTTCTGAGCCTTCCCAGATCGTTACCTAAATATATTCTATTCCCTTCTGTGTGCACAATTAATTCCCAGTAACCACTCTCTTTTGGACCCAATGAGGTCTGAAGCTCTGTGTGTTACAGAGCAGCGCAGCTGGAATTTCAAATACATTCTGCCTTATTGGTCATCATCATGTGTATCCACAAGTGTAAACATACCTGCAGGATGTATGATGCGCAAGCGCTTGCTCAACCATTTCTGTTAATCCTGAGGAGTGATTTACCGCTATATATTCCTGTCTAACAGTTGCTATCAGTAGACACACAAACAGAATGGGAAGGACTGGCAGAATACCTCTGGCGTACAGTGCTGGTTCACCAGCTCCCCTGTGGTGACATTCCTGTATGCTACTGTTCAAGAGCCAAGGATAACTTCTGTGCACAATTTTAACAGCTGTCTGTACTTTGAGTTGCGGTCCCTCATCACTAGCTCATTTCAGCTGAGATTTCTCTATGATCCTTCTTTCAGGCAGCCAAAATCCGGTGTGTGGGCAATGTTGTACGTATCTTAAAGGGAAAACAAGACAAGGGAAAATGTTTTAAAGTCCCAAAGATGTTGCCCTGTATCAAAGGTAGAAACAAGTTATTTTTTATTGCAACAAGCTATGCATCGAGCAGTACAAGCAAAGCTTTAATACTGTATCTGTCAGCACACACCAGATTGGGGCGTCTAATCAGCATGCTGCTCTTACCCACTTGTATTCATATTTCATTCTGCATTCCTCTCTAATGCATGAAAAATAGTTTTAGGCATATTTTGATAGCAAACTGATGTAAACCTAGGACAGAGCAGAAGGATTGGATGAATAATTATACTGCTAATCCCACCTGCTGTCACACAAGAAATACATGTGAAAAAATGGATAGATATACCAGTTAATCTTAGCATCTGCCATCAGAGCAAAATTGCAATTGCACTGGAAATGGCACAGCAGACAAATTTGACTTACTGTCAGCACAATCCCATTGCTGTTTTCTGGAGGCTCAGCTCTCCAACGCAGACACAACCTGCAGCCTGGGCGTACTTGTGATTTTCAAGCAGTGGGACATACAGCCCTCTGGGGAACTCAGCACGCTTCCCATGGTGTGTTCAGATGGCTCTGTAGGCCAGTGTCCAGCTGACAGAATAATGGTTTTATTTCTTGCCCTTCTTCAGTGTTTTCAGAGCCCCATGAGAATGATGTAGCGGGGCCAGTCAGTGCAAATGCTGAGACAGAGCCCTGCTGCTGTGCAACATCACTAAGGGACCATTTCCTTGCATGTTCTTTTCCATTACAAATTTACACCATTGTCAATGTGCCTCAAAGCAATTAAGTGTTTACAGAAAACATGATCTAGTCATAGTTGTACAGTCAGAGATAGGAGTGTTGTGGCCAAGTCATCAAAAATGGCTTTTTCCTTACGTTACTTCAGCTTCTACTTAATCTGATGAGTCCAAATATTCATGCCCTCTTTTGAAACTATAGCACTCTTGGTGTTTTTATATTCCTCATGAGTTACATTTAGTACGTTTAGTTTCTATCATTTTCTTTTACAGTGGAGGAGGATGTAAATCCTCTTGCATATTTCAGTGGTGAGAGCTAAACTAAGCAGCATGTAAGTACTGTGGTGTGTCCCAGGTATCCAAACTGAGGACCTGTCCACTGTGTCCATCTACCTTCTGAGGAAGGCCTTCAGCAGAAGGCCGACGTGCATCTTGGTTTCACCCTGACAGGGGAACCAGGACACGATGGGCGTTCCCGCCTGTCCTCAAGAGCTCAGATGCACTCCTGGGACCTCTGCTTTGGGCTTAGCCTCTGAGCCGGATCTTTAGGTATCGCCTAGAAGAGCGCTGCATACACACAGCTAGTCATGGTTGTTGGAAGTTCATTGAGTCTTTTTTACACTGTGAGTATAGTGTAAAGACCAAAAGACACTATCGAGCCCGAAAAACTCTTGCCACCTCGGTGCGTGAGAAATAGCACTTCCCCTCAGGCACTCTGCAACCTTTGTCCCTGACTTAATATGGGTGTACGAAAATGAGAATAATAATTAAGCCTATCTAATGCTAATTTATTTTCTACTGACAAAACCACTAGATCAGGTGGTTTATTCCAGCATTTTGAGCTCTCAGAATATCTATCAGAATTTGTAACAGGGATCTTAGACCTTCCTTATATCTTTACATGAGAGAATTGACAATAGAGAGTCCTCAAATATGAAGTCAATATGTTTGCTATTCTACACAATATTTTTAATATCACAGATTTCGGGTTTTTTTCAATATTTGCAACTCAGTTTTTCATATTTCTTCCATGCTCCTGCTTGAAAATATAGAGGGGAAAGTCACGGAATGTTAGAAAGCACTCATTTAATTTGCCTTTAAGCATGGCGGGCTGTAGGAGGAGGAAACCAAGAAGTTGTCACCCTGAAATAAGAACAAAGTCAAGTGATAGCTGCGTAGTAAAAACATTAAGGAAAGCCCTTGCTTATTACAGTCAATATCAGTCCTTCCAAAAGACAAACCAGTTAAAGAATTTCTAGGTAGGCTAACTGCTTTCTCTGGTATTTTAGAAAATGGAAGAAAACAGAAGGTAAGGCATATGTTGTGTTAAGAGAAATTTTGAGATTGAAGGTGTGATGCCACTTAGACACTGACAGCTGCATTGGTCATAACTTAAAATGTCTTCACAAATACTAAAATGACAGAATCAAAATTCTGCTGGGGTATGGAACAGCACTGCTCAAAAAGCATACAATGTTTTGAAAGATCTCTTGTCTGTTTCAAAAATTATTTTCCTCATCTGTAACTGCTGCAAATAAGTCCATGTTTCTACTTTCTACATCTAGTTAACATATTTATCATACGTATAATTTTAACACTCCACAGTGTTGTCTTCACATTACCAGGAACAAAGAGCATAAGACATTTAAAAACACAAAGGAGTCCACATGATCTAATAGGTTAGAACATTTACATTCAACTCAGTCTAGGTATGTTTTTTGGTTTGGGGCTTTTTTTTTTCCCCTTACTAGAGTCCACTATCAATTTCATCTCTGGAAAGAGACCAACCCATGTTCTGAATTCTTCGCTTCAGCAGCCCTTAGAATTTATCCATATTTAACCCTTCCATTAAATAGTGCTGCTTAAAATTACTTTTCAAATTGATAGAATAGCTGCTTTCTGCTCTATTTGCTAATGAAACTAAATCCTTGTTTGGCCTTCGCCGTTTTGTTGGGCACTAGGCCGACGGATTTGCTTGGGTATGTTTTGAGCCTCGCTACATTCATAAAATCTTCCTGAATTTGCTGGCTACTGCATGCATCTGCTCCATTGATATTTCTATCCCCATTCTCTGTACTGTTCTTCAACAGCTTTCTGGATGACCTTTTGAATTAGAGCACCGTCTTGAGATTTTATTTTCCCAAGAAGAATTATGTAACATTTATACTGAGTCATATTTGCCATCTGCTGATCCAACCACATAAACAATCCAAATTCTCAAAAACCCCAAGTTTTCCTTAGTATCTGTTTCTAATCTAATTTTTACAAATGTGCAGGTTTATGCACATACCCCTGCCTTACGAGTAGCTCTTCACAGAATGCTGGCACCTCTTCAGAGGCCCTCAACAAACTTGAAATCTATTCATGCAGAGCGTGCAGAGGATACATGTGAGAATGTGTTTATCAGGCAATGCACGTGATTGCATACAAAATCAAATGCAAGGCAGAAGTAAAGGGAAGTTATGACTACCTTAACAGAGGACACCAAGAAGCTTCAGAATGCAGGATTATTCTTACTTTATGGCCAACTTATTTGGAACTAGTTAATGCTCAAGTGGCTGGTAACAAGATACATAACTTTTTACTCCAGCTTTAAATTACTGTTTTCCACTGTGACTCTGCTCTAAGGACTTAAACTGTAGATCCTAATTCATGTGATTATACATTTATTTATTTAAACTATAATGAAAGACTTGTGATCACAGAATCAGACCTTAAAAATGCTATTTATATCAGACTCTTTCAATCAGAAAGGCCACAGTTTATATAGTCTTCCCACCTGATAATTTTATGCCAGCGCTCAACTCTGTGTCCTGTCGACAACATGGAAGAAGACATGATTTCACATTCTGAAAATGCCAAACTATGTAAATTACATTTTCTAGTTAAAAAATAGATACTGTTTTGTGTCTGTGGACAACTATATGGAAACAAAAGGTCTCCATAATGATAATTTTTTTCCTTTGTAAGACAAAATCTGACCCCAGAAAGAAACTTCTATTGATTTTTAAGAGATTGAAATTGTTTATTTAGATGATAAAAATATGCAAACACCTGTAAAACTGTTACTGACAGGGGCTAAACCCAATCATCTGTGAAGTCAACAAGGACATTACCATTGACTTGAAAGTGCCATAGGGCTGGAGTAATTAACACCCTCTCTGAAAACATAACATTAAAACCCGGCCTACCGCGATGTTATTTTGCCATTGCTGTGCTTTACATCTTGTAAGCACAGTTCACAGGAGAATGCCACTGGTCTCAGTGGGGGAACGGTAGGAGTCTTAACTTATTTGCCTGTTGTACTTACAGTTCTACATACACAAATTACTAAACTAAAACAGGAACATGGGGTTGTCATTTGGCTTTTCACACATGCACAGCACCAAGTGGTGCATTAAACAAGGATGTGCCTATGAGCTGGCCAGCACCGAATATTTTCAGCATAGCTTTTAAGAACCCAAAAGCCGTAAGGAATGATTAATTCCGGTGCCCGGAAAAGTCCTACAATTCAAAAGGCTACACGTTTGAAACCTGCAACAGAACCAGGAGTACCAGAACAAGGGCTGACTAGCTCTGACACCAAATACATTGAGTTATTCCTCTCATCCTTTGAAACATTAAAAAGCCGCGATCCTGGCGTTTTCATGGGTGTGAGCCGCCCCGCCTGCCCGATTCGCCGAGCCAGCAACTCAGTTTTGCTCCTGACCTCGGCGGGGCCCGCATTTTCCTTTTGTCTACACCGCTTTGCTCAACGAAGCAACCCTGTTACCTGCGCCGGAGCGTCCTGCCGTGCTCCCGGGTGGGGCTAAGCCCCTGCTCGGGGGATCTCCTCGCACACACACGCAGCCCGCCACGGTCCCCTCAGCCCCGACCCACCCGCACCTGCTGCTGACTCGCCTCAGGCCGGGCGCGCCTCGGCACCCACCTCCGCGCTGCCCGCGCCCCTGCGGGGCTCGCCCGCCACTCCCGCAGCTCCCCTCCTGCCGCGCGGCGGGGCGGGGCAGCCCCTCCTCAGCGGTGGGAGGACCCCGCCACACCAGCACCCGGCTCCCTCCCTTCCCCTTCCGCAGAGCGAGGAGACGCCACCTCCCCGGAGCAGCCCCCGAGCCCCCGAGCCCCCGCGGCGGCCGGTCCGCCCGGCTGGCGCTGGCGCCGCCGCCCCGCAGCGCGCTCCCGCCGGGGGCGAGGGCGACGCACCTGCCGCCCGCCCCTCGCCCGCAGCAGCGGCCAGCGCGCTGCACCGCAGTGTTGCGCGAGGCGCGGCCGTTGGCGAGGGGCGGGGCGGGGCGGGGCGGGGCGGGCGGAGGCAGCGGGGGGCCGGGGCAGGCGGAGGGGGCGCCCAGCCCGGGCAGCCACTGAGAGCGCGCCAGCCGCGTCTTCCCCCGCAAAGGGCCTGGCAAGTCAGGGCTGCGCCTTTCCCCCCCCCCCCCGTCCCTCCCTTTTCCCGTCCGTTCGTGTGTTCGCGGGGGTCGTTACCCCCCTCATCCCGGCCGGCCACGGGCACGGGGGCTGAGGGTGCACCCCGCACCCTCCCCCTCCGCGGCCCCGTCCTCCAGGCCGGGGCTCGGGGTGTGTGCATGGGAGTGTGTGGGGGGGAGGTTCTTTATTGGCCTCGTCCTCCCCCCCTTCTCTTCCACACCCCACCCAGAAATGATCCAGTGAAACCAGGAGGAGGTGATTCTCCTCCTCCCTCCTGCTGCTCCTCCTGCTGGTGTGGAAGGGACTGCAGGAATCTGTGCTCTGCTCTGAGGCAGGCTCTGGGGAGGGGAGGACGTTCGGTGGAGAGAGGGGGCCGCGGGGGCCCGGGGTGTAGCTCTCCTGGTGCGCGGCGGGTGCGTGGGGGGCTGCTTGGTTCCTGACCATGGGGAAGGACCAGGAACTGCTGGAAGCTGCTCGCACTGGGAATGTGGCTCTGGTGGAGAAACTCCTCTCTGGCAGGAAAGGAGGGATCCTGGGCAGTGGATCTGGAGCTATTCCCTTATCCAGCTTACTGAGGTAGGGACATCGTTCCCCATCAGATGCCGGGGATATTAACCTCTTCTCTCCTGTCATCGTCATCGCCACTCTCATCTTCATTTCCATTCCTCCATCCTTCATAGTAACAATAAATGGTTCACTCTCTAGCCAAGTACAAGTGTGGCTGTGTTTAAAGTCACAGGCAGTCATTTTATTAATACAGTGATCATGAATTTCTTGCCTTCAATGCGTCTGTAAGGTACTTGTTCATTCTGTTACTAGCTGTGCTGCAGAACTTACATTTTTATTGCTGGGCTGATATGCACAACATACTAATTACCCTTCCTTTGATATTTCATCTTCAAATTGCTACTTTGAATCACAGATGGAAGCCTTAATCACAGACAAGGCATTGCATTGTGAAATTCTGTGTGAAAAGCCATAGCTTCACCCCATACCCTCACCCATAGTTGCTACCCTCACTTGCAGAAGAAATTAGGCATGCTGTAGTAATGAGCCTACAAAACAAAGAAAAGGAATCATTTTTATGAGAGATCATCGAGGCAGAGGAGGTGTAAAACTTACGGAGCAGGTTAGGTAAGAGCAGCATTACTTTCAAGGTACCAGGATTTAGTGGAGTGAAACTGGGTTATTGGCCATGTTGGGTGAAAGGACCGAACTTCAGTCATTAGTCATGTCTCAGGCAACCTACAGCATGGATTTGATGTTAAGTTTCATCATGCTCTTAAGTAAGAGCATTATCACAAGCATTTACGGCATTTGACAGTATGCAAACGAGCGAAGGTCTGCAGCACACAGTCCAGTGCTAGTGTTCAATACTACACTAGGCATAGCAAAAGAAGGCAAAATGAACTCAAACACTGTTGACCTAGAACTTGAATAAACTGGGGTTTTGGTTTGGTTTGTGTTTTTTCTTTTTTTTTTTTCTGGAAATAAAGAAGAGGCCTAGAGAAATGGAAATTGTTTAAATGAAAATATACTTGTGATTCTATTGCCAGTACCTCATCATCAACATATTTATATTATTTCAATGTTCCCTATCAGAGGAAATTTAGTGTAACTGTCAAAATTATACCTGTTTAAACTCCATTATAAAGTATTGCTATTTTAAAGCTGGTTTTAGTGCTGTAAACAACAGTTTAGATATTCATAGTTTACCAAAGTTCTGTGGTGCCCCAGTCCAATTAGTTATCGCACCATTGTTTGGTTACTAGCCGATAGACCAAAATCAAAACAGACCGTGCGATTGCGTTTTGTACTGTACTTGAATAGGCTGCTTAGCAAGGAATATGCCAGATAACTGGTTGAATTTAAAATATAAGTCTTCTTAAAATGAGATACCCATTTTTTTTTCTAAGTACAGAAGTAAGTTCACATCAGTACAATGACTAGCCATTTATAATCCAGTTCTGCTGCATGATTTGTGTAGTGACTTTCTTCAGGGCTAGTGCCTGTGCTATATTCTTGCACTCTTACTTTCATGTTGTATATCATAAGTTCTCTATATCCAGAGGAGTGTATTTGCTTGTGGTTTTTTTTTTTCTTACTAAACAGCAGTGTTTTACTTTGTGTATACGGAATACATTAACCATGTGTTTTGTATATACAGATGGGTCATGACAGACATTGTTACTCAGAATTTAAGTATTTTAGGTTGTGAACTCAAATGTAGTGGTTTTTTTTTCTGGAAGTGCACTTAGCTTAAAGAGAAGTAAAGCAAAGTAAAACATGCATGGTTTTATGATGTTACTTACAAATGTATAAAGAATGTGTATGGCTTCTGTAAACATAACTTCAAAGAAGAAAATTAAAAATTTAGCATACAGTTGCTAAAATATTTCTAATTTTAAGTAAGTTATCTGAATACATTTGAAAAGAATTCAGTAATGGATTGATGCATAAACAGGCACAATCTAACACAGTATCAAACATAATGCTTTTTAGAGGGAATCTTAATAATTTCATTGACTTCACCAGGAATGCTCAAAGTAGAAGCTAGTATGCATTAATGAAGGTGTTTTCAAGAAAGAATTACATGTGCTAGGTATTTTAATATGCCTTTTTTTTGGAGATGTTTCATGGTCTAACTGATGCCAGTAATTGTGGATTACATCCAGAATGACATGCAAGATTAAGGTTGGCTCTATCTTGGTGCAGAACACATGGAAACAAAAGAGGGTACTGAAAGGGAATCATACTAACTTCTTGATCCTCTTCAGGAAATCAACACTTACCGACAATAGCAAAGTTGTAGAAAAGCCGTAATTGTACGGTATCAAAGTTTGAATTTGAGGGAATCTGAAGATTTTTGTAATAGAAAACCAACTGAAGTAGCTTACTAGTAGAGCTATACCAGTATTTTTAACATACAGTTTATTAGACTAAATACTGCGTTTGAAAGTTATAATTAAAAAAGTAATAGAAAAATATAGGGACATATTTTTCTTCTTTTTACATACTCTTTAGGAATCATTGTGTTTGACAGTGACTCCTGGTGTTTCATGGATCATAATTATCGCTTGATTCCTAAAATGGTGCCCCTGAACTGTACCTGTCCCTTTATGGTGAGAAAGGCCCATGTTGCTTTTTCTTTCTCCTTTTGTCAATGCTGTTCCTGGCGTGAGTTTGGAAAAGTGCAAGTCTTTGATCATACAAATGGACCAATAATGTGCCTGATATGTTGGTCTAAGTAGCAGTACGCTTTCCCTTTGGATTTCTTATAAGTGCTGGAGACAACTCGGTTTATGTGGCTGAACTCTCAATGGCTTGATGCCCTTTTGTGTGGAAATTTGCTTTGCAGCAATTATGTACCTTGTGAATGAAGTTTAATATTCATGAATTGGAAAACACACATCGATTGTTATCTGAACAAAGGAACAAAGTATCTGAGCTCTGAGCTCCTATTTACTTTTTTATAACAATTTTTTTTTCTGACTCTTGATGCCTTTTATGGTACTTGGGGGAGGAAATAGGGCTAGCATTTTATGGTTGTTTTATAGTTGAACCTGTTCATTGATGTTAATTGCAGAGTAAATTATCTAATTTTTAAAGGACTGACTTCTAACATAAAAGTCATTATATTAAATTATGACAACAGTTCAGGAAAACAACACTGTTTGAGAAGGCTGTTTAAGCACACATATAAATATATGAATGCCTGTGAGGATTTAAACACATGCTTAAAGCAGAGTATGTGTGAAGTGCATAGAAATGGTACATGCTTAATTAAGAAGTCTCATGCATCCAGGTAGCTGTAATAGATACCGTTTAAGACTTCATGCCCAAATTTATTTATTTAAAGCAATGACAACAAATCAGTGATGTTTGACTGTGTGGACACTCTAACTTGTTTCAGTTCAGGAGAAGTATTGAAAGGCTCTGGGTCAGTTTGTGGCCCCCTACCTCAATCTCCATATCTTGCAATGGAATATAAAGATTGTGGGTGAACATGCTGAGGGTGAATTCCTCAGATGCAAAAGTTAGCATAAAGCATTGCAACATATTACAGCAAGTATAATCCTCAGGAAATACCTGCCATAGTGTAATTTACTTGCTTAAACCTGGGTATTTCTTGGCATTTTAGATGCCGATGAGTTTCTGAGGCATTTGCGTAGGCTGACGGACTTTAACAAAGAACCATGCCCTGTGAAGAAGCAGCTAAATTCCAGGTGGGATACACTAGGACATCTGAAGATGTGTTACATGTGTGTATAGGCTATGGTCTGCCACCCAAAACAGTAGAGGAGGGCTGGGATCTGTTCTTTTATTATAGAATGAGGATACCTCAGAAAACATTGAGAGTTTAGATGACTGAACTGTAAGGGAGGTTTCTTTTCTCTGTTTCTTCTGGGATTCCACTTCTGGAATTGTCACACATTAGTATGTTAACTATGTTTCATATTAAAAACAAAATGTGTTTTTTAGGTGTGTAATAGATTGCAAAGAGAATTTTCAGATTTTTAAATATTTTCACTGGCTTTTATATTATTCCAGTATAACCATGAAAACTTGACAGTGAAATCCCACAGTCCCTCTAACAGAATATATAACTCAGTTCCCGTATCCCAAGTCCTTAAATGTACATCAAATGATTTAACACATAGAAAGAGTAAAGTGTTCCTAACAAAACTGGTATTTTTCATTTGCTTAATTTGATTATCTGCATATACAGAGCGTATTTTTATTGATCAACCTGTTGTTCATTATTGGATATAGGCAGGCTTCATTTCTTTCAAAGTGTTTTCGGAAAAATAGCTTTGAAGGCTTTCCTGTATCTCAGAGACCTTATATCATTTTGCCACGTTCAGTCATATGTGGATAGTTCTTAATTAAATGCTAATTTCAGTCTCTAAACTTTACCTGTTAAAAAAGCTTTGGATTTTTAACAGGACTAAGGGGCAGAATTTGAATTAATGTGAACTGGCACAGAGTAGTAGGGAAAGGTGAGTTGGCCCCTTCTGGCTCTTTGTTGGCTACTGCCATACACAGCATGGGGGAGGGCGGAGCAGCCTGCATGGAGCTGTTTTTTTGCCCTTCTACACTTGGCAGACTGTGGCAGGGAATGGTTCCATTCTTTGCTTATCCTTACTTAGTGTGGCTACGCCATGTACAGGCCTGGACCAAGATATTTCTCCTCTAAAGTATAAGAAACCTAGCAAGCAGATTGTCAGTCTGTGAGTTGCAATCTGTTTCCTCATCTGTTTCTCAGAGCAGTGTCTTGCTCGCAGCAAAGCCACAGTTTAGCCTGATGGCCTCAGCGCATGCTGAGAACCACACAAATCTTCTGTCCTTTTACAGAGCCCTGTGATTCATTCAGCTTCCTGTGCAAAATCAGATCACGCTTAGAAATGGCTTATAGCACAGAAAGTATTTGAAGTATTGAAATACTTTATGAGGCTTTAGTTAAAATTTTAACAAAATTGTTTTCACTTTATAATTTAAATAGCAAATGGATCACCTTATCAACAAAAATAAAGGCACTAGTTCTGTTTTTTTATTACAAATAAAATTGTTTAAGAGACACTTTCTCAGGTTGATTTTATAAAGGGATTGTGTTATATGAGGCTTGCAATAGTAGGGTTCTGGGCTTACATACTTTTGAGGTCACTTGTTTCTATGTTAGAAGGTATTTGTTTCACACAACTGGTGCAGATAATAGCAATTATTTGTTACGTATAGGTCAATGGGCTGTCCAATTAGTCTATGCTTATTTCTAATTTTAGTTACACTACTTTTTAATTAATACATGGAGGTTTTTACGGATGTCCCAGGCAGAGGCCGGCATTCCCACATTCCCTAATTACCTTCTTTATCCTGTTACAGAGGAAACTTAAGTCTTTTGGGGACATATTGAATTTTTCTTGCTTTTGTCTTTCAGTATGAAATGCAAATTAACGATCGCTACGACTCTTGGTTTATGCTGTTCGGTATTAGTGATAGTTGATTGCTGCCTTGATTCTGCATGTTTGCCCTTTCAAATGTATAAGCCTCTCTTAAAACTTAACCTTCCTTTTGTTACTTTCTACCTTTCTTAGACTTTTTTTTAATTCTTATTTCTGTTAAATACTTTCAATCAAAGTTTAGACAAAATTTTACTCTTGGAATTCCTTAGATTTCTTCGCAAGTTTGAAACATTTACAATATACAAGGGTAACAATATTATTGGGCAGTATCCAGGACATCTGGTAGAAATCTCATTGTTAAGGGTAAGGCAATTCACCAAGTTTGTGTAATAAATCTTCCACAGGAGCTCTGCATGATCCTGGATTTACACCTTTGTAGTTAATCTCTATGGATAAATGTCTCACTTCTCCTTACTCCAGATTTTGTTTTCTGAGTATTGTTCCAGAGTATATTCTATTAATTTTCGAAAATGCTAGACCTAATGTAAAAAATGACCAGCAAGAACTGTAGATCCAGTGTAAAACCTACCAAGGTCATATTACCTGCCCATAGATACAGGGTCAAGATATGGGATGTAGCAGTGGTGGGCGGACTGGTGGAGTTTGTGATGGAGTCAGGAAGACAAATAAGAGACATTTTACAAACATGTTACGGAGAAGATAAGGAAAAACCCCAGAAAGTTGAAGTGTCTGTAACTTAAAAGAATTCTTTTAGAATTCCCCTAGAATTCTTAGCCACCAGATGGCTAGTGTCTGACTCCGTGGAGGACCATATAAATGCATTTTGATCACCATCTTATTTTCCCTCGTGTCTGACACTGATGATTTTAGTAGTTTGGTAATTCAGTAGGATTAATGTTGCTTTATAAATTTTTAAAATTGATATATGACATTGCTGCTTTTAAGTGGTAGTGTTATAGCAGAACTAAGGGGAAATAAATGAAATAAAATTAAGAATGATGTAATCTGAAAGGTCTGCTATCTTGTGACTTGTCAAGGTTGGCAATGTTATGATGAGCAAATACAGATGCTGTTATGACAAGCATTTTCACAGTCACTGCACTAGTGATCAAGAAGAACAACCATGTTTCTAAATATCTACAGGTAGATTCTTTCGTTAGCCTCAGTTTCAGCTGGTATGCGTATTCATGGGTGAGCTATTAAGGAACTGCTTATAGCTCTAAGCCATTTTTTTCATTGCCCTGACATAGGCACTAGTTGAAGCATCCTATAAACTGCTTTAATTTATGCTACTGGTATATAATCCCTAAGGGACAATACAGTGTAGAGTGCATTTGCACTCCCTTTCCTTCAGTAAGCTTAGCCTGCTCGTCTGGGGAAGTGACAGGTACAAGAGTTCCATAGCTGGAATTCCCTTCTGCCGTGGAATTTTTCTGCTGGCCACTTCCAATCAGAGTACACATCCTAACCCTTTTTATTACTTTAAGGTAAAATATTTTGACAACTTTTAATGTTAAATGTGTATGACATAGTAAGCAGTGTTAATTCCTGCCTACTGATATAACATTTTAATGTACATGGATCCTTTTGGGAAGCAGGGAATACATTTTGTTTGAACTTTATAGCCTTTATGGGAAGACTTTTATTACTTTTTAATTACTTTTCATTACTTGTTCATTTTGCATTTAAGAAGTGATATAACAACTCTTCTGTACCTAATTTAACGTCTATGAATTTCTAATAATGTCCATGTATCTAATATAAGAAAGGTTCTGTGAGATTTAATTTCATGAGGTGGTGCTTTTATTAAATCATTTTACACTGTTTCCCATTTATTGCACATACGTTTTCTAAAGAAAGAAGAAATGCTAAAAATGACATCTTGAGTGAATTTGGTTCCAATTTAAAACACCCAGTGGTAGCTATGTTTCTATAGGTGTCAATGTCTGTGCTAGCTAAGTTCCCATTATAGCCAATGGAGATCTCATCAATACAGTTAGGGAGCATACAGAGTGATTCAGCTCGCCCCAAAGTAGATAGATAGTGGATGATTTTATTTCAAACTGAACCACGTCCCTAATTTAAATATTGTAGGTAAAAATATTTCAGTGAAGAACAGGAAACAATTCTAATTGAAGGTATATGTATAATATATATATATATAAATGACCACTTAAATGGCAAGGTTAAAACAAAATATGGGTGGAATTTCTCTCATTCCATATTTTATAGCTGATTTGGATGAATTCAGAAGTAGTACATTAAGTACTACAGATAATCTATTGATTATCTGGTTGAGAGGCAGAATCCTGGATGGCTGAAGTTAGAGATGGATGCAAAATACATGAAAGGCATGATATATCACATGAGGTCTGTTACAAATGTGCCAAGTGTGCAAGAATGGACTTAGAAAACCCTTAGATGGAGTTGAAACTAGTGAGGGATGGGAAGGGCAAAAGTAAATATGTTGACAGCAAAAGATGTGGACCCACTGCTCAGTGGAGCAGGAGACCTAGTGGCAAAGCACATGGAAAAGGCAAGGCCTTTCTACTTTGTTCTTTCGGTGGTTAAGTGTTTTCCTAGGTTCCTGAGCCTACTAGCAAAATTTGTGTGGCAATGAAACAGTGCCCACAGTAGAGAAAGATCAGAGGAGTGCTTAAATTCAAGGGACCAATGTTACTGCGAGGCCACTGTTTTCTTTGGAAGATCATGTCAAACCTGGGAAGTTTCTGATGACTGGAAAAGGAAAACGTCATGCCCACCTTCAGAAAGAGCAAGAGGAAGGTTCTGGGGTCATCAGGCTCATCGGTCTAACCTAAGTCCTGGGGAAAGTTACAGAGCATATCCTCATGGAAGTAATTTGCCGGCACATAAAGGACAACAACATGATTGAGAACAGCCAGCATGGATTTACCAGGCTCAAATCATGCCTGACCAACCTTAATTGCTTTCTACAATGAGGTAATTGCCTCTGTGGTCAAGGGGAGAACCGTGAATGCTGTTTAACTTTACTTTAGAGCAGTCTCTTTCAGTCAAAATGGTGAGCTATGGCCTGAATAAGATGGGTGGAAACTTGGCTGGAAGCTTCTATGAGCGGGGAGCTCGTGGCTCTGAGAGATGTGATCAACAGTACAAAATCCAACTGTTGGTGTCTTCTGGAGGGTTTCATCAGGATTCAAGGGGCAATATTGATTGCAATATATCAAGTATAGCAGGTCTGTAGATATACCAAATTGGGGAGAAACAATTCATATGAAGAATTGCTACTGCGAGCGACCTGGACAGGCTGGAGAAATGGGCTGATTGGAGCCTCATGAAATTCAGGCAAAGCCATTGTGAAGTCCTGCAGCTGGGAGTGAATAACCAGGCTCTTATGCTGGAGCTGAACAATTTTTTTGTGTTTTTCTCTCATATTAGTCATTACAAAACATCAGTATCATATTTAGTCTTTGAATTTACATATTAGTAACTTCTTTCTACTGCAAGAATGGTGTGATTGGTGAGTGGACTTTTTCCTAACCATTCATAGCCCAGACAAGTGCTGAAATAGGTTAAGTTGTAAAGTATTTATGTTCACGCTGTATGAGAATTGTCCAGGAAATAGACGCCTTTTAGAGAAGGTTTAAAAAAAAAAAAAACCAAACAGAATTTTATAATTAGAATTGGGAATATCTTCCGGAGTAGGTATTTTCCCTCTGCATATTGCCTGAATTTCAAACCTTTGTGATGTAACTTTCTAGTGTGTTTGTAACTGGGAGTTCTGGGAGTTACCTGGGAGTTTAATGTCTTCCATGTTTACTTGTTGACTTGTCAGGGTCATTGTTTTCTATTTTTAGATGCCACTAGATATACGTAGTGAATCTGTGTGTCTAGGTTATTTTTGCAGATTAAAACCCCCACCGCATTAATATTGGCACTTTGACCCCAGAATCTCAATTAAGTCGTTGGTAAGGTTTCCTAAAAAACGTAATTTACACTTATTTTTAGTTTTCAATTTTCTCAAGTAATTATTTATCTACTTCCACATCCTCCTTGTCATCTGTGTAGCTTATTTGTCAGATTATGCTCATAAGTAATTTGCAATCACTCTGCTTCCTGTTTTGTGTGCATTTATTGCAGAGCAGTATCTTGCATAACCAAGTGGTCTAATGATCTGCCAGGGATCTTCTCACATGATGTGCACAAGTAACATTTCAGAGAAGCAAATATGCCAAATGTAGAAATAAAGCATATGGTATATAGTGTATGTTTATGTTACAAATCTGTTGTTTGCCTGTCACAATAGTTAAATCTATCCCCTCTATTTTTACTTTCATGTAGACTATGTAAGTCTTGATTTCGGAAGCATAGGAGTCATGACATAAGCAGAAGATGAAGCCTCTAAAACGATAGAACTGGCATGTGTTCTGGGTCAGGAGATGTGGCTAAAAGATAGGTGAAGGGAGAGAGACCTAAACAGGGGTATTTGGAGCGTTTTGGCAAGCAGGCTGTGTATAAAAGTCTGAAAAGGCTGGAATGCTAGAAATGGTTGGTAAAGGTAATCAGTATAAGAATTTGAGACTGGGGATAAGACCTGAGACTGGTTGACTATGGCAGTTAGCACTGGTGAGGAGTGGAAGAGCCAAGTTTAGGAGACAAGATACAAGGAACAGGGCAAAAAGAGTTACATTCAGCAGAATAAAGAGAAAACGTATATCCACTGAAATATAATTTTAATTCAAAGCCTGACATTTTCATATTACCTTGCTATTACAGATATTTGTGAAATACATTCACAAACTGTCTCATTTTCTTTTAGTGCTAAAATCGACAGAGGTTAATAAAGTGCCATTAGTCATTCCATTAGTTTAAGTGGAAGAGGTTGTTGTGATGGATATAGAAATCCTAAATCATCTGGTAAAGTTTTGCCAAGATGACACCACATGGTGAAATTTCAGGAGTTTTAGTTTGGTTTTTTGCTAATGGTAAAAATAAGGTTGTCAGTGCGGTTTTTATTTAGCCTCCTGAATGTAAGCTTTTTTTTTTTTTTACGACACAGTCCTGCAGTCTTTTCTTTCACAAGGTCCTTACCTCAGTTGCAGCCTGCGATAGACAGTGCTCATTGAATAAGCAGTTATTCAGTATTTTTTATCCTTACTATTCAATGTTTAGCCCTAAGCCTTATTTACTGCACACAATTCAAACTCTTCTCTAGAAGAAGAATGATTAATTTTTCTCCTGGGCTTTTTGGTGGTGTTTGTCACTGTAGTATCTGACTGCTTCATAACATTAATGAGTTTAGTGTTACAGTATGTCTGTGACTGAGTAAGGGTCTTAATAGCTGCAGTTCACAAATGCTAGCTGAAGCACAGTTAGATTATGGAGAGAAGTATCCCCTGACTTGGTGTTTCTAACCGGTGACTACAAGGAGCTCAGTTTTCACAGTATTAATATAGTTAGTGTAAAAACATAGGAATGGCTCTTGGTCAGAATAAAGGTCAATCTAGCCAAGTACTCTTCTCCAGTAGTGACTGGGAGTTAAGAGGCTGGTCTTAGAAGCATATGGTAGCAAAGCAAGCATATAGTAAGTAATACTTCCTCCAGTGCACTCTCACAGCTTCCAACAATCTACAGCAGCTTTCTGAGACAGATATATTGTCTTTGTATTTAATAGCTCCAGCGGAGTTTTCTTCCATGCATTTGTTCAATTGGTCTTTGAAGCAATGCAAATTTTTAGCATTTGTAGCATCTCACAGGAAGGGTTTCACATCTTAATGAAGTATGTGAAGAACATTCTCTATAAATTAAGTAGCATTTTATATGTTCACATGTATAAAGATCTGTTCAGATGTTCAGAGGTTTGTTTCTGGACTACAGACACGGATAGAATCCAGTTCTGTGGTACAATGTTAAACTGCTCTTCCTGTTCTTCACTTGTGTAATTGTTTTAGTAAATACCAACACACCTTTTCACACCTTTGATTTTAAAAAAGAAAAGAGGTCTTATTCAGTCATCCCCATTATAGGGGATAGGCCTTCAACTGTTCCATGATCAGCATTCATTGCACAGGGAAAAATAGTATGGAATAATGTAATTATGAAGGCTAATACATATGCGTAAGCAAGATGACTTAGCACCAGAACTATAATCCTTGCTTTTGTAACCTCAATAATTTTTAATGCACTTTTTCTGTATATATTTATATATATATTTCCACAGGAAAAAATATATTTTACAACAGAAAAATATATTTCTTTTAAGAATGTAGTTATAGACTACCTGTGTGGTAATGAACAGAACATGAATTTGGAGATACCTCTATTGATTTACCAAAAATACAACTCCTGATGTGTATGTAGTATCCTTATAAAAAATGATGTGGAATTAGAGGTGCTGGAGGATTTTTTTCTTCTTCTTTTTTTTTCCTTTTTTTTCTTTTTGACAAGAAATGATACGCATTTGAACAAGATTCCCATTATATTACCTGAAACAGCAAAGGTGAGGCAAGGAAAGTCAAACTTCATTGAAAGTAATTTGTGAAGATGGAAGTGAAACAGCTGCACATAGGGGAAGGGTGTTACTTTCCTCTCTTCTTTTGTGGGAAAAAGTTATTGAGGAAAGAGCAAGGTCATTCCCCAGTGATGAAATGTTTCCCCTTATATGTCATGCCCTAGAAAGATATTTCAAGGCATATATGGGATGTGTATCATTTCCCCTCTTAAACTGGCAATTCAGAGTTAATTAATTACTTCAGGAGTAAGCTTTACAGTAGATGGAGCCAGTCCCGGTCACTGGTACTTACCATGTTGGTACTGCTTAACCAAAAGAGAGAAACTTCAGCATTCAGCCTCTATGTCTCTGTTATTCAGGCAAGAATAAACGAAAGAAAGATAAAACGAAAACTTCGTTATATACTTCCAGGCCCAAGAATTCTGACATAATGCCAGTGTTTGAGGGCACACCCATACTGTGTGATCTGAAGAATATATGTGATTAGTTTGGAGTTGCCTGTAATATCTAAAAATATTAGTGCTTGAATGTGACGTTATTGTGATACTAGTTTTGTGCACTTTCTGAATTATGGTGAAGAATACCAGAAACGCAACCAAGAAAGAGGATTTGGATCCAGATGCAGATTTTTCAGAAAATCCTGGAGAAACGATGAGAGATACTCAGTATGATGCCATTGTTTGATCTCTTCTACATTCCAGGAAACTGATCTTGGGAAGCAGGTTCAGGCTTGGGCATCAGCTGGGTTTAGAGGTGGACTATTGATCCAGAGGGAGTGGAGTCATGAGAAATGCAGTGAGAGCCAGAACCTCACAGGCTAGGGTTCCTTTACTTGCCACTCATTCTGATCTAGATCACATATGGCTGTTATTTAAAGAAATACACTGGTTGAAAGGCAAATTTACTTTGAAGAGATGGAAGCATGTACTTAAAAAGCACCCACCATAATGCTTTCTTCAGTTCAAGGATTAAAGTGGCCAATGTTTCATAGGGTTAAAGTTCCATATGTTTGGTCAAGCAATCTGCATGTGTGTTTTACACCTGCTTCTACATCTAAAAAGCCACTGCTTAATGAGTTGCCCCTAAAGAATAGTAGTTTATTTTGGGATGTTTGCTTCTCCACTCCAAGTGTGCAGCGTGCCAAAATCTTCATGTTAAGATGGAAGTAGATTGCACTAGATTTGAAAATATTGCAATCTTTTGTTCCTTTTTTTTAAAAAAAATCATTTAAAGAAAGATAATAGTTTAAAACAAGTACATTTTTGCTGAAAGGAAGGATCTGGGAATTTATATAGTTAAAGGGCTCTCGGCAACAAAACACAAAAATGTGATAGATTTCAGAAATACTTCTAAGGTGTTAATTTGTGAGAAAAAGACTTGGCCATGCTGAGTTTTCTTTTCATCCTGTATTTTCCCATGTTGAATGTGTCTCATATAATCAGAAGAAGAATCTTTGGCTTATATTGCTCGCTGTCAAACTAGACCAGTGACTTCTTCAGTTAGTGTTTAGGAATAACTGTTATTTGTTTGAATATTTTAATCCTGTTTCTCACAAAATACTAGATACTCTTCTCGTGGCTAAACAAAATTGAGCCAGTCTGTGATGTGACTGTTTTAACAATGAGAGATACTCAAAAACTTAATTTTTCTGTTGGTGAGGCTTGTATAATGGAAAAATAGGCTTTTTGTTGTCAGTTTACTAATCATACTTGGAGTTGACTTTAAGCATAAGGTCCTTCACTCTTTAGACCAAACTTGAGGGTATACAAGAACTCTGAGACCTAGGCACTTAGCAGCAGTTATGAGAAGGTATCCTTGCAACAGGAATCATTTAAGTGTTCCAAAACTGTGTAAGAGTTACATAGGTATATGTGTCGGAAAAGGAGTAACAGCAACAGAAATCTTGTGATGTGTTTCCAAGGCATAATAGTTTTTGCACAAAATGAACTGTTGCAACATTTGCTTCTCCTCCTCTTGCTTTAAAGCTCACCTGGTTATAACAGGGCACAGACTCAGGAAGTAAGTTTTGAGAAAAGCAAGTGAGGTTGCTAAGAAGTGTCTGCTTTTCAAGCAGCCAAGGGAGCATCTTCTCTGTTAGGCTGCCTACTTCAATACACAACCTCCAGGGAATAAATCAGCTAATTATAACAGTGGTAAGAGACAAACAGAGCTTTTCTTCCCTTCCATCAGTAACTAAATATTGTTTTCATAGAATTTTGTCTCCTCATCATCCCTCCTTTTCTCAGTATAACTGTTTTTCTTCCCTTCCTTTCTGTCACTATGACACCCAGCTTGAAAAGGGGAAAAAAGTAAGGAAGTGAAGAATTCTGAAGTTTCTTATGCCAACCTTGAAAAAGAGGACCTTGCTGCAGATACTCACCCCAAGGCCAGGGAGTCCAGTATGAAAAGATTGAAAATCTAAGTTAATGCTTTTAGAGAATGCAGAAGGCAACTCAGTTTGACAATGGCATGGAAAAGTAGAACATAATCAGGGAAAAATTCATTGGGAAGCTTGAAAGAACAGACACAACGCTGGGCAGAAGTGATAAGATCAGGGGTACAGGATTTGTTCGGGAAGTGGGGCATGATAACTTCCTGGAGAGAAAGGAATAGTTCCACCTTTAGAACCTTCCTCAAAGACTGATGAAAATGAAGAAGTGGCAAATAAATTAATTTAGAAATTGACAAGAAAATACACACGAGTGGTTGGATGTTGTCTGGTCTTTGTCTAACAGACCTGTAGCATATGTGAATGAATCTTCCTAGCTACTTGGGAAAATGCCAAAAGCAAAACCACCAGCTCTGAAAAAAAGGCAGAAGGAAGGAGCTGAGTCCCTTTGTGGTATTTCTGTGTAAATGTGTTCTTGGATTAAAAAAAAACTCAGGAGAGAATGAGACAGCAGGCCTCAGGATTACTCTTTAAAGGATGGAGCCAGAGTGTCTAGACCTCTTTGGAAGGAAGTATACTACTTTGGCTAGTCTTCAATTCATAGTAACTCATTACTCAAATCTCTTTTGAAAATATGACTTTCTTAAATTACACAAGATGTCACCATTTCTGGATAAGTTCCCAATAAACTCTAAAGAGGAATTAAGAACAATTATTCCAGAAGGTCAGCTCATAGTACACATCTCTCTCCAAATTTCACTTGCCTTTTGAGATGCTGTGGCATTGTCAGTAGTTTCAGTAACCATCATGCAGCATGCGTTTTTACAGTCTTCTGAGATTCTTGGAAAAGTCCAGAATACAGCTGAGATCTTCCTGAGGAGAACAAATGTTTTGGTAAAAATGACAATTCATTAAATTCCTGAAATGTATCTTCAGTTGTTTTTGGATCTTTGGGGATTTCCTTTGTCAGCTCCATAGAAAGCAGTCTATATACCAGATTAATTTCAGACTATTGCACTACCACACAAATTGGGCATCAGATGAGCCTCCTGTAAAGCATATGAAACTCTGGAAAGGATTGCTTTATTTTAACTGTAACTAAAAAGCAGATCCTTTCAAAGCAGCTGGATCGACACTCACACAGGGAGTTGTCCGGAACTATTTAAGTGAGTGCAGATTTACCAGAGCAGTGAAGGGAGCTGTCCTGTCTGTGTTAGCACTGCTCAGTGCATTCTTCTAATCATATGCAATTTTAATCACATGGCCTAACATGCACATCATCACAGGCGGATGCTATAGTTTTGATGACAAATCTCTTTCTCTTTGCAGCTCTATTAGGGCTCATTATTGTACATCGAAGCATACAGAACTTGACAGTAATAGGAATGGTTAAAATATTTGTTTTTCATTTGAAGTTGATGTTTAAAACACTCTTAGTTAATTTATGAAGAACTGCTTTCTTTCTAAAAGTGCTTTTAGTTTAGTTTCCATGGGTGTCATGCAAAAAGATTTAGCTAGGTTTGAAAATGCTGAAAAAACTGTAAGCAAACACATTGGACTAAGACCAGTGATTTGTGACCCACCTAAAAAATTGTCAGAAGAGGAAATAATGGCCTGACTTTAACTTCTCATTTGAAATATAATCTGTCTTTTAATTTGGGATTGTGTTGCTGTGCGGAAGTTGGCTGTATGTAATACAGTATCTGATTTTTTTCCATCACATTGAAGAGATTGTTTGATTTTTTGAACAGATTTTTTGGTCAGTAACCATATGCTCTGTGTAGCAATTACTGTACCCAAAGAGAAGTTTGCCATGCATACCTTAAAATTGATTCTCAGGCTTAAACTGTGATGATTTATCTTTAGCGTAACAGCTGAAGACTTGCACACCTAAACATTAATTCACATTCCAAGTGAACATAAAATGTATTTTGGCTAATAGCAATGTGTTCTGTAACTAGACACTGAACATATTAATGATACTGTGTAACTGAGTGTTACTGCTCCCATTTGTGCTAAATATTACACATCTCAAATTCTGTCAGTACTTCGATCCTTAGATTCTCTTTTCCATTTGAAACACTATCAAGTTGTGTTTATGTGTTCCACTATTAATCAATAGTGAGCTGGCTTATCATTTTCTCAGTAGGTTAGTATTTTCCACTACAGCTTAAAGACATAAATGTAAATAACTGTTCACTTTCTCTTCACACTTTTTTCTGTTTAGGGATGTTACTTAAATGCTAATGAGACAGGGCCTGATATCACCATCCTCCAGAAAATAATGCAAGTAGGAGAAAACATAGTGAAGAAGTTTTGCAAGTAAATTTGCATGGTGTCCTGCCTATAGAGGAAACCTTGAAAAATCTGGAAATGAGCACAGTCACAGTTCGGTAGCTGCGTGTCAATTTTGTAGATCTATGCTTCAGTGAAAAGAGGGTGTTCCTTTCCCTAGAGGCACGCACGCATTCCTCAAATGATACAATGACACTGAAGGTACATGTGCTTTCCCCCTCAGCCCTATCTTTTTTCATGAAAGTAGAAGTGTCTGTATGTCTGTAGGTGTGCATGCATGTGTGACATCGCCACGAAGGGCAGCTAATCCTACTGAAACAAGTAGTAAAATTAAAGTAGATAAAGGTTTCTATTTTTTTTTTAAAGCCAGATTTAATGAAGAAATACCAGCTTTTTCCTTTGAACTGCACTAGTTTTTATGGTCCTTGTAGTGATATGTGTCTCAGCTTAGAAATTACATGGAGTGTAAGAGAATCCAAAACAGTAGTTAAGATGATAACCATATCATTCACCTCTGATGTGGAGACTCAGGTTTAAGTCACTGGTCTGTTGTGACCCCAAGAGAGTTCTCTAACCACTGGTTTACCCAACACACACTTTTTCCCTGGTCCAAAGATTATATATAGTTACATAAATGTATTGAAATAGTTTCAAAAATACTTAAAAACAAAACTTACAAGCATTATTGGTCAGGACGCTTGTTTGGAAAACAGAGCAATGGTAAAGGGGGACTTTAATCATCTCATAATCCAGCAGTCTTGAGTTCCACATTCTGTTCTTTCCTTTTTAAAAAAGTAGAAACAAAAAAACCCCACTTCTGAATGAATCTTACTTTAAGTTTCACATAGAAAAGTGGAATTCTCAAAAATGGGAAAAGTGGAAGTCAAACACTTTACTGGATTGTAAAGGCAATATGTTGCAAAGTAAGGGAGTGTTCTGTTTGCACTATATTGAATCCTTTCTAAACTACTCTTCTCAACTACATTATTTTTGTGTGATTTTTTTGAATGAGTAGGTAATGTGTTAGAGCTTTGGTGGTAGCTTCAGAAATCTTAATACTGTTTGAAGTGGCCTTGGAGTTTTCTTTTTTCTGTGGCATGGACTTCAAAGAAGTACAGAACTCAACTTCTCAAAGTATTATGACTATATTTTTATAGACCTAGGAAGAACTACACAATTATGCAGTATCAGTCATAGGTTTGATTTGCTTAGGCACCAAACGAGATTTAGAACTGTTCCCTTTTCAGATGGGTATCATCAGTCCATTCTTGTCCGTGGTGAAGTTTTATATATGTACAATAATTTTCATCTGCTGAAGTAATTCCTGTTCGTTTTGACAGTTCATTAAAATATAGCATTACTGAAATATATCAATTCAGAGCACAGAGGTCTCTTAAGTATCTCCTTTTCTTTCTCTCCCTTTCCCCCATACCTCTCTCTTTGTTTCTCTGTCCACCTCTCCCCTCCCTGTTCCCCCTCGCTGCCTCTCTATCCCCAACACTCTCACACTCTCTCCATTATCTATCTTTCCATCCACCCCATCTCTGTCCACCTCTCTTATCTTCCCCCATCTCTCTCTATCCAAATTATCTCTCTGCCTCCTTCTTTTTCTCTCTCTCTACCAGCTTAAAGCATACAGAAAATCGCCTGAAACAAAGTAATACAAAACACAAATCGGGAAGCATTGCCCATTGAGCTGGAAATAGTTAGATGAAAGGATATAGTGACAAAGGGAAGTAGCCGGAAAAGAGAGAAGTTAATCTATTTGTTTACAAAAAAATTGGTGTTCCTCACTGAGGATGAGCCAATGACAAGTATGAGTAGACTTAAACAGGACAAGTCACCCATAATCCTATCCAACATTAAAAAGGAAAACAGTGAAATAGAGAAGACGTGTTCTACTTAGAATATGGAAATCTGCTTGGGTTGTATACTCTTTTTTATTAACTGAGACTTACCATAGTAATAATAGCAAATATCCTAAAGAATTGCTGGAGTATTTGACTGATTATACTTAAGTTCATGAAAGAATAAAAGCCTATGGAGAAATATCTGAAAGGAACATGAAGTATTTCAGACATTAAGAAAAGAGCTGAAGATGGGAATGTCTGATATTCAGAGATAATTTAGATGACAGCTACCAATGAAAAGAAAAAAAGGTGTAACTAGGGATTACTGGCAGTAGAGAGAGAAAAGTTTTAGATTCACAAGCATTTGATTGACTTTGGTGATATTACTGATTGTGTTGGATGGGTATCACATGTCCAGAAATGCCTTTCTTTTTAATGTATGGTAAACAAGAGAATTTAACACTCAAGTGCTTCAGATTTAAAATGGAGCTGCTTTGGAATACGCACGAAGAATAAGATAATGTCGTGGTTTAGCGGCAGCTCAGCCCCACACAGTCGCTCGCTCACTCCCCCACCGGTAGATGGGGGAGAGAATCAGAAGGGTAACGCTCGTGGGTTGGGATAAGAACAGTTTAATAATGAAAATTAAAAGAAACAACAGTAGAAATGCAATGTGAAGGAGAACAACGAGAGGCGCAAAGCCCCGGGGGAGGGGGGAAGGGAGGGGAGGGGAGAGGGGGAACGAACCGCCGGAACAAACCGCACGCGCCGCAGCCGCTCGCCGCCCGCCGACCCGACGCCGCGCCGCCCGCGCGCTGCCACTGCCCCCCCTCAATATACTGGTCATGGTGTCACATGGTATGGAATGAACCTGCCATTGGCCAGTCGGGGTCAGCCGCCCCCACCATGGCCCTGCCCCTCCCAGCCCCCCCTGCCACGCCACGCGGCAGAGCGCGGGAAGCTGGAAAGGTAGCTGACCCCCACAGTGAGGAGAATTAACCCCTTCTCAGCCAAAACCAGCACATTCTCCACCCCTTATTCCATACCACTTACACCATGCCCAGGTCCCATATGATGCAATACAACCGTACCAACCACCACCCCTCCCCTTCCCATCCTTTAACATAATACACAGACATCATTCCCTTAGTTCATGGATCTTCCCTGTAAAATGTCCATTAAAATGTCCATTGAGTTCACGCAGTCCATGACTCTGGGCTCCATCTGTTGTATCAGTCTTTCCGGGTGGGAGAGATGGTGTGTGGCGTTGGGTTGCTGCATACCGAGTCAGTCATCGTTCCATCACTGCTGCACGGCTTGTTTCATAGTTGATCTTCCATGGGTTGGGAGGCTCGTACTCTGATATCATTGATACAACACAGAGGTGACACACAATATTATATAGCAGTTCACATTGTGCCATTCAGTTCATTGACTGTTTTCACCCAAAATCAAATCCCCTTGAGGCACACATCGGATTTCTCCATCCTCCCGCATCACCCACCAAGTGCACCCAGGTCCTCGAGCAAAAACAATCCCACGAATGGGTTTGCCTTTGCCAGAGGCAGGAAGAACCCAGACTGTTTTGCCCAGCATACTTTTTGTGTGCACTACAGGGACTCTATCCCCTTCCACAGTATGTAGGATTTCTGACTGGGCAGGGCCAGCTCGGTTGGCAGATCCCCTCGTGTTGACTAACCACGTGGCTTTTGCTAAATGTGTATCCCAGTGCTTGAATGTCCCACCCCCCATTGCTCTCAGTGTGGTTTTTAACAGTCCATTGTACCTTTCAATTTTCCCAGAGGCTGGTGCGTGATAGGGGATGTGATACACCCACTCAATGCCGTGCTCTTTGGCCCAGGTGTCTATGAGGCTATTTCGGAAATGAGTCCCATTGTCTGACTCAATCCTCTCTGGGGTGCCATGTCGCCACAGGACTTGTTTCTCAAGACCCAGGATAGTGTTCCGGGCAGTGGCGTGGGGGACAGGATATGTTTCCAGCCAGCCAGTCGTTGTTTCTACCATTGTAAGCACATGGCGCTTGCCTTGGCGGGTCTGTGGGAGTGTGATATAGTCAATTTGCCAGGCCTCCCCATATTTATATTTCAGCCATCGTCCCCCATACCACAGAGGCTTTACCCGCTTCGCTTGCTTGATTGCAGCGCATGTGTCACATTCGTGGATAACCTGTGCAATAATACCCATGGTCAAGTCCACCCCTCGATCACGAGCCCACCTGTATGTTGCATCTCTCCCTTGATGGCCTGAGGTGTCATGGGCCCACCGAGCTAGAAATAGTTCACCCTTATGCTGCCAGTCCAGATCCACCTCAGCCACTTCAATCTTGGCAGCCCGATCTACCTGCTGGTTGTTTCGATGTTCTTCAGTGGCCCGACTCTTGGGGACGTGAGCATCCACATGCCGTACCTTTACAACCAGTTTCTCTACCCGGGCAGCAATATCTTGCCACAATGTGGCAGCCCAGATGGGTTTGCCTCTGCGCTGCCAGTTGCTTTGCTTCCATTGCTGCAGCCAGCCCCACAGGGCATTTGCCACCATCCAGGAGTCAGTATAGAGATAGAGCACTGGCCACTTTTCCCGTTCAGCGATGTCTAAGGCCAGCTGGATGGCCTTTACCTCTGCAAACTGGCTCGATTCACCTTCTCCTTCAGCAGTTTCTGCTACTTGTCGTGTAGGACTCCATACAGCAGCCTTCCATCTCCGGTGCTTTCCCACAAGGCGACAGGACCCATCAGTGAACAGGGCATATTGCTTCTCATCTGCTGGCAGTTTGTTATACAGTGGGGCTTCTTCAGCACGTGTCACCTCCTCCTCTGGTGATAATCCAAAATCTTTGCCTTCTGGCCAGTCCATAATCACTTCCAAGATTCCTGGGCGACTGGGGTTTCCTACTCGAGCCCGCTGGGTGATCAGTGCAACCCATTTACTCCACGTAGCATCAGTTGCATGGTGTGTAGAGGGGATGTTTCCTTTGAACATCCAGCCCAGCACTGGCAGTCGGGGTGCCAGGAGCAACTGTGCTTCAGTACCAACCACTTCTGAAGCAGCTCGAACCCCTTCATATGCTGCCAATATCTCTTTTTCAGTTGGAGTATAGCGGGCTTCAGACCCTCTGTATCCCCGACTCCAAAACCCTAGGGGTCGACCCCGGGTCTCCCCAGGTGCTTTCTGCCAGAGACTCCAGGTAGGGCCATTCTCCCCGGCTGCAGTGTAGAGCACATTTTTTACATCTTGTCCTGCCCGGACTGGCCCAAGAGCTACTGCATGGACTATTTCTCGTTTAATCTGTTCAAAGGCTTGTCGTTGCTCAGGGCCCCATTTGAAATCATTCTTTTTCCGGGTCACTTGATAGAGAGGGCTCACGATCAGACTGTAATTTGGAATATGCATTCTCCAAAAACCCACAACGCCCAAGAAAGCTTGTGTTTCCTTTTTGCTAGTTGGTGGAGACATGGCTGCTATTTTGTTGATCACATCCATTGGAATCTGACGACGACCGTCTTGCCATTTAATTCCTAAGAACTGGATTTCTCGTGCAGGTCCCTTCACCTTACTTTGTTTTATGGCAAAACCAGCTTTCAGAAGGATTTGGACTATTTTCTCACCTTTCTCAAAAACTTCTTCTGCTGTGCTGCCCCACACAATGATGTCATCAATGTATTGAAGGTGTTCTGGAGCTTCTCCCTGTTCCAGTACAGTCTGAATCAGTCCATGGCAAATGGTAGGACTGTGTTTCCACCCCTGGGGCAGTCGATTCCAGGTGTACTGGACGCCCCTCCATGTGAAAGCAAACTGTGGCCTGCACTCTGCTGCCAGAGGGATTGAGAAGAATGCATTAGCAATATCAATTGTGGCATACCACTTGGCCGCCTTTGACTCCAGTTCGTATTGAAGTTCTAGCATGTCTGGCACAGCAGCACTCAACGGTGGAGTGACTTCATTCAGGCCACGATAGTCTACTGTTAGTCTCCACTCTCCATTAGACTTCCGGACTGGCCATATGGGACTGTTAAAGGGTGAGTGGGTCTTACTGATGACTCCTTGGCTCCTCAGTTGGTGAATGAGTTTATGGATGGGGATCAGAGAGTCTCTGTTGGTGCGATATTGCCGCCGGTGCACTGTTGTGGTGGCGATTGGCACCTGTTGTTCTTTGACCTTCAGCAACCCCACCACAGAAGGGTCCTTTGAGAGACCGGGCAAGGTAGACAGCTGTTCAGTTTCCTCCGTCTCCAAGGCAGCTACACCAAAAGCCCACTTGTAACCTTTTGGGTCCTTGAAATACCCTCTCCTGAGGTAGTCTATACCAAGGATGCACGGAGCCTCTGGGCCAGTCACAATGGGGTGCTTCTGCCACTCATTGCCAGTTAGGCTCACTTCGGCCTCCAATACAGTTAGCTCTTGGGATCCCCCTGTCACTCCAGCAATGCTGATGGGTTCTGCCCCTATATAGTTTGATGGCATTAAGGTGCACTGTGCGCCGGTGTCCACTAAAGCTTTATACTCCTGTGGGTCGGACGTGCCAGGCCATCGGATCCACACAGTCCAGTAAGCCCGGTTATCCCTTTCCTCCACCCGGCTGGAGGCAGGGCCCCTCTAGTCCTGATCATGGCAGTCACAACTCACTTCCTGTAAATGTGAATCAGGAGTCCCTCTATTACACTTAGAAATAAAATCTGCGCTTCTACTCCTCTGTCTGGGGACTTGCTCGCTGGAAACTGGAGCAGCAGCTTTCCTGGAAGAGCCTCCCTGAGTGACTGTTCTTCCTTGCAGTTCATGTACTCGTGCCTGTAGGGTCGAAGTAGGCTTGCCATCCCACCTCATCATGTCCTCTCCGTGGTCACGCAGGTAGAACCATAGGGTGGCCCGTGGTGTGTATCCCCTTCTTTGAGCCAAAGGACGCTTATTCCTAACAGCTGAGACACTGCTCTGTCGAGGTGGGGAGTAGGACAGATCTTCTTTGAGTTGCTGGACCTCTTGGGATAGTTTCTCCACAGCAGAGACAAGCGAGGAAGAGATATTTGTGTCATAATCCCGGAGCCTATCTATCACCTCTGCCACCGTTGGTGTCTCGTCATCTTTCCAGGACATCACTGCCAATGAGTTTGCATGCGAAGATGGTGCGCTCCGTACAAACTTCCGCCACATGGGTCGTGTGCACTCGGCTTCATCTGGATCTTTGGATGACCGTTGATCATCCAGGTCACCATAAATCACCTCAAACACAGCTAATTCCCTGAGATACTGGATGCCTTTCTCCATAGTTGTCCATTTTCCTGGGCGATATGTAACATCTTCTTTAAAGGGATACCTTTCCTTCACTCCAGACAGGAGTCGCCTCCAGAGGCTGAGGGCTTGTGGTTTTTTTCCAATTGCTTTGTCAACGCCCCCTTCCCCAGAAAGGGATCCCAATTGTTTGGCTTCTTTTCCCTCTAGTTCCAGGCTACTGGCCCCATTATCCCAGCATCGGAGCAGCCAGGTGGCAATGTGCTCACCTGAACGACGGCTATAATCTTTTCGCATATCTCGCAACTCGCTTAAGGACAGGGATCGGGTGGTCTCTATTTCATTTATTACTTCTCCCTCCTCTCCCCGCGATGGCCCTGGTTCTTCATCATCCCGTTCTAAACGAGTTGATGTCCGCTTCCAATATTTCGTCTTGTGTATGGGGGCAACTGATACTGGTACGGGTTTATTTTCTGAGCTAGCTCCGGTACTTGTTGTGGGGGTTTGAGTGGCTGCAGTGCCTGTTGTCAGGGCTGGATTGCCTACAGTGCCAGTCACTTTGCATTTCAATCCAGAGACATTCTCTTCCCCCTGGGGGCACTGAATACTGTTGAGCAGGGCTCGGTATGCATGGGCCAGACCCCAGCACGTTGCAGTTATCTGTGTCTCTCTGGAGTTCCCAGCGTAACAACATACTTTCTCCAAATATTCTACTAGTTTTTTAGGATTCTGCACTTGCTCGGGGGTGAAACTCCAAAACACTGGGGGTGCCCACTGCCCTAGGTATTTGCCCATGCTATCCCACATGCCCTGCCACTCGTAACTATCAAGCCTCGGGGCAGATTTCTGGGTGATATTCTTAAGTTGCTTAGTCAAAACCAAAACAACATGCCCAAAAACTAACAATGACTGCACCTTAACCACCCAAGGATGTTCAAGATACAAAAACGTTGTTGTAACAAAGGCACAGACATCATAGAACAAAGTTGCAAAGGTATTATTCTGTATTTCCTCCATATAAAATCTCTCAGAGGAGGAGGTATAATTGCTAATTGCCTCAACAAGGTGGTATCCGAAGTACAGTAACGGTTTCAGCAAAAACCCCAAATACCAGGTAAAGCTGAAAACGAGTGTTTGTATAACAAATCTCGTAGGCAAAACATTACTAATCACAGCAGAACACAGCAGACTCAAACAACCAACACCGATTTTTAACACCCACTGCAAAAAGGACAACATGGTGCTGTGACCAGCAGCTGTTGTTATCTCCAACCCTCGTGCCCCACGTTGGGCGCCAAAAAGACTGTCGTGGTTTAGCGGCAGCTCAGCCCCACACAGTCGCTCGCTCACTCCCCCACCGGTAGATGGGGGAGAGAATCAGAAGGGTAACGCTCGTGGGTTGGGATAAGAACAGTTTAATAATGAAAATTAAAAGAAACAACAGTAGAAATGCAATGTGAAGGAGAACAACGAGAGGCGCAAAGCCCCGGGGGAGGGGGGAAGGGAGGGGAGGGGAGAGGGGGAACGAACCGCCGGAACAAACCGCACGCGCCGCAGCCGCTCGCCGCCCGCCGACCCGACGCCGCGCCGCCCGCGCGCTGCCACTGCCCCCCCTCAATATACTGGTCATGGTGTCACATGGTATGGAATGAACCTGCCATTGGCCAGTCGGGGTCAGCCGCCCCCACCATGGCCCTGCCCCTCCCAGCCCCCCCTGCCACGCCACGCGGCAGAGCGCGGGAAGCTGGAAAGGTAGCTGACCCCCACAGTGAGGAGAATTAACCCCTTCTCAGCCAAAACCAGCACAGATAATTAATGTTTTGCATAGAAAAGAAAGAGTGAGGAAAAGTACACAGACTGGCTAATTCAGTGAGTAATAACAAATCTGGAGAGATGGTTTTGTTAGTTAAAATGTAAGTATGGATGAGCATATTTAGAAGAGATATAAAGAGGACATATGGAAGGGAAGTTCTTTACAGTCAGCTTGCAATTGTCTTGAGAAAGAGGTAATTAATGTAATGGGTAAAAAAGCTGTCTTGCAAAGATCAAGGTCATGTACTTCTGCACTCCATTTCCTAAGTCTCTCTGCTTTTGAAAGATCTTAAGTCTAGGCACAGAGCTGTAGAAGTGGAGAGAGCACTTTTAGAGTCTCTCAGACCCAGGAGCACTGGGAAGCATGGTGAAGTAACACTCACCTGTATTATCTGTGGATGACATTATCTGTGTCAGGGTCAACAGAGCGAGCTAATAATCTATGTATGGCTCTGCTTAGATTCACATATGTGGAGGAATGATACCCGCTCTAAATCTACACAGAGCAAGCTTGGGTCTAGCAGGACTTCTTAGCTTAGATTCAGTGTCATGCAAATGTGACCACAATTTTTCCAGATCCTTGCTAGCTTTGGAAGCATTATAACTGCATGCAGTTAGCTAAGAAGTGCTGTTAGATCCAAACTGGCTTTATGCAGACAGTTCCTATGTCTCTGTACCCCTGTTTGTCTGCAGATAATCTGCCCATGAACTGTGGCGTGTGGACTGTATGTTGTCAGCATGTTGTATGTACCCCTGAGTATTGTACGTTATCACATGGTTTTCTTCAGATAAAATTAACTCCCCTTTCATAGCACAAGATGGATGGTGCTCCCTTAGTTGCTATTTAGTATTTTATTTCCTCATTGTTAGCCTGGGCTTATGCCTTTAGTGCATATTATGCAGATGTTTCTAGAAAGAGAATTATTTTCCTCACATGCTTCTCAGTAGAGTTTTGCAAACATAATGCATTTATTTTCAAAACAACCTTGTTTGATGACAGGGTGTTATTACTCCATTTTACAAATGGATCTGTGAAGCCCTGAGACATTAAGGTCAATGTTATTGGGTAATTTTAGATGCATAGTTCAAACCACCTAAAACCTGATTTCTGATTTTGCAGAGTATTTGTTATCCCATACCATTTTAAAGTGCAAAGCACAATTGCCTCTGCAGGGCAACTGCAAATGTGCTTTTACAGTCAAAACTCAGGATATGAAATTGGGCACTCTGAAAGTTACATGTTTAATGATCATTCTCGCAAAGTTGGGTTTAAGAGACTTTCCTACTATCAAAAAACCTTTGTGTTAGAAAAAGTCTACATGTCTAGGGCAATATTGGACAACCCTGCATTATGAATGTCTTCTTTTTCCCCTTGCAGTCATCTAGTTCATTCAGAATATATTCCCCTTTCTGTTTTAAGTTTAAGTTCAGCAGGTTCTGTTGCTACTGAGTCATGACCTACCTTTAGAGTAGATTACATAGACAGGCTGAGGCAGGTTTACTGAGGAAAAATATGCATGCAATTAATAGATCACGGAATTCAACTTTATGCATACATAAGCAGGAATTGAATTAAGATAAAGTCTTGTGCTATTTCTTGACTCTTTGGTATGACTCATTATAATATTTTGACATAATTGTATCTATGTAATTTTCTTTTTTTTTTTTTGTAAAAACAAACTGATAAATTAGGAATTCCATTACGTTTGCAGTATCAACACTCATACACATTAGACCTGTGCAATTTTTGCATCACAGCTGACCAGCTGCATGGTAACAGCTCCTGGGACTAAGAACCTGAGTATTCATGGCCAAAGAAATAATCTTTTAGGGCTGATCAATCTTGCAAGCCACTAACTAGATGAACCTGATGTAGGTCAATAGCAGAGATGGCACTTCTAAGATGTGCTGCACAGAACTCTATGTGCTTTAGTGGAATGCTTGGTGGGAGTAGTCAGTGGTCATGTCATAATTATTATTTTGCTGAAACTGTTGCTGACATTTGCACAGTTATCGTGGGATTCAGTTTAGGAAAATGTGTTCTAGCAGGGTGTCTAACAAATGTTTCTGCTCACTCAGTGGAAGTTCAGCTCTTCTAATCTGCCTGACCGTCGTCTGAGCTTTAGCCTTTAGTCCAAACATCTTGTGTGTCTTTGTGTCCTTTCACAGCTCTTAGTCGTACCCTGGAGGCTGATGCTTCCAGTATTTTTACTCAGCTATTTTCATTCTTTCAACTCCCCCTCTCCAAATTTCTGGTCTTGCCTGTACTGTCCTCTTTTCTGTCTTCTCATTTAGTTTTATTTTAATATCCTGTGAATTTCCCTTCATCTGCTCACTCACGTTTCCTGCCCTCAGAAATCCCATGTTTTCTCCTATGAATCTAGATCTCCTTTCTGAGAACTCTTTAGTCTGAGGTAGATGTCTGACACATGAAATTCCAACTCAAATAAAGCAGTTGTAGTCATAAGCAAAGTAAAATGTGATTTTACACTGGGGAGTGGAGGTAATGCTTAAGAATAGGTAGTGTTGCTAGGGCACTTTCTAAATTTACCATCCATAAAGAAGAAAAATTAGCTAGAGAAAGAACATCCATGGATCTTTTTTTTACGGAGGGGCAGTAACTTTTTAGCATGGTTTGTACAGGAGACCATGATTTATTTAATTCTGCATGGTAGAATGAACAGATTCGTAGAATGCATTAGTGCATGAATAGTACACTCAAGGAACTTACTGTTTATAGAAGACAATCTGATTATTATAGTAGAATGAAGGGAATACTGTAATCAAGTAGTATGGAAATAGTTTGAGAAATCCTAAAATAACATTAAGATTTAAGAGCCTTTTGCAAAAATCAGGCATGAAAGTGCATGAAAATTTGTTGATTAAAAACCTGCTGGTTGAAGGGGCAAAAAAGGACATTTATTTATAAATTTTGTGTGTGTGTATATATATATATAAAAGGAAGAACTAAATTCCTCAGTAAATGAATTTAATTTTATTGGTTGAACTAGTTACTCTGGAGAGTGAATGGGAGAAGTCCCTTGTGCCAGTAAAAGTGCTATTTTGCTCACATCCAGCATATATGCATGTTACCGGTACTTTGTATTACACTAGTACTGCTGTACTGGTAACATGTTCCAAGTGGAGAACTAGCTTCAGAATGCTGGTACATTGAACACCTTTATAAATCAGTCTCAACTATGAAAGACTCTCAAAGTATTTGACTGATAAGTAATGGGAGAAGCTCTTTACAGTTTCTCAAAAAAAAAAAGTAAATTTCAGAGTACATGATATTTTCTGTTATGTAGGCTGGATGTTTTATTTTATTAAGGGCATTAGATTGAAAATATACTCCACATCTGAGATGTCTTTTTTTTTAAAAAAATATTGTGAAGAACTAAAATCATCTCACAGTATGGTTTAAAGTTCCCAAAAAGGAAAAATATGATTATAAATATTGCTTTCCATAAGTCTAATATAATGTTTTAGTATAATTTTACTTTGAATATAAATTTAAAAAATCATTAATTATCTAGAACCTGGACAGAAAGCATTAATGATTCATGAATCATAATTTATGAAAAACTCAGTTCCATTTTAAAATAGAAGTATAAAACTAGTTAGTGAAAGGAATAGAGAATATGCAACATTTTAATTTTAAATATATAATTGGATTTAAGTAAACTACATGATACTCTGATTCTTAAAAACTTAATTAGGAAAAAAACCCCATTGCATTAGCTTGAATATGAATGATGTAGTGGATTAAAGTTTTACTAGATAAGAGATATTAAAAACAGAGACTACAAAAGATAGTTTATTCTACCAAATTTTAAGTTTAGTAACTAGGTGGTTACTCTAACTGTAAAACAAGGAGGAAGATGCATTTAAATGTGGCTGACTCCCAAGCTAATCTCAGGAAAGTCTGGTATGAAAGCTGTCATGTTCCTCCAACCTGTTTGTTTCCTTTGTTCAGTGTCTTGAAAGAAGTTGTCACTTGGGGACATGCCAAAGTTTGATTCTGCTGAGTATTTTCATTTTGGAGGAAGAAACCAAAATTACATTAGTCAAAATGACAGACACTGAAAAACTGGAAATTATTACAAAATACTTCATAGGACAGGATTAGACTGTCATAAAACCTTGATAATCTTCAGGAATGGCTTGAACTCAATGAATCTGATAATTAAAGAATATATATAAGAATACAAATAAAATGGTAAGGACAGATTATGCAGAAGTTGATATCAGATACTTCAGATAACCACTCTATACAGGTTCTTATGTTTATAATATCAAAAGAATTTTGAGGTCTCAGGAAAGCTCAGGGTACTTACCTTCTCTAGCAACATATAGTAAGAATAGTCCTAATCCCAAACAGGTTACAATACAGAAACACAGGCAAACAAAAGTAACAGAAAAAGCCCCAACATTTTATCTCAATTTTTCCTCAAGGCTACAAAGAAGGGTGTACCAGAATTGTGATTTCTTTTCACATCTTTTAGTGTGGGCAAGTGGGTCTTGCCTTTTTAGAGTCTGTCTCGAGTTCCTCAGATGTCTGCATTTCGGTATTCAGTTCCATTCAAATTTACCTTGTCTACTTTCAGTCTTTTTGTTTTTCCCCAACTGCCCAATAGGAGTTGTTGCATCTTGGTATTTGTTTTCCTCTTCTTTGATGTCTGTAATAAAAATGGTGTCAGTTATACAGTTGGTGCCTGGGAGACATTCTGGTGCCTAGTTCATTTTGTGTTGAAACATCCAGAGGAATTCATATCTGGCAGTGCCTGCAGGTAGTTGGGGCAAAATCTGTTATTTAGCCGTGTAGCTAGCACAATACACCAGGATCTATTCTTGACACCTCAAATAATGAACTTTCTTTTTTACTTAAATGATGTATTAAGGCTAGCATGTTATCACTAGCAATAAACTGTGACATCTTTTCAATAATTTCTTAAATAATTTGAGGCGAAAGCAGATCCTCAGATTGGTGAAAATTCTCTCATGATAGTAGATTGCTGATCTAATCTGCTACTTTCACTTGATAAAATTATGCCCTGCAACTACAGGTCTGCCATTTCGTTTTCAGAAGCTGTATCAAACCTGATGATAATGTGACTTTCACTATAGTGAAAGTTAGTGACTATAGACAGCACCTACTATGTTTATTTATAACTCACACTTGATATTGAGGTGCCCATGTTTTGAAATAGATCCTTATGTTTGATACTAGATCTGTGACAACTGTCCTCCCTGTCCTTCCACACTGAAGATGCAATTTGCAATGAAGTTACAAAAGCAAGTTCAGCTGGTGGTGTCTGAGGCTGAATCTGAGAACTGAAATGCTTCTATGAATATCAAGAGGGATGTTTTACTTTCAAGGCTATTGAAGCCAACAGGATCTTAAGCACATCTTCAGAGTATTGCTCTGACATTCTGAGAAGAGTATTTTATTTAAACAGTTGGAATGAGCGCATCAAGTATTAGTTTTGTATTACATTATTCCATTTCAGGTGTATTAGATGATTTCTTATTCAGGTGTTTATGAATATGTTTAGTGAAGTGCGTGATTGAAAATTCATGGAAAGCGTAATAGACAGTGAATTAGAAATGGCAAGGAGTAATGTCAGTGAAATATCATACAGTTGACTGGTACCAGATTAATCAAATATATTAAGCATTAATTTAAACAGAATTAGTATTATTCACCCCCCAAAAATCTGACATGCATGTAGATTGCCTTCTAAAGTGATTTTGTGGCAGTTGTGGTCAAAGTAAAACAAAGCTCTCGTTCTTTGTCAGGCTTAAAATTGAACAAAATTCAGAAGACGGTTTGAAATTATCATTAATTACTTATTTAGAAATAGATCAGCTATTCAAACATTTTTATTGAGGAGCACTTATTAATAAGATTTGAGTCATTCCTGTAAGGATAATAATTATTGTTAATGCTTGTCTTCTAGTTTGCATTATTTATATAATACCGAATTTTACAATCAAATTATTCTCTATTTTTCTTGATCTTTTGCCCTAAAATCACATTTTTACTGGCAGTGTTTTCAACGGAACTTCAATTTCAGTTAGTTTTAAAGATAAAATGTAAGACTATCTATTAATTTACAAGCACAGAATTAAAAATGTATTAGTTGATTGGCAATTGCAGAATTCAAGATAAACTAGGAAAGCAAGAATTTGATTAAATCTGAACAAATTTAATATTTCTGTAGGCATCCAAAGGCATAGAACTAAGTATATGCATAAGTATCTGGAAAATGGAAGCTTCTGTCAAAATTGATTTATCATGGGGAGAAATAAAGTAGGAGGAGGGGAGTAAAGGTGGAAAGGATAAAAGTACTGTGATGTCTTTAAAACTGTAGATGCTCTTCAGGAACAAATGTACAGTGTGAGATAGTAAAAGCAGAGAGGGTGTGTTCAGTGAGAGTGAAAGAGTGTGTGTGTGCATGTGGCTAACTGGATATCTTACTTAACAGTGGTTTACCCCATCTTTTGCAAACCATTTAAATTTAGAGAGATACCATTTTCCCAAGACTATTAAATTTAGAACGGAGTAGTAGGGACAGCTGGCTTCAGGATAATTGGTAAATTTGAACTCTGACAGACCAGGCTGACAGCAATGAGGCTGTCTGTTGCTTTAACCCTTTAATCCCATAAAGCAAGTGTCTCAGTCCTAAGAATTCTAAGTTAATACAGCTCCTGTACCTCTTCCCAGCTTTCTTTCATATGCTTTCACACCATAATCTTACTCTTCTCTTGATCTTCTTTCCTTCTGAGAAATGCCTACTGCTCTTTTCCCAGATAAATTCTACACAACTAAATGAAGTTCACTTCCATTCACTTTTTTGACTCCCTTGGTAAGCAAGCACCCTCATGCTGAAGCATTCTGGATTCTTTGACTGTTCTCCTCTCTTCCCTTCTGAGCTGGCTCTGAGATGTGTACATGCTTTCCTGCTTCCTGCAAGGAGGGCCAGCAGTAGTAGAAGCTGGAATTAGTTGTTATTTGCATCTGGAAGGATTTCAGATCGTATGGAGTGTAGGACAATATTTATTTTATCCTCTCTGATACATAGTAATCTACCAGTCTTAAATCCAAGAAACAAATCAATCATGAAACTATGGTGCATTTCAGGAATAACTTCTGACAGCTATTACAGGCAAAACTGAGATGTCCTCAGTTTCCTTTTGTGTGACTCTATAGATATTTTTTTAAATAAATATCTTGCTACAAACTGTGTATTTATTATTTTTGTTTCGATGATTTTAATTAAACTAGATGTTGTTAAAAAAACCAAGCAATTTACAGCATCTTCTGCAAGATATTAGCCTACATTCAGAGATTCCATGTAGGCTTTTTCATAGAGACTAGTCGTAGTTCCTGAGAGAAATTCCTTGCTCTTCTTTATGCTTGAAATGTTCTGTTGCAAAGCCAGTGTCGACTGATTTGTTATTTTTATGATTGTTTCTGTATTTTATCTAGAATTACCCAAAGACGAGCTATAGAGTCATTCACTAGTTAAGGTTCTGGAGGCTAAGATATTTCTTTCCCAGGTGAATGCTCTAATCTCCCTTTTTAAGGATTTTCCACCATCACCGAGCACCTTGAAAAGAATTCAGTTTTTCTCAATTCTGTGGGAAGAGGAGATGGCTGTTTATACTCATGAAACCCCCTCTGAACTCTGGGTCTTAAATGGAGGACATTTTTCGTAAGTCTTGAGATGCCTCATCCTTGAAACAGAGGGGTGTTCAGAAACATGCGTGTCTTCAGTATTTCCTCTTGACTAGTTTTAAGGAATTGCACACTGATTATTCTCAATTTAGATGATTCTCTGCTAAAGTGTTAGCTTTGCACTGTATGTGTGGGTAACATAGGTATTTAAATCAGGGTTCATCCTGGGGAGAAATACATCTAAAATTTACATATTACCTATCTCATATGTGCTAGCCTCTTCATAATTCTAGGCCTCAGGAAACAGCAAAACTGCACTTTAAAATAAAGAAAAAGAATTTCAGGTCAAACCTGAGTACAAAGCACAGAACATAGAAGCCTTTCAGCTTCAGCCAGGTATCTCCTTACAATTTGTTATGCCCTTCTTTTTAGAGGAAATCTGTGAAAATAAAAGGGGTTTACAATAATGGATTGAAGGACAAAATCTAGGCTTCAGTCTATCAATAAGGAAGTAAGATTAAAATTTGAAAGCCAATCATTATAATAATGGACTTCTATTAAACCATGTATAGAAAAAAGAATGTGAAATTATTATTCCTTTCTTGAATCATCTTCAGTTTTTGTAATATCTTCAGCCCCATCACTGTACCTGTATTTTCTTCAGGAGGCCATGTCCAAGTGCATGAAGGATAAGAGGGTGAATGAAGGAATCAGCATGGGTTTACCAAGACTAAATTGTACTTGGCTAACCTGACTGCTGTCTGTGATGAGAAATGAGTCAGCAGTGTGCCCTCACAGCAGAGAAGGCCAACAGTATGCATGGCCAGCAAGTTGAGGGAAGTATGTATTCACCTCTATTCAGAGAGATATACAGTTTTGGAGCCTACAATAGAAGACATGGACAAACTGGAGTAAATCCAGCAGAGCGAGACAGCAAGATCATTAGGAGACTGGAGCCTGTTCTGTCTGAAGAAAAGAAGACTAAACAGGATCTCATTAAGGTGTCCTCAGCTACTTCATTTGGTGCTGAGAAGAGCCAGGCTCTTCCCAGGTGTGCACAGCAAAGGGAAGCGGGGGACAGGTACAAACTCCAGCAAAGAAAGTTATGATTAGATATTAAGGATAAAAATCACAGTGAGGGTAATTAAACACGGGAAAAGATTGGCAAGAGAGGTGGTGAATTTGCCATTATTGAAGATATTTAAAACTTGACTGCACAGTTTCCCGAGCAAACTGATCTATCCTCATAATATAGCTCCAACTTTGAAGTTTTCTCATCTTGGAGAAAGTGGTTGACTTATATGATTCCAAATGTCCGTTTCATATATTCTATGAGTCTTCACAGTTACATTCTGTGCATGTTATTTCCAAAATGTGCTTTCTGACAATGACCATTCTGTCTTTTCTGGCAACAATATCTACAGCTGCCAAGTTCTTTTGGTGCTCATGCTTGGGCATAGGATTGGTCATGACCAATCATGTCCACTACTTGCTGCTGTTACTTGGCTTCTTAAGCAGTGAGACTCTTGGGCAAGAGTTCTGTTCTCATCCTTAACTATCTTTTTTATAGTAATTTTTTCTCATCCACTAATTTAAGGTGCTTTAATTTAGGAATTTTCCTCATCTGTTACTTTCTTCATTAAGAGTTGATAGAAATGAGTGCCTGTTCGCTTTGTTTTCTGTTGCAGTCTGTCATTGTTAGAGGTGGCATTGACCACAAATAATTTGACAGTAGAGTAGCTTTGGTACCTACAAGTTCCTTCAGCCTCTGAAAATTAGAGACTTATCTTTTAGTGGGGCTGAGCTTCAGTCAGCCCATTGCCCACATTGTCACAAACACTCTGAAAAGATTAAATTGTTCAACTTGGCTTGCTATCTGGACCACAAATATTTAGATTTTCAGGACAAAAGAAATAAGCGTGTTTGAAGGTTTGCTTGGATATTGTCACGTATCATGGTCTCACTTTTTGTACAAGCCATTTGACCAACTTTTGACCAGTCCCATAATTCTCACCCCAGTGATTAATGGGAGGACTTTATGGCAGTACTGAATGAAGTTCAATCTATCTCTCATGTTTCCCTCTAGGACAGCCAAAAGCAGCCTGTATGTTATTAATGCATCATGTATCCTAGCTCCAAGTTTCACAGAAAGTGTATGATGGGATGTGTGGTGTACCTGCCTTACATGTGTTAGAAGGGAAAAAACCTCTGTGGTTTCAAATGACTGGGCATATTTTCTCCATCATTATAATACCAGAGTTAATCTTGATGTAATCTGCTTCCCAGTGTCTAGCTTTATTTTTTAGATGAAGTTCAATATAGCTGAAGAAGAGAATTTGGATTCTCTGGATTTGAAGAACAAAGATTACAGATGCATTTTTTATTATGTGCACTTTTATACATGACATCAAGAGGCAGAGGTCTTAGTAAAAAGAATACATCTTTATGTAAAATTCCTGTACAAAATCATGGAACAATTGATGTTGGAAGGCACCTCTGGAAATCATCTGCAGAGGTCAACTAAAGCACGTTGCCTAGGACCATGTCCAGTGAGATTTTGCGTATCTCCAGGGATGGAGTCTCCACAACCTCTTGGGGCATCCCACTATAGTGTTCAACCACCCTTATAGAAAAAAAATGTTTTCTTATTTTCAGATGGAATTTCATGTGTTGAAGTTTGTGCCTGTTGCCTCTTGTCCTGTCACTGGGCACCACTGAGAAAAGCCTGACTTTGTCTTCTTTACACCCTCCCATCAGATACTTACTGATAAGATCCTCCCCAAGCCTTCTCCAGCCTAAACAGTCCCAGCACTCTCAGCCTCTACTCTTATGAAAGATAGTGTGGTCCCTTAGTTTTGGAAGTCAAACACATTTTTTTTTTCTCTCAGTAACAACTGGGAAGTAACTATGCTGATGCTTTGGACTTAAATTTGTAAAATCTTTTTATTTTAATTCCTTTTATCCTGAAATGATAGCTTTATTTAAAGCAACTTTATCCCTTCACATTTTCCTTAAAAAAAAATAATCACTATTTTCTTTATCTGTTACACAATTATAACTGACCCTTCTTTTATGTTTTTACCTTAACTACAAGAAAAAAGAAATAACAACAAAACCAATAAAAATAGAAGCATACGATGTTGGAAGCACTGATACATGGGGAATTACTGTTCTTTTATTGCCTGAATTATGACAAAGCAGTTTCACTCATTCAACTTCAAAATATTTTATGCATAATTTATGTTCGATAGGATAGAACCAAATGTTGTAGTAAAAATAATTTTATATTGCTGTCTTTACCATGCTGAAATATTGATGATGATTTGTATAGTAACTATGTTGACTTTTGTACATCTTATTAGTTCAAAGCTTAGGTTGAGTTCAGTATAGTAAGACTTTAAATGGCACCTTTTAAGGATAAAATCCACATAATGTCTTTTGGAGAATAAGAAACTTTTGTCCTCGGATATGTTACAAATATGAGTTCTGCTTGATGAAGCTCAATGTCTAAGTATGGAAACGATTTCCAGAGAAGGGAAATGGCCTTGGGAAGAAGTTAATAACCATAGCATGTACATATACTTCTTATTCACAAAACCATCCACAGTATGTAGCATTTAGAAGACTATTTTATCCTGTGGTTGTAGATGTCTGTCTTGGCATGTAGCACTAACTAAGTTTAAAATTATTTCAATTTAAAATAAGGTTACATTACACAGTTTGGCAAGAGGTATGTAATTTCTAACTGTGGATTGTATGTATATGGATTATTGTTCTTTTATATTTCATTTGAAATCCATGGGTTGGAGTCTGTGTTTAGAACTACATACTTTTAATTCACAGTGAACCACATCACTAGGAAATGTAAACAAAATGTAACAAAAGACTATGACTTTTACACTAACTTTAGTTATTATTTGTAATCTTGTGGTTGACCAGTACTCTGTGTAACTGAGTAGGACTAGTGTAATTTTTTTCTCTCCCTTCCCTTCTCATGTATCATTATTCTTCTCTTATTAGCATCCTTTTTCTTTCTCTTTTCTCCTTACACAGACAACACCCGATCCCATCTATGAGGGCTTGACTTCTATTCCATTGTCTCATCCCTTAAGCACTTGAAAATATTTTTCTTCCTAAATTTTGCTCCATGCTTGACTTCTGCACATATAAGACTATGCATCTGAAATCAGAACTCTTTGACCAGCAGTGTCTGTAATTCATTACATCCACCATGTACAAGTGTAAAGATGATACAGCCAGCTAACAAGTCTTCATGTTCTAATGCTTGTAGTTATAGGATTGAACTAGCAGGAGCTCAGTTCAAATAATTTGAATTTCTCATTTCTTTCTTCCTTTTTTCTTTTGTTGTATTTAGTTTATTTCTAATACAGAGTATTAATTGTATTTAGTTCTCTACAGGTGTTTTACTTCGTACCATTATGTACTTGTAAGGGCTTCAAAGTCGTCAGAACAGAAGGGAGAACTATAAAAGCTTCAGCCCTTTCTCTCTACTAGATCCCTTTCATCAGAACCAAGTAGTGACACCACTTTTGTGAACTCTTCACAGCCTAGGAAGAAAACATTAGGAATCTTTAGAAACACATTTCCAATGTGCATGTTGTTCAGTGATTTCACTGTCTCTTATCAGATGCTCTGAGTTGTTGCAGCATGTAGAGGATACTGGAGAAAAGCAGTAAGAATCCTGGACCTTACCATAGTCATTCCTAATGCCAAGGCTAATGGTGTTATCACAGCACTCATCTGTGTCCAAAAAATAGAGGTACGAATACTTCCAGTTTCTAGTTATTTGTGGCAGAAATGCTAATGTTGAAGTTTTTCAGGGAATTATAATATTACATGGATGATCCCCAAGGTTATATGAATAACTTGTCTCATTAATTACAAAGCTCACAATCTAAAGAGTATCAACAGAAGGAAGATGGCTTATCAAGGAGAGCTCACATCTTTGTAATGTTTCTCTTTAGTGCATAGGGTCAGGGTTCTATCTCATCTTTCCAGGAAAATACTATTCAATGCTGTTCTGTGCTACAAACTTTGCTGGGAGTTTGGCTACATGAGGCAGCACACTGCAGAATAAGGTTCCCTTGTGGTTCTGTGCATAGCCAAGATACCAACAACGTTTGAAGCATAAAATACTGCTACATTTCTAATACACTAAGAGACTGACACACCTTTTTTATTTCAGAATCAGGGAGAAATAATAATATAATTCACTTTGAACTCATCAAAGTTATGTTTAGGAGGACTGTACTTTGTTGCAGATCTTTGTACTGGACATAACTGGCATTGGTTAAAACATCTACTTACATGTCTACTCCCAGCCCCATCACTGTTCAGAACCATTCCCATTTTCTTTCAGCGTTGGATGAAAGTGGCCAAGAAATCAGTTCAGTTTTGTTGCATAGGAAACCAATAGTAAACCAGCTAATTCATGTTTGAAAAGATCCACCTTGAACTTAAAGAAGAGTTCAAATGATAAAATACAATGCTATTTTATGTTTGTAGCAACAGGAGTGGTTTGTATCTCTTGGTTTGTAAGATCATTTTTTTCCATAGTGTGATTTATCTGCGGGAAATATCTTTTACTTAAGATTGGTTATGGCCAATTCCACTGTAGAATCCTGCAGTTTGGTCTCTTCATGACTCCAAGTGTCCTCAGTGACAGTTTTCCATTCTCAGGTAGACTGGAGTGCTTTTTTATGCTCACTATGATTAGGTGTGGAAAGTTAGCTCTCTTGAACGGGTATTAAGTTTTCATTTGTATCTTCTCTACTCTATTGAGTAAGGGTGACTAGAGTTGCTATGCAGAAATCTTATGAGAGTTCCTAAAAATTGTATTCCTCATAATTTCTAAAAATGAGGAAGCTTCCAAAAGCTCTTCAAATTTCTGTCAGGTTGTGCTGGACTACCTGGTGTCATTTAATAGCCTTTCCTGTTAGAATCCACAGACATTCTAAACTTGATTTTTGGTTGCTTGTGGCCCTGAAGAGCACTTTAAGACTGTTTTCCGTAATAGTGCCACGTGCCATTGAGTGGCTCTAAAAGGATGCTCTTTTATTCCAAATTCCTTCCTGTGTCTCTTTTCTTCCCTGGAGGTACCACTAAGCCTTGCAGCAAAGACTCTCTGGTATTCATGGTAGACTCATGTCTATGCATATATCCTGTTCAAAGCATATGCCAAGTATTTCTTTGCCAAATCAAAAGATACAGGAGCTTGCACATGGCACTGCCACAATGAGATACATAAACAAGGAGATATTAAATTCTTTCTCCTCTATTCGGAGCTGGTTAATCTTTCAGATTGGTACATCCAATGTAAGATTTGCCTTAGAAATTCCTAGAAGCTCTGAAGACAATTTGACCTATTTTAGGCTTGTGAACTGTGAGTGGGTGATTTAGGACAGCAGTCTAAAATTTAATCTTATGACCTGAGCCTTCCAGAAGCTGATCTTTTTGTCTCAGTGATCAATAGAAAGTGTCCCCTGCCCTGCTTCTACTGTAGTCAGGCCTTGGAATCCCTATTATTGATTCCTTCTCTGATTAAATTCCCTGATGTATACTTTCATTTCCATTTCTTCCAGGGATTCTCAGAGACAGTATGACAGGCTGGCACTATGGAAGTGCCTAATTCCAGGACCTCCTTCATCATGGGTGTGGATATCCAACTCTCAGTTTCATCCTTGACCTGTTCTCACAAGACACAGACTTGTTCTTCCTTCTGGAGAGACCATCTAATTAATTACAGGAAATACTATCTCTGATAAGTAGGCCAGATTTCTAATGTTTAACTAGGTCCCTCTCACCTAAGAAAGCTTCTTTCTTTTTGATTTGTGATGATTGGGAAATTAGAAGTGAGAAATCTGTCAGTTTATTAAAGGCTTTTGCTGTTCTTAATTTCAACTCATTTCCTGCTGGTGGGAGTAATAATTTTTTCTCACCCAGTCACTTCTAGATTCCTCCCATGCAATTTGGATGAGAGTTTTTTTCCAAGAGCTCCCGTTCCTTTATGGAACCTAAATTTGGGTATTTTTCATGTCAGACTTTTCCAGGTCTATGCCTACCTTGACTTTTCTGAACCATTTTCTGAAGACTGCTTTTTTTTTTTTCAAAAAGTTTTTTTCCTGCTAAGGAGTTGAGGAGATTCATGCCGCTGTAGCCATTAACAATCTTTCCTGAAATAAGGTCACTTTGAGTCCTTTGTAGATTCCTTTCTTAGCTTGATACCAGAATGAGACTGCTAGACTACCTTGCAGGTAAACTGTGCAATTAGGGATGCACTGCTAGGAATTTCCATCAGTATGAGTGTGCATGTGAAGGAGAAAAGAAGTAAATAAGTTGACTTACCAGCAACAGTATATTGTTTGGGATATTAATGTGTATAACTTTCCTTCTCCTTCCCCTCTATCCCAGCATCAAGCAAAGGGCTAGAAAAGGAGGTGGGGTCAGTTTACCACTCCTTGCTTCTGTGCCCTCTGCTGGGAGGATCAAAGGCATAAAGCACAAACATGAACTGTGGACAGATGCTCATCAGCTCTATCTGTACCCAAACTCAGACAGTATTGCTCTTGTATCCTCTAAGCTGAGAAATGCTGCTGTTGGGAGACAGGCTTCTGCCAAACCTATGACAGGAATGTGAGGCCACATCTAACTTTAACATGCCAGGGAACATTTCTGGGTACTGGAATGTGCCATGTGGCATTCTCCCAAGGAATGAGCTACCAGGCACAGCTGAAGAATTAGTATGGGCCTAGGGCCTGATAGACAGTTGGGATGCAGCTATCCTGTTTGGAAGGTTTGAGTTGTGTAGGTGTGAAGCATTTTATGCCAGTATGACCTCAATGCCAGAAAACAGTTCCAAATATGTTTAGTTTACTATTGCTGATGCAGCCCGAGTTCCTAGATGGTTCAGACTGGAAGTGACAAGGAACTGACATGTCATTCAGAGTCTGGCAGAATGGAGAGCCCTAACCTGCATACAACCCATGATGCAACTTCTGGGAGCTAAGCAGAGCCAGATGCTTTTAATGATCCATATTGTACTTCAATGTCAACAGCATATAAAAATTTTAGATCCCAGATTACCCAGATTTGATTTTGTAAATCAAAATATGCAACGAGGACTAAACCAATTGTACCTCTGTCACATGGAAGACAAGTACACAAAACTCCACTACCTAAACATGATTGTCTGGAAAATTAGTTATGGATTTTAGATTGTTCAGAGTGACTGGGGGCTGTATGAAAGCCTATTAGAAAAACAGTTTCTGTTTGTAAACTTAAAGAGACAGTCCAGTATCAGTTTACCTTCAGGTGAAGATTTTTGTAACCTTGGTGGCTACAAAACTGAAGTTGTAAAATTTCTCTTGCCATTTACAAAAGCCTCCAGAGCCATTCTGAAATGATTTCATGCCCTGGATTTGTTGCTAAATTTTTGTCTCCTATGTGGCAGAACTATATGACCAACTAGGTTAAAGTTTGTATTTCACTGTAATGAGATTCTATTCCTTTGTTGGCTATTGAACTGTTAAAGTTTTCTGTTTTACAGAAAGGTTTGTTTCTGCTTTTGTTTGCTGTAGGTTTGGTATAGTTTTAAAATTTCTACAACCATAAATTGCATCCTGGTATTCTGTTTCTGTGCTCAGGGAGGAATTAACCTTTCAGCTTTGTTTGATTACTGTTTTATTTACAATGTTTACAGGTTGTCTGTACATTCAGACTACTCTGAACTGGCATGATCAAAGTCTGTATGGAATTACTTTGATCATGGGTGACAATTCTTTATGCTAGCAATGTACCCCCAATTAATTCAGTGTCTCAGTTATCAATATTAAGTACTGCTGTGGTGAAGTCTTTTTTCAAATCATAAGTGCATTAGCAGTGTGTTATCTGGGATGAGCTCTGATGCCTTTAAAGATGCCAAGTTCCTTCAGAACACTTTGCACTATTTTCAGTTGGCTTCCTGAAAGTCCAGAAGAGATGGATATTCTAGTGACTAGGTGGTTATAAGACATTTACCTTTTACTACAACCCCCCTCACTGGGAAAGAAATGTTCCTGGAATTGCACTAACTTAAGCTATGTCAGACAGACCTATATGAGGTTCTTTGCCTGGATAGTGGGACCAAGGGTAACCAGCCATGAACCAACAACTAGTCAGGCCTTACACAAGCAGGGTGATTTAAGGAATTAATCTCTTTTTCTGTAATTTTTGCTGGGTGCTGGGTACCCAGCTACTCAGGTAAGCTGACCTAAACAGAGTCATGGTTCAATTTAAAACTTTCCTGGGTGAAGCCTCAGCCACTTTTTAAATTTAATTCCTCTAGAAGGAGATATATATATATAAAAAATTCTGATATGACTCCAAGAATTACAAGTATTTTTTTTGATCAGGCTTCAGCACTTGGAGGAGAACATCCCTTTTCTTACTATTTGAAATCAGATTGTGCACCCTCTGGTGAAATGATTATTTCTTCATTTAACAGAATAATTACACTATTCTGTCAAGGTTGAACTAACAATCAAATCTACTTGCTGAAAGTGCCCTTAAAATGAGATGTAGAAAAAGACCTTCCTTTCCAAGATCAAAGATAATTGAAATTTAAAGTGAATTCAGTATAAGGTAAATTCAACAGGTGCCTGTTTTTCAGGGGGTTTTGGGACTGGATTCTTTTAACAGTTACTATTAAGTAGTTTCCAGAGAACATAGCCCATATGTACGTCACAAGCCTTCCATCTCCAACATTTGCTAAAAATCTACACCTTTCTAGAGATTTCACAAACAAGGATCCCTTCCTCACTGCAAATGATCTAAGTTTAATGACCTTTAATGTAAAACAACAAAATAAGTATGATTTATACATATAATAAAGGAAAGCAAGATGGAATCTGCTATCTCACGAGTACATTTCATAACCATTTTTGGTGTATCACTTCCCCTTTTTATGTTGTAGGCCAGTCTATCCTTACATGCTACGTTTAGTTTAGTACCCAAGATATTTAGTCAGGGATTGTTCTTTTATTGCTATATTATGTAAAGAGCTAGGAACGCTATTTGCATTAAACACAGCTGAACAAATCATAGGAATTGTTTCATGAGCTCTGCATGTACCGTGGTGCTAATAGTAGATTGCAGGGAGAGAGAGTTGGAATTAATCATTTTGCATGGTGTCTTATGTGGAACTGGGATCTCTTCTCCAATATTTCTCAAAGTTTATGGTATTGTGAGGAATATTTGCAGCTAAATTCGTGTTCTCCAGATATCTCTTACTAAAGAGGCAGTTCAGAAAAAACATAAAATTATTCCTGTAATGGCTGAGTCTTATAATATATTTTACATAAAGGTATCTGCCAAACAGATTTTGTGGAGTATCCCATCGGTTCTATTTTAAGGAGTGGAAAGATGACAAGATTATTCAGTTAACATTCTCAAAACATTTTTCCCCAAATTTAGCATTTTTATCTTCAGATTGCTGAAAAGTTCATGATCCATAGGGCTGGGATTGAACAGAACACTTGCAATACTTACAGAGTAGATGGTTGCTTCATTTTCTACAACATATGGCCCAGTAGAACTATTTGAGGTCCAACGAATATTTAGTTTCTTTGTTAGTATTTCATTGTTTTTGTAGAATTAAGAAACATAGTGTTCACTTTAGATACATCTAGAAATAAGTGGGTTTTTTTGTTCTTTTTAAGCTGTTGGAAGCTCTACATCAGCCAGATCTTCCTTTATAGTAGAAGCTTCTGTGTCATTTAAACCTCTTAGTTTTGGATTTCATTTCTATATTTGATAAGGCTTTTAAATAGAAGAGAAACAATAACTCCTAATGGATTTGAATAGAGAATTCTAACATAAATAGACTGCAGATTCAGTGAATATTTTTATGTAATTATATTTTGCCTTCTAAGCTATGTGTCATAAATTATTTTGTTCAATAAAAGGCATCATGTTGGATGAATTTATTTTTTCTGAGTGATCCAAGTGATTACTAGTACATCTTACCAAGTATTTTGTTGGTGATGTGATGGATATGGCCTTTGTAATTATTTCAGTAACAGTGTTCATGAAATTTTAAGTGGTGATACTCTTGTTGCATACCCAAAAGCTTTGGAAGACTTTTGTATTATGTAAAGTTGTGAAACTTCAGCCTCTCTAGTTAAAGTATGTTATTTGACTTTGTGAAAGTAATTTTGTGCTGATAAAGTTATTCCAACCATGATCATAGTAATGCTTTGGATGCTCCTGAGGTAATTCTGACCTCTGTTGGCAAAGCACAGCAAATGAAATGCGTGCGCAGTAGCACACTTCTGTTTGATATTATTTATTTCAGACATTACATGTTGCTGAGAGGAGAAATTAAGGCATTAATTCTATGTTTTCATTGTTAGAAAGCTTTTATTGTCCTACCATTCTGATTAGCTTGAACATAGGATAGAGGATTTATGCTCAAACTGTCCTTAGTTAATAACATTTCCCAGTTTAGTAATTTTTGTACCAGAGAATACAGTTTCGTCCAATATCTTTCCTATCCAGATTTTCTATACTATGCCAACAACATTTAAACATGTCACATTATAATAGCTCTATGTGTTAAAGATTGGATGTTGCAAAGATTCCATTTTAGGTTATGCAGTATGTCTGATATAGCCACCGTTCTCTAATAAAATGTTTAAGTCTCTGAGAAGATGCGATCAGTGGATTAGCTTTGTTATACAAAAACTTATAAAAGTTGTACTTATTGCAATAGCTACTTTCACACTAATAAACCTTCTTATTTAACATGTTAATCCAGTTAAAAGAAGTAAAGAAAAGAAATATTGGATTGATGTAATCTGAACAGGTGCTATATTTTTTTTCTCTGCAGTAACTATAATTTCTACCATACATTTGTCCTATGTGTCTTTATCTTTCAAATGTCTTTTCTAGGTTGTGTTCTTGTTAACAAAGATAATATAATGCTGATGGAAAGGATCAGTGTTAGCACTTTGATGGAGCCAGGTAACATGCAGATACTCTATGCTGGCATTCTAGCAAAGATACTAAGTGAACCTCTGTTTTGAAGCTATGTTACTCTAGAGAACAGACTCAAATTGTTCAATATTTTATGGTATGGATACTAAAGTACTATTTTGAATTAATTTTCATCATGGTTCCTTTCAATTACCTTATATCTTGCAAAAATGTACTATTGCAGGCTTCTGATATTCTCTGTCTTGCTCATCGTCTGCTTAGGGCAGAGTAACTGGAGTATGAGTAACTGAGGAAGTATCTTAGCAGAAAGCACAAATGTAGTCTATATGTTGTATGTATGTTGTAGGTGGCTGATAGACTCAAGAGCCTTAATGTCTTGGGATTCATATTTTGGAAGTTAGTTTCTGGAGCTGCACTCTTTCACTGTTCTGAGTTTAGGTTAAGTTTATGGGAGGTTGTCCAGAAGGGTTGGACATTGTTGCTGCTGTTACGAGATGAAGATATGGAAGCTTTGGACTGAGAATATGGGTAATCATGTGGACAGTTGGTGTAATGCCATGTGGTTGTAAACACAAGATGTGAAACTCTTACGTCTGTTACATTCTCATATGTCAAAATAGCTAGTGATTGATTTCATTGATGCAGGGATTAAGAATCTGCAATAGGTTGATTTCTGCATCTCCTTGTGAATCTCAGCATAACCTAAGAATGAGGTGTGGGATGGCCTTTAAGAATCAAGAGGAAATGGAATCATATTTTTCCTGATGTCTATTTTGCTGTTGTATGATAGAATTATTCTACGTTTGAGGAAACCCAGATTAGGAAGGACAAGGTATTAAGGCCAGCAGAATTGCAGACTCTATAGACAGCAAGTTCTGTTCTCTGTGTCCTAGAGTTATAACAGAGTCTCATCTCTGGCTGTTTTCTAGGATGAACAATCTTTAATTCTGGAATGATGTCAGAGTTTTAACAGCATCTATATTTCAAAAATTTGTGATTTGTTACTCTTCCCGGTACTGCTTCCAGTGCCAGAGCTTCAGAATTTTTTATTCCACTTAAACAACTGTCAGTAAGTGTTCCAGGATGCATAATTAATCATGTAGAGGTTTTTAAATCTCCTTTTATAATAAATATTGACTTTGCCTGTCTGTGATAAGAATGTGTTCAAAAATTGCCAACACCATGAATTTGTGATGTTATGGGAATACTGTGTTGGGCCTCCAAAAATATGTTCTGGAAAAACCCTTAATAACTTTTCTTACTAAAGATTCAAGGTCAGTTGAATTAAGAAAAAGAATGGCTAAAGGAATATCTCTCCTAAAAAACATATGTCATCATATCTGTGTTCTTGAGGGAAAGAGAACTTGGACTTTGCTTCAGTTTCTTTCTGAGATGAGAAATATTAGAGTGGTTTTGTGGATTTTAGTGGCATCTAATTTTTACAAAAGAAGAAGTCAAAGTGGTGTATCTGAGATCAAGTTCTGTTCTTCCAAAGAAAATACTGATGATAGATACTATAGTTCAGTGTTCATAGCTGTGTTCATGTCAGTGAATCTTACAATCATGAGATATGCAAGGGTTTTTTTCAAAACCCTTTAGAAGATCCACTTCTGTTGCTGTGCTTACAGAAGAATAATTATTGTTTATATAATTTCACTAAATAGCAGTTGTCTGGGAGGAGTTGAAGGAACCCAGCATTTATTTATAAGGGGAGTTCAGTATATGTACATACATATATATACACATGTTACATATATACTGATAAAAAGCTATAGTCAAGTATCTCTGTTTTTCATTCTCTGTTGTATGGCCTAATATTACCTAACACAGTGGAGCCCTATTGCTGATTGATCTTGATCATTCATAACATTAATAGAAAATGTGTAGAACCCATCTACCTCACATATGTAGGGGGCCCAAACTCATGATACGTAGGGTATGGAGTTGCCCTCCATAGGAATAGTTAATCTCATGCGCTGATCTTCAGCATTAGCCATATGGCATCCCTGCAGATTGCTCAGATCACATAAGATCATACCTGGAGATATCGTTTACAAGAGTTTTAAAACATGGTGCACATTGTGTAAACGTGAATGATTTTACTTATTAAAGATACTGCCTGCTGATCTGGTTTTGGACTGAGTATTTTTGTAATTTAGTAGCTGTTCTCACAGTGTTCTTGTGCAGGATGATGCCAAATGAGAGTTAACATTTTTTCCTATCAGGATGACTGGATTCTCAAGGACAGAACTCTGGAGTGGATCCAAGGATCTGTCTGACTCATCACTGACAAGCTGGAGTTACTAAGGTTCACTATGAACTGAGCAAAACCCCAGTTTGTCCCTCTAGACAAGTGAAATACAGAGGAACCCTGCTGTCATAACTGATGAAAGCTTTCTCTCTTTTAGCCACTGCAGGTCAATTGGTCTTGACTGTAAGGATAAGGCAAAGCTAACCAGTATTAGTCAGGAGCATATTGCTCTCTGAGTATAGCCACAGTATTATGCGGTATACCCAGCCAGTGTACTTCCAGATGAGTAGTTCGTAAAGAATCATGAAGCCAGGCTGGTTAGATAAAGGTCAAATGCGAAGTGACCTTATATATATGATAGATTCTTTTAATAAAACATGACGGATTTATTGCCTATTCCTTTGTGTGACATCAAGAAGTCAAATTATTTTTTCTTCATGCGTTTGCATATTACCTGATTTTTATAACATTTAAACTGATATAACTGTTAACTCTATCAGAATGAATTTATATACCTTCAAATGAAATTGATTCCAACTTCAAGTAAACTGAGTACTAGTTCGGTTAAACTAGTTCACACGACTTCTGTTCAGGTTTATTTTATTTAGATTTTACCATACAAAGTACTTAACTAGAGAGACTGAGTGCTCCTCAACATGTTTTTCTAGGTAGATACTTTCCCAAACTGAATGTATCTAAATTTGCATGTACTTACACATGCACAGACTGTCTAGTCTGCAGACTCCTAGCACACACCTCCCAGTGGCCTAAATCTGCCATACAAGACCACTTAGTTCTCTAGTGTTTTTAATACAGATATTCAAAGTTGGCTAAAAACACAAAATACTTTTTGTGGCTTCTGCAGAACACTGCTGCTCATCTTCTGGTGTGCAAAATCTAACTCTCACCCTGGTCTCGTGTGACAGCTTGAACCTCAGAGTCACACAGGCACACAACTGGCTCCCAGGCTGCTGAACCTACTTGCTGACTAGTCCAGCTTGATCTTCACTAACAATCTCACGCTGTCTCGCACACTCACACTCCCTGCAATTGTGGGCTTCATGAATACACGGGCCCTCTGGCCCATGGTCCCGCTCCAGTTTCTGGCAGCATAGGCACATGGGCTCACTAATCTGTTGTCTGACCCAGGTGCTGGCAGTTGGACCCTCATATACACACATGGACAGAGAATAGAGTCCCTCGTCCAGCAAGACAGAAATGGAATTTAATAAGATTCAGTCCAGGACATGGCCAGGCAATTTTACTTGAGAGCCAACTATGTACATGTGATTGACCCTTTTTGTCCCACTATCCCTCTATTTTCTCCCTCTTATTCTTCCCCAGATCACCTAAATACATCCCGTCTCCTGCCTTTGGTTCCTCCCCTAAACATCCTATAGGAAGTCTTGCTCAATCCCATGTCCCATACCCCTAGACCCCACCTGCTGTTGTCTCTTTGTCCTCCTTTGTGGATGTGCCCAGGAACTGTTTATCACATAACTCACGTGTGTGAAATTTTATATAGCTTCTATCTCAGTACTGTTCTAGCCTTTTCTTTGGGTACTTCAGAATCACAATGTCCTCATACACAGGTTCTGTAATTCCTTGCCTCAGAAGTTTCTTTAGAGTTGCTTCTTAAGTCCTAACTCTATCAAAATATGCTTTTATGAGACCTTTTTGATTTCCTTCAATTGCAATTCTTCTGTTGTCCTACAGTCAAAGGATAAGGTCACATCGACTCTGTGAGACTCATCATGGCTAAGGGTATTCTGGATATCCAAGCCTTGCATGTGTCTCTGTATGGGATTCTGCCTCTCCTCAGCAACACACTGAACATCTGTCATTTATGATCAGCCTTTTCTTAGTTCTTTCCACTGAAGAAAGTGTGGATGGTAGATTGGATTAATGACTGTACTAGCCTTGTACTTCTCCAATCAAAAATATAGTTAGTAACAGCAAGTATGGTAATGGGCAAGTATACTAGATTATCTATTTGGCACTAGGTTATTTGTATGCTTTTAAACACTGCCACCCGACTCCAGATTTTAGTCTGGGCAGATGTAGTCTGTTAAATCTGTCAGTGTTCATTTAGGAGTGATATTTCACAAAACTTGAAAAACAGTAATTACAGGTAAAGTACTGGGTTTTGACTCTTATATTGTTGGACATGATTCCTTTGTTCTACATGTTTTTTTTAAATTACCTTTTTTACTTCTGTATGTGTTATCACTTTAAGTGCTGATTCTGCTGTTTGTATATTTGGAAAAAGATCTTCTAACCAACTGCTGTTGTAGCTTTTCATAGAGGAAAGAAGCATGATTCATAGAAGATAAACATAACAGTAGTGCAAAATTCATAATGTTGTGAGTTTATTACTTCTTTCTCTTTTTGTACTGCTTGATATCCATCTTTATGGATATTACTGTTACTGCACATATCATTCCTTAGACAGGTTTTCAAAAGCAAAACCAAATTCTGAATTCAATCGCAGCAGATCTGGCAGGAATGCTCTGTGAAGTTGAGCATTATTAGGTAGCTATTGATGCTCGTGCCAAAGATATGCTAGATGGGAATGAATGACACTTCTTTTTTAATTTGTCTTCACATTTCTGTTCCCAGTTAACATTCAGAAGTGGTTACATATATACAGGGAGCTTCTACAGTGGCTGGGAGGAAGAAACGCTCTCTGCCTTTTAGAGAGACACAGAATCACGGATAGACACCCCAGAAGTGTCCCAGCAGTATTTTTCTGAATGTCTACTATATCTACCTAATGAGGAATCAAATGGTTCTCTAATGCTCCTTTCTTAGCATATCCCAGCTTGTTCTTCAACTTTCTAGGTTGAAGTGCATAATTCCTTGATAAGAAGGGAATAGAGATAACTGAGCAGAATCTTTGATGCTGCATGGGAGATTTTCCTTTACCTCTGGAAATCTTCACTGCCAAATATAGGTGGAGGCTGGATTTACCTGTAATTATTGTCTGCACTCCATTCCAATATTAATTTCATGTTACCATGATAAATCTTAAACTTTTGGAATATAGGCCACACCTGTAGATCTTGTATAGGTAATGATCTTGTAAACCCTGGCCTTTTGCTGAAATAAGATTTGTTGGATTAACTTGATCATACACTTATAAAGAAGAAGAACAACCTATGGTTGTTATCTTCTCTGTTTCAATCACAGGCAGTGTATACTTGCAATAAAATTCATTCATGATATCCAGCTATTAGGAGACTTCAAGGTAACAGTCCCTAGATATATGGAGTCAGTCACAGTTTCTCACTAAGATAGAAAAAAATTTGCATAAGCTATTGAAGGAGGAAGTAGTTTAATGTAGATAACTCTGCCTTATTATCAGACCACCGTGTAGGATTGAGACCTACTTGTAGAGGAGCCACTGTAAGTATAGGAATAAGTAAATGTTGTATAATATATAATAAAACTAATAATATTTAATATATTCAATTTTTCATGTTAAATAGAAATCACTTACCAAGTGAAGAGAATCAATATGGAAATAAAATCACAATTTGGTGGAGTTCCCCAGTTTTCCAGACTTAGCTATTTATGGCCAAGACTTAGCTATTTATGGCCAAGACTGTAAACAGATCAAGGTTAAAGAAAACAAGTGGAATAAGCTGCTTTAGAGCCTGAACTTGAATAACATACTTAATCCTATGAATTAGTTGACCACAAATTTTGTTGCATTATTTATACAGAGACAACTAAACAGCAGAAATCAAAACAAAATAAAAACATTCCACACATTCAAAAATGAAATGTTTTTGAATGACGTTTCACATTAATACAACAAAAGCACTTGAATAAATGATTGGAATTATATACAATAAGCTTTAAAAACACAGTTAATATTAATTGAATGGATAATCTCTGTGCCCTTCTCCTTTTTAAATTTGAAAAATTTTTTTTCAATTATTATTTTAATTTTAGTTTTTTAACTCTCAGTTGCTACATGCAACATCTGTTTTTAATGCTGAAAAGAAGATCTGAGATAGCGTTACTCAAGACATCACCTACTTTTGTCAGTCTAAGACCTACAGCTGCACTTGCTCAAAAAGAATCCTAGAATGCATTTTGTATGTGGTTTTTCAATTTACAGCTTTTGAGTACCTTATTATTATTTATTTATTATTTATTATGCTTTAAAATGTGACTTTCTAAGAGCATTTTTCCCACTAAAGGCAAATATTTAAATTGACTTGCCTTGAAGTAATTTGAAAATGTATCTCAAACTCAGCAAAGTAGCATAAATAATAGGTAAAATCTTACCTGAAAAAGACATAAATTTTTTTTACAGGATAATACATCTTATATAGCACTGGATTTTGTCAAAGAGGAATCTGTAGAAAGAAAAAAAATGTCATGTTTACTAAAATGAAACACTTCTATATTTTATAAGTAGCATTATTAATTTATACAGGTTAGAGCAACATGGTAGGCAATTTGATTTATTTGTGCATAAGAAAGAGAATGGGAGGTATTTTGCTGCTGTTCACAATAAGTAACATTATTTTTTTGTGTCTGAACAACTGATGATACATCTTGTTGTGTAAAAGTTTGCATTTTCAAAAATGCTCTGTACAATTGTCCATATATTTTGTAGAAGCTCAGTTTACATGACTAAAAATGTGTATGAGTGTAGGCAGAGCACTAAGGAATACAGGAGCCTGGCTAAGTGCTTTAATAACTTCAGGCAATGTGTTCCTGTCAGATTAGCAACAATAAACATGGAAATTTTGGAAGATTTTGGCTCAGAGCATCACAAATTCCTGTAATATGTATTTGTTCTATGGAACATAGGAACAGTAAGGAAACTAGATTTATCTGAGCTGCTTGGTGTTTGCCACCGACATCAATGGGAACAAGATGAAGCTTAGGATTTCCCACTGCTAAAACTGACCTGGCAAGATGAGATTCCCTGTTTCTGTAGTCCTGAAGAGCCAGGGGGTCTCTAGGAAGAGCTTCCAAAGATATTGGAGACCTGGGTGCGAAGGTGTGGAGAGGAGTGGGAGGGGTGAGGACTAGGCATATGCTAAGCCTCTGTCAGCCCTCAATAGGGTTTAGACCCTAAAATATGCAAGCATGAACACCATGCTCTGTCCATCTCCTCTGGTGGAACTGATTCCATCCAGACAGTGTCATCTTCTTCCTTGCCACTTCATTACAGAGAAGAAATAAATTCCAAAGAGAGTTACCAGTCAGTTGTTGGGTAAAGTTTAAGTGAAACCAATAGACAGACAGACACTAATGTCATCAGGCAGCTTTCTATTGCTTTTAAAGACTCTTATAACTGTTCTACCAAAATATTTTCTTTTCACTTTGGCAAAACTACCATATAAAGACCATAAATATTAGTGCATGGATAATTAAATAATAATGAAATAATAATAATAATGAAATAATGAAATAATATAATGAAAGTATACGTACAGAGAGGAAATATGATGGAAGCAGATTTAAGGTTGTGGTGGACATTCTGTGCATGGTTCTTGTACTGTTGATCCAGAGTGTGCCTGTGTGATAAAGATTAGCTGAATTAACTTCTGATTTCCTCACTTTTGTGTTCATATGTGTGTAACAACAACCAGCCACTTCAGGATTATTTTTTTTGCATATAGCACAAAGCGTAGCAAAATAACAAATCAATCAGCTAACTATCTTTTTCTGTGTCTGTCATTTTCATTTCACTTTTGAAATGCTACTCTTTATATGTGATTATCTTCAGCTCATAAAAAAGAAAATATGTTAATTTTCTTACCAATTAATATTTGACGTGAGTTCAAAAGGTCAACGTTCTTTGTCCACAGTGAGAGCAAACTGTGAAAGAAGGTCTTTCTGTTTTTGGCAATAGTGTAAGTAGTAAGTAGACTTCAGTTTCTTTGTGCCTCACTTTGACAAGCTATAATGGAAGAAACTAATTGATGATCATGCTTTAATTCAGAGTTTTAATTCATCATTGACTGAAAATTGGGGTTTTTTGCAGAACAAGTAGGTTCAGTTGCTTTCTTAGAATTCATTAAGTGATAGAAAGATTTTACTAGTTTACTGATATACATAGGAAAAAAAATACTAACTAATGTATGTAAAATTAAGAAGCCTGATTATTGACTGCATCAAAGAATCAGAAGAAACATGTTTTGGGGAACATTCAATATTAACAGTAATCTAAAGAGCTGCTAATCTTCTGTCAAAGTCTTCTTTTCTGTAGGATGAATGGTAAATTGTTTTGTTCCAAGTTCTCCTTAAGTGCTGCTTTCACAGTAACTATTGGAGTGTTTTAATACACATATGAATCAATGTTTGATAATTGCTTGTATATTGTATGTTTGTGATACCAAAAAAGAGCTCTCTAGGCTTTTTGTCTTTCTCCACCCCACTTTTCTACAAAATTAGATGCTTTTCTACAGAGCTGATACACAACTATACTTTTGCCTTGCTGTATTCTGATTACAGGAGATGAGCTTTAGATGACGTATACACCACAGCTGGGAGTTTTAGGGTGTAAGAATATCTGTTTGCATACTGTCTGGTTTGAATATGATAGTCATTAAAGCATAAATATCCAGTGTATATACTCAACCTTGCATTCATTTTGTAGGAAATAATGTTGCAATACTGTAGCAATGCCAGACCTTCTAGGAGGGGATTTCTGCACAGGCCCGAGGGAGAAGAAATGCCTGCAGCTGGGTCCTGCTTGTGTCTCCTGTGTTCTTTTGTTTGATAACCAAGTTCTGATTTTGAGTATGTCTTTCTGTACTGTTTGGGAGCTGACAGTGATTACTCTGTCCATCCTGTCTCACCCCACCTAATCATCAGGATTTTCTCGCTCTCCTTTGTCCTTTCGTCTCCCAACCTGAGTGGCCTCAGAAGCTTCACATAGGTGCATTTATATACTCATTAATAGAGTTTCAGTTTTTTTTAAACAAATTCAGTACGGTTTCGGTTGAAAAATAATTCCTAAGACCAGAGTCAGGAAGTACAACAAGACATTAAAGAGTGTCTGGATTAAAGGAGAAATTTAGGGTGGAAAAGAACTAGGTTTTCATTGGGGTTTTTTTGTTTGTTTGTTTTTTAGGAATTTTTTTTTTGTGAAAGGCCTAGTGCATCATGAATAATATACAAACTCATGGATCCCTTGCATTTTGATAAAACAACCAACAGGCGAAACGTAACAACTGTCAACCAAAGCAAACAAGCAAAAAAACCCGAGTAAATTAATATTCTGGTCATTTATATATTTATTTTAATATTTAAAATATTACATTCTATACCACTTTCAATTTTCTGCTTCACTCTCCTATAAGCTGGTACAAAAAAGGAAGAAAGAATCCAATAAATAAGAAAATTAATAAAGTGTTATGCAGAAGCATAAATGAGGTTGCAGAATATCAATAGATAAGGACTTCTTTCTTTCCAGTAGGTAAGAACAGCCTGTTTTTGCCATATAAATAACATCTGTCTATTATGGAAGAGCTATCATTCCTGAATTTAAAATAATTCCTTTTAATTGGAAAGGTTAGAGTGACTTTCATAGCTGGAAGTTGCCTTCTGTAGAAGAGAACCATGTGTAGGCTTCTTTGCAGATTAAAAGAAAATTACAGCATTTTTTGCTTCTTTGCACCTAAGAAAATATTTCAGTCTTGTTCTTCCAAGAAATTAAATTGCAGGTAGATGTGTGGTACACAGCACTATGTAGAATTACGCTCACCGCAGAACACATGTCACACAAATAATTCTGAATGCATGCAGTATTAGTTATGGGAAAACGCCTGTTTAAATTTATCAGCTAATTAATCATTCAAATATACACAATGAAAGAGAGACCATTCTGCAACACCAGTATTCCATTGGTAATAAAATACAGATTCAGTAGTAAAGAATTCTTAAAAAGCGTATGTTAAGCATAACGTGTCACTTTATTGATGTAGAGCATGAAAAATGTAATTATGAAAACTCCTTTCACCGATTAGCTTCAGATTATTGTCTTCAAACTGCAGCACTTGATTCTAAGCTATAAAGTGAAGAGAAAATATTGCTTGCCAATGTCTGTCTAACACTGCATTAGAAGCTGAAGAAAACAGACTGTAATTCTGGATTTATAACCTTCTGTCCTAGAAGTTGTAATCCTAATGATTGCAAACTGTGTAACAGAATTAAAAAATAGGTAGAAAATTGTTTCCACAAAGGATGCAGTCAACTTCAAATGTAGTTGGTTAGCAAAAAACCTCCAGGTACTCAACATACCTCTGGTACCCAATTTCCAGGCTTTGGTGTTCTGGGGTTTTTTTTGGCAGTCAGATTTTTCTACTCTGAAACAAAAAATCTCCTTTACTGTTTTGTGAACAGTCCATAATAGATCATGAAACTGGTTACATGGGACATATAATGAAACTGGCTGTGAAATAAGTGCTGTAAAATATAGAAGGATAACAAAAAAAAAAGAAGAAACATCATTTATGAAACTTTTGTTTTATACATATGTGATTTATTTTAAAATATAATTGGTTAAAAAGGGAGCTAAAATATCAGGCCAAGTAAAAAGAATAAAATCACTGTCTCTTTGAAGGATATGATTGGGTCTCACTAATCTTATGTTTGTATGAATCTAGATCAACTGACCTAAAGCCAGTGAATATATACTTGTGATAAAAGTGGTACAAAATCAGAGTATAGCCTCATTGTAATTACCAGAGAAATACTGTGAGAACAGTTCTAATTGAAATGACAGAATAGTTATTAGTCTTTGAGACTGCCCTACATAAAGTTCATGACTGCTATAAAGATGACTTTGTAAAATTATTTTTATAAATAAATTATCTTTATATCAACATGACATTTTAAGTTCTTTTCAAGATAATTTGTCTCTTGAAGTTTAATCACACTTGTTGCAGTGATGCTTACATTATTTATACACCAAATTTCTGACATATCTGTACTTGTCAAGCCAAAAAAATAACTTTACAATTGTGCTTTATTTGCAGCATCTGGCGAGGACCAAATATAAACTGCACAGACAGTTCAGGTTATACTGCTTTACATCATGCAGCTTTAAATGGACACAAGTAAGTGCCTCATGTTTAGCTCTTATGTAGAATGGTATTTAACGGCGTAACTTAAAAATATGAATCATAGCACTGAGATTTTCACAGAAAGTTTACAAACCCTGTCTTACTAAAATAATCTTATTTACCATGGGATAAATTAATATAATAATTTTTGACATTGTCATTGATATCAGCATGTAGTAATAAAAAATGGGAAATGCAGTTTAGAAGTTGCTGATTCTATACTGGTTCTTCCAAATTCTTGCTTGATTTTGAGTAAATTTATTATTGTTTTTGCTAGCGATGGCTCTAGTGCTTGTTAACTAGTGGGAAATTACAACAGAAAATTTTGTAGTGTGTTTGTGTGTTTACGTACAAATGTATAGTGTGTTGAATGTTTAAGAAAACAATATTGTGGAACAAAACATTATCAAAGTACAAGTAGCGTGACAAGAATATTTGGTAGTTACACACTTGAAAGCAGAAAAATTTTATGGGACCTTGTAGCTTTTCCTTCCCTGCTGTCCATCCAAGTTACCACATGCATGTCTCAACAAGCTTGGGGAAAGCCTGCAAAATACCCACTGAGGGGTACTCAGGCATACCAGTGCAGGTGAACCACTAAAGGCATTGACGTGACAGTAAAAGACTGGAAACTTGCGGCGTATTTCGTTATTACACCTTCTAATTTGTTCTTACACCTTGTAATTTGTTCTGTGTTACTTCTGTTATCACATGTTGCTCCTTGCTGTGTTACCTCCATTGTATTATGCTGCCAACTGCATGTTGTTATTAAGGCAGAACAAGAAAGATTTTAATGAGGCCTATAAAGTTCTAGTGGGGTGGACCCCATGTAACCGAGGTAAGAGCTGCCCCACTTAATGCAGTCCAGCTTGTTTGTAAAATAACAGTGTTAACACTGTCTGGATTTTCACTAAGGAAAATTTTGATGTAAGGCTTTGGGTTATTCCTCTGTGGGAGATAAGGAACTGATTAAAAATCAACCGAAGCTGAGGGAGGGTGAGTTGCACTAAGTTTAATGTGATTTTGGACTGTCCATAAGATAACATATGAATCCATAAAAATTTTATGTTTAGTTTACTCATTTTGCAATATTTGCATTCTTCCTTGGGAAAAAAAAAAAGCCAACTTTAGGATATGTGTTTAATTGTATTCTAGAAACCTGCATATTTTCTTTATACCAGATTAATCTTTTGGTGGATATAGGAGATTCTGTTTCTGAATAAATAAATGAAGTTAAAATGCTGTTAAACTAGATATTGTGCATTTTCCAAAATTTCAGTTCTGTAGCAAGATTCAGAATAATGCATTAATATATTTTACATCTATGGGATCAGGTCTAAATCCTTCATATGGTCTTTTAAACTCAGCCTTTTTTAAAAAGGGAGAAAATCACGTAACTCTTATTTATAGTTTATGGATTGTTCCTTGTGCCATTGCACATTTTTTGACTGACAAAAGCCCAAGCCTTAGCTTGCAAAGATTGCTGGTTTTAAATAGACAAAAAGTGGGTTTAGTATGTTTAATACTGACTATAAAGCAATAGTTACCCAGCAAGGCAGAAATATTGCTGTATAAACACTGAATCTGTCAGAGATTTCTAGTTAATCCTAGCAATATAAACTGTAAAATCCCAAAACATACAAAAGCCAGTAGTATTTTCAGGCACAGTGTTGCCGAAACTTCTGTTGAAGTCAGAGAGAACTTCAACATGTGGACTTATGTACAGCAGCAGATATAACTGCAGCTTTTGAAAAGGTCATAATGGCCACTGGCTGCTATGACCCCTCCCCTCACAGTAGGGTAAGTAGCAGCTACTGACATCACATTTATAGCTTGTTACAATAAAATGTAATACATCATGAGGTCTTTCAAGATAAATCACAATGGTTCAAGAGCTGCCATCTATGCTTTCATACAGATCCTGCTACAACGGTAGCACTGCCAGCAAGACAGTTGGACAGACACTCGTGGTTGTAATTTCCTTAGTCACCACAAATAACAAATGAATAGCTTTACACTGTTTTAGATTTGAAACTTGATATTCAAATCAATATCAGGTACAGTCTGTTGACGTGAGAGCCTTCCCACTTAGAAGTTTTTGTCCTTTGAAAACTTTTGGGGTTTTAATTTTTCACACTTTACATTAGGTCGAGCTTGAGAGATTTCAAAGTTTTTCAGCAAAAATCAGAACATAAGACTTAATGACCAAACCAACAATTTGTGGCTGGGACACTTGTTGGAAACCAGTGTTCAAGTCCCTGCTTAATCACTGAATGTGATGATTTCCCTCCTCCTTGGTTATTCTGGGATAGTTCTTTCTTTTTGAAATTGTTCTGCTTTAAATAAGTAATTACATCATATCTGGGGCAGGGACTTGAATCTCAGTCTCTCTAAGTGATTTTACTTAGCCTGGTAATGTTACTGGGCTAAGGACTCTCAGTCTTCTCCTTTCTGAAGTTTATTTCTACAAAATGAAAAAGTTCTGTCAAAGTGCCACAAAAGACTCACCCTAGAGAAGTATGATGGGTCGGGGCATTCCTGAAGGATGGAGATGACCTAGGTTCTATTTCATAGCTTGAATCTTGCAACAGGCTCTTCCCAATAGTTGCTGTATATTATCTATAGATTTCAGTTGTGGAAGGGGGTTTTGCTGGTTTTCCCCCACATATTTCAATTTTTGTTTCCTTTGATTTGTGTCCTGTTCAAACTACTCTGTATCTCTAGTCTTCATTAGACCATCTACTGCAAGACCAACTATTACGACATAAGAAGTCTCTCAAATGTTATTTGTACTAAGAAGTCTCAGAAGCCACTTTTCTGGAACTTCCTGTGTAGCAAAAGTCATTCTGTAGTGGAGCTGCTCTTTCTTGGTTGTTTCCAAGTTATTTGACCTTGATGGGATCCAGCTTAAAGTCTCCCTCAAAGCTTAGATGTGATGACTGCAGTATCTCTATGATTTCTTTTGAAAACAATTGGGTGTTTCTTTTGACCTGGATATATTCACTCATACCACATTTTTCTCTCAATAGGCAATTAAATAAGGTTCTGGCAAGGCTGGGAGAACAATTACCTTGGGATTTACCTTCTGTCTTAATTTGTAGTCAGGGCCTTCATTTATAGTCATAACAGAGGCTGCACTGAGCTCCTTCCACATGCCCCCCCCCAGTTTTTGTTCAAAATTGGTAAGATCCAGTGCCTCCATATTTAGCAAAAATGTGCGTAGAACCGCCCATGCTAGATCACAGATGCTATTAGCTTAATAACTAATGAGGCCTGACTGTGTCAAACTATGAGAAGACAAATGGAGAAATACATATTGGTTTACTTTTTGACATACTTGCTAACCAATGATCATACCACACAGTTGATTTTTAAGTTTAACCTTTGAAGTTAAGCACAGGAGGCTGCTTAAAAATCAAGGATGCAATATACCAGCTTATACTAATCTTTAATTTAATGTGTGATAAGCCACACTGAAAATACTGGAAGGAATGTAATAAGAATGAAAATGATAAAAATTACTTTTTTCCTCACTGCTCTCAGGAAGTTTTTTGTGGGAGATGAAAATAGAAGGAGCAGTTCCATAGAAGATAGTATGTACCTAACTAGATCATCATTAAATAGTTTCCTCCAAAAGAACTCTAACATAATGTCTTAAAGAAGAAGAAAATCTGTTACTTATGAGCCTTACTGCAAAAACTGTGTCCATAAAGCTACCCTCTTGTCTCCCTGCCTCCAGAACTCAGCAATGATGGGAATGGGAGTGCTCCTCTGCCTTTAGTGCCTGGAAGGTTTGTCTTGAGGGACATGCATGTGGCCTTGACTGGCAAATTCTAAAAATCATTCCATGGTCAGGTGATCCTGTTGAAAGAAACAGATTCAAAGAACTGATGATAGTATTGTCAATGGGTAAGAAGTAAGAATCATCACAGTAAATAACATTTTGGCTATGTTTTACTATCTATTTCATTCTTAGAAATGGTTGGTCTTCATTTTTGTAGCAGTTTCACTTGAAATACAGGATTTTTTTCTGTTATTCAGGGTAAAAATTTTGGTAATATATGTGTTCATGTAAAGACTTAATAAAATAAGCTTCCCATCGATTTTTAGATATACTTCCTCTTTTCCAGGGATATAGTTCTCAAATTACTTCAGTATGAAGCGTCAACTAATGTGGCAGATAATAAAGGTTATTTTCCTATTCACTTGGCTGCTTGGAGAGGAGATGTAGACATTGTGAAGATTCTCATCCATCATGGGCCATCACACTCCAGAGTGAATGAACAGGTGAAGTGATAAAAAATATTTATGTACGTCATCAGAAAAGAGGAGCACATAATCTTTAGGTCTGGCAAATTTATATCCAAATTAAAAAACCAAACCAACCGTTTTCCATTGTTTCAGTAATTTAGTCTCAAAGACTGATAAAATCTTCTAATATAAGCATACCAGATATCTTTCTTCTGGATGGACACTGACCTAAAGGAAATGAGATCTTAAAAATATGAAAAACCCTTCTGTTTGTTTCTGAAAAATAATATGAAGACATACTCTAACTATGCATCTTATATATGTTGATGTAAATTTGCATAAACTCTGTGTCTTTTTAACTTCATTAGATGTTAAATTCCTGAAAAACTTTGAGATAAAATTAATTTTCTTGGTATATTTTGAGTGTACTGTAAATGAACTGATAGGCAGAGATAAATGACAAACCAGATGGACCGCATGTATGCATGTGCAGCAGAAAGGACACATAAATACTAGGAAAAAATGATTAGAGTATTACAGAGGGTAAGGGCAGGATAAATATGTTGCATTCTGTTGTCAAACATATGGCACACCTTCTGTTTTCATTCTGATTATTCTTATATGGTCCATTTGTAGGATTAGTATTTAGAAATAGAAAGAAAGAAGATCATTAAAATCTGACACCTTCTATAGTCAGCTGAACTACTTGAGGACTGGAAGTAGGCTGTGAAATATGAGCAGTAACCATAAGCTATTGAATTTGCCAGGGTAGTGGGGAAGTTACTGGAATGTAAAGGTGGGAGTCAGCTCAAGATTCAGATCTAATTTTTAGTGTCTACATTGCCTGTACATGCACCATTTTATTCCACAGAGGTCTACTCAGTATAATCACTAGACCAACAGGGAACCAACAGGGTTATTTAGGTGACCAAAAGTAAGGCAGGATTCATTTGCCCAAACACAGAAATCCAGTACCTTCTAAGGCCTGCAGTAACTGAGACATCTGCGTGGGCCTGAAGGTATGACAGAGGGTGCTCAGAATTTCCATGTCCTTGTGGAATGGCTGATGGACTCCAGGTAGGGTACCCTACAGCACCTCAGATGACGAAGTACAATCTGACAAATGAATTGCACTCTCAGTGTCTACGTTAGTGTGGCCAGAAGGCAAACTGTGAGAAAATAAGAAATGTTAGACCTTGCATTTGCAAGAATGTAGAAATTGCAAACACGTAACCAGTGAGATGCTGTTCCATGAATAATCTATTTGTTATTTGAGGTTATATACTTAGCCATAGGAATCCATACAATAACTATGACACAAATATCAAGTATTAGTGAAGGAAATATAGGAAATACCTTGGCTCATCCAAGAAAAAATACAAAAACCAAAACTTGCCCTTCTGTGGTTTGAGTTGCAGATTAGGAGTTTCTCAGAGTTTCTCATTCACATCAGCTGTTACATGTGGGATGAAACCAGTTGAATTGTAGGATTACCTTTTGTCAAGAAGGTTGTGGTTTTTTGTTTTGTTTCTGCAACAAAATAAAAAAGCGACTTCCTGACTGCATGTTATCCATTTGCTTGAAGAGATTCCTTGTACTCTGCTGACAGAAAACTGGAAGCTATGCAGGAACTTCAGAGAGGGGGACAGTGAAAAAGATATTTCAGTAAGATCTGAAAAAGAAATGTAAATTCAAACCTACTTCTTCTCAATCCCACATATACATCCAAACTTCTAGAATATTCTCAAGCTTGATTAGGTGTGCTGTCCAGTCTCTCTGATTTGATCACTGGAGCAGATAAGCAGGGATGAATCTGATTCTATACCCCACTGACTGAAAAAAGGCCTTGTCATTAGATCTCCTGCTGTTTATGCATTTTACCCAAAAACTTTATAATAGAAAATGTGTGAGCAATCCTCACAAGAAATGTCGGACCCTAAGTCTCTTAAGGGAGTCATGATCTTATTAAACTTTGAAGTTAAACTCATACAGACACGGTTCTTCTGACCTTTTAAATAACCTGGTGTTTCACTCTAGACAGTGGCCAGCTTTAGTAGGTGGACTGTTTTGCTGGCACCGACTTGCCTGTGCTAATTAGCACTCTGCAGAGGAGAATATTATCCATATCATGGAATGAGGGAAATGCAATGTTGATATAAAGCCATCTCCACTCACATATCCTCAAATAACACCAGAGTAGCACCCCCATCCTAATACCTATTGTACATTCTTATGAGTCTGTAGGTTTCTGAGGGTTTTGCTTATTTGCTGATAGGCTGTATAAGGCAGGTGGCTCCTCATGGCTGTCATAGTTTCTCTCAGATCTGTGGACCTGAGCTACAGCTTACAAGAAATCCTGGGCTATTTTTCTTCGTTGTTTCTTCTTCTGAGAGTTGGGGAGAAGGATAGCCATTTTTCCTGACACTTTCTCACCACAGCAAAAAATACACTCAAGTCACTTTTTCCTGGTTGTTTTTGGTAAGGATCACATTAAGAATGTATGTGCTTTCAGTTTAAGAAAATAATTTTGTTCATTATTTAAAAATTGTTGCAACTAATTTGTAATATATCTTTGCTTTTCAACTATTTTATTAAAATTCTATTTAAAATAAATGCTTCTAAAAACTTAAGTGAAAGTAATGAACAACACAACAGAGAAGTAAATGAGAAGCTCATGATGCATAAATGCATATTACATGAATTAATGGATTTAATATGGTATACTGTAAATTAATTGAACTGCATCCTACACATTTAAAATGCAGTTAACTAGCATCATAGGATCATATCCAGCCATATCCAGCATCTAAAGCTCTGAATGCCCCCTACTGTTCCTATTACATAAATTGAAAAAAAAAAAAGAGGTGAACAGTTAAATGGCAATTTTTTTATGGGTTGGTGGAATGTAGACTGGCAACTCTACACACAGAAAATGGTTACAGCATAACAATTATGTAGGAATAATTCTATCACTGTTTAATACAGGTGTCTTAGTTGGCATGCATGATTTATGTTTTATATTACAAAATATGGTGAAATTACAAAACATGCGTTTAAACTTCATTGATGAAGAACTGAAAATATGTACATTATAAATTGAATGAAGATCAAGTAGTTAGCGTGATGTAAAGATTTATTAGTAAATTAATACCAAATGTAACAAAAAGGTGTGCTGTTAACAGTCGGACTACTTACATGGTTGTTTCTGTAAAGACATCTGGGTAGCACAAACATCTATTCTGGCAACTCTCATCACAAAAGTACATAATTATAAGAAATCCTAATCTATGAAAAAATTAATAATAAATAACAGCCACATATAGGTCAATTTGTAGTGTTTGGTGTTAGTGCAGGAAATCACATGCAAAAATGGTAAATGACATCAGGAATAAATATCAAGTTCAAAATATATTTTTAATATATTGAGAGAATATGAATAGTAAAACGTGCACAGCAAAAAATGTGAACACTTCTGAAATTTCGTGGTGATGTTCTCTGATTCTGCCTGTTTTTCTTTATGCACGCAGCACATATTTTTCTTTACATTTATGTATTTAATGTACTGTATAATTTTTCTGTGCATAAAATTGTAATTGTCATTAAAAACAATCACATTTCCTTAAGGCTGTTTGACACTTCTGAACTGTGAAGGAAAAGAGTTCAGGATATGTTTGTAATATGTAAAAACCTAACATCTAATATATTTACTGTCTTCCCCAAATCATCAAAATGAAGCACCGACATTATATGCTTCTCTCAGTGACACCTTAGGGACTTCCAGAAGTACAATTCAGTTCCAAAGTACCCTGTAAAACCAAAAATTTTCATTTCTGCATTTGATGTCGTCCCCCCCCCCCTTAAATTAGAGACTATGTGGATGGATTTCCAAATTTCCCTTGCAACTCCCGTTATGCCTTTTTTAGAAGAAAAATTGTGCAGTGGCAATCTTTTTGATTTGAGCTGATTGCAGCAATAAATTTGAAGAAAACATTAATTCAAAGTAGTCAACCAAATTACAGAATTGCTGTTTTGTTTTGTTTCCACCTAAGTAAAGGTGAATTTCAATAGGAATTCAGTGGGTTAGATTTTGATTCACACTGGGTAGTCTGCAGCAGAATTTTTCCCAATAACTTTTACAAAAATTGTCTTTTTGAAAATATATTACTATCTAAATCCAAGTACTCTCTAAATTATGGGACATTGGCACCTTTATTTGTCATCATATTGTTCTTATATGATAAAGATATTCATTAGAACATGTTCATAGAATCATAGAATGGTTTAGGTCAGAAGGGACCTTCAAACATCATATAGTCTAACCCCCTTGCCATGCTATTACTAGATCAGGTTGTTCAAAGTCCTGTCCAACCTGACCTTGAGCACTCCCAATACTGGAGCATCCATAATTTCTCTGGGCAACCTGTTCCAAAGTCTCACTACCCTCATCATAAAAAATGTCTTCCTTATATTCAGTCTAAATCTACCCACTTTCAGTTTAAAGCCATTTCCCCTTGCCTTGTCTCTACAGGCCCTGGTAAATAGTCTCTCTCCATCTTTCTTACAAGCCCCCTTTCTATAGTGAAAGGCCACAATAAGGTCTCGCCAGAGCCTTCTCCTCTCCAGGCTGAACAACCCCAACATTCTCAGTCATTCTTCACAGCAGAGGTCTTCGAGGCCTCTGATCATTTTCATGGCCCTCCTCTAACAGGTACACGTCTTTCTTGTGCTGGAGACCCCAGAGCTGGAGGCAGTGCTCCAGGTGGGGTCTCACCAGAGCAGAGTAGAGTAGAGTAGAGTAAAGGGGGAGAATCACCTCCCTCGACCTGCTGGCCTCACTTCTTTTTAGGCAGCCTGGGATAGGATTGTCTTTCTGGGCTGCAAGTGCACACAGCCAGCTTGTATCCAGTTTTTCATCCACCAGTATCCCCAAGTCCTCCTCTGCACTGCTGCTCCTAATCATTTAATTACAGAGTCTGTAGTGATATTGGGGATTTCCCTGACCCAGGTGGAGGAACTTGCACTTGGCCTTGTTAAACTGCATGACGTTCACATGGGCCCATTTCTCAAGCCTGTCAATGTCCCTCTGGATGGCTGCACCACTGCACCACTCAGCTTGGTGTCATCCGCAAACTTGCTGAGGGTGCACTCAGTCCCACTATCTGTGTCATTAATGAAGGTACTAAGCAGTACTGGTCCCAGTACAGATCCCAGGGGGACACCACTCTTTACTGGAATGTTCATTAGGGATTAAAATACAGAGACTTCAACTGCACTGAGAAGGAAGAAATAGAAATGGAGCACAGTAGCAGGCACTAAAGAAAAAATTCAATCAGGAATGGTAGGTCTTAAAGAAAACCCAACAAAGTTTGAGCAACACATCCAGTGATAAAATATGCATCTTCTTTTAAATACCTAGTAGGTATGAACTCTCAGGTTTCTACATTTTTTAATGTAAGCAAAATTGTGAATAATTTTTCATCTGTGTACAACTACAGTTGTAACAGAACAAAAAAGGAAAATATTTAGTCTTGTCTTAAATGCTTCAATTTTAAAATCAGTTTTCAAAATATATCTGGAAATATTAGGGATGCCTAAATTCTAATGCTTGGTTTTGTGTTTAAGAAAGCACTTCATAAGGAAATTTATGGGCTTTTTATTTCTTTCAGGACTTTCAAATTAGACAGGTTCATTGATGACGTGTGATAAGAAGGATGTCATTAGCTGTTTTTCCACATAAACTGTAAAAATCTGTGCACCATGTAAAACCCATTCCCTTCCTCAAAGAGAAGAACAATAAAGTTACAATGTTGTTCCCAAGAGCTCTCCTCATTCTTGGCAGTGTTTAGAGTTTCTGTTGTAACATTGTTTAGCCTTTGCCCTAGACATCCAGGCAAGCGCTTTAATTCCCATTGTAATTAAATACAGTGACATGCTAGCTGCTGAATCAATCAGGCAAACTTCCTTATTTTTTTCAGAATGATTAAATGGTATTTGTGGAAATTCTCAGGAAACTGTTTCCATAGATGAAGTAAGACCATCCTGAGATCTTTCCTTTCTCTGTCTTGGTTATATTGCCTTGTTCAGTTACTTGACATTAGGATTATGTGACAAAAACTTGCTCAGTGATTTAGGAAGTCTCCCTTTTCAAGTTCATTATAAAAGTGCTTAGATAATAAAGGAGTTGAGCATTCTTTGGAGGGGTCTGTAAAATCACTACTTGATAGTCATTATTGCTTGTGCAATACTTGCATGGAGTTTAGGAGCTTTAAACTACACAACTATGCAGTTAAAGTCTTAAACGTACCCAGTGTTTAATAGTGTCTTTACAAGGACCTATATAATATTCATGAGAGCCGTCCATTCTCTTGATATTTCCTGTACCTCTTCACTATCAGACTGCCAGGCTACAATAATTGTCTCTATAACGTATTTGCTAATCTGTCCTATAATGAATAGACCTTAAGAGATATTCTAGATTTTGGGTGGCATGCATTCTCAGTAGCTAAATGATGTAGTACAGCTGGCAGTACTGACTGGAGGCAATGCTCTGAAGGCACAATTCAGTTTGCAGCGACAGAAGTCTGAGTTCTGGCTGTACGTAGAAGAGAACAGATTCAGAGAAAGGCTAGAAAATGTCAGGACCATGCCCATGAAGAGACCCATGTAACCAATAATGAAGAAAAAAATTACAGAAGGCAAAACACTGAACCTTAAGATGCCTTCCTTATTTCTGAAAGAGGTCCATTGGGCCATATGAATAACTACTTGTTTAAAATATTATTAATTATTAATATTAGGGACTTCTGTTTTATACTATTTTGCGTAATAATGGTCTACTATTCTCTTTTTGTCTTACATTTTGTATGACTTGGTTCTGATTTCTAGATCATTCCTGTCTCATTCAGTCTTAGGATCTATCTTGCGGTTTCTAATGTATAATGAACTATCTGAAATTTCTAAAAGCATTCTAGTTGTGTTTCTTCAGCACTAGATGCATTATTTAGCCCTTGGAGATCAGTTTTAGAGATCTAATCACACAGTTGTAACTTGGATGCAGACATTTGTATTTTCATAGCAGGTTAACTGTTCATGGCAATGAGTGTTAGCACATAAACTTTCTGTACTCCAGAAACAACTGTTTACATTTGGGACTGAAAATGTAGACAATAGTACTAAATTATTATTAATTTTTTTCAAGAATGATTTTTTATGTCTTTCAAATATTTCTTTGGAATAATAAGCTATTTTAGAGATATGAGGACAAACAGTACCTTAAAACCAATAGAGTTTAGCTTTGCCCAAAACACAAGACAGAAGTAACGGCATTTTTGGGACCAAGGAAATCACATAACTTCAACTCTTAAAATATCATCATATAGGTTTTTTTTTATTATTATTCTTACTGTACATCTTCTATAAATGAATGCCTGAAGGAAGAAGTTCCTAACACTGAGACATCCACGTCTGTCTTTCCACAAGGGGTAAGAAGAGAAAGATAATTTTTCTTCTAGTCCAGGAAATAAGCTGGTATAGCCTCCTCCATCTTAGGGGTCTTTCTGCGAATGCTGAACCAACTGTGTCTATCTGGTGGGCATTCCCTCCTTTCCTAAATTTGAAGATGGCAGAATCTGTCAAAACCTACTTAAAAATTCTCTCCTCAGTAAAACCTCTTGCTTCCAAGGTGATTTATATTATGTAACTGGTACTAAATTGTCAAAGTGGATAAATGTAGAGGGCAGTTAAACAAGTTGTAATTCTCTCTTTGAAAGTTAAAAATCATTCTGTCTTTTATACCCAAATTGAGTTGATTAATTTACATATTAAAGAGGGAAGGATGTTGTATTAATAAGTTCTAATTAGGTAGTACCCCTCAGCTCTGATAAGACAATATATACAATGCCTGTTCTGATTGCATATGTGTAGGTAATTCAGTTATCATGTTTGTCCAGGTTGGATTCTTCTATTTTATTTCAGCAATACCTAGTTCTTTTTAATTTTGAATCAGTTTGATTTGTCATTAACTGAAATGTAGCTTTAATTTGACAAATGCAAAGAAACAAACCACACAAAAATGTTCAACAATGTTCATTTGAAAATAATAACATATTGTTCAGATTTACAGATGCTTTTATGCACCATGCTGTTTTAAATTATACTTTTCTGTAAATATGGCCTTGCAAGAAAATTCAGCTAGATATCCTTTATTTAGAGGGAGCAAATTTCAGTTTACTGCACAGCAACAGTGATTTGGACTGGTTGGTCTCAATGGGTCTTTGTGGCTCAAATTTTGGCTAGTCACCACATTTTAGGAAAAAGGCCATAGCCAATTTAATTTTTATGTCTCTCTGAAAATTTAATCAGAATACTTTTAAACTACAGTATTAGACTGTTGGCACAAGATTCCAGATACTTTATATATTATCCAGAAATGCTTGAAAAAATCCAAATACAAGCAGATATTAGATAGATAGATAGATCTGTTTGTCAACTGTATAGTAAATGTGTATTTTGCTATTTACCTCACAGGATGTGGATATAGTTATACATCTAATTTCTTTGTATAACTGTTTCCATTGGATACGTAAATACAGTAACTGTAGGCACAAATTACCATAATTGGCCATTTTATGTGCAATTATCTGATTTTCATACTTAATTGTTGTAATTGTACACAAAATTAGACTGCAATTGCCTGTTCATCTTTGCAGTTCTGTCCATGAAGTATTGAAAATCTAAAAATAAATCCTAATAAACTATGCTTGTGATTTGTGGGTATACCACTGTACCTTAAAAAAATTGCTTTGCCCAGTCCTACATAAAGAATGCATTAGAAGTCACAAGAGCACAAAAAGCATATCACAGGGAGTTGATAGATCATTGCAGCCAGGCAGTATTGTGTTAGTACCTATTTTAACCTGATTTTATGGTCTATGTAATAGCGAAAGACCACGTGGTGGTCTGAATAATGCACAATGATTCAAATACTTATTAGTCATCAAGCCATGTCGGCCATTAGAAACTTCTCACTTTCTACCCGGGTCTTCCTACTTTCCAGCTTCTGTCTTGCAGTTTAGCAGGAAACACACAACAGCCTCTAGGATCTTGTGTGGTGTTTAAACACCTGACTAGTTTATCTGCAGCATTAATTTATCTTAATGTATTGATCTGTCTCTTGTGTCTCCCAGGTTCACCTGAGTCATTTTAAATTACAAGATGAGATTAAAATGACAGCAATGTTGTTAAAACCACAAACCCAAAATTTAAGTTCTTGATTATACAATTCGAAACGCTGCTACTAAAAAGAGAAAAAAACTTTTTCGCCTTCCCACCTTTCTAGATATTATGTGCAACATGGATTTTCTTAGCCTAGCTAGCTTTTGAAAAAGATGCCAAAGCCTCATTTCTCTGATTCTCCCACCCTTTCTGTCTTTTTTCTATTTCCATTTCTCTGTCCCCAGAACTTTCTTCAGTTGTTTTCTTGAGAAATACAGCCTATGGATTCAGATTTCTCTCTTCTCCGTTCTTTAGGATTATATTTCTCTAGTATCTTTTCTGAATTTACATTATTTTTTAATTTCTTTATGTGACACATTAGCTTATTGGCTTTCTACTTTTACATTTTCAAAGCTGTCACAAAATTTTATAAATCATATATCAGAAGAGGCATTCAATGTACATACTTTTAAAATTTATAGTGCTAGTCTATTTTAAGGCTTCTTAGAGACTACATAAGATATATTAGCAATATCGACGGCATATACAATTCAGAGGGCTCTATAAATTATTTCCTTCCTTTCTGCCTGAAGTTATTTGTCTGTTTGGGATTGCAAGTGCAGAACCAGAAGGAAATAATTAAAGAAGATACTGCTTATTCTCAGTATTTATTTATTATTAAGATTCTTAAATATTGTTTGGGGAAAGACTTCGGGGGCATTGCTTTATAAAGCAAAAACTTATTCAATCCACAGCATACAAATACTCATATGTCTTAAAATGCACACAGACAACACCCTGGAGCCCCGCAAAGACTAGCTGCTTACGTGATACGCTAAGTCTTTCTAATATCCACAGGTGCTATTTTGCCTTCTTCCAAACTTTCATTGTTGTCTTGATAGTAACTTTTATAGTGATATATGAAACTAGCCTTGTGCCTGATACATTTTTATTACACGGTTTTCCTCTCTAATTTCACTACTTTAATAACAAACTTCTATGATTTAGAACCAGTTATACTGAGAAGAGAGACTAAAGATAAGTGTCAGAGTCTTTCTAAGAGAAGGACTCAACTGTGATTTCAGGAACAGTTGAATCAAGAAGGGTTACATATTTTGGCATATCATGAGTAAAAGGATTTTTGGGGCATATTGTTAAAAATGTATTGGGAGCAATGTGCACACATGGGGACCTGATCTGCTTGAGAGCCACAAAGCTGAAGTATTAATGTATTACTATTAAAATTTTAGTGGAGCCATTCTGAAGCATTTAACATACATTACCATACATCTTATTGCAAACTCTGCCTGTGTAGTGAATCTCATGGAGGCAATTTATAGAAGCTGCGCAGTTCTATTGTGTGATTAAACATGGATTTCTGAAGCTTTTGTTTTGTTTTGACAGAACAATGAAAATGAAACAGCATTGCATTGTGCAGCTCAGTATGGTCATTCAGAAGTAGTTGCTGTTCTGTTAGAAGAGCTAACAGACCCTACAATAAGGAACAACAAACTAGAAACACCTCTGGATCTGGCAGCACTTTATGGACGTCTGCGTGTTGTAAAAATGATCATCAAAGCATATCCAAACCTGATGAACTGTAATACAAGAAAACACACTCCTTTGCATCTTGCTGCACGTAATGGCCACAAAGCTGTTGTACAGGTGCTTCTGGAGGCTGGAATGGATGTCAGCTGCCAAGTTAGTGTGTAATTTCTTCCTTCCTTTCCTCCTTTCTTCCTTCCTTACCTTACTTTCCTTTATCATTAGAACATGATTCAAATGAAATAACTTCTTATATTTTTTTCTTTTAAAACAAAATTGCATTTACTTTGTTAGAAATGCTGCAAGGTGATATATAGTACAGATTTAATTTTTATGACCCAAGTGATGTGTTCAAAGGGATAACTCAAGAAAGATACATGTCTTCAAAGCTGAGTATTTTAATGTTGTCTTGAGACATGTAGATACACAAATCATACCAACTGTTCATGTATGTGTATATATAGGGTTTTTTTACAACATTGGTTTTAATGATACTAAGCTGACTTGCTAAAACTGTGGCCCTTAATGGTCATAGCACTCTGAAACAATGTTTGACCGAAAACTCTTTTTCCCACGGTTATCCCATTCTAAACCCAAAGTTACTAAATAATAATAGTTTTTATTTTCTGCTTTTCTAAACACTTGTATAAATCTAAAAGAAAATTCTATACCAATATACTCTTGCAGCTACTGACTCCAACCTGTTAGCTGTTTGCTGAATCTAGTTCTATGCACAGGAAATTATAATGCTGTAAAAGGGGTAACTTTAAATAAAAGAGACATAGATGGGAACAGATACAAGGTGTAGCAGCAGTAAATTTTATGTCAATTTCTTTGTAGAGGAAAGTGTACAAGCCTTTTAACTACAGGGCACCCAATTCTGTGATGTGTGAAGGCTTCCCTCAGTCTTACGATTTCTCTTCATTTGATTGATGGCACTGTATTTGAGTTTAAAGTGTATTTTATCTTCAGATTTAAAGTAGGCTTCTTGCTGTCTGAATTTATATAATACGCTTCGAATTAAGGTTGTTTCAGCTTTCTATCTATTTTCAGATAAACCAACCAAACAAACATAATTACGTCTATTTTAGAGTCACATCCAGGCATTCTTTACCAATAGGTGATGTAATAAATCTTGTGAACTTTGCCTAAACTTTGATTAAGTTTTATAACCATTTTAAGCTTTAATCAAACACCTTTGTACACATAATTCCCTTTTATATAGAAAGATTGCACCTGGATTCCATGCACTTTTGTTATTTCTGGATTCTTGCATCGAGGTCATGTTTTCAACTTTTGAGGAAAATAATGTGAAATGGAAAAGAAAAGATAGATTAAAAAAACCCAACAAAGCAGAACAGAAAATATTAACATATTTTACGATTAAAAATTGATATTCTCAACGCTTTCAAAATGAAAATATAGTAAAATTGTTTTGCTACTCTTATTAGCTCTAGTATTTTTTGAATTAGCATTGTTAATTCCTTCAAACTATTTCAAACCGGAACACTTTTTTTTTTCTGTGGCTTGCTTGTATTTGCCTACCATTATGCTTCCAATTTAATTTGCTTTTGATTTTCTTTACTAGAAAGTGATACACTTGAAAAGGTTAATACAAGCAGCCCTTTTGTTTCAGCTGTTCTTTACTATTACTACATCTTCAGTAATATAGAAAAGTTTAATGCTAAAGCAGTGCATAATGGAACCCTCAAATACATGTTTCTGAATGTATAATTTCTCTTCTATCTCTAGCAAATGAATGAGGAAAAAGTCAGAAAGAAGCTGAACTGATGTCTGAATTGATGCTTAAGAAATAGAATAATTGAAGAAAAATAGTCTCTGCCATGGCAACTTACAAACTGATGGTTACATGAGGGTTGAATATTACACAATGCCTTTATGAAATGTGTTCTTCCTCTTATGTAATCTAGATAATTTTAGCACTACTGTGAATTCTCCTAAGCCATTTCTATCAATAGTTATACCAAAAGTTTTTTGCTATAAAAAATACGGTGGCTGCAAATTTTGTACAATCTTCTTTTAAGAAATGAGAGATTCTTTTAGTAATGGTGATCTGTTTGCCATCTACACTAAAATTCTAGGACTTTTTTTTTTTAATTCTAATTTGTTTTAAGCCATTTATATTCTTATTTTTCTTAGTTATTCTTAGGCAGGTGGCATTATTTTTTTTTTATTATTATTTTATTTTATTTTATTTTATTTTATTTTATTTTATTTTATTTTATTTTATTTTATTTTATTTTATTTTATTTTATTTATTTTTTGCACTGGGAAATCTTGTTTCTTGTGTGTTTGTCCTACTTGCCATAAGGAAATATCATTTATTTATTTTGTCACTGGTATACATATTCTCCATCAATATGTTCCTTTTCATTCAGCATCTTAGCATATTGGCAAGTTGGTTCTGTACATATTGTTAACTTTTTACTTCTATAGCCTCTGAAAAAGTCTTTGTTGATGATTACTGGCAGCTTATTAGACCGATCAGAGCATACAATATCAGCCTGATACTTAAAAGTGAACTCAGCTCTTTTAATATTAACTAAATTGCTCTGCTTCACTGATTGGGAAAGAACAATATAGAAAGTATAATCCCCAGTGGTAAATAAAATTGCACACATTCATACACTTTAAGTAAATTCAGCTTATCAGTAGTAAAGAGCTCTCAGAATGTTGAGAGACAATTATAGAAGTAGCCTATCTGCTATCAATCTGTAATTGTAAATATTTATTTGTTTAAATGGGAAATTTACTTTAGGCATGTTATCTTTTTCTTCTGTACCTTCTGAGCACTTATAATCATAGCAAATATTTGGACTAATAATAGACAGCATATAATTTTTGGTTGAATTAATCACACATTTTATTCATTTCCCAGGTCTATCCAATATACTTCAATCTGAAATTATTTAGAAGTGGGCAATACAAATCTGCTTCATCTCTTTATGCTTTGAAGTTTTCATTTAATTTGACACATATGAAAAAAACACAGGTTTTGGGTGAGTGATAGATTTCGGGCCCTCAGTAAAATAAGATACTGCACAGTTCAGTGTGTTTCATGTAAACAGTAATTTTTAATTGTGAATACCTTAAACACTTGGCCCCTTCTGCTTATCCAACTTTTATCTATCCCTATTTGCCTTCCCTGTCTGTTCTAGTAATGATGGCAATTTCCATTGCTTATCACTGTAGTTCTGCAAAGAGCTGCGCCCCTTCCTTGGCTGTCAGTATGTATGGAGGATATTCTGTGAATCAATTTGCAAAGCTACCATTCCGTCCTTCAGTTTATGTCTGAAATCCATATCAAAACTATAGTAAACTGCCTATGAATAAGGACCACACAAGTGACTTAATTACAAGCTCTTGCATATTTACATGTTAAAAAAAAATCTCCAATTAATAAAACCCTTGATGCTTTTATGTGAGCCTGCAAATTGTACACCAAGTTGATTTGTGTATCCTGGTGTTCCTACTGACAATGTCCTTTTATCCTTGCTTGTTTTGTGTGTCCAGCTGGGACATTGTACCTCTACCTGTGAGCTACTTGGGGCAGCAGCTTTATTATAAGCTTAGCACAATTTGTGCTATAGTTCTCTATATTTGATATACAGAAAACTTAGGCCAGAGAATCAATATATAATCCATTGATGCAAACTCAGGCATACTACAGCTCACTGTGTTCATGAAAAAATACCAGCATTTTTTGCATTAAATATCACGGTGGAATAATTTCCAAATATAATGATAGTGTTCACTTTGCCAGGAAATTACGATGCAAGGCAATGAAAGCTTCAGGAATTAAAGCAGTGAATATTGTCTATAAACCTTACGTTTTCTTGCTGTAGTATAGACAACAAGAGTATATTAGTTCATAGGTGCACCATTATAAGTGAAAAAGATCTACGAAAAAACTCTAGCACATCTTAAATAATACATAGAAATTATTTGCAACTACCTTTTTTAATCCTTCCAATTTGTGTAACATGCTGTATTGCACCAGAAAAAAAAGTCATCATTATTTCTGTCTTCAAGTAGCAGTAGTCCACATGTACATTTACAGAGATATATATCTACTCAGCCAGTCCTCTGAGTTTCTCTTTGCCCTGTTCATCCTGAGGCTCAGCATTTTCCCTACGTTAAAATGAGTTCGGTAACTGAACTCTGGTAATGAGGACATTTCTGCCTTCTGGACAGTTTTTGGTTTGAGGGATCTGATTCACTTGTTAGTTATTCACTATTACCATGAAATCCTGCCTAGAGCTTTTAAGGTTTACGTCAGCATTGATCTTCATGACATCTCATGCAGGATTACACATCTGCATCTTACGAGTGTGCTTTCAGTCTCCATATTCCCAGACTGATTTTCTTTCAGTTTCATGGTAGTATTTCCCCTCCTGCTCAGAATATCACCTATATAGTAGACAGATCATTCCCCTGTTTATATGGTGTGCCTTTCAAATTCCTCTTTTGAACAGACTGTAATATATACCTCTTTTCTGGGATATGGCATTCATTAGCATTGCCTGATAGCTTGGAGTTGTAAAGTAAAGACTGCCCCAGAATTCAGGGCAGTGCAGAATGCTTGTAAAGCATTTCAGGATCCTATTCAGATATGACAGGAAATAACATGGTAGAATAGATGAAGAAGTGAGAAAGTATAGAATGAAAAAATTGGCATTTGGCTTTAGATTCCTCTCCCAACACTATGAATTACCTATGTAGGTGGCTTAAGTCTCTACTCCCTTTATGCAGCAGAGCTTTGGTTGATAGTTACAGAACTACCTTCTGGCTCTCAAGTTGACCCCATATAGATTTGTTTACCATAGACATCTACAGGAAATTTCCTCTTCTCATGTTTGTTTTCATTCCATTTCTTATAAGATGTATGCTTTCATCAAGGAAATGATTACTTGCCTTTCCTCTAGTGGGGAGTTTTGATCAATAGAAAGGACTGCTGCCAGGTCTGACAATTATCATATCAGGATCTTTTCTACCCCTAACTGAGGAGTCTGAGGATAGATCCTCGCCCTTGTCTTCAAAGCTGTTGAATCAGCATGCCAGAACATTAAGCTTTCTCAGTCTCAGATCATGCCATAGCAATGGATTTTAGATAGCTGTTGTCACTAAAGTATGTACATTTTTTCCTTTAAAAAGGTTCCTTATTAATATTAGTACAGAATGATCTCTACAATTTTAGTCAAGGTGCAGCCGGTTTCCATCTCTGCAGTTTATCCTCAGCAGGACTAAAATTTAGTGCTTAGGCCTCCTGTAACATTTGAACCTCTGTGGATTTCATTGTTGGTATATGCATCACTAATTATTATCCCTTGCTGAATCACAGACTGGTTGGGGTTGGAAGGTAACTCTGGAGGTCATCTGGTCCAACCCCCCTGTTCAAGCATGGTCACCTAGAACAGGTTGCCCAGGACTCTGTCCACAACCTTCCTGGGCAACCTGTACCAGGGCTGTCACCTGCACAGCAAAAATTCTTTCCTTATGTTCAAACAGAACCTCAGGATTTCCCCATTACCTCTTCTGTCACAGGACACCACCGAGCCTGGCTCAGTCTACACAGTCGCTTCAGATATTTGTACTCATTGATGAGATCCCTGAGAGTCTTCTGTTGTCTAGACTGAACAGTCCCAGCTCTCTCAGCCTTTCCTCACAGGAGCGATGCTCCAGTCTCTTAATCATCTTAGTGACTCTCCCCAGTAGTTCTGTGTATTGTACTGGGGAGCCCAGAACTGTACAGAGTGCTCCCAGAACAGAAGGGAAGGTCACCTCCCTTGACCTGGTGGCAACACTCCTCCTAGTGCAGCCCAGCTTTTTTGCTGCAAGGACACATTGCTGGCACATGTTCGGATATGACAGAATGAATATGTTGAACTATAGTGAATAAGTTCAAATATGAGAGACATATTTCTCTTTTCTCAAAATAGTGAGTGATCAGTTGTGATTGAGCCCATATTCTGGTGTTCCTCTCTGGCAGGTTACTGTGCCAAACTTCTCCCCATTGTGGCTTTTGAATTTTACCACCTGTCTTTCTAAAGTCAAATATTTTGAGAGTCAAAGCTTTACTTCACATCCTTAATGATAGGGAACTCTATGTTAATAGTACCAAGTCAACCCAATAGTCTTGAGGTTTATTCATATGAGTAAGTGACCGATGCAAAGGAAATGTCATATCCACACAAATACTGAAGAGGATAATAGGCTGGGTCAAAGCCTGTTTCAAGATTGCTGATGTCAAGCCTATTTCAGTAGTCAGACCTATAGCTATCAGTGACTTTTCTGAGAACTGTTTTCATTCCCAGAAATTTGTGATCTGCACCATAAGCTCTGCGTGTACCTTTGTGGTTGCACTATGTCATTGCAACGTTAAAGTCAATTACAGTTACTGGAAAACTCCTGTAGATATTGTTTGAGCAAAGGATTCTGAAACCATCTCTGAGTAAATCTGAATATTTAATCTTCTTGTTCAGAATAAGCCTGTGAATGTTCATCTGGATTGCTTCTGAAAAAGGGAACATTAGCAATTGTTTTGAGATATGTATTTCATATATGTACTCTCTTACTGACTTCCTTCTCCTCTCCATTATACTGTTAGTATACCTGATGTGCTGGATGTAAATGACATTGGGCATGCCCTACTTTATACGTCCATGTACTAAGTATGAAGAAAGATAAAAAGTGAGTGTTCCTATCATGGACATAAAAAGAGTTTTCAGGCTCAGTTGGTAGGACATATGTACACTTACTGTGTGTTCATATCCCATCTCAGGATCCCTGATTACTTCTAAATATCCTGTCACTGCATTGCTGTGACATTGGTGCATTCTGATACAGCTAATAAGTGAATCACTGTTTTATTTCAGTGTTAATTTTTTTGTGTGTGTCTTTAAAGTATTTTCACCATAGCAAGCATGACAATGGTGCATTTGGATAAAATATAGAAAAAACAAATTCAAGCATTTGCCCATAAATAAAAAAAACCACTCAAAATCTAATTTACTATATTAAAAAAAAAAGAGACAGATTCAGTGGGATCTAGTAGTGCTTTAGCTAGTGCTAATGCTACTGTATAGAAAGATTCTGTTCAGATTTTTCAGTAATGGTCAGCAGTCTAAAATACTAAAAAAAGTAGCTTGTAAAGAGAGGTAGTTTGTTTTTCAGTACTGTAAATTTTATTTGAGCAAAAGTCCATTCACAAATAATTTTGTGTCACAGAAATCTGCAAAATCAGGTTCACAGACATCTAAGGTAGAATTTAATGATCTAAACATAGACATCTAATGCTGTTGGAGGTGCCTTAGGGTATCTAAGACATCTGTATAGGGCAGATATGATGCAGCATCAGCTGGAAAGTCATCTGGAGGCCAGGTGGGTTATCTCTAGGGCATCTCTCACTGTGCAACTGAATTGACCTTCTGGGGTATGATCCAGTTTCAGATTAAAGCACCTAAGTGTAGATGTCCACATGTAAACTGGCTGACTCTGCTGAACAGCTATGTTCCACTGATGGTATTGACTACATTTTCACTGCCTGTAATAGGAGTTTAGAAATTTTACACAAATGCAGGCTTGTTAATTGGGAGTTGTGTAGCATCCCTACTACATTTTATTATTTAGTTATTAATTTTTCTAGTAGAACTGACAGCATTTATAGTTATCTTGAATAATAAAAAAATTATGGTAATATTTGTTCTTGCCCATTCAATGTTTTTTATGTATACATAGATAAAATAGAGGGGGGAAAAAAAATACTTCTTTTCTAAATTTATTCTTTTCAAAAGGATTCATTGGTATGTTAATTTGCATTTTAAATGTCACAATATATTTTTTTCTAGACAGAAAAAGGGAGTGCACTACATGAAGCAGCCCTATTTGGAAAGGTGGAGGTAGTACGCATTTTGCTTGAAACAGGTAAATCTAATTTACAGGAAACACTGAACAAATATCCATAATATTCCTAATCTGGTGTATGCCTCCTCAAACATTGGTAATACCAATTACTGTTATCTTTCTCAGCCTTTGCAAATCTAATCACATGTACCTCTCCTTGAAGCAGTGTTCTTTTAGAATAAGAAATTACTGTACACAGAGAACAAAAGGAATGTTTTCACTAAGACTCAGAAATTCCATATATGACTCAGTGTATGCCACTGTATTCAGAGAATAAATGTATTCTGAGAACAAAATGGCTACATAAAATTTTGTTATTCATTCTGAAAGACAGCCAAGAATATTCTTTGATCTAGAGGCCAGAAGGCTCGTGTTCACATTTCCTTCACTTAGCTATTCCTAACAAACACACCATCCTGCTTGCTCCTGCATTTCCTGGATAAACTTTGAGTGCCTGTGAAGAAAGGGGAAGGTAATGTGTCTCTGAGAACTGCATTTGCCCTGAAAGGACAGGAGAACGGGGATTTAGAGTTCCAACAAATCCATCTACTACATAATAAGAGTTTCAGTATTGTTGCAGGTAAGTTACTCATCTAAACAACTGTCTTCTAAGATAAATGAGAAGACCAATAAAAATGAAAATATCTAGAAATTACTTCTCTGGGATACGTGAACTTCCATTACATTGAGGGATCTCATTGATTTTTAGTATTGCAAAAGAAAGTATGTCCTACTCACAGCTCCTCATCTGAATCTCAGCTAGTGCATACCTGATCTGAGATCTGTTTTCAGCAAAAAAGGTCCTTCCAAGATTCTCTCTGGTGTGGATGAATAAGAAGGATCTTCACCTGCCTTCTAAAAGGCTGGACCTTTTTATTGATTTACCCAAAAGAAGAAGGACTGGAGAACATCACACAAACTTAGGAAGCCCTTAGACCACAGATAAAGAATACCTTTTATAGGTTAGTACACATTATAGCCTCTGCCAGAGTACAACTGTACAAGACAGTGGAGTAGAATCTTCGCTGTGATCTCCAACCCCAAATGCTCTGCACGTCTGCAACACTCCCCACCTTCTGCCTTTTTTATCTAACAATCCCCTTTACTCTAGTTCTGCTCCAAATCAGACTTAGAAGGTGCTAGAACTAGCTACTGCAAAGGAAATGTGTAAGTTGGTGTCTCTGGCCTCTGAAAATCAGCTGCTACTGCTAATATGCCCAGCAATATTTTGGTTTTATTTTCAGTGAGAAAACAAATATCTCTTTCTCACAAAACAAATTAGGAAGTTCTCCATCAGGTCAGGAAATTACAAGAACTGCAGCCTTTTCTGGTGAGTAGAGATATCCTTCCATGCTTCCAGAATGTCCTTATAAATCCTGCTTCCTCTGATATCCTCTACCCAGTGTCCTGAGAAGAATCTCATTCCTTAGGACCTTTCATGCCTTTACTTTTTATGAAAGTATATCTAAACTAAAAAACAACCTCAGTCTTCTATTATAAAGCAAAAATTTCCACAGTAGTGCCTACAAGACAAAGATGGAGAGTCATGCAGTATCATGTATGACAGGTTCCCTGAGACCTAGCCAGGAAAAGCCTCAACCTTATTTATGGTTACGTTCACAGTTTGAGCCAAACAATTTCTCCATCGTCTGAACAGTCTGTGAGGAAATGCTTTGGCTCTTCACACAGCCCTTATACTACATATGAGTATTTCAGTCTACTCAGAGCATGAATTTCAAACGTGTCACCATGAAGTACAAAACTTCTAAGGTTAATAACTTTTGCAGTATTGCTCCCAAAACACATACTGGTACTATGGACCAGAAAATCTCCTGTGAATCAGAGCAGCTGGGGAGAATTAGAATCCAGAAATGTAGGAAAAACATTCAGAGAAGATCTTGACTTTACAGAATATTATATTCAGGATGGCTGTTTCTTAGGAATAGTCTGTTAAAATAATCCCAAATTTGATTTAAGAAGCTTACTTTATATCCGCGTGAGTTACAGAAGCATAAAAACAATCCATGTCAGCATGCGAATTTTAGGCTACTCAAGCTTTAAACAGAAATGGGTGCTGTACTTCAGCTATAACACAGCTGTTCATCTGCTACAGTTGTAAAACCGCTTGCATTCAATTTGCCAGATAATTGAGTCTGGTATACCACATTTATAATCAGAAGTACTTGGGGTTAAAAATTCCACCACAGATCATTTTCTTTTTCAGGAATTGATACCAACATAAAGGACAGTTTGGGTAGAACGGTTTTAGATATTCTTAAAGAACATCCATCTCAGCAGTCACTCCAAATTGCAGCTCTACTTCAAGGTAAGTCATATTCAGTTATACATTTGTTAGGGACAAATCAGAATAGCATGGAGGAGTATTAAGATATATAGTAATGTCTATTCTTTAAGTATTTCATTATACAAAAGTGTAGTCTTTTGAATTAAAAAAGGCAAAATTCTTGTTTGCTAGATACACAAAAACAAGTGGTTGAATATCTGAATTTCAGAGTAAACGCCTTTTTTTCTGACAATAGACATGTGTCACTTACAGTTTCTCTTTGTACATTCTTTACAAAATAACGTATTGTAATATTTTGCTGCAGTTCCATTAAATTGTGATGGTAAACTACAATTGAAATGCTTAATCCATTCATAAATAACAACTATGACTGAAAGCTGATGACAAATTTTCAAAACATTTAATTAGGTTTTTCTTGTTTTCCTTAAATTTCTAAAAAAATTAAACCAGGCAGTAACTCTTGCCATTATAGCCGAAATAATATAGTTTTGTTGCATATATGTTTGTACTCATGCCCTGTCTTATTTTTGTGGTGTAAGACTGATGTAACTCTATTGTTTACTCTAGAAGAAGTCAGTAAAGTAATGAAGCATGAGCTAGTACATAACTCAGTGTTAAACATCATTCCTTCTCTTCAATGGAATTTGTTCCCTGCATTTTCAGATTAGTCTTTCATTAACTGTGTTTGACAGAGGAGTTCCCTGCAGATACCATTGCTGCATCTCCACCCGTATTGATTATTCCCATCTTTAAATAAGCATTTTAATCAGTTCAGTGGTGGTTCTACATATGAGCTTAGCTCATACTTCAGTCTTCCGCATAACTGTATTTCATAAGAACACTTCCTAGAGAAAATGAGGTCGTATGGCCTCACTGTGTCCTTCAGCTTTTCTTTTCTGAATAACTTCTAAACTTTTTAGCCAGCTTCAGTAAAGTTTTCCAGTGAGATGATAAACCAAAGATACAAAGCTTCTATGAGTATCATGAAAATTTTGCAGGCAGGCAGGAGAAGTATTCTCTTAAGGAGCAGGTTCATGTTATAGCTGAACTGAATTAACGGCTTGCCTTGAGGTCTCCCTCTCTTCCTCCTTCCTATTTTCTCTTTTTTCTTTCCCCCATTCCCTCCTTTCTCCCCCCTTATTTCCAGCTACACCGCTCCCTTCCATATTCCCTGCTTACAGGAGATCACAAAGTGATCTGGTTCAGTTAATGAACCCGTAATATACAAAATATATAATTTATTATATTACCTATATTTAATAGTATGTAACAATAATAAAATTTTGGATTCTATTCTATTATTTTATTATATATTATAATATTATAAAATATATATTATATTATAATATATAAATGTATATTTGTTTGTTTTAATGAACTTGCCCCCTGTATGATTCAGGTCCCAGAGTTAGCTCTGTCCCAGGTAATGGGCAGAAATGTGCATCAAAAAGTGGGGAGGAAGATATGGGTAAGGGAAGTAGGACTTAGCCCTATCAGCGGAAGGGCATTCCTAATTTGACTCAGACTGTATGGTGAACCTTCAGCCTTTATGTCCTCACTGAGCTGCAGTGTAAACATACGAGTATGTAGAGGAAGAGAGGGTTAATACCATACTGAAACTTCTTCAGTGGCAAGAAAAGGGTCAGTCAGAGCTTCCACTTTCTTAGAGATCCAAATCAATCACCCTTCAGATATTAATCTAAGATTGATTATAATGTCCCATCACCATCTAAACTAATTTTCATTTTAGTATTTTTGCATTGTTCTGTTTTCTCCTTAGTCCGATAACCTTGCAGTCTCAACCCCACTGATGAACAAAGTTTCTTCAAAGTATCCTTGCTCTATGAAAAACAGAGCACCCAAACCCCTCTCAAGGGTTTGTCACGTTGATGGATCAGTATCTGCCCTTAGTTTTTACCACAGAAAAGAAATACATAATTTCAAGGCTTTTTGGTGCTTTGAAATGCAATCTTTTTCACGTGTGCCTTGAAAATATAAAGATGACTGCATAGTATTTTCAGCTCATATTAGTATGATGAAACTGTGCTTGTAACGAGCAGCTGTTTATTTTTGCTCTCATTCAGAGAGCAGAAGTGATGTGCAAGGATTAAAAATGTCTACAAAGATGCCGTATTGAGTCTTAAGAAAATTTAAGGAGCCCCTTCAGAACACCCTTGTGGAACCCACTGAGATTCTTTTTCATCAGCAAAGGGTTCAGTGGGGCTTTAACAATCAATGATAAAGTTTGAACTATGAGCTGAAGTTGAAAAATAAAATCAGCATTGGCAGGATTCAGTACAAGCACTGCTGATGATAGAGAGACCTACCCTCCTCTAAAAAGCCAGTTGAGTGTACTTTTCACTGAAGAGTGGGTATTTATGCTGTTGTAGCTGAAAAATCAGTGAAGCACTGGGATTTGGGGAAACCTGAATGTACTGTAATTGAGTTCAACTTTAGTGGGTAATGAATTCCATGCAAAGAAAGGGCAATTGCTGAGAGAGAGTTAGTGGCTTCCAAACACATTCCTGTTAAAGCTCCTGTCTTCAGATGATCCTCTAGAGAAGCTTACATGTCTCCTCACGTAGCCGTGTAAGAAAAAGAAATTAAATTAATGGCGTCAGATAATTACTGACCAGATTTTGTAAGTTTCTTCCTAATTTTTTTCTTTATGCAGACACAACTGCATTGAATTGATTCTTTCACCTTGTTGCCAGGATAGAGTAAGATTTTATCACCTAGCGTTCTCGTTTTTAGAATTTCCACCTTGCATCGTCATGAGTGTTACTGTACAGTTTATAGTACTAATATAGCATAATATTTGTCCCTGCCACAAGACATCAGCTTTTAAAATATAAAATAAAGGCTGAAAGATACATATAAACAGACTGGCAGAAATGGACAAGGAAATAACGTGACTGGTGTTATTGGTGGGCCTGATAAGTAGTGTCTGTCCTGTATGCAGAGGGGTAACAGAGTTGTAAGAAAAGTTTTGAAAGAAAATTAGTTAGTTTTGAAGATATTTATGAGAAACTTCTTTGAAGAAGAAAGTAATTTATGTCTTCAGAAGCAGTTAATAGAGGTAGTAATATTAAATCAGTTCAGCTGATACTAAAACCTGCAGGACTAGTAAGTCTGCTGTGAATGAGGCTTCCAGAATTTAAGAACTGTTTCTGTTGGTGTTCTCCCTTTTAAGATTTACAAAACTACTTTTTACAGATTATAGGTTAAAAAGAAACAAAACCTTTTGCCAGTGAGGTTTTAGAAATGATCCTAGTGTTTTTGTGTTCTTTACTTTACATCTCTTCTCACTATCCTGAGAAAATGGTCATTGACATTTCCGCAAAATGTTTTTTTTTTGTGTTTGTAAAGTCTGCTGTCTTCTTGGAGATTTTGGTGCATTATCTGATAGAAGGAAAATAAATAACAAAATCACTTTAAAGAGCAACGTGGAAAAGACTGAGTAAACTATACCCCTCCTGAATGGTTTTTGTACTGCCTGTTAATTATAGATGCAATTATTAGAAATGATAGTTCAAGCTTTAATTCGTCACCATTCATACATGTCCCATCTTGCTCAGGTCTGAGCTGCACTGAAATAAATTAAAAATACTTATTACAATTTAGATTCTTTATGTGGTAATGAAGAAATAGCTGTTGAGGCATTATGTACTCAAAGAATGGAGAATTAGGGTACTGTGCCAAGTAAGGACAGTCTACTGGATGCATTTCATGGATGTAGTGAAACAGCAGGATTCAGTGCTGAAGCAGTTAACTGTGTTGGCACTTCGGGCTTTATAATTAGGCACTGAAGATAAAAGGGATGTTGCCAAGGCTAGTAGGCCTAAAATTAAACAGACCAGCTGTGTTTTAGTTTTTGCACATGTGAACGTGGTGCAGGTGCGTGCTATACCATCTTTCAACTCTTTCTCCACAGCCCACTAGGCTCTCTTAGAATCTTGCTCTTTTACTATTTCTGGAAGCATAATTCTTGTTATTATGAAAAAAAAGGAGATAGTAGATAAACAGATGAAAAATGACACAAAGCCCAGGAAGGCATAATAAGCTCTGTTGCATAGACAGTATGGAGGAAGATGTAGTGAAAAGCTTGTTTCCTCTATCTTCTGGTGAAGCTGCTTAAGAACCTAACATTGTTTGTACATGTTACCAAATTATTAATAAATGGAAAATGCATAAGCAGCTGCAGAACCAGGACTCCTTTCTTCTCTCCTCTGTTTAAATAGCTTTGGTGTCATTAGCACAGGCTTTCCTCTGTGTATTTTCACTCTTTCTTTCTCTCCCTCTCTTTCTGTGGGCAAGTAGATCTTCCATTCCCTTGAGTACAGGAGGCCAGCCTCACTGGAAGGGTGGAATAAGTTTCCAGTCAAGGATTTAATTACAGCTGTGTGAGATGACAAAAACTAGGATCTCAATCCCCCTTTGTTGTTCGATTTTTTTTTTCCCTCTTTTTTTCTTCCCTCAGAGCTTCTCAGCTCCTTTTATAGGTTATTGTGGAAAAGCTGTAGAGTATTAACTATGTTTATGAATTAATTTAACTGCTGTTGTTTTAGGGACTAAAAGTTTAGCTGCACCCTTACCTGTTTCAGGATCATAGCAGTACTTGAGTGCCGGTTGCCATTTGTCTTCCCTGAACATGTACACAGAAGTCTAATTATGTGCCAATAACTTAAATATCTATTGATTTCAGGTTTCTCTGGGATTTAGTCAAACTTGAATCATTCAGAATTGTCCTCTGAAGTTTAGGAGACCAAAGTCAGCTCAGCCTCCATCTCAGCTCAAGCCTGTCTGTCACCTTAGCAAGATAGCAGTTACCAGTCAGTTTTCTGTAACTGTTGCTGCTGTAAAGACAAGATGAATTAGATCATGAAACCTCAGATGATCTCCTTCCCAGGGGAGCAAATGACCTGTTTTGGGAGGAGCTTTTAGAGAGCTCGTGGGCTGGGGCAGGATTCAATTCAGCTGCAGAAAACTCAGCCAGATACTGGGAGAGCCCTGGGGAGGGTACAGGGCACTCTGAAGATGGCTGCCCTTCAGGAAGATACAGAATAGAGGAGAAGTAGGGGTCCCCCTGCAGGGACATGGAGGGGAGTGTTTCTAAACCAGTTTTATTCCTCTGATCTAGTTACTTGGACAGCCTTCTATTTGAAAGGGTGAGTGTTCAGATTTTTATTCAAGTGAAATTTGGGGTTTTTTTTAGAGCTTAAAAAGGCTTTTGGTGTCTTTAGGGGAAGTCACTCTAAGGAGTACCTCCATGCAAATCCACTCCATGGCATGGCCAAAGTAGGGTCTCAAAACAAAAATGAAAAGACCTCATACTTCATTTAAAAAAAACAAAACCAACTGTTGGTTTTGGTTTTTTCCATTACAGAAAAAGTAAAAAATCCTCTGAGGCTAACGTAGCCATTATTTCAAAAGCCAAGGTTTATAAATAAAGCAAAAATCTTGACCTTCTCACCTCACTGAGGAATATCCTCAAGGAGCTGAAGTTAAAGCAAGCTGTGCTCTAGAGCCTGAGCTTTTACTGCCTCTGGAAGTTCAGCAGTGGCTCCAGCCGAGTCAGGCCATGTTCTCTTCATGGCTGACCTTCCTGGCTCTGGCTGCTCTGCAGAGTGGCACCTGTGTTTCCCTGCTTTCATGTTAACACTTTCACTTCTGTTTAGCTTTGGCCTAACTGGTGTTACAGAAACAGAAAGCTGCAGTTCCACTGAACTCTCCAGCACTTGTTACCTTCTTGGCTTCATATTCCCCACTACTCTTATTTCCACTGTTGTGTGACCACCTTTATGCTATTACTTTTTGTGCACATGGCCCTATTTAGATTGAGTGGGGCTATGTTAAAGTCAGCTAACTGTAGAAAAAAATGCTACTAAGCAGGCAAAGTTTTTGAGATTCTTAGTATTAATCCTCACAGAACTGTAATCTGCCATTCAAGTCAACAGAAGTAAAATACTCTCTTCCCAAAGCAGTACGGTGAGGAAACATCTCTTAAGTTTAACATGTGTTAACATCTGCTTCCTTCACCCCTTACATGCTAATCATGCCAGTCTTTGAAACATGGACCAGGGTGACAGTAAGCTGGTGAAGGAAGTGTTATGAATCTAACAGGCTGTGTCCCAAAGAGCCTTTACTCTCCCCTCTTCTAAGAATGACAGGCTTTTCTCTAAACCCTGAGACTGCAGCTGGGGAAATGGTTCTGGTCATTAAGTGGAGTAATTGACTACACTTGGCTTTGCTCTGAATTATCTTTCTTTTTTTGAGGAAAGGGATAGAATCCAGAGCAGTCTCTCAAGTACATTGTAGTTAAAGCAGATGATGGTAGCAGGATCATATTTTTCAGTAAGTTTGAGTGGGCTTTGAAGATTAATTCCTAGCCAGCTGCAGGTGAATAGAATTTGGTTAGTGGTGAAAGAATCTACTGCTTGTGTATACTTTGTCTATGGCTCTTGACATAGATCACCTGTTTTGTGTCTGATTCTTTGATAATATTTTGGGTAAATATACATTTACCTAGACAATAAGCCTCTCACAACTGAGTCCATGTTTTTATTTGTCTTGTCCGTATCTGGTAGAGTTTTTAGAGGATCAAACCAAGTTAGGAGTAGAAGTCCCACAGAAGTCCAAAGTTTTAAGGGTGCACTCTTGCAAGGATGGCACACTGTTGGCCTGTTCTAAACCTCTATACCATGCCCCATGCTGAGCATTTTGTGGAGGTTTCCTGGAAGGAACTCTGCTGGTTTTAAAGTAAGCATTTATGAGACTTAGGTTGAACTTGGAACTTCCTCCTCAGAACTAGCCTTCAGCAGGTAAGTGCATTGTTTTGAAAGTGGGTCCTGACAAAGAATAAAAATAGGGTATTATTTTAAAACCACAGTCTTATGTGAATATTGGACAGCAAGGTTAATGTCCTTCACAATCTCCCCTGCATTTCCTTTCCTAATAATATCTGTATTGATCCAATAATTTTAACACTCCCACCTGATAGAACTTCATTTTAGGTTTGCCTTTGGACAGTTGCAGAATTATCAAGCAAATATTTTCAGGCATTAATTCCTTTTTTCCTCTTATTTTTTTCTGTGGGTCTAGCTTCCTTTTTATTTCTCTTCCATCTTGCGTGTTAACTTGGCAAATAATAAAGCTGACAGAGCCGGAAAACATTCAAGAGCATTTTGTCATGCTGCTGGTTTTCTCATAGTCTCTTACAGCTCATCTTTGCTGCTTTGCTTTCTGTACTACACGAAAAAATGGAAGTGCTCGTTTTCATATAAAGAAATGTATGACACATTGCCAGCCATCAAACTTAATATATGATATTTTCAAATCATACATTCTTTTAAAACAAACAAACACCACCACCCTTCCCCCCAAAAAAAACCCAAACAACCACCAACCTGCAAAGCATTCTAAAACTGCATGCTGTTCTCTGCCATTTCCAATTTCATTTTCTCACATGTCTATTTTATCACAGATTATATTTGGGTTTTGGGATTTGTTATTTAATCAGGAATAACAGCAAGCTAAACAAGTGTGTTGTGGACTGTAGAAATTAAATCAGGGAGATTTCGCTTCCCAGAAACTCTTTGGTTCTTCAATGTGATATTGATGAAAGCAGTTTTTGTAGTTTGCTTTTGTGTGTGTTGCAAGATGTACTGTGTGGTTGCTATTTGGTATCAGAAAGAATTTGTTTAAGTAACTTCAGAAAATCAAGAGAATGCAGATGCAGAATAACTGCCTGAAATGAGAACCAGTCACTCTGCTGGGAAAAAAGTGCCACTATTGCATAATTTCTAATTTATTATTTAATATTTGTCCTACAATAACATTCATTAAGGTCTTGGTGTTCCATTGAGCTAGCCTGTGTACAAAAGCACATGAAAATAATGTATATATTTGCACAAAAGTAATAGTAATGAAACTGAAGCTTAGCATGTTGATCATTCCACATTTTTCTGTTAATAAAAACATCATCATGAAGGTGGGACAGAGGAAGTTCTACGGAGGAAAAGCACAAAAAATTTTAGAACACTGCTTTTTAGACTGCTACTGCTAGTTCTGACTAAATTTTTGGATTGCATTTTTTTTCCTCGTGCTATCTCTGTTCTGGAAGCAGAATATTTGATTTTCTTAACAGTATCAGTACATCTACTTACTGTGAACATCCTGAATATCTTGACTAAAAACTCTTTAAAGATCTAGAACAAAAGATGACTCTTTCAACAATAATAATGTAATGGAACTGTTATGTAGATATTTCAGTGAGGCAGGAGAAAAACGGGGATACTTGCAATTCATTACTCCTACAATGAGATTTCTGTAACAGTTTCAGCAGATTAAAGAACTGGCCATTATAGTGTTTTATAATGCTTTCAATGAATTATTGCCTTGCAGGAATGTTTATGAATAATTACAAGGTGAATAATTATAGTATGAAAAATTGGAGAGGCTTTAATGAAAAATAAGTAGCAAATATACTTTTGTTTGGAATAAATCCCCTTAATCCAAGAGTTTAAGTGTATGTGTATCTTTAAATTGCAGAATATATGGAAACAGGAAATGCAAGTGTTTCAGAGGAACGCCCATTGGAATGCGCAGAACACCAGTCTTGCATTTTGTCCCCAGAAGTTCCTCCGTCTCCAAAGGCTAAAAGTAAATACATGTACTCTGTGAATACAGAAGATGTACTGAACTTCTCTTTAAAATTATACTGCTAACACATTCATACAAACATACAAAATGAAAAGAGAGAATAAGAAAGTTATTGATACTGAGAAATTTTTTCCACCATGAATTACCTATCTAGACTACATACTCTGTAATCCATGTCATATAGGAAAGCAAAGAACTGTATTCTCAGAAAGGACAACTTACTGATGGATTACAATGTATTACATTATTTGATCTTAAATCTTTGTAATTTAGCTGACTTTACCCATTTCATAACCAAGTAAAACAAAAAGGATATTAGATATGTCAAAATACTCTGCAGGCGTTGTTCACATTCAAGTTAAAATCGAGTTTATCTTTCCCAGTGAGTACCTCTTCCAATTGTGTTATGTTTGGATGCCTCTTTCAAAGATCATGTGTGTACTGCTCTTCCATTCATCTTCTAACATATCTTTCATATACCATGACTCTCACTGTTGTGTGCATGTGCTTTCATCTCATGTTCTGATTCACCCTTTACACACCACAGCCACTTAAAAAGGGCATTTTCTGAGTGTGGTGTCATCGTGCTCTTCCATGAAAATCATCCTCCTGTAGAACCAACCCTGACTTCTGCCTTCTGTAATCATCCAAAGTAAATGTAATTGACTGGTGGCAAATAACTAAGCCTTTCTTCTTTGTTTTTGTTGGGGGGATGTGGGTGTGACTGATGTTTGGGGTTGTTTTTGTTGTTTTTGATTGGTTGGTTGGTTTTTATAAGCACCTTTACAGGGAGAGTTTTCATTCATGAGAAAACTAAGCTTACTGCTGCATGCCAGATTACGATCTTCATGGTGATAGTAAACAAATGCTCTAGTTCCATTCATTTTTCCCATCGGTGTACTTACCAGGCATATGGTGTATGAAGATAAATAGTTCCTCTGAGATTAGTAGAATCATGAAGTCAACTACCCTCTGCAATAGAAATGTCTGTCCTGAAATTAAGTAATAAATATTTTTAAAATATGTTTTACTTCTTAACAGTAAGGTCATGATCTCGTATTTCGTGTTTCCACTTTCAAGGTATAAATACTGTAAAAAGTGCTAGCTGGCTTTTGCTTGTCTATTGGGTAATCTGACTCTAAAGGAAAGAAATTGTACTTGATTGTGCATCCCATCCATCTGTCTGCCATTCTCTGACAATCTAATTTCAAATAATTTAAACCGAATTTGGAAGAGGGGTAGTACTATCAATTACCTTTCTGTGACTTTCATGAAAATAGGTAACTAGATAGAGGAGAGAGACCTTAATTAGTACCTGCACTGAAAAAAATAGGCAAAATTTGTCTTTTATGTATTTGTTCTGGCAGCAATCAGCAAGCCAGTTAACGTACAGTTATTCACAGGTCAGTCAGCACACTTGCAGTTCCATTTTTGTCGCACAGAATTCATTCTTGCCCAGTAAGAAATATTGCAGGCTGTATGTGAGAGAACGTGGGACGGGGGACATGAACATAATTCTGTAGAAAATAGTAGTCCTGTTTCTTTTTAGGGCACTGTATCATGACTTTGGAGTAGTTCTTAATATTTCAGTATCTTACTTGGGGTTTTCATTTCTAATAGTAATCTGGAATAATTTCAATTTTCTAATTAAAGAGCAGGATATAAACCAACCTGGTTTTTACCTTTGTTTAATTTACAAGTTTTGTGCAAAGTTACCATTGACTAAGAGTAAGAAAAGTTTTGAATGCAAAATTTCTGTTACTTAAATATTAAAAGGCAATTAGATGCTTTTAATTGACAGCTTCTGTCTTAGCTATAAAAAGTTCAGTCATAACTGGCCATAGTTGTGATTTAAAAAATATATTAGAATATTTATGCTTACCTAGCATAACAAATAGTGACTATGAAATCAAATGACGCAAAAAGAGCTCTGGATCAAGCAGATACAATCTTATACGGGGCTTCTTTAGCTACATAAATGTACGTATATGTGTTATATGTATGCTAAGCTTAATATACTCACTCTGTTTTTCCTTTTCAGCATTTTGTTCCCAAAGATGGAGTAAAATGCAATTATCTCTGTATTTTATCGAGTCTAAGAACTAGTTTTTAACACTATGACTCTTGTAAACCTAGTCAAGAGAAAGGGTTTCTTATTTGCCCTGGAAAATCTTGGCTTTCACTTACATTTTCACTGCTATTACTGAAGGTAGCTGTGTAACATATGCAATAGATTGTCAGAACTTAATGCAGTTGTTCATAACAAATAGCTTTTTACTCTGGAAGCCTTGCTGCTGCCAGCGGGCTGTTTGCAGAAAAGTTAGCATTCAATGTGTTTCTAATACTTACTACTACTAGTGTTTTTAATAGTGGCCCTCAGGTAGTATAGATATCTAAAGCCCATTGTCTTACTCTTCTGGTAGATTTCTTAACTAAAAGATGCCTGACAAATGAAGGAGAAAACATAAAACACAATGCAGAATACACTAAACATGGGTTTCTGATAGACTGCTGTAGGGACACATGTTTTAAACTTGTGGGTTTTGCCCAGTATATCCTTCTACCATTCCATCTAATCCTGGGAAAGTGAGGAATAACTGTTTATAAAATGTAGCTACTTTGGTGGGACAGATGTGCATTCTCAGAAACTCGATTCCAACCTACTTACAGTTTATGGAAACCATGTAGTCTATAAATTGATCACAGTAGCAAACATGAACCTGATGCAGAGTATGGGACACTGATTTTGTATGTTTGTAGAAACTTTCCTTTCCTGGATAAATTTTACCTTCTTGGATAGTTGGTATTTCTAGCCAATTTTCAGGATTAGGAAACAGAGGAAGGGTAAGTACGTATTGTAATTCATCCTAATTAAATGCAAGGTATAGGGAAATGCACAAGTATGCAGATTACCTCCAGTGATTCTCATTCTGGATTGAGATGCCATTATTTTTGAGAGGAGTGTTGTGCATGAAGATCACTGTTTAGATGATAAGGCATGGAATATAACAGATACTCAACAAAATTTAAAGAATGTGCATTTACTTTTTAGGCATAACTTACCCCTGGTATTCTAATTATTGACTAATGGTGTGTCTGTTTTTAAAGGTGAAGCTGTGACTGGAGAATTATCAAAGCTCTTAGATGAAATCAAATTGTGCCAAGAAAAGGAATACTCTTTTGAAGATCTGTCTCATACAATATCAGACCATTATCTGGACAATTTTAGTAAAGTATCAGAGGAAGAACTTATGACCAGTGGAAGCCAAACCAAGCTTAATGTAGTAAGTAAGATGGGATACAAAGACAATATATTCAGTTATATCTGCTTTATTTACGGCACATTCAAGAAAGAAATAGTGCAAGAGTGAGAATAGTACAAGTCTAGCATTATAATAGGAAAAAAATAAAATATCATGTGCTCCTTACAGATTTAGAATTTAATGTTCCCCTTATTTTACAAAGACATTGCTTACCACACCTCAGAATGGCTTTTTATGGCACCAGTAGTATGACCAAAAGTTCAGGTTAGTTGTTCTTTTGAGTGTGGGGAGTGTAAGGAAGGGTTTTTTGAGAAATCAGTTGAAATCGGTTTGCTCAGTACTGTACCAATGGCTAAACGCTTGCAGAGTCTGATCAGAATTGCCTCCCAAAAGAAGCAGCTAAACATCTTCAGTTATGATTCTTGTACATTTTATTACCGTATAGCTTTCCCAGTAGCCTAATGGTTTTAAAGACTGAGTCTGTAATACTGAAAATTGTTGTGGTTGTGATACTTCAGTGATTTCCAACTACAGTTGAAAATATGACTTCATTACTACTAATCCTGTGAATAAAGTGCTCTAGGATTCATTTTTTCTTTACAGTGTAACAAGGCTTTTTTTTTTTAATTGAATTCTATTTCTCAATAAGTAAGTAAATGGGATTGCCCAGGGAATAAAGCACAGAACTGAGGGAAAATGCTAAGTGCTAAATTTCAATTAATGCTTTTCATAAGTTAAGAAAAATTATGCTCTCATATGTGGGTAAAACCATGGCAAGTTAAGGACTTCCATGTTCTAGAGGATTTATTACAATATATGTAGACAGAATGAGATTTACAAAGATGGTTAGCTGCCCTGAAATGCAGTAGATACTTTTGTAAAGCCCTTCTAAATGTTTGGATCATTAGATATATAACCCATATTGAAGCCAGTCTGAACAAAGTCCTGAAACCATTTATGCATTTTTATACAACTTCCTAGTGTCTGCCTGTTTTTAGGTGCTAACTGCTATTTAAATCTGCTCAGCTGCTGTTTTGCAGAAAATGTAATCCACATAATTTTGTCTACTCAGACTGAAACTTTTACAGACCTAAATGAAATACAATGTGAAAAGGAAGTATTCAGACACTAAATCTTTAATTTACATGTAGCAAGCAAATACAAAGGTAAATTAGGCAATATGTTTCTTGAGATTTCGTCTATTCATATATGGAACTAGATGTGCAAACAAATCTTCAAAATGGGGACTGTTTAACGCGTGTTGAGGCGCTCTCCTACTAGTGCACCCAGCTTTTCTTTCAAAGAAAACTAGAATCAGGATGATGGGTACGCACTCCCTACATGAAGTCAGGGTGCAAGGCAGAGCACGTTTTCTCCTAGACTAAACCCAGGCCTATATGGAGAGGATTCTTTGCTGTGATGTGGGATTTTCCTATTTGATCTAAAACATCCTTTTAATATTTTAATGTATTTTAAGGTCACTCAGTCTGTTCAGTTGGTACCTGGCTGCCTTGCATCGCAAAAAGGAAGTTGTTCCCAGTTTTGACACACTGTCTTTAGTTTTGGGGACATGCATCCTTCCCTTGGTCTGTAGACTCCCTGTATAGTGCATGGGTGATACGAAAACCCACATGTGCTGTAAGGAGCCATCAAAGAGTAATTGGGAAGAAGCACTAAAATTAAGAGAGACGTTTAGCTCTGAAAATGGGTGCAAGGATGGATGCTGCCAAACTACTCTGCGGGCAGGACCAGCAAGCATGGTGGTGGAAGAAGTGTGACAGCAGGGTGGTGACTGAAGAAACTTAAATGAATATTTATGCATAAGAATGTGGAGATATAGAGAGAAAGAGAGAAGTAGAGACATATATAGATATGGAGAGTCAGAAATACATTCCTTGGATATGTATTAAAGAGAAAGATTCTTGCAGCTTTTTCTGACTTTAGTTTTCTCCTCCCTGGGAAGTTTCTGTAAAAATCTCAGTAGAGTAAGTGGGGTCTTCTCTGTTACTCACTATTTGCTGTGCTAGCATCAGCTCTGAAGAGGTGTCGAATTTAGGTCCCTGCTAATGTGTCAGGTGATGCAATTTCCTGAAGAGGTGTTTCCCGAGATGATGACTGGTACAGGCTTTTCAACTTCTCCTGCAGTCCAGTGATCTGAACAGGTTCCAAAACCCAAGTCATGACACTTCGTGACCCTTGGGGAGATTCTGCAAAGGAACTGGCTGCAAAGAGACATCTGCACTTTTTGCATCATGCTATTTTTCAGAGAAATAGGAGGCCAAAACTGGGGTATTTCTGTTTGGAATAGTAGCATGTGGGTCAAAAACTTAGTAAGTTGGAGCAAGGACCATCAGGAGCTGCCTTCTGTGGCTAACATGGGCACGCGAGAGAGAAAGCATCAGGAAGCAGAGTGTGTTCCAAAGAGGTCTTTTTTTTATAACAGCTGGCTCTTCTGAAGAGAAGCAAATCACCTGTCGTACTGCTCTGGCTAAATAAGGTTTAGACAGATGCAGGAGAGAATTCCAGGCTCTGGATGCTAGCTAGACAGACACTTCTTTCTGCAGTCCTGAATGAAAGTGCCAACCTCTCTTATTTGAAAGAGCAGGGCTCCCTGTTTTTCTTTAGTGTGAGGGTAGTGGGGGTGCCTGCTTTTTAATGCAGTAACTTAACAGTAAAAGACTCCATCTGGAAAGTGGAAGAGTAGGGTTGAATTCTCTCTATGGCATAAGGGTGGGTTTTTAACATTGCATTTATAGTCCCCAAATAAAAGGACTGAGCATCAGCCTGTTGATCACCTCCAGTATTCTTTCTGGATTTTACAACCACTGGAAAAATCCCAGCGCAATCCTGACAGCAGGACGTAGGAATCCCTAGTCACTAGCAAATTCTGTTCCTTTTCTGGCCTCAGATGCCTTGCATTGTTTGTTGCTCAGTGATACAGCACCTGTAGAATACTACATTTTCTTTTGAAGAAGTTGTGGGTTGGAACTCTTAGGGCAAGGATGGAATTGAATCCATTCTTCCATTTGCTGAGTTATTGGACATTAGTCATCCAGCCACTTAGCAAGTTGCTGTAGTATGTTTAGACTAATGAGCTTCCTTCTTTTTGTCAAATTTTGCATTGAAAACACTAAACATTTTATTACTTAATATGTTTCTGTTGACCGGGTGTCTGACACGTGTGACACAAGGCATTAACAAAACCAGAGGTCTATGTGCTGATAGTATTTTAAAGTCAAATAGGAGCAGAGTTTGCGCAACTCTGAGGTTAGGTGAGACTGAAAAAGAGCTTTCTGGATGAAAATTTTGGGTTTAGTAACTTTAATTCTAAATTACTAGTCATTTAACTCTTAAATTTCCTCAGGACATGGAAGAGCTGAATAGGAAAACTGAAGGGCAGGTTCTTGAGGACTGGAAGGCATGAAGATCTGGGAGGGTACAGTGCAGCAGTAAGTAAAAGTAAGGAGAATAAGAATAGACATCACAGTGTAGATGTGAATAGGAACAGATCTGGACATGAGTAAAAATGTTCCTAAAGCTTAAAGGGAAACTGGGAAAGTTTTGGGGTTCTGGAAAAGCATGCTGTGTTAGCTTCCTGAATGTGGAGAGCAATTAATGAAGAGGATGACAGCTGTGAATGCTTGTTTACTGTATAGCACAAAGTCAGGCGAGAATAAGTTAATGTGATCTTTTGTTTGAAGAGTATGTTATAAAGAATAAACTAAAGAAAGTCAAGGTAAAGCTACACTGGAAACTTTATAATTTCAGTGCTTGATTTTGCAACTCTGGCTGTGTTTCAATGTACTTTAGATGTACTGTCATGTAAAACATCGATTCCGTTTCTTAGTCTACGTTCACCAGTAATTAAAACATTTATATTATGAGGTATCAATCAATAACCCCCTGTTCATTGTTTCCACAAAATTAGAGGCCATATTGAAGATAATATTGCAACTAGAAATGTCAGTTATTATGCTACTTCAGACAGAGCTCCAAAAAGGCATCATTTCAGTTGGACTTGCCCATTTTTTTCTCATAGGCTTGTATACTGGGTGGGGTTGATGGTGGATTAATAGATTTTTTACTCCCAGTTCCTTTCTGCCCTTTTTTCCCCATTTTGGTCACCGTGACTTGAATACGCTCTTTAGGTCCCCTGTGTATGCAAAGACATGGAAAGCCCTGATAGCTGCTGCACAGACAAGCTGGGAAAGCTTTATGCTTGTGTATTGTTCAGTGCTGACTTATTGCAGTTTTTCTATGTTTGCTAAATATAAAACTTCCCCACTCCAGATAACTAGGATTTGATTGTTCAGCAAGTCAGAAAAGGAGCTGTGCTTCAAAACATGTTCCAGAAAACATGAGGTGGAAAAAGATGTAGGAAAATCCTTGATTGTATCACAGTTTAGTTAACTTAGGCGATTTCTTTTAAAAAATTAAATTCTGAAGTGTGATTGCTAGCAAAATTAGCTCTTGACAATAAGTTACAGTAGTTTCAGTTAAATATTTTTTAAATTACACTTTTTTTTTTATTTTCCAATAGATGGCAGTCTGGCTCAGTAATTTCAAGAACAAAAGCAGCCATCTTGTATAAGAGTTTTTCCAACTTTTTTCATTGCTACGTTAAAGTCATGCATTTTTAACATGGTTGATAATACAAACTGCTTAAAAACAAACACCTGTAATTCTTATAAGGGGAAAATTTATTGAGCATCATGTTATACATTTAAACTACAAACTAAAATATCAAGGCTAAATTTAGAGGTGTATTATAATGCAGAGGTTACACATCAAGCGTGTGCTCAAACAATCTGTGTGAATTCAAGAACAAGAAAGAAAATTTAAATAGGTATAACTTACAAAGCAGTGATCCAGAAAAATCAAGGGTGTCAGGAAAACAAACAGAAGAATGTCGAAGTGTATGTTGTGAGGAATCTTCCTAAGCTTCTGCAAGTAAATTGCTTTAATTTAGATTCCTCTGTCGTTGGAGTACTAATTTACATCAATACTGGTTTCTTGTCAGGTTTGAGGTTCCTGTGTATATATTCATGTGAAAACAAATTATTCTAAATGTAATATTAAAACCAGAAATATGGTGCATTTATTGCAGTGTGTTTGCTCATTGTGTTTCTTAATTAAAAAAAAATAATCAGATAATATTTTTGTCCATGTAAGAAAAAATTCCTGTGGATACCAGAGAATGATATGTTACTTTTTATTTGCTTTGGATGGCCTGTGATTGCAAAACAAAAAATATAGTATTAAGAACTTCTACACGTCTATATATGTGTGTATGAGTGTATATATATTTACAAGATATACATATTGGATACAATACATCTCAATCTTTTTTTTCATGAATTTGGTATTTTAATGATTTTTTTTCCTAAAGTTGACTCTTTCAAGAGGTTCATCCTATTCCGTGTTCGAAAGTTTATTATATAGTTCCAGTCCTTACTTAAGAATGAATTTGAAAAGTGTTGTTTTCTTTTCACTTAGTAAGAATAACTATTCTCCGTATTTTTTGAGGTCATGAGAATTTTTGAACTGAAACATTTTAAAATAATAAAAATCTGCCATATACATTTAATAAAACTGAATCTCCAAACTGAGGTATTTTCTTCAGGTCAGCCCCTTTAATCTTGTGTAGTAGGTGGCTGCTTCCAATATTTGCTTATACATTTATGTGATTGTGTTCAGAAGCATAATACATAAACTACCTTATTGATTTGCAAGTGCAAATGCAATTTCTTACTTTCTTTGGAAATGTGACATGAGTTTAGATTAAAGAAGACATAGTTCCAGAAAGTGCCTTTGTGTTGTTAACAGCAAAGTGTGTTAAATGATTTTACTTAATTACCTGGAATAAATACTGAGAAAGGTAAGTTATAAGGTGCCCCTATTTTTTTTGGCTTACAGAATAAAACTGAAGATAGTAAAAACATGTAGGATTATAGTGACTGTGCTGCAGAGGGATTTCACAGAAGTTGCAGCAGTATATCTGATTAAATTTAATGTGGTTATGTAATAGATAATAAAGGCTGGCAGCAGGAATTTAAATTTAAATATGAAGAAGGGTTCTGTGTAGTCTCAGGAAAAAGATTTGGATTTCATCACAGGCGTATAAATGTCAATTTCTGCTTACTTCTGTCATCCAGAAAGGGAAGTTGATACTTATGTACATTAAGAGAGAGTAAAAAAAAAACAACCTTAAAAAGGTATTATATTGTTGAAAACAGTGATGGTACATATTTAAAGAGAAGATTCACTTTTTACTCTCTTATGTCAGAAAATCAAGAAGATGAGGGTATATAAAGGCAATAAAACTATGGTCATGTTTGATTTGCATCTAAGGGGAGATTTGAAAGATAGAATTGTGTGTTTTTTGAAAGAAGATGGCTAAGAATGAATATGTTAGAGGTGAATAAAATGTATGCATCGTCCTTTAGAATTCAGGTGGTTTTTTTCTCTCTAAGGCAAAGAACAATTGTTTTTCTTAAAAAGTGCACATATGAAAAAGAATTTTATTTTACAAAGTAATGATCATTGGAATTTGTTGAAGATTATTGAGGTAAACAATTCAATAATACAGATTTTTTTTTTACATAACATTTAAATAAATAATATCTGGGCTGAAATATTGTAATGGCTAAGAGTGAGCAAATATGCTGGAGTGAAGTGATTATTGTCTTGAATCAAAATCGGTAGCCTTTAACAGTACCACACACTTTCATATAGGCAGTATTGAAAGAGTGAGACAAAATTCCATATGACAATGATGATGAGCAAGCCAGAAATATATACAATGGCTGACTAATGTGGATATGTTAAGAATGTATTCAGGAACAATTTTGGTTACTTAGTCATTGAGGAATAGTAAAACAATCAGGCCTGATTGTTTGGGACTCCATGGAGAGAAGCAGATAAATTTAAAATTTATTTAATAAGTAACTTTTATTGAATTTGATAATACAGCTTTGCTGTATTTTGCAAGTATTTATGATGTGGAAAAAAAAGGAGAGACTTTTACTGAGGGTCAGTGTTTGCAATATTGGTGCTTCAGTTAATTCCCGCTTTATAATAGTGATAGATAATTTATGTGATAGTCATAGATAATTTGTGTTGCCAAATTTGACACTGCAAGAATTTAGTATTAAATTGCTCTTTAACTTTTAGACCTAGTACAGTTATGAATCTCATTTTATGTGCATATACTGACACTCATTTTTGTAGGAAATAAAAATATGAAGGCCATCTCCCAGGATATGTAAACCTTACTTTTTAAGATTCCCTTGTTGCAAAGGTCTACCCACTCTCTGAAGATTAGATTATATAACTTTAAAAATTGTTTTTAAAAGCTACCACCCAACTAAAAACCATCTGTTAGTCCCAGTTTCTAATGTACAGTGGTATTTCCCCCTGAGAAGAACTGTTGTTGCTGTTATTTTTTTCATTAGACATTTCTACTTGCTCATTATAGAAGTCTGTACTTGCTATAAGCTACTACACAAAATCGTTTGTAAATTCTATCAGAACATGAGCTGGTCAGTACAAAGAAGGAGAGTGAAATGTACCAACTTCATATAAATTTTTGTCCCTTCTGTTAAGTAGTTTACCTAGCTAAGGGAAGTTCAGACATTGTTAATGTATGCTTTCTTAACCTATGTTCTATAGTTATTAAAATAGGTTATTTTTTATATCTATAGGTTATGCTACGCTTCAGTACAGTGTTGTAAAGATTTCTGTGTTAGAGGGATCCTAACAGCAGCTGTGTGGAACTCTGCGCATAAAATCTTGCCCAGTGGTGTGCTTCACAGCCAACTAAATTAGCCTGCAGCTCCCTGCTGCTGCGATTTCTGGTAGAAGTATTGCTAGACAATCCTCTAGTGTGCTGTGTAGACATACCCTGTGAGATAGGACTTATTTAAGAATATAAAATCCTGAATCTTGACAACACTTAGTACGGTTTAAACTACATGGAATGAAGTGTAACTACGGGAAGGTGCTGGCCAAGTCACCAGTTCATCTAATCTGCATTAAAAAATACTTAGTTCTTTTCCACTAGAATGATTTTCTGGAATATTTAACCAGTCTGTCCAATTATGTATGTGTGTGGCAAATTCCTTGATTATCGGATACTTGCAGGAAAACAGCTTACAGACAAATGAATCTCTCTGCTGTTGTGTTGTTTAGCTTGTACTGGTGAATCCTAAATGTATCTAATCCTTTTGCTCCAATCTGTCATGTTGTTTACAGCAATGACCCTGTATTACTATGTTTTGCAGAACATGGACTTTTATGTACAGGCATTTTATTTTATTTGCTGAATATATGCTTCCATTTATTCTTAGATAGTAAAATCTGACAGAGTAGAAAAGAACAAATAGTTTGTGTACACTTTCCGAAATTTGCAATACTTCAGGCTTGTTCTATCTTAAAGCTTTCTTTTTCCTGACTAAGCCTTTCCAAGTTTATTTTGTGTTAAAGTCTTGCCATGCTACCAACTACTTCACTTGCCCTGCTGTGGACTCTTTCATCTTGGCTAAATCTCTTTTACATAAGGATCTCAGATATGGGTGTAGCATTTTTTCCATATAAAGTAATTATAATATAAGCTGTTCAGATCAAAGAGCTTGTTTGTCTTTATGGCTATAAAGCTATGTGTAAATTTGTGTGTGCTCTGGAAATGATTAGTAATATTTTGTCTACTCAAGAATCCTGTTGGACAGCTATGTTTCATTAAATTAACCACAGTAGACTTCTGCATTTTTTCACAAGCACCATTTTACTTCAGAGACTGTCATATGTTGTAGTACTGAGCACATATGTAATTTGAAGACTAACCTCTGTTTCATTATACTTAGATGAATACCAAAGAAATCTACTAATCTCAACAGGATTAGCCAGGATCTGAGGACTCTATCAGAACTGATCTTGAGATCATCTTCCAAATATGAAGTATATTTGCTTTAATTAAATATCTTTTTTTGTGTGTGTTATTCAGTGCTTTAGAGAACCTTCTTTTTCATTCCTATTTGTGCCATTATTATTATTTTGTTCTAACATCCCTGAGCTGCCTGTGCCGTAGTGTACAATGTTGGCAGGCTTGTATAGCAGAACACTTGTCTCTTCCATTTCTTCCATACTGTCAGTGTTCATCATCCTGTGAGTATGCAATAGTGTACAATACGATGCCCATTTTTAAGCTATAGTCTTCATCTTCATTTGGGATCTTTTGAGAGAATTTCAGTCACTTCTGAGGAACAGAAAAATAAGGTAATACCATGAGATTTCCACCCAGGCAGGTGATTTTGCAATATGAACCTCACATCTCTCTTTGTCATATTATTACAAAACCAAATCATGAGGAAGACTGATGAATTTTGCTATTGCTAGGATATCAGTTACCAGAGGTGTTTTCCCTGAAGCTCTTCCCTAGAGGTCTGCCAAAGATCTGTCACAGACTCCTGCCCTGCATTTTCCTTGGGTTTCTCCCGTCCTCAGACTTTTCTCCAGTGTTCCAGCCAGAATGAGGTTTTCAACTTCTCCCTCACAAGAGAACAAAAAGTTCTTTTCATCACGATCTTCCTTGGCTCTCTTAAAATTAATCTTCTCCCTATTTGATCAGAGTATCACTAGTAGGGGTGCTGAAATTCCAAAGGTGGGATCCAGCTGCCTTAACGTTATCTCATGTCACTGTGGATGCACAAAGTGCCTTTTGCATGGGTCTGACAAGGGCTCAGTCATGCCTTCAAGAGCAGTGCTTAAGGATCAACAGCTACCCTGTAGTATCTAAAATGACACTGGATGCCTGTGCTTGGCAGCTGAATCCCACCATAAGCCCTCAAGTCAGTTGCATAAACGTAGGCATCTAGTGCTGTTCTGGTCAGCAGCTGAGACATCTACATGGGTCTGGCAGATGTGACAAAGGACTTGGAAAGACACAGTCTTCTGGAGTGGCAGTTAGAGGCAAGGCAGGGTGCCCAAAGGTAGAAACTGGGCCTCGGTGTAGGGGCACCTTAATCAAGATCTAAATGCCCCTCAAGTAGATCGGCAGTGTTAACATTAAGGATTGAGAAATGTTTGTGAAATTTTAGTAACCTATTCGGTTTATTGCATTTGAGCAATGAAGTATGTAAGAATGTTTGAAATCTGTAAGGAATATGAAGGACTTCTCTAGCATTGAACTACCATTAGATTTTAATTTCTGAAAACATATTTTTGCTTTCTTGAAAAATTTGTTTTGATGATTTGTAAAAAGCCTGAGCTTGAATATGTGGGAGATCTATTTCTCAGTCATATGTAGATATTTACCCAGGGGAAGGATAACTAAGTTAATAAGGAAAGGAGAAAGAACACTGAAATGTACTCTTTTCTATCCTGCAGCCTTAAATGAGGAGTACATCATTCTAGAACTTTTTAGCTTTTGATGTTTCTGCATGTTACAGAAGTAGGTATTTCTGTAATATTTCTAGAACTCTATCACTGTTGCCAGCAGGTACCAGTGCAGGTTTGATTGTGGCTTTTAATACATAGTGACCTTAGAATAAATGAGTGTTCTACCTAGCGCACAGGATACAGAGTGAAAAAAAAAATCTTAAATGTCTTTTCTATATATCTAAAGTCAACACTGATTTCATGTCTACTCTATTAGTCTAAGAATAGAGTCATTAAACTTGGAACTGACAGAAAAGCCTGATGATCACCATCTGATAGGAAATTAATGAGAAGAGTGAGAACCATATGGGTATGTCTCTCAGTTGTTTTCAGTAGTGAGGGGAACAGCATAGTTTTATCCCTAAAGTTTAAGCAGAAGATGGAGCTTACTTTAATCCATCAGAGCTGTGTGAACCCCTACAGAACCCATTAAGAGGTGGAGATAAGTGTAAATGTATGGTTTCACTATATCATATTCTGTCATTCTTTTGAAGCTGAGTAAGTAGGTACTCTCTTAGCAGCAGCAGTCAGTTTCCCTTCTTTGCCTCCTCTTAATAAGAGATATATAAGTAATGCTAATAGTAATGGTAAATATTCTGCTGTATTTCACGGGGCAAAATGACCACCCATTATAAGCTAATACAAACGAACACTTTCTTTAAAAATTGCTTAGTAGCTGAAATTAGAACATCGGGCAACTTGTTTGGACTACTCGCTTAATTTCATTTTTGGTCTAATGACAACACGCACATTTTTTTTATAATTGACAGATAAAAAAAGATTGGTTTTGTCCTTAAATCTTTAAGTAGTTGACCAGTCACGACAGAGAGTTTCATTGCATTCAGCTGGCAGATTCTTTTAGTCTCTGGGAATAAGCTCAGGAAGTAGAAAACAAATAGCAGAAAAATATATTGGAGCAGATTCTTATACCTCTATAAAATATAAGACTAGGAGTAATTCAGGGTTAAGGGACAACTGCCTAATATTTACTATGCATTAGAAATGTTTGCGCATGGAATTAATACAGATCAACAGCGTGCTATAAACACACCTCTTAGCTTTTCTGGAGCTTCATGATATACTGAAACCCTTGGCTGAGTCCAGCGGTATAAATTTTAAAATGGAGATTAGAGGCTGAAACCAGGGTTATTTGACCATGCACGCATCCGTTTTTACACCGGATTCTTTACTCTTCCAGAGGGATGTAAGAGTTGAATGATTTACACCATTTCTGATCACCTATTTTCTTTTTTTCTTGCCACCTGTCCTTCCTAAACTTACTGTAAGTGTCAGTTTAGTGCCATGAGGGAAAATCTCAGAAAAGGCTCTTCAATTTTATTTGCTTCAGTAGTAATTTGAGATTGAGCAGTTTCTATTAATACTGCTGCTATTATTTCTGTTGCTATTGGTGCTCTGCCCAATATCTCTGGAATATGAACTGTTCACAGCCTGCAAGGAAGCAGCGTCAGCACTGTCTGTCAATCTTAGACAAAAATAGTCCCAAAATGTAAAAATGTTTTATTCCTATGCTGGTTTGTCTTAATAATTATAATAGTTGATTCCTTATGGGTAATGGAATATTTACTACCTTGCCTTTGTCTCTGTCCAAAATGGTGTTTCCTACAAGGAATTTCAATACTTCTAACAGATCACTTATTTAGCCATAGATACTTTGTAAGAAATAGTGTTACACAGGAGTTATAGATGAAGGCATGTTACTGACTGACTTATTTATCTGTATTTTACAGGACCTTTAAGACACTATATGATGACTGGCTGAAGAAAGAATTTAAGTATTAGCTCTTCAGCTACCTAGGAGTATGTCTGGAAACAACAAAAAGGTGTGCTTGTATTGCGGTAGACCTGTACATACCATGTTGAATCTACCACAGGCAAAAAGGACAGTACAGATAAGCTAGCACAGGAAGAGCAACCACTGTCCTAAATCTTCTGGTAGTACTGGTTATTGAGATGACTGCAGCGAAATCACTCTTTTAATTATATAAGACAGGAAAAAGCAGCGGCTTGCAGTATGTGAGCTTTACACTGGCAGGTTTTCCTACCAGCCATAGCAAAACCTTTGCCTTCTAGGTGAAGATGATTTTGAATTCTGCTTCGACCTGCCATGTAAATCAGACTGTGCTGAGAGCTGTTGTCCAGTTGATAGTATTCTGTATCTCTTGGGGGTGGGGGGGTTGGGGGTGTGTGTGAGATCCTTTTTTCTAATACCTCTAGAAGAGTCTGAGCTCTTGCATGTTTTACTGAGATCAAAAGGCAGATTATTATTTGACTGATCTTTTCCAGTTAGGGCTTCAACTTCTATAATACACTGACTTGCCCATTAAGACAGTTCAACTGATTGTCAGCTATTCTACTGTGTTGTTTTTATATTATATTTAGTACTTAGGTGACAATATTGCAAACTAGTGGTTATTTGTTACTGATGGATCTGGAGATAATGTAATATAAATGTTGTTCAAAGCCTTTTTGATTATCCACTCTTAACCAGCATTCATATTCAGATGACTAACTCAGCACTGTATATAGTTCCTCTTTAGATTGGCTTTGTCTATTCAGGTATGATTTTCTTTTATGCCCTTCATTAAGTGCACAGCAGCTTAATGGAATAATGACTGCATTTTCAGTAACACACTTTTACTGAGAGTATGTATGCTAAATAAAAAGCTGTGCAATGGAGGAGTAATAAAGTGGTGACTTCTGCCTACTCACTTACCACCTGATTTTTTCCCCTGCTTTAATTTCTGTTCCTTCTGCTCTATTTCATGACAAGTAATGTATTTTCTATAAGTTTCATCATTCTGCCACCCACTTATCCACCCTCTCTTTCACAACTTTAAAAAAAGAAAAATGTATGTTTTACAGCTGATTTGCTTTGCAATTACATTGCACTGAGTTTTTCAAATGTTATATGATAACATTCAGATAGCATAAGGATTTTAAATACAGAGATGCCTCTGTAGTTGTTCTCCAAGCAGTATTTTCTTTGTGACATTTAAAGACAAAAATGCTCGCCTTTACTTTGAATTATATTTTTTCCCTTTGTGCAAAGGTAAATATGCTTAAGCTTTTAATTCTATTTCATATTTCTGAAAATATTAACACTTGATTTTGCTTTCCTGCAGGCTCTTATACCTTTCATTATCAGTCTCTTCTTTTTCAACTGGTACATGAATTTTTCACAGTGAGTCATATTTTGGAATGAGTCATGTGCATATTGATTCAGGGAGACACATAAGCCTGTCATTAACATGAGAAATCCCATTAACTTAATTGGAACTCTTCATGTGCTAAAACTTCAAGACTCAAAAAAAATCACTAAATTCCTGCATTTTTGCACACCCTACGTTTGTGTATACCCTTCCTACATACCAACTTAGGTCAAATCTACTATGGCTGTGGGATGGAAAGAGATCCCTAGAAATACGCTTCTGTAGCATAGAGTGTCCTTGCTGTCTGTATGGCTTGCTGGGTTGAATTCTGTCTTGGGGCTTTATGCTTCAGTGTGCTAAGTTCTTTTTCATTGATCAAGCAAAGCACTTGAAGTGCTTTGATGTTAAGTATTTGAAACTGATACTAAGTGTGCAAATAGTCTATTTATGAGTATTAGATACATGCTTAAAGTTAGACAAGTATTAAAAGACAGTTTCACTTTATTTTGCCTAATGGTAAGGAGAAACTAATTGAGAAGGCAATTCCATCTTGTCCCAAACACAGGTATTAGGATGGAGTAGATAAGTTGTGGAAATGCCTATAGTTCCATGTGTTAAAGACAACTAGTTTAATCCATAGATTAAACAATCCAGAAATTAGTTTAATCCATAGATTAAACAAATAGCTCAGATTAAATGCTTAACTTTCAAACAGTTCAAACTCGTTTAAAAGAAAGATGTTCTCAGTGCTTTCCTGTTTTGGGACAGTGCGTATTGTAGCTTCAAGCAGCCAATACTTTATCTCATTAATTTCACACAGGAAAACAAATGCAATATATGCTTCCCAAGAGACTTAAAAATGAAAGTTCTATAGGCTTTACTACATCATTCTTAACAAATACCTTTTTATTATGGTTAAATTATAATTACTAAAAACACTTAATGTTCTGTTCTCTGCAGTTTTTTTGATTTATTGAAATAACAGAATTTTCTGTCATTTGAAAATCTTCACCCACACGGCAAAATTAAGCAGGAATTAGAAAAGAGTGAAGATTCTTACTGAAATACATTGAGGTGTCTTTTACTTTGCACTTAAGAGATACACATAAAATATCAGATCACTAAACATGAGCATCCTAGTAGTAACTTTTATATATAGATGAAATACTCTTCATATGAAGATTACCACACTTAGTTCAAAAGCTTTTATGTTTAGTGAAAAATAAATTATTCAAGGTCAACCTCTTATTAATACACTATACAGTGTTGATGGGCCATTTTTTCTTTTATGGTTATTTTTTAGCAAATAAAAAACTATCTTAAGTCTTGAAAAATACTATTTCCTTTATCAATGGAAGAAAAGTTTGGATTTTTTTTTTTTATTATTAGTTTATGCCTGGTATTTCCTGATTAATTAATAGCTTGTTAGGCTTTTAAATCCTAAAGACTTTTGTCATATAAGAGGACGCATACATACATGTGATGAGAGTAGGGCAAAGATTCAGAATTGTCTTGATTGTCATTATTTATGTTACATGGAAGGATGAATTAAAAAACTGGGATGTATGGCCCTGCTTTGAATACACATTCAGATACACTCATTCATTTTGTAGTCTCATTTTTACTTATGATGTTGGCATTATTCAGTGTACATTGTAATTGCCATCTAGTTCTGGGGTGTATTTACTGCATGCTTTCAGATCCTGCTCTGAAGACAGAATGATTAATTTCTGGGGTGCTCATCATGATAGGTGTCAATAACTCTTGCCCACTGAGGGGCAGTAACTACACATTCATGTATTTTTCGTCATGTATGTGAATTAATCATGTTTACCTAAAGTTAATACATTTTACTGTTACATATAGTCAATTACCATGATTCTGCTGACCTTCTGGTGACTTCAAGTTACAGTAATTTCTTCCCAGGTTCAGACATTACTGTGCTTGAGTTCAAAGTGTTTGACTCCTTCAGACAGACTTCTTTTTTTACGGACCCCCAGTCAGAAAATACTATCATGTGCAGCTTGACCGCTACACCACTGCAAGTGCCAAGGTTCTCCCTGTCTGGATCTGCTGCAGCTTGGATAGTCTCACATACCATTGAAAATGGTCACAGAATATGTCATGCTGGTTCCTGGTGTAACCTGGCACTTCTGCAAACTTGCCTTCACAATTTCAGTACAGCCAGGAAATAAGAACACAAACTTAGTGACCATCTTGGAGAAGTTTAAATGACATGTCCAGCATCCCACAGGGATTATGGCAGAGGCAGGTACAGAGTGCACTTTTCCAACATTCAGCTGCTTTAGCTACAAGACCGTCCTTGTTCTCCTGGTGTTCCCTTGCTGAATACAGGAGGTGCAACTGAACTCTAACCAGATTCATAGCAAATGAAATAATGAAAGAAATGTAAACTAGGAATATATTTGTGAAAGGATGGCTGCAGATGTGCAGTGTAAGGTGGAGGAAAAGATAATGAGGATGGGAAATGGAAAAATACCAAGCTGGGAGGAGGCTGCTGCCTTGGGGGATTTGGGAAAGGTGTGCCAAGGTGAAAGGCCACCAAAGCGTTTCACTGTCAGTTTTCTGGAAGACATAGATGTGTCTGTAAATGAGGCTCCTCCTTGTCAGGATCCTTACTGAATCCCAGAAGAGTATATTTGGTTAACGTAGGATCCTGCTGTGGAAAAATACATGGTGTTACATTTCATGCCCAAATGCTGCTTTTTCCCTCTTTTGCAGCCATCAGGCCTTTTCCCCTGGGAGCAGCCTGGGCAGCAGCAGGGGGAGCACTGAGAGCACAGGAACACTTATCCTGGCTCCGCTGGCCCTGGCTTGGCTGCCACAGCTGCTGGGAACAGCGGCGGCAGAGAACAACCTCTCAGCCTAATTTATGGAGGGATAATCAAGAACAGTTTCCCTCTTTGTTAGTTCTTAGTATAATGTGAAATTTAAGTATTAACCTATAGAATTCTTTTTTTTTTTTTTTGCTTGTATTTCATGGCATAATTACATATCCTTTGGGCCAGGCAAAGGAGAGGTAGAGGCACGCCTCTGTAATCCAGTGGTTAGGATCACATGAAATATTTGCATGGTCCTATGTCTGACAAACTATTTCTTCAGAAGAAACCTCCTGCTGACTTCATTGTTCCAGACTAAGTGGTAGCATTTAGCTTATCAAATGTCTGGTTGCTTTCTGCCTTCCATAAGCAGGAGGAGATTGTCTTCTGGATTTTTGTCTTTGCTGCTCCATTTCAAAAAGCTTATTTTCTTAATATGTGGTGTGCTGCAAGATAAATGAATAATTAACATTAGTGTCTAGGACTATAATGCAATAGCAAAGGGTAAAGGCCCTACTATTTTATATCTTTTAAAGTTTTGCGGGTGCTATCTTGCTCTAGTGGATACTGTCTGAAACTGTATTTGCAATACTTCTGCAAACAGATGATAGTAACGCAAAAACAGAGTTACAAGACGTAAAGAAAGATTATTATGTTTGGATTATAATTCAATCATCAAACCAAGTGTTTGGTTAGATTTCACGGGACCACTACAGGAAAGTCTTCTCTGTACCCTGAAATGGGAGAATTAAATCACGTTTTGCCTAGCAATGGCTGCTTACAAATGTCAAGGCAGAAAGCAGACCAGTTTTCACTGAAAACTGAGAAAAGGAGGGAATAAAAGGAAATGAGAGGTTTTGTATTACTTAATGTATTCATAGAGAAAACTTGTCTAGGGAATGAGGTCATGTGGTAGTCAGGAAATCACTGACTTCTGTAAAAAGGCCAGAACTTTATATGTGTTTTATACATGGCGTAAAGCTTCTTGAGCTGTGAACTTGGTAGCTTTAAGTAATAGCTAAGATTAAAGGTTCCCTCTTTTTCTTTTCCTGTTGACTTTTAAGAGTGGAACAGACTTTCTCTGCTTTTTTTGTCTGTACTCATTGTTCTGTCTGTTGCTAAATATTGGCTTGTTCTCTTAGATCAGGAGAGAGATGTCAATTTGTTGTGATAGCCAATCTGATGTACATACATGTACCAGGAGAACAAATAGCCTGTTTACAGAATGAAGTTCCCTTCAGTCTGATGTATCCTCCTGGGTAAATTTGGCCTTTTGTGTAGATGCAGACATGAAGAGGAAGACTTTCATACATAAATTTTCAAAGGCATAATCTAAATGCTCATTAGATATGAAAATCAGGCCCAGTAAAGTCTGAGGAAAACTTGCCATTAATTGTAATGGTCCAATGTCCTTTTGCTAGATATTACTGCTCCCTTACTGCTATATTATTATTATCTCTTTTTAATCTATAGAGAAGTTACACTGTTAGTCTCTTACTGCTATAAGCAATTTTTAATACTTAATTCAGTGTTCCAGTAAAAACCAGAACTTTTATTAAATCTTTTATTCTGTATCATTGACTTGTGGTTTCCCTACAGATTTTTATTTTTTTATATCTTATCGCTAATATCTTCTAAGTTTGCTGTCTGTTTTGTTTGAGGATATATGATGCTTATACTCATGTCTCTTCTAGCTAGGGCAGAGTTGGCATTTTGAAACTTAGTATTACAGTTTATGTTGACTTCATCATTTCATAATGTCAAATTCAATTAATTGAGCAACTGTGATCTAAGTGGCATTTTCTAACTACATTTGCTTTTTCTTTTTGGAGACAAAACAGGCATGAATAAAAGGTTCTCAACTGTGTCTGTTTTTCTTTAGGTGACAGAATTCTCTTCCTCTCTTTTTTTTTTTTTCCTGAGAAGTGGGCATAAATAGCTTTGGTTTGACTAAAACTCTCCCCACAGGGCTATTTCAAGGCTTTCCAGCAGCACACATGCAATTAGATTTTCATGTCCAAAGGATTTCTGGGAAAGCTTGGAGTCCTACCTCTGAGGAGGCAAAATTAAATTGTAGAACAGAACAGAAAAATGAGTGAGTTCTGGGAAAGGAACAAAGGCTGGGAGAAAATAGCAGGAAACTGGGTGGTCTGGGTTGGGAGTTTTATGGGCTTGTGTGACGGTCTGAGGTCTCTGTGGGTTCACTGTAGATCTTTCTGTATCTCATCTCTCTCCGCCAGGTGCATCCCTCTCTCCAGGGTATGCAAACCCAGTCTACCCTAAGTGGGGGACTTCTGACTCCCCTTTCTGTCATGCAGCTATTAACTCCTTTGCTCCTTTCTGCAAATGCAGCTCTCTCCCTGCAGCAACTCCCACTTATCCCTTTGCACCTGTTGTCTGGGAAGAATTGGGCTGTTGGCGGCAGGGATGGGTGAGAGAGGTGATAGTGATAACTGTTTCTTGACCCTTTGCATACATTTCTCCTAATGCTTCCTTTTTAGTGCTTTATCAGTAGCAGAAATCTGGGCAAGAAGAGAGAAATCAGTCCTTAAGTATAAAAAGAGCCAACCGCACTCTGCAGTAGTCTGTAAATTAGCCTGTATCGTGTAATTCATACGGGATTGTCTAGTTGTATAAGAGTGCTAGTCAATTTATTCAAATAGTGGGTCTAATGGACTCTGACATCAACTGGTCCTTTTTTGAATGTTCAGGAAATTTGCCTATATAATATTCCCCACTTCTTCTCATTCATATTGACAAGATCAATTTAAATTTGTGTGATGCCCACTCTATCTTAGGCTAGTTATATAAAATAAATCTAATGGAAATAATACAACTCTCATTCTGCTTGTTCACTAACGTTCTTGCTATGATTTTTTTCTACTCTGTTCCTATAATGGCTAAATACTCACATGTTCTCCCTTGAATGATTCAACTGTATTGAATTTCATTATTCATCTTCCTTTAGTTGTCTTAAATTCTCTCTGATATTATGTATGTGTATTTTTTACCTTTAGAAGGTGCATTGACTATACTTTTTTTTTTTTTTTTACTTTTGTCTTCATTTGCTTACATTAGCTTGTAGGGTCACAGCTAATGGGTGTTACCTGCTTTCCTGTACCTAGCACTGCTGCAGTTCTTTGCTTTTTGCTCCAGGGGGCAAGAAGCACTTTATTCTCTGGTACAACAATTCTGAGATTTAAAATATAAACGTACAGCAACCACCATGGAAAATGGCATCATAAATAGAAGGGAAAGACCTGTAGTCTGCTTCCTTTGTCTATGCAGATGTATAGCAATAATAGTCCTTCACGACCCACACTCTGCAGAGTTAACCCAATCCTTTTAATAATCTGTGTAAGAATATTGGTTGCTATGGCAACACATTCTGTGGTACCACTTGACTGTCAAAATAACCTTATGAAATATCTATGCTAAGAATGTTTTAGAAATTGAATTTTAAAATAAAAAAGTAAATAAATCCACCTAACTTTAGAAGGTATGGCTAGATGCATGAAGTCTGCAACAAGGGAACAACCATTTTCTAACTGAGGGGAATCAGACTAGTAGCGATGGATATATCGTGTTTCTCATCTTTGGTGAGTGAGCTGAAATAGAATTTAGAAATATTTTTTCTGCTTAAATTAACGGTATACCAACCACATCTCTGTATAAGTAGTTAGCACAAGAGTCAAAGGTTAAATGATCCTCAGATGTTATGCAATTTGAGTTAGTACCTGTCTGTGCAATGCCTTTGCTTCTTTTACAGTTTCCATCAGCTTGTGTTCATCTTCAGATCTGCTGCTGTTTCTCCACCTCTTTTCCCCCTCACTTTTCCTTCAGCTCTGCATTCCCTTTCTTGCAGCAGACTCCACACATTTCTTTATTCCATTGGCTGAAATAATCTGCGGTTAAGTGTTGGGGTTTTTTTAAATTTTATTTTTATATGGGCCTCATAGCAGTGCTTTGGAGCTAATGTTGCCACCAGATTAATAGATGCGGTCAGCCATTGCTCAGGCAAAAATCCAGCCACTTCTGAAAGATTGTTTAAGAAATATAAGCATTCCTAAAGACAGCTGAATGTTGGGTAGGCTGCACAAACGAATACCAAGCAGGCTAGAACAGCTATTACATACTCCAATTTAAAAATGGACAAAGAATTGAGGTGTGGGTAAAATTTTTTTTTTGGTTGCTGTATTTTTTTTAACGAGATTTTAAAAATCATTCATTATTGGCTCAACTTTCCTCCTCCTCCTGAAATCAATAAAAGTTGCCACTGCCATTCATTCAGTTGGGGTGGATTATCCCATGTGTGTAGCAAAGTAACATTAAGAAATGGGAACTGTCCACTCTTCCTGTTTCCGACTGTTGTAAAAAATTAGTATACTGGTTTAAGCAAAAATCAGCATTATTCCCTTATCACTGAGACCAATATGGAAGCCTTAATGCTCACAACTGAATGACTTTTCCTGTAACTTTCATCCCTTCTAGCTGACGAAACAAAATAAGAGAAGTAATTTTTAAATAAAATTTTTGCCTACAAAATAAGCTAACATGTTTATTATTGGCAAATATAAAATAAAAATTGAAACCTCATATTTTGATTGCAGAAAAAAATTTTCAAAAACCTTGAGTTGATCCAGGCAAATGTAATACAGCTGTACTTTTCTTTTCTGAATGCAACAGATAACTAGTGAAGCAAGATCCCCCTAGTTCATATTATTTCCTTCTTGGGGGTAGTAGTTTTTTATATATAGACGTTAGTTTTTATACTCTGTGGTGTATCCTAAACTTAATGATGTTAAAGTGAATTTTAAAATAAAATGAAATGGAAATTGCCAATTACTTGATAATGAAGAAAATAAATATATATTTTTAATGTATGATGTTATGTTCACTCATATTTAAAGTATAATTGCAGATAGGTTAATATGCCCCTTCCTTAGAAAGTGTGATTTTCATACAGCAAATTGACAGTTGAGTAGTTATTTTGTATTAAAATCGCAGTTTATGTTTTGGAATTTATAAATGGGAATCTTTTAAGTTCTTCTCATTAAGTGAAAAGTTTTTTTACAATATATCAATGTGTTTAACTTGACAGTACTGTTTCTTTATGCACAGAGGCCCTCTTCAATATGTGTACCACCAAGGGAGGAAGATGATGACGACGCAGGTGAAAATACTTGTGGCCCTTCAGGTTTATGGGAGGCATTGACACCTTGTAATGGATGCAGGAACCTTGGATTTCCAATGCTTGCACAGGTATGTGTTTACCTTTTCATCATAAAATGTTAACTATAAAAGAGCTGCTTAATCTCTTCTCTGTCTTACCTCTTACAGCAATTTCTAGTCTTGACTTATTCCCTTCATAATTGTTACCTTCAGTCTTCATTTTAACCTCAAAATCCAGTTTTAAAATTAGATGTCAAGGTTCAGTCATCCTGCTGTAATACTCATCCAGATGAGGTTAATATTGAGACTGTTTAACGTTTATCCCCATTTTAGACAGATAGTTTTTATGTTGCATAGCTTTCTCTTCTGATTCAGTGTGGAAAGAAATTTTGAAGTCACATCGTTTCCTTTGGGATAAGTACTTTATTTTTGACCATCTTCTAATTAATATAATGACATCTCAGCTACTTTCTTTAGAGATTTAATTGAGGACATCATGCATACCTCAGCTGATGTAAGAATATAGCCTAAGACTTCTCTTTGAAGATTATGTGAGTTAAAAAGTAAAGTCCCCAAACATTTTCAAATGCTCGTGATAATCCAGAGGAGAATAAATAAAAACGGGTAATGTACTTGAGTCTTAAGTCCCAACAATTCTCAGAGCAGACCAGTCTGCAGTATCCACCAAGGCATGCCAACAGCTGTATCCTGAACAAGTGATATTGTATTGCTACAGAACAGGGTGATGCTTATTGCTGCTTCTGGGTCTCCCTTGTTCTCTCCCTGCACTGTAGTTAAGCACTCTCGTTTTTGTAATATTTTTCCTCCGCTTGTTTTGTAGCATTGAATGGAGGCCTGCCAAATTTCTATTTAGAAGTGTCTGTTTTTTCTTTTGCATCCTTACTTGGCACTGCATTTAAATAGCTTTGTCAGATTCTTGTGTACCAGATTGGAATTACATATCCTGTCTCACCACACTTCATACACTGTTGCTTTCATACCGTGACTGGACGTTTTATTCCTTTAGTCTCATGGGACTTGCACCTGTTTGAAGTCAATGCTAAAGCTTCCACTGCCATCAGTGGAAACAGGATACGGCAACTGATGTGCTTGAATAACAATGAGCACTGCCCTGTCTTTTTCTAAGGAGCTTTTATATTGCTTTCCCCTTTCAGTAGCTGTTTTGTACTTCATACTATCTATCATTTTAGACATTTGGCAAGGTGCAGAGCTGTCGGAATTATCCTGATTTACAATAGGAGTGCTGTAGTTACTAATTCCTCATATTTAAGGACTTGTTTCAAAAAATATTTCTTAAATGGAACTTTTCTTATTTAAATATGTATCACCTATAGCTTAATTATTGTTAAACTTTCCTATGATGAACACATATGCTATTTTGGAGTGATTTCCCAATTTTAAAAAACACTTTTGTTTTCCTTGTTTCTTTTTAATGCAAGGTATATGTAAAGTGTGTTATAAAATTGAGGAATGCATTTGAAAAATAGAATAAAGTTAGCTTTGTTGGTTGGTATCTCCTTCCTTTTTAGAGAGATTAATTTCAAGAATTATGTAAGTTTTAGCATAGTGACTCCTGAATTAGTTTTATTCACGGTACTTAAATTTTAAACTCAGCCTTAAACTATCTCATCTTTCTTGCTCTGAGAACTAATAAGATTTTTAATGATGGGTACAGGAAAGAGTATAATTATTCTGTGTTCATTTATGAAATGACAGATTGCCTTTCTAGATTGTTTCTCTCCATAAAAATTGAAGACAGAGACAGTTTTGTGTTTTTGTTGTTTTCTATGGAAGAAAGGAAAGAAGTTTAGTGGAAAATCTCCAAATTACAAACCAGTGAATTCAGTTTATAAAGTATTGCCATCACTGTATGCAATCTTTCAAGCTGTTAGCTAATCTGTTGGATCTTTCACATTTACTTCAGAATGCAGCAGAGAACATCTTGTTCTAAGAGATTGAGAACATCAATTATTTCTTTCAATTTTTACATTAAGACCAATGTGTTGAATTGGTCTCACAAATTATGATAGGTATAATCTGCAACAGCATGTTTTAGGTAAAAGTACAAAAATGTGTTTCTGATACTCATGTCCGTCCACTAACATATCAGAAATGCAGACTTCATCATGAAGAAACAATGAGATAATGGTGCTTGACGTCTTAAAATCCCTAATCTACTAAAGATCCCAAAATAAATAAAAGGGTCTGTCAGTTACCCTTGACCCCTAAAGACAAGTTCGTTTTTCCAGTTCTAGTTAAAAATAGATTTTACAGTTATATAAATATACTGTGTTTACTAATCAAAGTAGAACAAACATGAAGATTGATTCTTGGTTTATATACATAAGCAGAGGTAAAATGGTAAAATGAAAGTGAATTTTAGGTGAGATTATGATAGTATCCATTTATGACCTAATGAGCTAACAGTTGTCAGTATGCCAAAGAAAAGAGCAGTAATCTCCTTGACAAACTGGATTTCTTTATTGCAGTTATGGAAAAAGGCTTGGCTGGAGGTACTTCTGACATGCAGTATGTCATTTCTGTCTGCACTGTGCTGGGAAGTGTCATTTTAGAAAGGGCTGTTACAGAAAGTTCTGTGTAAATGGTTCTGCAGATATAATTTAAAACCTAACATAGCAGTAATACGGGTATTCTCAGAATAAGTAACTCTTTTTTACAGTCTCACAATTGGTGAAGTTCTGGAAGGGCTTGATGGAAAATCTTTTTGTGTCTCGTAAAAATTTCAGGGTTTTAGAAAGTGCCCAATTCGACATCAGAATGGAGCTAACAACCAGCTTCATCAACCCCCAAAATAATAATAAAAAAAAAAAAATCCAGAGAGCAAGGATACCCAGCTGGACTTTGGGAGACTGAAATTTAAGTGCCTCTTCTTACTTTAGCAGAGAGTGAATTAATTTGTGGGTTATGTTTCATGGTTAATATGGGGCTATTGCTTTTTTATGAAATTAATCTTTCTTTTTGGGCAGAAATTACATCCTTGGTAAAACTGATGCACATTTTTGTGAAATATATGGACTTCCACCAATGAATATTTTATATCTGAAGAAATCTTTCTTAGCAAATTCCAGGTTGTACATTTTTCTGGCTGTCAGTACAAAAGAAAAACCTTTTTCTACCTGTATAACTGAATAACTAACTTTTACAGATTCCAGAATTTCGAATAACCTTAAACTCACAGTATTTTACACAGTAAAAACAGTTTTGAAAACTTTCAGATATGTAAAACCCCAAAGTGCTTCTACAGAGTCTCAAATTCTAGCATTGCAGTCTCCATTGGAAACAGTTCACTCTGCAATGATATGTCTGTAAAACTGAGACAAAGCTTTGATGATATGATAGTACTAGACCCTCTTCCATGGATCTTCAGGTCTTGTAAAATCTTCCTCCAGTAACTACCAAGATTTTTAATGCTTTAATGGTTACGTTTCTGGCCATCATAAAATTATGATACTAATGAACATTCTTCCTGTCCAAGAACTGGAATAAAAGAACATAATATTTCATATATAGTTTTCCCTCAGAGTAGCCACAAAAATAGGAATTATATGACAAAGTGTAACATCTAGCTGGAGAGATCTCACTGTGCTGTAGGAAGGCCCTGGAGAGAAAACTGAGATATGATCCTTAAAAAATATTTTTGAGCAATGCCTGCTAATAATAAAAAAAGCTGGAAGCATTGTAGTGTCATTATTATTGACCATCTTAAACGAGGAATTAGTCAAGAGACTGATAATTCAGCTAAATGTAGACTGGGAAAGTTTAGAGGTAGAAATAGCATAATCAACTTCATATGTATACGGGTAGTTACAGTTATGAGGATTTCCAGAGAAACACAGGCTGCCAGGACAAAGTTCTGCAGGTAACTGTGTTGACACTACAGTTCTGTTTATGCTTTTCTTGAAGGAACCACAGCACAGATAATGATAGCAGTGAAGATACAGAAAGAGGGGCTTCAGTACAGTGACTGACCTTGACTACAAATCTGCTGAGACGGCTGACCAGAGTCAGGCTGTAAGATAGTACCACATTCTCTGCAGTTTGTAAATTGTAGTCATAGCTACAATATAACTGTAGATACACAGCTACAGTGCAGATACACGTCGCAGTTATTGAGTACATGTCCCATAGGTCCTATTTTTCAACCTGTACCACTCCCATGGTTGTAGTTGGAGACTGACTCCTCTGAAATCCAACCTTCAACTGATTTTTTTCCCCAGTCAGACTTTCAACAAGTTTCTCTTCCCAGTCTGCTCCTTTCCAATGCATATCTTCTCCATGCCAGTCTGTCTCTTGTTTTGGTTCAGGCACTTTGCTATACCACATTGCCTTTGATTAGTCAGTGAATGGAGTTAAGTTTCTGTCCTCACAAAGGCAAGAACAGCAAATTTAGGCTGAGTAAGGATTCACTGCTTTATATTTTTGGTAAAAGAAGTTTGAATGCTGGTCACTGCTCTATGTTTGTATATGACAGTTTATGTGGAGTGCCATAAGCAGAAGACTACAGGGTTACGGTCATTTTTGGGTGCTGCTTCTCCATCTGGTTAAATTTCAACCTGTGTCAAACTTTTTTTTCAGCATAGTAAAAGGTTTGAAAGTATCCCCGTATCAGAAAAGCCTATCATCTAGTAATATGAAGGGGCTGTGGATGTGGATCTCTAAAAGAGAAAAAAACCTGAAACTTGATCCTATCTCCTGGGAGTGTCTAATTTCTGTATCACTTTGTGCAAGACAGGCACTTCTACTGGCCTAGATTAAAAATAAAAACAAAACAACTCCCCGGAACATAGCTAGCTGTTTCCACTGTGTTCTGGAAGAAGCCTCATCTAGTAGGGATGTGATAGATTTTCTAGGGACAAGATGATCATGAATTCCCAGAGAAGGCAGCGTGCTTCTATTTAGATAGTGTATCTACATAGTTCACAAAGGTTTAGGGGCATTTTGCTCTACCTTGATTTAATGCAAACTAACATTGAGACAAAGTTCTTAAGAGAACTTTGAGACATGCTGAGATAAAAAAGCTGGTCCCAAATTGCTGTAGCACAAGCAAAGCCTGTGTTTTCATGTATGTGTATGGATAAGCTACACCAAGTTCTGCCTCTTGATAAACATTCAGTACACACTGGTCAAAAGACAAGATAAAATGAAAACTACAGAGTTTCACGTTTGGAATATGCTGCTTAATTCAAAGGAAAAAAGTTTTAGTATGTGGATATTGTCAGGGTGCACTCAGGGCTGGTGGCTCCCTGGGGGTGACGGCGTCAGGAGCCACAGGGCATCTCTGGGGTGGCAGGGCAGGTCCTCACCAGCTAGGGCTTGTCCCACCACCCCTGTGAGGGAGCAGGGCAGGCTGAGGGGGGCAGCTGGGGGCAGCCCTGAGTGCAGTGCATCAGGCAAGGTCATGATGCTGAGACAGGTCTAATGTCAAGCCAGAAAGTCAGTCCACACATTGGGGTTGGGATCAGGCCTGGTGAGGTTAATCAGGAGCAAAGAGCAGATCACCAGGATGTCCACAGTGAAAAGGCAGGTCTGAAATGAAGCTGGGAAGTCAGTCTGCAAGTCAGGGTCCAGATTGTTGGGGGTCCTTGGCTAGGCATGAGCACAGATGTGGCAGTTAGAGATGGGCACTCCTGGAGCTTGTCTCAGGCAGGAAATGAGGGCCCAGGGCTGAGCTGAAATGGGGCTGCTGGGCCCATGGGTATGAGTGTAGGTAGGGGCCCCAAGTGAGGCTGTTCAGGGACTGTAAGACCTATTGCTACACTCAGCACTGTGACAGATATTGATAAAAGTGATAAAATATATAAACTGGAAGCTGAATTGGAATGCGGTTTTTATTTGACTTGTTATTGCAGAAAAGAAGAGTAAGCCCAAGAAGGAACACTTACTGATGTACTAGATTGCTTTGAATGCACTTCATATACAGGTTCTTCATATATGTGTGTGAACGTATTTCATCTGCATTTGTAGCTGCATGTCTTGGCTGGCATTTATATAGACAAAGTATTCCACCACAGGATCCTTTCCTGAAGATTCCCAGTGCTGCAAGAGCAGACAGGATTTCTAAAAACCCGTGTTTGCATGTCTTGTAATGGTCTGGCTATGTGGTACAGGGACAATACTGGTAACAGTAGGGTTTGAACTATGAAGAGTGCTGTGCATGTTAGTCTACTCTTGGCTCTCACTCCTGACTTATGGAGAAGACAGAACCTTAACTTCTGCAATCTCATAATATTTAAATGTGGAATAGGCATTAAGCAGCTCAGGTCTGGAGGTGAAGGTACTGGAATACTCAGCCATTTTTCCCATAAAGTCTCCTTATGGCAGAAACGTAGAAGATTGAACAAGATAGCTCCTTGTTCAACGAACAAGGAATAGCTCCTGTCTCCCGTAGTTTGCCTGAACATACTTTTTGGTAAAATAGTAGGAAGCAATTTGAACAAAGACAAGTTTGGCGAGGGCATTTGTTTGCTTTATCAATTGGTTAAGGGGTGCAAGGTAAGGAAGGGTTAAGGAATATGGTAAGTAAGTGTAGAGCAGTCTTGTGTGGCAGTAATAGAATTGTTTCTTGGTCTTAGAATCATAGAATGGTTTAGGTTGGAAGGGACCATCTGAGGTCATCTAGTCCAACCCCCTGCAGCAAGCAGGGACAACTAGATCAGGTTGCTCAGAGCCCCGTCCAACCTGACCTTGACTGTTTCTAGGGATGGGGCATCTACCACCTCTCTGGGCAACCTGTTCCAGTGTTTCACCACACTCATTGTAAAAAATTTCTTCCTTATATCCAGTCTAAATCTACCCTTCTTTAGTTTAAAACCATTGCCCCTTGTCCTGTCGCAACAGGCCTTACTGAAGAGGTTGTCCCCATCTTTCCTGTAGTTCCCCTTTAACTACTGAAAGGTTGCAATAAGGTCTCCCCACAGCCTTCTCTTCTCCAGGCTGAACAGCCCCAATTCTCTCAGCCTGTCTTAATCTTCTATTCTGCAGTGTAGATTAATTTACTTATTCAGCTCCTAATATATTTATTTTACAAAGTTTATCGGTACCCACATACATACATATATTTTCTTTGGAATAAGGCAGCATACTCCAAATGTATGAAACTGTAGTCTTCATTCTGTTTTCTTTTTCATGGATAATGTTCTTTGAATATTTCTCTGCTAACAGGCAAACAGGGCCTGATGTACAGAGATAAATACCGGGCTGTCTGCAATGTCAGAGAGATGGGTGGTCCAGAGTCCTGTGTGATCGTAGCAATATTATCAGTTTAAAGCAAGCAGTCTGCACACCTTAATCTTGACAGCCATGCCAGCATATTTTCCTAATTGTGATATAAAGTAATCATGGGATAAGGTTATGTCCCATTTAGGAAGCTGCTGGATCAGCTTAACTGCACTGTCTCTTGAATTAAGTGTTGCATATGTAACTTAAAAATCCTGACAGTTATTCCCTATGTTTGACATGACAGCCAACCAGGAGCACCATGTTTGTCTAACTGTTACAAAATGAAAGTAATGTCTGTAAAGAGAACAGTGCTGTTGCTATGGGAAAACAGAATTTCTATTTGAAAGCCATAAGTATAAATCTTCATGTTGCCCGTTGCCAGGAAGCATGGCTATTTACAAAAATATAGACAGATATGGAAAGTTTACTTAAATATTTAAAGAAGCACTATGTTTCTAGCTTAATGTCAGATTTTCATCTTTTTAGAAGCAATGAACTTCTGGGAAACCTTCACATTTACTTTTAAGACTGATCTCTGTTCTGCTTGTACAACTCCAGGGTTCCTAGAGGTAGGAACTCTAGCAACTTTGTGACAGGTTCTGCTGTGGAAGAGAAATTGCCCCCAAAAATGTCATTTATTTAGAGGGAGAGAGGAGAAAGTGGACTCCTGACTACGTTTTTAGGAGATAAATTGTATATAATGCTGTTTCTTTATCAGTATAGGCTGTGATAGGAATATTTAGTTTGGAGTTTGATGCATCAGTTAATTAGGGTTATTTATTTCATGTCCAACTTCCAGAAGATCATCATGTCTGTCTGTACTTCTTTTTATGTGATTTTAAAAAGTAATTTTTAATGCGAAGGAATTTTGTAGTGTTTATATTGTAGAAGCGGGTTAAGGTTATTCTGTAGAAAGCCTGACGTAAAAAATTATTATGTTGCAATTATGTTTACAATTGCAAAGGCAGTTCTGGATACATGAGACACAAATGAGCAAATAAATAGGAGGCTAACTCAGTTTTCACATAGAGATCAAGTCTATTCCTAAAAAGTCTCTGTGCTGATACGCTCTGGAGAGGGACAGCATGACACTATGCTGTCTCTTTCTGGAGAATTTTAATATTATATTCCAATAATATAGTAATTTTTTGAACTGCTCAGGTGCAGAAGAGGGAGTATAAAAGAGGGAGTTTTTCTTCTTTGGTCTTCAATAAAAACAAAGAAAAACAAAGAGCCTATTTTTAACTAAACACTATTGGCTGAAGTATTTTAACAACTTGGACCCAAGAAACGGTGTCATCCTTCACTAACAACTTTACCTCTCAGTGCATTCAGTGGAAGTACATTTCAAATTAGACTGATTTAGACTAGAAACAGATTTAGCTAATACTTCTTGGCATTATCTAATTTATAAGTTACAGGGGAGGAAACCTGTTATCTTGTGTGGTGATGTACTAATTCGATAGGTGATGATACAGTCATAGCAGAGACAGGAATTATTTTCCATTATTTTCCATTGAGGATCACCGTTAGCGAGGAAAGCTTTGGCATACAGTATACGTGGAACACGAATAGCCAGAGAAAGATTGTTATATTATCTATAATATTTTCCTACGGTTTCTAACCTTCAGTGAAAAATAGGATTATTTTTTTCCCTTCTTAATTTAGTAGATTACATGATGAGGTTACTTAAATGGAGTTGACATGGAGAGCTGTATTAACCATTAAAAATATTTCTGTTAAACTCTTGATTTGCAGTGTTGCCTCTTCTGCAGTAAGCTGAAGTTTTATTGGTAATTTCAGGAACACGCCACCCACACACTGAAGCAGCTACTGAAAAGTGCAATATGTATTCTGTCTAGAAAGAATCAGCAGGTGATGATTATACCCTGCTGAACAGTGATGGGAAATAAGTATATTGAAAAAAATTGTGGCTTATTTTAATGCTATGCTACATTTCCTTGATTATGTTTTAAGGAATGAAGCTGAGTGGTTTGTTCTTGCATGTAGTATGTAGCTTCTTAATTTCCAACATAAATTTCCAGCTGCCCGTGACTTCAAATGTCTTGCGGCAAATGCATTTTTACTGTACTAGTACAGTCTAGACACCGCCACACAGGTATGTAATGTAACCTGTTTATCCTTGGGTATTTTCAGAATTGACTGGACAAGACCCAGAGCAACCTAATGGTTAAGAAAGCTCTGCTTTGACTGAAAATTTGGACACGATGAGAGATCTTCCAGAGATCTCTCTCATATAATTACGTATAAATATCTACATTCAGGTTCTCTGTAAAATTCTAGATATGTGACCTCAGATGAACTAATTTCCTTAAAAATTTAGGACTGACTCAGTTTTCTTCAGTTTGTAAATTACTGTTTGTGAAAGTACAGCTATCCCTGTCCAGCACTGTGTAAATCTGGGCACTGCTCGTCTGTTCTGTCTCTTGGTGTGTGTGATTGTGAAACAGCAAAATCATAAAGGATGAGATAGAGAAAGAAGAGAGGTTTCAAATGGTACTGGAATTGTTGATACATGTTAGAAGTCATCTGAAGTGTTGATGACCATACTGATTTTTCAAGATGGATTTTAATTACTATTAAAAGTATTCAAATTCATGTAGAAATTGATGTTGAATTTGTCACATTCCTAACTGAAATATGGCACAGTGATCAAGTAGGAAGATCTTAAATAGCATAACTGTGTTACGTTTTGTCATTTTGTGGTTCGCAATGTAACCAGAAGATACACGTTTGCAATGTTTTTCCTTTCAGTATTGCCTGAGAAATTATGGGAAAATGGAAAAAAATTGATTTGAATTTACAGCGAATGGATGGCAGTAATGCATAGCAAATAATTTTGTGCATTCAAGGCTTCAACTTTATATTAAAAATTTCATGTTTGAACTTCAGTTGTTTCATAACAGAAATATTAAAGCAGTATGTTCAAACTTTAAAATTTATGTAGAAGTTCCTGGTTAGTCTGACCAAGTTTGGTTTACTGTTCAGTGTTACGTTTGGGGGAGGGGGAAGCCATCATAGATACTTTGTATTTGTTGTTTCTATGATAGTAACAGGAGGAAAAGAGTTTATGGACAAAAAAGCTGGTATTTGAGGTATCTGGAGTTAAGAGATCAGTTGAGTGGTGGTATCTGGAGACTGTGCTTACTACATGGATCTACCACATGGATTAGCCATTGAGTCGTGCTGTGGTAAGGTTGCAGTTCTATGAAGGGCTGTTTAAAGGCACTTGACACTTTGGGACTTTTTTGAGCCTAGCAACTTTTCTTCTGGTTTGGGTTTTGGTTTGTCTTTTTTTTTTTTCTTGACAGTGGTACAAATATACTTGAGAACCACTAACAAGCTAATACTGGAAACTGTGAGGGATTATTTTTTTTAGTTCCTTTTTTAGTAGTAGGGAAATTCATGGTTTCATAGAGCAAGTCCCTGGAGAAGCCTGCAAAATTGATAGAACCTGATTTCTTTCAGAAGAAAAGACCTGACTGACAACTGAGCATTTAAAAAGAACAACTTTGTAGTTTGTAGCTGTGAATCCTGTCTTGCTGTACAAAAGAAATTGTGTGCCTTGGGTTTAATGTCACGTCTGGCTGTTGTATTTCACTGAAAACTTTTATTACCAGTGCCCATTATACTCAGTCTGAAAATGAGATAAACCCTGATTCAACAAATTACTTAAGCCTACTTAAGCATAAGCATTAATGTGCTTAATCCCGTTTGGGCTTCCATACATACAGAACTTTAACAGGAGACAAGTGTTCGTAAAAATCCAAACCCGGTCTAAGGCTAAGAGTTTCTTAAAATCTGAACCTGGTTGTTATGAGTTTTCCACTATTAATAATTCATAGTTAAAGTGAACTCATGAATTGGAAGGCAAACAAAATTGAAACTGAAATTAAGGAGAGTCCATATTTGAGATATCGAAGGGAAATACGTAAGACTATGGTTGCTGCATGTTTTCCTGATGAGGTATTTTGGATTTGTTTATTGATAGAAAATGTGGTCTGCCAATTCTAGTCAAACACATGTTTTTACTTTAAGGCCTCTCAGAAAGGCAATTCAGCTAGGCAATGAGGAACATCATGTTTTATGTTTTTTGACCTAGAATGCTGTTAATCATTTGTGTTGCTGTAGAATGCAAATGCTCTATTCACTTTCCAGAACCAATAAGCAGTCCTGATCCATAAAATCTTACTATAATAAATAGAAATAAGAGTTATGTGAATAAAAATATAGGGAATAGTTGTGTTAATTTGGAAGAAGAGTGAGATAGCTTTTTAAAACATGTTTTATAAATGTCTCTCTGTATAATCAGAACAATCCACCAGGCATTTTGCAGATTTTTTCAACATAAAAGATATAAGTGTGAAGACACTGTGGTAAATCAATAAATTGACTATCAGGTTGACTATATTATTTTTGAAGGTGCTGTAATTTTATGGCATCCTAATTTTTGATTCACAAACATTTCTCTCTTCTTTTTAACAGTATAAAAATAAAATCTTCAGGCAATGTTAAGTCCCATTTAACTCTACCTAATTTTGAATTTAACAAAACTGAGTCTGTAACTCTGTGTTTTAACCTACCTAAGTGTCTGAGTACTTACACCACACTAGCTTCCTCCCTAATCAGCCTTTATGTTTAGCAGATACTTAAGTTCTATATACACATAAGACTTCTTGAGTAAACTGTTGTGGTCTGATTGTATGTGGACAGGTATCTAAATTCTGCGTTATTCAGCCTGGTTTTACAGAGTTATCATTTCTGCATTGCAATGAATAAATATTAACAGCAGAAAGTTCATTTAGAAACCCATTCAGGAACTTATATGTCTGTATCAATGAGCAAGAGTGGACATCTTTGAAGATGTTCAATTGATTGCTTTTTTATATTGAACAGGAAGCCACTGGAAGCCAGCCAGCATGAGATATGAAGTAGAGGGAAGTGTTTGACTACATGCCTAGTTTTTGAGCTGAATTTGTGTGCAAATTAAACACCAGGGCACTTACGGAGGGTACACAGTGGGCAAAGCAGAAGGCCTTCTTTCAGTCTTTTCTGCCCACTTCCAAAGTGGACAGATTGAATGTATCTTTTTTGTTTCTTTTGAATGTAATAATGTTCTATTGTAAAGTGCATGAACAATTTTTGAGCTGCCCCTTAAGGATAGCTCTCTTAACATCTTTCTTCTAAGGACAATTATTTCTGTGTGACCAAAGAAGAATTGCAGACACTCCACACTTTGGACTGTAAGTGGCTAAAATCTTATTTTGACCCAGAAGGAAGGATCCACTGCCAAGTATTTCCTGTTGTATGGCATTATGTGGTTCCACGTGACATGCGGGTTTTCTGAGTAGCAAATTTCTTTTTCTGACGAACTCTGTTTCTTCATCATGAAATCATGAAAGGATCTTGAATTTGCAAACTACTTGTGTGTATGTTAACTTCAAGCATTTACATTGGTATTTTGAAGTTGAGTTACTCAGTTGTTGAAACATAAGAAATTAGTTGAACCAGAACCTAGAGCAATATCATCAGTAGGCAGAGTTTTGTGTACTTTTTACCATCTTGTTTGTGTGAAACACTGACGTAGTTTGTTCACATATGAATGAAGGCCACACAGCATTAATAGAGAATATCTGTAGTAAAAGAAATACATACAGCTAGTGTCACTGCAAATCTAGGGCAAGATTCCTGAATTCTGGCCAAATGGACATGATTCTGTGGTAGCTGTGCTGAAACTTTAATCTTGCAGTGAACCTATAGAAGGTTTTCTAAGTCCAAATTTCATTGAAAATGTGACATAGGTTCCCTTATAATCCTTACTGACTTCATTTTATATAATCTCCACGTTCTCAGTTTCCATCATGTAATAACTAAGGCTGAGTATTTGTAATAAATAAGTAGCTTATCATACCATAGAAGTCATTATAGAAACAATTAAAGCAGTAGGGCTTTGACATAAAACACTGGGATTCCATAAGGAAGTAGCATGTTTATTAGCTGAATGTTTCTCCTTCAGTGATTGAGTAGTGAATTAGGTAACTATGCTGATGTATTGTCCTGTTGTGGTTTAACCCTGGCTGGCAAGTAAGCCCCATACAGCCACTCACACCCCCACGGTGGGATGGGGGAGAGCATCGGAAGAGTAAAAGTGAGAAAACTTGTAGGTTGAGATAAAGACAGTTTGACAGGTAAAGCAAAAGCCATGCACATAAGCAAAACAAAGGAATTTATTTACTGCTTCCCATCAGCAGGCAGGAAAGCCATCTCCAGGAAAGCAGGGCTCTGTCACGCATAACAGTACTTGGGAAGACAAATGTCACAACTCTGAACATCCCCCACTTCCTTCTTCTTGCCCCAGATTTATATACTGAGTATGACATCATATGGCATGGGATGTCCCTTTGGTCAGCTGGGGTCGGCTGTCCAAGCCGCATCCCATCCCAGCCTCTTGTGCACTCCCTGCCTACTCGCTGGTGGGGTTGGGGTGAGAGGCAGAAAAGGCCTTGACTCTGTGTAAGCACTGTTCATCAGTAATGAAAACATCCCTGTATTATCAACACTGGTTCCAGCACAAATCTAAAACAGAGCCCCATGCTAGCTACTATGAAGGAAATTAACTCTATCCCAGACAAAACCAGAACATATCCTTATGTTTCAGACTTAGCTATTTGAGTTCAATGTGGCCACTCTCCATCATCTTTGAAAGGTCATGGAGGACAGGAGAGGTGCCCAAGGACCAGAGAAAAGCAAATGTTACTCCAGTCTTCAAAAAGGGTAAGAAGGAGGACCTGGGAAACTATAGGCCAGTCAGCCTCACCTCCACCCCTGGAAAGGTGATGGAGCAGTTTGTCCTGGAGGTCATCTCCAGGCATGCAGAGGAAAAGAAGGTTATCAGAAGTAGTCAGCATGGATTCACCAAGGGAAGATCATGCTTGACCAACCTGATAGCTTCTATGATGGTGTGACTGGCTGGGTTGAAAAAGGGAGAGCAGTGGATGTTGTCTATCTTGACTTCAGTAAGGCATTCGGCATGGTCTCCCATAACATCCTCATAGACAAGCTTAGGAAGTGTGGGTTGGGTGAGTGGACAGTGGGGTGGATAGAGACCTGGCTCAACAACAGAACTCAGAGAGTCGTGATCAACTGTGCAGAGTCTGGTTGGAGGCCTGTCACTAGTGGTGTTCCCCAGGGGTCTGTTCTGGGTCCAGTCCTGTTCAATATATTTATCAATGACCTGGACAAAGGGGTAGAGTGTAATCTCACCAAGTTTGCTGATGATACCAAGCTGGAGAGCTGGGCTGAGGGGAACCTGATGAAATTCAATAAGAGCAAGTGCAAGGTCCTGCACCTGGGAAAGAACAACCCCATGCACCAGAACAGGCTGGGGGCTGAACTACTGGAAAGTGGCTCTGTTGAGAAGGACTGGGAGTGCTGGTGGACAACGAGCTGACCCTGAGCCAGCACTGTACCTTGTGGCCAAGAAGGCCAACGGTATCCTGGGGTGCATAAAAAGGAGTGTGGCCAGCAGATTGAGGGAGGTTATCCTCCCCCTCTGCTCCACCCTAGTGAGACCACATTTAGAGTACTGTGTCCAGTTTTGGGTCCCCCCCAGTTCAAGAAGGACAGGGAACTGCTTGAGCACGTCAAGCGGAGAGCTACCAAGATGATCAGGGGACTGGAGCATCTCCCTTATGAGGAAAGGCTGAGAGACCTGGGTCTGTTCAGCCTGGAGAAGAGAAGACTGAGGGGGGGATCTTATCAATACTTATAAATATCTGAAAGGTGGGTGTCAAGAGGATGGGGCCAGACTCTTTTCAATGGTGCCCAACAACAGGACAAGGGACAACGGACACCAGTTGGAACACAGGAAGTTCCACTTAAAGATGAGAAAAAACTTCTTTACTTTGAGGGTGACAGAGCAGTGGAACAGGCTGCCCAGGGAGACTGTAGATTCCTCTTCCCTGGAGACATTCAAAACCTGCCTGGACATGTTCTTCTGCCCCTGCTCTAGGTGTGCCTGCTCAAGCGGGGGTGTTGGAGATGATCATCTCCGGAGGTCCCTTCCAACCCCTACCTTCTGTGATTCTGTGGCCAAATCAGCCCTCATAAAATTGCCAAGTATGTAGGCAGTATGATAAGAGCACTGGGTGATGGAACTTTTTGTGTCCATAAAGCTAAATATCCGTGTTATGAACGTTAGTGGGTTTTGCCACATTTTTGGCCAGGAATCAGCAGAGTTCCTAGGGTCCCATTCAGGACTGTGGTTCTGAACTATGGTTTGAAGTAGGAAATTACTGGGTTCTTTAAGAATATGGTAGATATGGACAACATACTAGTAACATTTCTCTACTAGTAATGTGCGTATTTAATTAGCACTAACTTTTACAAACTTTGCATGCATGCTGGGACCTTTAAAGAACAATTTCAAAATGTTCCTCTGTTGGTTTTTGTACCTTATTTTCTCTTCAGTTGTGTACCAGATAAAGGTATGATTCACGACAAAGTTGTTCATTTTTGTTAATATGACTTTCAATAACTTTAATATTTGGAAAAACATTTTCTTGTTCTTTCTGTTTTACTGTGGGAGCACGTGTAGGAGGGGTTTCTTTTAAGAGAGTCTTGGCTTACTCTATTGCAGTAATAACTTCTATACCAAACATAATTAAATTCTAATTTCTTCAGTATCAAACTGGAAAACTTTTAAACGTGGGAGGTTCCCTTTCCTGAAATAGCAAATGCTTATTTGTAGCTTTTATTAAATCCATTATGTATGGCATCAAATAATTGGTTTCTGTTGTGAATATTTGCGGAAGTATGTACGTGACTTCAGAACAAGATGTTTGGGCAGATACAGAATATTTTCTAAACATGCACAGATTATTCATAAACAGGTAATGGATTAACACACTTTGGTGGTAAAGCTTTCTTTTCAAAGGCCATTTATTCCATAATGTCTCATTTTAGTGATGTTATCTGCTTTCCAATCAAGTCAGTTTGCAGTTCTACAGTTCTTTTCTGCTTTATGTTAATAGTGAAAATTACTGTTCACACTGATGACGTGTTTTGCCTCCAGATCTACTTAGGTGTATTCAGTTCCTCTCTCCCTTCCATAGCAACCCACATATTTTTCGTTAACTTCATTCCTATCAATTACTGTGCAAGTAATAAAGGGTGAGAAAATTTCAGCCTGTCTGCCTAATGTAGAGTAGTGTGTTAATTTTTTTCTGCATTTGCTGTCTAGTAAATATTGACCCCACTTCAGGGTTTCTCAGTATCTAACATTTTCTGTGGTTTTGGCCCTTATAATACGAGGGGTTATTTTTACTTCATGTTTGCTGCTTCTGTTGGAAACCTAGTACTGGCAAATTTTAGCAGAGTAGGAGACAAAACTTGTTTAAGAGCTGGACCAAGCCAATGGGTCTTTCAGCTGGGAAGAAGCAGCATGAATGGTTCACTGCCTTGTGGTCCAAAGGCAGAACTATAAATTCTTATTCAATCTTTCTGTGCGTATTTCACACCTACCCTCAGGCACATTCAAAAACATTAACCCAAAGTAGATAATATTTCTTTTATTGGCTTGGGGGAAAGTGATTTAATAGTGAGTTAAAAAAAACTTTTTTGTCATGCTCAAGATGAATCTGTCCATTGTTACCCACATACCGTTGGGTTCCCTGTAAGTCAGGAGATCTACCACTGTTTCTATAAAACTGTTGTGATCTTTTTCTTACAAATAAGAAAACCCTCTCTTTTTTTTTTTCAGTGAAGAGGTCAGGTTATATAACAAACTAATATTGTGTAAAATGTCCCTTCATAACCACCCTCAAATCTTTGGGCTGTTACCAAATGAAGTCCAGAGCCTGACAAAGTACACATATATTTATCAGTCTGTAGGAAAGTGGAAAGCAGGTTTTTTTTCTTCTGACTGCAGTAGATACCAGAATGGCCTTCATCCTGTTGCTCTGTGTGTTTTGAGCTTTGAAGCTGACACCCTTGAAACTGTGATGCTCTTCTAAGCCTCTTCATTCACCTTCTGAGACATATTCTAGCCTAAACTTCTCGCTTTCCAATGAGTTATTTTATCACTTACTGGAGAAGATGTTGTATGAAAATAAATGTTTGCATGTGCCCTCCTTCATATATGAAGTTCTGGCTACGAAATGGTATATGAATACTTTGACAAAGATTAATTAGAGGTTTTATTATCATACTTCATAATGCATAAAATTATATTCTTAATTATTATTTTTTTAATTTACCAGAATTTGCCCCATGTATTGAGCTAAGTGCTTTTTGTGTGTGTGTTTAAAACCTAAGCATTGGAGCATAAGCAACTTGCAAAGAAGTATTGTTTCCATGGAACTGAGGTTTCAGCTCATTTTATCTTTTTAATATAATACCCTTTATTTTAAATAGGCATTTTCGCATAGCTTGATATTCAAACAAGACATGTTTTTTGTTTAGCGTTGTTCATGAAAACTGGAAAAAATGGGAGGATATCTAACCTGGAAATTACTTGCTAGTTTGTAATTGCATTTTGTTCAGCTAAACTAAGAATCATTTATTAAAGCAGTTATTGTATTATGCTACATTGCCACACACAACCATTAAGATTTTCATAAACAAGATTATGTAGACTTGTAGTATATTCTTTGTCACAGTGAGTTATTTGTTAGAGGAAGCATATGCTCTTTTCCATGGCCTGAATGTTGTATGCAAGGGAAAGCATGTAACATGACTACAACAATCTAAATTAATTTGAAATTCAGAATATCTGCCAGATAGAATTATGAAAACTCTGCATAAAATACAGTGATATGTTTCTGCTGCTGAGGTTAACACTGCATTCATTATGCTCACAATTACCCGTATTTTCAGGCATTTTTAGTTTAGGCTACATTAGTGAGTTTTGTATTTTAAAGCTTTGCAGGAACCTTTGGCTTTCAGGGATTGACATCTGTAGAGTTTTCATATGAAATTTTGATTCTAAACAAGGTATGTAAAAATATGCATTTGAAAAGGAGAGCATAAACCACATTTGTGGTGCTATGTAAATAATGCTGCTTCTTTCTCAAACACAAAGTTTGAAAAAGCAGATCTAACTTTTTTGAATTGTTTCTGAAAAATTACGCATCATCTTTACATTTCTAACAATATAAATATACAGGACAGCAAATCTAGCATGTTTTTTAAAATAAACATTCTTCTCAGCTCTTGGGAAGGCTTACTGAAACTTAAAGGCTGGTTAAGATACTGGAGGGAAAGAATTATTTCTGATAACTTTGTACATGTGTTATTCCTACATCATCAAATCCACTGTTTCTGATGCTTGGTGAGAGGGTAAAAGAGAACATCCTTTTAAAATCTATATTATAAATACTTTGTGCAGACCAGAGTAGACCCTCCAGTGTCATCACCCTTACATGAGATTACTGGAGATTTTCCAGATTCTGTAATATATCATGAAGTGAACCTTATTATCTGTTCTATGACAAATTACATATTCAAGTGTTTCTAGCTGTCATAACAATGAACATTTATCATAGTTTGAGTCATGAAAAATTATTCTAATTACACGATACTACAAAAATTACTTTGGTTAAATTATTAGTAATAGATAAAAGTGTTTTTACTAGCCATAAAATTATAGTAATATTCCAGATTTCTTTCAATGGAAAGGCAGTCAAAATAAATATTTCTCCATGTAATTGTGGTTTTGGGTTGTGATGACACAGGTAATACTTACAATTGTTTTAGCTCAGTACATTAGTGTGACAAACTCACACAACAGGCTTCAGGTTTGGGCATTCTCTCCACTACCTTGCTGCATGTCAAAAAACTATCCTAATTATCTTCAGTGACTGGTCAGGACATCTTTCTTGCTTGAATTCTTGATTCCTCTCAGCAACCTTTGGTTAGTGTCTCTGGAAGTGTCTCAGTTCAACAATGTTATACGTCGGTCTGTTTACAAACATCAAGAAGTATGTTTGATGCAAACACATTTGGACTAGACATACGGAGGAAATTTTTTACGATGGGGGTGGTGAAGCCCTGGAACAGGTTGCCCAGAGAGGTGGTAGATGCGCCATCCCTAGAAACATTCAAAGTCAGGTTGCACGGGGCTCTGAGCAACCTTATCTAGTTGTCCCTGCTCGCTGCAGGGAGGTTGGACTAGATGATCTTTAAAGGTCCCTTCCAACCCAAACTCTTCTATAATTCTATGACATAAATGGGATAAATGGGATAAATGCACTAGTCATTGCTCACTTTCATGGTAATCATCAGCTTTGGGTTGATGGAGCATTTAGGTTCAGTAGCTCTCCAAAGCTTTATTAATAGAAGTATCATAGTACTCTCCTAAAGAACAACTAGGCAGAATTTATCCCACTATGATGGAAGAAGAGCCACTTGGTTTCTTCATGCTGGTCCTCTGACATGCAGCAAGCCAGGGGAGAAGATACAACACCCTGGTGGATGTCAATGTGTATGCCGGGATTTAATAGCAGTTCTTCATTATCTAATAAATGAAAAAGAAATTTTCTAAAGATGGCAGATATATTGCATTTCTCCTTTCTACATTTATGAGAATTTTTCTTCTTTGAGGTTTATTATTCAGAAGAAAGGAAACCCTGTGTATCTTACTTCCACTTCTTGTTCTTATGTGTTTGCAGATAATCAATAATTATAGCCATAAAGTTCTCTTTAAAAGTCTGAATTAACTGAAAATATAATTTAAGACCATTGAAACTAAACTACTCCCTAATCATTCTCTTCTAAACCAATGTTCTTAACCTATATTTTCAAGTATAAATATGAGTAGGGGCATTCTTGTTCCCCATACTTTCTAAAAAAGTGCCTTAGGGCTAGAACAACTATTACTTCTAGCCTTTGTGATTCTTATTAGGTGTCTTACATAAATGATGAGGACAGTTAATATATAATGACAAGGAAGTTGTATATCAAAATAGAGACTTAAGCAAATCCAGATTTAGTAAGTTGTCAAATAACAGGATGCAGTGTGGCCTTCAACTGTAAGTCGCCTAGACTCCAGGAGTTCAAGATAACTGTTCATAAGTTTAGAATTTTTAAGTTATAAGTTAATAATTGCCTGGTGAGACACAACATACCTACATGAACTATCACTGTGGTGAATGAGATGTGACAGTACATCTTCAAAGAACAGTTTTTTCTGCTGTTGCTCATCTGGCATTCATGTCTGACTCTGATGTGTTGTCCCATATTCCAGGGAAGTAAGAAAACTTCAACTGACCTGATTTCTATAGGAAAGGAGATAGATGGTATGGAAATTTTTCAGTTAAATACAAATTCCATCTTCTTGTCAGAATGTCAGTTCAGATTAGATGTCTACTGAGCCTCTATCATTTTATTCTTAGGTCATACAAACACAAATTTGTGTATACTGCTTATATCCCAGACCTTGAGCGTACATCATTCAGATTGATCCTTATAAGGAATGCAAGAGTATCTAGAAGGCAGAGGCAAGAGTAGCTAGAAGCTTGGCAGAAACATGGAAGAAAGGCCTCACTCAACATCATGTAGTTTTTGAAGATTTACTCATGTTATGGGCTATTGTTTCACATTGCTGTTTCTTTCTACAAGGCAAAAATCTGATTTATATTTTATCAGTATGGGCAAGTGTTCTCTAATGCTTTCCCAGTGATTCACCCACTCTCACTCTTCTCTTTTTCTCTCACTTCTATTGTGTATGTATTTTTATCCTTTCCACAAAAATACTTATTTGAATGTACTGGCAGCCCAGCACATCACTTTTCAGAAGTTGTAATTTCAAATAAGAACTAATTCTGACTTGATAGTGATGGTCAGTTGCATGTGTCATCTTCAGCTTTTTGGAATAGTTTACAGAAATTCAAGATTGATTAATTTCTAATTTAAAAAAAAATAAACTCAGATTATTTTGATTTCAGGACTAAAGATTATTCAACTATAATGGAAGAGTATGTCTTTAGGAGGTTTTATTATGCAGATGAAAATATCTAGGGCATGTAGGATTACTGTAGAGTTACTGCTCATTGCATGGGTGAGGTGAGACAACAGAACTGATATTATTGAGAGGAATGCTGAACAGCTTTTAACCTTAGAAAAAAACAGAATCACATTGCTCGGTGCCTGATACCTGAAGAGAGTTTTATGTCATCTGCTAACACCTAACTTGAATTAGTTTAGAGCTTAAAAATTTCTAGAATACACTCAGTACCTGCAAAATGGAGAACACATTGCAGCAACCGGAAGGGTTTACATGCTTTTCTCCAGCAATGAGAAGTTTGTCTTTTTTTTTTTTGCTACATATGCCCTTTTTAATTAAAGGTTATCGTCTTCACTTAATCAGTTGATAGAATTCCAGACCTTTTAAAGTATTAACAATTCTTTTTTAACTCTAACTTATTTAAGTTCTGCTTGGCATACTATAATCATATTTGCTTTATAGGGAGAGATTCAGGAAGAATTTACTTGTCAGTAATTTACATTCCAACCATTTTCTCAGTAACCCCATCATTTTTATTTATTCTTCTCTGACATTTATATTCTTGCAATGTTAATTACAGAATGTTGAATAACATTCAGAAAATCAAACTGAATGTTAAGAGCGATAGGAAAGGAGTAGAATACAAAAGAGGGAACATCATTATGCCAGTGTGAATACTTGGTGAGCCCTCATCTTGAATGCCATGTGAAAGTCTGGTCCCTGTCATATCATCCAAGACTGAGAGGGTGAGGGGTGACAGGGATGGCCAAAAGCCTAGCACAGTTGTGTGAGTAGGTTAGAATTTCTCATTACCTACAGGAGAGGACAAGGGAAGTGTAACAGAGGTCAGTGAAATCGCAAGGAGAGGATAAGTAAAGCACAACTGTTTGTTGCCTTCTAAAGTACAAGAATTAGGGATGTCAAACTTGGTGAGATAGCTAAAAAAAAAAATGGGGTACATGCAAACTGTAAAAAGTGACATGCCCTAAAGGCAACTTGAGAAGGTAATTTTAGAAAGTTTGATTGGTGTACATTCAAAACAAAGTCAGCACTTTTTGATTATGAAGTGCAGGATCCTCAAAGGGTTGTAGGGGGAGAAGTACCACTACATGATTGTCCTGGTCTCGCTGTTCTCTAGGCCAGCACTGTCGCCTGCCTTTGTAGACAGAATTTTGGGTGACGTAGGCATAAAGTATGATCCAATGTCTGTTCTTACATTTTGAATAACAATTTTTATTGTTTGTTTGGTGTTTTTTTTCTATAGCTGAATTCAGGAGCTGAGCAGGTTTCACTTTGGTGTTTGGTGACAATTTTAAGGCTACAGTATTTCTTCATAGGCTTCTCTAGGCAGATACACTATTACTAGGGTTTTGGCATTCTGACTTACTCTTATAGAAACTTGCCATGTACAAGGATTAAATTGAAGTCTGGTTTAGTCATTGCTTTGGTAATTAAATTTTTGCCTCTGTCTTTTTACAGCAGACTTGAAAGGACAAGGTAGAAATTCCTTTTTTTCAAGGTAGGAAGGATTCCTCCTCCTGTCCTGCAGTTGCACTTCAGCCTCTTTGATGCCTCCACATTACACAGTGCAGTCTAGGGAGAAATGTTTTCTGTACTTATTGTGACAAAAAGGCAGAAAGTTACAAAGTTAACGGTGCTGTTATTTACAAATTACAAGGTTTTTATAGTATTCTCTAATTTAAACCTAAGGTGTGAACTCGTGCCCTTTTATTCCAGTAATAAAACTTATTATTTGGAAATTTCTTGTTTTCACTTGTACTCTTCCTAATATCCCTGCTTCATTTTATGGAAGTGTTATTTTCAGGATTTTTTTTAAAAAAAAAAGTTCTTTTTTTTTAACAGGATGTGGGCTGCAGGAATAATTTTCTTTTAATTACATTAAGGAATAAGATGGCTTATGTTTAAAAGGTTGTATTTGGAGCTGCAGTAAGGCCACTTACAAACTCTTCCAATTCCTTGTTACGTCTTCCGAATCCACTAGCTGAAACTACTAGCTTTGAATCCACTAGCTGAAACTAGTTACTATTAGTATATATCAGTAAAATCATTAATGCAGCGAGCTTATACTCTGACTAGACATAAAGAGGAAAGGGTAGAAAAGGTAGAGATGCAATTACATTCCTCTTCTAGGTATGTTTTTTGAACACTAGCCACTAATCTTGTATTGTTTGCTGGTACATACTCTTATTTTTTATTACAAATGCTTCTTAGTATTGTTTATTTTATTTTGCATGATTTTTTTCCCCCGTTAACTGTTTCCAGGATTCATTGTCACATTCTTTATTCAGTGGTGGGTTAACGTAGGAGTCATTTAAAATTTGTTTCTACTGAAGTCATCAAGTAGGATTTAAAAGTGGGGGTCCTGTTGCTGCCATCGCAAACTTGTCGTTTGAGAGGCCTTGAATTATTACCAGATTATGAGCTCTCATAAAAATCAGGTCACAACACAATGAGCAGGAAAAAATGCTAAAAGTTGGGTAGTGTAGTGATTTGCTAACAGTATAAATAATTTGCCTAAAAAAGGGACTGTTATCTACAGCCGTAGTTTACCTTAGGCAATACGAGTCCTTCTTGTTGAAGAAATTGTTATTCCACATCCTGTTCACACACAGAATCACATTCTTCAATCATTTTCTGAGTAGTGCTATGATAACATCTAACTGTCAGGGTGCTTTCTGGCCCTTTGCATTTTATTATATTGCATTGGATTTATGTGTGGTGCTTGACTTTCTGAGGCATACATATGTCCAGTGTAAGAAAGATGTGGAAATATGTCTTCGTCTATGCAATTGCTTTCTGCTGGGATTAAAATGAAAAAATCACAAATCAAAAAACTCTGGTGAAACTGTATGGTATCTTCTTATTCATGTTCTAAAGTGTATGAGCGAAGCTTCTGACTAATCCGTTTTTTCCCTCCCTCAACATTTGGTAATGATGGGAATTCACTATATGTATCACTGTTAAGGGACCTTGCACCATTATTGCTGTTCACTCAAATATAGAGAGTAATTAATCTTCATTTACGACCTGGAATTCTGCCATCAAAATGTAGATGGCATATCTTTAGCTTTCTTATATATAATATAAACATCTTGTAAAACCATCTCCAAGGAGAAGGTAATTGCAGTGGTTAATGTAATTGTCACTTTCATGAGATATGATTTAAAAAATTGAATGAGAGACATCCCCTGAATTAGGACCTAGCCAAGCAGGTATTGCAAGACCTGTTATGGTGGAGCTTTTGCTAAATACAGGATTTGATAGATATTTCTGTAACTAAACAAGACCTATATTACAAAAAAAAACCCCAACCAAACGACAAGACATGTTATCTTCTAGCGTACAAATAATTCTTCAATTCTGTTATAATTTGGCTTTCAGCAGAACATGGTATTTAATTTCCTGAATATTAAACCCTGCTAGCCAGGGTTATTGAAGCCAGCTGCTTCTTTTCCTGTGTCATCTGAGAAATATCTCTCTTACCTACTTAAATTTTTTGCATTTCAGGAATCTTATTCAAAGAAGAGAGGTTATGCATTGGAAGCAATACCCTCTGTACCTCTGGATGCAGTTCCTTCAGAAAATGACAGCAGTCTTTGTGATTCGATAGACATAGCAGTGACCAAAAAACCTTGTTCCCTAGAGATAGCAAGAGCACCTTCCTCAAGACCAGGTAAATTACCAAATAATCCTTTGCATAGTCTTTTGTGTAAAGTGTAATGTTATAGAAGGTATATAGAAAAGTTTTAGGTTTATCTGTTTAAGAATACAGTACTGTTTACTTATCACAGCGTGATTATAGTCTTCCATTAGCTACCATAAGAGCTTAATATCAAAATGCTGTAGAAGGGAAAACAAAGCAGAGGTTTAAATAATTTCCTAGATAAGTATAAAAAGACTGCAAAAAGCCAAATTAGAAATCAAAATTCTTTAAGCCCAGCCTTTTGCAGTAATCTATTTATACTAACCTGTTTCTGTTTTTTAATGGGTTTTTTTATGCTTAGCAGCAATATTATACAACTAATTCAAAATTTAAAGTACTCTGTATTTCCATGTTACATAAAGGAAGGTCTGTTCTATTTTTAAAAATAAAACTGTGTGAGAATTGATAGAAATATTAAATGACAGTTTGGCAGACTGTTGTTGTATTACACAGGTTTGAACAGCAACGAGTTACAATAGTTAAAAACCAATAGAATTATGCTGAGTTAGATCAATGATATTATATGTAAGGTCTCTGTGTTCTCCAAAATTTTATGCTCTTTTCCATTACCATTGTTTGAACTCTTCATTAGTTACCACCTGGTACAGGAATTTCAGAATATAATCATTTTGCTGTAAGTAATTTGACCAAGAGTCTGCTTTGACAAATGACAGTTCTCAGCAGCACTGTCCTATTTGAAATGGGCAACTGACTTTTCGACCTGTGCTATCTTGATTGTGAATCATGATTTGGGAAATATACGAGAACGACAGATGATTGTTGACTAACATCATGTAACCTGTCTAGCCTGTGTAAGGGAAAGCACCTTGTTGATTCCACAGCTGAACTAGAATTGGAAGAGTGCCAGAGCTATATCAGACGTACTAAGGGCCAGATATGAAGATACAGCTTTGGAGTCTGCAAGGTGAGGTGGAGTGGATCATAATTCCCAACTCTCCATAAAATCTGGGCTAAAGAAGACCTAAGGGAACCTGCATTATGAACAGTGGCACAAAATAGGGTAGCGTCTTTACAGCATAGTTGTTGGACCAGAGTCTGACTCGAACATCAGCATGACTACTTGTGCAACTGAAGGTTTACTTTGTTGATGGCTTTTTGGCTCTGATAATCTAAAAAATTAGCAGATTGTGCAGGACAATATTATGGGTTGTCATTCAGTAAAGGGAGAAAATGCCAAATTATCCTTGTTTTTCAGACTCCTACTTGATTAATCACCATAAACATACTTATTGCAATGGGAAGACTGCCATACCTCTATCCCATGAATTGGCTGAGGGAGTTCATTATCTGCCTCCATAGTAATGGGGCTCAACTACAAAGCTTTCCATTGTAATTAGTATTAAAAAAAAGACACACTTTCGGTTAGTTAAAATACCAGGCTTTGGAAGTGTGATGTCTGCTGAACATAAGCATCTTTCTTAGTAAGTCCATTAAGATAAGTATGGAAAACAGATCCTAAAAAGGACATTTTTAGGTCTTAATCTGAAAATATGTTTTGACTATGGTTAAACATGGTGTGTATCAGACGCCCAGAGAATAACCAAGGAAGCTGTAGGACATTCATGAGGGCACCCATCATCTTTATAAGATCTAACAAGGTCAATGAGTTGACAATACAAATGTACTGTAATTCCTTCTGTCTTACTTTTCCATATACCACCGTGATCTTTTCCTTGGCATTTTATTGGGAGGAACATTTGGCTGTATAGATAAGCAGATTCCAAAATGTGATTTTATTTTAAGCCAGAAATGTAGCAGTTATCTAACTGGCCTGGCTCGTAAGTCATATCTGTAATCATGTTGGGTGTTATCTTATACTACAAATGAACCAAATTAAATCAACCATGTCACTCACGGTTACAAGGTACTTAACACTATGCGTAATTGTATGTGAATGTCAGCCTGCCACTTCAGTTCATACAGATCTATTGCTTGAATAAGTTATGTACGATTATTGAGATCATTCATTTAAAACAAATATCTAATTTGCATGCCTTTTTTTCCCTAGGTGAATTTCCCTGTTTTTGTATCACTGAGACATGCTGACTTTGGGAATACTGTTTCAAATTGCTGTACTGTGTCATGTGTTGTGTTCATTTCAGAGCATGAGGCAGCACTTTGAACATAAAATTGCATCTGTCAGTCTCTTTTCCCTAGGTGGTAGGACACTCTGATCAACTCTCCCCCCTGTCTGGGGCATTACTACCTCTTGGCAGTAGAAGTGAGACTGACTGCACTCAGTGATTGAAAATTCTACTTTCCTATATTGAGAGAAAAGGTCATTCTGACTGGCCTTTCAAGCTGTAGAGCTGCATGTTGTAACTATTATCTGCCCTGCCAGTAAACTCCTAACAGGTTGGGAGTAGTCACCTTGCCAGTCATCATTCTCTAATCTACTCGGGAAAAAAACAGACTGCTCTGTAGTTCTCCATATTATTTTTTAAGTTCCTGAATCTTATTCTTGAAATGATAGAGAATAGCAGAGGATGAGAACTCCATGCATGAAATGGTAAATGATTGTTAGATATAAGGGACTAAAACTGAACAGAAAGGAAATAAAAGTAGTCATAAAGTTTGTTACTTCCACTTCTGAAATCCTGTGTTGTGTGAGTTTTATGTCTGTTTGCAAGAAATTAGGTTTAGATAGGAAGAACAACAGTTACATTATTGGTTTATGCTGGCAGTTAAAACAATTGCTTCTAATTAGGACTGATCTAAGAGTAAAAAAGACTGCATGTGTGTCTGGGTTCAAGTAAGCTGTTCTTTGTCTCTGCAGTAGATTGATAGGACAAGGTTGGCACAGTCTGTTAGCATCTCTGTCTCAGTATCTCTGCTTTTAAACTAACAGTTAAGACTTGATAGGAATATTCTGAAATATTGCACTCTTTGAGACAAATTTTTCTGCTAAGTAAAATCTAATTTTGGATTTAAAGTTTCAGAAATCAATCTCATAAAATTAATTTTATAAATGAATTGATTCATGAATCAATCTTACTATCTCTTGGGCTATTCCAGAACAGTATCTTCATTCCTTAAACTAGACATTCCTACTAGTAATTTTAATTTTCAGACTGCCCTTCCATTAAAAAAAAAATAAATCACATGACATATTCAACCTTGAAAAATAACCATAAAATTTTATTAGTTCATAAGGCACGCATTAGTATTGCCCTTTTGCTGTTAAGGATGTAATTAAATTTTGTGAACTATAGCAACAAATCATCTTGGAGAAGGTGTAAACTTTTAATAAATGGCTGAAGCTCAAGGCACAGGATAATTTTAATGCTAAGGTAGGCATTGTCAAGTATCTTAATGAAGTTAGTTTGGTTTTGATGAGTTATCTAGTGTCTAGAATACCGGTAACAGATGTTTAGGTGCAGCACAATGCTGCATTTGCACCTGTGCTGTGAAGACCCTTACAGACTTAACTTGCATCCTTGGTGGCTTAGACATTTTGTACCATACTCCATCTTTGCACCTCACAAGGTCATATACTTTATTTAGCAGAACTGTTGAATGAAATCTGGGATACACTACAGAAGAAATGTTAATAAATATATTTTTCTCATTGGAGATAAGTGTGTGCCTGTACCCAATAGAAAGACCATATCTCTTTTAGTGTGCTTCTATAGTTTCTACTGCAGAAACTCCCTAGGGCAGGTGGCAGTCTACATGCTAAATTTTTAATGATAATAAGTGATGGCCAGTACTACTTAAAACATTTTTAGGTCTCATTGAGTATCATTAGGAATTAAAGAGAACTTTTCAAACTGTTTTTCATTAATAACTTGGTGAAAAAAAAAATCCTCCTTTGGGAAAGTTGATTTCTCCATGCAGATTAACGAAGGTTTTAATACAGCATATCAATAACAGGAAGAGACATTGCTGTCTGTAAACTGCATGAAAATCATCCTTGGATAAGGGAGTTCTAGTTCAAGGACCTGTTTTTTCCAGCTATGTTACTTTACTGTGGCTGTAGGTCAAGGAGACCTTAGTAAGCTGTCTTCAACTCTGAGAACAGCTCAGTTGTAGCAATGCAGAACTCGGTGTGCGTTGCAAAATCTGTCTGAGAAATAAGGTAAATACTTAGGGGCTTCACTTCTGCTGAGTTATCAGCTACCACGCAGTCAGCAATTCCCAAATCAGCAATTTTAAAGACATCTCTGGTACAACTACTCTACCCAGTTACATCTAAGATATGGCTTCTGTCAAGGGGATAAAAATGTCCTTAGATATGTGATAAGTTGCCACTAGCCCGTAGCAGGCAAACACAAGGCAAGGAGTTGAAGCATAAAGAGATATCTTAGCAGCTATTCTGGTCATCTACCCAGCTAAATGTACTTTGGAGAAATCTTGCTGTTGTCAGTCATGATTTTTTGTTATTTAGAAAAAATAATTAATTTGCACTTAAATGCCAGCAACTTACAAGGAGGACCATGCAAGATAATAAATCTGTAATTAATGATACCTTTTTCTTATAACCTCATAATCACAGCAGGGAAACTAACGCAAACTGCTTGTCACTGAATTATTACAACATATCAAACTGTCCCCAAGCTGGCCTATTTACTGCAACGTTAGGGTTTTTTTGCTTTCTCAGCCTGGCATTTCTCTCCTGTCATTACACTGAAAATGAACCTGAAAACTTGTAGCTAGTGTATCAGCTCACCTCTTCTTGCATTCTTGTGTCTACTGTATAATGCTGTGTCAGCAATCTCATACGGGTATTTAGGAGACAGTTCTTTAGAAACTTGAGTTGAAAAATAGCCTAGCTGTGATAACGATTTCATAAAAATTACCATATGAATCTTCTACGTAGTTTCCAAAATCATTAAATACTTGGGTTGGTAAATAAAGTGCTATTTGTCAGGTCATCAGTTTCTGATTGACTTCAGTAGCAAATCTTCACAGCACCTATCCTGAATATTTGGACATTCAATTCTTCAGATAAAGACTAAGATAGGAAATGCATCTTTTCTTGTTTAATGGATTTATACCTTTCTTTTTGTGCAGTTATTTTCTAGCTGTAAGCAAACCAGTGCAAAGTGGCCACAAGAAGGAACCATCACACTGCCAGATACACAAAATTGCCTGGATGAATGGAAAGTCAGGAGGCTAGCCTTAGTCACCCGTGCTTCATCATTTTGAAAGTGTAATTGATCTGAAGGATCATGCAGTAACCTTTCTGAAGTCCACTCACCCAAATTGCTTCAAACAGAAGGACTGCTAGTAGAGCTGTCTTTCATTTAAGTATGCTTTTTAAACCCAAGATAGCAGAATATAGTGCACTTAAACACATGACCTAAAGTCTTACTCCTCAGGATTAAATACTTTCAGTGATGAAGAAAGATCATCTTAGCTGTGTAGAGAGAAGAGCATAATAATGAAGGGAGTCTCTTATCAAGCAGAGTAGCTGCAATGTATAACAGTTGGTCTAGAACATCTAAAAATAGCTAGAATCGATGAAATTTAGCCTAAATTGACACCAATATTTCTGAAGCAACTGATTGTCCATGAAAGCTTTTGGTAATGTTGTGCATCTTGAAAATCACTACCACCTACTTGCCATGAGTGCTGAATTTCCTAAGTACTAAGTCTCAGGCCTGATGTGTCAGGAAGCAGCAAGAACCAGCTGCTCCCTCAGGAGGGGGAGGCAGGAGTGAAGGGGACTACCATGGCTGGCAGGGCAGGGGCCTCACTAGTCAGGGCCCACTCACCTCCCATTAGCAGAGCAGACCTAGAGATCGTGGCCAGATTCAGCCAATAGCCGAGATCAAGTAAGTATGTGCTGATGAAGTAAATCTAAAGTCAAGCTAGAAAGTAAATATGCAGGTCAGGACTGGGTCTGGTAATGGCCAGGAAGGTTCAAGATGACAAGACCAGGTCCGAGGTCAAGCTGGGAAGTCAGCCCATGAGCTGGGGTCTGGGTGCACAGGGCACAGGCATGGGCATAGGCATAAGCACCAGACAGGCACTACTTCAGCATAGCTCAGGCAGGAACTAAAGGCCCCAGGCTGAACTGAAATGGTGTCTCCAGGAAGGGGGATGTGAATGGAGAACCTCAGAAGGCTGCTCAGGGCCGTTAAAGCTTATTAGTACCTCAGGGCCTGACATGATGTATGAATGATAATGAATGTCCTTATTCTTTTGTCTATCAGTCAAGGAGACAGTATCTCCAAAAAGTATAATGCATCTGTATGTTGAGTGAGAAGTGAAGAGCCACTCTGAGCTTGTCAATGAGGAACACGAAGCAGAGGTGTGTACTGTAATGTGAGTCATGCATAGGTTTGGTAGAGTAGATAACTGACAAGAGGCTTGTGTTTCCATAACAACCTAATAGCTGAAGTCTTTCTTAGGCATATGTAGTTTCTCTTCTAAGTAATTTTTGGCTTTAGGGAAATGGTCCCATTACTAAGTTTCCCAGTTCTCAAAGTTGGTTTATACAGTCTAATCCTCCTTTACCTTTAGCACAGAAAAAGATTCAAAAGCCATGAGACGAATGAGTAAGAGAGTCTCACAGTGCCCCGACATGATGGGGATACTCTGAATGTGCAGTCTCTAAATGATTCTGAAAATCTCATATTGCCCTAATGCATGTCTGTGTGTATGTCCCTGTCATGGTGGCTAAAGGAATCTAAAGGGTGGTAGTGTTGCACAGAGGTCTTCCAAAAGCGTGTGCTCTGTATCTCAGGATGTTCAAATGATTTTGTCTTATTTCTCTGCTTAGGCATCCATGTAAGGTATTGGCCTCTACAGAAACTGGATGATATTATCTACATACTGTGCCCTAACATTCTTCCCTTTTTCTGTGTAAGAAGAGGAGAATGAAGTTATAAGGATTATAAGAAGACCTGAAGTGGTTGAACTGAAAAACAGATACCTTTTTTTTCAATTAAATGTTATGTTTAGTCCATCTGAAAATCTATTTTTTGCTGTTCCTTTTTAGTGGAATTTAATCTGAAGTGAAAATTGAAAACTATGAAACAATTTTCAGCTGTACTTTTCGGTCAGTAACTTATTCATAGTGAAATATAATGCCCAGCCTTAGTTATAAGACCTATATGTACTTCTCTACTCTTGTCTTCCTTTAACCTGTGTCTGAGCCATATGGAGAGAATTTGCCTATGGTACAGAATTTCTCAATTTACTTGTTTTAACAGGTTAATTTATAAAGATGTAAGAATCACATTCAGAGCTTCAGGATACAAATCTTTGCCAGAACACAGTGTATTGGAAACCAAACCAACCTTCTGACTGAGTTTCAGTGATGACACATTTCATATTTGTCATTCCTACTGCCACAGTATAGGGTGCACACTTCTTACAAGAAGCAATTTTGTCTAATGCACTAGCATATGTTTGCAGTTCAGATTTTTTAATTTCACGTGGCATTTTAATAAAGGTTAAGGGGAGTGCTGATGGAAGAATAAAATATACAATAGTTCTTCTATCATGCATTTTGTTGTTTTTTCTTCAGTACAGCTAGTATTTGTTTTAAGCACCTTTTGAAAATGTAAAAGAAAAGATTTCTGAAAATTATGCCTGGAGAGTGTTTGCCGATATAGTTGTTCCTATAATATAAGTTATAAATTTATAATTTATTTTCTATTCTTAGGTATTTTCTGGCATTTTATAGTTCTTTTTATTTTCTCTAGGTACAAATCCCCAAAATATAGGTGCTTGGAAGTTCTGTTTTATCATAACAATATTTTCATACCCATTTTCTCTATTTCTGATGTTATCATAGTTCTTGGAGTATACTTAATATGCTTTATATTAGCTTTTTTAGTACTAATGTCTTAGAGGAGCATAGTTCACCCACGTTTCTGGTCCTATGTTGATTACTATTTTGCTGACAGGTGTAATTCACCTACTGATTTTGACCAGTAGGTCTTCAAGTGATCTAAGTCTCAGAGGCTAGCATATATTCCTAACCTTGTTAGGGCATGTTTTGCTGTTGATTTCTGTTGGGTTAGATTTTCACTATATATATCTTCCAAAAAAAGGGTATTTATTAAAATTAGAAATTAGTCAATTAGGTATTGGTATGAGATCACAAATATTGTGTCTTGTAGTAGAATATGAAAAATGAGGTTCTGTCTTTGAGACTATTTCCCTTTTCCTTTGATTTCATCTGAAATCAGGAGAGGATACCTCTTAAGGTATTATAACACGGTTGTAGTTGGAGGTGGCTGTAGGTGGGTCAGGGCGGTGTGGATCTCTGATTTCTGCCCAGTTAGCTACCTCCCTAAAATCACACTTAGACAGCATGTGAAAGCTATGACCTATTTTAATTATCTTTGGGTAGGTTCCAGGAGGTGGGTGAGACAGCCTGAAAATTCTTTTTACAGTGAAGTTCGTTCCTAGGTAGTTCAGGTAATCCAGGTTTCTGGTATCACCTAAGAAACAGATCCAGGTGATTCATGTACGCTTCATGTACAGGTCCTGTTCCATATTCTTTCTTGATATGGCTGTAGCCTGCTGACAGTAGAGTTATACCAACAGTGCATATATCCCCTATCTAATGTTTAAAGAAGAAAACATATCCACTCTTTACTGTTTCAATTTCTCCTACAATGTGGGAATCAGCTTTCTTGATAGAAGTTACAAAGGGAGATGAAAAATAAAATTTAACTCCCATGGTACAAAATAGGCACCATTTTCATTAGGGTGTGACTCGAATTATAAATGTGTTAACAGACAAATGAATAAAAGAGAGAACATGAATGATAAAAGATTTCAATATAGTTCATCTACCATCTGCTTCCACTCTAAGAAGTCCTGGGCAGCATGAGAGAAAGCCACATGTTCCCCTAACACAACTGTTCCCTTAGTTATTCTAGATTTTAAACAGAACAATTTTGTATTTGGACAAACTTCTGTTATCATAAAATTCTCATATTAAACAATAACTAGAAAATTGAAATCTTCCAGTTCTGCCCTTACTGGAGTGGCAGACTCTAACTGCAAAGCACTATGCTAAAAATTGATTCTTTGCTGTTTTGGAGTAAAAAACTCCTGCTTTTTGGTTTCATTTAACTTCTTACCTTTTGACAAAAGCAGAATTTATCCAGAAAAGCAAAAATATAACATCAGTATCACAAACTGAGAAGCAAGCAGTGGAAGCATTCAGTGACCACTGTTTCTTGTGTCATACTTTCTTGACTGATTCTTGCCCAGTTGACTGGCAGCTTTCAGCATCCCAAAAGAGAACGTTAAGAGAAATGAGGTTTATACAGGCTTTTTGACCCTCCTTCCACCCGCAGTGGTACTTGTAGGATAAAGATGGGTAAAACGGTTATCATCTTTTTTTTTCATTTGGGTAGTCTGGAAGGAGCAAGTAGGTAATATATACAGTAGATACTTCTTATGCACATACATCTGGAACCATTCATTATTAACTTTTTAAAATTACTTCAGTTGCAAATGTAGACCACTTTAATAAATTTTAATAACCCAAATGTAATATTAACCCAAATGTAGTATAAAAGTGAATGTCAAATTAACTCTATTTACTTGTATTAAACAGCCTTATAATTTCATTTAAAAAACAGGTTAACTAATAAGATCCAGTTTCTCTGAAGCAATGCTAATTTGCATGACCTATGCCCCTTTCATTTATTATTAATGGTGATCCATATCAGCTATTCCATTACTCCTGATGTCAGGCTGAAAGCCTACTAAGGTTACTCTATTAGCTTCCTTTTAGTATTCTCAAATCTTACCAACATACCAAGTGCTATTAAGAAGCAGCACCATTTTTTGAGGTAAATTCTTGCCAGATCTTTTTAAACTCTTGGGTACAAGTTAGATAGATCTGTAGATTAAAAGTTTCTAGCTTTAGTAACTCTCATTTAACATTCCCTTTGGATATTTTCATATGAGTGTATTTTAATCTGAGTTTCTGTTTGATATTTAGGGGAAATATTTCACATCTCCACTGTTTTATAACATTATTTCTCCTGCCACATTTCTAGAGCAATGTGCCATAATTTAGTTTGTTCCATTGTTCACTTCCCCCACTCCTTTATGTCCTTGATGCAGCAGAGGTCTTGTGGGGAAACAGCATTATAATCATCATGAAAGACTTCTTCAGAATGCCTGTGTACAGAAGGCTGAATTGAGGGTGCACAAGCCACATCAATTCTTACATAGCGCAGCTCTAATGTACTTTCCTTTACAACCTTATCATCCCTCTAAGAGGTTTTTAGTATATAATTAAGATAATTGCTCCCCATCATATGCTCTTCTGGATAACATCTCTGATAAGATCCTTAACAATGAAATGTTATTCTTAAAAATACTCTGTCTTTTCTGAAGCTAAAGCACATGGGAATGACTGATACCACATGACCAGTTCGTTATCAAAATACATGCAGGTCTCCACCCATCCAGTATGCTTTAGTAAATATGTTTATGTTGTTAAAGTAATTCCACTTTCCAAAGAACTGGCTTACATTTTCTCTGCAAAGTGAGCGAAAAAGGCTGCTCTTGACATATGCTAAACATTTTCTGATGATTCATTACTTTTTATTATTATTCGTTAAAGTACAGTTGAAAAAAATTAGATGTCATGGGAGTTTGGGGCAATTTTTGCAAATAAGTGCTCATTAAAGTGCATGCATTCTGACCAACACTCGGTTTCATCCATCCCAGTGTGATTACCATCGAGAATGATCTCATTATACACTTGACTGCATGCTGTCAGAAAAAACCCCTTTTTCAAATCAAGACAATTCAAAGGAACATAATTATTTTGAGGTGTTTTGCATTTTAAAGCCCACATGCAAGTATTATTTAGCAGCATTTGAGTTTTTCCGTGTTAAATGACTATTAGTTGCAGCATCCTTTGCAAGTACTTTTGAGTCAGAGGTGAAATATATATAGACTGTATACAAAATATTCCATGTTGTAGTACATAGTCTAGTAAGTAATCCTCTAGTAAAAATGCTCCTGAGATTGTCTTATAATTGAGCAGATGTAAGTGATAGTACCTTTTGTAAGTGGCAAAATTTGAGATATATGAGGAATAATATTGCTATAAAACTCATCAAATTGCTAATATTAGTGGTAATAGTAGAACTTCATCTTACCATTAATTTGTTTATTTTACATGCATCTGGTATGTTCTAGAGGATTATAAGCTTGTGTAAAGGGTATAGCACTGCATGGAGATCCTCAGTAGGCATTCAGCTAATATTATATGTTTCCTGGTGCACCTGTGAATTTTCTACAAACCTTAAATCGAATTTTCTGCAAAGCTTTTCAAGTTGAATCTTAGAATCTTAGAATATTAGAAGTTGGGAGGAACCTGTTCTCTTGACCTCATACTTTTTATTCTGTTATACTCAAGACTTTGCATATTGCCCTATTTTACATTAGGATGAAACAGGGTCCTTAAAATTTGCGAGATCCAGTGCTCAAGAATTAGTGCTTCACTTATGTCTATAATGCAATTAAGTTCAAATACTATAAAAAAAAGCTAAACTGGTTTTCAGAAACACTGTAGATGTAACAGGAAATGCAATATAGATAAGTCTTGAATCACACAAAGAACCCAGCTGTCTTTTGTGGAACATTAATTTCTCCACTTTTTAGTCTCAATTTCTGATGATAAAGCTGCTTAGCTCTGAATGATTGATCATTAGATACTGCAATATACATATCTGAGGATCACCTAGACATTCTCAGCTGTTGCAGAACATTGTGACATTAACAGCGCTCCTGACTCTCCTGCTCCTTGTGTAGTTTTTCAGGCTTTTTTGATATTTTGTATTAAAGGTTGCAAGTTTAATACAGTGTATTAGGTAGTGTTTTGTGACTTGCTGTAGATGGTGAATAGGTGTGTAGTCTACAAGTGCCTTGTAGCACAGTTATTATTATGTGATTGCCTTCAATTTTGATATTATATTTGATGACTTGGGCAATCCCTTCTGGTTTTATGTCCCATATCAGGGCACATGTCTGGGATATGAGGGATCAATCTGAGAACCCTAATTTCTGAGTACCAGGCTGTATTGTGAGTGTCTATATCTATATCACAAGATGTGAGAATGTTATTCAGCGCTGGGCCCACATTTCACGTCTTATCTACATCCCAGCTCCATGTCAGACTAAGATATATGAACTTAATCCATACCCCATTCTGTCAGAATAGGGTTGAGCTCCAGGAAGACCCATGAACTGAATGAACAAAAGATCAGGTCTGTAGGATACCTGCCCTGCAGTCTTTGTCTCTTTTTCCCCCCTTAGTCTTTCTTGCAAAAGACTTCCATCCTGCTCTGATTATTGATGAAAATATCCTGAAAATGATACATTTCCCCAAGAAATTTAGTTTGGATGAAAGAGTTTTTACATGGTGAAAATAATTTGCCAAGCAATTCACAATCAGCTATACACAGCATTCATACATCAGTTTGGTGGCTCTAATAGACAGATACTGAGTTCTCTGGATCGTTGTTCTGCCTGCTCCCCCCTCCCTACTTTCCATCTTTATTTCCTTGTAGAGATCATCTACTGCCACTCAGTTACTGTGCTTTTTAAATTATTGTAGTGAAGTGTCGCTGGCTTTGATATGAATGCAGTTAGTAACCTTGTTGTCTTTCCGATAGTTCTAGTAGACCTAATATAGCCATAACTCCTCCTTCTACCCACTGCCAAACAAACTGAAAAATTTTAGCTTATAGCATACAATCAACTAGAGATGCATACTAATAATTTTATTTCATCATTGACATGAAACAGAGCTGAAATACTATCTTTTAGGATAAAAATAATCATGCCCTGTTTCTACTGACTTTACTTCTCCAGTAAGTAACAACTTAAATGTGGTCATTTTGTGAAAAATTTGTTATTTTATTTAACATTTCAATACCTTTAAATGTGTTCTATTGAGAACTCGCTTTTTCAAGAGATTATGATATGCTTTATGAGCTCTTTTAATAAACTTATCTACTAACTTTAGTACATTTGGAAAGCAGAAATCTTGGCATAGCTTGCTCAATTTTGTTAAAATCAAAATATTTGTGAAAATATTAAGCAATTACTAAAATCATTTTTGTACATAATGAACAGATTTATTTGTTTTGTTCAGTGTCAAAGATTATTAAAAAATAGAAAAACATTGATTCCTAGTGAAGGTAATCAGTGTTGCATTCTGTAAGAAAAAAAATTTTTCCTCCTGTTCTATTTTAAGTTAAATAAAAACACTCATTTACTTCCATTTTCTCTGCTTCTGTCTCCCTTTCTGCATCTGCTAGTCCTGATGGCAGTATGTAGCTTTCTGCCAAAAAGTTTCTTCCTATTACTTTACAGAGATTTCATTTTTGTTCTTTTTATACCATTTTCATATTTTGTGCCACCTCAAAATGAAATTTGAAGTGTGCAAGAGTTGTAGGATTTTGCTATATATCAAAATAGGATGGGAATGGGTTTGTATTGCCAATCCACAAACATATAGATGCAGCATATCTTTACTAGCAGCTAATGATATAATAATTTTCTGCTGTAACAGGATATCAAGCTAGTCTTTTCCTTTTTTTCTGACATGCCTTCAACTACAGCAGATTTGGAAGAACCCATACAAAAGAATATTTTTACACTCAGTTGCTTTATTGTTTTCAGAAAGCAGGAAAAGTCTTCAGAAGGACCATTTCATATTTTTTTCTCCAAGGCAGGGTGTATTATTCTTTCTATGATGCAATATATCATTGTATGCAGTAGTATCTGTTCTGGATGAGGATATTATAACAGCTGTTAGTAAAAATATTCTTTCCACTCTAGCTCCAGCTGTTCACTGCATGTCCTTTCTCTTTCAGATCTCATTCCCTCCCTGCTGGAAGATACTTAAATAATACAGTACGATTAAAACTAGTTTCTTACCAGCAGTGCTGGGATTGAAACGAATTTTTTTCTCTGAGAGCATTTCCATTATTTTGACATCTATTTCTGTCTTATGTTATAATGAAAAAATATAAAAACTTTCTGTGGATATTGCATAAGTAAAATTTGCAAAAAATACTTTTTTTTTTCCTGGTGAATTATATAGGTTGTCTTTCAGAGTTTTTCCTCATCTAACCTGTAATAACGTAAACAAGGTTTTGCCATTGATAAATTTGACAAAAGTGTTAAACGCCTTGTGAAGTCATTGCAAACAAAAAGCAATACATTTCATAAATTGCTTGTCCAACTGCTAGATATCAGCCTGATAAACACAATGTGGAATGAATTTGTGACTCATAGTCTGATGGAATAAGGATATTTGCAGTACAAAGTTGTTGGTGGTTAGGAGTTCTGGCAGTAAGGGTGACAGGAATTCTGTGAATCCTGCCTTTTGTTTTGGCTGAATATTTACCTGTATTCCAGCAGAATTTAACTGTAATTTTTCAGTATAGTTTTAGACTTGAAGTTGAGGAATGTTGAATATTTTTAAGTCATATTTTTCTCTATAAAACTTGGCAAAAAAAAAAAGTATGTTTTCACTTAATTATGATCCCTCTTTTGGTATTAATGTTTGGATGGGATCAGCTACTTCATTTCTGACCCACTATATTGGAATATTCCTTGTCCAAATATACTGCTTTAGCTCTATGTCAAATAAACAGGCCAAAGCTGCATGGCCTAAAAATTGTGATTTATTAATTTGCTATCAGGAGCAAATACAAATAGCATACCTCTTCAATATATGTAAAGTTTTGTGCTATCTTTATCATTCCTTTATGTAATTAATGCTGCTCTCAAAAATTCCAAAGATCTCTCCAAACTCTGTGGCCTCTCTATGAAATGTAGTAGGTTGCATTAGTGGGAACACTTAATAGGAAGAAATCTGCAGAGCTAGCTTGTGGATCTGAGAACCCCTAAAACCAAAACAAGAAGAGAAAACCACTGAGGCCAACTGCACACTGTGACAGTAACTGAATTAAAGATGCTGAAGTGTATAGAAGATTCTAAACACTCAGAGCAGAAGTTATGTATATCCTGCTTTGTCAGTCAGGAGGTAAGCTTAATAATGCATAAATATATAATACTGTTATATAATTTAATCTAAATTGCAGCAGATAGAAAAAAGTTAATGCAGGAGTATTAGTAAAAAGGATAGAATATTGAGTATTTTTCAGAAGAAAAAGCTAACTATAAATAAAAATACATAAACAGGGCAAAATTGTTTTGGCGTGTTAATGATAAAAGATTATTTGAAAATTAAAAAATAGAATCAAGTGTTCGGGTTTTTTTAGCTACTAAAAACTCTAATGCTGTAGTGCCACAAATCAGCTGATAATGGTTGAAAAATGGATTGTGTTATTCCAAAATTAGCCACAGTATTTCCTTTATCTTTCTCAAATCGTTTGGACATTATCGGGATAACATATTGGACAAGGTAGCTGGTCCGCTCTGACACAGATGTTTCCATATTGCTTCCAAAATAAACAGCAGAGGCTCTTAAGATTCCCTGAATTCTGACTGTGTATGACAGCCTGCTGGACAATGTCTTTGTGCTTAATTAATATATTGTTACATTGGCTACAATATACATTTAGAGTTTTGAACAAAATACTTTTTTCTGTGTGAATCTATATTAAATATAAAAATGTAAACTTTCAGAGTGAGACAAGCTCTCTGAAGTCACTCAAAAATTTAGATACTTTAAATAAGAATAACTGGATATTGAAACATTTAAAACATTATTCCTAGCTCTGTGGCTTTAAAATATTTTGGTTAAAAATGTTTTTGGCTTCAGTGTTCTGACAAAGAGCTTTATTAACTACTTGATACTTCAGAAGAACTGAAGCTTATGAAAATACAGTTTTGTCCATGAATTGCATTCAATTGCAGCTAAAGATAGATACATACTGGAAGGTTTATCTTCAAGACTGCTTAAGTTATTTATTAACTGAGCTTGATCCCTGAGGAGTATGGCTATTACCAGTATTATTTAAATGATTTGAGAGCACTTATCTTATCACCTTTTGCAGTTTATATTCTGAGATAATTTGAAAATGTAGCCCAATTCACTAATCATCTATTGCATTTGCAATAGTAGAATACTTTGTCTGCAAAGCACGGTTTGGTTATTCTCTTTGGATTATAGGAGAAGCTTTGTGAAATACTAAGGCATTCATATGATAGCATTCAGTGGCCTCTCACTGAGTTAAATTTAAAAATAAGCACAGGCATTCCCAATATGTATCATTCTTTTTTGGAGGATTGTTTTTTTACAAGACTACTAGGCATTACAGTTTTTAGTGAATGACTGAAATAAACAAAAATATTTTGGCACCTGTAACTATGCTGTGTGCTTTTCATTGAACTTCCAGAAACATGACTACATGCTGAGACAAGGCAAATGTAGAAATCTATGAAATAACTGTCATAGGCAAGTGCAGTCATTTCACTACAAACCTTTTAAACATAGAAAAGCCAACAAAAAAAAACATTTCACAAATAAAGTATATGGCAACTGTGTAGCATTGTTTTTGGATGCTCAATTAGACATCAACAGCTTGCAGAGGCAGTCTCAAAAGGTTACTCAGGAAATGGTGGAAATCACCCATCATCTCTCATTAGTACTTAATGACAGATGTTTTTCCAGACAGTTGCCTGGTATTACAAGGGTTATGCAAGCTTGAAGCAGTTCCAAAGTCTATTTGTGCAGGTGGGTGATTAGAGGAAATAAAAAGTTGATAATAGTCATACCCAACTCTCGTGGATGATGCAGAAACAACGAAGCAGACCCCCTGCTGCCACTGGAATGCACTTCACTGGTAATTAATTCCAAACATAGTCTTGAAATAGCTGACACATCCAAGACTGGGCCAGTTATGGCTTCAAGTGCTTTCAACAAGACAGTTGCAGATATATATTTACAATCCTACCCAGAACAATGGTTATTCAGGTTTAAGTGTGTGGGAAACTAAACAAATTCAAAAGAGCAAATTCAAACACTTTAGTCCAACCGTTCTCTCTATGTATCCAGTGTAGCTACCTACTGATTCTATTATTCAGCGTTCCATCTGCTCTTTTGAAATGTCCCTTGTTAATGTTCGTTCCTTGAAATCCTGAAACATGATTGTCCTCATCTGTAGTTCCTAGATTTATGCCGTGTTGAATAGTCATGTAGGAGAGAAGATTTGCTTTAGGGGTTTAGTCAAGTTAAAACAATTTTAAAGCTGAATCCTATACTGTGGGAAATTGCCTAGTCCCTCAATTTGGGCTACTGTATACCATGAACGTTTTTGTTATCTGTCTGACAAAATAGGAGATTTTCTAATTTTTCCTGGATTTCTGAACGAACTGCAGCCTGGCTTAATTTACTGTATGCAATTGCTCTGAATCTTTGCAATGGATCCACCACTTACAGGAGACACATTTTTATCACACATGCTAATCCCAGAAGTCATACACATGGCAGCTCTGTATCAAATCAGGGCAATTCCTACTATTTTGTGGCCTCTCTGCTCAGTTTTGGGTCTTAGTTTCTTCCAACTTGATGGCTTGGGCTCCTGCCCTGGAAATTTACTGCTGGTGGAATCCAGCAGCCTAGATTGAACCACAGTGAATGTATTGAGCCTAAGTAGTGCTGTCTCCATACAAAATGTTCAGATATATTGTTTTAAGACTTGCACTGAAATCTGTCTATGGGTATGTTTTAGTGTAATGGGGTGATTCTCCTTGCTCTGCCTTAGAAAGGGTTAGCTGTGTTTCAGTGAGCCCTCTGTAAGCTTCAGGAAGATCACTGTGCCTAAATTCTCTTTACCATAAAGAGCAGGATTCAGATGATTCTTCATGTGGGCCTGGGTCTCTCTCTCACTTTTTGAAAAAGCTCAGCAACAGTGGGAAGGATTTCCTGAGGCATAATCTGGGCAAGTTTCTTGGTCCTCAGCACAAGGGTATCAGCATATCCCTGATAAAACTTCCATATCTTTGAGTATCCCTGGGATTAGAAAATACTGGTTTATCTATCACTACAGTGTGCTTATAAGTGGCAAGTCTTCTTTCATTCCAGTTATGAAGCTTTTTAAAAGACTAGTGGATAATTCCCCCATTATTGAAGAGCACTAAAATCTAGTCCTTATGGTACCATCCATGATGGGACCTACATTAACCTGTTCTTTTCTTAGCCAGTCAATGAAACTAGCCCTTCTGGTGGCGGTGACTTCTGTGAGAAAATGTACGTAAATTCAGTGACTGGTGACTGATCCTCCAGAAATAGTGCTGTTTCCATGTTATCTCCTTTTCTATTCTTCCAAGATTTCTGTTGTGGTTAAGATTGATTTATTTCCGAGATAGATGACTGGCATTGCCATGTTCTTTTCAGAGCTTTGTGCCTCCATATAACACAGTAAATTTAAGAGGACATATAACGTGTACAGACAAAGGCATTCCAACATTTTTTTCAAAAGACAAATCCAAAGCCGTATAAATTGCCAGACTGGATAAGTGTTTCTGTAGTAGTTTTCCAATAGTCTAGCAAATTGAGTCTGCTATAACTGATCAAACTTAGGTCTGTCTTGATACCATACTAAAAAGCATTTTGATCCCAGACAACAGCAAGCTGTCTGGAGCTTTATTCACATTTTTGCACTATCCTGATGCTGGGGTGTCCAAAACAAATGCAGGGTTTTGGCCTGCCTTCAAGTAGTTTGAAACATTGCATGAAATCTTCCACATCAAGCAGAGCTTGAGGAATAATAGGAAGTTATTTACTAGTAATCAGATGCCTCTGAAGGTATTGTCTATATGTGTATGAAGGTGTATCTACGTATATTTGTGCATATGTATATATGGGTACTTCATTTTCCACCTATTTTCTTTCTCCTGGAGTTGCAGTGCACAAATCTATCCAGGCCCTGAGGTTATAGTATAAAGCTTTACAAGGTCATAATGATTAGACTTTGTGCTTTAGTATTTTGTTCATATCTAGTATTTTCAGAGGTTTTAGAATTTACTACATATATATACACACACACACTAATAGATGTGTAGTGTATAATCTAGTTCTCGATTATTACTGGTCCACACCTCTAAAGTTAAATATATTCTTCTTCCATTCTTACAGCAAATTGTAAATCTGAGCATATAGTATTTAAGTGGCTCCACAAATAATTGGAATGTGGAAATAAAATAGGCTGAATATACATTTGCATTTTGGTTCAGAGCACTGGATGTGAATTTGAAATAAGTCATAGTTCCCAGTTACTATTCATTTCTTTAGTCATAGGCTGGTTTTGGAGCACGTAACCAGACTCCTTTTTGATCTGAAGTTTCATTTCAGGTGGGCACCAAAAGCATGGGGTCCTTCTGGAAGCTGTGAGGTATATGTGTGCTGGGAGTGTTTGATAGAATAACTGAGATGATGTATAGTCCTAAAAATTCAAATCCACATATATTCTAAGTGGACTGTCATGAGGATCAACTGCTTTGATGTGCTGATCCATCACCATCACACTAAATTGTAGAAATAACTGATGTCATAGCTAATATAGACATAACTGTAGTTTTTGAAAAGGACACTAGCATGTTTCTGAAATGAAAGTGGAAAGCTACAGATTAAGTGTGTGTTCCATTGTGAAGATTTATTTCTGAGGTGAAATCTAATTATAACTATGTTTCTGGAATATGGGCTGACTTTTGGCTTTTGATATTTCACTTGCTGAGATGTGGTAGGAAGCGTTCTGGTTGGTATACTTGGTATCTGCCCAATAGCTGATATTGTAGCATTATATACATATCGTACATTTTCTTTGAGTACAATATGAGACAAATCTTCTATTAGAAAAGTTCCAGTGAGCAGTTTGTCCTCATAGTACATGGATTAAAATACTGATGAAACACTTGTTGAACTGTGGTGATATGGTCTATTACTGTCCATAAGGGCATTTTTCTCTATGCAGCGTATCGTATGAACGAAGACAATCATCTACTAACTGACTGCTGATGTCACACGGCACAGTAAAAGGCAAAGTTCCCAGTGCATGATTTTTTTTGTAGTTTCAGTTAAACAGTTAAGATTTTTATGTTTTTGTCAAACATCTTAGTAGGTGAGAGTAGCAAAAGAACACCATAGTTTGTTCTTACAATATATTGAGAGAAGACAATATTCACTTTCATTTTGCTCTCTCCAGACTCAAATCCGAATGATTCTTAAAAGTGTAAAGCAGTCACCATATCCATGACTAGGAGCTCCTTGCACTGCCCTCATTTGTAGACCTCCTGTAATCCTATAAACTTCAGAAAAAAGCTTACTATAGCCTTGGATCACTGAGGTGGCATCAGTTAACTGTGCTTTGACAGTTGAATCTTGCCCTATTTGTCTACAATGGAAGAGTCTGAGCTAGCCATCCAGCCTTTGTTTAAAACTAATGCATATCTTAGTATAATTAATGAAGTTTAGGGCTTGTTTCTCTGACCTAATATTTCTTCAGTATAATATATCTAAATATAGAATATATTCTAAATTCTAACTAATACTCTGTAACTGGTTTTCATTGACTTAGAGTTTAGTATGCTCACTGAAATGTAGCTGTATTTCAAGAAATCCCTCCTTGCAAGTCTGAAGATCAGTTTCTGAATTGCTCAAGACTTTGAGAACAAACTAATGCCATTTCTTTGGAAAGCAACTTAGTTACTAGCATATGAATACAGAAGTTTAACTTTAGGCCCTGAATTTCAATTCCAAAAATCAGTCTTATTAGATAGACATATATAACGCATTACATAATGTTGTTTTCACTTTATTCAGAAATTCTTTTTGTACTGAAAGACTGCATTGGAAATGAATCACTGAATACTTATGTCAGTGATAGTAGACCAACTTTTCTTCTTAAGAAAGGATCGGTTATGATCTTAACTCTTATATAATATCATTTGTGTGAGACATGAGGTTAGTGTACATTCATAGTTAAACATTTTTCTGAACAAGATAATTGCTCATATTAATTAGGCTTCAATAACATTGAAGTGGATAATAGATAAAACAACACTATGCACAAAAAGTATCTCTTTTTTGCAATTTTATTATATATGTGAGGTGCCTGTCTTGCTGCTTCCTTCCTCCCTTAATGTCCTCATAAAAAGTCGCTGTGAAAAATAAATATTTCCCATATGAAATTACTTTAAAACTCTTAAGTTTGTAATTTTCAAAAAACAATTATGTGAATTAGTTCTTATTCAATGCTATTCAATTTCTTCTTATCATTTTGCTGTAAGAATATATAAAATAACTGTTGGTGAAATATGGAAATATGGAGTTAGACCAGTAAAAAACTAATCTGTATTTCTGGATTTGGTGGAGTTGATTCAATATTAATAGGTTTTAGTGTTACTGAAGTCAAGGTTCCTGTCTATAATCAAAGGGTGTGGCTCAAATTTAAATAATGCTACTGTGGCTTGAAAGCAAAAAGATTTTTTTAAATGGTGGTTGGAACAACCTGACCTTCAACTTCCAAGCAATGATATCATCATTTGTAATTACAGTTTTTTGATGCATAAGGAAAAGCCTAGTACTCACCTGTCTAATCCTGACTAATCCTGTGAGAAATTTGGAATTTAAGAATTACCATCTTTTTTCACATATCCATGAGGTGGTTAGTGGTAAATGTGATCATGATGTATTGTAACACTTCCTGTCCTTTAAAGCCCTGTATGCTGAGCAAATCAACCAACCAAAAAAACAAATTAGTAAGATTTGCCAGGATGTAAATCAACATAGCTATGTCTATAGTCAACACTAGATGAGTCCAGTTAATCCAAAACCTGAGTTTATCTAACTTTTTTAAAAATTGTTTTGGTTATTCTGCACATAGAAGCCATAACATAGTGTATTTTCTTTATCTTATCCTATTCTATTTCCTTTGCTTTGAAACAAAGGAAGTGGAGGATGGAAAGTCCTCAGTAACCATTTTTTAAAACTCAGAATAAGCTCCAATTACATAATCCTTGTGACAGTTTCTCATGTATGATGGAGGCAGGAAGAAATACTGTTAGAGCTTGCTTCAGTTCAGTAATTTTTAGCTGCCAGATGATCCCTGGAGCCTGATGGTATCTGACTTGTACGGAAACATCTCCTAGCTTATTGCAGCTTGAGCCAGGAACTAGAAGAGAATGACAGCCGTAAATACTTCCCACTTGGCCCCATCTATAGCACCTATCAGAAACTCAGCACAAGAGATAATCTTTCCTAGGTAAATTTGGTAGGTTCTCAAGTTCCAAGTTCTTTTTGCTCTGAAATGTTCCACTGAAACTTAGATTATTACCATTATGGTTACCTAAAGGGAAAAAAAAAAATGTTTGCTTTAGTTTTGTTACCATAGAAAGAGAAAAGAAAATGAAAACGTAATTATTATATCAATTAATTACAAAAGAAAATATATTCAAATCTGTTCTGCATGAAACTATGAGTACTGTATACATAAACAGAGAAGTCGCCCAAATTGGTTGCAGGAACTAATTTGATGGTGCTGTTCTCTCTCTGATGGAGCAGACCCAGGTAGTAAATCATTATTGGTTGCCTAATGGGAAGATCCTACTGTGAAAATAAAGACCTGTCCACAATAAAGAAATTGTTTACAAGAAACCATTACACGTCAGACCCTTCATTCGAGAAAGAAGCAAAGGCATGAAATACTGAGCAGCTGGATTTTTTCTGAGATGTTTAGTTCAAAGAAAAATATTTTAACTTTTTTTAAAGATTTATGTTTAGATTCTAATAGCATGATCCTTTTTTGTATTACCATTTTAGTTTGCTTGGAAGGAAAGACTGTAACTACTCTTTTTTGAGATTGCCGCATATTATGTATGGTCCTGAATTCATGAGGGTTGCATGCATGGACTGTACCTGGAGAAGTTTTTCTCAGTCCTGTCTAGTGGAGCATATAACAGCCCTGCCTCTCCGCATGAGTATCTTCCAATAAATTTTCATTTCAAGAATTTAACTTCCACTCAGTTCAATGCTTCTCAGGTGGGACTGTATCTAGGGGCAAAACTAGTCTTTGGTGAGCTATCATTGAACAGGTTCAACAAGAAGCTGTGGTGTTTCCTGTGGAAAGATCAAAATCTTGCCAATACTGCCTGACCCCTCTGTAAATATCTTCTGAATATTTGAAGTGTGAGTAAACTAAGTTGAGGCGCCTATCATCAAGGACTTGAAACAGAATGAAATGGTAGCCAGAAAACTGTGTTCATTAGCGTCAGCACCAAACCATATTTCTAACTATCTGTCCTTCAAGCGATTTACCTCTGAGATACTTCCGCACCTGCAAGACTTCCCGATTTCACTTGCAAGGCTTTCATCTGCTAATCAGCTAAAGGGCAGCTGTGCTTAAGTACAGCCACACAGGCTTCACAGCAAAAGAGCAGGGACAGAAACTCAGGGACTGCTGAATTACTAGGGAGTTCGTGTTCCTTATGGTTTAGCTGTTTGTCAGAGACAATCGTTCTGTTTGTTTCTCACACCAGTAAGTAAATAAGGGCATTAAATACACTTAACTAGACTTGTACGAAACATTTCTCACTCTAGAAGTTACTTCTTAGCTTCCTAGATGGTGCCTGTATTACCACATGTCTTGGCAGCAGTATAGTTCCTGGTATCTCCGTACACAGTGCAGGGCTCTCTCAAAGCAAGTCTCTGATTCCTCAGTCAGGGAGGTTCATTGATAATTGTTGATGAGTCTGTCCATAGACTGAAAGATGATATTTCATATTCTGGAGCAAAAGAGGATAAGACTTTCAGCTCGATTAAGATGCTCCTAACACTCATATTTAGTCTTCATCCTCACTATGAGATTTCGAAAGACTATGGCAAGGCCTTAGTGGGGTGTCTTCTTGTCAAATCCCTGTCCCTCCTTTGATGAGCTAGGCTTTCAAATCACAGGATACTTATTCACATTCTGCATGTAAACAGTTTTTGAGATAGATGCCAGGCCAGACAGGAAAGCATAAGATAAACTGAAGGCTTTCTCGAATGCCATCCAAGTTCTTCCAGGTTAGGGATATTATTATGAGGATTTACCTTAAGTTCCTTTCTAAGGCTGTATAAAAATTTGATTCATTATATCCACATATTTGTATTACTTTCTGAATGAAATTAATTCAGATCCATGTTTTCTTTGCACACTTGCAAAGACTCAGGAAAAGCCCTTCTCTGCCTTAAGACTGCACACCTAAAGGACTGGCAGTTTTGATGCAGACACTTTTCAACAAAGTTGGAATTGTCTGTGTCTGTGACAGGGAGGGTTCATTCTGTCAGACCTCAGGTACCACCTGAGGTTCTGTACAGGATGTCTCCATTTTGGATGCCTGCCAGACTGCCACCTGAACTTTCATTTACTCTTTCATTAAGTGTAACAGTATTGCTGAAACATTCCAGCCTGGTATTTCTTTAGAAGAACAGTTTGTCAGTCTGTATTTGACGAGAATCATTAAGACCTCATTCAGATATGTAGTGTTCCTACGGGGAGTATTTCTTAGAATCATGCATGCTATGACAGTATCTGGAAGTTGGAAAGGCCATAAAGTTTATGTTCTTGCAAGTATTCTTCTTTATCCTTTCTTAGCTACATTCATTTAACTGGGTATTTCCTTCCCTTTGAAATCTCTGTTATACTTCCAAGAATTCTTTCAGGTCAGTAGTACTGAGAGCAAGAAGCTTCTGTCATTGCTTTCACACAGGCATTTGTGGCTTGTTCAGATGGAGGAGATTACGTGTGTTCCTGCAGAAGTTGGTTAGACAAAAATTATCTAGCTTACAGCACTGGGGGTGCTTTTGTTTATTTGGAGTTTGGGGTTTTTTGGAGTGGATTTGCCCACTGAGTGAAAGTACATATTGGTGATCCACCTCAATTACAAATAAATAGGCTTTCTTCTGTGAACTCTGCAGGCTGTCAGTTGAGGCCCACAGACATGAGATTTGAATGTAATCATTGTCTTAATGCAGAACTGCGGGTGCTATAGCACATTTAGGAACATTGAACACATGTTTTTGTGACCCACAAAAGAAAGTAGTCTATAAATTCACAGACAGTGTAAAGACCACCATGACCATGCACAGGCAATGGCATTTTCCCCAGAATCTGAACGAAAGCATTTCTTTGATAATACAGTTCTAAAGGTATGAAGTAATGTGGAGCTTTTGGCCTCCTGCTAAGTCATTCTGGTGCTTGGTTACCATCACAGCTGGAATCTGTGCCTTATTTCATAGTCCTCTCTGTCCTCTGACCTGATTTTCACTAACTTTACATTGTTCAAACAGCACTAAGAGCATTTAGAGAAGGTAGGAATGGTACTTTAAGTCCCTTTAATGCTCCTTCACAGTGCTGTAAAATGGTAACAGCATCACAAAATATGTCTGAACAGCAGTTTCTCATGTACCTGCAGGTTTGTAGACGTTTTTAAGCCAGTTGTAGGTTATCTAGCTGAGATACTGCTAGAAAGGTAGCTACTGCAGTGCACAGCTCTATGGAGATGGAAATTTCATCAGAGGAGCTGAGTACATTTCTGTGTAATTAAGCCTCACTGGTCCATTCACAGTATCCAGGAAAGTTGTCACTGATGGCTATTAACATGCTCTAAGCTGAGTATGTGTTTATATAACTTGTTGAACTGGTCATATGTGTTAGGATTTTCCAGGATGAGGTATGAGTTGCGTTAGAAAGCTCCCTTTTAAGTCACCCTCGTTATAGTGATAGTACTTGGATTCACAATTGGTAATTTAGGGTAACAAAAGTGAAATATTTGTGTTTTTCTTTTGTGCCTTATTTTATTTAGGTCTTAATAGAGTGCTAGATCCTGCCTTAAAACAGAATGAATGTATGGGCTGATAAAATAAATGTAGATATGCAATATATTCCTTATCAAATATGTTTAAATTATAAAAGGTTTTGTGAGTTGAAATAGTGTTCTGAGTAGCATTCTGTTTTCAAAAGAAGTTTTTATTTTAAAATGTATGAAGTATTTGTAAGTTCACATAAATGCTATTTTTATTCACAGATAATACACCTCAGGTAGCAATTACTGCACCAGGATCCGGTAACCATAGAAACAGCTCTACAGGCCCAACACCTGACTGCTCTCCTCCATCACCAGACACAGCACTTAAAAACATAGTCAAAGTTATACGTCCTCAGGTAGGTGATCACCATAAGCATCCTCTTATTAGCTGTAATTTTCATTTTGAAAGCAGGCTATGATGCATGTATTTTAAGAGGATGTTATCACTATACACATATGAATAGGTCAAAGACAGATAAACAGAACACAAAATATTTTTTGTACTTAGGAAGTTATCTTGATACCAGGTGAAGATAGAATATTTTATGAATGAGTCCAACAATGTACAGAGAGATATTGGTACATTTTTAGTATAACATTAATAATGAAAGAAGTCTTTATGTAATATTTTGTAATTTTATGTACTATTAGCTTTCATCCAAGTTTATCTTATATTTTTATGCATTTTAATTCCCTATTACATATTCAGGTTTCCTTTCCTCTTTCTGAATCTCCTTTTACGTGGTCTCGTAATATTTCATACCTTCTTTAGTTTACCTTCTTGTATAGTATTGCTTCTCGACTTTCACCTTTCCTAACGATATGTATTTCTAGCAGTGTTTGCTAAACAAGATGGTTAATGCATGGAAGACTTGAGTGCCCCTTGTAATTCTTTAAGAAGTACAGTCTTTTAAAGTAAAAAATCTTAGAACTTGATTCAGCAGTATAGACCTACTCAGCATAGGGGAGTTTATTTTAGAATCACAGGATCATAGGATAACATAGATCAGAAGAAACTTCAGAGGATTATCTAGTTTGCTGCTTAAACAGGCATGACATTAGGTGTCTCAAAGCTGGCTGTGACAACCTGAATTGACTAATTGTGAAACCTTTCTGGTGTGAACCAAAAGAACTTCTGTTCCTCTCCTACCAATTATTGGGTTCAAATGCAGCCATCTGTTCTTCGCTGCTGAGCTGATCTCTGCAACTGAGCCACTTTGACGCTACTGGGTGCAGGCTTTGTATCATCAGTATGTTGCTGGCATTTGTGTTACTTGAGGAGTAAGCTCATGGACACATGATATTTTGGTGGGAATTATGTAGGTCAGATTGTTTTGGTGCCACACAAGTGAGCGTGTTACAGTGCTGGAGGTGGATCTTCCTTTCAGTACTCATTGGAGCACACAGTTCAGAAGGTCTTGCAGAATCAAAGGTAATTACTAGGTGCACCAGCCATTTTTCTCTAGGACCCATTGGTTTCCTATGGCTGACACACCAAATGCACACTAATTCTAACAACTGGCTGGTGCAGCCCATCCCTCTGTGACACTACAGTGGTTTGGGTTCCACATCCTGGTTTAAGTCTAGATTGCAGGGGGTCTAAAATAACAGCTTCTCCTTTTCTCTTTTTATAGTTGCTTCTCATTTTGCTTGTTCCTGTAGTCTCTCTGTCCCTCCCACCCTACATCAGTATAATACTGAAATGCCTCCTTCCCTCTAAGCTGTTTTTTATAGTAGGCGGCAAGCAAACAGAAAGGTATTGGAATATTGTTGGAACAAGCTGTTGTGTGATAGCTTATTGAAAATAGCATTTTAAAAGCTGTTTGCCTCATGATATTGCCAACAGATGGACCCAGAACACTGAATGGTGATGTTCTCCTGCTAGTTAACTCTGAATGGATTCAGCAGATTCTGGGGAGCTATTTTCAAATTTAAATCATACCATTTACGGACTCCCAGTATTCTCATCATCCTGCAGAACAAAAGCTAGCTGTGCAATATATATGGTCAGAACTTTACCGTGTTTGCCAAAATGTCTCTCATGTGGCCTTACGTGTGGCATACTTCCTATGCAGAAAACAACAGCGGACAGGCACATGTAGGCTAGTGCTTAATGTATGTTGTAAATCAATGTGCTAATACATGAGAAGCTGGATGAACTATAGCATTCAGATCCCATTATGCTTCTCCTTTCCTCCATGTGTTTTATGCACATTGCTTCAGTATTCTTCATTTTCTTTGTTTTTGTGGCTTACCTAATCACCTCCCCCCAAGATATCAACCCAAGAATTTAGACAAAGAAGTTGTAGATGTTTGCAATGTGGTGTTTGCAAACCGCTAGTGTTAATTCTGCCTGCATATTTAATTCCTTTATTCCATGCCTGCTGCATTCAATTACATGGCAAGCTCTTTGAAGGTTAACACAATGGGATTCTATTCTTGACTGACCTCTCACCACTCATGTAAAACTAATGAATAGTGTTACACAATGCAGGCAAAATAATTAATTTTCTGTTGTCTGTCAGGGCCTCTGCATTTTTCTAGCAAAATAAACAGATTCTAAGCAGATCTAAACCAGAGATCATGTAAATTTCCAAACCAGCTGTCACTCCTTTCCCCTCTTCATTAGGCTTGTGCATGCAGCGTTGAAGGTGCCAGTGAAAGGCAGAAAGGGAAGTTCTTCAGCAGCTAGTTTTGTGTTTTCCACTAGGCAGGCTTTGGTAGCTTGGATGAAACTGCCAGGGAAGTCTGGCCTTTCAACTCACGTTGTTATTTTCATTTATAGCCTTACTTATCTTTCCTGGAGGGTTGTGCATATAACAGTTTACCCGCAGTGAGGAGAAACACTATGTTAACTACTCTCTGTGATGTGTGTAAGCAGCAGCAGAGCGGACTAAAGCTTCCTTCCTCCCACTAGTATGGTGAGGGCAGTCAGTGGCAGAGAGTGAAAAAAGAGAAACCTGGTGAGCTGGGTTTGGAGGCAGCAGGGGGGTCATTCTGCCTCCTGTTTTCTTTGGCCAGGTACCTAAGACCGTGTGCCAGCTCACATGATGGCAGTGCATGTACATGCTTCAACTCATGACAGATTCTGAAGGTGTTTGTGTAAACATGAGGTTTAGCACAGTACAGTGGCCTCTTCCCTCTCCTGTTCTGGACGCTCACATACCAAACCCAGCTTGGTGGGGGAATCTGTCAGCTACACCTGCTACATGGGGTCCCTGAAGAGGGAGCAGGTGTGATGCTGCACTGCCAGCCTATGGGGTGAAAGTACCACAGCTGGGAAGTGTGAGACAGGAACAATCTCATACATAAAGTGTGAATCCTGAGAGGTCTTGGTCATGGTCAGTTAAGGGATTCCTCAGAATGCACTCAAAATTTGTCCTTTACCTTCTAGTTGCCTCTTAACCCGGTCCTATTTCTCCCCTCTTACATTAAAAACATGCTCTCACAAAACCTGGCTGAGATTTTCTCTTTTCCTCCTACCTTGCACTCACATTTCTGGAAATTTATCCTTTTTTCAGTCAATTATGATGAATTTTGATGTGAGAAACCTGCGGTTTGTTGTGACCCTACCACTTGTCCCTTATCTAAAATCTATCTAAAAACTCTCTTTGGATATGTCTCAACTATTCAGTTCAGTGTACTAATACTAAAGCCTATTTTAACTGAAATGGTGTACCTACCTGGCACAGTGCAGCAATCTGGAGAGATTCTAACTCGGATCTCAGAAGCACTATTAAGTTCAGTGCCGCCCACCTCTACTGCTTCCAGTCCTGAAGACAGCTCACTTAATAGTATTTCAGGGATCTGTATGCTACGTTATCTCTGCACCTTAGCTATGGCCTGTACCTGTGATCTAGCATTTTGCAAAAACATGTCTTGTTTTCAGATTTTCATGGGGTCAGTCTCTGACAAAGAGGATCTGTTGAAAAGTTACATATATGCAGATGAGAAACAAACAGAATGTAATTCAGAGTTTGAATCACTTGATCTTTTTTTTTCCAGATTGTCCAGACAAATCTTAGTAAGTTTTTAACTCAGGAATTGCTGATTAATGAGGACTTTGAGAAAGTAATGCAGTTTCAAGTTAAGGCATATGCCTCTGTGAAGTATACAAACACACATGGGAGAATAAATGAGATGTGGTAGAAGACTAAGTAGGTTAATGTGTTAACTAAAGTCCTCTGAAATTTTGGGCTCACTTCCAAGTTTTGACTTAGTTATATTACTACATATGGTAAAGTATAACTTACCTTATCAGAACTGGAATTTTAGAAAGTGATAGTAAATTTGAGCTTGTTCTACAACAATTCCTGTAGCTTTTGGTCTGGATGAAACCTGAACAAAATTGGGCTGCGTGTGATGCTTCCTGTATTTTTTATATTAGCTACTCAATTTAATAAGACTTTCCTTACTTTAACATATTTATTTTTAAGCTCCATTTGAACAAATAAACTATATACATTGTGGGAGAAAGAGCATGTTTTCTCCTAAGCGACTGTTTCTTTTGTCAGTGCTATTCACTTGTGGGTCATTGGTCAATTCTTATAAAATTGAATTCTGACTTCTCACCTTTTAAATTCTTTACTAAGTATAATCCAATATTTGCATATTCTCGTCTTGTCTTTCTAACATGTGTTTCAAATAGCTAACTGTAGATACAGCCTCTGATGTCTAAATGTGGATTATTTAAAAGTAACTTGTATTTTATCTGTCATAAATTAGTATTTTCCCCATTTTATATGAGTAAGTAAACTCCCTAAGAGTGTTATTTCAGTGATATTAAGAGGGCTTCTGGTAGAAAGACGAAGGAACAGAGAATTTCAGTGTTTCGGACATAATGGAATTCCATCATCTTGTTCTTGCTGGTTTTATTGCTAAGATTTGCAATAATCTATTCATTATAATATGGGTTTTTTTCTTGAGGGTTTGGATGTGCTCTCTTTACATTAGTTGTAATTTTTTCTATTTATCTCTTTTAACCTCTTTAAACAAAGTTACAATCCCATCTATTCCTCTGGCTAAGACATCTAGCAATATAATTGAAGAAAATAGTTGAAATGTTAGAGGACAAAAGAAATTGTCTCATTTTTCTGCAAGCAGTAATAGAATCCTGCAGAACATCTGTAGCCTCTGATAGACAAGTGCAACCATTTTAAGGTAGTTGACAGTAGTCAGTGACCTTGTTTTTAGATATGGAGATGTATTTCAGAAAATACTCTCTCTCTATTTGTTTGTAAACCTTTAAAGTGTCTGTGCAAATCTGCTGCATGCCGTTTGATATCTTCTCATTCTAATGATGTTGAAATGAATAAACAAAGAAAGAAACAGATAACTAAAGCTCCTAAATAGACCTTAAAAAAGGGAAAACAAAGAATTAAAAGATATACTGTCAATGCCACTAAGATGCGGTTAGCAATTCATCTATGCATGACTGAAAATAAGACAGACATGAAATTCTGTGACTCTGAAACATTGAGTACCAATTACAAAAAAAGGTTATGGTTGGAATTGTCACACAGGACTGATTTTTTCCCCGCTGTATTGCTGCAGAATTAATGGGTAGAAGATATAAAACAGCTCTAGAGGAGGATTTTCTAAAAAAAATTCCTTAGAGCATAATGGATACTCTGTGACTACTTAATAACAACATTAACCAAAATATTATTAAAGAGATGCATTGTAAAATATTTCCTTTGACAAGTAACTATAAAACATAATTCTATTTAGATTATTTTAATTAGAGCTGAGATAATATGAAAACATAAACACATCTACCCAATACAAAGTACTCATGAAAACAGCAAACAGTATGTGTGAGTGCATTTAATTGCAGTTCAACAGGATACTAAAGCACAAGTATAAATTAAAGCAGAAGAACACTCTTTATTGTCAGGAGTGTTATGTTTTTAGAATATCAGTTCTAAATGCATATGTTTCTTGGTTGAAGTTGGTTGCTTACCTGGAGAGATTCTCCAGGTTGTGTTTCCTAATTCAATATCAGTGACATAGATCATACAGAAGAACTCAGCATTTTTCATATCTGAACTTGCAACAGACCAAACTGGTGAAATACTGAGCATAAAGATAGTTCAGATACTGAAAGCTAGGTATGTACAACTACACTAGTAGAATAAGCTTCTGAGCTCTGGAAGGTTGTCATCTATACTGTTGAATTGTTAACACAGTCCTGGGTATAGTTTTGGTCCTGTACAATTCTCTCTCTCCAAAAGTATCTGCTGTCAGGCCTGACTGGGAATTTGAATAGGCCAAGGACCATTCCTGGTAGGTAATTCTGCTTTGAGACCCTGCTCTGAAGGCTAATGAAGTTTTAATAGTAGGGGTGTGAACCAACGCACGCCAATTGCCCTGCCGTAGTACGTGTAATGCTTGGGAACAGTAACACACTCAGAATCTGGAATATTAAAGCCTTAGCTGTTGTGATTTGAAGGGTATCTCACCAGATTCATAGTATTTTCCTTTGTTTCTGTGTAGTGCTGGGTAGTTTCGAGCACCGTAGTTATTGAGTAATCCTTTATCATCATCTGAAAGTACACCACATTTTCACACATGCATGCTATCTGTAGCATGCAACTTAAAAACAGCCATCACCTTGACCCTTCAAAATTTGTAATATACAAATGTAATGATATAAGCAATTTTCATAATCTGTACGTCAAAATGGGATCTTGCTAACAGCTGGAAGCTGAAGGGCTTTTTAAAGAAAATGGCCTTACACCTGTTTTCCTGCTGTTTCAGTGAAAATAACATTTCTTAATCTTTGAAAGTTAGAAACTTTGTATAGCTGAGGAATAAGACTTCCTCTTATTTATCAAATTTCTCTCTCGCACTTTGAAGCTCATTTCAAGCAGTGTTTTCCCGGGATAGGAATAGTGGTGCGTCTTCAAAATCTGGTCACGTCTGTCAAAAAAGGAAACCACTACAAAGGTGTTACAGTTTTTAGCATTCAGGACTGCACAGCTGCAATATGGTTGCAACTGAAATGAAAGTGGAAGCCAAGGAAAATGGAAACTGGGACAAGATCTGTTCTTTTCCTTATTTGTTCCCAGTCTGGTTTGTCATCTGATATAAGACCAGAGCGGAAGATGAAAGGGGCCAGCAATGCCCTGACCTTTAGTTACATACTCCAGTGGAGGACTCCTAAAGGAGCAGCTAGTATAACGTGCACAGAGAACAGAACCACAGGAACAGAAAGCACTAAAGATATTTGGCTTCCTAACCACAGGCTACAGGAAAGATCTATGTGTCTGTGCCATCCTTGAGTGTGACACTAATGGAGAAATGATCAAAATATGCTGATGGGCCATGAGATTACTGTAAAGAAGTATGCAGTTGCTGCTCATGCAGGATGCAAGAGGTGTCTTTCTCGAAATTAAAAATCAGTCATACAGAAATTTCTAGGACTTTGGCACTGTGAAGCCATTAAAAATGTATTTAGTTTTAAAATGCATTATGCTTTTAGTAATGAAAAGGATCTACAGTTAAAAAACAGTAAAACCATTATCTCTTTTTTCTTTTTCTTTTTTTTTTTTTTTTAATTCCCATCATCTTGTAAGGTCCCTGTTGTGGCTGCTTGGGCTATATTTGTTGCCAGCCATTGTGTAATTTCTGCCTTCTGCTCTTAAACTAAATTAAGATGTTGAGAAGTAAAAGCAAGAATGTCAAGATGGGTGCTGAAACTGCCTTTATTTTATCTTAATTGTAGTCATAATTTAAGATAAGGTTCTATGAAATGAAAAAAGATAAAATTGTATTACCTTATTAAGAAGACAATGTGTCTTCAGCTTGTTTAACACAGTATTTTGGGGCTTCACAGAATAATTGATTCAGGAGTCTAGTAGTAGTTCAGTGCAGTCTTTTGCTTCTAGGTGACGGAGAAGAATCAAACCCAGATCCATTGTAATCTCCAGGTTTTGCAATTTCAAGGCTACTTGATCATCTTAGTTCGGATCCTATAAATCAAAAAACTCTTGGCAGCAGCATTGACTGTTGAGGATGTATCAGGCCTGCTGATTTCTGCAAATCAAAACTGAGGTACTGGGGACAGGAGTAAGTGAAAAAGCCTGTTGTCTCATAGGCTGCATTTTGCCAAGAAAATTACGAATGTTATGGGATTTTATGTAAGTGTACATGAGCAAAAGAGACAAAGACAGAAACAGAAATGGTATGTTGGAAAGTTGAGGCAGAGGACAGAGACTAAGAGACCGTAAAAGTGATGTGAAAGTTGTATTTGTAAGGGAGGACAGAGGTTAAAATAGGATGCATTGAAGGGCAACGAGAGGGCTGTAGTGACTGATAAAGTCAGTGGGAGATACGACTGTTAGGGAGTTCATTTGAGAGACATTGTTGACAAAGGCACAGAGAAAGCAGAGAAGTAAGGTTTGGAAGACCAAGTAGAACTGGAATCAGCTAGGATATGGTGAAGGGAGTTTTAGAGTAAAATAAGTAGTTTTGGAGGGAATATAGCAATAGATAGGAGAAAACTGAGAAAGAAGAAGAGAGTGAAAGGAGAAATGAGTGTGCAGAAAGAGAATGGGATCTTAAGAAAGAAGGAAGCTGGAGAAAGGAAAATTTCTGAAGTAGGAGTGAGTTGATCAGAGAATGAGAATGGAATCATCTGGGCAGGTACCAAAAAGAGGGATTTATGCAGCCACAAGACAACACTTACACTGTGTTATGTATGTGGGATGAGCCTGGGGGGAAGGGACTGCAGCCTCTTACTTTCTTTGGTAAGTGTGTATTTTATGTGCTAGCTAGAACTTGAGAATGTGGGTCCAGTTCTCTATTCTATCATACCTTTTCTACATGATATAATGCAACTGAAACCAGTCTTTACATCATGTAGGGCAGCTGGATTTTGGCAGGATTTGCCAAATGCAGAATATACTCAGGCTTATTGGTTCTCAGTGATTTAATGAGCCACACATCTGTCCCTTGGGAAAGCCCTATACCCTAGTTCAGCGTCTGTAAAATGGGGCTAATAGCTCTACCATAGTGCAGAGCAGTGTTGTGAGAATTAAATCTTTAAAGACTGTGATGGTGATGTGTATACAAATCCCAAAGATAAAAGAAGGCAGAGTCACAAGCTTGTATTGCAGAGTATTTCAAGGCTGGAAAAATATTTTTATTTTAAGTTGAGCAAGGAATTTTGCCCTTTGCCCTCTGCTAAATGTTGTGAGAAATATTTGAACAATCCCTTGCATGCTGATAGCGTTACATGCAAGTCATAGTAGCATTACAGAATTTGCATGCCTCTTCCACTCATGGGAGCATTAAGTAAGTCCTTACTTGTCTTTTTAAAATAAAGGCAATTCCATATGTGTATTTTGATAATACCTTTCCTGTTTTGCACTGTTCAAAGTGGTATCTTTCATTGATATTTGTTCACTACTGACTTAACATAAAAATGCTCTTACTAGATCTGATTTGAAAGTTGTTTAAATGTTGTTATTGCAATACCTTTAAAGATTTTTGTTTATATCATCAATGCAAAAGCAAAAATATAAGGTTTCTTCATTAGCCTGTTTTGGTATGCTGTTTTAGGATAGTCTAGGGTTTTCTAGGTCATTATTATTACAACTGAAATAATAGTAATGAAGAAACATTTTAAAGTAAACAAAATCAATCATTAAAGAGATTTATACAGAACAAGTAAATTAAATACATGAAAGTAACGAATAAAGAAAATCTACTTAAGGACAAATCTGCATGTGGTTATGTAGCATGCGCACTGGAGTGGAGTTAAGCCATAAGTATGCTGCAGTTTCACAAGGGTTATCTAAGTGTGTGCAGACCTTCTGAGTAGTATGAGGCAGACATGTAATGTAATGACTGACAAAGCTGGCTTTGATACAAAGAATAAAGGAAGCATCACCTCTTTGGGATGGAGTTTTGTGTTTGTACAATCTCCACAGCTATAAAACCTTGACCCCTGACTACGTTTCCTGGATATTATGGTATTTCGTGTAGTAAATAGTCTTCTTAGCATTATTCAGGACCTATCTTGAGAGACCTCGAGTAACTTTCAAAGATGCAGTCTGGGAAACCAAGGTACAAGATTCCAGTAAGTGACTCATTGACTCGCTACACATTCTACCCAGAATTTGGCTCCAGATTCTAACAAATGTAAGGTATCCAGAGTGCCTACATGTGAGCTAGATGTGGGATTCAGTCTGGGACTAAAACACCTATGCTTTCATCTCTGTATATAAGAATCTCTGTCTGATTTGGATATCTAAACTCCCATCGTGGTCAGGAGAGATGTAGATTTCAATTCGGTAGCCTAAAACTAGGCATCTACTGTCATTTGAGGTGCCATAAATGTGTCTTTGACATGCACGTGGAGGCTGTTAGGTAAGATATGGGGCACACAGAGGGGAGACCTGCACTCTTCTGGATGGCAGCCTGAGGCCAGGTGGGATGCCCCAGGGAATCCCCAGTGGTGGTGGATACCTATATTAAGAGAGGTGAACCAAGGTGTCTGGGTGAGCTGAATTGTTCTCTGGACTCTATTGATTGTATTGACTAGATCTCAGTTGACTGTAATGGGAGCTTAGATAGCTAGTGTATATGTGAATAGCTATGCTATAAATATAGTTATCTAAATCTGGAACTGAATTTAAGGATAACTGTAGGAAAACCCCAATGTTTTCTACAGTTTTTGTGCAAACTGTACTTTAGAGAGACGCAGAGGGATGCAGTAAATAGAAACTGGTTTACTGCATCTCTCTTAGAATATATTAATGAAAAAATAGCATACTTCAACAACATAACTTCGTACAGGACCCAGAAAAGGTGCAAGAGTCTCCTCTAGTTAGCTACAAATGGTCAGATCCTAGATTCCTGTGTAATTATATAGAAAAATTATTAGCATGTTTTGACAGATGGACCTTGTTAACTCCAAACAATATAGCAGAAGTGTTATGCTGTAGAGCACTAGAGGCTGTGTAAGGTTCTGTACAGAATCCTTAGATTGGAAAGACATATTAAACTGAGATATGTTTGTCTGAATTAATAACATAATATCGAAGCCCAAAATAATATAGGTGGTATTTTGTATCACCCAGGTCAGTAGATACATGTTAGCAAGAACAAACGGAGAACATGTTTATAGCTTCCATAATCATCTCTGAAAATCGCTCTAGGCTTACTTGATATCATTAACCCATGTCTCCAGAGCAAATCATAGCTATTGATTGATGGACATCTTTTCAGAATTTGTGAGCATTTGCAAATTATACTGATATTTAAAAATGCTTCAGAAAAGTTTGGGGCTTTTTTTTGTTTGTTCCCTCCCTCCCCACACCTCATCAAGACCTTGCAGGTATTTTTGTGAAACTTTTTAAAGATGTTAGCTTGAAATACTACACTAAGGCGTAGTGAAGCAGCTGATCATCCATAAGTTAGTACAAAGCCATATGATGTATCAGATACTGCTATTCGTACTCCAAGAAAGGGGCACACAGCTGAAACTATGGCTGGAGACCTGGCTGGATGAAGGCCAGAGCAGTTTTTGAAGCTGCTTAGGAAGACTGAGCTGGATCATCCCAGCTGCCTTTTTAGGTAGGAACTGTCTCAGTTTTGGAATAATCAAAGATCCTGTACATCATGTTACTTGAAGTGTCACCTTTCTAACTCAGAAGCTGAATTCCTGCGAAATCACAAAGACAACATTGTTTGGGAAAGGGACAGGAACATGTTTCTAAATGACCAGAGATCTTTTTCAGTTTTAGAAATAATCAGGTCATTGATGAATTTGTTGTCTAGCAAAACTGTGCAGTTTAGGTTTAACTAGTACATGTGAATATTTTTGGTCTGATCAGAGAGTTATTTTGGCTCAGGTCCCAAACAATGACTTTTAACCAGGCTGTTTGATGTTGGAGTCTGTCCCTGTTCATTGAACTCTCCCATGAAATTACTAGCCCTAGGAGTCAGCCTTTCAAATCAGAAGCTGTTTTTAATTATTAAAGAAAGTAAATCCCCTCATTAGACTGTAGATGAGTTCCAGATGAATGCCCAAATTTACCCTGTGCAATTTTTCTCAGTTTTAAGAAGACACAGTTAATTCACATGGTGCCCAACACAACTTTAGCAAACAATCAACATTATGCAAACCTAAGCCTATTCGAGTTCTTGTCCGACATGTTTGATAGAGTGAATTTTTAGCAAAAACTGTCTAGTTCTGTATTTGTAACAAAAACATTGCAGGGCTCATAACCTAAAAATGAAATAGACCACAAACAAAATTGAAAATTACTCCACTGGGATAGATTGTATTTTAACAGGTAGTTCTAAGTAAGGTATGGTGAATAGCTTCATGGTCCAGGGAAGATCTTATTGCTCCCAGGGCAACAATTTGGTCTTGACACTAATAAAGTAGCAAATTCTTGACCTTTACAAATATTCTGACCTGTTAAGCCTGACATGCTAAAACAAGAAGAGTTAAAGCACCCTTTACTCTCTTTTTCGAAAGCCTTTAGTTATCTAAGGCAGCAGGTCCTGAAACACTTTTCACTGTACTGAAATAAATATACAGACAGCTGTACACCTGGATGCAGGGCCTCCTCTAATTTGGAAGAGACATCTAAGGTTTCAGGTCATTGGTCTTGAAGCAGCAAGGAGCATCGTGGGGATAGGATATTCTGAGTATGGAGCCATATGAGTGCTGCAACAGACTATTTAGCATGACATTGCAAACCATCAGTGGTCTGTGGCTTATAGTCCGTGACATGGAGCACTAAGGTTATGTCTATATTAATAAGTAGTGCAGTGCAATGGAAACAGATCTGTGTAGCGAAAAAGTTGTTGCTGACCTGATGATCACAGTATATAGGTTTCATTGGTTTTAATTTGGGCTAGCTTTAGTGTGATCCTATGGTCAAAAGGTCATAAAGAGTTGGAGCACATTTGGTGTACAATTCTGTAATATACTTTATGGTGCAGATCCATCCAAAAGGAATGAGTTTCTCATGCTCTGAAGCTGCTCTGCAATCTAAAGCACAGCCATTAAGTTGGGTCAATGAAGAGGTTCACTTCAAAAGTAAATGTTTCATACAACTAGTATCAAGTTTTTCACTATTCCATGAAAACTCCTGAAGAAAGCTTGATTTTCATGTGTGTTTTTTAAGCTGACACTTTTCCCCTAAGCTTTTATACATTGCAGTCTTTGAATGTTTAAGACAGCCCTTCATAAATTGTATAAACAGCCGAGGGTTGCTTTTGAGGGATGAGTGCTTGGTATTATATTGTAAATTTCATTACACAGGCATCAGTGGTCTAATTCTTTTGCAAGATGTACCCAGCAATGCAGCTGGTGAAGAGCTCCCTTTCTTACCGAAACATGATTGCAATTATTACATGCAAGGCTGTAAAGCCCTATTTTATTTTTAATTAAATTGATTAGAATGAAGACATGCATTTTTTTTCTAATAAAAATTAATTCAAATTATGGAAATTATTTCTACACAACACAGCTTGTATATGATATGTTTTTTACTAGTATAACCTTTGAGCCAAATAAAAACAGTAAAAACAGAGAAACCCTAGGTAAATTTATTAAATGTCAAGTAATGAAAACTACAAAAAAGGTCTGTATTTTTCACCCAAAACCTCTGTTTTTCTTGTAGCCCAAGCAGCGCACATCAATAGTATCTTCTCTGGAATTTCACCGAATGAATCACAGCCACAATTATTTTGAAATAAACTCATCCATTGGATGTACAAGTTTTATTTCTACTCCTGCAATCAGTCCAGCTAATTATTCCTTTGGATCTCTGGAATACAGTGTTGAAGAGAGAGGACTTCCAGGTATAGAAAAAAAAGCTTACTTTGCCTATTAACAAAGCTGTATAAAACTATAGGTCTGTGGGTTTAAGCTGGAATTGCTGTTGTCTTTGGTAGTGAAATACATTAATCATAAATACACAAAATTATTCCTGTTTTTTTTCTTCTGCTCCTCAGCAAAGGGTTCCCATATTTCATTACCAATATTATTAAAATATACTTTTTCCTGATTATTATATTTTGAATAAATGAAACTTTGCTTTGCAGTAATGCCTAAAATTCAGGTATTGTACATTTTGAAATTATGATGACTCAGGTACACATCTGCTTTTATCATTGTGTGTTCAGCATACTCTAATATGAATTTTAAGTTGGAAAACTGTAATTAGAAATCATTATCTAACCATCAGTAAAGATGAGGAAGGGAAGATTTCTAAGGAATCTGACATTGTTTCTGCAGTAATAACGGGATTCGTTAAAGCAAAACTTTAATATATTTGCTCTGATGATAAGAATTGAATAGAGTGATAGTGTGATTCTAACTGTGAAGGCTTTATCTGTATGTAGAGGTTTACATAATGAAAATGCTTTAAAAATTATTAAAATGGTTTCTTCTTCACAGATCAAAACTTCAGGAGCAAGAAAGTGTCAGTAAACCGTGCATTTAGCTACTTCTGTCCCTTCAAATTTCATATGCAAGTTGCTTTATTGAGGCTAAATTTGTAACAGAAGAGTATAGTAGTTGGGAAGGATGATGTATTGAAACAAATGTCTCTGATAGCTAGTTTATGTGATCTGCAGATGGAGTTTCTTTTAAAGGGATACTGTACTTAAGATATAAATAAAAGTAGATTACTATAAAATAAAAAAATAATACAAATGTTGAAATTCAGTACAAACTTATCAGTTGGCTTGTGTAACACTGGTTTTCAAATGGGATGAATCCTCTGCATTTCTGGTTGGTAAGGTTCGAAAATTCTGAAAACTGTTGTTTTTAAATGGTAAAAAAATTATTCATTTCATCGTTAGATCAAAGGAAAAATATACTGTTAAAGAACTGTCATCAAATAAGTTAAGAGTGCAAAACCCCATAATCTGTTATGGTGAAGAAAGAGTTAAAATTATCAGAAACTATTAATATTGTTTTTCTTGGGCTGGCTGTGTCATTATCTTGAAACTAAGAGAATGTGCTTATATTTATGGATGTAACCAATATTTTCAAGTCTAACTGGAAATAATTAATTTGAATTATATCTTTTATTCAGGGGTGTGGGGTAATTTGATTGTTTAAGGGCATGGGTGTTTTTTGTTGTTATTGTTTTTTCTACTGTGAATTCTCTGCAGTGATCACAATTTTATTCTGGGTAGTTGAATGATACTACATATGTCTTGAAGTTTAAAAGCAAAAATGAGAAAACAGAAAGAACATTCATTGGAATTAGATAATGAAATTCTCCAGATTCCTGCTGTTGCACAGTTCTGGTTGAGTTCTTCATAATACCTGGATTTGCTTTACTTTTGTCTTCTTTGGTTAAGTTTACAATGGACTGCACTCAGTAACTTTTAATCACTGCATTTCATTTGGTCTGAAATCAGAATGATAGTATGCTTATTAGAACTGCACATTTCTAATTTGTGGATGATTGGATTTATGGACTGAGTGGAAGCTGAATTTCCTCTTGCATCTGCTAGAAAGCTAAGGAAAAATAACAAAGACAAAATGACTAGTTCCGTAGTTCTGGGCATCCTCTACAAGTTTTTCAATAAGTACAGTTTATCATAAGTAAATCATTAATTTATCATCAGTAAATGAAATAATTATAGTAAAAGTGCAATTCCCCACTCCCCTTCTCAGATGGTTTCTATCCTAGAATTATTTAAGTAATATACAGGATCACAGATTAGACACAATCTTAGTCTGAATGAAAAAAAACAGCATTTTATTTTCTTCATTAATGTCCTTTCGAGTCCTTAATGATAGATGATGCACTGTAATTCTGCAAGAGACAAGGAGTACTAATGTGTAAAGAGAATTGCAAAATCCAGAAAGAACAGATAAAAACTGTCTCTCTTGGAAGAGTCTCTGAGGTTTGTCTCTTACGTAGATTGTTAAAAGCTGAAGCTTGAATAATAATGGTCAGCAAGGAGTAGCAGAAGCTGATGTTTCACTCAAAGATTCCTTGTTCCTTTTCCAGATCTACAGTGACAGAAATTACAATTCATCATATGTCTTGATTATAATCCTCTGAATTGCCAACTGGTTCTGAAAATTCATGGAAGATCTGCACCTTAAAAGAATGTTTAGTTCAATAATAATTAAGGATTTGTGGGCATTTGAGTGTTTCTTTCTGTATTATATTCTTGGGCATTTATGTGTCTCTTTTTTTCTTTTTAAAACATCGTCAACAGAAAGCAACAAATTATTTTATCATGCTTATTGAGGTCAAGGGTCTTCTGGCTGACCAGAGAGAAACAACGTACAGAAGGAATCAATTTTCATAGTAACTGCAGCTAGTAGTTTATTGTTGCCTTCTTTGACACAATCAAAATACTTTTTACAGGATTTCTAAATCAGGAACTGCCATCTAAATAAGGCATTAGTATTTAACTACTCAGTTTCAGTGCTTTTTACGTGTTGTTTTTTGTTTTCAGGAAACTTGCAATGATTCATTATCATTCAGATGAGAGTGGTAGATGAATACAACAAAATAATTATTCCAATTCTAAAATCCTTCATCATTTTACTTCTACCTCAATAGTCTACTACCAAAGAAGACTCAATCTCTTGTAACTTTTAGTGGATTAGAGGAAATTCCTTTTTATATTTGGGGATCACGGTTTTACTCTTGGTGTTTGCTAATACCCTACATCCCCTGATTTGAAACGGGGATCCCGATTTTCAAGAAGTGTATTTCTATCAAGTAGGAAACAACTGAACTCTACCACAGAACTATATTGTCTGACTGACAGCATATGACAACATTTTCTGATTAATTAGCTGGAGAACAGTTCACATATAATGGTAAGTATGTGCTTTAGCTTTGCAATCAGGTGGTCTTGTAGTGTAAACAAAACCGTGTATGTTGCCTACACAGATGGCAGAAGATACCTTAATTTCAGGTTGTCTGCAACTAAAATGTAAGGATAAAGATTCTGTTATTTGTTCTGAACTTTTACTGGTGGAAGAACCTGCAACAAGTTGATAGAAACTCTTTTCTCACTCTAGTATACATAGGGCAGACTGTGAATGCAGCTTTGGTGTGGCCTATATTCACAGCTTTATTTGCAGCAAGAACATTGACTTCATAGAAGTGTTCTCAAATTCAGAGTGAATGATCATGCTTTTATAGCGCTGCGTTTCACCTCAAGTTGGAGGTCACTTTCTATACTAAAAGTGAGTCCACTCCATTGCACAAGGAAGTAATTACTGTACGTAACTCTGTTATGGCAAGATGCTAGTCATTTCCTTGATCATCTGAATACATGTTTAGTAGGTGTTTTGTATGATAACAAAAAAGAAAAATTAAAGACCTGGTAGTCAGTTGATGGTTTTATTTGTGAGATATTCCTTATATAACTTTGACCATGAGCAGACCACTAGATGTGTCAGATCATTCATTCCAGAAGAGGGCAGTCTGTGCTTTCAGGGAGATACCTCTCTGATATCATCTATGCCTTGTTATATACATCCATAAAGTTCTTTGGAAACTGTAAATCTTGAAGATTGAAGGCAATAAAATCGTGGGCATCTTGGTAATGTCAGCGTGGCACAATCAACACTTGCAGCTGAAATTTTCACTCTGGATTATTTTACTTTTCATTCTTATATCTTTCATTTTTATATTTTCATTTATATTTCATTTCTGACTGCTTGATCAGTCAGAATAATGGATCTTTCTCTAACCCATATTAACTTCATTATGTCTTCTTGTACTGAGTATAATTGGGTTGTGAAATTAAAAAGACAGTTCTGCAGATATTCTTGTTCTGTTTCAGATCAGAAAACAGATCTGTACTCAGATGCATGTATGCAGCAAAAATGTCAGCAGTTGTCTGTAGGTAATCTAATTGCAATCTTTATTTTAAGTCCATGAAAATCTTTAAATTTTAAGGAAATTCTGTATACCATTCATTGTAGAAGAGCATACAGTTTTTCTCTCACCTTCTTGTGGTGCCTAAAGGTACATGCTGAGTGTATTTCTTAGTTACAAAGTCTGTCTCCACTGTAGGACCTTAATACTCTTTTTACGTGTCTTGTTTTCTGACTTTGAGCAACATTATTTCACTCATCTAAGAAGGCTACTTTGTTCCTTAGAACAATCCAGAATGTGCAATTCAAGAATTCAGTCTTTAATACGCAGACTATAATTTTTTATCTTCTAGCACAAAGAAGTAATATTTGAGTCACACCTTAGGTTTCTTCTAGAAGCGTCTTCAGATCTTTCTTTAAAGTAAATATCTGATCAAATTGTTATGTCACATAAGCCTGATTTTTCTGAAGCAAAAGCAGACCTACACTTAAAGATAAGCTTGCAGTTTTCTTTCTCTTTTGAGAGAATCAAGATATTCAGCGTATTACTGTGAATGTTAGAAAGTATCAGAAACTTTGTTCAGAGGTCTGGTCTAAAATTTCTGGCTATGTTGCACTCATAGACACAGTCAAAATTTATTCTGCTGCAGGAATGTGTCATTAGCAAAGCAGCTTTTGAAGTAGGGCACATATTTGTCTATATTACTTTATTATTCAAATATCTAGTTTATTAAGATCTCATATGAAAAGATCAAACTGTGATGTCTACGTAGACTCTTCAAGCCTTGTTCATCAATTATAAAAAGTTTTGGAATTACTAGAAGTTAAATACAAAATGAAAGGAATGCAAAGAAAAAAGAAAATGCCTTTTATTGCTAGAGGGTATTTTTAGATGTGCTATATGTACGTTCGTGGTACACTGTCTTTATTAACAATGCCTTACTAATTACTAGAAGAACATGTGGTTTTCCAGTGACAGAGAAAGGGGAAAATATTGGTGTTTAATGAAATAAACATAATCAACAAATGCTGGTAAAGAAACCATTCCCATCTCCTGTATATGGACATCTGTGCTTCCAGTGGGGCAACATCTGAAAAAAAATGGTATTACTGAGTACTGAGCCTGTCCTGACCTATCATTCATTGAGAGCTGTTTTCTAGATGAAATGCCTGAGAAGGTCAAATTCAAACCCTCTTGTCTCTAGTTTTTAATTTTCCTCATCATCTTGATTACAATACAACAAGGTTAATGGTTACAATATAAGTAGTTTAACGTTGGACTTGATGATCTTAAAGGTGTTTTCCAACCTAAACAATTCTATGATTCTATGATTCTAAAATCTGCCAAGGCGTTCTTCAAATCAGGTTAATTTAAGCCTTTTTATCTGGTTTTTTTTCCCTTCAATTTATAGCCAAGTTCAACTGAGTGCGATTAGTAAGACATAGTAGAGCTATTCCAGGAACTGCTAGTGGGGATCATACTTGGTACCGTCTCAAACAATTTCTGTTTTGTTCTAATTAAGTTGTCCAGCAGATGCAGCATGTTAATGTCTCCTTATGTTTCCCTTCTTTTTGCTGCTTCTAATTCCAGCCTTTGCACAGTTATCCAAGGCAAAGATACAGCCTGTCCCACAGGAACAGAGAAATGTAGGGTTAATTAATATTATGAACTTTTATTTGTTAACTATTATTGTCTTTGCACCTTCCAATTTCAAAACATCATACTCCATGAAGCTCATTGTAATTATATCTCACTGTTAGAAATACGTCAACATGCAGTGTATAATGTCCAAAAATCTGATGGCAGAAAGATTAAGTTAGGCGATGCCTGGAAAGCTGTACATGAAACTGGCTCCTGTTGTTCCAATCAAACATAATATGTTTTTTTGGAAGAAACTGATCTTCTGTGCTAGCATTTGCATGAAACGTTAGATAAAATAAGCCCCTAAATCCTATGCCACCTGAACTTAAAAATAATCTTGTTGGAAATAGTTACATTTTCCCAACTTAAACTTCTTGACAGTGTCACCTAGATGCCTATATGATGTTGTCTTTTAGTCTTTTCTCGGGCATAAATGAATTATCTGGGCTAAACCCACTTAGTAACTGTTAGTGTGAAACTGCTCTCCAAACATACTGTTTCACATGTCACTAACTGTGTGGATATTCTGATTGCTAAGTCAATAGTAAACTAATATGAAAATAAAACAATTTGAAGCAGGCATATTGGAGGAATAAAACTGCAGATGAGTCTCTAAGCCCTGTTGTCAGAGAAAACATTGGGTGTGTTAATAAAACAATAAATGACATGAACAGCTAACCTCTTTTCAAATTAAATTCTGAACCATCTGACCACATGTGGATAGGCATGTGTTGAGCATATGTGTGTGCATATCTTTTATTCAAATGGCTATTCTTCAGAGGATTTGCTCTTTTCCCCCTTGTTATTTGCTTACTATGAATAAAACCAATTAGCAATTGTTGACAATACAGGGGAAAAACAATCCCATGTAATATGTAAAATACATTTACTAATTTTGAAAGCCTAAATTCTTAAGCCTCAATCCGGCAAGCAGGAAGGTAGGAAATAGAGCAATGCTGTGATGGGTGGAGATGAGAATATCTTAGATACTATCCTAAAATTGGCGAAGATTTCCCTCAGGATCCTTAGGGACCACTATGTGTTACTCTACAGTCAGCTTCAGGTAGTAGCGATTTTTTTTTGCCCCTAAAGTGAACATAAAGTAATGTATGCACGTTTGTGTACATATGTATTTGCACTATTAAAATCTATTACACTTCATTTAGTTGCACACATCCTCTTCTTTGTGAGATGACAGAACAGACACGTAACGGTGGTTCGTCACATCATAAAATGTTTTCCTGAAGGAATACCAGATATTACAACAGTAATCCTATGAAGAATTTTTAAAGACCTTCTTTGGAGGAACAGGTTATGAATGCAATTGTTAGAAGCAATATAATTTACATTTTAATTATATATATCTGATGTGTAGTTTTCCAGTTATAATAATTATCTTGACATGTAAGGTCAAAAGAAAAATACTTTCTGTAGTGTTTCATTTACAATTCTTAGCCATTTCTAGAAACACAGTAACTATAGGCAATACTCATATTTATCTGATTGTCATCTTAGTCAAATCTTTGCTTTGCTGTTTTGGGTTTTTTTACTAAGCTGGAAGCAAAAGAACTCCTTAACTTGTAGTGGGACCATTTGCAGAGACAGCTCATTTTAGTCTTTAGGCTGTCAGCATGCCTTCTGTTGTTCCCTTATCTTTCCTTTGGACATTTTTTAAATAAGATGGACCAAGCTCTGGAGGGATGCTCGTGAGAACTTCGTTGGTCAGAGTGGCCATTGCAAGATGAGGGCTATGAGAAAGAGCACTAGGATGTTTCAGTCTTCAGTTCCTCACAGTATTGTTTGTGGTACAGTTTTATTTCACTCTGTGAATGCACTTAAGCTGATTGTAGCATTATTTAGAATATTCTATCGTACATTTCAATTTAGTTTTCTTTTCTCACTATCATGCCCTCTTATTCATATTTAATTGCTTTTCTGCTTCTCCTCACCAGACTATTTCTATCTTTTAGAAAGCTTTCTGCTCACCGCTATATTTCTGAGCCCTATGTGAGATGATGAGAACTGAAGGAAATGGCAAACACATGCCTGTTTTTTTTAAAAGAACTTTTAGTCCTCTGAGCATACTTAGTGACCTCCAGTTTAAAACAAAACAAAGCAAAACACTCTCTGTATTACATACTAACCAGTAACGAAGAATTTTATCAGTTTTCTTTTCTCCTAAGACCGTTCTGAAATAAAAGACAATTTTTATTTCTCTTTCTTACTCTCTGTGCATGTAACTCAACTACATCTTTTTCTATTTGCTGTTCCTTGCTATCCGGTTGTAATGCTACTATCATTTGCTGTAATAAATCTCTCTTTTATGTTGTTCCACACTGTATAAAAAAATGGTCTACATGTGCGGGAAAACAAGCCTTCTGTACTTTTGGTGAATATCCAACAACTAGGGTAAAGTCAGTCTTACTCATTACCTAATTAACTAGGTATTTTATAACCATCTCTAGTTGAACAATGTAAAAGAGATGTGTATCAGAGTACATTGCAGGTAGTACAGTCCTTGCAGACAATGAAAGTTTGATGCTCTTTAGTCAAAGGAGAAGATTGAACCCAGATCTCTCTCTTTCTGGAATCACTTTGTCTATCAGCTGTCATTTTCACAGAATCACAGAATGGTAGGGGTTCGAAGGGACCTCTGGAGATCATCTTGTCCAACCCCCTCTGCTTCAGCAGGGACACCTAGAGCAGGGCGCACAGGACTGTGTCCGGGCGGGCATTGAATGTCTCCAGGGAAGGGGAATCCACAACCTCCCTGGGCAGCCTGTTCCACTGCTCTGTCACCCTCATAGGAAAGAAGTTTTTTCTCATCTTTAAGTGGAACTTCCTGTGTTCCAACTGGTGTCTGTTGCTCCATGTCCTGTCATTGGGCACCGCTGAAAAGAGTCACCCCATCCTCTTGACATCCACCCTTCAGATATCTATAAGTATTGATAAGATCCCCCCTCAGTCTTCTCTTCTCCAGGCTGAACAGACCCAAGCCTCTCAGCCTTTCCTCATAAGCGAGATGCTCCAGTCCCCTGATCATCTTGGTAGCTCTCCGCTGGACTTGATCAAGCAGTTCCGCATCCTTCTTAAACTGAGGTGCCCAAAACTAGACACAGCACTCCAAATGCGGTCTCGCATTTTGTTGATCTGCTATCATTTTGTCTAAAATGGAGATGACATGGAGTCCCAGAATTTTTATTTTAGCCTTGAAACCCATTTTTTTCCAGCAGGAATTAGTCAATAAATCTCAGACACTCAAGAATGGTTTCAGGATGACTGAATAGATATTATTATAAACAAAGATGAAAATTTTATGTCTGTTTTTTCATACGTTATTGAAGAACTTTACACAGTAGCTAGTTTGATAGTTTGTAATTAGGTAAGAATTCAAAAAGATACTGGCAAGTTTGGAAAAAATGAAAAATAGTCCTTGCTCTCAGCAGCGTTTCTACGCTTCAGTAGAATAATTGCACAAATTCAGGATATAACAAGTAAAATAAATTGAAATTGTCAAGATGTTTCTTTGAAAATCTATAGAATCACTCTATGTTATACCTAATTTTGGGCTTGGTCATACAAGTTCTGTATATGGGTGTTCATTTTATATTTCTAGTTGTATGTAGCTCTAATTGTAAAGTTGTATAAACTGAAAGGAGTTTTTTCCATTTCTAATTTTTACATAGAGACTCATTATCCTCTTAGAGTTATGCAGAGGATTCACTGAGAGTTTGGACTTATTCAGATGAAGAAGATAGGGGCAGATGGCCATGTCTGGGGAGGATACAAAGCTGTACTCTGAAAATATGTTAGAACTGTCAGAGACCCAAATGACTAAATTCTCAGAAGTTTAACAAAAACAGAAGGATATAAAATAAAAAGCATTAGAAAGGCTGCCCTGAGTAAGACTAAAGTTTTGCCTGCCCTGTATCATATTTGACAATGATCAAACATGAATGCCTTTGGGAAATGTGTAATTGCGAAAAAAAAACCTCATAGTGACACCTCTTCAGAATGCCATTACAGCCTTCAGCTATTTGCAGCCCAAGATCTTCCTGGATATTTCCTACATATTACGTAACCTTAGTAAATTTATATTGTGTGATTTATCCATTCTCCATTGAACCCATGTATAATTTTTGTACCCACAAGACATTATTGCAAGGAGTTCCACACTTAACTAAGTATCTAATCCTCATGAGAGGGTTGCACCTTTCATTTCCAATCATTTAGAAATTCAGAAGACTGAAAAGTGGGTCCATTGTTTATGTTATAGAACTTTCATTTGTGTGACTGGCACCTAGCAGATTGTGACACCAGCTGACGCCAATTTTCTGCATTTCAGCAGAAACTGAGAACTAAGTTTCATAGAACTAAGACTCTTCATTCCTGAGACATAGAATCATTTTCTTTTGGATTGTGGCTTTTTTTTTCTAGTTACGGATATTTTTCTTATATCAAGAGAAGCCCTTTGATAAATCAATTGAAAGAAAAGTCTTATTCCCACTTTTGTTGATGTTTTGTAGAGCTCGTTAGTGGCTATTTACTGTTTGTACATTTGCAAGAATGAAAGTATTGAAGGCTTAGTAGTGGCATTATTTATGTATGTTATTTCTTAATATTTAAGTCATGCTGAAGTGCCCTGTTAGGAAGGACTCTGGGTTGATCTTGTACAGCAAACAAGGAATAATAATACTCATTTCCTAAGGATTTTTTTTTAAAGAAAATGTTTAAGAATTGCTGTCTCCAGACACATCTCAGAGGAATGGCAGGATTCTCTATAGTCCTCCTTCCCCAGAATCCATACTAGCAACAGTAGGGGCAGCACACATCTCATGTCATCAAAAAAATCAAACATAGACTTCTACGTAGTCTTACTAAGGAGTTTGTATCACACTTCTGATGATCAATAATTTGTAATCTATCTGCAGTCTCTTTTTTAATGTATCAGACAGCTTGTAGCGTTGGTAATAAGATCTGTACTTCTGGTACCAGTCAGGCTTTAAGTGGCTGTAGAGAAGTATGTCCTTGCAGAATTGTTTGCAAGATGCTTACTTGTCAAGAAAGAAGAATCTCCCTGCAAAGCCTCAAGCTCTATGTGAAAACCCAAACACATACACAAAATAATTTTCACTCTAGCGTTTTTACTACCACTTTAATGAAAATCTAGTTTAGTTTAAATTCAACTTAGTTGAATTCTCTAGGGCCCAGTATGCTTGCTTTTTTAAAATTTAACCTCAAGTTTTTCTTCAAATATAATGCTCACCTAGCAGCTTTTCATTTATCAAGCTATTAAGGTATCATATATATACCCACACATATGTATATAGTCATGCTTGAGAGCTGTTTTGTTACTGTTACACTTAGCTTAAATGAGCTGTAGTCAAGAGAAAGGTAGATGTAGGTTTATTGTTCACTGGATTCTATAAAATACTAAAAACCAATACTATAATTCAATAATAATTCAATAACAAGTGATTAAAAGTTAATTTACTTTTTTTTTTGTTACTAGTTTTGGTGCTTCCCATAGAAGGACAGTGGGGTTGCTGGGGATTTTAGTTTCTGATAAATGGGTTTAAATTATGAAAAATTTACATTTCCCTATGCAACAGGGCACTAAGAGGCAGTTTAATATTGTTATTACTAAGGAAAGAGCAAAAGAGCGAAAAACAGGCATCCTTCAAGTGAATCCTGTATATCGTATACTTGCTGGATCTTAAAATACTGTCTTAGTGCCATATTAAAAATGGTGGAAGAACAAATCACGTGTATTTTTTTAAAAAAAAAAAAAGCCAACAAAGGTATAGTGCTCACACTGAAGCCCATCTTCCTATTTAATGTCAGCTAGGAGGAATACAGTTCATGCACTTTCAGATTGCTCCAGGATGTGAACCAAAGGCAACAAATGGGAACTGTCAGGAGATGTCCCAGCCAATCTAAAACACTAATGTAGATGCACCTGTAAACCTTCAGTATAAATCAGCTCCTATCATCCACTAAAGAATCAGAAGAATGAAAACAATGAGAAAGGGAGATTCTAAATATTTCAGCTATAGAAAAAGCTCTAATTGTCCCTTTTACTGTGTCGAATATCAGAAATGAGAATGACTATGAGATACATAGTTTTTGTAAAACCAAGCTTATTGTTTTGCTTTTCTGAGTTAAATTCCAGGAAAACCAATTATTAAAACCATAAATATTAAGCTATTTGAATTGCTTGGTATTTATTCAAGCAATTAGAATAACCTTACTTGCTTGCTAGCTTGCTTGCATTCCCCTGCAAAAGTGAGATGATACTCATAATTGGCCTGTGCTCCCTCCTCTTGTAGAAGGTGCCACCTTCATAGGCAAGAGAAAGGCGACACTGCAAAAGAAAGAAATAGGATAACAAAAAACAAAAATACTGCTAAAAATACAGGTCCGGGGAACACGGAAGACTGTTTTTCCCTGTATTACCAGGATTTTTTCACAAAGATAAAAACATTCATTATTTCTCTTGAGCAACATGGACTGCATGGATTATACTACCCCAAGCTTTTTTGTAGCTTAGGAGGTAGTTTTGTATCATGACCACAGAATAATAAATATTCATCACAATTTTTTTCATATTGTAAAATGATATATAGTCTGTCCACCTTTTCTTTCCCTTTCTGAGTGATGTACTCCACTTCAGAGCTTACCCTACTCTAGTAATTCCTATAGGTAAAAATTCCCTGATGATGTCATTCCAAGTCAGTGGAACTGACAGCCCATATCTGCCTACATGGTGTGTCTATGTGTTGTCAGCAGAAGTTCTCCTTGGACAGTATATCACTTACTCAGAAATACTCAGAGAACTTAGGCAGGCAGTTATGTTTTGATGGTTTAACAAGTAGCTGTTCCTCGCCTCATCTGCTGTATCTTCATGCTTTTACTCTACAACAAATGTTAATCTACTTCACAGTGAAATAGAGCTGGAGTACTGTTCCTTACCATCCGTGTAGGAGTGCTAAGAGTATACTCGTGGCCAATTACTGCAAGAACGTTGATGCTCAAGTGACACATTGCCCCTTATCACATGGCTATACTTTGAAAAAGGATGGGGAAATGGAAATATCACTAGTCTCAGTTAAAGACAAGGTAAGGAGCACCAAAGTACTAAGTGCCTTGCTTAATTTTGAAGAAAAATTTTGGAACAGACCTTTTCCAAGTTCCAATCATTTCATAATCAGACTTATGATTATTTCAGGATTTCAGAAAATTCTGAACTGGTACATTCTTTCTCTCAAGAACATTCTTCCACAGTATAGCAGCAACTGAAACATCACCTATAGCAACAGTAGCCATGGGGAAATTTTTTTTCTCCAGCAGTGAAAGAAAACCACTGTCACAGAATGTAGTACATACAATGCTATCAAAGCAAGAATATCTCATGATGGTGCTTACCTGGAATTTTGATGTAGTATACACTCTTAATGCATACTTTAGGTTTTTAGATTTTTAAATTACACTCTTTGAGTTTAATAATGTCATGTATTTTGATCTAGACTACTCTCCTCCATAGATGATGTTGGGTTGCCTTAAATACTTACATCAGCTACATAAATAATCAGCACAGATACTTTAGTTTCCTTTCTCCACCTCTTAGGATTTAATCACAGATTATTGTCTTGAATAACTTTTTAACTTCTCATTATAATTAGATATTGTGTTGTGTTTTCCTTATGAGAGCTTTATTTATTTTTATGGAAGCTATATGCACTCTTAGGACTTACAAACCAAGCCTGGTTATTGGATATGCACTTTCCTTCCATTCTCTTCTTTTGCAGCATAACCAATAGGACCACTCATGCTACTAAACACCATATTCATATACTGATACTGAGCTACAATAATTTCTACCAAAGAAAATCCACACATCAGTCTGTGTATAATTAAGTTCTGCCTCAACACCACAGACAACAGATCTTGTATGATTAGCGTCCTATCTGTAAGATATTGATTACTAAATACTGTCATTAAAGTAGTATTAGGAAAAAATTGCACAAAATAGTAAAAGCACATCAACTGTATTTCATCAACTATATTTCATAGGTATTAGTCATTTTAGTCCTAAATCTGATAACCCAAGGATAGCAACACTGATGATAGAGAAAAAAGAAAATGTTTCTGAGCAAGTAAGTTTTCGTCTAATAGAAATTTATTTCTTAGCATTCTTTATACCCCTAATTTATTCCCTGGAAACTTGAGAGATAAGCTTGAGGTAAACTAAAGAGATTGCAGCAGGTCCAGTGGTTCTTTAAGTAAATGTCAATGGTATGATTATGCTAAATCTGATGAGAAATGTGGACGCTTTTTGTATTCTGGTTTAGGAATTCTGTCACCCGTCGAAACTATGTGAGAAGGAGAACAAGAAATATGAGTTAGATAGGTCAAAAACAGGAGAGGAGAAAGCAAACAGTCAACAGCTTGGTGGTTAGGAAACTCGTCTGTGCTATGTAATCCTTCTTTCAAGTACCTGGGCTGAGCAGAGGTTTAAAGCTCTGTTTTTCACATCACTGGTGAATTCCTCAAATTCCTGGTCTTGTAGGCTCATAAGTTCTCTAGTTTCATCCATACATTCTTTTCTCAAGCTGAGAAACTTTTTGCCAGGGAAGTGTTATGGAAACCAACAGCTACATCTTGTAGATGAATTAGCATTTCTATCAAAAAGAGCAGAAAATTATGTGAAAAATTCCAAAGTTATCCTTTTCTGTAAAGTCGAACAAATGCAGTTATATTCTCTTACAAGACAGGTAAAATGAATTGCTACTGTTTTTTAATGGATATAGCAAATTGTTCTGCATGCTACCACTCATTCATTGATAACCTGAAAAAGAAATTAGACTTTTTATAAAGGAATTTTAATTACACGCTGTAGTTACATATTCCATATTATTCTTTGAAGTCACTGTATAGACCAAATCGTGCAACTATATTTTGCAAAATAAAATATTTGGTAAGATATCTATGGCTAGGACTATCTTCAGAAGATGTCATTGAATATTTGATAGTGACAATACATGCAATTCAGTAAGAAAATATGTTTAAAATGGTGTTCACCAGTTAAAATTCTCTAGGGATGTGATCCAAAGCTTATTGGTATTAGCAGAAATACCATGCTGAGTTTAGCAGGTTTCAGATAGAATCAGGCTTCAACACATTAAAAATTACTAGTGTGGAAGAGCTTTTTCTGTCTAAAAACACTGGAGGCAAATACATTAGTTCAAAACCAGTGGGATATCATTCTGAACTAAATCTATAATACTAAAGTAGAACATGTGCATGATAGGTTTGAACAGTGATTTAAAAGAGATTTGAATGAGACTGGCACACTTAACTGATGAGACTTGGGATTATTCTGTGCAGTAAAAAAGCATTTAAATCTGCATGCTTCCTTTTTTTCTAAGGGTAGGGATCAGTTTGGGGCATTTTAGCACCATACATCACTTATTTCTGTTTTAGATTCTAAAAATTGCTTTGAAGTATATGCCAGAAGCAAAATTATTTCTTCCTGTAAATGAAATAACTCTTTCTCTGTGACTGTGTAGAGTCAATCTCTGCTCAGGAAAAATGTAATATTTAAAAATAGAATAATATGTAACTCAAGATTAGCACTTTGCATTCAGAAAACATTATGGGCTAAATTGTGGCACAGTCACAAGCTATTCTGACGGAGGTGCAACAATCAAGATGATCTGTTTCAGTGAGGCACAATCTGCTCTGGGAAATAAGAGGAGGGTCTGTTGTCCATTGCATGTTATGTTGATGAGGAAGTTTACTCGAATGCTGCTGAACAGGTGGTTATTAGAAAAGCATGGGTGTGTTAGAAAAATTGGATCCATTTCCAGTATTTTTGACCCTTTCTTAAGAGTGCAAGTTCATGCAAAATACTTTGAGCCTGTTACCTAGTGTTCTCAGGTATGTCAAGTATAATGTGCTAAAAGAAAAGAGGATTGGTTTATCTCTTCAGTCCCTAGCATGAAAAGAGTTCAGGGAGAGTTGCTGTCTGCTCTTCTTGAACAGCTGTCCTGCTAGCTGGTGTAAGGTCTTATGGCAGGCTTTCACACATACACAGAAGATCAGGAGCAGTACACAGTCTGGCCCTGTACAGATTCAGAGCAGTATATAAATAGAAAATGTAGGCTTATGTTGTATTTGAAAGAGACATCTAGTTCAGACCATCACAGCTATAGTCACATGACTACTATCTGGTTTTCAGAAGATTTTCTTACCAATTTTCTGCATAACTCTGAATTCTGAAATGTTATAAGGTCGTTGCCATGAAGCGTTATGTCATCAGCTCTGTTGCTGAGGCATTCAGGGTCAATTTTATCTTCCTATGTGAGCACAGATTATAAGGAGATTTCATATAAAGTGAAGGCAGGGCATGTTATCACTAAGGATCGGATCTGTGAATCACGCTGGAGACAGTTCTAGGGTTGACCAGGATACCAAAAAGTTTTCATCAGTGGCTAAAGTGGATCTTTGAAGCTATTCTTTTTGCCACCCTCTATTCACAACCTTCCCAGATTTAGGGTGAATCCCACAATCCCTTCCAGTTTGAGGTTGGGATAATTCATTTTCTTTTAATGACCCATCATTGGGGCTCTTGTCTGCATAAAACAGGAGTGAATTTGGTTGATGATATCAAAAGTACAGTTGAGACTAAATATATGACACATGTGGAAATTATTGTGACATTCTTTTCTGAGCATCCAGATTTCTGGAAGGAGTAAATTGGATGTACTGGTGAATGCTTTAGAATACCATGTATGAGGAAGTATAATAGGATAGAAGATGCTTATCCAAAATTTGAAAGGTCTTTACATTGTTTAATGGTAGGTGGTGTAATGTTTGGGAAATGAAAGTATATAGAATGTTCTCATCTGGGATTATCTTTTGGTGACTTTGAACTTCTGTCTGGACCCAGAAATGCACAGTAAATGTGACGGCTCTTTTGAAAAGTGTGGTTAACAATAGAAATGTACTTCTCCAATGAGGTATTTACTAAAGCTGTTTGAAGCTCAAAGTCTGAATAAGCAAAACAGACACAAAAGTTGTCCCAATTACGGTTCAAGTGTGATTCTGAATATTTTTTTATAATTAGATAGCATATTGGAATTATAGAATTGTGATAAAGAAAGATTTAGTGAAAACTATGCTGCCCTGATATTTTGCAAAGAGTTACTGAAAATAAGTTAAGTGTGAAACATTTCCCAGATGGTAAAAATTCACTCGAAGGAATTTAAATTGATACTCAAAATATTGCTGTGTTCATGAAGCTCCTTTTGCATCTCTAAAAAGAAAATTGCAATGTACTCTAATCACTGCCAATTGTACTGTAATTTATTACAGGGAAGATTAAATGAACACAAAATTGCAGGTGGAAATTCGATCTCTCCCTGCATTAAAAACTTGCAGTATAATATCCTCATCTTTCAAGTTTTGACCTATTTTTGCTATATTATCATGAAACTGAGCTTTCTTCAGGGAAATATCAGTAAAACATCATGCCCTTACGAAACAACTGTCAGTGTTAATTTAGTTACAGAGACATTTCCTTCAGTGTAAGCAAGATTTCTTATAATCTCTTGAGTAAGTATTAGTTTCTAAAAAATATTTTTAATCAAAGGATTCATTATTTTGTTTAAAATATTTGAGTCCATTTAGGACAACAATCTAATATAAACCTTTCTTCAAATTCCTTAACATTGCCAGTTTAAATTGTTTTGCTGTCTAAAGTAGTCAATTGAAGGTTGCTAATGGGCTTTTTTTTTTCCAGATCTTGCATAACATTTTGTTACCTAACATTTGATATGTGCTTTATGCAGAATGAGTCAATGCCAGTAATGCTTACTTGATTAAAGAACAGAAACATACAGATTTAATTTGGTATTACCAGCATAATAATCAGAACTAATTCATATAATAGATGGCACATTCTTTGTCAAATGTGACTTACATAGAAAAAACAAAATTAAGTACCTTCATAATTAAAATATCTATAAACTCAATGCAGGGAAAGATTTTTCTAAGTTAAGCAAGTACTTGTGCATGCTCCTGCACAGACATGCCGTTTCCCCAGGATTTCCAACACAGAACTTCAATATTTTATGACAAACAAACAAGAGCAAAAGGACTTCAGCTGTGACTGATCCGAATTCTGTCCTTGCTCAAGTATCATTCAGAAGCTGATCACAGTTTCACCCATATAGGCCACAACGGTTTGTCTATCTGAAATGCTAAGCAAGGGAAGTATATTTTTTAATTCCTATGGCAGAAAACTATGTGATGCTGCTCATAGTCTGCCGAATAGTTTCCATTGTGTTTTTCAGAGGGAGCTGACTGTTAGTGGCAGTTAAAATGTGTTTCATTAAGTTTGGATCAAAGCAGTTGTATGAATGACTGTGCTTCTAATTATTTATTTATTTCTGTGCATTTTGCAAGAATTATTGCATACTTTTCTCTGTGTAGACAGTACAGCATTTTGAAAGCAAGCAATATAAGCCTTTCAGTTTGTGATATTGAGAAATGGAGGTGCTGTTTAAGAAAGATGATTGTTCTGCTTTGGTTTTTTTAAAGCTGACAGTAAAATACTAGAGGAAAACCTGAAAAATTGAGAGATTAATCCAATTCATTTTATAAAGCAGCCAAAGATGACCTTCTCACAGTAACCATATTTTAAAATAATACAGAAGTATTCATTTCCATTTCTCTTACAAGCTGAAATATGGATCCAGATTTCTTGAGCATTTATATCAAATAAAGAGAGCAAAAAAGGCATATATCTGACAGTAGAGGAATATCTCTGTAAGCTAACCTGTGACACACCAGTAAACTATTAATTGTTTTGTCTTTAAACAGACTTTAAGCATAAAATAGGAAATGCAGCCACTATAGTAGGTGACATATTTATTGTCAGATTTTTTATTAATGGAAATACTTCATAAAAAATCAAGTATGAATTTTTAGCAGGTAGTTGAGAAACTGGGTTAAATGCTGATTCTTAGAATTTTACGTTTAGACTAAGCTATGTAAAGAAGAGCTGTTAGCAGCTTCAGTATCTAATGTTTGCCTCATTGCTATGATTTAAATTATTCTTCTCTGTTTGGTATTTTGAAAATGGCTTATTCTAAGACATAGTTGCTGGGAATTAATCACTGTTTTCCTAACATCTTTATCACTGATCTTCTGGTCTTTAGATGGAGCCTCTCCCTTTCCAAAACACCAGGAATGACCATACATCTGCTATTTTTCTAATTCAGTTGAATATGCTAAATACTGAGCTCTTGGCTGTGAACCCATGTCGACTCTTCAATTGCTTGTATTGTCCTTCTAGCTTAACATACCCTGACTACATTTCCTTCTGTATCAAATTATATTCATTTGTTCAAATGAAATTCAGAGTATCTAGGAAGACTGCACTCTTTAAGATGCTGCTATAGAATGATTGCTAGAAATAGAGCTAGCTTTATTGTAAATGCTGTTTTAAAATACTCTGGAGGAAGTAACATTAATGCTACAATTAATATTATTTCTAATTACTAATGCATATTTAAATAGTGTAAGTACAGATTATGGGAATTTTTTTTCTTTTGTGAGACAACACCAGAACCACATCAGCAAAATGAAAGGTGGTACCAGAACTGTGCTATGACTACCTTGATTTGGTGCAGTAGTACTAGCGTTTAGATTGCAGTGATTTTATAAAGCTTATGCTGTGCTGTTTAGGGCATCACCTGGGTAATCCAGCTGAAGAAGAGATTATCCATTATGACTTACTGACATAGAACTTCCTGTAAAATTAATAAGAGAATGGCTTCCATAAATCTTGTGTATATATCATAGAAATTAATCTAAAATTTTTCAATGCTTTGCTTATAATGAAGATGTGAAATATCAATGAGTCTTTTTGTTTGAACAGTGAATTTAAAATTCAACTTCCTTAATGTTTTGATGCATTTTGGAAATAAGTGGTTGATATCAAGTTCTTCTCGAATTTTGTGGCATAAAATGTGCATAAAAAATAGGCAGTTTTTCTGATCTTGTGTAAAAACATACGACTTCATAAACTGGTTACTGATTCTGAATTAAGTGGATTCCCATTCAGTGCAATTACTTTTTCCATGTTTTGTTTCATCGCAGTGGAGCTGGGTTGCCTAAGCAACCAGTAAAATACCAGGACAGGGACATGGCTGCTGCTTTCCTCCTCTCTCTCCTAGCCTGAACACAGTCAGTGCTGTGCAGAGCTCCCAATCTCGAGTGCCCGTGCAAGGAAAGCATTGCCCATTGTACTTGACAATGCATAGAGTGAATAAACTCCCCTGAACTAGACAAAACCTGCACTGTTTTGTGTTGAGGGGTCTCCTAGGAAATATGGAGCTGGAGCTGTTGCATTGGATGAGGTCAGAGAATCAAGGGCGCACATCTGAGGAAGTGAATCTTCATTAGCTCTGTTGTCATAGGGGACATTATCAGGGAGAAAACTGAAGCACCAAGAAGCGGTGTGACTTGGTGGGAGACATGTAGAGTATGCATAACATAGGGGTACACAGATAATCACAAACTCTTGTTAGAGCTTTACTTTCTCTGCATACAAATTGAGCCTTGCCCAAAAGATGTGTAGCACGGTGAAGTGGTGTTCCTGGGCAGGATATTTTTCAGGAGTCCTGTTTTCACGGTTCAGCTGTTGTTAGATAAAGAGGCACTTAACTGTTCCTCCTCTTGGATTAAACAGAACGTGGATGGTAGCCCCAATACTTCAACAAAATGCATTCATCTAATTTGTTTTGCTACAATTTGAAAATACCAAATTGTTTGAAGTAAATCTCCTCCTCTGTTTAATCTACAGCCAAATTTCATTGGTAGACTATGTTGAAATACATGGAAGATCAGAAATAACCATATTATGTTCTTAACTTGTTCTTACATGTATTAATTGGATTAATTACTCTTCAGATCAGATGCTGTAATATGAAAAACAGATAAATTATATATTAAAAAGATTTGGGTTTTTTGAGTTTATACAATGAGAAGAGTTGAAATTCTTAAACTAACATTGCTTTTCCTGGCTTTAATTACTTGACATCTCACATTCATTTTTGAAGCAATTTTTGTCATGCAACTTTATTTTTTTATTACTTTATGAATATTTTCCACCAAGCTGTAATAGTAGATCTTTTACTTCATTTTCAGTAAAAAATGAGGCAATAAGAAGGTATTTTAAGAAGATGCTTACGTACAGGGAAAGGAAAAATGACAATTTTTATTCTTTTTTTTATTACTTTTAGCATTGAAGAAAATAAAACGTGAATTTAGTATAAACTAACAGAGTGTAACTTTCCTGTACATGCTGATAAGGAACTCTGATGCTTTTATCTCACTTCCTTGAGAGCACAGTTCTGGTAACTGGAGGGAGGGATGATGGGGTTGAAGGTCCTATTTTTCCTTTCCTTGTCTTCCATCAGCTATGAACCCCAATGCTCCGTAGTGTAACAGAGAGCATTTTGCAGTTCCCAGAACATTAAATCATTGTGACAGGGGCTCTCTACAAGTTTTTCTTACATAGCCAGGCTGGGTGGGAGTATGAAAAAGCCATGTCTCTGTTCAACATGTCTCTGCTACCAAAGAACTGTGTTCAGAGGCAGTTTATTATTTGAAAACAACCCTTTTGCTAAAGTACCTGATGGTTTTGCTTTTTGCTTTTATAAACTGTCTCTTCTTTATGGGGGGATGGGGTGTGTGTCTTCCAAAGCACTTAAAGGTAAACTGAAAATCCAGTCCTGTGGCTATTTTAGTATCAGGAAAAGAGAGTCTTTAGAGAGACACCAGTCCATGTAACAGTTCCATAGAGAGGTGGTTTTGCTCACACACACGTTAAGTTGAAATTAACTGGTCAGCTTGAATGAATGAAGGTACCCATATACATAATTATATATAAACCTGGTATTTTTCTAGAAAAAAAAGTCAAAATGCATTGCTTTTGCTTGAAAAAAAAGAAATAAAATGTCTTTCCACAATTTAAGTTTTTTGAAACATCACTAATTAACATAAGAAAAGTGCAGCCTATTTAAGAGGTTATTGCCAAGATATAGAATTGACAGCAAAATTAATGCTCTTAGTTTTTTATCATATTATTAGCCCCTTCTACATACAGACTGAACAAATCTGTTTTATGCTCCTGATAGCTAATGAGAAATATTAATACACTTACTGCAGGGGAAAACATTAACTAATCACTTGCAGACCACACTGAAAAAAAGATCTATACTCAAATATAAATACCAAACAAAATTGAATTTATGGCTTTATTTAGTTTTCATTATTTGAAAGATTAATAACTGCATTTAAACTATGTACAGGTATGCATTCCTGAACTTTTTAGAGGCTTGTGTGTCTTCACAATGTGACATAAGTAAATGTAGTAAATAAACAGAAGGCTTGCATCCTGCTAAAATCCTACATATTAGTGTGAACAGAATAGGAAAATGTGGCTTAATATAGTACTAGGCTTCCAAAATAAAGAGTTAAATTACTATGTATCTGTTGCTGCCAGAGAATTCTGGCAGTTAAAATTGTGTATTGCTAAGAAAAACTTAGTTGCTTCTAAAAATACTTTGACAATCTATTTTATTTACTAGCTATTCATTAAAGTTACAAATTTTAATGGTAATAAAAAGTAATAGCACTAAAACATAAAAAAAATTAAAGTAAATGGTCATGTTAAGAAATACAGGTCTTAAATTTGTTCTAAGGCAGTGTAATACATCCATTGACTTCAGTAGGCTTTGCACAAGGCTTCACATATCAAAGTTAATGGCAGTTGAACCATTTTATGTTTTCTTAGAAGCAGAATTACCACAAAATCATTATTCTGTAGTCTTTTATGCTATCTGTGAGAAATGTGACACTCTGGAAATAATTAATATTATATTGAAAAGTGACAGATGTTAACTCCATATGGATTAGTCAGGAACTATTGTAACAGCTTCGTTAATGTTAGGTATATCAGAGGATCCTCTGGGCATTTTCACACAAAGAATTCTGTGGGGATGAAAGCCAAGGACGTCTGAAGTATTCTTCATGTCTCCTGCAAATTTACTGCAGTGTAAGCTCTGGTTTTTGTACTCTATGTCTTAAATTGTTTTGAGGAGCTGGTGTGGGACCTGTATTTCATGGCATGTCTGTGGATGGTCTCTGAATGCTTCAGTACTGATGTTCTGCAGCACCAGTGCCTGTTCTTATGAAGGACTAGATGCAGTGACCCCATCCTGGGTTCCTTTGTGCAGCCTTTAATGATGGTATTCCTCCATCAGTGTCACATTTTCCTCTTGGAACTGAAGTTAATGGATGGTAGTTAATACAAATGACATGTTCTGGTACAACGCAGGCATCTTCTCTGTGAAGTGTTAGCCACTATTGGAACAAGAAAAAATGAGTCCAGGAAACCCGGAAAACAAAGACCTGGAAATAAAAAGCAGACGCTCTGAATTAATATAAATGTCCTTTTTCCCCTCAGTCCAAAGACAAACAGATGGTGCTTGGTATAGAAAGAGCTTGTAAGATAGTTTTATAATCTTTAACATTAATGATAGTAGCAGTAGTATAACAACACCTAGTTCATAAACGTGTATTTGTATTAAGTATTTCTTGTACCATCTTACCCAGGTCAGTATTGTCTCCATTTTAAAGTATTTCTGTATTGTACAATGAACGCGTGAAGATAAAACCAACAATTCAGGAACTAGAGGCAATTCCTCTGTAGACCTGTGTGAGGACTAGTTAGTCATGAGAGAGAACAGTAAATACACAAAATGCACTACATATACAAAAATCATATTGACAAGTAAGACTGTATCTCTGACCTGAACTTCTGTTTTTGCATGAAATTGTATGGTGATACTAGGCTTACAGTTGCATTCAGAGTTAGATAAATCACATTACACAGCTGTGCAGCATTTGATGCTTGGTGTGCTTTCCTTGGTAGTGATGTCAGATAAGAAGTGTTAGAAAGCATAGGAGTTCAGTCATTTTCTGGGAAGCTTAAATGTGTAGGAGAGGGGAGGAGGCAAACGATATGGATTGGGATCATAATTTGGAGTGATAAGGGAAGACTGCATGGCACAGCATTGATACTCTGTTTGGGAAGCTGGAGCTGTGCAGTGGGAAGGTTAAGAGCAGCATTTTAGATGGAAGTTTCACAGATGCATTGATAGTGTCTTGACTCTCGTATTTTCTAAGGTTAGCTCTCATAACCAAGGTGGGTATAAAATCTCAAGTGATAGGACTTTTCATATGGAATTAAATTCTTTAGGTCACTCAGGTGACCTTAAATCATATCAGGCTCTAGGCAATAAGTGCGATGACTGCCTAGTTACCTAGACATGTATATGAGGGATTTATAATGTTACAAGAGAGTTTCTTTAAAATGTCTTTTCTAAATAAATATTACTTTGTTTTTTAGAAAGCTGTCTTGTCAGTGGTCAGCTTTGTCATAGCTCACTAGTGAGCTGGCCACACCTTCTGAAAAAAAGGTCATATCTCCTGGGATAATTTGGGGATTATCAGGAGGATTTGGTTGCCAGCATTAAAGAAGATTAATACAGTTTTTATTACAAAAATGTGATGATGAATAGAAGTTGTACGAGCTAAATGGGTTGCTGTGGAAGAGATCATAAAAGCGTCGGGTATTTAATTAAACTTGGCAATCATGACAGCATTGCAGGCTCCTGATACAGTTTTTCTCCATACTTTTCTCTGTGTGGTTGCTGCAAGCGCAATAAATAAACTTTCAAATGAATACTGTATTTCTAGCTCCCCTTCCAGTAAAAAATGGCTTTCAAGGACCCTGGAGAACCTGTTTGTCTTAAACAGAACAAAACAGTAGATTGTCTGACATACCAGACTTCTCAGCTGTAAGAATATGAGGTACCATCTGCCTCTGATTTAAATTCATTGTATCAGACTGCATGAAAAGTCATGTCATGCAAAATAATATTTAATCATTTAAATCTTTTAAAATCATTCCGTTAGAGTTCAACCATAATCATGAAACTTCACATTTTCTTTTGAAGTATGTGTGCCTGGAAGCAACACATCACTATTATAGCCAAAGGGCTTTGTAAAACATTCTCTAATTTTTCAATTTACCATATATATTATGACACTTCGTATACTCAGCAGCTAAATTTGTTTTCTCATATATTCAGTTCCTTTCATGTTAAAAAAGATTCCTACAGACATTAGTAGAGAAGCATAAAAGCACAGTATAATCATTTTTAAAGGACTTTGAAAAATTCAGGATTTATGGTGAAGTCTGATAAGCATCTTAAACAGTGCTGGTAATACTTAGCTCTCATATAGTGTTGTTTTCACTAGCAGGTCTTAACACCCTTTAGAAGGATTGGTATTATTGCAGCCAGGGCGATTCAGGCAAAAGAATACTAAACTGATTTCCGAAGTCACCTGGTAAACTACTGAAAAGGCTAAGAATAACTCCCAAGCCACAATACAGCAGTTTTTACTTCGGACTACAGTGTTCTCTTCTGCATTATGATTTGCTTCAGTTAGTCTTCCATTAAGAGAAATAGGTTGCTTTTAATAATTTGTAACATTGTTCTTGTGGATTTTTAAACTAAAAACTATAATGGTTGGTATTTTTAAAGGTATCTGTGTGACCTAGGCAAATTGAGGTAAAACCTAATTTCCTTGGTTTTCCTTGGTAGCCCCAATATTTTACTTAAATTGTAGGGAATACTTCTACAAAACTGGCAATTGTGCCATCTTTAAACTACCTCTAGCTTGAGAACTGGTATTAAAATACAGCGTCTCATAGGCTAATTTGGTCTTGGGTTTGGAGCAAGTTTCACAGCCTATTCTATGTACTGCAATGATATTGCAAGATTTCTGTAACTATGTAGGGTTTTTTTTAAAGCTATCTTGGTATGTACAGTGCACTGTAGTTGTGAATGCAGTGTGGTCACATCTCATGTCCCTTTAAGTAGTTTTCATTTTATTTCTTTCTGCTAAACCTTTCATATCACCTATTCCTTTTCTCCTCTTATCATGATTCAGCTGCACTGTTAAATACTAATGAGAGAACTTGATGCAAACAAAGGTTTTCATTTTAAGTTACAATAAAGAGATTTTTGTGGATTTTCTGTAGGCATGTAGGCATGCACCCATTAAACAAAACAGTGTTGAAACATTTATGCCCGCAGAGCTTATTTCCAGTGTACACTTGTATTAATACTTGGAGGAGAGGGATATTTTACAGAATTTTAATACATACTCTTATTTTCAGTCAAATTAGTTTTCGTCTTTTACACTTTTTCCATCATCAGGAGCCTTTCAGACAAGAAGCAAATTTGCCATTAAACTAGGTAATGAAAACATTGGCTATGTTTCATAAGCAAAGCCTATGTATTCTCTTCTGTATCTAGAAGAAGTTGTGTAAAACCTTGCATTCCCTTAGTGGAAGGGAAATTACCACTTCAGGTAGTTCAGATTTTTCACTGGATACCATAATTTATATTTAGGGGGGGCAATCTCTTAGCAGAATACTCTCAGTGAACAGCTGGTACAAAGTAACATTTTATATCATTACAGCTGTCTTCAAAGTCATTTTATGACTCAGCCTAGATACCAAGACTAGAAGCTTAAATTCTTTTCAATTTTTCTCCCTTCATATTTCAAAAAATGTTTTCTTCAGAAATAAATGACCTATATCTTAATCTCTTGATCTACATAATTCTTGCCAATGTGTAAAATTCTAATAAATAATTGCTTTCTTTCAAGAAAATCAATTCCTCTCCAGTGGAATATGTAAAAATCATGTTTCTTTCTCAACATTTAGGTTTTGATTTGGTTGGTTTTGATGTTCTACTGTGAAAAAAATCAACTACATTTTTAATCCAATAAAAAATGGCTTTATTTTGGTGAATGTAGTTGAATCATTATTATTTTTCATCTAGCCTGTGTCACATGTACATAGATATCTTCCAAGAAAGCACCTTTGCATTCCCAAATTCTGAAGAAAAAGCAGCTGTTACCTTGAAAACTACTCTTAAATTAGGATAGTAGCAATTTGACATCATGACAGATTTATGAGAGAAACATTTACAGTGTACTTAGTGACAGATTTGCAGTATTACCACTGAAATTGTGGGAAGGGATATTTTTTAAGATAGAAATCTTCAAGCTGAAGACAGGATTATTAGAAGCAACCGCTTGGAGGCCACTGTGGAGAGTGGTGTCTTTTCTGCTAGATGTGTCATTGGAGTGGGATATGAGAGAACATGAACTACGTCTATAAAATGATTGTTGGTATCCCTAAGATCCCAGCTGTCAATGAAGTGCTCTTGATACTGTTTTGAGTCCTACAGTAAAGGCTCTACACAATATCCCTGGGTTAGTATTGTTCCGGCACGCAGAGGGTGTGCAAATGATGATAGCTATGTCTAGCACTCAGTTAGGGCTGATACTTCCAAATCAATCATTGTGTTTATACATGAAATTAAGAAAGAAGTCTGCCTAGTTAACCAGTTTATTTTAAGAATAGGTGGGAGCCTAATTGTATTAACAGTCTTTGAAGCTGTAGAGGAAGCAGAACAATAACAATCTCAGGCATAACACTTCCAAACTTTTCTTGTGCTCTGTCACAAACATTAGACCTGCGTATTGTCAGTGTTTCCATTTACTGAAGAATGCAGCAGATAAGGTGTGCAATTTTGTAGCTCATCAAATAACCTTTCTGTCAAAAGGCTGAAGGGCCCTGTGAAAAGGCTAAAATTCATCCTTCGATTTGTAATACTCTTCAGAGTGATACAACATGACGACTGCTTTACCTGATTAAACTGTTTTCCCTTTTTCCCTCCACTCCTATCTGTTTCTTTGGTGTAACCGCCATGAATGCTGTCATAGTCACATGAGAATGTAGGATGAAGCTTTATATTTTAAGTCTGAAGTTCTCTCTCAAGAGTTAGCATAAGGAAAACTAGATTCTGTAAGTGTGAGCATGATTATCTTCTAATTCACAAGAAAGGCATGGGTTCATGAAACAGGTCAAAAATGCCTTTGGTATTCTGTTCCTTCTGTCTGACTCTTCTGGCTTCTTTCTGAAGTGTTGCTTGGTTGAGCTTTGCCTTCTTTGCCCTCAGTTTTTCAGATATTACTGGAATTCTTGGAGACCTCTCTTCAAGGCCCTGAAATTGTGATTTTCCTTGTGTTGGTCCAGAGATCAGCTATGATCTTGGTATCCACTTCCAGCAATGCTGCAAGCTTGACTCCCAGCTTTTTCCTACATGAGCTTTGTTCTATTTCTTTTGGTTTGGGATGTTATTTCTTGGTTTTCGTATGGTTCTGGACTGAAGGAGATGAAAGCACTTGGACTGAGGATTTTGAGCTGAGGCCTGTCAATACAGCAATCGTTCTGGAGTCAAAACACAGGAGATATGTAAGATTGCACAGCAAAGTAATAAGTGTATAAAGACTGAGAATGTGTCTCTGATTACTTTGAAAAAATTCTGGCTGCATGACTGAAGGTTATGTTGGCTTAACAGTCAATTGTCTTTACAACCTGGTTTACAATTCAGAACAGCATGGCTTGGCTTCCCACGTGGTGTAGCTGAAAATATTGGGGTGTGAATATGGAAAACGTGAAGAGAACTCACTGTTGACAGAGTTAAACATCTGAGGAAGATGAAGCTATAATACAAAAAAATGTCTGTCGTGTAATTCTCATAGCAGAGAAAACTAATAAAAAAATCATAAAAACACTTCACACAATAAAAAAGTCCTTTTCAGGACCAATTGTAATTTGAAAATCTCATCAGAAGTTTCTAGGTTTAGAATCATGATTTTGTTGTTGTTTCTCATTATTTTAACAATATAAGCTTTTTAAAAATATTTTAAAAAAAAGAAGAAAAAAAGAAAACATCTGCCAGGTTTTATTTTGGTATCTGTTAAGGTGCTGTCTGATATATGGAGCTACTAGTGATGCTTGTTTGCTTTTTTAAAGAGAGGAAAATAGTGACATGTAAATTTCTCAGGAGGCTGTGATCATTTGATTTCCAATTTATTCCACATGAAGAATATGCTAATTAAAACAATTGTAATATTGTTTCTGCAACTATTTTTTAATTATGATTGACTTAATGAACTATTTCTGGATACTCAGTTCTCCTGAGTGTGTTTGGTAGGTTAGACAATTTGCCAGAGCAGAACTTCATCAAAGAAAACACTGGAAGAATCACATTATTTCAAAGCAAATTGATCTGGAACCTCCACAGATCTGTGTAGCAGCAACAGTGGGCTTGAGGCAATGCTAGGAATTGTCTTTTTTAGCAACATAATGTATAACAATGTTGATTTTTCTACAGCCATCAATTTAGTTGAAATATGCACTTGTTTTACAATCCCTTTGGATCATGAAATATTATAACAACTCAATTCTGCTCTGTGAATTCTCAGCAGAAGTAGAAATAGGGTCATTTCCAGCACATGAAAGACAAGCATCAATTATTTGATGACTTTGAAGGTTTATTAAGAAAGAATTTGTATGCCACAAATTGCCTTAAAAGTAACAGTGAGAGCCAAATCATGTAACATGTTCAGTGCAATAGACCAAGAAGGTGACTTTTCATAGAATCATGGAATCATTTAGGTTGGAAAAGACCCTTAAGATCGAGTCCAACCATAAACCTAGCACTGCCAGTTCCCACCCTAAACCATCTCCCTAAGCGCCACGTCTACTCGTCTTCTAAATACCTCCAGGGATGGTGACTGAACTGCTTCCCTGGGCGGCCTGTGCCAGGGCTTGATAACCTTTTTGGTGAAGAAATTTTTCCAAATATCCAATTTAAACTTCCCCTGGCAGAACTTGGAGCCGTTTCCTCTTGTCCTATCACTTGCTACTTGTAGAAAAGTTCTTGAATGGGTCAAGATCAGAGGGCCTGAATTTTAGTAGATACAAGATGATGTAAGGGTAGCAATTTTTAGCTGGGCAGGTAGAGGCCACATTTTAGAAATACTCTGCAGGAAGATATGTTGAGGCTTAAAAACAGTATGAATGTGTTAATCTGTGGAAGTAAGAGACTACTTAGCACCCAAGGTACAGAGCAATGCATGTGAGTAGACAGTAGGTCTGCTCGTTCCTACTTTGTTTGTATGTCTTAGCCACTCTGTCAGTTTTAATAATTCCTCTTTTCTTTGGGTGTAAGAAGGGGAGCGAAGGAGAGAGTGGCAAGGGAGTGTGTGCAGGGAGGCTGAGTCTAAGAACTCAGACCTTTTTTTTTCTTTTTTTTCTGTAGTGACTGAAAACAAGTATTCCAGAAAGGACAGTTTGAAGCAGGCCATTCACACCAAAGTGAATGTGTACCTGCTTAGAGTGAATCCCTTTCCAAAACAGAAACAGAAAGAGATATCCTAAAAGCTTTTGAGTCGGCCATCCAATACTGAAAAAGTGTTTGAAGTCATTGTTTGGGAGATACTTCTATTATGAGAAATACTGAGGTTTGGAAGCTTGTTGTCATGTGAAATGAAAGAGCAACATTTTTAAGGTTTCAATGAGAAAAGCTGAGAGAAATGTAGCGTGTTCTTTCACCTTACCCACACAGACCTTACAGTCAGGAACCACACCATGAATGGAAAGCACTGTCTACTTCCTGACTGACCACAGTGATAATAAATAGAAGAATGGCAAACTGTTCTACCTAAAAGACAAATGGTAGCTCAGATACCTTCATAGATGCTATTTGACATGCACAAAACTCTGGTGTGACCAACAGACAAATGCATTGCTCTGAACAGAAATTCATTGTTTGTTGTTTTCAGTACAAAGAAAATCCAGGTATTAGAGGGAGGTCCTAATGCTCCACTGGATTAGGAATAAAATGATGGGTTCAAGGAGGTCCAATAAGTTATGACCTATCCAATGGAAAAAAAATTGCCATGTCTGTCATTTCCATTCTTAGTTCCCCTAATCTTTGAAGGAGGCAGGTGAGCTTACCAAATTGTTTCAAATATAAGTCTTCTAACTGTTGGTTCATTGTACAAAGATTTTGAAGGCACTATTCTAAAGAAGAATGAAAAACTTAGGCAATAGTGATCCCCTAATTATTTCTCTGCATTCATACAAACGTCCACTTCATAGTAGCCTGTCTGAATAGCAGTCATGACTGTACAAAGTTTTTAGGAAATCTGTACTACTTTTTTACCTCTCCTCTATCCCTGTCCTCTTAAATATACAGTCCTCCTTTAAAAATGCTATAATTTTAAACTGCTGCATATTACAATTTGTAAACACAGATTATTGCATGCAAATTTTGAGCTTGCCTAGGTGCAATTCCCTGCCCTTTGTCAGGGTTCTCTCTCTTGAGGATCTGTTATGGCAAGTAGTGGAATATTCTTCAACTTCATCTCATGTTTCCAATTGAAAATGGGAATCCCTAGGTATGAGACTGGTAAACCAAGATAGAATCACAACTCTGTTTGCAGGAGGTGTATGTTATTATATCAGCTCACCTGGTATTTGTGTGGGACGTCCCTGTTGATGCAGATTCTGCCCATCCGTGTATCTACAAAAGGGGATCACAGTGATCTGTTCCCTCCTTACCTGTTCCTCAGGTGAAATAGAAGCATACTTGCTTAAACAGCAGAAGTACACGTATGATAGGAAGATCAGATCTAGCTGATCTATATCCTTCGTTCACAGGTAAACTGGGCTCTACAAGTGAACCTTAGTTCACAGGTAACTGGGTCTGGAGAACAAGTCTTATGAGGAGCAGCTGAGGGGACTCGGGTTGGTTAGTCTGGAGGGGAGGAGGCTGAGGAGAGACCTTATCGCTCTCTACAACTACCTGAAAGGAGGTTGTAGCAAGGTAAGTGTTGGTCTCTTCTCCCAAGTTACTAGTGATAGGATGAGAGGAAATGGTCTCAAGCTGTGTCAGGGGAGGTTTAGATTGGATATTAGGAAAAATTTCTGTACTGAAAGAGTGATCAGGCATCAGAACAGGCTGCCCAGAGAGGTGGTAGAATCACCATCCCTGGAGGTGTTCAAAAAATCTGTAGATATGGCACTTCAGGACGTGTTTAGGAAGCATGGTGGTGTTCGGTTGACAGTTGTACTTGATGATCCTCGAGTTCTTTTCCAACCTTGATGATTCTATGATTATTGATATCTGTTCATCAGTCTTCCTCATACTGGGTGAAATGTGAGTAAATTAGAGCAGAAGGAAGTAATAACATTCTGGGCCTGTCTTGCTTCAGATATTTCTGGTTTAAGGACCTGATTAATTTGTTATAACCTATATTGAAGCATTTATTTCCTCTGACACTGGGGGTAAGAACTAGTTATCTCTGAAAATAAGTTGCTTTCTAAATCCAAAGTATCTAATTACACAGTAAGGAAGTTTTGTGTACTTTTTAAAGATGTGCCAACAACTGGATGGAGCTCTCTGGTGGGGAAGAGTTTTCTACAACCTATTATTCCTGATATTCTGATCAGGCTGTTACCTGAGCAGAATCTGGGCTATCAGTTATGGACCTATAATGGGACAATTCCCATCAATATTAGTGTAGTTTCTGATCACTTAAACTCACATTCTGTTTTCTTGTTCACAGTTCCTAGACTCTTAAATTATTTTATTCATGTGTTTCTACCAGTCTGGAGGATATCTTTGAAAGCTGTACTATCTTAAATCCTTTTAGCTTAGTAAATTAGTCCTCATCATTAGACTGATACCAACTTCAAAAAGAACATATGGTCCCCTGTAATTGGAGCAACATAGCTAAGTTTGAAATACTTGGAATACTTTGCAAATAAGATGGTCTTAGAATTTGCTATATGTGATTAGATGGAAGGGAGCCTGGAGACACTGTATCCTTGAGTAGAATAAATACGGGAAATGTACTAGAATAAGCTAGTTTAGTATCAGTAAGAATTGTGTAAACAAGCCAAAAATGAACTGAGCATGCCCAAAGACATTTCAACCAGTGGACATGGTGAGGAAGACTATCGACGACCACCAGAGGAGTCTGGAAGACCAACAATAGACATGAATGCACATGCATTAAGAACATTTGCATATATTAATAAGTTCCAAGAATAGAATGAATATGATAATAATTTCGTAGAAATCTAACACATATGTATATTTTGATTGCATGTAACCCCTGTCGAAGAGCAGCTTGGGGCACACACTAGGTGGAGCGATCCCCTGCACGCCCGGTGCCGCAATAAAGAATGCATGCTTTCTAAAACTACAGATTGAGTTTTAAAGGGTTCTTATATTTGTTGACCATTTGTCAAGACCATGCTAATATTTATTGTCATCATGCACATTCTTCCACCTATCTAAGAAAATGCTATTCTCAGTAGGTGTAACATGTTTGAAAAGCAGAACTATTTGGTGCCTTAGGGGAGTATCCACCTGATGCGTTTTACAGAGAAAAGCCGACCCTTACATTGCAGAGAAGTATAATCCTTTCATGAATGGCAGAATTCTGTGGATGTTACCAGGACCTCTTTGTAATTGCACTTCCTTCATAGGTGGCCACCCCCAGATCTGGCTTCAGCTGAACGGCTTCTGTCAGTGCTTTCTAATCCATCTCAAACAAAATAAGCCAGATGAACTCAACTGCTCTACCCAAATTGGCACAGCTGATTTGCCCTAAGCAGATCAGAGGCCATTCTTACAAACAGCTCTGGCAGTGGAGCTATTGAATGATACCTTCTGGCTTAAAAGCAGCAGGGTGTGTGGTATGTTCTCTATTGCCACAACTATTCACTAAATGAAACTCTGTCCTCTAACTTTCATGTGATCCTAACAGAAGATAAATCATTCAGGATTTATACATGTAGCACTTATGTTGTGTGAATTTTCCACTAGTTATGTAAGCAGACTGTTAATTAGATTAAACTTTGCTTCTCTGTATTGATTTCCATAGTTCAGAAACATGGATTGCAAACCCTCTGTTTCTAACCAAAAGAACTACCTATACTTGGAAATATCAAGGAAATCTCTCTGTGGGAGCTTGTGACCAGCAACTAGTTGATGATTCACACAGTTTTTCATAACTTTTTTTTTTATTCATATAAGTATACAAAGCAGTCCAGGGGAAAGTATTGAAATGAACTTTTCTTCCCTATATCTGCCATTCTAAGACAAAGTTTCTGTAAGTTTTGGCAAAATCCTGTTAACCAAGATGCTCCTGCAAATAGCATGAAAGAGGCTGGTTTGCAACTTTTGCCTCAGGTAGCTGCAGATTAATCATTTGTCTTAACTGGTCCTTTCGGCTTCTTAGATGCTTTTTGCTCTGTGGTAGTAAGATAGCTTAGTAAAGTCTCATTTGTGGTAGAGCGTGATAAGTCGGCAGTTTGCCTTCTAAGTTCATTCACTGATCTTCCATGTCTGAACTATTATAGTCTAATGCTTGTTTTTCATATAACTAAATCTGAAATTGAACTAGTGCTTTTCTGCATCCTAGTAGCTTAATACAGCTACCCATTGGCTCTCCTAGCAGTCATAGTCAATTCATAGCAGGTTAATTCCGTGTTTCCAAAATGTCTTGAGCTGATATCTGGGGTCAGCCAACCTTTCATGCTCTGTGCCACTCAGGTGATCTGACTTCTTAACTTGATGGCTAGTCTGGTAGAAGTATCCAACAGTCATTACTGAAAATGCTGACAAGTTTTCAGTTCCTATCTAGGGGGAGTGTATCTGAGTCATCTGAAGTGGGGTATATGCACAGAATCACTTCAAGGAATTATTTATTCTACAATAATGGGTTCTTTGAGATGTATTGTCTACATGGGTATGACCATCAGTACTCCTTGTCTGCTACCATTTGACCTCTAAGAAACAATTCAGATGCCTGAACAAAGATGTCTAGACCAATTTGTACACTCCAGATACCCTTTCTGACCTCCACCTACTTTCCCAGAAAGACCCAGGCTTCTAGTAAGTTGTGTGTCACATCTGTCAGCCCTTGCAGTCACCTTGGATACCCTACTGTGTCTAAAATGGCCACGTATGTCTGTGTTTAGTCACCTGAATCTCTCTCCTTCTTTTCACAGAATCTGCTTTTAAGCACCCTACACATGACGTTACTTTTTAAAGTAACTACAGTTATTTGTGAAAAGTAAACATCTTTTAGAGGTTGTCAATCTGCCTAGAAAATTCATGTTCTTAGCTAAATTTTTGCACATAATTTTTTAGATTGACTTTTTTAAAGATAATTTGTTTTGTAAATAGAAATTATTTTTGTAAATAAGAAGAATTTATATAGTTATCCTTTCACATTTGCAACCCCCAAATAAATCATTACTGAAAAATTAATGTAGAGAAGCTGGTTTTTATTCTTTCACTTTCCTCACCCAGTATTTATAAGAAAAAAGATGTTGTGGGTTGCAAGCTTGCTAATAGAACAAGATTTTTAGTGGTCAGTTTCAAAACAGTCACATGTAAGTAATTGTATATAATCTCAGTAAATGTTCCACAGAGTTGAAAAATTTTGCAGTTCTGGATGTAATCTTCCATGACTGCATGTATCTACATCTGGAACTGGACTGTAATTCTACAGCCAGAGGTATTTTCTAGACATTTTTAATATTTATAAACTTTCTGTCCTCACAGTTTTGTTTCTACTACCTAACAGGAAATTTTGCAAAAATTAAATTAGGCCATTTGGGGTAGGGTGGGGTCTTTATTTTACATTATTCCCTATGAAATTACTGATTCCATTCTTGCTGGCTTTTGAACATAATTGTATAGTGAAACAGAGCATAGATGAGCTTGTATGTGGAATGACGAGAGGAGAGGCAAACTATTTTGTATCGCATCTTAAGTTTCTTAAAAATACTGCTCAGATCAGAAATATATTCTTCATCAAGGTTAGGAAAGACAGAAGTGTATGATCTGTGCAGATGCCAGAACATGTATTTTGTATTCTTTCTGCTTTTGTCTCATGCCTGGGGAAACTAAATTGTTACTTAGGTAAATCCTTCCTTCCAAATGCAAGTGTTGAAATTGTTGAGCAACATCCCCTTTTAGAAACAGCATTCTAAAAATCATCCATTATTTTTCCAGTCTCTTTTGCCTTGACAATTAGTAAGTTTTGTTCCTAGTTGGTGGAGGACTTTGTCATTCCTTCTTTGCATTTGATGCGTGAAGTATCAGGAGTGGAACAATTAACGGTTTCATTAGAGTTTTCAACAAAGAATAAGGTTTCAAGAGCTCATCTGTCACATTCATATTTCTTTGCACTGATTTTGGTTATTAAGTGTCACCAAATTTTTCCTCTTCTACTACTCTTCCATGCTGTACTACCTTGTCAAATTAACATGTACTTTCTGAGCACAGCCACAGCCCACTCAACTGCTAGCTTTCTCCTGCAAGAAGAGATTACCACAGAATTTCTCAATGCAATTATATGTAATCTTTCTGCAAAATTAGATTTTGCATCAATTTCCATTCATTTCTCAGAATTTCTTATGAAAGATTGCTTGAGTGTTACAAAGAAATACTGGGGTTTTTTTTTTCTCTTTTTTGTTGCATGGTATAGCTGAGATATTCTAGCAGAATGTTAGCTTGAACACAGACATTGAATTAGTCCAGTGTTTCGTCTGGGGTATGTTGAATATTATTTCATCTGTCTGAAATTTTTAGTCCATAAACATGTTTACATGTTAGTTTTCCTAAGGATTCTGATTTTGATGATCAGGTATAAGGCAGATTCTTGTGAGGTAAAATGTGGTGGTTCAGAAGAGGCTGTCTGTCATTAAGATGTATAGGAACCGTGCCTTATATAGTCACGTAGAAATAAATTCTCATGGAAACGGCATTATGGAGGTGGCAGCTGCAGCTCTGTATTTTTGTCTAAGTTGAATTTTTCAGTTAAAGATTAACCCTTTATGTGATCTATATAAAAATTACATCTATGTCCCCCTCAAATACAGAATATATTCTACAAGTATCGAAACAAATTTCTGAGAATATATAGGAGAGTTAATACATCTCTAAAAGAGTTAAAATTAACCCTGTTTGCACCAGATTACACTGCTATTGCTGGAATTTTGGGCAAGAACTATATTTGGATATTATAATGTGCTTAGAATTAGCAGTAATTATCAGCTAATATCCTTCCTCACTGGAAGCTTTTTTCTTCATTAGAGGCTGGCAAGCAATGTTCAGAAAACTCCATATGGAACTATCTTTTCCCCAGAAATCTTTCTCATCTTTTGTGGTTCCTGATGGGTCAGTGTGAAACAGATGAGTAAAATGTGGACAGTGAAACTACCAAGAAGGTAGCTATAGTGAGGCAGTGAAATCCTTCAGTACACATTCAAGTGCAGACTGTAATGTTAAGGGGTTGAATTGGCAGTTATGAAGCTAGTAAGAGCAAACACATAATCCACAGAGACTTTTACGGTGATTTCTAAGGGACTGTATGGCTTTGAGAAGCTGGTGATGGAACCGGGACACAGAGCTCGGAGACTGCCGACACCAACCTTGCAAACCACCTTCTGGTTGTTTCTCTAGATTTAGGAGGAAGCAGAAGGAGAAACAGCAATCTGGCTGGACACTGTTGCTCCTTTTCTGTGTTGTTGCTGGTGACAGTGGAAGCCCACATTCTTCATTAGTTGCTTAGTAATCGTGTTGTTATATCTCCCACATGGGTCCATGGTACCTTGCTATAACATTTACTGGAGTGACAAAACATTGCACTGCCTCATCAAAGATATCTGCAGCCAACATACTGCCATCAAAGAACCAGAGCTTGGTCAAAGCACCATGTTGTTTGCTGTGTGAAATCATGCCTTCCTGAGTATCACAACTTTAGTTTTCAAATACTATGAATTTTCTGTCTGACACCTTTTCTTGCTGATCATCCCATTTTATCACTTCAGCAATACAACCAATATAATCACTACTGAAGGTATTCTGGTGTGTCCAAAGCAATCTTTACCATGCAAATAAGATTACTTCTTTGCTTAACATCCTTCTATGAGAGGGTACTCTCCGAATATTACTCATCTGTGACTGTGTTAGGAGTCAACTGGGTGTGTGGATAAGGGAGTTGAGAATACATTTTTGGGCAGATATTACACATGTGCAGAGGGTGCTGCTAAAAACATCTTTCTCTGTCAAATGAAAACAGAACTTGAACAGTTTAATAGTGCAGGTGTCCCAGTACAGTTGTTACAATAGCTATAGAACAAATTTCTGGTGGATTTTTATTTTACATTAGAAACTTGTGCCATGGCAACAGCAATGCCTATTAAAGATGTAACTCTGTCATTATAATTTATCTATTACAGCTCTTTTCATTATTATTATTAACAACTGTTATTCCTCTGAATGTACTTTAGTTTTGAACATGGAATCTCTTGAGGCACAAATGTGAATAAGCTGATTTCCAATTTTACATGAATGCAAAATTCGCAGTATTTAGTATGCTCCTCATTTTCTTAATGTGCTCTGTAATGTTGGAGTCAGATTCAGAAAATAGATAATGTGAGTTTAGTGAAGCATCTGTAAATTATAACTCTCAAATACTAAAAGTGAGAAATGGTATTCCACAGAGTTCTGTATATGTACCACAAGCAACTGTGCTGGGGTGCACCAGGGTGTAAATAAATAGCTGATTGAATTGCAATCTGCTGCCTAAAAGCCAGTTTGGTTCTATATAAACTGGTGATAATAGCAATATGTATCTGTGGCTTTGAGATTATCACAGAACTGAATTTATTTGTAGTTCCAAATGTAAATGTTTTCCACACAACACAGATATGGCAGTATTGCAGTGATTTTCAGAAGTAATCTGCTCAGATGGGTAAGCTGTACGTGCACTTGTAATAACACTAAAGATTTGTAGAAATGGCATCTACTTATGTTTTGGTATTTATGATACTATTGACAAATAAAAAGATGTGGTAAGAAAAGCAGTATCTGGTGGGGAAGCAAGATCTCTTTCTGTTGGCTGTTTTAAGATTAAATATCATAAGCAGCAAACTTCTCTCCATTGGGATTCAGTCCAAGAGCTTGAACTTCTCCACCTTTTGTCTCTCCTACTGGTATCCTCACACTCTTTCTTAAAGTCCATTCTCAGAAGACTTATTCAAAAGCCCATGAGAAAGTAGATTTAAGATTAATTCTAACCACATGGGACATTGATCATCAGTACAGACAACTTAATGAAAGGATTTATTTCAATGCACAGCAGTATTCAAAAGAAAAGGAATAATTTTGATACATTTAAAAACAGACAGAAAATAATAAATAAAATATCACATTTTGTGCATCACTGCTAAGCCTCAGAAGAAATATTGATTTCAGTATCAGTTGTCTTTAAAATTTATGGCAGAAATATGCAACAATAAAAAGACACCAATCTCAGATATGGATAATTATTAAAAGCTAAGAAAGGATTTTGTTTTTAAAGTAAAGTTGCCTATTTTAGCCAGGATACAGAAGGAGCATTATATTAGAGTTTGTATTATTTAGAGTTTTTCATATTTTAAGTTCCTGAGATTGAGATCTTAGACATTCACATGAGCAATGAAGACATTTAGTTGCAGTTTTAGATATGGTACAGTTTGAAGAGGTTATTTAATGTCTCGTGCTTCAGGTCTTAGATCAACAAATACTGACTTGGAATAAGAAAGAAAAGTGTACTCTGGCAAATTATTTTATGACTATCTATTGTATGGACTATTGTTTTCCTTCTATGATTCCTTTAGAATACAGCAAGTGGTAGGATACTGTACTATAGAGCAGTGGTATAGTCCATGTCTGTACTCTCGTTATTCTCTGAACATAAAAGTATTAAGCATTAACTGCACTAGGGAACTAAGATAATACTACTGGATTATCTGTACTGAAAGAGCATAAGACTTAACAGTTATCAATTCAAAAGTCAAAAGTTTCAGAATCATCATTGGATCAATAAAGTGTTGGTTGGAAGGGATGTCTGCAGGTCATCTTGTTTACCCTCCTGTTTGGAGCAGGACTATAATCATCAGATCAGAGATGACTTCCTAGCCAGGTCTGGAAAACCTCCAAGGATGGAGATGCCACCTCTCTGGATTACCTGTTCTAGGGCTGCAGTGCAGCATGCAATGCTTGCTCCTTAACCTTTATCATGACCACATACTATTTCTCCCCGACAACCCCAATGTTTTTTCATTGCTCTATATAGATGTGGTTTGCATTGCCCAAAATCATGGTGGTGAAGAAGGCATAGCCATGAGGTTTTGCTTCCTTTGTCATTTAATTAACAAACCTCTTAGTTAAAGCAAAAGGTATCAAAGAAAAGTTTTATTTAGTAGTATAGATGTAGGAAAGATATTAGTGAAGATAATGTAGATATTAATGAAATCCTTGCAATCCAGGTGTCTGTAAGCTTTTCCTTTTCCTGATTTATTCTTGTTTCTTACTTCATCCTGACAAAAACTTTTATCTCTTAAGTAAGTTCAGTAGACAACCCTTAAGACTCATCTCTGGAAGAGCAGAATACAATTCAGTTCATGATTAAGACATCTAAATGTAAGCATCTGAACAGAAGCTGGTTGCCGTAGTCATTGGCAGTCTAGTCAATGCAGTTAACAGAGTACAGGGAGTGATTCAGCTGACCAGCCACAACATACAATGAGTGGCATCAGTCTCTGGGATCCGCTGACTTAGACTGACATAGTCAGAGTGATGTCTGACTATGGTGGGAGCTTAGATACTTCCTACCTCTGTAGATATATAAGATGAGATGTCTTAATGTGGACCTGAATCCCAGCTACTGAGTTTTTCATGTAAGGGTAAAACAATGAAGTCAAACATTTATTTTTCATTTTAAGTTCACCTACAAAATTGCAGACATACAGTTAATTCAGCAACTTTCAGGAATCAAAGAAAGTGAGAATGTTCCACGTCCTGCTTCTCTCCTGCTTTTTTCCCCCCAACCCAACTTTTCTGGCATTATTGATTCTTTGATCTCTGTCATGTCCCACATTCAACCTTTCACTTAACACCCCACATCATCTCAGTTGCAAAATGTCTTAAGTGTATATTCTAGTCAGTTGTTCCCGAAAGAAGAAAAGTAGGTTTTCTTAGGTTGTACTCTTAATCTTGATTAGAATTTTATCCTGATATTTTAACAAATGAGAAAAACACGTGATTTTACACTTTTAAGCTGCTATTAAAAGAGCTGATGGTGTTTTGAAGTACACGCCAAAATCTTTCTTCCATCAGTCATATAATCAAATACTACCTCCTTTTAGAAGTGATATTTTGAGATTTGTGGGGTTTTGTTACAAGCAGATATTTTAACAAATAAGAAGAAACTGTTCAATTTCTTTGCAAATTATGACATGATACTATGTTTGATTCGTTCTGGTAGCTAGAGCTGTGCATACAGTCCTGCAGTTAGAGTCTACATGTGAACATACAACTTCCTGCAGGAATAATGCAAATTTATCTTTATTTATCTTTAATGAAGTAGTTATAGAGATGCAACTGTTAGTGGGGACAGAGTTATTCTGAGTAGAATATGCAAAATTAATGCCACGTGGGTAGAGTGATGATGTCCACACCAACACTTTAAATGAGGCAGCACAGGTAGAAAAATATTTTATTTTTTTCTCCTCCTAATCTTCGCAGCAATGGGCATAAAAATATCTATAATTCTTTATAATCCACTCTGAACTGTGCCAGAAAGTGCATTTCTTCTGTAGTTCCTTCTCGTGTGTGTGTGCTAAGTTGCTTATAAGACTTGTTTCAAAAAGACTTGATTTCCTATCTGGTTTTTTTCCAATGGTTACTATTACTCTGAATCTCTTCTCAAAAGTTCCCAGGAATAAACACAATACTCAGATCTATTCTTTAGAGACTGACAGTAAAAAGGCATCATAGTGTAAATTCTCTATTACTATAATGACTATAAAAAGAAAAATTACTAACAACACTCCTGACAATACTGGTTCTTCATGTGTTTTACTATCTATAAAGTAACTAGCTAATTCATCATACTAAGCTGTATAATTTGTACACATTTCAACTCAACACAGACTAAAAGAGACACCATCAAGCTGATGGAATAGCAATGCCCTACTTTATTTCATAAATTTGTTTTTTTTCCTGGAATTTATGTGTAGCACTATGTGGGTTTCACTGTTTTTCACCCAGTCAGGATAAAATAGTCAAGTTTAAGGAGAGAATTGTTTTTTAAGAGACTAATACATCAATTCATGGCATAAGTATCTTTTATTTCTGTATATAAGGAAGAAGCAAGCAGCATACAAAAGCCATTTTGTGGAGAATAAGGGGTTTGTCATTTGCAGTATTTTGTCACCCTGTTTTTTTTACAAGGTACTCTCTCATTTCAGAGCGCCTTTGCCAGGGAGAAACATCCACTGAAAGAGAGCTTCCTGAAGGACACCCCGCTGAACAGTTTGCAGGTTTACTTCATGGATCATCACCTGCATGTGACCCACCTGATAATCCACTCCAGCTGTACAGCAAAGCAAACCAGTGCAGCGGTCCACTAGAGAAAAGCATTTTGAGCAAGAGCACAGTGCAGCCAATACAGCTACAGAAAGAAAGCAACACTGATCCTCCTGTTAAGAAAAAAAAGCCACCAGTTGTAAACAGAACCATATTTCATACTAAAACTAAACCAGTAGAAAATCATACACTGGTTGGCACATCGTCAAGGATAAGCGAACAATGGGTTATTACTACTGGGGGATTTGTGGAGCGAGCATGCACACTTGGGAGAATACGATCTTTGCCAAAGACTTTGCTTGAAATGCATTTGTGCAAAAATGTTTCAAAATCTGATTCTAATCTTATCACCCATCCACCAAATGACAAAAAAGCAAGAAGCAACTGGAGTGAACCCACAGCAAACCAACAGTGCTCCAAAGGGAATTCAGAAAGAACACCTTCCTTCACATCAGAATGGGAAGAAGTAAGTTTAGTTCATTTTTAAGCGCAAGCAAATATATGGTATTGTGAAAAATGCTGTTATTGTTTTCAGTTTCAGAGATGAAACAAAAAGTGAATCTTCTACGCTGCAAATCCTCAGAGAGTATGTCATAGCGTAATGCATGGTAGTTTGACAGCTGGCACAAAATCCAATGCATTTCTGCTCAAAGTGCTGCACACTTAATGAAGTCTATTGTTTCCATAGTGAATGAAGTTAACCAGAATTAATTCCACAATTTGTTGTGACATTGAAATTATTTTCTACTAAAGCCCTCACCACTGACACTAATAAAATTGGTAAAATTATTTGTAGCTATGCCCATATTTACATATTTGCTAATTTTTCCCACCATGGCAATGCCCATCAGCAAGAGACAAGAGGAAATGGCAGGAATGGAGAGTCTAAGATTTTTAGGTTGATTATACACTCTACAAACCCTCCCTATATTACATACCCTCTAACTGGTATGTAGCCTATGTACAGAACACTTGGCATATACCTGACTCTTGTGTGAAGTGGGAATACGCTTATAGTGACAATGAATTCGGGACTACTAAAAGAGATGTGCACACTGAGTTTGTAGTGCACATGCTTGCTCATACAAGAGACTTCAGTTTTAGAACTAGATTAAAAATAATTTTTAGCCACCATATTTTTTTTTCTCCTAAATTTTTTTTCTGCTAAATTTCAAGAATATAAATGATTCTTTATAGAAAGAAGTTACCATCTTACTGAGGTAAATTAAGAGTGGTAAATGTTTAGATCTTTACTGCTGTTACAGGAAGCAGGCATTTCTCTTTGAAATGACTGCTATGGGGAAATGTATATATCTCCAGAGTTCAGAAAGAACCCAGAGCTTGTTTGTGCAATTGGTTGGTTTTCTAGTAAAATGTTTTCAGCTCATCTAAATCTCTGATTTGATAGGGCACCTGAAGGTAGTTTTTGTTGTAAAGGAGATACTTTCTCAGTGGAAAGGTACTTGGAATCAGGTGTTGATCTTAATAACTTGGATATATTGTTATGAAATCCTGAAATGAGCCAGGTCCAAGTTTGCCTTTTTAGGGGGACATCAAGGCTTGATTGTTCTTACGAGTAAGAAAAATGTAGTTTATAAAAACAAAACAAAGGTATGAATTCTAAATCTACAGATTCAGACATAATTCCCAGTTTTGTCCTGTCACCAGTGACTAATACATAGCTTTTAAAAAGGAGACATTTTTCCTAATAGTCCTGATATTAAGCTCAGTAAAACCTGGTTCTCTGTCTCTGCCTTCTCAGACAACACCAGCCTTTTGATTCACTTTTTGTTTTGTCCTATTCTTACAGAAAATAAAATAGGAATAATAGATTTGATGTAGTAAGTTCAATGTAATTTAGAAATGTGCAAATGAGTTTCGAGATCAGTGTAGTGCTGTTTCACAAACAGTATCATTCTGTGGTATATGGGGACACAGCTATGTTTCATACCTATTCAGTGGCCTTGGGGCAAATGGAAAAAAGGGAGCTAGGAAATTCTCTGGAAATCTTAGTTGAAAAAATTGCTTTCGTACTTTATAACAGAAAACCCATTATTCTTATGCATTAATATTACTGCTTAAATAGACCTCTAGTGGTTCACAGTTATTATCAAATGAAATGAGCCTATAAAATTAAAATCCATTCCGTCATATACTTTAATATATTAATTTTTCTCCTTTGAATTTATATACTGAAATATTACAAAGTAATTTCAAAGAATAGCATATACCTAGATGACCAGAGTCATCAGTATGAAAGGAACTGTACTGTAGAAAAAGAAATACCAGTCTCATGGATTAGCTTTTGCTACTGTACAAACGTTGCAAAATAAAGATCAAAGTGGAGAATTTAGTTGTCTACCTTTTATTTTTGCATTTTGCAGTCTTGTTGTTTTCCTAATATGAGTAATAATGCCATAAATTTATGCATGAAAACCTAAAATAACAAAGATGGGACCTATCAATTGTTTTCACTATTCTTTCTTTTGTAGATTGATAAAATAATGAGTTCAATAGATGCTGGAATTAATACTGGACTGGGGGAGATGAATGATCCCACTACAAGTAAGGAAAACGAACTAACTGTTGTTTAATTTTGACTTAACTGTCTTCAGGAAAACTGTGGATAAGAGATTGCTAAGTAACCCACTGTGTTGAAATAATTTGTAGATATTTGAATAACCATGAACAGAATCAATGTTGTTTACTGTTAGAGATGCATTAGGCCCAGTATCCTGGAGCTGTTACTTTAAATAGCATATTGGAGTCATTAATGTTGTTTTGAAATCTTCCCAGAAAAAATATTCCATTAATGTCTTCGTACTGAAGCCTTTCTACTAGGGGGATATTTTCCAATCTTTTTCAGTTAAGTTTTTGTTTGGAATGATGGCATCCTGACTATATATAATCCAATAGCTGCTGACACTTTTTAAAGCATTATATTATCTAATGCTGCTTCGAGCAAATACTTGGCACAGGGCTGAAAATGTTGCTGACAGCCAGTGACTGGTGTTAGCAATGATGAGAAAATCTGCAAACCTTCCCTACCATAGTGAATTCTGAGAACACTAGTCATGACGTGATGGAGCCTGTTGCTCCATCACCATAAACCTATGTAACTGTGCTGATAAGAATTTTGAAAGTATTTTATTATGTCTTCTTCCTAACTCATGGAAAGAAAACTGACTTGTATGTCTGAATAATTTGGTCTTGAGGCAAAGCTATGTTAACTCACTGATAGTGGTACATCCCTGCTAGCAGTTGCATACTATTACTTGGGTATATGTATTGGGCAGGAGGCTATGTACCTTATTGCTTAAAACATATATATATATAAAAAAAGTATTTTAACAACCATCCATTTCATGGAGCGTTATATCTGTACAGGACAAACCTGTGTCGTATCAATTAAATAGAGTTGATGCAGCTATTTTAACAGTAGTTGGACAGTGAGAAGGGGATCTAGGAAGAAGAGAAAATAACTGATTTGAATGCAAATGTAATTGCAGATAAAACAAGCAGAATCAGACTATTTTTTTCTAAAAGAGTAGGGGGCAATATAATGAATAGTGCTAGACATGTTCTCCTGGCAGCCTATTTTTAATTTCTGAAACCTGCAGTGTTGGAAGGGAGAATTATTCGTAGAGAATTCTAGGTTAGGAGATAGTTTATAATTTCCGAAGATATTATAAGTAATTCAGGATTTGCTGCTTATTATTTTTTATCGTAGTACACAGGCACCAAATGCAAAATCAGACATCCATTAAGAAGCTGCACAGCAAGTAAGAGCTATGAAAAGGAAACAAAATAAACAGTATGCGTATGCAAATTTGCATAACTTCGTGATGTGTAAGCACTACTCTGTCCCTTCCCATGACTGACCACTGCTTTTCTTTTCTACTTTTAAGATCAGAAAATATATCACAACTCATGTCATAAGCCATTTTGTGGCTTCTACTGCATGAATTATTTTTCTTGGCATTCAGATGTGGCATTTGGGTCTTCAGCTCTTTCAGTTGGCAGGAGATCTACTCTTTCCTTTGCTTCGCCTTTTCCCAGAGGGGACTCTGGGTCCCAACTTCTTTTTCTATTTCATATGCAGCTTCCTGCAAACCAACATCTTTTTCTTTTCTGACAACTTTTTATGGTCTTTAGGTAGTTTAGAACAATGATCTGGTTTTGCTCTTAATGAAGAAATCAAGCTATGTACTATCAATCAAAATACAACTACTTTTCTTTAAATTTAATCAACTTTGCTGTACATGCAGACTGCAATAAAGACATTTCTTTCTGTTACAGAGCTGGCTATATGCAGCTGCATGTGTATGTTTTCCACTTTTCATTCCTTTATGCCTTTTCCAGATTCAGTCAAACATAGTTTAGGCAGCAAAGCAAAGGGAACTATTATGATATCAAATGCATTAAATGCATTATATCAAATGTTACATTTCAAGTATAGCCTTATTTTTTTATTAACAAAGTAATAGGATTATCTAGCAGAAAATAAGGGGTCTCTATTTCTTACCATTAGCAGACTGGAGGAACCGATCAAATGGAGCCTTATTACAGTGATATTTATAAATTTAACCACAGATTTTACTTGGCTTAAGATTTCAGCTTGTGTTAATTACCACTGATTAGCTACCACAAGGCAATACACAGGTTTTTCTTACTGATAATATAACCTAAGACATTTTTAGATAGGTCTTTGGCACCAATGAAGGCGTTGCTTTGACATTTTCTGCAGCAAATCAGCTTCTTTTGTGTGTGCTGCTTCTATTTAAGCTCATATAGTTCATTGGCAAGAAGTGCCTCAGGTGTCCCAGTGTTCCTCAGAGGTGCCTCACGTCTAATTACTTACAGAGGTTGGCATTCTCTGGATCCCAATGTTTTACTTAAGATATTTATCTGCCCAAGTGTTAGTACTGAGGACCTAAATTCCACCTCAGAACTTCTTATTCACCTTCTCCTCCTTCCTGGCTCTGTGCTAAGCATAACACAGCCAGATGTAAAGACCTGGCCTATGCTTAGGAATAAAAATTTAGTGGTATGGTATCAGGTAATATCATTTTTAAATACTTCATCGGTTTGTATAAAAATACACAGGTTTTGTTAGCTTTACTTGAATATATTTGTGTCCAGCTCTGGAGCCCTCTGTACAGGAAAGACACAGACCTGTTGGAGTGGGTCCAGAGAAGGGCCACAAAAATGATCAGAGGGATGGAACACCTCTCCTACAAGGACAGGCTGAGAGAGTTGGCGTTGTTCCACCTGGAGAAGAGAAGGCTGTGGGGATACTTTATTGCAGCCTTCCAGTACTTAAAGAGAACCTATTGGAAAGATGGGGACAGACTTTTTAGCAGGGCCTGTTGCGATAGGACAAGGGGTAATGGTAGACTAAAAGATGGTAGATTTAGACTAGATATAAGGAAGAAATTTTTCACAATGAAGGTGGTGAAACACTGCACCAGGTTGCCCAGAGAGGTGGAGGGTGCCCCATCCCTAGAAACAGTCAAGGTCAGGTTGGACGGGGCTCTGAGCAACCTGATCTAGTTGAAGATGTCCCTGCTCACTGCAGGGGGGTTGGACTAGATGATCTTTAAAGGTGCCTTCCAACCTAAACCATTCTATGATGTATATGTGTAAAAAAGATTATCCAGTAGACATTAAAAATAATGTATTTAATGTTTGGAGTATACAAGACAAAGAGATTTCTCTTAGTGTTGAACTGAAAGCATCTAGATTATTGAGCATTATATTCAGGAAACTTCACTTTTCTCGTCTAATAACTTTTTAGCAAACAGTAAAATTTCTGGTAATATTGAAGAGCAAATGTAGCTTGATATGGAATCTTTCATTTTAGTGTTTACTTAGCCCTATACATCCTATTATACTTCAGTGTGTTTATGAACTGGTAGTAAAAACAAAATTATATTCAATTCAAGTACAAATATTCTTTATCTACCAGGCATGAAGAGCTTTTTATGCTACATATTATTCTCATTGAAAAATATTTGAGGGGAAATATGTCATATACTGATAATTCAATAGCTATATTTAAAGTTAGACAACGATGACATCTTGTGATGAAATCTTTGAATGGATTTACAGGAACTTTGGCCTCTATTTTCCTATTGGAGAAATCTGGAAAGACTTGTTTTAGATCTCCAGGGGAATCTCTTAAGAAGCAATTAGAGGAGCAGTGAAAGAAAAGAATGAAACCTGGATGAGTATGGTCATGAGGACTTCATCCACAGCACACATTCAGAAACAAAAAAAATTAAAGCAGAGCTTTCAGCTTGGTAGCAGTACCAGCACTGGAGGAGTAGACTTGAAACTACAGAGAGGAAGATGGCTGCCAGTGTCCTCTAAGGGCATGTAGCATTCAACATCTGAATAGCTTACCATTGAAATCAAAAGCAGGAGTGCTGACCAAGGAGCAAGTAATAACTAATCTGAAGTATAACAGACAAAAAACCCACCACCTGAAGGAGTATGAAACCTCTGTTACCAAGAGGAAATAAAAGATGGTGCTGGCTAGTGCCCTTCTGCCCAAGGTGACGTGGAGACATCTGCACCACCTGGCACTTACATTATGGCTGGTGTGTTTCTTCACAAGGGTCCAAACTTGCTAGGTTGCAAAGGATTCTACCATCCAGAAGCATAAGATAAAGAATGCTAGTGATACTGCCAAGAATGAGCCTAAGCAAATAAAAAAATGCTTTTAAGGCTCTGTGGCAATGGATAAAGAGCTTGAAGATTCAAGAGATATTATTGTCTCTCCTCTCACGTCCAAGTCAAGCATCAGTCAGATGCACCCTAAATATAACTACATGGCGTCTATTCTGAGAGAACTTTGAGAACCATGTGGCAAGGACAGAATTCTTCATCTTATTGCAAATTGGACATAGCTTTAACCCCTGAGAAAGATAGGATTATTTAAAACAGGGTTAAAGAAGTGACTAGACAGAGTCATGGGGCAGTTTACCAGGTATCTTAGCTGTTTGTTTGCTAATGGTAGAGTAAAGAGGAAGAGAGAAGAATTAACAGATTAATGAGGAATAGACAAGAATTAATAGACGATTATGACAAAATTGGCATTGCAGAGAATTTATCATGTATGTTACACTAGTAGTCCAGTTATGTAGAGGAGGTAACTTCTTCAGTAAGAAAAGAAGAATAGCAAATGTTGGCTGGTACGTCAGAAATATGATGGTTGCTTTGCAATCTCGAAAATGGGATTATGTAGAGCTGTTAAATATCTGTTGGTATCCAGAAAAGCGGAAAAGAACATGGTTGTCCTTGGTACATATCCAAAGCCATTGGACTTGATAGTAGTGGGAGATTTTAGTTACTACAGCACTTGTTGGGAAAGAAATTACACTGACAGACTTCTCAGGTTAAAAAAGTCTCAAGAAGGTAGAAGTCAATAAATTAAGATAATTTTCTTTTAAAAAAATCTCCAGGGTGCAGGTTAAAGAGAAATCTATAGATTCTTCAACAGAGCACTACTAAAGACCATAGTACAAGCTTCACCAGTGTGAAAAAAAAGAAAGTTTAAAAGACCAGGTTGGCTAAATTGTCATATTTTCTTTCACCTTTGACATAATGAGAAAATTTTCTCTATTTACTAAGCATGGTAGAATAACGCATGTGGAGACAAGAGACTATGAGATGCAACTGGCAAGAGAAATGAACATCTAATATAACATAATTAGATTAGTACATTAATAGGGAGAAGAACAAAGAAATCTTTGGCACCTGAGAGAGGTACTGCAGGAAAGGAAAAGCTGCTCGTAGTAGGTGCAGAGAAGGCAAAACCATATAATGACTTTTTATCACAAGTTTACCGAAAAGGTCATCAGTAAGGATATGACATGCACAGCTAGAACCTCAGCTGTAGATAAGGCAAGGGCAGGTTATATAGGTTAGGTATCTTAAAATTGATTTAATGAACTTCATTTTGCATTGCATAACCGTCTGAAAAATTTAGACCTGTTAGTGAGTTTCAGTGAGAATTCTTGGAGGATGGATGAGGTACCAACAGACTAAAAGAGAATGATAGAGAACTTTAAAGGGGGAAAGGAAGGAGAATGTGGGGAATTATTTTCAATTCATAGAAAAGTCGCTGAACAGATGAACTATTTAAAGTAGCTGGAAAAATAGCAAAGAAATAAGAGACAACATGGATTTGTGAGAGCAAACCTATTAAAGCAATCTAATTCCCTGCTAGGAGTGGATATCAGATTTTGTTGGTAAGGAAAGAGCAGTAGATGCACAGTATTGGGACTTCAGTTGAGGTTTTGTCATTGTCTCATGTATTTTTCTTGTAAGGAAATCAAGGAAACATGCACTTAATTAAAATAATGGTAGGTCAAACAGATGAATCTTATTCTCAGTGTCTAAATTCAGACTTCGGCAGTGTAGACTGCATTGAGTATGTCCAAGCCACTAATACTGAGTTAGATAAGTAGACACTTCTTCTGTATCATTTGTCATATCTAAATGTCTGAAGCACGGCAAATGGCGCTAGAAGTATCTACAAAGGGAGCTAGAGGACCTCCTCAGATGTAGCTGTCTAAAAGTGGCTGAAATGAATCTCCCTCTTTTCTCCCCAGGACAGAATTATAAAGACAATACAGTGAAGCATCCAAGTAGATTAGCAGGGAGATTATAACCTCTGTTACATTCAGCAGCATCTCAAAGACTTCTGGATATTTGAAGTTGAGATATAACTGACCTTGGCTTGAGTCAGTTGAATGGATTAGGCCACTGTTTTAAGTCACTCTGAGTCTATTTTATGATGACTCTGACTGCTGTGATAACATGATTTAGATGGAACCTGTCTACAAGGTAAAGTTTAATGTCTTTTTTTTGGCATAGTAGGTACTTACACTGATTAGTAACATACATTTCGCAAAGGATTTAGAAAATATAATATGTTTAAATATCAGCCATCTGCACTTCTCTGGTAAAAAGAAGAAACACTTCAATTTACTATTTTCTTTGCCTAATTATAAACAATTTTTTCTACAATAAAAAAGCCTTTGAAGGCATACATAGCAGTATTTCTGTGTTAGTTGGAGCCCAGTAGCTGTTCAGAGGTGTGTGATTCAGAGTTTACTTACACTTGCAAGTCACTTGAAAGGGAATAATCAAGAAATAATCTACTTCAGAGATGACTTTTTTTAACATGGGTAATGGGTATCATATCCCCATCATGATTAAAGTAAGAATTGCCTCAAGTCAGAGCAATTAAAGTAATGACAAGGAAAATAATTGTTGAAGGTCATTCCATATCAAAATAATCTACAATCAGTTTAGGACTGAGCTGGGCTTTTGAGAGAACCACTTCTGTCAAATACGTTCTACACATGGAGAGTGATTTATAGTTTTATAGTTTTTCTAACATGAATTCCTTTTTGGATGCTATCCATAAATGCACTATCCAGTTGCTGTGTGCATACAAATGCACTGTAGCCAGAATTTCTTTGGTCAGCTGAGCATGTACCTATCCTCGAGTGCCCTCATTTTTCCACCTAGAGGCATACACAGTACAGTTTCCTGAATTATCTTCCAGTTTCTTGATCTACAGGTTTTTTGCTTGGGGAACATAATATACTGACAAGTCTTTTTCATACAGCTAAAATAAGCAAATTTCTTATTACGTTTAGCAAGTTCAGATTTTACAAAGTTTATTTGTTGCCCTTTTGTGAGAACAGTGCCTTCCTCTATGCTTGGAGATAATCAGAGCATCACATTCAGCATCTATGTCTAAATATCAATATCAAGTCCCCAAACTTTGGAGTTTTGGGCTCCAAAAGACTCACTGAGGCTACCTGGGTGAGTGCCTTTCAAAGACTATTGCTGTTTGTTACTGGAAGAGGTGTATACAACAGAATTATGCCATATAAACAAATCACTTTCAAGGGAACTAGCAAATCTTCTGAAATATTTACTTTAGCAGTACGTACTACCATGGCTACAACTTCAGATTGCCTCTAGAGCTACCTGGAAACCAGAAGGACTCTGGAATGCTGACAGCTATGCCTGGGTGGAGTCCACGTGAGCCACATCTCATTTGAAAGTAGTAGAGTTGCAGTGGATTTTGCTGTATTCAGAATAAACCCTACAACTCCAGGTCACATCAATTTTTTCCACAAGGAAGATGCTATTGCTTCTGGATGTGCTCACTACATATGCCTGTTTCTGTGTCATGTAGTACATATTTAATGCCAAAGTTTGACAGTAGGTCACAGAGCACTGTATTAGAATACATTTTGTAGTGTACTTTCTCTGATCTGTCATATCAGGATGAAAGCTGTAGGCAGTCATCATACAAAAGTTATTTTCTTTGTTTATTTTGCCTTCTCTACTTACATGACCAAGGCTATTGTTGTCTGTGACTCCCTCACAGTGTAGGGAAAATTGCAAGAAATTTTGCTCTTCAGATTTGTGAGGGACATGAGTTTCAGCACTAAGGATGGGAAAGTAAAGCAAACATGACTTCACCAGACTAGGAAAGATGGATTCAGGTGGGGCCACAGCCAGAAAAGCTGAATGCGAGGAGTAAGAGTTCACAGTATGCCCTTTACAGCCATAATGTAATGGAAATTGTGCAGACCTTTGACTGCCAGAAGCTACATGCTCAGTTTCCTCTTTTTCTCCCATCTGTTCCACTGCCACTACTGATGTGAAACCTTCATCTTACCTACCATGGTTCTGCCTGTAGAAGCTAACATTTCACTCAGAAGTCGTCAAACTTTCTTTTAACTAATGAAGCCTTGTTAGCCTGGCCCTTTTCTGTTTGGTGACATATGGTTGCAGTTTTGGTAAAGTGGTCTTCCTCCAAAGCTGTTAATATCCTCCCTCCTCCAAGGGCAGAAAACAGATAAAATATAAGCACTTAATTAAGGCAGAATTTTAATTAGATACATGTAGGCATGTTGGCATAAGGCAGTTTTCACAGTGGTAAGTTATATACTTGCAAGTATATACTTTAATTATAATTTAGTGTCTGTTTTGCAGCAGTTACTTCCTCTTTTTAAATCTGTGTGGTTAAACTAAGCACTTCGATAAAGTGGATTTAATTCATAGATTTTAATAAAATGAGCCATGCACCCTCTCACAAAGTGGGAGACCTCTTAAGCTTACAGTTTTGAACCCACGAACTTTAATTTTGTGATAGCCAACCACAACAACCAGAGTGTAAAATAAGGATAACATCACTTCCCTACCAACTCCCACCTTCCCACTATAGCTGATACGCTGCGCAAAAAGACCAAAATATCTGTAGCATCATAAAGAGGGGAAAAAAAAAAAAAAAAGAAAAAGCAGAAGGAACCTGACTCTGTAGCTGATAGAAGAGGGACCCAATGAGAGAAGACAGCTCCAGCAGCTGGTCTCTGCTCCCAGTGCTGTTTGATGCCTCCTTAATAGGAAATGCATATGCAGTTTGAAATTTTTAAACTTCAAGTCTGTGAACTCTTTACCAACAATTATAGGACTGCAGTGTAGGGAGCAGAGCCACACATTGGGTTTGATTCTGAACTTCCTTTTATCTTGTTAACAACTGCAAAGTGAATGTGGAATTTTATGTCACAGTGGCAGAACTGCTGGGGGAAATTTTTGCAGCTAAAGTCAATATGAAATGTTATGGAAGGAAAGGTGATTGTTTCAGGCAAAACTGTTTACAGTCACTCATGTTCTGTTACAAATGTCGCTCTCACACTCAATACCCAAAAGCACCAAGGTGTTGGCATGTGTATCCACGTTGCCCATCCATGGTCACTTGTGTGTGACATGGAAGGCTGACTATTGCATTCTCATTGCATCTATTGGGTTGCTTTTGATTAGCAATACCAAACTGGTTTTTGGATAGATCTTTAGGAGTCAACAGTTGCTATGGTATGGTCCTTTCGATGCAAAATTTTGTTTACTTCAGTGGTGTTCATTGGTTTTGCTTCCTTATCTCAGTTATTTTAGGGCTAGAGTCTGTTTTCCTTTTGGAATAACAGGAAGATGAATATCACACGCAGTGTGCTGTGATGTTGTTGCTTTCCTCCTATGCAGAGTAGGGTCTTCTGCTGATACATCATCTGTGCTCTTGTTTTATCAGAGCACACTCCTTTTCTTGACAGAAACACATTCCTTAGTGTTTTACCACTGTCAGCTGTGTCCCTGGTTATCAGTACAGACCATACCTTTAATCCTTCATAGCACTGTTTCTTCTGGTGCTTTCACACATGCATTTCTAGTCATGCATTATTCATACTGATCTTCATATTACTTTTACAAATATCTTACAAATACATTTTAAATTATTTGAATGGTAATTTATTTCAGTGTATGTAATTGACTAGATTATAAAATAGTGGAGAACAGAAGCCATACAGCTGTAAAATATGTAGAATAAACACTTTAGGCATTTATTTACTGAGAACATGATAGTCATAATGCATTGCATGCCACTGAACTTACCCAAAGATCATATAAATTCTACAGAAGAAATCACAAATAATTGGATTAATGTTTTGTTGACTTCTACGTTGTAAAAGGCTAAACAAGAGATAAAGATGCATCTGTTTTAATGATCCATTGAATCCCAAAACAAACCTTACAGAAGACTGGGCAAACTGCAGGATAACTGGAGAGCTTTTAGCTATGTTTTAAAATAAAAGCAATGGGAGTTGGATGTAAAAAGCTACAAGCGTTAATTTTATTTTCTGTTATTCATGTATTCCTATTATATTGGCAATTTTTCCCTGTAGTGTCATAAATGTAATATTCAGCTATATGCTCTTCATACACCAATTAATCAGAACTGTTTTTGAAACAGCCTACTACAAATGGAGACACAGGCTAAACTGAAAAGACAGTAAAAATCTAAGTCATCAGGCCGTACTTATCCATGTAATCTCTGATGCATTTTCTTTTTACATCTCCACTCTCTTGTAAGTGCCTATCAACATATACCTTATATCTCTGTCCATGCTTTTCATGTTCAATGTTAGGCTTCTTTTCCAAAACTGTTTGCAAAGCAATTCAGTCATTATATTCACAGACTTGAATAAATTATTTCTGGCATATGTCTTCTAGAAGGAATAGAGAAGATCAACAGCAAACAAAGAAACATAAGAAAATGGAACGATAATATTATAAATATTGACATTCATCAGCGAGCAAATGTAGAGCCTAATTCTAGTCGTTTTACATTGTAGTCTACTTGTGACCATCAGATCTTGTCATGCTAAATTTAGTACTGTGCAATAGGACTGCTTGAGCAAAGGAATCTTCTACAAACTCTCTTTTAATTGGAGGATTAACAAGTACTTTTGACTGACTTGATATACTGAGACTTTTCAGAGGTATTTCCCCACATCAGATGTAATGTTTTAGTGAAATAGCATAAGAGATTCAGACTCCGTTCCGGTACTGATACTTTCTCCTTTGGAAAAAAGTTTAAACCTTGGCAGCCTGGTCAGTTGTACTGTTATTTCTGAGTAACCAAAGTATTTTTTCTTTTATCACAGAATTAATACAAAAGGTATATCCTTCCTTGGAGAGCTTTTGTCAGACCTAAAGATACTTTTTTTTTATTTTGTGAAAAGACTTAATCTCAGAAGGAGGACTAATGCACACTGAATCCTTACCATCTCTTTTATCATTTTGTTATTATCTGATCCTTACATTCTACTGTTAAATATGGTTAGAAGTCTGTATGATCACAGGTATGAACAATTTATGTGCAGTTTGAATATACTACTCACATCTATTAAAATTCAAATGGTGTTCTTAAGAGTCTTGTTTCAGTATTTTTAAAATATTCTCACATTAAATAATTTCCCTTTAGAAGGAGTGAGAAATATTGAGTTGTAAAGACAACATGCATGTTAATAAGTACATATGGCATGAGGAAGACCTATACAATATTCCTATACACCCATAATAATTGTTTTGAGGTAGAGTGCAGAAAGGTATGAATACACAGAATGCAAAACTCAGAAAATCAGATTTTCATTGACTTCCAAGGACCTGAAGCTCAGAAATATTTTCAACTAATAATAAAATGGAGAGTGAAGTAGTAGGATGTTTAAGCATGTTTGGGGACAATGCGAAGAACTATATACATTACTGGACAGAAAATCAAATTAAGTGATTCTCACTTTAAAAGTTTGGATATACCTGCCTATAGCCTGGCCTTACAAAATTGCACTGATACAAACAAAACCAGTCAGAACACAAATAAACTAGTTGTGAAAGTTGCTTACAAATAATATTACTCACATTACCTCCTGGATTGTATTGGCAGTAAACAGGTCCCTAACTCTTAAGTGGATTTGAAAATATTTTTGAGGGTAATAATATTAATGCTTCAATCTACTCTTCTTGGTCAATTCTCTCCTCTGTCAGACCTATCCCCGAAGTCACTGAGCTGTACATACTGTATCTTTTGTACCATGGGGTTGAATATTGCTGAGCTATGTCCATCTAGATAGATAAAAAGATCAACAAAGGTAGATTGCAGACTTCAGAACTTGATAAAAATGGATTGAAACATTTTTCAAAGTTATTTCCAGTAGGACTGAGGTCTTGCCTGTTTCTCCACTGAACCATGACAGTCCAGGGGGGTACTAGCAATCTATGTCATCTCCACAAGGACAATGTGGCTGTATTTCACAAAGTTAATGCCAGGGTGTTTGTTGGTGTGCTTAAAAAGTGACAAGCTAACCATGCCCTCATTCTATAATGCTCTCATAATCATCCTACTGTAATTCCGGAAGTTAAGAGATACTTAACATGAAAAGAATGATCAGATTACTTGCGAGTTTTAGAATTCACTTGCATAGGTTCAGTTTTTTCCCTGCATTTTAATGAGCCTTGCAACTATGTAATAATTTACACCCATGTCTATTAATATTTAATTCAGCTGATGTCACTAAATTGAACAGCATTTATTCCTTAAAGCAGAATCTAGTTCAATACCAGGTTAAAACTGTATGCAGAATAGGAATTAGCTCCTCAGTGGAGTTAAAAGTATCCGATGCTCACAGTTTCACAACCTGTGGCCAAGAAATACTTTAAAGAGAACAGAATACTCCTAACTTCTAAAACAGACTGTGTAAAAACCATAAAGTGGTGACTAAGGGCAAATCTTTAAAACTTTGTTCAGTATCTTTGGTGGTCTTTTGTATGAGATTATCATCTCATGTGTATTACTCTTACAAACATGTTGGGGTTAGATATACTGTGGCAAGTGAGACTATGACGAAATTTATCTTTCATAAATTATATAGAGATCTAAGTCTACTAAAACTGAATTAATAACAGTTTCTTGAAAGTTCATTTGATTCACTTACATTTCCTTCTTAATCTAGTAGTCTTTAGATTTAAATAGATGTGAATCCTTGGAAGCTCACATTTCTAGTAATCACAAGAACATCACATGCTACTTAAAAATCGTTGGCTTATTATAGAATTTACAGCACACAGAATTGTTTCTAGTTTTAGTTCCACCTACAGAAAACTAAGTAATTTAGAATATTGAACTAACTAAAGTGTATTCATTTGCTTTGTAACCCAGACTGTTAACCTGAGTTCATGATCATAACAATAGAACCAGTATTTTCTTGTTTCATTGGCCTATATTCAGGAAGATATTGTATTTGAATGCCTTCAAATCCTTCAAAAATTATTTGCTATTTACTACTTACCACCCTGTTCATAACCCATGATACCAGGAACTTTCCAAAACTGTTTTTCTGCTTTTATCCACTGCTGCCTTTAGCTCTTTATTTTAGGTTATTTTGTTATTACAAAACTGAGATGGCTGAGGTTAAATTATTGATTGCTAATATGAATTTGCATTAAATGCTAATAATAGCATTTAGTGTAAGGTTCTGAATTATTCTGGTATCTATTTCTAAAGTATATTTATTATTCATTACTTCATGCATGAGTTTAGATAAACATTTTTTATGAACTCTGCAATTTGACTGTTTTTCTATTTATGGGATGTGATAGACCATCTCAGTTACTTAGTGCTACTTCTGTTTTCTGGTAGGCTATTTGAAATGTTTTATAGAGCATAATTCCAAAGAATACATTATCTTGTCTGTACACAAATCCCCTTATTTGCATATGAATATGCCATTCAGATAGAGACCAGCCATTCTTCTCAAATTTATGCAAGCAAAAATGCATGTTCATGAAAGTTTTCAAACAGTGAATAGCAAGGAATGCAGCTAAACAGCTCTAGACCAGAATTTAAGAGAATAACTGTAAGTGTTGCTTTTATTAAACCAGCTCTAGTTTTGATCATTTTGTATCTTAGCAAATAATCATTAACATGTTACAAAATGTTAGCGAAACCAGTCTGATGAGTACATTTTCAGCTAACCTGTACCTGGTAGGAGCACTTGAGCTCTTGCTGAGATCCATTAGCCTTGACAAAAGAACGATGGAAGGAATGATGCCTGGAGTACAGCTTATTAAACTTGTCTGGAAAGTTGCATTTCCATCATTCCAAATTCTAAAACAAAAAGCCATGCAGGACTAAGTACAGTGCCACGAGAGGTGTTTGCACTGTCTGTAAGCATCAACACAGATTTCTGAAACAGGATCCTAGGCTCTGTCTGTGGGTAGGGGAGGCCAGTTCAGAGTTCCTACTCCAGAGGTGGGAGAGTGAGAGTCGAGCAGTCGTCGTGAGGGAGCTCACAGACAGGTTGTACAGGGTTTATGTAACCTCATCCATATGCAAAGAGTCCAGTGAGTTGCCAGAGCTGTGCCAGCATGCCACCCACTCAAGTAACGTCTTTATTATTCATTGAAAGATGCTGCAGTTTTCTTTTGGCTTTGCAGAACCTGTGTTAGCAGGGGATAAATATTATGGTAGGTGATTATAGAGTTTTTATGTAATAAAGCAAGCTCCTGTTCAGAACCTGACTTTTTGTCAGGGAGTAGAGAGGGCCAGTTGTGCCCTAATGGCAGTGAGCTGTGCCCTCACCCATGGGGTCTGCACGCAGTGGGCAGAGCCAGGTGCTGGTAACACGCTCCATTGACCACCCCAGACAGGCCCGTGGGATACGTCTCAGGTGCAGGGTCCACTGAGGAAGCCCAGCCAGGAGCAAAAGGAGATTGGGTCAGAGATAGGAATGGAGACAAGGCTGTAACACGGGTTCATGGTCTATGCAGGAGGCAGGGCTGAATATAGGACTGCAAAAAAGCCACTATGTGTGTCTGAGTTCAGGAGATGAACTACCCACAGTGTAGGTCCAGCATCCATCCAGTTATAAGGATCAGACTGGCACTACTGTGGCATTGCTGGGGCAGGGACGATGGCCCCAGGCTGAGCTGAAATGGGGTCCTGGGACATGGGAGGGTGAGGGGGGCCTGGGGAGATGCTGGGCATGGACAGCAAGGCCCATTGGTGCCCTCAGAGCTCTGATACCTCTGGTTTTTACTCATTATTAAAATTTTGTCTTATTATATCAGTGAAACGTGGTAAGTTTTGTCTGATTTATATCAGACTATCTGAGATTTTGAATGTTCTAGGAAAGAAATATGTGAGGGGTAGTTCAGTGTTATTGTTCAGTAAAGAGCTTCAAGTTACCGTTTCTCCCATTTAAACATAGTTTTTCCAGTTCAGATTGAGAGTATCATCTTTACAATTAGCTGCTGGTTAACATCAAAGAGATAATGCATGTAGCAGATATTGTCCTGTATCTAATCTACAGAAATGTTGAAGTTAAATTAGGATTACCTCCAATACCTGAATCCAACCTAGTCTCAACTAGACAAATCCCAGGGGGTAATTTAATCTCAGATAAATTGTTTAATTTTAAAATAGTCATTTTTTTCACCTGTTTTAACAGTCTTGAAAGAGGAAGTGGGAGAAAAAAATAAATAAAAGGAAAAAGGCAGATGTGAAACAAAACAGATTTTTGTAGCTGCACATGAAGGATGACAAAAGAGCAAATGATCATAACTTACAAGGAGAATAAGTAGAAGTGAGATAAATAGGGAGTGTAGAAAAGGAATTATAAAATAAAGCTAGAAAGAACAGGAAGGAGAGAGGGGAATTCACCTGATGAGCTGTTCAAAGGAGGAGATCACTCGAAAACCTGGTGCATCGGGGCAAGGGAGCCTCTGAGCCCAACTAGGCAAAAGAAAACAGAAGACAAAGTACCAAGTTGAATCTGATCTGTAAAATAGTCCCAGGAGAAATCCTTAACCTTCCATCATGTATACTTTCAAGATTCATAACTTCAAAGCTATGATATTTTACTGCAGTGTCAGTACAGGCATCTCATTTCCACAGCTCTCCACAGGACCTTGCAGCAGTAACCGAATCTATGAAATTATGGTTACCATTTATTTAGTGGCTGTATTTAACTTCTTGAGATATCTCTGTGCAGTGAGTGTTCTGTCAAACCTTTTTTGAACAGTTTCTTCAAATATTTCTCTGTTACCCAGTTCTGCTTGTTTGCTAGTCCAGTGTTGCTCAGCACAGAGCTGTACAAAGATTTGCTCAAACTTGAAATTACATAAATTTGTTTGTATGGTGCCAGGAATTATAGCATAAAGGTTTGGGCTTGCATAGTATTTTTAGCAAGATTATGTAGTATACATTTTTATGTATATGCAACTTAGTACACTAGTTTTTAACAGTAGTCTAAAATCTTTAATGAATTAAATATTTTGGTTGGTCATGGTGTCATGTAAATTTTCAAGTTTTTTTTTCTTGCTAGACAAAAACAGTGAAAATGATTACTCATAGGTGGTGAGTGTAGTGTTACTATTATCCTGCAAAAGTTCCTGAGGCAAGCACAGAAATGGCTCTAAAAAACTAACTCCTTTTTTCAGAAAATGTGAGTAACTTTCATTGAAGCCAGAATAAGGATGTACACGTTTACCCCTTACATGTGAATATGATCCCTGAAAAAATTACTGGCAACTGAAAGCTCTTTGTCCTACCAAAGAATTTGTGTTACAATAATTTCATACCATAGTGGGGATCTGCTGAGATTTGGACTCATATCACCTGCTCACCAGTGCCTCTAGCAGTAGGAGCTCCTTCGGTGCTTATGAAGAGGGGAAGAAAATGCAGCTGAATTCTAACTGCATCTTAACTGTATCTTTTCTGTGTGCAGTACAAGGTTATGGGAGCCTATTACTCTTGTGGTGGCATCCAAAAGGTGGAGAGTCACATTCCCTCCATTTCCTCCATTTCCCATGGAACAGAGTTACAGAGGGAGGGTCGAAAATGAACCCAGCTTTCCCTGCAACCCTCTTTCTCCCAGCATATTTCATCAACCACCAAACTGTCTAGTTTTTCTCTAAAATTAGGTGAAATTGTGGCAGAAAAATCTGTAAAGGTCTATTAAGCATAAAGACACTATTTCTCTTTCAGGAAGGCATTGAGCTGCAAATTGCTGGAAACTGGGAAAATGCCAGGAAAGGACCACTGCATGTCCATCTTATTCTTATGCTCTTCTGTAGGCATCTAATAGTAGCTACTGTGAATGAAGCTGGTGAATGGGTGAAGCTAGATGAAGCAGTGGTGTGATCCAATCCAATTGATCCCGTGGTCTCAAAGTGAAGCATCCACCTGTTTTTAACTAATTCTTGCAATTCAATTGGTTGAATCTTTTATTTCTGTTCTGTAGGCCAAGGATATAAATCTGACTGAAGTCGTGGCTATTACAATGCCATATAATATAGTTTGATTTTTCTGTTGTCTTTAGAAAGAAATTATCCCCCCAGATTTATTCATTTAAAATACAAAATCAGAATCTGGAAAGACTAACTATATCTCAAGCAATCTTGCTGTATGATGATATATGTTACCATATACCATATATATATTGCTCAGCATCATAGTAATGACAGTCTTGAATAGAGCAAAGGTGCCCTGAGTCCTGGTCCGGTGGCTGTGCTCTAGAAAACATATAATTTAATTTTCCAGCCAAATCTGTCCCTCATTCGTTGAACAGGATGGGTTCTGAAGGAGACTAAATCAAAGCTCCCAAAGCAATCAGCTGAACATTAAAAAAGTACTAACTTTGAAATATCTGTAATAAATACTTGTTTCATGATGGAGTGGAGTACTTCGACTGAGCTGTTCCTGGGTAAATAATACATCAACAGTCAGAAACACAAACTCGTAGAAAGGCCAGCGGGGTTCACAAAGACAGTTCACTGTTGACAAATCATCTGTCAAGTAAAATGACAAATTGTCTCTGCTGACTTTGTAGTTATAGTTATTATAGATGTGGTTATTGTACTTACATAGTAGGAATGTAGAGCTAGAATAAACATTGGTATAAAAATCAGAAGAGAACTGTGAGGATGATTTTCCTAGTCAATGAGGGTTGTTCCATTAGCTTCTGTTAGCTGTGGTCTGAGAATTATTTTTGTGCATTCTGAGCCTCTTATGAGCAATGGAATGTAACCTTTAGATTATAGATACTAGATAGTGTTATTTAAATTCAAGCTGTTTCTAATGATTTTGTATTGTTTCTGTATATGCCATGAAAAATGTCTCTAAAAGTACTTTCAGGAAAATATTCATAATCACCAAACATGATCCTCCAAAGCAGCATCATCATCCAAACAGCTAGGCTGCTGACAGAAGTTACAGATTTTATGTAAGGCATTCAGGTTTTTCAGAGTTTTGTGAAAAAGATCATTTAAAATCTAAGAATTTTGAGTAGCCTAATAATACAACTGAAATGCATAAGATAAAGCAGAACCTTGCATACATGTCTTGGAACCTACTATACTTCTCCCATAATAAACTTTATTTATTTTGGTCTGCTGGATGTTAGGCATAGCTTTTCTCAAACAACATCCTGTTCCTACCTATTCTTAGCTCCTTTCCATGAATACATGCCGTTAGATTAGTTTATTCACTAGAACACCCAATCACGCTAACTCTGCTGTAACACAAGTTCTGTTGCAATGTTGAGAGATAACGTTTTTATCCGGCTGAAATAATAAATACAAAGAGAAAAATTATATCCCATTTAGTGTTGGACAAGGCTGAAAGCTTTAATTAGAAAAAAAAATTTTTTGACAATACTACAATACTTACTCCAGCATCAATTTCTTCTCCAGCTCTGCTAAACTGGCTGCCAACTTAAAAGATTCATTCTTTTGTATTGTAGTATAGTCTCCACTCAGAAATTTCTTGGTCAGGAGCTACTAAAATTCTCCAGTTTTTCATTCCATAACACCAGACATGTTTAGCAATGTTCAACGGGTATTGATTTACCTAAAAATGGTTTATAATAATCTATTCATGAGGACTGGGGGAGCACCTCCTCTACAAATAATCACTGCATTTCTTTCTTTTCCTCACTCAAAAAAATAAAGAAAGAAGAATCAAGAAAGAAAAATCCACATTGTTAACAGTAGAGACAATAAAATAGAGGAAACCTCAAATTCCTTTGCATATAGAGCAAATCTGCCTTACATCGTGTTTGAAATCATGTGCCCTCTGATATCACAGATTCGATCAACTCCAAACCCCACAAAAAAGATGTTCTGAGTCTCATTGGGAACGAGACGTCTTGTAGAAATTATCGTATAGCATACCAGATGGCATCTTTCTTGCAGACATCACTTCAATGTGCTGCTTCTATTGCCTTGGAGAAGAAAGAACCAAGTATTGCTATCCCTGTAAGAGACTTATGCGTCAGTTTTCCTATGCAGAAATAGGTGCAACTTTTTTTATTATGGTATCACAGAAGGATTATTATGGGATTTATGTTCTTTGAAATCATAGGAAAGCACAGTATTATGTAAATGTGTTGCAGGTGAGACCATCTCATACAATCTATATGACATTTTTCACTCTCAGGACCTGCTTTAGGCATAGGAAAAGCAGGCACTGCCTGCAGCAGCACACTGGTGGGGCTGGCACTGAATGACTAGGAAAATGAAGAGATAGCCTTCTAGTCTCAAAGCAATAACACCTAGGTTCTGCTTGCACTGGCTCAGAAAAACTGTCCAAGCAGCCCTGCCAAGTTAAATCTCCTGGACTGGCAAAAAACAAGATCTAATGAGCTGCAAGTTCCCATAACAAAATACTTGACCCTAATCTCTGCATTGCTGGCTCTGCTCTGTGCCTTCCTTTGCCTTTGCCTTACTACTACCTTTGGCAGAAGGAGGAGGGAAAAAAAGTCTTGCAGATAACAGGATATTCCACCAATGAGATGATAGTCAGGTATGAGGACAAGGTGGCAAGCAGACGGTGTTTCTCCTTACTTTCTTTCCCCTGGCTGAGCAACCTTAAGTTCCGTTGTTGGGCTCAGACATGTAGTTATACTGGCAGAGGACAAGAGTTGGAGGAGAGCGTGCAGTGGGACCAGCAGTGCTATAATCATCCAGTGCTGGGGCCATGGAGATAGGTAGACACAGTACCAACAGCTACATGAGGAAATGTGTCTGGGGAGCCACTAAAAACCTGAATTTTGCCTACACTGTTGCTAGGCTTTGAGCCAAGTACTTCTCATCTATGGCAGCAGAGCTTCCATGGTGTTTATAGTAAAGTAAGGAAGAAGCAGTTTGACCATGAAACTGGTATATTAATTATTGGCTGTGCCTTATTGTGGGCAGAACATTTTTGTTGGTGGGGGACACAAGGTGCAGAGACATTTGTGTGTCTATGCATGTATGGGAAATACAGGAGTCAATCATGCATGATCCTTTCAAAGAGTGGGAATATGCCTCACTAGGCCTCTTTCTGATATCAATTTTTCTGCTTATGGGGGAAAGGGGAAGCAGTCAGGAATCCTTTTCAAAGGAATTCATGATTTCTCAGTCAACTAAGAAAAATTCAGCAAGGATTTAATTCTCATCTCATTAAGATAACTTTGTTCTCAATTTGTTCTCTGAAGAGCTGGCCCGGCCTTTTAAATTTCAAGGGAAGTCCACTATATTTCAACTCAACTTAGCCTACCCTCCTCCTTACAGCGTTGCTACTGACTGGGCATATCCCTGGAGGGATTATGCTTCGTCTGTGTACAAAGAGACCGATTCACAGTAGGAAAAACTGGAAAACAGGCAAGATTTACAGACAGGTGTGAACAAATGCATTTGTATCTCCATGAGACCTTGATTTCTATCAGTTTGTTATATCTACTTTCTCTGAGAAAAAATGAATTATCCGTTAATCTGAAGTACATTTAGCTATTTGTGCACACTGTACTCTTCCCAAAAATATATGCTCTGTATTGCATACATTCACATGCTATAGTTATTAAATACTTGAGAAAATTCCTAAAAGTTTCTTCAGCAATTACAGATTTACCAGCGCCTGATAAACCTTCACTACTTTTTTGAGAGACATCATACTTCATGTAGTCATGTACCAAATCACTAAGAAGACCTGGAGTAATGTATGATCTCATAACAGAACTGTCTTAGGCAGCTTTCCAACCCCATGAAAGATCTTCTATGGCTCAACTAAAATTATTCTACAAAATCATTATGGACTTGAGTTTGCAAGAGATGTTCCACATATCCAAGCAGCGATATCAGAGTTAGATGTCATCCAGTTTTAGTCCAAGGACTAGTGAGGCTGGAGCTGAAACTCTTATAATATTGTTAATTTTAAATATCCGTCTAAATTTAGAAACTGTTCTGCGACTGCTCAGGGAGCAGTCACTTTCAGAGACTTTGTATTACAACATGTCAGTCAGACTGTAGGTTTGGATTTCTATGGGACAGTTTTCTGCCATAGTATCATCAATCCCAAAAGGTGCCCTTGATCTATAATTTCCTTATGCCTGGTATTAAATTCCTCCTTAAAGATGGTCATTGCTTGAGATTCAAAATGGAGAAGAAAAGCAAAGTAATTAATGTGTTCAATAAATTATGTTCTACTGGACAGGATTCTACTTAGAATTGTACCCTGACTATACCTGTTTTCTGCCTTTTTTGCTAAGTTCTTTGATCCTGTTATAAAAAGCAAAAGTTTAGTACACGTTCCTCTCAGAACAAAGGTGTAAAATATTTCCATCTTGAGAGAAACTGTCTGAAAAAATGGAACATTGATGGAAAATACATTGTGAGGTATTTGGTTTCTTGTGCAGCAAATAAACTTTGCTTTCATTTAAAATTAATAATCTTTTATTAATTCTTTCCATTTATAGTTGATAAAATATACATCTTCTCTAGAAATCATGCAAATCTTATGTCTCCTGCTGTCATTCACATTTTTGTAAGAAAAGGTTATAAACTTAAAATTTTATTTAGTAAAAATATTCTTGTAATTATTCATTTAAATGGTGACCTTTTCAAGTTGAATTATTATATGTTGGCATGAAGGTTTTCATGTGTCTTATAATATTTTACGGTTGAAGAAATCATGCAGATAATCTAATTACTTCGACTAAAATTGTTGTGCCGTTTATGTCTTTTGCTGTAGTACAGGAGAGAAACTGTGAAATGTATTCATTATCGATTCATTAAAGGGTTTTGCTATTATATAAGCAGAGATCCAGACCACTACCAATCTTGTATCAAAAGGGGAAGACATAGTAAACCATGCCATGGGCTATGGTTTATGTATTGCGTTTCTTAATGTCTTGTGAAACGTAAAAATCTACAACAGATATGTAAAGTGTAACTGGTATGAAGATTCTATTCACATTTAAGTGCTCTAGGTTGCTTTTGAATCTTGCTATTTTCTGCATTTGTTTTGACTGCTCTCATCATTCAAGATTGACGCTTGGATGGGTGTGTAGGAGGAAGCAGCAGCAGCAGGCTTACAGCTTGCAGACAAAAAAAAAATCTGCCTTATCTGATGGCTATTATTGAAAATGCGAGGTGTAGCCTAGGCTGGGTAATGAAGGGGAGAGAGCGAGGGGGAGCAAGAAGCATGGAGCTGCATACTGATGAGTGTAGGAGTACTTGATAAAAAGAATTCTTGCTGCTGGCAGTGCATTGCTCATTGTGGAGTATTCCAACAATCACATATAACGGAGAACAGCTTAGCTGACAGCTTGATATGCTTTTTTTTTTTTTTTCCTACCGTATGACGTACTGGTCTGTAGTAAAGATTAATAACTAAGAAATGTAGAGCTAGGATCAGATCTTACGCTATATACTGCCCTGTAAACTATGTTTTACTTCTGACTTTTCTGCTTGCTGAAAACATTAATCTGTCAAGCTGGCGGGCTCCTTTGATACCAACTTTCCCAGGAACACGATGTGGCAATGCCACCTCTCAGCCCAGGACTACCGCTATTATCCAGTGGATGGTTATTCGTTGCTTAAACGCCTCCCTCTTCACCCTCCTACAGGACCCCGATGCCCTGTCCAGACAGTGGGACAATGGTTGGAAAATATTGGGCTACCTCAGTATGAAAACCACTTGCTGGCTAATGGATTTGACAATGTGCAATTTATGGTAAGAAATCGTCCGTGCATAGCTGTCTATATACACTGTAGCTGCCTTTTTTGTCTGTCTCTTATGTGCTCATAAAAACCTTAGAGCTATTCTGCATTGCACTAAGATCTGTTTAGTGTTTCACTTTTCTGTGTCTAGCTAAATTAATATATAAACTGTCCTTGTATAAACTTCCAAATTGTACACGTTACAAAATATTCTAGCCAGAAATATGGTAAAAGAAAAACTGAATATTAAGGTTCTCTCTCCCCCTCAACACCCTTCAGATTAAAAAAGAAAAATGCACGGTTCTTTTAATCCATTGCAGGATTTTCACAGTATGTAAAAGCTGTAAACACCCCTATCTGCAATACACCACATTATTACTTTTATTTAAAGATTAACATCATTGTAATAATAATTAAATAACATTCAATGCCATTCTTGCATTGGGAGGTTTTTTAGTACCAGAAAATTATTTAATGAAATGTGCTCCCTCTGCAAGTGATTCTGGATGCCTCAGTTAAATGTTTTTGCATCTTGGATAATCAGGCTAAGGGATTCACTTGTTGAAACTTATGCCCTGTGTGGGAAGAAATTAATGCATTCCTTTTAGTAGTTCCATTTTCATGTTTTAACTCTAGACATGTATCAGGAACATATGAATGAAATAAAATTTTAGGTACTTCAGAATTTACAGCATTGCCATGTGGTGTACAGTAACATAGACCTGTCATGCACAAACTTCCAGTTGAAATGAATATTGACAGTAAAGAGAGAAGCTTACTTGTAAGGTTGTTATATAATCACTTTTCTACCTGCTTCAGTATTCCCGTTACTTGAACCTCTTGCAAAAATCCTGACCACATTTCTTATAAAGTATTAGGGCTTAAAATATTATTGATCACCCCTTTTTAAAGATATTTTTAGTAACCATGTACATCTTGGAACAGTTCTAACTTTTCGTAACTTACACCTGTCATATAAGAAACAGAAGTGAAACAGCATGAGTATCATGACCCAAAAATCATCACGAGTCATGTTTTTCCTATTTAATTTCTTTTGCCAATGTCATTATATGCCTATGGGTTACTGATGGGAAAATTATGGCACAGATCTCTGCCATTTCCACATTATAATAGTGTAGAGCTTTCTTACTGTTTTTACATGGCTGCCATGTGATCTTTTGCTTATATCAGTAAAAATCACTAGAATCTTTGCCTTTAAATATTCTTTAAAACAAAGCTGCAAGGGTGTCCTGCCCAGCAATGTAAAAAAAAAAAAATTCCAAAATGCGTTTCCAGCTCACTTTCCCAAAATGTGACCACATATTCTTACATATGTTGTAGCGTTAGTTACATAAGTAGATGATCATTTAGTCTTAAAGAGATTACAGAGGGAAATTGTTCACAAGAGGCTGTAGGTGGCAAACAAATGCAGAGGGGTACACCTACCACAGGTAAATGATGAGCACCAGAGAAGCCAAAGAAACTGCCCTGGAGGGGTTTCCAGTCATCCCCTGGCTTTGGAGGGGCCACAACCACGTTCTGGGGGAATTTATAAGACTTCCATTTCCTGTGTCTCTTGTTCGTATACTTAGGCAAACATACAAATTATACACGAGGTTCTATCACTCAATACGCAAATCAAACTTTTCATGTATCAAGCAGATTAAGTTATGCCTGCACACTTGTGTGTTAGCTGTTTTCCAGTCATTTTAATTTAAGCCTTTTCTCAGGTGGTTTGTTTTTAAATATATATCACAGGTAAAATACATAATTACTCTTAATATTAGTTGGGGTAGCGTGCATATGTGAATTGAAGATTAGACTTTTAAATCCACTGATAAGCAAAAAGCTGGAAAATTGCCTAGTAACAAAAAAACCACGTATAATTTCAGTAATTTACTAATTCCTAATTTATTGATTTCACACTGTTCATCATGCTGTTACATATTTAAGTTTTTGTTTGTACCAGAAATTGAATAGTTCCCATATTTTATTGGAAATTAAAATTATCAGAAAACACCAATTTCTTGATATATTTTTCTTTTGAATGTATAAGCATCATATAAGGAAAATGTCTCCTGAAAATTTAAATGAGTGTTTTTAAAAATATTTTCCATTCTAGCCAAAATGTTAAAGAGAAAATTAAACTTGGAAAGTATATAGGAAAATGAGAGAAGAAAGACCTGCTATGCTAAGAAAAAAATTCAGATTACTCCAAACTTAAATATGTTGTAGTCTTCCTTAATATGAGAACTGCTTTACCTTTATGAAAGTGGTTTACATATTAAGCTATATTTTACAAGCTTATTAAATTAAGTGTTTCAGATAGGTAGCTACTTTACATTGAACAAATCTAATACTTCAATGCAGTAAAAAACAGTTAGACATATTTGTTCTTTATTCTGTAGCATATTCCTGCTTTTGTTTTTTCTGGAAGCACATTCTGACCTGCATTTATTCATTCTGTTGCCTAAGCAACAACCATCACACTCCTATTAAGTATGATTTAGTAGTACAGGTCTTACTAGATGTTCAGGAGAGGGAATATCACAATGATATAATTAATGTCCATGGAATAACCTACATCTGAGAACAAATATGTCCTATTCATACTACTCTCAACAGCAAAATTCTATTAATTTAATTAGCATTCTAATAAAAAGGTGTTTTTCAGATAAAAAGATTTCACGGTTCATCATTCATTAGGTCATAGAAATTAACTCCTTGTGTTTAGCCCTCTTTGGGCACTAGGAGAGTTATTAACTAGACTATGCTTAGAATTAGGAAGATTTGTTTATGTCACCTGAAGTGTATGGACTTTATAGTAAGAAACAGCCTATTTCCTATTAACTTTACAGTATGAATATTTTTTCCATAGTTCATCAATATAATTAAAAATCAGTTGAAACATAGTATTAAAAAATTAGTTGTGTTTTCATGAACTACTTTCTACTTACAGCGTATTTGCACGCATAGCAAGTGCAATTCCGACCTACTATTAGTGTCGTGCAGGAGCTACACTTGCATAATATTTAGTAGGCCCAAGGCAAAATCAGTCCTAAGACTTGGTTCATGTGTGCTTGTAGGAGTAGAATTATACTTGAATATGTGTGTGTATATATATGCAGTCATTATTAACTTTGATTATTTGTTGTGTAATTGGCTGCAGTCCTTCAGATGTAAAAATTTGTAGTGACTTTGTGCAGAGATATTCTGTATTTGAAGATGCAGATGATACTGCAGTTTCATAATGTAAAAGCTGTTTTGCAGTTAAACTAATTCTGAAGTGCAAGGAAACAATTAGATCAGTCGTAATTTGCAGTATATAAACTAAATATAAGCAATAAGGAAACCTAATGAATCTGTGAACCCTTTTGATGCATAGGTGCCACGTATATCCCTGGGACAAGCTACAATTTTTATGCAGATTTGCAGGCCTACCTAACTCAGTATGCTGAGAAAAAAAAAAGTTAAATTGCAGAGAAACAGATGAAAATACACAAATGTGCGAAGTCACTAGATCCTTGCATGCAGCTTTCTACAGCTCTGGAGCTTCATCAAAGACTCCAGTCTGGATTCACAGAGGAAAAAACAGTTCAGTCAAATCACTGCCCAGTGGGGACTATTTCTGATTAAGGACTGCATATGACTATCTATTTATAGGTAGTTCTAATCATTTAATATATTCTAAAATTTTATCACTTGCTTAATATTGCAATTTGATGAAGATAATATCTCTTAAAAGCTTTATAAAACACTGTATGAGAGAAACAGGGACCAGGTTAACAGAAAAATATGAAGCATTTTATTATATTTTCTGACATTCCAAAATATTGTTCACTAGTACCAGTTAATAACCTGAACTGGCATTAGACACTAGAGTTTCATTGCTGCTGTGAACTTACAGAATGCACCTCTACCCCTTCAAGTACTTAAAAGGCTTGCATTGTCTGAGGATCTAACTATTGCCAAAGTACTTTTTTTAAAAAATTCTCTCGTTTTCACTGTTGAGAAACTGAGGCATAGAGTGACTGCAGGCTGGAATTTAAAGCTGCTTATGCATTTGAGATAAGAGGCACTAGTTCTTAAAGTAGCTATTATTATAATGTTTAACAGATCAATTCAGTTGCTTAAACATAGGTATGTAGTACCAATTGAGATACTGTAGGGAATCCAGGAGATGCAGATGGGGCTGACAGATAGTACTGAGGACCATAGACAGACAGACCCTTCATGATTAGCAGCTGGAGTCCAGGTGGGATACCACCGAGCATCTCAGATGCCTCTAGAGTTCTGATGCTTATGCAGCTGAAATGAATCTTAAATGTTGTAGGTCACACAGAGCTGGTGACATGTCTAGGAACTGAATACAGATGTCTTGTGGTTCCACCTAGTATCTTAGTTGCAAATACATTTCTTTTCCTTCTAATAGTTTTCCGTATTTGTATTCATCCTGCAAACTTACCTGCACAAGTATTTAACTGGTTTCATAGTGCTAGGCATGGACTACCTTCTCAGTTCCTCTTAGCTGCCTGCTTTGGATTTAGTTTTTGGTTAAATTTTGACTTTTCTTTCTCCCTTCCTCTCTCTCTTTTTTTCTTTTCCTCCATTTTTTACTAGGTCTGCAGGTTTATTAGTCAGCTGAAGTTTATCTGGAGACTGTCCTCTCTCAGGTGTCATTCCTGGGATTTGCTGTCCTGGAATACCCAATAATTCTTCTTGCCTTTAATCTCTCTGGAGGATCTTAAACTCTGTATCAAGTACAAAGACAGAAGCAATTTTATTTCTTTAGAATGAAATGCACCTGAAAGAAATTCTCTGTGTGCATTGGCTCCAAGTCCTGGCCTTGTAGAGACCACCACAGCTTTTATCCAAAAATATGTGGTGCAGAGATTGATGATTTGGGCATTAGATGAAAGCCTGAAAGAGTGAGACAGTCTGCCAACACCTTTCTTAAATTAGCCGTGCTGCAGATGATGAAAAAGAGGCCAATGTTTGACCAGGGTTTTAGTCTGTGGTGACTTTCAGAAGACAACTCTTAATGTGTTTAGGAGAGTAGATCGACCTTTGCAACATCCAGGCTCGGAGCTCTCTAGGCCCATAATGGCTACTGCACGGACTCATCAGGGCACTCATACATCATCTGAAGCATAAGACGATTTAGAGAGCATCATCTGTGTGTAGTTTACCCAGAAATGAAGAACTGTTTAAGGCAACCTTAAAACTGGCAGTCAGTGATATGCAGCAAGCCATATTTTTAGCAGAGTAGAGGAATATGAGTCCCAGTGATACTGGAATAATCTGTGGTTTCAGATTTTCTGTACATGTAGTAAAATCTTAGCATACATGCCCATGAGTTTCAACCTGCTCATCTGGAGCTCATTTGCAAACTCCAGGACTTGCTTTTAGTTTTGTGGCAGATCTACAGAATTTGACGCTAAAACTGTAGAGCTCCTCTCAGGGCCAGTGTGACCCTTGCTTCTTCCCTGAGCAACGTGGCTCTTTGTCACTCTGCTCTCTTCTGAGTCTTCCTTTCCTTCACCTTGGTAACTCTTTGTGACCATGGCTTCTGAGACAGACCACCTCTTCCCTTCGTCAAACCTGTTAGCCAAACATAGAGTTAAAGTTCAGATGTAGACATCTACATATGTACCACTCAGTAGCTGTTTAGGACTCAGTTCAGTTGCCCACGTATTGGAATCACTTGAGATGTCTGAGACATCTGTTTAGGCCTGGAATATATGATACAGGATCTATGGAAAACCAATACCCATCTGAAGCTTCAGTTGGATTCCTGGGAATGTACATTTGCAGCACCTCAGGTGACTCTAAATTCATATCTGTGGGTAACTAAGTGAAGCACCTAATCAGCCATTAAAGCCAATGGAGCATAGAATGCAATTTAGCTGACTGGCTGACTAACTATTAGGGTGCTTATCTTAGGATAAATTAAAATAGATTCATCTGGTCAGCTGAATCACTGTCTAGGCTGTTTTGATTTTTTTTACTAGGTCTCCTTAAGCTATCATGTAGACACAAAAACTTTAATGGCTCAATTTGGGCTAGAATCCATCCAGGGTTCACTGAAAAACAAACACCAAGTATAAGTATTTTTATTAATGTTTTTTCTCCTACCTCAGAGCATCCAGCCCTGAGGCTTCAAGATCCTCTTTTTCATCCTAGTAGGGATTCTTACTATAAAACCTGCAAAGTAGAGCTCAGGTGGGTGCCATAGATGAAGATTGTGTCTGTAATCCTGCAACAGCAGCAGGTCTAACAAATAATCCCATTCCACATGCTCCAGTTAATGCTTCTGTCACGGTATTCCTCAAGCTTTTTGGGAGATGGAAGGGCTTATTAATGTACTCCTCAATATCATATGTGTAAATAATAGCTTGCACTGTCTTTCTGTCTTGAGGTCTCAGACCATTCTTCATCATCCTGTGTGAGTGCATGCAGATCTGGAGAGGCAATGCTCATTCCCCAGTGGAAAGGGATTTAAGAGGAATCTGTTTCACATTTATATATCTATATATGGGTGTGGGAATGTGTGTTGTGTGTGTGTGAAAAAGACAGGCACTGCAGGCTGGTGGCTGATCCTGCACTTGACAAAGGACTTTTTGAAAATTTTGGCAGTAATGATTGCTCAACAGAGGAAAGAAAAACAAGACAGAATTTTTGTGTATTTCACTTGAACAATTGATTCATAAGGAACCCATCTCCAAACAGACTGTTGACTTCATTAAGGCATCCTGGGTATGGTGGATTCATTGAGAGTCAGAGGGAGTATGTTTTCCTCTAAACCTGTCTTGACGGTTGTATCTTGAAGGTATAATCAGGGATGGGTCCATTTGCATGTCTGCTAGGTTCTGCTAAGTTAACCTTTAGGTGAGGGTTTCTCTGGTTGTTCTGGAGTATTTGGCCATGTCTACTGAAATTTTGCTCCATACAAGGCTGTACATGTCAGGCACACAGGCAGGACCTTAGGCTGTGCACTTGATAGACAGTCCAGGTGCCAGTATATGCAATGGAACGCCCTTCTGCTCACCTCTGCCATTCATGTTAGTGACATCCAGTGTATATGCACCTCCTTAGAAAGCTCACTCTATAGCAGTCTGAGAGAAAAGACCTTGTCCAATGTACATGTCAATGTATTGGGCTCAGTCTTACCCTCACTAAGAACAGAGGGCCAAATCCAGATGTTGAAAGCTGTTACACGTACAGTCACCACTAAAAGTGAAACTATTTCATGGTACATGTCTGTAAGTATGGTACTTGACGACTAGAATTAGTCCCATCTGTTCTAACAATATGTTAAATGTTAATGTGAAGTGTTGTGATTGAGCTAAAAGCCCACCTAGTGCAGAGACTGGCCTTCATGTCAGTGCAAACACACTGATGAACTGTATTCTGAGACTACATATGTGAGGAATTGTCTGTTGGTCCTAAATACAACTTTATGAGAAAGTAGTAGCAAATATTTCATCTGAAAGTTACATTGATAAAGCAGGTGAAAATTCTAATGATGATATAATAAAGAATGACATTTTAATAACTGATAAAACAAGAGATGTAATGTTCATACAGCGTTCTTGCTATGCGTTTATTTAAGGCCAAAACCTTTCAGCTGCTTTTGTTACCAAAAAGGGCGATGCTAAATCTTCAAGAATTAGAAATGTTTCTGTGTAGAATTATGTGTATAATGCTATTCTTCATAAATTATGAAAGATACGGAAAACATGACAGTATGTAAAGTTCGTTAAAAGTAACAAAGTTTGAAGGTTAAGAGAGGCGGAAAGTCTAAGAGTTTTTACTCTCCAGTGTGAAAAACCGAAGATTCAAACGACATCAGTTTATAATTGTATTTACATTGTACGTAAATAATGGAAAACTTTGCAATGGAAGGCAATGGTAGACTTAAAACCAGTGGCCTGTATGTAATAGAAAGTTACAGCTTACTCTCAGTTATTTCATATGGAAATTCAAAATAAAATTTAAAAATAAACTAAAGTAAAATAATTTTTTAAAGGAAAACAATATACAGCTGTGTATATTACTGTTTTAGAACAATATTGTCCAAGAAGAAACAATTAAATGGAATCTGGTCCAATAGATAAATTAATTGCAAGCAATGACAGACTTCCCTGACTAAGTTAAAGATGTTTGAAGGACACAGCAGTACAGAGGAGCTTGATTACAGATAATTACATCGTGGGATTCTGAAGGAGTTATCAGTAAAGATTAATGGGGACTAACAGATAACTGGAAATGAGCATAAGATTCTTGGACCTGTTATCCTTTACGAAGGAAGACTGGGAGATGTAACAAAAGCTCAGGTAGTTATATGAACAAGTGTTAATGCAGATGAACAAACTGAAACAATCTAAAATAAAGAAAAGAGAGAATATATCATGAAAGAACAGGTAAATAACCAAAACACAATAAGGAAAACATTAGGAGAGAAAATGACATTTCATTAGCTGTGCCTGCAGAATACATTCAGAAAAGGTTTTATCAATATGCTATAGCTGTGAAAGGAATATTAAGAAAGTTATGACCACAGCTAGAAGTCAGATGAGTCATTGTGTTTTAGCTTAAAGAACAAAGTTCGAGAATTAGTGAAATACAGTGTTAATGAAGACCACTGTGATTTTAGAGAGAGAAGGAGAAAAAGAGAGAGAGAGCAATCATACTGCAAGCAGAAAAAAGAGTACTTGGTTATTTAAAATATCCAAATCATCTAGGTTAGGTGATGTTTGATGAAGAGTCTTAAGAAACTAGATCCTTTAGCAACCATCATTGAGAACTCCTGGAGAATGAATTAATTATTAGAGAACAAATAAAATACATGTACAGTACCAATTTCAGATCACAGGATTCACCCTCCATATAGATTTCCAGATTCCTGATCTCTTTGTCATCAACCTTTTACCGTACAACTAATGCCTTATCCAAGAAAGAAATGGATGATGATGTTACTAGCAACGGATAGTTTCTGTCATCAGTACCAAGTCTGGTGGAGAGAAAATGAGGAAGTGCACGGAGTGTCGCAATGGGATATAATGGGAAGAGAATAAAGCCAAATGAAGTAGCTGTGCAGTGGGGAGGTGAACAAAATATTTAAGGGAAACCAGTAAAGAAACAGATGCACTGTACAACCCATTCTGCCTCTCATCACATAGATGAGAAGCTTTCCTTCCATCAAAAATAATTAAAATTTCAACAAAGGAAACAAGCTTAATTTTGGTAGTAAAACTACAGCTACCTTTTAAAAGCTGTTCTAGCATATGATGTACCAGAATTGCCATGCAAGCAAGCCATTCCTGATACAGAGTTTGCCTGACCGCTTCTAAATGTCCTGGATACCTAAACTTTCTCTCCTTCACTTTAGAGATCTCCTGTTTTCCCACACATTGGTGAAAATATTTCCTTTTCCCATACCCCATGCCCATATATTTTTTATGGTACCAACGTCCCAGCATCAGTTTTAAACTTTTTAATGACAAAAGCAATGAAACCCATGAAGCCTTTATCACATGCTGTTCATTCTGCCTGCCCTTCACAATGTGCTGTCTGTTCTGCCTATTCACACACGTGCTCACGTGCACACGTGTGTACACATTGCACAAAAAGGTAATTCACTAAGGTGAAAAATTCCACATGCTCAGAAATAAAGAACTGGAGAGTTACAGGACCTCTTCAGCCTCAGTTCATATGCCTTCAATCACAAGTTTCTCTGCTAATTTTTTCCCTCAAAATTCCTTCCTCATTCAGTCTTCTGAGATTTGAATATGCACAAGCACACATTTCAAAGAAACAGCAGCTATAAACAAAACTTGTTTTTATTTTTCTAATGTTGCATTGCTTAACAATTTTACAACCTTAGCCCAATGGTTGTTTAATACAATGATGAGACCCCCAAACTGCCTTCTCATTCAGCAGTGATTTACACTTGTCTAGCTAGTATTGTTCATCTGGAACATTAGAATTATGTTATTACTCTAAAGTACTTCTACATCCAAACATGCTTCTGGTTTGCATTTGCATTTCAGAAACTGGGTTATAGAGTTAGAAAAGATAAAAGGATAACACTTCAGATGATAACTTTAGACAATTAAAAATTAATATATTCAGTTAGAAACACTCTTGTCATTATCTTTTAGAAGCTGAGCACTGTGCATCAGAGGTCCCCTCCAAAAACTCTGCCCGAGTGTCTTACATGGGTCTAAGCACAGGTTCAATTCTAAGAAAGTTTGATGTTCTTGACTTTCAATGGGAAAAACAATATATTCTTCAGCTACTGAAAGAAAAGTAAAGGCCCGGTGCAGACAAAGCAAACTGCCTTGTCTTAACTATGGTTTTATTCCACATCAGCGTAGTTGATTGAACAACAACCTTCTAATCATCGTATGTGACAAGGTCACATAATGAAATTCACACCTGGTCTCTGGTCTTCTTAGTTCACTCCGGACTGAAATACATTTTCAGGAAAACAAGTAATACAAATGCTACTTTACTCCCCAAATAATTTACTTCTGTAGACTTTAAAACACTACATTAAACATTTCAAACATTTTATTCGCTATGGAACATATTATATTCTGTATGTTTTGCTGTCCCTCATTAAGCTCCAATTACTGTGCATATGGGATAAAATCTCCATGCAACAATACACTGTGTTTGTTTTAGACTGGCTGGTGCTGATGAAACTGATGGCATATACCCTTGCTGTACATACAATCCATGGCTTAACTGAAATCTCCTGTTTCAGGTGTTTATTAGTATTACCTTATGCAGTATTTTATTGAAATATTAGAAACCAAATTATTTAAGAGCGTTATTGATGGGAACAGCAGTGGGTTAAATTTGCAAGATGTACCATACCTGCTCTAGATTTGTGTTGAAAGCCTTTGACTGGATAATAATTCTTGGAAAATTTTTTGATCCAAAGAGCAGATCTAGATGGAACTTTTGAAATATAAAAGGCAAAGTATTTGCCCAGGTGGCAGACGTGGAGGGATAAGGTTACTGTGGATACAAGTGCTAACAGTCAGTTTAAATATTGAAAACCGGAACACCATGAATGAAAGTATGCTGGATAAACACCTCTCAAATGGCCTTTCTGATATAAATCCCAAACAGTATTTTCTCTGACTACCTAGTTAGCAGCCATGAATTGGTAAAGAGTGGCCCTCTGAGTACAATCCCCCTTTGCAATTAGGAAGAGGGGGGAAAAAATCTGCATCTTATTCACTGGAACCTTACAGCTCATGCTAAAAACAAATATATGTGCAGCTGGTTACAGTTTTTAAAATCTCTGAAATGATCGATAGCTTCTATTCTTCAGTAGCCACACTATTTAACAGCTTTTTCACTGCTTCAGGTATGCTCTCTCTGAACAGCTCCCCTTTTAATCACATAGAAAGCCCACTTCTTGAAGTTAAGATGGCGTTTATAAAGAAATAATAGTCCTTAGCTGTTATGCTGCATTAGGATAAAAGATTGCACAATACTGAGTTGGTTTTTAGCCTTGATCCATTTTTAAATATAGTATGAATATTATAGTTCTCTTAGCTTCTCTGAACTCCCTAGGCATCCCTCTTGTTGCCAGAAAGGAATTATAAATTGACAATGCAAGTTATTTTATTTCATTTTCCATCTCTCTTGGAATTTGGAAATGTGTCTGTTCTGTCCGTGAACTTTTTATTTCCTGACGTCCTGATTTTTTAAGTACTTGTTTTATTGCCTGTAGAAATAGTAGATCTTCACTTTCTGCCCAGAATAATAACTTCATACAGCAAGAGTGGAAAGTTGTGCCAAAGCACCCAGATACAGACAAGTCTTTGGTTCCCTGTAATATCAGGTTTTTGTCAGCAAATTCTGCTGATCCTGCTTGTATGGTTTGATTTCTCTCTGTCTCTTAACTCTGCTATATATATAATAGCATCTTGCTCCATATATGTATTTGTTTAAAGTGTATGCTGATTTCCTTCCTTCTTGAACAACAAGATATGGAGACTCAGGGGAAAAGAGAATAAAGAAAGCACTTGCTAGCATATGCAGAAGAAGCCTGGTCTGTGGAGAATGCACAGGACAATGTGTCTAAGGGCCTTTTCTGAGGTCAGCCTTTGATTTGGATTATGAGTTTGGGGAAAGACGCTTCTCTATTCCCTTAATGATCTGGCTATAAATTGCATAATTTTGCTGGCCCAAATATAGGAAATCAAGAGAGGATCCTGGGATAGAAATATCTGTATACGAAGAGCTATCTTGCGGCCAGTTATCAGTTTGTGTCTGTCCTTTGATAGAACAGGTTTCTAAGTACCTGCAGTTGGAAATCACAGTTTCTCAGGAGGGAACCAGAGGTAGCCAGATCACCTGAGGAATCTCACTGAGTACCTTCAGTTAAGTTCTGAATAAATTCAGTGGTAATGACTGGACTAAAGCTAAAAATAGTACAGGAAAACAAACCAAGTATTTCATACGTATTATTATTTTTATGCCCCAAACAAAATGAATCAAGAACTTTTTCTAGTGGATAAGCTAGCTATATGCAATTTATCATTACTTTAATCTTGAAGTCATACATTTAGTTGCTTCTATAAGCCAAACTCAAGGCAGAAACTGTTTCTTAGAATTCCTCTTGTCTCTCCTGGAGTTACCTGGGTACCATTCTTTGTTCCTCTTTATTTCTGAGATTCTCTGTGTCTGACCCTCACTCAAAATGCATTTATGAGCTCTCCCTGCCACATTATCCCTGCAGGCTGGACTCTTCTTGTGCACCCCATCTCCTCCTTTTCTCCGTTTCCTCTTTCCTTAGTAGAAATTACTGTGTGTCTTCTTTGTCTCCAAATCAACGGAAGGAAGGAAGGAGGGAGTGAAGAAGAGTAGGAAAGGAGGGGAATAAAAGAAAACAAAGACAGGTATAGAGGATATCTGCTTCACATCTAAGTTTTTTTTACTGACTTAAAACATTTTAGGGAGTCCTGAACAAAAGCAGAGGAACATTTAACTGGATGTTTTCACCGAGAGGTTCTTGTTCTTCGGGAGACAGCTCTGGCCCAACAGAGCTGGTGCCGAGTGAGAGCTAATTTGCTTGGCTGGGCTTAAGCTGACTCCTTGCAGAAAGCTAGCCGTGCTCTCCAGCATGCTTTGCAGTACCATATTATTCAGATTTTTTCCATTTTCCAAGGTGTCTCAGGCTTCTGATTTACCTGGACAGCTAGCTTCAAATTGTGACAAGCTTTTCTGATAAAATTGTTGCACTGAAAAACCTTTGATACACCTGTGCCAGGGAAGCAGCAGGATTTGGATTTGCTGAAGTGTGAGAGCTCACAGCTAAAATGGAATTTGACTACAGTTGTCCTTTGAATACATATGTAGGTAGACACTAAGTACTCATTGAAATGGAAGAAAACAACCCCTGCATTTAGGCACTAAGAACGTATAGATTTTTTAAAAAAAGTTCTGGCCCTAATTAATCCTACTTTAATTCTTTATCTGTGTAATGGGTATAAAAATGCCACCTTGCCTTGAAGGCGTCTTATAAAATACATTAATTCCTGGTTTGGAGCTGTCTAATATTATTTCAATGAATGTCTAAAAAAAGTCTGAAGAAAGTGAGTCATTCTTACTGGTGAGGTCTTCAACGGAAAACTATATATAAGACATGGACCCACACAGAGAATGATAAAGGCTAAAAAAAGAAATATCAGCTATCTTATGTCGTAAGTACCACCCATCCCCCTGCACTGAATTCATGGATTATTCATAAATATAATTATACTGTGTGTATGAAGCCATGTAGAATATGTATCCTGGGGTGGAGGGTGGTAAGCCAGTGTTGAACAGTCTTTAGACTGATGTTTTGTAGCTTTGTGACTTTGCAACGTGCCTTTAATGTGTAGTGCGGATCAGCAGCTCTTATTTTGTCTGTTTTATTCGTTGCGGTAATTGTTCCTTTTAAGAAGGTGTACTGAAATATAGAAATTATATCAAGTGAGGTTCCCACAATCTTGTGTCACTAGATCAGGAGCACACAGTTTTATTATCTGATCTATTGGTAGCACTGGTCTGTTTTGGACCCAATATTAGAGGCAGGAGCCAGTGAGACTCACAAGTATTCATCAGGACTATTAGGAGGATTTCTTTATCATAAATAAAAGTTAAATTAGAAGAATCTTGCTCACAAAACATCAGTAAAAGCTGCTTCAATTTGGGTAGGGGGAGGCTCCAAAGACTCCCTAAACATTACTGTTGTCGAATGCAGTATCCTTGTATAGGTAATGGATTGGTGGAAATGCTCATCACAGTAGCATCAGGAAGGAGGGTGCCATAGGAAGTGGGCTGACTTGCATGAAGGTTTCATATGACTAAGGGAAATTAAGTAATAGTGTCAAATTGCTGGACTCTGACAGCAGATATCCCAACATGCATACTTGGAAAATCAGCTTTGTAGCAACACTGCAGAATCCTTCCACACTGTTTTGGGACTGGATCAGTCTGCATACAGGTAATGCTACTCTAAGAATATATCAAGCTGTTCTGACATTAATTTTGAACATGTTAACTCAGAGTTTTAAGAAAATGCAGCACACCCCTCAGATAAATGACAGAACAAGTTTACCTTTACACAGAAGAGTCTTGAAACAAAATACTATTTGCTAGGCGGGAAGAGTAGTTCAAAAGGCTGTATCAAGATGCTAGGGCTGTCTGTATGAGACCAATATGTGACTTTAAGCTTCACAGCTAGTACTTGCTTTGGCTGGAGGCAAGCTACATAGTTCAAATTCTGAGAAGAGATTTCTTGAATTGCGTGGATTTTTTTCTTATATTCACTGATAATAAAAGATTATGCTTGTCATTATATATGCAAGTAATTTATGTATTGGTATAAAAACGTCGTGTTGTGTGAGTATTTTAATTTCTAACTAGTCAGTTATGGGTAGAAAACACAGAACTATGGTAGTCACACTAATTACTGCTTTTGTGTTGTATCTGAGGTAAACAATACAAGAATATTTGCAAAAGAGTGAAAAATGTGTAGATAAAGCAAAGAGTGTGAATAGAAAGAAAGGTCACAGTATTTGAACTATATCTGAATACAATATGTGGATTGGGAATAAGTTGCATGGGGAGAAAAGGCAGAGGTGAAGGGAGGAAGGGAACAGAAAGTAGACAGTTTGCTATCTGGCTCACACAGCCAGAAATCTGATGTTGCATTTGTTTGTTTATTTATTAAATGTGTTTGTTTATTTTTACATTTCAGAATTATAAATGTTATTGTTCCATGGCAATATACTTAAAAACTGTGGGAAAACTATTTTGATGCCTGTGGAAGTGAATATTCTATGTGGGATCCAGTCAGTAGCTACACAGGTTTTTAATAGGTTCTGGGTGACAGCTGCTGTATTATTGGTGACATAGCTAGATCATGCTACATGAAATGCTACTGTTTAATATTAAAATATATTTTCATGGGTTGACAAAGAAATATTAAGAAATGTGGGGATCAGTGAATCACTCCAGAGGGCACTTCTTATGTATCAGTGGCTACCCAGTTGTTTTCCAAAATGGAACCTTTCATTTTTTGATAAAGTTAGTAGAAGTGGAATGTTTTTCCCTCATTCTTTGGATTCAATGTCCAGTTATACGTGTTCAAGTGTTCTAGGGATCAGTAAAGGACAGAGAGTGAAATAACCCCTTTATGCATAGAAGGGATGCCATCCAGGAGCCTTGACAGGCTTGAGAAGTGGGCCCATGTGAACCTCATGCAGTTCAACAAGGCCGAGTGCAAGTTCCTGCACCTGGATTGGGGCAATCCCAAATATTAGTACAGACTGGGGCATGAACTGATTGAGAGCAGCCCTGCAGAGAAAGACTCTGGGATACTGATGAATGAAAAATTGGACATGAGCTGGCAACGTGTGCTTGCAGCCCAGAAAGCCAATCGTACCCTGGGCTGCATAAAAAGAAGCCTGGTCAGCAGCTCAAGGGAAGTGATTCTCCCCCTCTGTTCTGCTCTGGTGAGACCCCACCTGGAGCACTGCATCCAGCTCTGGGGTCCCCAGCACAAGAAAGACATTGACCTGTTGGAGTGGGTCTAGAGGAGGGCAACAAAAATGATCAGAGGGGTGGAACACCTCTCATGTGAGGAAAGGCTGAGAGGGTTGGTGTTGTTCAAATTGGAGAAGAGAAGGCTGCAGGAAGACCTTACTGCGGTCTTCCAATATATAAAGGGGGCTTATAGGAAAGACGGAGAGAGACTTTTTACCAAGGCCTATAGTGACAGGACAAGGGGCAATGGTTTTAAACTGAAAGAGGGTAGATTTAGATGGGACATAAGGAAGAAATTTTTTTTATGATAAGGGTGGTGGTACCCTGGAACAGGTGGCCCAGAGAAGTTATGGGTGGCCCATCCCTGGAAGTGTTCAAGGTTAGGTTGGATGGGGTTTTGAGCAACACAAAAGTTGACCTTGCCTGCAGCAGGAGGATTGGACTAGAAGATCTTTGAAGATCCCTTCTGGCCCAAATGATTCTGTGGTTCTAAGTATCCTTTTGTCCAGGCACTCTACAAGTTCAGGCCTGTCATCATAGCACAGTTTGGAAGGGACTACTCTTATTTTGATTCTTGTGGAATATATCATCCTGAAGTTAATTTGTAAGAAGGCTAGTCCAGGGCTTCTGCCATCTCTTCAACACATAAAAAGAAATAAGCTTTGCAGTACAGGGACGATTTTCTGAGATCTAGAAAAGGAATAGTAAATCAGCTTCTTCCACATGCTAAAGAGCAGCTGAGCCATATGTATCTGTTGAAATCTATGGTGGATTTGCATTTAGCAAAATCAGGTCTTCTGCCTGCTATATATCCAGCACTCAGTCTGTACTGTAGCTAAATGCCCATATGCTTAACTTTAAATTGGCCCAAAGCTGAGAGTGAAAAAAATTATATATGACAAATTATTTTTATATATTGCTTTTCTGGTCAGTTTTGGCCACTAGCAGAGACACTGAACCGATGAGATAGACCTTTGATCTCTCCTAGTATGGTTGTACCGATGATTCTTGAGAACTACAGCCTCAATTCAGTTTTGCCAGCATGTTTCTGAGGAGCCATGTCTGCTTGGTGCTGAACATAGGCTTCATGGTGCAAGCCAGTCATTCTTGAAGTCGCTATATGTAGACTGAAATGCGTCCTAATATGATGCTGTAGTCCAAGCGTGACACACAGGATGACCATCCAGTGGAATGATAATTAATCCTTCTTTATGAGAATAGGGAAATGCATCTCCCAAATCGTTACTGGAGAACAATAGCACCGTGTAGTGACATAAAGCGCATGGGATCACATCACAGCGATCTGCTGGTTGCCGTGGTGACGGGAGTGGGCCCGCAAAGCCAGCCGCCCGGCTGCTGAATTGGAAGGGATAAGAAAAACACAGCCCACTTCCCATGTGAAATGAATTACAAGAACAAGCAAAGGAAGAAAAGAAAATTGTCAACCCTTAATCAAATGTTCTTATATTTTTAGAAAGGGTTTGAAGAAAATGGAGGCCATCTCCGCTTACCTCTTGGGCTTCAGGGACCTGGCGAGTAATATCTCTGTATATAACATGGAAATAAATTACAACAGTTTGTATAAGAAAAATCACATGTAACAAATCTCATCTGTGTGCAGCAGGAGATGACAATACCTTATGCAATCCTGCTATTCGTTGTGCCTGCCTTAGCAAACAAAATCTGTAAGAATACATTAAAACAGGTCTCAGCATAACGACTGTATTCAGCAGGCAAGCCTGACTGTGTGTTTTCCCCACACCCTTTTAATTTTCACCTACAGAAACTTAGTATATTCCAGTTCCTTATTAGCTTACAAGCTGTCTTACCTTTTACCCCTGCTTCACCACTACAGATCAAAAACAGCATGGTGGAACATGAAATGCATTTAAACATAGCAAATCAGTAATGGATAGAAACCGCCATTCATTTTCCAGTATTTCTCATTTTTGGGAGCTGCTTCATATTTTATTATCTTTAATAATATAATATTAAACAAAACGTCAAGTTCAGTTGACCTAACAGCTTCCCATTACCAGCAGCTAGGTCCTGAAAATGGTTTGAGCACCTGAAAGTTAGGCAGTGCCTTCATTTTGCAGTGCACAGAGCGGACTCCAAATAGCCAGGTGAGGCCTCCAAGACTATAATGAAAATGCAGTTAGCTGCAGCAATGGTGAGCATTGCCACACTTGACTTTATAGTTCATGTCTCTGGAAATGGGATCCCTACAATTGAATTAGGCACCCAAGACCCTGCATAACTTAATAGGAAGAGAAAGGCACTTAAGAAAGGGGTTTGCAATGCTAAGCAGAGGAAGCCAGTAGGGTACTCCAAAGCACGAGTTACATCTGAAAGTTTTGCCTCCCTTTGCAGCCTTGCACTAGACACCACTTGGAGGCTGGATTTCCCGTGCTGCTCCCTGGCTTTTGTCATCCAAGTCATCCCTTTGGATGAGGGCAGTTGTCTCACTGTTTTCTTTCAGATTACAGTATGCACCAGAAGCATGAGTCTGTAGCTCAGAAGTTAGCATACTTGGTTGAAAGAAATAGAACGTCCTGACTTTTTAGCTTTTTCTCTGCTTTTTATATTTGGCAGTCGCTGAACATAAACCAGAACCATTTCTAGCAACAGCACAAGATTGATTTACCACAGCCAGCTGTCATTGATTTAAAGGATAATATTCCTTTCTGGCTGACTGACTAAACTTCACAGCAATTTAGTTTCAGCAGGACCAGTGAGTGATTTCTCCTCAATCCCAGAATGCCCTTTTCTATCAGTTGTTGCATAGCTGCCTCTCTTTTTAGGAAATTTGAGTTTGAGAAAGACATGTGAATCTGATTTCCCACCTTCTGCATGAATCCTCTAATGGCTAGGCTGTGCTATAAAAAAGAAGGATAAAGCAATTCTTTCTCCTTCCACGACATTTGTGAGAAAGAGCAGCTGCCAATTCACCGCATGCTCCTGTATTTCTGCCTTGGGCATGCTCTGAGACTTCCTACCAGATCAAGTTCTGATGGCGTCTAAGAGGAGGACCTACATTCTAGACTCACTTGAAAGTCTGACTCCGTCTGCTCAGAAAGGAGAGCTCGAACACCAGGCAGCCCAAAGGTAAAGCTGCCAGTGTGAGTGGGATTCAGCTGCAGGCAGGAGATGAACAAGTGCTTCCAAGACCTCAGTCGTAACTTTAGGGTGTATGTGTTTGAAGGCTTAAGTATTTCCTTGACCATGTGTTTTCCTTGCTGCTATTCCACAGGCCCTTTCTGTGAACAACCTATTTTTAAGACATTGATCCTGCCCAGAATTTTACAGTCAAAGTCTTTGTCTCTGTTTTGTACTTGCCGGGCTGATTTGGGTGGCTCACATTTCAAACAACACGACAAGAATTGATTAAAATGTGAGGAAAGAAATGCTTCTGAGAGGCATTCTGGGATGTGAACAGAGTTTTTACATTTATTACAAAAACACCAGTGTTAGCTCCTAGGTTAAACAGAACGCCATGTTATGTGCAGAGCAGGTATTCTCTTTTTTCGTTATGCCTGAAAATACCATGTTTACCCCTTCCTGCGCTCCCCAAACTTACACACTTATTGGAGAAGGGAATATTTTTCTGATAATTTAGAAGTCTGTTAATTAGCTCACAGTAATATTGATTTTAAAGTGGGTCCTTTGAGAAATTTAGCATCTAAGCTAACTAGCATTTATCTCAAGTAATCTGAATAATGGTACAATATAGACCCTTTGGAATTTTCATTACTCGAAGTGAAATTATCTTCACAATATACATTCAAGACATTAAGATGTAATTTAGGTAAGTATTAATAATTATTTTATTGAATTATTATGACTAAATAAGCAGACAGAGTTGGGTCAACAGCGTTAGTAATTAAGTGGGCCAAGTGCGACATCAAAGGTAATTTTTTCAATTGCCACCTTATCTGTGCAGCTAATTTGCATGTGACAGTTGTGTTGGTTGTAATGAATCAGTGCTACAAGGAAGAGGGGATAAAAATAGCAGAAATTCTTCCTACAAGGATCCTTGTCCCAGCTATCAGTATTGTTTAATAATCACTATACTTTAATTAACTATTACTGTTGTGTGAAAGGTCTGTGACTGTATGTTCATTTGAATATCAATATTTGAAAAGCTTTTGATGGCACTGGTTCACTTCTGGAAGAGCTGAAAGTGAACCAGAGAAAGATCTTTAAAACATAGTTAGAGTGGGACTAGGGGTCTGTTGGGACTCCTTTCTAAACTGACCCTACTTATATCACCTTCTATCTTTATGCATAGTTTGTAAATTAGGGCTCTGAGTTGTTATCACCTCACTCTTATCTGTGAGTGAAATGGCCTTTTTTAGTTTACATTTCAATAGTAGTTTATTATTACTTCCTGACAAAATGACAGTAATATGGAAAGCTTTCTTCCAGTTTTCTCTTTGGTTTTGCAGGGTTTTCAGTTGCTAAGAAAGTCATAAATGTAAAGACTGATAATAGAGCAAAGTGAGGATTGAGGATGAGTATCAGTATCCATAGTTTAAAAGCAACATAATTTTGGAAGAATGTTATCAAATGATTACTTTACTACATGCTCGGTCCTTTCTGCCTAGCATATTTTATAATCGATCTCTTTCCCCAAGGCAAAATTTCATGCTTCTCCAGGCGATTTTTCTAACATAGTCTTGTCAGGTTTGTAGGTGAAATAACAATTTCTGCAGTATCTCCAGGAATCCGATAAATTTTTCTGGCCTCAAAGTACAAGTTAAGCATTTCACTCAGTAATCATTCTTACAGATCTTGTTTTCATGTTAACAGTGGCAATACTAGTGAGAGGCAACCTTTTCACTCATACTGAAGCTTGCTAAATTCTGGTTGTTTGCCAGTTCTTGTTTGGAAGTGAAATGTGTGACACATTGCCTGAAATTTTTGCACTAATAAGAAGCAGTTTTCATTGTTGAAAACTACATTTCTCCAGACATTTCTTGCAAGTCTCTAAGAAATAAATTCTTTTACTTTGTGGGAAAGCTATGTTGTGATGAAAATTTATAAACCTTCTGGCATATTTAGACAACAACAACAAAAAAAAGTCCTGGTTATTCAATGTGTCCTTAACCATTTTGTCAGACATCTTTAATTTGTTCCCAGCCAGCGGACAGTTTAGATGCCAACTATTTCAAGGGAATGCAGTTTGGAAGGATATTAGGATTAGGTGGGCAAGAAGCAAAGCAATTTGGAATGAAGAGGGGGCTGTCTTAAGTGAGCCGTTGAGGATGTGCTTCATAAGTGTCCATGTTCCCACTGGAACCAGCTGCCTGCTCCGTTCTTCCCAGTTAGGTATTTGGGGTGGGAGGGATAAGGAACAATAGAGCTCTTTGATGCTGTTGGTCTCAGTTTTTTGTATCTGACTTCAGTCTCCAAGCATGGATAATGGAAGAACATTCCCATCTGGCCGTGCCCTGCTCCCACCTCTCTTAACTGAGTGGCAGGGATGATGATACTCTCAGATACCCCAGCTAACTGTACCAACTCCCAAAATCTCTTTTTTCTTTTCCATGCCAAGTTGTATTTCCAGCAACCGTGAAGGCACAAGTGTGAGGCCTGTTGCCCCAACTGCATTCAGATCCCCACAGCTGTGCCTCTGCAGCATCAGGTCTCAGTCAGCCAGGGTGAGATTCGATGTAAATACAAAGTGTTGATGGTGCAGCAGATCACTACATGGGTGGGCAGAGGAGAGTGTATAGTGCTCACCAAGCAACAAGAGTGATGAAAACAGCAATGCTACCCCATTGATAGTGTATTTACCTCAGAAGTCATCCTTCTCTTACCCACACCAACCCTGCTCTTGTGCAAACCAGTACACAAAATTTCCAGTACACCTAAAGCATCAAAAGCTTACCAGAAGTTGTTGCCACTTCTCCAGCTGAGCTTGATCTCAATAATGCTGCTTAGCAAATGAGTTCAACTCAGCCTGGTGGGTAGCAGCTCTTACACAGCTTTAGGCACCAGATTCACTACTTTTCCTCCTCTAGCTCACAGCTGAGCATAGAAAAAAGCTGGGTTAGTTGGTATTGCCAGCCTATAGCCAGAACCCTCACAAATCTGTTTCTTACATAACAAACTTTTCTTTTGTAAGAGAGAAAAAAGCTTCGAATGCAAAATTAATTTTTTTCTTTTTTCACAGTTTTTACTCAGTTTACATAAAGTGATGCATATGCATTTATCTCCCCACTGAGGGTTGTTTTTTCTTCCAGAACTTTGTTTCCAATGAAAATCTATGAAACCTCTCTCCAACCTTTATCAGGCTGTCAATCTATTAGCCAAAGTAAAGAGCAAGAATAAGGCCTAAAAGCATATGCAGGTGGTTTGTTCCCCACATCCCCTCCCTTCCAACTTCAGTGGTTTTCAGATAAGTCAAGTGATACATCTTCCAGCTGTTTTAAAGCTTCTGTACCATTTTTATTTTACTTAGATGACAGAACCGAACATTGGAATTTTTCGCCATAGGTCTCATGCACAGAAAATATATGAAGAAAGATTAAAACCATAGGGTCAAAAGGGGGCCAGTGAGAAACATACAGTCCTGCTTGCCATCCTAATATCTTCTAATCACCATATTTTATTATCTTCAGGGACAAATCTTCAAAGTGCTTTTGCTCCTGCAGGATGTAGAATGCATATTGGTTTGAGTTTTTAGAATCTTGAAAGTTGTTTTCTTTTGACAGTAAATGAAGTAATCTAAAAATTTATGAACCTTTTGCTTTGATTGGGTTTTAGAGGTCCTTTGAGCTGTTTAATGTATTAAAATTAGGCTATTTTTAATGGAGTAATTTTTTTGCTTTAAATCGGACATATTCCAGATTAAATTGTTTTCTAAAGATTCTTTTTATATATATCCATACTTGTATACCTTTGGAATCTGGTATGATGGTCTAACCCAGCATTTTGGGGAAAGGCTATATTAACTTCAGGTGGAGAGTGCCAGAGGTCATTTTGTGTGGAACAACCCAAATAAATGCCAGTAAAATCTTTATCTCACAGTGTACCATTATGTATTTTGTTCTGAACTTATTTATAGGAATTATCTCAGATTTTGGCAAAATTTCTGGGTTTTTAAAATCATGTTGTTTTTCATATGCCTCCAGTCTCCCACATGCAGAGTCGTTTTTCCTTCCTTCTTGAGCCCAACTGTTCTGTGAAACTACTGCCTTCTTACTCAGGAGATTGGCTTCCTGTATGTGCTTACAGAGAAAAATATGATATTCCTGAGAGTTGAGCAGCGCCACAAATCCTGGGGGGAGAGGGGAGGGAGGGCAGCTACACTCTTCCCTAACGGGAACTTCAGAACCAGAATCTTCTTAATTCATAAGTAAGACTGTCTTTTATACATTAAAAGGTAGAAACTTGAATAGTGTAAGCTGAACTGAATGAGATCTGAATCTGACCTAGTATAAGCAATTTTGATATATTCTTATTGCTTTAATTCCAAGAAGTAAATTTTCCTTCCAACTAATTTTTCCTATAGACTTAAGAAACTACAATATCACAAATCCTTTTATGTTTTCATGACATAATAAAAGCATAATAACCCCAGTAGAGATTGCTGTCCCATACTTCCTGTTATAAGGACCTGTTCTGTATATAAGCATATCAAAGTTAAATCTTTAGATTCAAATGCTCTAGGTGTCTACTAGAATAATTTCGTTTGGTGAATGTTTCGGCTAACATAGCTCAGCTATTTTTTAGGGCTGAAATAATGTGAAAAAACATTATTGCATTAATATTAACTTTAATTACATTTACCATGTCATCTCTGTAAAGTTAATTGAGGTTAAATTTGGCCCAGCTTACAATAAATATGTGCATGGCAGCTAAGAGTAGGCAGAGAATTTCTCCTCATCTCAGATATGCTGCAGAAGGATGTGAGGTTTTCTTCACTCTCAGTGTAGGAGCCTATGGAAGGAGACTGGAGGACTGAAAGAAGAGGAATCAGGAAAAAAAAAAGAATCAGGCTGGGATTAAGGGGAGAATGGGAGCAGACACCAGGAAGATAGGAGTAAGGGGGACTGTTTCTTCACAGGCATGTCTGCAAAGCAGACAGCAGCTTTATACTGCTGTCAGTTTATTCCTCTATGTTAAGCAATAGTGGGTATACATGGAGTATCTAAAGTTTCCTAGTTTGCTCTTGTGGAAAGATGAAGAGCTGGTTCAGCTCCACGGCAGGAGACAATGAAGTCTGTTTTACAGGAGGGATGAGTGTCTGCTACCATTGTCACTGATGGTAACACACAGGAAAAGCTCCAAAGCCTGAGCACACTGAAAGACCAGGTTGCTGCCTTTTCAGACAGGGGACAAGGAGGCAGTTCAGGCTTTCCTGCATTTTAAGTATTTGATTTTGTAACCTTGACATACTTCTAGAAATATATAATACCAACTGCAAAGAAACAAAATATATGAACTACTATATAAAGAAAAAGCAATAGTAAAAAATAGTAAAGAATAATGCTGTCTCTGCTATGCAGCAACTTCATGCAAATAGAGAGGATTCTTCCTGTGCCTAAGTGTTAGCTGAATTGGGTTTTAAACATTGCAATATTGGAAGCTGGATGCCAAGGTTACTGACACCAGTAAACAGTGTGTAGTAGCTCAGTGATGAGTGTACTGTGATTGTGTGTAAACATCATGCAGCGATGAAAGGTAAAATCTGAAAAACAGGGAAATGAAGGGAAAGCAATAGCTGTAAACAATACAGCTGCGTTTATTAAAATGAACAAAAATGTATAGTCTTTGTTTTGGCCTGGATCCTCAGTTGGCTCAGTTTGCTTAAATCCATTTACGCTAGCTATTTTCAGCAGCTGGAAAATCCAGACCAAAATGCAAGGGGTTTTTCCACAGTTCTTCCTCTAAGTTTACAGCCTCCTTTAGGTTATTTACAGGAGAAAGGAAGAAAGGGGAAATTATATTTTGTATATGTTTACCAGGGAGATGAAGGGGGTATTAACCCCACCTCATCACTATCACTGTTTGTACAGCCTGTGCTGCGTGCACTCTTACACCATGTGATCTACTTAAACTGGCATGATTGCACAGCTTCTCCCTTTTGAGCAGGTCTCTGCATGCCCCTGTTCTGAATGCTGCACACAGATTTTTTTCAGGGTATGATTTGCGGACTTGTAGTCTTAAATCATGCCTCTTACTGTGAAATATAATTTTAAATGTAACAGCTTTGCAAAGTTTCCATGATTGCCTTAAAAAGACCTCCCCTAGATTTTGCAGGATACTCTGCCAGAGTAGCACCTGAGAGTCCTCAAGAGTACATCTGTAAACTAATCAGTCCATCTGAAAAGAGTGAAGATTTAGCAGCTGAACAGGGTGAAGTATTTCATATTCCAGTGTGCTTTTTGAAAGAAAACCATGTTGCTGTGGGACAGGAGATTTGATATTCAGAAGGAATTCATATCCATTATTAAGCCCTGATTCAGCAAAGTATTTAAGTATGTTCTGTTATGTGCCTATCAGCTTTTCATTTTGCTGCTGCTTAAGAGCTCTACTGAGTCAGAAGCAGCAAGCCAAATGGAAAGGTGGAGATGAAGTTTTTCATGGATTTGCTCACATAAAGACTATTTCATGATGATGTTAAATGAGTACAAAGAATAAGAATTCTTGCTTCTAGCAAATTGGTGTCATGAGACTCCAACAGAGGTAAGAGTTTTTTTCAGGTTTTGCTTACAACTGTAATAGTTAGAAGCTTTTTAAAATCAAAATTAAAAAAAAAAAAAACACTGAGGTTTTGTCTGAAATGAGGTAGTCTAAAAAAGCAATACAAGTTTGCCGGCCTACTTTGAACCATCTTGATTTGATCCCTGGCTGCAGTTCCTTTCTTGAGCTACTGTTGTGCTTCCTGTGATTCCCAAAAGTCACTGCCAGCTATTCGAGTACCTTAACCTTCAAATGCTGAACTTACTATCTAGGTGGTGTCAGAGTCCTTGAACTGAGGAGTCCTGTTATCCTGTTTGTGGAGCTGTAGGACCTCTCCTACTGGTAGCAGCTCCTAAGAATAGAGGCTTGAATTGTGGAATCTTATTATATGGACTTTTGTGGGCACTTATTTTGTGTACTGTTTGAACAGATGGTCTTTTTCAGCTGTTTGCATGCTAGAAGTTATTTGACCTGCCTGCAATCAGGGAGATAGAAGCAGTGATGGGTAAAATTAGGATTGCGCTGGTACAGTCAAATTCAGGGGGGTGGGACTGTATGGGGTTTGTTGATACCACTCCCTCTCTTTGGTTTTTTCCATCATTTTACTAACAAGGAACTAAATATTTTATCCTCATCCATTCTGCTCATCTTATTCTGTGCTAAGTCTGGAGAAAAAATGAATCTCATATGTAGCTGCGTGAGGTAGGAGGGGAATGAAAAAATGAAGTTTCTGAACATTTCTCTAGTCATGTCCTTGGTTTCAATCAAATGAAAGACGGTTCACATCTGGTATTTGGCTTGAGTGAGAGCTACAATTTCTCCACTGGCAGTGCTGCCAGCAGTATAGTAATTGTCCATGAGTTCAAGTGCCTTCCACTGTATTTTGTCATCGTGAAAACGAATGCAATCATCAGTAATTTATGATTCTTGTCAGATACTGTAAGTTAAGCAAAATGTTCTCTTTTAAATGCAACAGAAGGGCTTGTTTCAGGCTATTGAAGGCATCTGCTATTTTTTCATTTTTATTCTACCTTCTTTTTCCATTTTTAGGGAAGCAATGTAATGGAGGACCAGGATCTCTTGGAAATAGGAATCCTTAACTCTGGACACAGACAGAGAATACTCCAAGCAATCCAGCTTCTCCCAAAGGTACAGTTTCTGTTATTATCCAAGTGAGGGAACTAACACTTAGAGCTTTCACATTGTTTAAAACACTTTTTTGAATAGAGATAAACATAACTCTCTACTGTTTCTGTAGACAGGTTTTTTGTATATGCAAATGCGGCATAACATAATGTCATTGTATTGGACTCTCTTTGTATAGATGCAATTGACAAACAAAGCAAAGGAGTATAAAATCTGTAATTTGAAGTGTTGGCTGTTTAGAATTTATTTTAAGTCTTTTCGGCTTTTCAATCTGTTTATAGACTGTCATTACATATGTGTAAATAAGGCTGTCAATGAATCCCAGATGTTTGTCTTTACATAGCAGTTGGCCCAGAAATACTTTGTCCCTTATTTAGGTATTCTTAAAAGCCTTGGATGAAACATTGTTTTCCTAAATACCTGCCTTTCATGTAAGATGCGGAGACTTCCTGTAGGCTTCAATTAGATTTGTTGCTGTGTACATGAATTTTGCTTCTCAGCTGTGGACCGAATAACTTGCAGTCATTTTTTTCAATCATTTTTGGTGCTACCTGGTTTAAACTGTAGATTTTAAAATCAGTGACAGAAAGCGATTGTTCTTACATTTTACATACCAGAATGTATCAGTGGAGGCTTCTACTTGCATTCCAAACAAGGATAGTGGGCCTAGCGTGAAAACTTAGTATGCAATTTTGTAAAGGTGTATGAGGAGAATGAATGAGGAGAAGCAGACACCAGTAAGGCTTACAAGGCTGCCACATGTGATGCAGTTACTTAGTGAAGATACTAGGGCAGGAATAAAACCTAGTGTAAAGTGTGTGGAGTGTTCTGGGAGCAGCATGTGTAGAATAACTGAGGTAAATAGAGATTAGTCTGCTTGCAGTTTGATAATAGGGAGAATGAGAAGAGTTTAATTAAAGGACTTCTCAGTCCAGACAGTGAGGCTGACATTGCTGGAAGAGGCTTTTTGATGCATCATGGCTAATTGGATGGATCACTTGTAAAAGCAAACAAAGGTTTCTTTTGTCTGAGGAGAATTAGAAGTTGTGAACAACTTCTGCATCTGGATGGGTTAATCAATCCACGTATACTACAATATGAGTCTGTGCACTGAAACACCAAAGATTATTAAGGACAATAATATTCCACATACTATATTATACAAGTGAGATAAATTGTACAAGTAGTAGGGTATATAATAGTAGCACTTGATGAAGTACAATAGATATTTAAGGTTTAACTATGAATTTATTAATTTTTCAGCAATGCTGTCATTCAAACAAAATTTGGTAATACTAATCCCTGCTCTCAGCGGATGTATTTTTTCTGGTTTTCATACTTCTTAGAGAGATCAGTGTATTCTTGGTTAAATTTTTCAAAATTAATGAACGGATTGGAGACTGGATTCTGTCATAAAACTCTGACCAAGGTCTTTTTAATGTGTGCTTAATGTGAGAAAGGAGGACAAAATCAAAATCTGGGGATACTCTTGAAATCAGCTGAGAACACGACAGTTATGCAGTTACTTGGAAGAATTGGCGTCTTCTGAACCAAAGATAATTAACACACACAGAACAGCTTAAAGCATAAGCTGAATAATGGTGAGGTAGTCTTTAGCAGCTTCCCTGTTGAGCCAGAAAAAAAACCAGTCTTTAAGGACCACATTTGTCTTTGATGCAAGAATGTTACACCAAAACAAAGGCAGTTGAAAGCTGAAGCTGTGCATCACACTGCTTCACTTAAATGACTCAGCAACCCAAGAGAGCTTACATAGTAAAAATACATAATTTCCTATTCAAGACCAAGTTCTCTCGAAGGCACAGCTGTCAGAATAGTTATGGGGCCAAAAAGTTGGGATCACGGTAAGTTTTAACTAATGTAACCCACCCTTGCTGTATTCACAACAGCTTGCTGAAGGTCTAAAACACTTTCACATCCTGCAAGGAACGATGAAACATTTCTGTAGATCTATTTGTTTGTTGATAAGTTCAGCTCTGTCATCATGCATTCAAAATAGTGCATACCATCTAAATATTTTAAGATCTCAGACCATACTTGGAGTCTCACTAATTTGAATCTCATTAGAAAGAAAATCTTTTAGTTTGTTTGTTTTGAACATGTACATCTTTTCTGTTCCTCTTTAATTTAAAACTTGATGACTCCATGTGTTTTAGTACTTAATAACATTGCTGATGATGTTATTTTTAGCTTTACTATTGTTTCCTGTCTTGTGATACTTTTTAATTCAGATTTTGAGGTGGAAGTTAAGTGCTTTAAAAAACATCTATGGAACAACGCTTGCTTAGAGCTATATACTCAGGCAGTATTGAATAAGCTTAGAGGGTAAACATCAAGCAATAAATCTATTGTCAATGTTTTAAAATACTCTTTTTTTAAAGCTCTTTTTTTAATTCTCATCAATATTAATCTCTGCAACCTGAAAATTAAACAGGCATTTAGTGGCTGGAAAGAAAGACTGGCTTTTTTTACTCATAATTGCTGGTTTCCTAAAGTGTAATGAATTTCTATATTTCAAACACTGGTAGCCTGCTTAGGAATCAATTTCTAGAGCTTAAAGTAGTTTTAAATAGGAAAAATCCCCACATATCTATCCAGACAAAGACGAATTAATCATTGTAGTTTCTTATGCAGTGTTTAACCAGTATAAAAAGGTATGTTTACCCAGATTACTCAAAATATTTTTCCCTGATGATTCTGTATTTGAGGAGAACATTTTGTAAGAGCGTAAACTGGTATATTTGTAAGAGATGAGCAAGTTAAAATCTTTCAGTTTGATTTCTGCTTTTCAAAATCAATATATTTTCTCTGATTGATCAAAATATTTAAAAATACCCTTTATTCTTGCGGGATTAGAGCTAGTAGCCCAAATTCTCATCTTGCACTAATGTAATTTAAGTTATTCAAGTTTCACATTAATATTAACTAGGGCACTTTATGGCTTATTATTATTAAATAAGGTTGAGACACTCCAGTAGAAATATAATTTGTAAAGTTAATTCTTGAAGTGGAAATACTTTATATATGACATCACTCTTAGAGCAATTTTCATAGCAGAGTTTGATACTGCATTTAAGATTTTTTTTGTGTGAAAAGAATGAAATTAAAGAATGTTTGGAGAAGGATTTTATATGAATTTCAGACATGACAAGAGGTAGAGACAATGTCTAAAAAATACTGAAGTTGCAAATACAAGGACTTGAGAAAAAATCAATAGTGACAAAATAGTTGTGCGCAGGATATGCTTAACTGACTAAGACAATAATAGCAGTCATGGTATAACATTTGAGCCACACATAAGTGACGCAGGAAACCTAAGGAGCATCGTCAAGTTATTTCGGCATCCAAACCTATGTGCAAGTGACTTCTCAATGGGTTCCTCAAAAGCTAAAATGTTTTTGAAAGTAAGATTTACCCTAGCTTATCTGAGAACTTAGATAAGAAAAAGGATTGTTTTTGTGTGGGATGCTCAGTGTATGGCTGCTTCTCCCAGCGCATAATGGGAACACATTCTCTCATTTGACAGATGGAAGAAAGATGTTAGCTGAAAGCAGCTTTCTCCTGGCTTCAGAGTTATTCTTAAAGTATGCAGCTTGTTCCTTCCTGCATGGAGAGGTCTCAGCATAAAGCAAATTTAGGAATCCTGTAACAGTGATGTGCAGGCAGCCAGCCTCTTTCCCAAGTGCTTTGCAGAACCAGACAAGAAGTAGCGTATGAACAGGCTATGAGCACATGCTCTCTGAGAGTAGTGTTATATGAGCAGTAAATCTGTGCTTCCAAAAAGTGCTGGATCTATTACTCATATGTAACTCTCTTTTGTGCAAGCGCAGTAAGTCTGGCATCTAGGTAAACAGAACTACTGTGCATGTGCACATTTACTATGCTGTGTATGTAACATAGAAAGACCACATCGTATGTTTGCTATTGCTATATTGCTATTGGCTTAGACATCCCAGAGCTTATCAAGCTGATTTGAATCCTGGTGTTTCATTCTCTCCCATTCAGCACAGCTAATAGGGAGATCATTCCAACTTCCATTCCTAAAGACAGTGTCCAAACTAGGAGATGCTGGAAAGTAGATATCATAAATCATACTTATGACCCTTTCTTGGTATGACTCCTTGGTTCTGGGTCTGCTGGAAGTGAAGATGAAAAACAGAATTCAAAGGAAGTGCATTCTGCCCTGCTGTTTTTCCTCCATCTAATGCTTCTGGGAATTACTTTCCTGATTTGGAAGGAGGCCACTCACCTGCTCATTGCACTGCTTATAAGACCTTTAACAATAAAGACAGAAAGTGTTAGAATCTAGCATAACACATGAACTTTTCAACTCTGAAACACAAAGACCTAGTCTACATCATTTAAGTAATGCAGAACAATAGGAATGGATCAGTAAAACAAGGCAGTTAGAAACATCCATGCTATAGTTCAGGGTGGTTAGTTCAGACTAGCTTTAGACTGCTCCATAGACCAAATGTCCCCTTCACGCATGTGCTTCAAAACCGTCTGACGGAAGCAGTCTCACAAACATTTTCCTTCTTAACTGAGCCTACCAGTGAGCCACTCTAGACACGACATGCTGTCATTTATCTGTATCATGCAGATAACAACAGATGTCACTGGTCTTCCTACCGTTGCCCATACAGTAAGTCTTATTTCTCTTCCTGCTTTTTTTATACTTTCTTATTTGTGGTTGACTCTGCAACGCCTACTGCCTGCTCTGAGAATAGTCAGCAGACAAAGAAACATACTATAAGAGAAGAAGCACTATTCTCTTTCTATGGGAACTAGACTAAGATGACAACCTAAATGAGCCGTCTTTGACTTTCTGCACATCTTTGTGTCTAAGAAAGGAGACATGGACAATTGCTTTCTGGGAGTATCTGCTGGTGTGGCTGTTCTGCCCCGGGCCTTCACCCTTCAGGTGTTCATGAGCTCCATAAGCGCCACTGATGGGATCCACATTCCCATCTGCAACCTGTCTGAAGGCAGCTATAAACCACAAAGACTACCACTCAGTTGTCCCACACCTTTACTCACTGAGGCATATTTATGAACATATTTTCAGGTCATCAGAAAGGTCATCTGTTACCCATATGGTCCATAACTCCAGCACTGGATTCAGAGGGAACACTAGCATCTTCTCTACGGGCAGTAATAGTGTTAGCATCATCTGGATACCACCTCCCTCTTGGGAAATGCTATGAACCCTCTGCATCACCAGGTCATGAGACCATACATATCCAGAAATGGAGCAAGTAGCCAGTTTAACTGTAACTCAGTCACATGCTGTGTGAAAGGACACTATGGCTTTCGCCATCTGCCTGCAAGATAGCAGGCTGCATGACAGACTGGACACATGCATTTCCAATGTTTCCCAAACTATAGCTCTGGGGTGTGTTCTGCGCAGCCCCTGCATGGACACAGTTAAGTCATCTTAACTTTTTAACAGACTGGAATAGCAAAGAGCAGTTTCCTCAACATCCATGAGCACAGCCCTCTGTTCTCTTTGAATCTTCACAGACCATCAGGGATGGCACTTGTCTCCAGGCTGCTGCACCTTCCCAGATGAAGGGAAGACCACCCAGGAGGGACTGGAGTAAGACGAGGAAAACGTGATTAACACTGAATGTCTTTTGCACTGTATCTAATGCAATGGGAATATTACAAAGAAATGGATCTCTGTCTCCTTGGGTCTCCTTGAATTTCTGTCCCCGCTCCCACCTCCACACAAAGGGAGTGGTGATATCTTCATGGCCTCTGAGGCTTACTTGCTTCCCCATTCACTCCTCAGTGCCACTGGGTTGATAGATACGTTCATTCTGCCTACTGATGTGTGGCTGTTAACTCCTGTCTCCAGTGCCATCTGGAAACTATGCAGGCCATTTCACTATAAAAAAATCCAGTTGGAGCTGCTGGAGGATGATGAGGTGGGAGGAATGAAAGGCTAACAAGGCCTATGTAAGTGATTGCCATGACTTGGGGAGGGAGGAGGAGTAAGACTTGAAGACAGCTAGAGATTCAGGGCTGCCTAGGTCAGAGGCTAGTTTTCTGTTACCTCTCACCAAGAAACCCTTCTCTGTGTCTTCCTCCCACTCCTCCAGAGACGTGAGAGCTTTTGTCCCATCCCCTCCCACTTTTCATCTATCATGAGAAATTATTCATCTCCCCTGTGCCTATGCCTTTGGTTGAAACGCTCCATTCAGAGAATGATTCTCCCCTCTCAGTCTTATGGTGGACTCTTAGTACATTGTATTCAAGGCACTGTGCCCCAGAGGGCCCCCAGCTGTACCTCTTCAGTCTCAGAAATGATCTCTGCCTGCACAGCACACCATCGCCAAGTTCTCTGTAGCTGTCTCCCATGCAGAGGTTCAAAGGTCTCCAGAGAGACCCCAAGGTGGCCTCCAGAGGTGCCATGAACAGCACATGGCTCACAGTTGCTGCTGCCCAGCCCCTGAGAGCACACTTGCTAGGAGGACATCCAGCATTAAACAAAAGCTAAAAAATCATAGTGACTAATGACACAAACATTTTCCTGAGGGCTAGCACAGCCTACCATGGGCTGGCAATTACAGAAACTGGTCAGTGTGGCCTAATGAAACAGGCAGGACCAGCATGTGGGAAGAACAGAAGAGGTTCCAGCAGTCACCAGTCTGTTGCAACTTGAGCACCTAGGAAGGCGCTGCAAGAATGAGATACCTAAGAATGCCTCTCCATGTTATCTGAAGCAGAACAGGCAGAGCTACTCAGGATCCAGCAAAGGGTGAGAGTTTGACTTTGGAGATGTCAGTCTGTGCTAATATTGAGTTTTTGAAAGCATGCCTATAAAGCTGTAGCTCTAAGCACTGAAGTACCAACAAATATCCACAGGATTGCTTTTAGAAATTATACTCATAGCAACTCTTGAGATCAAAGGCCATAGCTTCCACGTAGTCCACAAATTCCAGATTTAGGTCTTCTTAAGATTACATTATATGTACTTGAAATGTCCTGAACTGTTGCATACCTCATCCTCAGTAATACTGAATGAGACCTGTTCTTACCTTGTCCCAGACATTGTGTCTGATGAAGAACTAGGAGGTCTTTCCAGTCTTCTGGATGTGGATCTGTTCAAATTTTTCCACACGCACCAAAAAAAAAAAAAAAAAGTGTATGTGCGTCTATTTTCCTTTAAATTCAGCAGATAGATTCCAACTGCAAAAATCACAGAAAAGGTGCCTATTGCAACGCTGGCGATCTTAGGTAGGAAACTCCGAACTCAGGATTTACCCTTGGGGCAGGATCCTGAATCAGGCAGTACTGTGAAGTGAATGTGCCTATACTATCTTTTTATAGTAAGCTCCACAAGAAGATGGAAGGCTTTTGATTACCAGAAAGAGAAGTCAATTATTAGAACACAAGCGTGAATAGTTAACTTTTTTAATATGTGGCAAGGTAGAAAACCAAAAGGTTTAGATACAGCTCTTGCTCACCCACTGTGTCTTTGCAGGCAAGTCCCTGTTTTCAGTCAGTGGCTTTCTCAACATCAGCGAATGCAAAGTCTTCTCAGGTCCTTAGGGAGTTGTGCCCATTCTCTGTGAGAGCTGCCTCTCTGCCCCTGACTGCAGGCTCAATTTCTGCACAGGCACGGCAGGCACCAGCTCCGTGTGGTGCCCCTGTGCCCACCAGGCCCTGTGATCCCCAGAAGTGTCACTCTCCCCAGCATTTCCTTTCACCACTCCAGAGGAGGAATGATCTCCTCTTCCAACAACATGAGTCCAACTGATCACGTTTATAAAGTACATAATATATAACAGACAACTCACAGAGACAGGAAGAAAATGAACTGATGCCCACCCACCCCCATTACAGTCACTGAGAATTACTCAGATTGATAGTTGATAGTTTCATACAAGTTCCCAAAAGTGCTGCTTAAATATCTCAGATAGGCCATCAGTTTAAAAGAAAGCATTGTGTGCTTGCTAAGACGATCTTACTTGCAAACCAACACATGAGTAAATTCACTGTAATCATAGCCATCATTTAAAAAGCTGCAAAAGTCAAGTCATCTCTTCCTCCTTATGCAGCAGATAAAAGGCTTGATTCTAATACACGCAGTGTTGAGATCTACCAGGTAGTGATACTACCTGTGGAGAAAATAGCATTAGTTCCCCATCTGTCTGAGAAGATCGGAGAAAACTGGTAAGAATCCATGTTAGTGAATTCACCTTGGTGCATATGTGATTACTTTGAAGCTCTGTTTGTGTTTTTTCGGCTACATTTCAGACACAAAACCACAAGTATCTTCTATGTTCATGTAAAATACGATGCCAATATAGCAGTGATGCAACTGTAGAAAAACTGATGTACAGACAGTCTCTTGTAAAGGATTTCTCAGCCCATTAGGATGCTACTTGACATTACTATTTTATTACTAGAAACAGCTTTCTGGCTTCTGCTTTCCATTCATTTCAAAGGAAGCAATACCAGTAATAGATCAATAGGACCTAGGAGAGAAATCTGCTATGGTTGGTGTCTTCTTCCATGCTTCTTTTATATCATATTTTCTTAAACAGTTCTTTTTCTATAGATCTTATGGGCTTCATTCCTAGCCTTTTCCATAGTCGGTGTGCCAAAATCATCTGCAGTGAAACAGCTAACACCGATATTGTTCTTTAGAGATAACAACTGAATGAACTAGTAGCAGTGTCTGCAGAACAATACTGCCCCTATTTATGAGCAGTTAATATTTGAAAGGCTGTCATGACTTGAAGCTTAGAGATTTTATACTGCTCTGAGTCAAAGACTATGTACATAGCTGCTTAGATGTTTGACACCACTGCAGCATGTGTTGTAGCTGGTGCAAAATGATTGAAATATTTTAAATGGAAATATAGTCAGTAGACAGGAGGCATTTTTTCTTTAAAAAAAAAAAATCAATCAGCAAATAGCATCAGCAGGGAAACCTGCAGGGTGCAAATGATCAGTGAGAGGACTCTAGGATGGTGGTGCAGTATAGTAAAGAAATACAAACAGTCCAAGAGCCATGACCTATTAATGGCTGGGGTAAGATGCAACTGAACTGCAGCTCTAAAGCTCTAAAGTAAAGGCACAGCACTTCCAGACAGATATTTTGAAGTGGTTTCTTTTTTATTTAGAAAATCCATAACATTTTATATGAAAAGCAGATACTAGTAACGATGCTGTCGTGCCTAGATAACCAATCTGTCTGTCAGTAAATATATGAAAGGAAAACATTCAGCCAGCTATGAATGGCCGTTAATAAGCTAGTTGATGTTATTAACAGACAGAACAAAACTTTCCATACAAGAGGACAGACACTGAAAGTTTATTAATTTTCATATATTAGACGTATTTTAGAAAATCTGTTTTAAATAAGAGATTAGTTCTTGGTTCATGACAAAACAAAATACTGCTTTTGTGCTGAAACTGCTGGCAAATATTCTAGTTCTGAGATAAATTTTCTGTGATAGGAGCAGCAGGAGGGGGCTGCCCTGCTGGGGCAAGTGGGCTGGGAGCTGAGGCGGAACAGTGAGGCAGGCAGGGAGCACCCGCACAAGGCAAGTGGGGCAGGGACGGTGGCAGCGATCGCAGACAGCCACGTCCCAGGGAAAATCCTTAGGGGCAAGGGTGGGACCAGGTCGATTCAGGAGGGCAACTCAGTGGGTGAGGATCAGCAAGGTGCATGGCTGAGGTACCTATGGCACAGCTTGGGTGAGGGTCAGGGACATGGACCTGAGCTCACGTGCAACTCCTGCAGAAGGTGGGGGTGGCTCCAACCAGGCTTCTCGCTGCTCTTTTTCACATGGGTCTGATCCAAGGCTATGCAGCTGCACCATCGCCAACACGGCCTTGAACACAGGCAGCCAAAACTCTGGGGCAGGGAGAGGGAAAATGCTTGCAGGGCCTGCTGCTGCCCAAAAACAGGACAGTGTTATTTTATGTAGGCTATTGAGTGACCCAATGACAATTTTGTCTGTTGGCACCAAATCCAAAGAGTGAAATTGTCACATACATCTCAGTTGTTCCCGGTCTTTTGCTTATTGGATTGTTCACCTGTGTTTGCTTGCCTGCAGCCCTTTGAGACACGCCATAATAGAGTGATATCTATTTTAACAACCCTTCTGATGGAGATATCCAGTGGGAATTGAGAATTCAGAAACTTCCCACGCTGTGTTTGCTTTTTATAGAGGCCGATGGGTTACCAGAATTGTGGACCAGACTGCATGAGATTTCTCAAATCAGCAGGTCAAAAAAAATAATCATGTTAGAATCAGGATTTATTAAACATAAAGATCAAATGGTAATAAACAAAATAAATAATTTGCATAATGTGGCCCATCTGGATACATTGAAAATTGTTTTGAAAGTGCTTTGCTTTCCTTTGTTAAAGCAAGAAAACAAAAATACCTTACATCTTTCAAAAGTCATGTGTTCCCTGTGGGCCCTGTACATCTTCTTCATGTCTTATCTGTGTTAGATTTTTCTTCTTCAGTTTATCAGGTCCTTTCTTTTCAAGTATCGGTTGTTTAAGCACACCTCAAATCAGCTCTTGAAATAAGCTTCCCAAGAGTCAGAGCTACCAGGGTCCTCCAGCATTTTTGCAGCCTGCTGGACAGACTACTGTCAATCTAAAATTGGAAGTAAATCTGAATGACAATCGAAGAATTTGCCATGCTTTTGGCATCTAAGAATTTCATTCTGAATTGGGATGAAACTAAATTCCAAAATGTCAAGTTCAACAACAAAACTGAACTCTCTCTTTCTAATATGACTCCTTTGTTACAGAAATGACCTGAAAGGCTACAATTACCGCTGTTAATTACAGGAATTTCTCTTGTCTCTCTTTCATGATTTAAGATAATGATTTCACTACATCATTTAAATATTTCCATTAATATTTTATATCCAACATCTGCAGCAAAAGACCAAAGAGTAAACTGTCATATCCACAATGCAGAGTGCCTGCATCACTCCTCTCTGATACTGCAAGAAACCAAGATCAAGATCATGACATGCTGGCTTTCTGCATTTGAAGAGACAGATCAACGAACACTGCTGTGGCTTTCAAATGCAGACTTTAATTTTTTTCTCTGCTTTGAATTCAAATCATATTTCAAATAAACTGTGAGAAATAAATTGGTTCAGGCAAGATATTAAGATCAGAATTTTCTAATTTATAAATTACTTTGTCACTTCAAACTTAAGCTCAAACATTATGTTTCTGTCACACTTCCCTTGTTTCTCCGAAAGTAGGAATGTACCTAAGCAGGCAGAAATGGGAGACTGGCTTTCAGCATGTGCAGTGTCACTCTTGCACAGCTGGGGGATCATACGCAAAGCATAAGGTTTCTAAACCTCTAAAGGTTCTTAACAGTTTACCAGTTTGGTGTATTATCAAGTTAGCAATAGTTACCCTTCTATAGAAAGACAATATGCATATAATACTGTTGAAAATGGAGGCTATTGCATAATTTTTTTCTACTTCTTTCTACTTCTACTCTGCCACTATTGCAAATTACTTTAAAATTCACAAAAACAGTATGGTGTAACAAGCTGCACAGGTAGAGGCTTTATACATTTTTATCTTTAATGGCTAGTTTGAAAATCTTCACTTGTGTCACTGAGAGGCAATTGTGAAAGAGAAATTGCAGCTCTTTACCTCTTAGTAGCTTAACAAAATTCAGAAAAATAAGATGCCAGTGGTATTTCTTTGTTTGTTATGAAAACAAGATTTATGTGATTATGCTTTCTGTGACTGTTGTCCTATATGAATGCAGATGGTGCGCTTTTGTGTATGTCATTCTATCAATTCCATTCCAATAGTATTTGGTTCAGTTGTCCAATCTCAAGCAAGTTTACAGGCAGAGAGCAATCTAAAATATATTAAACTCCCAGGAGTTCAATGAAAAATGTTTAACCATGTAGAGGAAAGACACTTTTTTAAGCCTCCCCTGGGGGCAGAAAAATGTAATGTGGCTTCAACCATTATAAAATATCAGATAACCTTCTAGGAGAGATAAATTAGGAAGAATATAACCAAAGCAATGTGTTTCATTTGCAGTTTGATACCAAAGATCCATTCCTCCGTCTAATTTCTTCTCCTTCTGTGAAATCTTAAGTGCAAATCCAACATTTTTGTGCAGTCAATATATTAATAATGTCTCTTTCTCACTCTTTTGCCTTCCCTCACTTATGGATTCTCTGATGTCTAGTAAGAATTGAACTCATGCTACAGTCTTAGTACACTCTCATTTAAAAGGCAAGCAGACATAAGAAAAAGATCCATTGAAAACTAAGTTTTATTAGTGCTTTTGCTCACAAAATCGTTTCATGTTGTACTAATTATTAGAGAATGTTGATCAGAGAATAAGATAACTCTGACCCAAAGAAAATAATATAAATAACTGCTGTTCTGAAAGATGTTTACTGAATATTGTCAGTAATTCTTACTCATTCTTGTTTTTCAGATGAAGCAGGTCGGTCACGATGGCTACAACCCCGCCTCTGTAGCTGAATGGCTGGATTCCATTGAACTGGGTGACTATACCAAATCCTTTCTAATTAATGGCTATACATCGATGGACCTTGTGAAAAAAATCTGGGAGATTGAATTAATTAATGTAAGTTGATCAATTTATAGCAGTAGTTCCTCCTAAAGACATTATAGTACTTGCCCTTACATATCAAAGAGAAAGCACAAAAGCAAATTGCACTACAAATACTGTCATCAAGTACTGTAAATGATTACAGCTTTCATGCCTATACCTGGGTTGACTGTACCCTTTGCTTCCATTTGCTTCGCTGTTGTCTTCAGCATGTTATTCAATCAGCATGATTGTGTCACCCATTCAGGCTGCTGAATTACATTTTAAAATATATTTTGGTAGTTTATAGCTGCAAAGCATACGTCTTTGCTTCTAAAGTGCCTAACAACAGTACCTCTTGTAAAGATGCTTACAGTTTACTTTTTCCACATGCTCTGGCTAAGTTAAACATAAAATAAGGAAACCTTAAATATAGTTAATAAGTTACGCTGAAGGAACAAAATACTTTATTTAATTATCACTTTTGCTTGAAACTTTCTTTACATGGGACGGTTAAATTAGATGCCTGCATATGGGCAGCCATAAGCTTTAATGTGGACTGCACTGCAGAGTAATTTGAATGAGATGAATTTTGTACTGTTACAGTGAAGACATTGACAGTAAAGCTTTGCCAATGGAATTTTCATGTAAGTTATGTGTCTGAAACTGAGTTGTTCCCTTTTATAAAAGATAGATGATTATAGCTTTGGATCTGTTGTGGCTTTTGAAATCAATTGTATTGCCAGTTTATCTGAACTTTAGCGTAATCCCTACATGGAGAAAAGCCTAATGACATATTTTATTGGCTCTTCAAGGACAAAAGGCTGTGCTCTTCCTTCCCATATAGGAGATTCTGCATCTCTGCCTCTATTTAGTGCTGAACTTCCAGAACGGTCAAAAGGCTACCAGTAACCATAGGCAATCAAACATAAGATAGAGCAGCTGACATAGCTTTATACTGGGAAAAAGTTCCCAGTGTGTCCCAGGATGGAGAAATGGAGAACATACTGATGACGCAAAGCCATGTTTCAACACAGTAACCGGTGCAGGAGGCACAAGCAGGTATAGCTCAAGACCAGTATTTAAAGAAAAGGGAAAGAAAAAACAAAAAAAAAAAAAGGGAGGTATTTCATTAACTGAAAGACAAAACCGCCATTGCATGTTAGAATTTCTTTTCTTACTGTCACATTGCAGTTAATGCTAACTAGCACAAAAACGTAGAGTAAGAGTAAGGACCAAAATTTGCCTTACATGCTATGTCTGTTGCATTCAATGTATGTTGTAGGTGTATAATTGAAGTCAGGATATGATTGATGCTATTATGGGTGTCTGCTGCTAAGCTATTAATGACTCTGAGTCTTTTTTCTATAAGTGGATGGAATTTTAATAAGAACTGGGGACCCTTTGCTCCGGAAGCTAATATAGATTAGCAACCAGCACCGAGTTGAAAAAAGTGGAAGCCTCTGCTCCCATTGTCTTCTGTAACTTAATTTTGCATCCCAAACATTTTGCCATAATCAATTTGGAAACAAATTACCCTTTAGCTCCCCCAAGTGGATCATTAAAACCTCATTAAAGGCTTGTGGTTTGATTCCAAACTTGCTTAAACTTATGAAAAGGGAAGTACCTGCACTGAAGTTAATAGGAATACACTCCTGTAAAATTAGTGTAAACCAGACCAGTATATATCCCTCTAACTTTACAGCTAAAGTTACTAAACAAGAACATCATGTTCTTGTTTAAGGCCTGTACTTCTTCAGAAAACACTCCCTTTTGCCATGAGTTGCAAGAAGAACTTGTTAAACAGTTGTTTAAATATTTGTATAGATACTTATAGAGATAAATATTTCTCCCACTGGATCTATTATTGGATTATGTTGTTCAGAGAATAAAATAAAATAAAACAGTTCTACATTCTTAGAATTTCTATTTTAGTCCAGTCAGTATCTATTTAATTCCCACCAGTCCATAGTAGGTAACTGTAATGAAATAATGTTCACTGAGAAAATCTGTAGCTTAGAAAAGTATTTATTGTTATTTTTCTGTTTCAACTGAGGGGAATCTTTCAGAAACAGACAAGAAATTGGTTTGAAGCATTGTGCAGTCTGGCAGAACAAGATACTTATCTCTGACCAGCAGGCCTGCTGTCTGAAATCAAAGGTCTCACTTCCCATTCAGGTGATGGCAAAAAAGAGCTTATTGCAGAAAGTTTTTCATAAAGGAATGCATAAAGGTTAAAGCCACTAACTCTGGAATAGGACTCTTGACTTGAGTAGGTCAGAATTCAGGCACTTTAAAAATAAGAGAAAAAACAGACTCAACATCCTGAAAAGAACTCAGAGTACCCTTGGTTTGGTGGTTCTTGGTGCTTAAGTTGTAGATGGAGCAAGATGTTTCATTTGCACTTAGGCCAAATATGCAATAAAAATGTATCAAGGGCAACAGATATAACTTTTTCATTCTAGCCCTCAGTTTAAACAGTTGCACCCACTGAATTTGACACAAAAGCAATTCCTGCTTTGGTGCAAGGAATCCCTTAGTTCATATTTAGTGCTTCTTTCCATTAAAGCCACTGGGAAATTATCTATTGCTTCTGGAGGGGTAGAAACAGATTTGAAGGTAAAGAAAATATCTTCTATTAGGTAAACTAGCATAGCTGAAAGGACAGGGGAGAGAAGGGGACGTTTAATTTTTCACAAGCCCTTCTTTACGTCCTAAAAAAAAAGAAAAATCTTTATTATCTTCTTTCTATGCTTTTGTCATCAATTCACATGCCTGTGGATGAAGTTCATGAGGTTTTAGGGTTTTTTTCCCTAGATCTAGACTAGTAATAAGGTCATCCTTTATCATGATGCATCTCAATATTGTACTGTGAGTTTTACTTATCATATGACTCTGAACTTTCATGTGTGACGCTGACCAAGATACTTTTCTTCTACTTCAGGGAATAAATCTATTCAATTAAGTTATTAAAGCAAACAGTTCATTTTTTAGAAAACAGAAAGAAGAAAGCATATTCGAAAAGTCTTCATGCAGCTGTATGAAGCTAGAATTCCTAAATTCCCTTTATAAGCTACAAAGGCTGGTGAAAGAAAGGACCATCCAGAGGATGATTCAGGGTGGTTAAATTACGGTTAATTGTCTAGATTGCTTCCTGTCTCTCCCTGCTGACATACAGAGGTGCTAAGGAGATTAGCTTTAGTACGACTGTTGATCTGCTTGAGGGTAGAAAGGCTCTTCAGAGGGATCTGGACAGGCTGGATCAATGGACTGAGGCCAACTCTATGGGGTTCAACAAGGCTCAGTGCTGGGCCCTGCAGCTGGGTCACAACAACCCATGCAACGCTACAGGCTTGGGGAAAAGTGGCTGGAGAGCTGCCTGGCAGAAAAGGACGACAGCCAGCTGAACATGAGCCAGCAGTGTGCCCAGGTGGCCAAGAAGGCCAACAGCATCCGGGCTTTTATCAGAAATAGTGTGGCCAGCAGGAGTAGGGAAGTGATTGTGCCCCTGTACTCAGCACTGGTGAGGCTGCACCTCAAATACTGTGTTCAGTTTTGGGCCCCTCACAGCAAGAAAGCCATTGAGGTGCTGGAGCATGTGCAAAGAAGAGCAAGGAAGCTGGTGAAGGGTGTAAAGAACAAGTCCTCTGAGGAGGGATTGAGGGAACTGGGTTTGTTTAGTCTGGAGAAAAGGAGGCTGACAGGAGACCTCATTGCTCTCTACAACTACCTGAAAGGAGGTTGTAGCGAGATGGGTGTCGGTCTCTTTTCCCAAGTAACAAGGGATAGGACGAGATGAAACAGCCTTAAGTTGCACCAGAGGAGGTTTAGATTAGGTGTTAGGAAAAGGTTCTTCACCAAAAGGGTTATCAAGCCCTGGAACAGGCTGCCCAGAAAAGCGGTTGAGTCACTGTCCCTGGAGATTGAGTGGATGATGAGTAGACGTGGTGCTTAGGGACATGGTTTAGGGGTGAACTTGGCAGCATTAGGTTTACGGTTGGACATGATGATCTTAAAGGTCTTTTCTAACCTAAATGATTCTGTGACTCTATGATTTGATGATTAAAGTTAACCTTTGTGAGTTACCCCTTACTCTTACAGGACACTGGAATGATCAGAGCTTTGAATCTTCATAAAAAGAACAGTTCTTACTCTATTTCCAACACTGGTTTACTGCCCTTGGAAGTTACCATCTAGGCAAGCATATTATAAAGCATACTGTGAGGAGAATGCCAAGCATATGAGAGACGGAGAAGGCCTGAGACACCGGTGGTAAAGGCCATCTTCCCTTAACTTCTCTGGTTCTCCAGCTACCTCACTGGCATTAAGAAACAAATTTAATACACTGCTTCCTGCAATTTATTGCAAATTATTCTAGCAAGGTACTGTCTGCTCTAACTTACGTGCTAGTTTGTTTCAGACTTTTATGTATACATATATAGTGTGTGTTTCTTCAAGCACAATTAAGCAGCAATTACTTAAAGCATTTGAATTGGAAGTGTCATTTTAAAATAAGTTATTCATTTGTGTTCCTTGTGAGCTCCCACTGGCATTCTCAGTCCTTTTTCAACAAGTGAGACTGAAATTTAGATTCTCTTTCACTAGTTCATTTGCCATTTAGATCAAGATTTTTTCAAGATCCATTTGCTTCATTATTTTCTCAGGTATGTGCTTCCTGGGAAGCATTGTTCTAATTTCCTTATCCTTGGTTTGTAAGTATTCAGAATGCCTTCTCCCAGCATTGACTTTCCCAACACTTCTGGCTTTGTCTCCCAGGTTTCTTGGCTCATTAAAGAGGTCTGATTCTGTACTCAGAATCAGATATAATTTATTCAATGCTGTAGCTACGTGGAACTTTTCTGAAATATATATAATCTTCTGAAAAAAAGTCCACTATGTTCTGAAATCCCTAACCTATCTGAAGTGTGCACCTGTGCTTTAAAGTATAAATGCTCTTTTACATGACTAATCATATTATTCTTGTCTGTTATTCTGGATTACTTACGTAACCCTCCCCCTCAGGGAGTCACTCTCTTCAGGGAACTTTTACCAAAGAGATTCTTCAGGCAAGATATAAACAGCTTAAAAGCACAAAGCAAGTTATTTATCGTCTAACACACACAATACATTGTAGGACTAATGAACTAGGTATTAAATCAACCCCCACCAAATGAGTCACTATGTCTACCGGGCAGGTAGTCATCACTCAGGTAGGGGAGGGCTGGCCTCTGTTGCTCCCTGGAACAGGCTGATCTATGACGTTGCTGAGTTGCTGTCTTCTGATTTCCCTTGTTTCCTTGGAATTTTATACTTTTTCATGTGAGTGTCGTTGTCCTTGAATCCTTGAGGTGCCAGTTTCCCCACCTCAACAATCTAACTTAATGTCTGCAACTTTACCTTTCTTATCTTGCATGCTTCCAGCCTGTGCACTCTCTCACAGCTCCTTCTCACGCCCTAGCAATTTTCTCAGAAGAAAACTGAGAACAGTTACACAGCTGTGCTATACTGAAAGTAGGCCTTGAATCACAGATAGCTGAACTCCTGGGAGGAGGGTTACATGTAAGTGGCCTGGTTTACTTTTCTTCTCAATTAGTTCATCCTGCACTGCAAGCTTCTATTTTTGTACATCCATCTTTCACATGGATGACTCAGTCTTTGTCTCCTGTAAAATAAATGTTTACCAAATGATTTCTTAAACTCAATTACTGTCCAGATTTTGAGCTTTTGGGGAAGTATTCTTGATACTGTCACTCACAAATTGCATTCCTGGTTTACATTAGGGTATAATGATTGCTGTGCAGGATTAGATCAGAGATACTAGAGAGAGAAAATAGCTACCAATGGACTGCCTTCCATTAGTTTATAACTAAATACTTTGGACCCTCCACAACATCATCGACAGCTTCCACAATTTAAATTCATTATACACTGTGTGACAAAGTGATTCTTCAGTTATATTAAAGGCTGCTACATGATCATTTCATTGCAGCCCGCTAGGTTTTTGTCATGGCTTTAGCCACAGTCAGCAACTAAGGACCACACAGCCACTTGCTCACTCCCCCCGGCACAAAGCAAAGCAAAACAAGGAATTCATTCACTACTTTCCATCAGCAGGCAGGTGTTCAGCCATCTCCAGGAAAGCAGGGCTCTATCAAGCATAGTGGTTACTTGGGAAGACAAACACCATAACTCCAAATGTCTCCCCCTTCCCTCTTCTTCCCCCAGCTTTACATACTGAGCAGGACAGTTTTGTACTGTAGGAGTGAAAGAGCATGAAAGTGGCCCTACTGAAACAGACCAGAGGCACTACCTAACCCACTGTACTGCCTATAAAAATGGCCTTAAACAGATGACCAGCGAAGGCGACGTGGATAGGACAAGCATATTGTGAACTAGCTGCATAGCATTCTTCTAGTCATTAATAATTTTCAGCTCAGGGACTTCTGGAATTGGGCAAGTTCTTCCCAACTGGTCCTATGTTTCTTGCCTTGAATGAGTTATTATCATCAAGCTTTGTGATCTTACTGCAAGTCTTCTTTCCTATGGACTTTATAAATATGTTGAATGGCAGAGGTCCATTCACAGATATCTTCAGAAATTCACTAAGAACCTTCTTCCACTGTGAAAACTACATTTTCTCCTACAGTTTCCTGGTTTAACCAGCTATTTATCCATGAAACAACCTCTTCCTATGGCTTAATGCCATGACTGGGTTTTTTTTTTTCTTAAAAGCCTTTTAAGAGTGGCTCCATCAAAAGACTTTAAAAATCCAGGCAAACAAGCAGATCATCCACATAATTTTTTACTGCCTCAGAGAACTCCAATAGGCTTTTGGGATATGAAGTGCCTTTATATACAATCACTTTAATTCTTCTTGGTTGTATTTATCTGTGTGTCCACTACTAGTATGCATTATTGAATTCCTACTAATTTGTCTGTGATGGGCTTAGAGACCGGTGTTTCAATGCATCTTCCATGAACTCTTTTCAAAAACTATCATAAATTTTGTCACCTTCCAGTCATCAGAAAACAAGAAGGTTTTAAGGGAAAAATTACACATCATTGCGAGCAATTCTGCAAGTTCATCCTTGAATTCCTTCTCTATTTATCTTTTCTGTGTTATTGTTCATTTTGGACACTTCTATCATTTCTCCTTTCAGTCATCTCATTTGCAAACTGAAGAGCCTTAGTCCATTTAGCCATTCCATACTTCCAGAAATCCTTGCTCTGTATCTTTTTAATCCTTCTCTGTACAGCTCCAATACTCCAAGTGCCAGCTCTACATGTCTAATTTTGAAGTCAGAATCATTTTATACATACTTAGCTTGAGCCTATAACTCTAAGTAATAGCAACCACTGCATTGACCTTAGTTCTCAAGGCTTTCATGAGGCCTTAGCTGACTAATGCACCTACAGCCTCGGTACAACTTACAGTCTCTTCTTAAAGAACTTAAAAATGGGCCACATACTGCATTTAGATTCCTTGACCAGGTTAGTGTCTCACTAGCAGCCTCCCCATCTAGTCCAGCAAAGCAGATAGCAACTCCACAGCTTGATTGGGTAATACGTACCAAATGGATCGATTTTGTACTGTGCTCACTTGACAGCTTAATTTCCCATGCTCTGTAGCATGAAAATATACGTTTTTCTTAGGAGGGCTGTCCTTCAGATTCTGTTTGACAAATTACTCTGCAACTCTTCTTCTCTTGTTATTACTTGATTTCCCAAGTGTGCCAATCTGCAGAGGCAGTTTTTGAAGAGGAATGAAACATCACATCTCAATAGCGTATTCCCAGACTTTGCAACTGCAAATCTACAATTCCTGTTCCTTTTCCTCTCTACCTCAGACCCCTGTGCTATATAACAGATCACTGAAAAGAATTAAGAGTTCTTAGAGCCACAGTCCTTTCTGGTCTCCCAGAGACACTGCTGACTGATAAAGATGCCCATAGCTCTTCCTGTAGTTGCTTTCTAAATGGCTCCAACAGTTTTGATAATCAGAAGAGCTTTCAAGACTGCGAGTCTGCATTAGGGTGTGGGATCTCAACTTATTAGGTATTTTGTTATTAAAAATAACTTCTATAGTTGTTGAGTTTAGAAAATTCTCTGTATCACTTTTTCTTTCTTCACTCTTTCCAAACATTCAGGAGTACATTACTAGTGTAGTTGATGAAGAAAGCATTTGAAGTTAATTTATGTGAACCAATACTTTTAAACCAGCTACATATATAAACATGTGCACACGCACATATGTGTGTATGTATGTATTTATATATAAATGTATGTAATTGAAAGTAAAGAATTCTACAGCAATCTAAATGATGGACTATCACACTTACATGCAAATGCTGCTTTTGTGGAGACAACCATGTTGATGTACTGGTGCAAAACCAGAAGTCTTGTATTTCAAAGTTTCTAGGTAGCATAAAATGCTGAAGAATCTCTCTGACATCCTGCAAAAACAAATATGCCTGTTGTACTGAAGAACAAATATTTCTAGCCTTTGAAAGTTTTATGGGAATCTTTAAAGTTTTCTGCCAGGCAGGCTGAATTTTGGGTCTTCTCACTCATTAGTAAGCTAGTAATCCGTGTATAGGATGCATTAAGACATTTAAGAAAACCTTTTCTACATTTGTGGTGTTTTTAATGTTAAATAACTACAGTTTTGAAGCGGTTAATGCACAACATTGATTGGTTTGAGGAAATATGAAAGAAACTTTCAATATCCATTCAAATTCTCTGGGTCATCTCTTTGCAAAACTCTCCTAATTAACATAAATAATAGGACCAGATATTAAGCAATTTTTTGACAATAGGATAGTTGCTTATATTTTTCAAATCAAATACTCCAAAGATGTGTCTGGAACTGAATAGCTTTCATCATGATGTACTATTTCTTCATGAGGTAAGATATGTACATGGATTTGTTCAGTTGCCCCTAAGTTAGCAGAGCAGTGCTGCAAATGAGATTACATTAATATGTGTTTGCTGCTACAGTTGTAATACAAAGGAGAACTCTCCAAATTACTTATTTCCCTTTGAAATGGCATCAGTAGGTTCACTGCATGTACAAAAAAAAGTTATGAGATATTATACAAATAGCAAATTTTTTTTTCCATACACAATAGTTGAGTAGATTTTGTTTATCCAGGGCAGCCACAGAGGTCTCAAAACGGTTTTAATAATGCACATCTTTATTTCTTTTGCAAGAACAAAATACTTAACAATTGCAACTATATAGTAAATTTGCTCCATTGGATCTTGCATTTGAAAATTATTGTTTCTGCTTTGAATACTGGTAGCAGCTCCGTGAGTCACTCAGTTCCTAAATGATTGTGGATGTTACTGATTGTTTAGGCACTGCTGTTATGTTGTAGTATTGCAGTGGCTGTTTCTAGAAATCTTGTTGGAAGCTCTTTATCCTCAAATCCATGTGCCAGCATTGTAACTTCGTAACATGTTTAACTCTTGTGTACAGTTTCTGCGTGTAACATTTTGTATAGGTAGTGATCTCGTAGCATTTGAGTGATTTGATGTGCAAACTTCCATCTGTTCCTCGTGGTAACGCAAAATACTTTTAAATACATCATCCTCTTCCCTCTCTATACTGTTATTTGCAAAAGATCAGGGAGCGACATAAGCTATGGCAATTTCTTCAAACCATCCACTGTTTACCTCTTCCCACACCCACCTTGGATCACGGCAGTGCTCAGACTCAGGGGAAGTAGGAGGAAAAACACTTCTTTTAGTTAAAATACAGTGCTTTATTCTGTTTACAAGACAACATGCTAAATATGAAAGGGAAAGCATTTGCACTGTGGACATTTTCACAGCATTTACTTTTTGGTAGTATAATGATTCTTTTGTAATCCGTCTGGTGTCATTTTGCAGTAGAGGTTATTTAAATAGAAGACATTATATAAGTACTTTGAAATCATTTCCCTAATTCTATATTTCTACTTCCTTATATTATGGCAATAATAAAAAAAAATAGTTTTCTGATTAAAAAGTGATAGTAAAATAACCATGTTTGATCAGTAAATCTAGCATTGAAATTCGCAGATTTCTTTTAATGTTTCTCATTTCCTGCATTTATTTGAAAATATAAGGATTTTAGTCATATCAAAATGATATAATTTTTAACAATCACTTTTACCTCTTTTCTGAGGTAAATCTTTGCTCTTACATTAGGATTCTTAAAACCAAGGCTTTTTGCCTTCTCTTGCTCTTTTTTCTTTCCCTCTGCCCCACGCTCTCTTCAAAATGAATTACAATCAGGTAGTGATTGGCAGCAATTTTTAGCACTAATAATCAAAGCTGAGCAATTTTAGCACCTATTGTGTTCCACCTGCAGGATCATTTTCTTGTCCTGTAACACACTAGGTAGCACAAATGATTGATTTATAATGCAAGATAATTTTTTTATTAAAGCAACCTGCTCTGCCTAGTGCCAGAGAGGGTATTGTCTCTGAAGTATCCTAACAAAATCTCCCTCCATTCAGGAAGCAAATAAATTGCCTTATCATCTGATTTTCTGTCTAAAATCTTAGTCTTCTATAAGAAGGTTCATATTCAAGTTTCAGAATATGATCTTCTTTCCAGGGAGTACAGCAGAAGCAGCCCAACCCAAGACTTCTTCTTTCCTTTAAAAAAAGCTAGAAAATATCCTCTCCTCCCAGCCCACAAGTTCTCTACAAAAACAGATAAAATAAATAGTCACTAAATATTTTGTTGTCCTAGGCAACAACTTGTTCTGCCTTCATTACCTTATAAGAGCCCTGGATAAAGAGTTATATTTTACCAGCTTAACCTTTTCAATTTTGGTGATCCTGAAAGAAAATTGAATTTCTATTTTTAAAAAATGTCCTTTTTCAGATCCTTTAATCTGAAATTAATTTAACATTTTAGACACATCCTATTTTGCATTTGGCCTTCTAAACATGCAGTCTTAGGATAGCACCCTTCAAACAATAATAATTGTAGATTTTAATAAAAGGTAGTTCCTCTAAAATAATTTCATTATGAGTACTTAAATTTTGAGTTTTAGACAATATTTGTATTAGTTTTGCTGGAATAAATTGCTTGTTCAAATGCTTGCGTTTGCCAAGCATTTGTCAAACCCTACCTCTCATAGTTCTAGCTTATGGCATTTTAAAACAGATTATGTTGATTGAAGGTCAATGTAAAATACTTGAAGTTCATGCTAGATAAATGCAAATGAGTACAGTGATGTTGATGTTGTAAAGCAGTACTTTTGCCTTCACTTTGAAGAAATTTGCAGTGATAAAAATCGTGAAGAAGTATCCCCTGTTTGCAAAGACATAAAGCTGCAGAATTTATTACATAATGTTTTCAAGGACTGCAGTACTATTTTGATGCTTTTAAAAGAATACTGTGTTTTCCAGCTCACTCTCCCGTTCAGCAGTGTGCAAGGAGAAATCGTTCCACTTTAAAATCTTTTTTCCCTGCTTCTTCATTGCTTTATAGGATATTGTGAGGAGTTGATATTTCCAATAAAAATTCCCAAAGGCTTATCAGATCATGACTAGCATCATTTGTCTTCTGTTCATGACTGGTTTTAATGGTTAAAGTTAAAAAGGACTGAATGGCAGTCAGTTTAGCTATAAAGATGTTGAAGATCAGAAACATCTTAGAAACATTTTTCTGGTGCAGCAGATTTTGTTAGCATTCTCAGGTGTAAGAGCAAATGCAGTGCTGTGCCATATAGACCTATCAGGGTGATTAATGTGCCGGAAATAGGACAGCAGCATTATCCTTGGTCTTCTGCCTGACTGTCCCTTCTTACATTGTACAAAGCTAGCTTGGATATCCCTGCATTCCACTGCATTTGTGTCATACAGACACAGTCCTGGATTTCAAAAAAGAATGAAAAGTATTATACCGAGATTATTAATAGAAGTAAGGTAAGAATTTTTCAACACAATAAAGATAAGGGGAAGGGAAGCATTCACTTAGCTATAAAAGGTTCTGTCGCAGCCTATAGCCAACAGGGCTTGAGTCCTTAAAGTCATCTTCAAGGATTTTGTCCTTTGTTGTTTTTAACTTTCAGAGGAATAAGGTTTCAGTCACTTTCCATAAAGGGCAACTCAAAATTCTAATAGCTGGTGATGCTGAGAAACCTTTCATACCCAGTCTGTATTATTTCAAAATTACATACTGTTATCTCCAGTTATCAATTTTCTACAGATGTAAAAAACACATTGGCAGCCCCAGTGTTTACACCCTTGAAATAGTTATTGGCAGGTATTTGTGATCCCTTTCATAATGATTGTGTCATTGCAAGGTATGTACATTTAACTCCTGATTTATATTCCTATCTCCGTTTGTACTTTTTCTTATTCATTGGTTATTTTAAAGAACGTTCTTCATGTCATGCAGAGATCTTAAAAATGCAGTATTCATCCAAAAGTAGTATGTTGTATGGATTTGAATTCACAGCCATAATTTGAAAAAGAATTTGAGAAAATGCAGTTAAACATGTTTCTCTGTGCAGTGATACTCAAAATGGTGTTCAGATAATGAATCACAATATAGCTGTTGCAAATCTGTTACTCTGTTAGTAGAAAATGAGGGATCATTCTAGTTTTATGGGGTTCAAAATAGAAAGTCCGTTTCGAAATCTCTTACAGTGTTTTGTCTGTATTTTTTTCATCAATGAATTAAACACATGATTCAGATACAGTAATGACAGAAGATACTGGAAAAAAATATAGTAGACCTTACTTATACTTTGTTCAGGTATTGAAAGCCGGATCAGAACCTGTCTGAGCCAGTCAGGTTACATAAACACACTCATCAGGAAAGGACATATATCAGTTTTCCAAATAGCAATTTTTATCATTCAGGAGGAGTCAGCCTAACCTCCCAGCCAGCCTGAGTTTTTTCAGGGTCTAGACTCCATGCTGCCATTTAAAATGACAAATTGAGTAATAAACATATTGGGTAGTTGCAGGTGAGCTGCTAATGACTGTTTGGGAGCCTCTATCATCAAAAAGGTTTTCATCATCCCCTCTTCCACATGCACAATCTACTTGAAGATGGAAAACACAATCATAATGTGTTCCTTTAAAATACTTACCCCTCCAGTAAGCCCCAAAGAAATGCATATGCACTCACGTGCACAAATAAAGCAAAAGAACAAGAATTATGCAGAGCTGAGTATTTTAAACATTTGTGTTCCCACACACAATATGGTCCTCCTGTGTTTTCAGTGAACGTAACCAAACACAAGGTAGTTTGTGCTTCCTGTCTTATGAGTTAAATTTGTGTAAGATTTACATAAGCGTAGAGAAGCATCAAAGCCATAGCCAAGGAGGATGCATGGCCAAACACCAGGCTGGTTCATAAATTTACATTACTGAAGAGTAGGGATAGATCTATGCTGCATCTTTTGTTGAAACTGAGCAGCTATTGGCAAGCAGAAATAATTCTTCTTACCTGCTTTTAATAGCAAAGTATACAGTAACACTAGTACATGACATCCACAAAAAAAGTTCATTATCTTGGGTTATCTGCTCTGATCTGTGAACATTTCTTTTGTTAATCTGTGGCTCCCTGGGAAGCAGAAGCATAAAATGTAACTTAATGTGAGAGGAAAGAAAATGACAGAAGTTTAATATGCCTCTAAGCATATGGAGTGGTTGGCTTTGGAAATTCACTAGAACTGAAGCATGGGAAAGAGGACACTGAGAACTGAGGGGACTTAGTAGTAAATGAGGGAGTTATATGCAAGGATGAGATGTCAAGAGTGGGAAACAACCGCCATTAGATCCTAATGGGCTTAGCAAGAAAGACTAGAAGTACATAATGAAGTAACATTCACCGAGCATATAAGTATCATATGAAACAGAAAAAGATTAAGTTAAAGTCCTTACTTTATGTTTCTCTAAAATATAAACTAATAACTACACAGCTATATAGAGAGTTTCAAATATTCAAAATTATTTACACAATTAGGTTTTCTCTGTTTTACTGTAGCCTTCAAATTAGCTTGCTGGCTCTTTGTGGCAGGGAATCATCTTCATGGATTGATAGAGAGCTCCCACAACAGCCTCTAAAATATAATCTAAAATTATAGTTTCTCTTGGTATTTTTACTACAGTTATTAATAAATAATTACTGGATATCAAAACGATGACCTACAGAAAATGTGAAAGATGACCACATCTTATATATTATAGAAGAAATAAAACATTGGATAGTGTTTCAGGTAAGATTTGTGTCAAGAATGCCATGATGTGAGAAAGAGTTTAGGAAAGATTCTTTGAAGATGTTTCATATTAGCTAAGGTTCTGGGCAAAATATTTTCCTGGGGATTGTGGTAGAACGTACTTCAGCTTTTCACCGTAAGATTTCTAATAGTCTCTGGAATTCAGATAAGAGAAGCAAACTGGCTGCTATCTTCTCTGCATTTCCCCAGGGATTTAACACAGATTATACCAATGTGTCAAGGATAAAACCCCCTCACTGTTTTGCAGGAGGTGCTGTTTAGCAAAATGGGTGAGATTTTGTGTTTATTGCTGACAATTTGTTATATTTCCATAAGCAACAGCATTTTAGCATTTGTTTTTGTTCTTGGGGTTTTTTTTCTGTGTAGGTATTCCATGAGCTACTGCATTTTTCTTCTGAGAACCAAAGAAGGTATTGCTTATATTTCAGTACAGATCCATTAATAGGGCAGTGAAGAATTTTATTTGGTCCTGAAATTCACTTACTCAGTTTGACTGTTCATGTAGCAATTATCAAGACAGTAAAGTCTGAAATATAAATCTTCTGATGGGAAAATGTCAAGGTAAGTTTAAATGAATGAGAGAGAATAATTCCTGACATCTGAAACCTTGTACTCAGATTCAATCTTTGTCATGTCCTACTGATGTCTTAAAAGTGGAAAAATTATTTCACGAAATCACAGAATCACAGGTTGGAAGGGACCTCAGGGATCATCTAGTCCAACCTTTCTAGGAAGAGTGCAGTCTAGACAAGATGGCCCAGCACCCTGTCCAGCCGACTCTTGAAAGTGTCCAATGTGGCCGAGTCAACCACATCTGTGGGGATATTATTCCAATGGTTGACTGTCCTTACTGTGAAAAATTTCCCTCTCATGTCCAATCAGAATCTCCCCAAAAGCAACTTGTGTCCATTCCCCCTTGTCCTCTCCATGTAACTCATTGTAAAAAGGGAGTCTCCATCTTCTTTGTAGCTACCCCTTAAGTCCCAGTACATGGTGATGAGATCCCCTCTAAGCCTCCTTTTCTTAAGGCTGAACAAACCCAGTTCTCCCAGCCTATCCCCGTATGGCAGGTTTCCCAGTCCTTTGATCATCTTGGTGGCCCTTCTCTGCACCCCTTCCAGCCTGTCCACATCTTTTTTGTCTAGTGGGGACCAGAACTGTACACAGTACTCCAGGTGTGGCCTGACAAGCACTGAGTAGAGCGGGATGATGACTTCTTGCTTTCTGCTGGTGATGCCCTTTTTGATGCAACCCAGCATCCTGTTGGCCGCCTTGGCCGCAGCAGCACACTGTTCGCTCATGTTGAGCTTCCTGTCCACCAGGAACCCCAGGTCCCTTTCCACAGAGCTGCTCTCTAGCCAGGTGGATCCCAGTCTGTGCTGTACTCCGGGATTATGTTTTCCCAGGTGCAAGACCTTACACTTGTCCTTGTTGCACTTCATAAGGTTCTTGCTGGCCCATTCTTCCAGCCTATCCAGATCTTCCTGCAAAGCAGCTCTCCCTTCTGGAGTGTCTACTTCCCCACTCAATTTGGTGTCATCAGCAAACTTCATCAGGCTACACTTGATCCTGTTATCCAGATCACTTATAAAGATGTTGAATAACATTGGGCCCAAAATTGATCCTTGGGGGACTCCGCTTGTGACAGGTTTCCGCTTAGAAAAAGAGCTGTTTACCACCACTCTTTGGGTGCAGCCTGTCAGCCAATTCCCCACCCACTGCACAGACCACTTGTCTAGGCCATAATGCATTAATTTCTCCAGGAGGAGACTGGGGGGGACCGTATCAAAGGCCTTGGAGAAGTCCAGGTAGACAATGTCCACCACCCACCCCATGTCAACCAGGCAAGTCACTTTGTCACACGAGGCCACCAGGTTTGTCAAGCAAAATCTGCCTTTAGTGAAGCCATGTTGGCTTTTCCCAGTCAGGTGCTTCATTTGACTTGTGATGGCCCCCAGAAGGATTCATTCCATTAAAAAATCTTTAAAAATCTATTAAAGATATTTTAAAATCTATTAAAATAAGACCACAAAAACCTTCCCCAATTGTCTGTCAAAGTGAGTGTACAATGATGTGGTTAAGGAGATATCTCTGTATAACAAATCATTTTACTGAATTGTAAGAGATGGGTATTAATGATAATATCCGTGGACAGTTTTTACATGCAACTGGTAAGAATGTAGCATGCTGTATTTATTTCAGAAGCTAGCTGATACTTGGTGATGAAAATGACCGTGTGGAATCAATTCTTTTTATTGTTCATTTTGTTTTTTGTTTCATCCTTTTTATTTCAAGGGCAGTTTCCCTGAAAATGTTTTGGAGCTCTGTTTGCTCTCACTATGAGTTTCCCACCTGAGTTCCTAACCCTGTTTAGCTGAAATGCTGAAAGTAAGTTGTAACAGTACATAAGGAACAACCACTGGTCAGTACAACATACATTCTGGGATGTATATAGGGGTTTTGTATCTTCAGTGTTTTCAGCAAAGAAGTCTTGCAAGCAGCTGAAAATGTGGCTTGGCGGTACATATGTCATTGTGTGTGTCTGTGCATGTCTGTAAAGTTCTGGAGGTACTCTGTATCTCCTCATAAAATTTATTGATATTTTAGCAACCCAGCATGTTTATTCGGTGCTTTGTTTGCCATGAGGATCTTGAGAACGTTTTAAATATATGAACTGAAGTGACGGTTGCAGTGAGGTACCGTGAGGTGTATAGGTGTTAAGTAAAGCTGTATACATAGTAACATAAAAAAATAAAGAAGCATTACACAGTCATTTGATAAGGAAGTGTAATTTAATATATACTTATCAAATCTGCTTCTTGTGTTATGTTTAACTTGCTGATGTCGTCCCTCCTCTGGCTTTGATTTTTTAAGACTTTTCTTTTGCCAGCCTTCATAAGGTATTACAGCATGAGCAATAAAAAACAAGACCAATGACATTCTCACAGTGTTTTGGCCCAACCAATCTCTCTGTTCTCATGGTTAAAGAGATGGTACCTCAGTTACATTGTTCAGTATTTTAGACTGCATCATCTAACCAGCCATTCCCAAAATGCTTCAAGTTTCTGAAAATGGTGTTAAGGCACGTCTTTACTAAATTATGCCAGAAAAAAGGGCAATATTGGGCACAATTCACAACTGTGTCTTTCATTTGTGAAGATGAATTATAAAGACCAATTGTATTAATTAGTCTTTTTACATGTTGCGGTCATTGAGTGGGTGAAAGTGTAGTGAGATATTGCATTGTTGGAAGAGCCTATGCTTTTCATATACATGTGTTAATTTTTAAGTTCCTCGCAGGGGTTGGTGCTACAGTAGTGAATCATGGATATACTGGAAACTTTCCAGATTGTTTTATTCCTGCTAAAGCAAAGGAACAAATATGCTTAAGAAACTATTTTTCATAACAGTATCACAGTTTTGAAAAGAAAATTCAACTTTCTTTCTTAAACTTACTTTGCAAAAGTTTAAAATTTTAAAATCTACATTTTTTTCAAAATTACATTTAAAAAATGAAGTATACAAAAGTATCATCCTGAAAATATATTTCATGTACGTAGGTGATCACTTACAATTTCGGACAATTGTAAAGAAGTCATTAGTGTTTTCTTTGATCTGTATTGAATACGCTAGATCATATTCTACTTTAGCAAAAGAGGGGCCTATGAAGGGATAAAATTTCAGTTGCTGGCTGTATCAGTGAAATTCATATTTACAACTCAGTCATAGGAGATACATGTCTAGATTCTTGCTATAATCATTGAAGATATGCAGTCATTTCTGATATGATTCATCCCGTCCTAAAGCAAATGCTTAAATTACATCAGATGAGTCATGCCTTAAAGGTGCGTATTTCTCTTTGCTAACTTAAAGGGACTCTTATGTGAATACTGAGGTCTCTATTGTGGATATTTTACATTCCATAAGGAAAAAAAAAAAAAAAAAGTAAGTCCCAGTATCACAGAATCACAGAATCACAGAATCACAGAATGGCAGGGGTTGGAAGGTACCTCTGCAGATCATCTTGTCCAACCCCCCTGCTTGAGCAGGGGCACCCACAGCAGGGTGCACAGGAAAGTGTCCAGGCAGGTTTTGAATACTTCCAGAGGAAACTCTGTAACCTCTCTGGGTAGCCTGTTCTAGTGCTCTGTCACCCTCAAAGTAAAGAAGTTCCTCACATTCAGGTGGAACTTCCTGTGTTCCAATTTGTGCCCATTTCCCATTGTCCTGTCTTTGGGCGCCATTGACAAGAGTCTGGTCCCATCCTCTTGGCACCTGCCCTTTAGATATTTATAAGTTTTGATGAGATCCCCCCTCAGTCTTCTCTTCTCGAGGCTGAACAGACCCAGGTCTCTCAGCCTTTCCTCATAAGGGAGATGCTCCAGTCCCCTGATCATCTTTGTAGCTCTCCACTCGACTCTCTCCAGTAGTTCCCTGTCTGTCTTGAACTGGGGAGCCCAGAACTGGATGCAGTACTCCAGACACGGCCTCAGTAGGGCAGAGTAGAGGGAGAGGATAACCTCCCTTAACCTTCTAGCCACACTAGCCACAGCACCCCAGGTTACTGTTGGCCTTCTTGGCCACAAGGGCACAGTGCTGGCTTATGATCAATATGCTGTCCACCAGCACTCCAAGGTCCTTCTCAGTGGAGCTGCTTTCCAGCAGGTCAACCCCCAACCTGTACCGGTGCATGGGGTTGTTCCTCCCCAGGACCTTACACTTGCTTTTGTTGAATTTCATCAGATTCTACTCGTCCCAGGTCTCCAGCCTGTCCAGGTCTCGCTGAATGGCAGCTCAGCCTTCTGGCATATCAGCCACTCCTCCCAGCTTGGTATCATCAGCAAACTTGCTGAGGGTACACTCTGTCCCTGTGTCCAGGTCGCTGATGAGTATGTCGAACAGGACTGGACCCAGCACAGACCCCTGGGGAACACCACTAGTGACAGGCCTCCAACCAGACTCTGTGCCATTGCTCACAAGCCTCTGAGCTTTGTCGTTCAGCCGGTTTATCCACCTCATTGTCCACTCATCCAACCCACACTTCCTTAGCTTGTCTATGAGGATGTTATGGGAGACCGTGTCAAATGCCCTTGTTGCTGAAGGTCTTGTTGCTGAAGTTAAGATAGACAACAACCACTGCTCTCCCGTTTTCAACCCAGACAGTCCTGGACTGTGCACGTCTCACCGTGTTGCTTTTCCAGCAAATATCAGGGCGGTTGAAGTCCTCCATGAGAAACAGGGCCTGTGATTGTGAAGCTACTTCCAGCTGTCTGTAGAAGGCCTTGTTGACTTGCTCTTCCTGGTCAGGTGTCCTGTAGCAAATGCCCACAACAGCATCACCCATATTTGCCTGCCCCTTAATTTTTACCCATAAGCTTTTGACTCGTTGTTCATCCACCCCTGGGCAGAGCTCAATACATTCCAGTTGCTCCCTCACATAAAGAGCAACTCCCCCACTTTGCCTTGTTGGCCTGTCTTTCCTAAAAAGGATGTAGCCATCCATGACAGCATTCCAGTCATGCGAGCTGTCCCACCATGGCCCTGCATCTGCACACAGATCTCTAGTTCCTCCTATTTATTCCCCATGCTGGGTGCGTTGGTGTACAGGGATTTCAGAGAGGTAACTGAGCATGCGGCTTCCCTGAAGGGGTGCACGAGGACCCGCTATAGCCATGCACACCCTTGAGGTGGTTGGTCTTCTGATTGTCACCTCATAAGGCAGCTAAGGCACCTTTGTCACTGCTCTGGTTGGCCTGGCTTATTCCCCCATTGGATGTGACAGCATTAGCATTGCTACTTTGGACCCCACCCACCAGAGTCCTTCAGTTTAAATTTAATATCAAAACTTCTGAGATGAATACTCTTCTCCCTAGAAACCTGTTTCTCATTTGTGGAAACATACTGCGAAGTCTTGGTATGTTCTGAGAGTTTTTGTAGCACACCATATAACAACTCATTTGATCACTAACAACCACTGGATGTGCCAGACAAATTCTGCCTACTCCTTAGGAAAGTCATAAATCATGCAGCTGGGTTTTTTTCAGTCCTGCAGCTATATGATTTATTTAATTCTGAGACAGCTGTGTCACAGAACAGAACAACTTTTGCCTCATCTTTTTAAACCCACACTGTTAGTTATGTATTCAAAGAGTAGCCAAAGTAAATAATAATACATCATCTTTAGTCTCATTTTTCTGACATGCCATTTATGTGAAAAAGTCTAGAATAATCCCATATAAAGCAGATTTTCAGAATCTCTTTTCAAATTCCTGTGTCCTATCCAGGACTGTGTTTCTTATTCAGGCAAGATAAGTCCCATTCAAGTAGCACAGATCCTGATTTTCTAAGGTTGTGCTCTTTACTGCTATGCCTACATATTTCAATCTATTTGCACTTCCTAAAGATAAGTTTTATATAGGTTGATACTTTGTTAACTTCATTGCAAGGTAATAAAAATTAATTCTGTGTTTGGCAGTTAATCCAAGGACTTGCTGAAAGCATAGCTCTATACATCTCCCAGGTTGAACTAATATATCTGCTTTACATTTGAGACCTAGAAAACTTCTACAAACATTTTTCTAGCCATCTCTTAGAAAATGTGTACATATATGGCAAAGAAGGAATGACATTTGGTTATGCTTTCCTACTCACTAAAAACAGAGGAGCCATACATGCAGAATCATCAGCTCCTGCCCATATTCCTGAGATCAGTTTACAATCGTAAAAGTTTGAATATGTTGTTACAATTATAAAAAGACATTTTATCAAAACATATTTTAAATTGCCCTTGATATTTCTGTGCATCAGTTTTGTACACTTTTGTATCTGTCACCAGAAAGATACTAAGATGTACTTCTGGGAATTGAGAGAAGAAACAAAAAGCTCACCAGATAGTTGACAAAGCCAATTTAGAAGATATCAGTAAAAGAATTTAATACTGTTACTGATACTGCTATGGCGTACAGAAGGGACATGACGGAACTTTAGAGATTTGAAGCGTAAAACCAGAAAGGTGCCAGATTAATGTATTCAGATTTTTTTAAAAAATAAGATTACATTTAAAAGACACTTTTAAATTAATTAAAGGACAGAATTGTTCACGACATATGAAAATTTAGAACACTGTCTCTCAGAATGAGCAGTGAAAACATCGTCCTTTGATACATTTAAAGTAGGTGAAAGACAGTATAAAATAGAATAATAGCCGTGCATGACAGGAAGATGGTTCAGAAACCTAGTAGGAGTCTCCCCAGCCCTAACTTCCGTGATTCAGTGGAGGTATCACATACTAACTTTCCCATAAAGCAGCCTATATTGCTATACTGCTTACAAGATGGCATTTTAGAATCATTGTAATAAATGAAAATTCCACTAGGTGGTTCTGCTGCTCTTCTAACAAGGATCAAGAATGTTAGTGCACGACAATTCTATGTTCTTTTTTTGCTCTGTTGTTTTCCTGACTATTCTGAGTATGTCAGAATCCAAACATTTAGTTGTATTCTGAATGGTGGTATGAATAATGTATTTCTTGATTAAGGATAAAATACCCGTGGCCAAATAAGACCAAGGTATGAGACTTCAATAATGTGAAATTCCATTGGTAGGTAGTTAGTGTTTCTCAGTTAAACTGCTAGAGCTATGTTTTACTTTTGCCTTGGAAATTATCTTCTTGAACTTGTAGACTTGAACTGTAATCACGATGGACTTGTAATTAGGTTTTTATGTGAGGTATCATCAATTTAGTAGAATTTTAAATTAGCATGTTTATTGCATGTAAAACATTGCTATCATCTAAGGTGGTATATGACAACAGACCATGAACAACTGTGCAATCATGGGAACTTTCTTTTTGTATGGGCTGTTGTTTAAGATAACATACCAATTTAAACATATCTCTGCTCTAGAGCTCTGCTATGGCCCAGTGCAGCCACTCTCGCATTTTCATTAAAATCACCTTATACTTATCACCTTTTCCCTTTGCAATTCCTCTGTTTCACAAACGCCAACTACTTTTTCTCTCAGATTGCAATATGCAACTTGAGATACGCTTGCATATTCTCAGCTTGTATTCCTCTTTAAAGGCTGCTGTTGCTATTTTAGACCTGAAGAAAGGCCTTTGTGCCTTGTACCTCCCAAATGTGTCAATCTGGTCTAGTAAAAGGTGTTATTCATTACTACAAATCTTGCCCTATTGAGTAGGTTGAGAGTGTGCTGCTGATTCTACAAAAGTTTGAGTTGTTTTTTTTGTCATTTCTGGTGTTACACGGTTATTTTTATTACCATGGTACATGTTATTAATGCTAGATAACTACTCCAAATATTTCCGCAAACATACTACAGAACTCAGGTTGCTTCAGCTCTGTATTTTCCTAATGCGCTAGTGAATGAGTTTCATAGGACTGTTCGTGGGAGAAATTTACAGAATATTATGGAGAATATTACAGAGAATACTACAGAACAGATATGATAAATTCCAAGTCTGCACTTCAGAAAACTGATTCTGATCATGAATGTTTTTAAATTATTTCAGTGTTTGTGGTCTCATATTTTTTTCTCGTGGAGGTATGGGCTTATATGTAGCAAATACAAGCCTATTGACAATAGCCCTGCTGATCCATTAGAAATCACTGGCAGAGCCACAGGGCTCCACATTACAACATAGACTCCCATCAGGCCAGAAATGAGAGCTCATATTATGTACTAGCGACAATCACAATTCATCTGCCATTAGTTTTCCAATTTAAATATTGACTACTCACAAAAATAAGTCTTTTAAAAATGCCCTGGATCAAATTTCACAAAAAGTAGGAAGCAAAAGGCAAGCACGTTTCGTAAGTTCTTCCATTTTTGCTGCCCTTTGTAGTTCTTGAACCTACCTTTTGGAAGAGATTATCCATTTTACAGTTTGTATACAGAATCACTGCTAATCTGTGCTTGGGCCATGCTTTCTGAGCTCACATTTGTGCTGGTTTGTGTCTAGGGGTTGATAGCACTCCTGTAATTAACATGATCATCATCTGCAGAACTTGTGGATACTTTCTGCAGGTGATGTTTTTATTTCTTTAGCCCACTGTTAAGAAAGCTTGTAAAATCAGGCTGTGAGATTGCTATTAAATATAAAGTTGCAGAACATCTACTCATCAGCTATATTATTCTGATGCCATGCCACAAAACCTATGCAGGGAATTTAAACTGGATTGGTACCCCACTTTACCAGAATACCCTTCTTACTTCTTTTCATGGTAGGTGTAGAATAGAGATCTGCTTCAGTCATTGATCAAGACTAGAACTAGAGGTATTTCCCCATACACAAGGATCTCAAAAGATTACAAAACACATTACAATCATTGCAAACATTGCAAACATTTGATGGGGTTTTTTTTGAAAAAAACATCCACAAAACATTCATCAAGAAGAGTAAACCAGTCTGAAAAGCCTTGTGACATCCTTAAAAACAATGTGATTTGGCTGGCAATCATCAAAAGCTCCATCTTTCTATACAAAGGGAGAAGGCACCTTAGGAAAATGCTTATCAGAAAAAGTGGTACACTTTTTCTAAAACTCGTACTCATTCTTTCATCCTGCCATAGCCAACCACCCATGTCAGAAATATTATAAAGCTGTGATGTAAATGCTTTCTAAGCTCTCGAAAGCTCACCTAAAAATGCCACATAAATAGAAGATCAAATGTGCGATGGATTCTGATTTATGTGTTGAAACACCCTTGTGACCTCAGTTATTCTAGAAAGACTCAAGACCACTTAGGACTAGATATTACAACACAGAAATGTGTGTATGGAGACAAATTAATTCTCTTTATAGCCAAGCATTTAGTGTGATGTAATTAAGCACTCAGTAGCCAGTTCTGGATGCAGGAATGCATGGATTTGCAACATTTATTTCTGCCAGAGTTTGTTAGTGATGTTGGAAGAGACATGCCTTTGAAATACCAAAAAAAAAAAAAAACAAAAACCCCACCCGAAAAACCAAACACCTCAGTCTTTATGATTAAAACCCAGAATCTCATGAGTTAAGAGCTAGTGGAAGTTTACTTTTCAAATATTTTGACTAATATTGCTTGACATATCCAGGGACTATCACTGTAATCAATTCTAAAGCATCTGTGGGCGTGAAGAACTAGCAAGGAGCATTCTCTTTTCTTTTTTTACTTAAGCAATACAATAGGTAAAGCAATGCTACTGTGCTTCAGTTCTGCCCACAACCCCTGCCTTAAACAAAGGAATAGTACATAGTTTTAGAATGCCATTATTCATGATCTACAAAATGTGTGTTATGTGAAAACAAAATAATTTTCTGCCAACATTTGGACATTTCAAGCTTGTCTTGCTTCTCGAGATAAAGAACACAGAGGTGAGTCATGTTGGCATGAGCAACTTTTTTCGTATGGTTCATAATCAGCATTACCAAAATTGACCTCAAACTCGGAAGCCTGAAAGTATATTTATTTTCTCTTGGTATTTCAAAAGATTATTTCTGTTATATCTTAAATGGTGTTTGTCATTGGGCACTTTATTTCTACAGTAACCTCTTAAGGTGTTTCCACCTAGACATGAGAAAAAAACTTCTTTCCTGTGAGGGTGACAGAGCACTGGAATGGGCTGCCCAGGGAGGTTGTGGAGTCTCCTTCCCTGGAGACATTCAAAACCCGCCTGGACGTGTTTCTGTGCCCCCTGCTCTAGGTGTGTCTGCTCAAGCAGGGAGGGGTTGGATGAGATGACCTCCAGAGGTCTCTTCCAACCCCTACCATTCTGCGATTCTGCGTGATTCTGTATGTTGTTTCTGAGGAGAACACATAAAATGGCACAGATCAGCCTGGCAGGTTTTAAATTGTCTTGGTGGTTCTTAACACACCAAGACACCTTAGCACACCACAAGAACAAGAAAACTTTAAAGAATGGTTTCAGTTAGGATACTGATTTCACATGTGTTTTGCAAAACCATTATTGCATGCATTTCCATGAGGACCACCCAGGATATTACCTCTTAAATTCCATGTAAGCTTGTTATTCCTGATGGATTTGTACTAGCTGCAATAATAAGCAAGCAACTGACATAGCCTCTCTGGCTTATGGTACATTACCAAATTAGTTTTGACTTTAGGACAATGAACTCCCCCAGCTATGTCTGCGTTAGTAAATGAAACAGTGTTCAGAAAGTGTCTCCAGGCACTACAGCCCACGTTCAGAAGGACCTGGGTATACTTTTGGCATATACCAACTACCATTCTCCCAACAATTCCCAGACACAGATCTGGAGCTAGGATGTTTTAGACGCCATTCCCAACAGCCATGCTGTCCCTTGGCCTTGCTGAGTCAGAGTTTACTAGCATAGATGCAGACCATTTCATACAATTTCACCTTGATACCCAGGGATGTTCTTGGGCGTATTTAATTTATTGCTACGGCTATAGATCCGCACTTTAGATTCAGAGAGTTTCTCAAACCTTATGCTGTTATGAACTTACATGGACACTGTCAACCTGGAAATTATATTTTGCAACTATCTGTTGTTAGAATATTGTCCTTTTTTAGTTTATTTAACTGCAATTTTTTTTCACAATTTTTTATATCTGCAATGACAAACCTGTATATTTAACTACCAGTCCTTTTTGCCTCAATTATACCAAAACTCATCTTGATTACTGCCTTGCTATAACAACACTTTATATGAAATTCTAACTACTCAGATCTCAACGGGGAGTTTTAATTAGTGCCAAAAGTATTCAATTTCTGTCTTTCTCACAACACTGTCATATAAGCAGCAGATGAAAGGTTTAAATTTTAACGTGTACTCTAGCATACCCCTTTGATTTGTGTTGTAAATACTATTTGGCAGTCTGCTCTTATTACTGTGTTTTACCTTATTACTATACATAACTTTAAAAAAACATATTTAAAGTTGATACAAAGTATGGGCAAGAATAATCTAGGTATTTGCTGTGATACATCTTCCATTATCATCTTGTTTCTTTCCAACATTTTCGCTCTGTTTTTCAGCAATTTCACATTCTGTGATACCCAGGTTTTTGGATTGTTTCCTAACTTTGACATCAACTGTAAATTAAAGTCTGCTACTTCTTCCATTGCTCACTCTGTAGACATTACCATGTTGATACTCTAAACTCCTCAGAGCAGAGATCACCTTATTGTCTGCACAGTACTTAGCACAGTGACTTCTTGATCAGTGTTTCTACCCACTCTAGTAGAAGAAAAATTTATTATAGGTGATTTTAATTTTATTTCCATTTGATCAGGTAAAAAGCAAGCGAATTGGACTCTCCTTGCTGTCCTGCATCAGCAGGGTGGCTCTGATTGCCTGCACTCCAGTGCAAAGGTGTGATTTCAGAGGGCTCATACATCCTGGCTTACCCAGGGGAAGCTGGTTTATCCTTTAGACCTGAATTGTTCAACCCCAAGTTATATCCGGGGGACATCTGTTGAAATCTGTGACATCACCAGTGTGGTGCTGTCAGTAGCTGCACTGTCCGGGTACGTCAGCACAGGCTGAGGTCACACGTCTGGGTAGCTGTTAAGTTGGTGCTTAGGTACATATCAGCCTGTGACCTGCTTCCATCAGAAATCCTTTGCCTGTCTCATGGTATGGCAGAGATGGCGCAGGGGGAGCCTGATGCCGCGTTGACTGTGCTGCAGCGCTTCAACAGTCAGATGTGCCTTGCAGGTGGGGCGGTGTGGGTGCAGACAACACCCTCTATTGCGGCTGCAGTGTCTTTTCCTACTACTGGCAATGCCTGAGCCAGAAATGACTCAACATTTCTATAAGATACCAACAGAAGTCTTGAGCACTGTCATTTAAAATCATAGTATTTCAAAGCTGAATTAAGCCGACATGTAATGCATGCCACAGAGATCTAGGGTCTGTTTTATGGAGTCACTTTGCAGAAGATCTAAAGCAATGTTTTACCATTGGTAATGGAAAGGAATGAATGGATTTTGAAAATAGACAGAGGAACAAGAGGATTTAGCATCAGGGTCCCACAAGTCTGGGGGCTCCCTGGGGCTGGGGTGCCGGCGGCTCCCCCGGGTGGCAGGGCAGGGGCTGGCAGCCCTGGCGTGTCCCACTGCTCCAGCCAGGAGCAGGGCAGCCAGGAGGGACCAGGGCAGCCCCAGCCCCAGGCATCAGGCACCTCCCTGGGGACAGGGACAGGCCAGTGCTGGGCTGGGATGTCGACCCACGGGTGTGTGTCAGGATCAAGTGCGGTGGTGGTACTGGGACCAGACATGGCCCCAGAATGGTTGGGCAGGGCCTCCCCGCAGTGCTGTCTAGGGGCCTCCATGAGCCCACAAACACCAGAGGGGATGTGCCCTGGGCCATTACCAGAAACATAGAGATAGCTGAATGCCACACGGCAATGGCATAGTGCATGGTGACTCCTTTTCTTGCTGCAGTTAAAATCCTCCTTGCTGTTTACATAGTTTACACTATATCAATAATTTTCAGTACGCTAATTTGTATTGGTGATTCCAGACTGTTTATCTCTTTCTGCAAGCTCATAGATCTGGATGCAGTGGTCTTCTTGCTTATACGCTTTCTGATAAAATCTGTGTGTAATAGAGATCACTTTACTGAGGATCACTGGTGCATCAGTGTAGCAGCCTACCGTTTTCTACTGAGAATCTCTTTAGGATATAGGTAGTGATACAGGAACATTTCAAGCATTTCTACTCAAGAGTCATTTCTAGGATATCTGACTTTTACTTGTCTTTTCTTTGTGTGCGACAGTCTAGCTCTTTTAATTGAGTTGTATATGGAGCATGGTGATTCTGTTCTTGTTTGTTTTGTCTACATTTCTCTAAATAATTCCAAACAGTAATAGGTTTCTAGATATTAAGTTGATCAGACTATGCTTGCTGGTAGAAAGTTGACACTTTCCACAAAATATCACATCCTTACTATTTAGTTCTTTTTCAGTTTCAAGGTTGAGAAAATAAGCTATTTTAGATGAAATTTTGTATTTATCATTAACAAAGCAAGATATTTGTCAATTATTGTAATATTTAAGTTCATGAAAGTGTAGGTAGATGATTTGGTAATTTTACTCTTTAATTTAAGTGTATTCGTTTATTATCCTTGCTACTTTGTAGGCACTCTCCAAAGCCAGAGGAAGGAAATGGGTACCTCCCATGGCTAATGCTAAACTGTTTGTTTATTTTGTGATGGTGCTTTTGACCTCCACTGTTCAAAGGCTACCATATGATGGGGAATAAAAATTACACTGAGGAAATATCCAGGTTCCATGTTACACAGGTCTGTCCCGATGAAAAATTACCTTGTTACCTCTGGGCAGTGATCTCTTCTGCAGCGGTTGGGGATGAGAGCAATATTTGCATCATAGCAGTGAGCGTTAAGTAATATGCAAGAAAACTTTTGAGCTTTGTTAGTCACCAAACCTGAGTGGTGTGGAGATCCTCTGGGTTGATTTGGATAGGAAGGCAGAAAGCATTTCAGAATGTTTCTGATCATTCCTATAATCATCTTGAAGTGACACAGAAGCTTCTTGTAATCAGGTTTATACTACATCAAATACATCACATAGGTTGAACAAAGAAATGTTCTTCCTCACTAACAGAAGCAGGCAACAGCCAGAGGAGTCAGAATCTGTATGCTTTTTGAGGTTCAGTTTTCCAGGGATTTTGATTTAGGGGTTAATTTGGAGGGCAGGATCTTTCTTCTGAGAATATTTGAAAACAGCTTAACTTATTTCTGAAGCAAATCCACTCAGGGAAAGATCATGTATACTATAGTTGTGGAGATATTTCTGAGTATGAAAATTGATACATACTCGAAAAATTTATTACTTTTGATATTTCTGCAACTTTCATGCTAACAGTATAAAACAGGTGTGTGGACATCCTCTGGTCGACATTTCTTGCTATTAAGTAGCGTTTATAACTTTGAAGCTTGAATTTCCTTCCTTCTATTTTCAGCTGCCTTAAGGACTCTGACAATCTTAGCAGAGCATATGAGCTTTTTAAGGATTTAGGGAAAGCAGTTAGGTCCTGTGTACGATGAAACAGTATATAGGTATTGGAAAGCAGTCAAGGCTATTCTCAGCTGATGGACTAAGATGGGATAAGGTAGGTGCTGATAAGGTTAGAGATTATTCAAAGGAAGATTTTTGAGAGGGCTAGTGATACAGAGGCTGAGTTAGATTGCTAACTGAATATGGTTAGGGACTGTCTATGGGCTCTGAAATGAAGTGGCATAAACTGACTTGTATCTGTTCAGGCAAAATCTCATCCTTACCCTCCAAAAAACAGGTGATCATGTCTTAGCTAGTGAGAATGGTCCCTGGAGCAGGTTGTCCTGTGAACTATGCCTCCGAGAGTGCTAATTGGCCATCCCAGGGAGAAGGCTATCAGCTAATTAACATGGCAGATCAGCAGTGTGGTGCCTGGGCTCACTCCCTGGCTCTGTTCCACTGAGCAGTTTAGCCATAAACAGAAGTATCCTTTCTGGAGTGAGCAGCTTTTCTCTGCAGGCTTCAGTCTCACTAATGGGCATTGCTGACTGATCCAAAGGCAACTTTTGATTTAGTCTCATTCAGTGGGTTGTTTGTCTGCTTCTCTTGCTTTGGTTTGTAACACAAATTGAAGTGAGCCCCTCTGTTGGAGCATTGGCAGAATATGGTGCCTGAGATGGCAGGTAAAAACCAGCTTATACCTCATTCTCTTTCACGCAGCCTTACTGCCTTTTTGTTATTAGGTAAAGACAATTTCTGAGCAACCTACCCAAGTAATCTGGTTCTGTGCGTATATAAAAAAATGCCCTGGCATACAGTCACAAGTCGCATTCTACAGGAAGGAAAAAAAAAAAAAGGATATTTGAATATATACAGCAGCTTATCAAATCCAGATGTCTGATCTTTTCCTCTTGGGTGCAATGGGCGAATTAGATTTGCAGCAGTCTGTATTTGTTTTTATGAGAACTATAATTCTTTCTTTCCCTGCTGCACAAAAAGGACTGTTTTCCCAGAAGAGCTTAGGGAAAAACACCAGGAAAATATGAAGCCGTAGTCCCAGACTTTAGCTTTTGTCCAGACTCTGCCCCAGTTCACTCTCCTGTGCCATAGTAGTAGTTCCAGGATGATATGACTCTTCTTCCATCTTGATGGTTTACAGCAACAGGTCCTTCCTGAGCCTGGAGGAGACAAATGCGTACCCGTTGAGGCTTAATGAATTCATTCCAGTTACTTAGCTGGGTTCTGCAACCTGTATTATCAGCATTTGTAGGTGACCAAAAGACCTGTTTACATGTCAGTATTAACTGTATAAGCTGGTTTTACTAAAATCCTCAACCAACCAGAAGATGACCTGGCTCTCACACCTTGGAGGAACATTAAGAAACACTTGCAACTTCTCTTTTTGATTATTCCAAGTATTCATCAGGTATCATTCAGAAGTTGGTCACAGCAACAAGGAGCAATGCGACCGAATACTAAGCCCTGTCTTTCTAAATTTGGAAAATGAGTTAATCTCTGTGGTAGGGTGATAGATCTGCTTCTTCCTAAATGATTTGGAATAGATTGTGAAGTTTTTTGCATTTGCAGAGCCTACCATGTAATTGAACAGCTCCAAAGAACAATCTCCTGTATAATGAGGGGAGGGCAGGTATTACAGAAAGAATTCAAAAAGGTGATCAAGAAAAAGAGCACACCTGTTCCTGAAGGGAAAGCACCTCTCTGGACCTGCAGGAGAGCTTACTGTAAGAAGTGAAACAGAGAGCATTCGAAAAAAATGAAGCCACCAGACAAGGTATTTTGCTCTTTAATGTCACAACTCTTACGGGTGTGTGTTTTTTGTGGGAATAGATGCCATATTTTATAACTTCAGCAGGCAGCATCCAGGACATGATCTATTTTTTCATTAATATCTCTACCAATCACCTGCATAAGTCAAACACAATTTTCTTTATAGAGCATTCTTTAGTTGTACATTTCACTTTAAGAAGCTGCTGGTTTTTTAGTATGCTTTTCTGATGTAAGAAGTGTGCTGGCCCACAAAGTGAAAATTGAATCTCATTGTTACTGTAAAAGATAAATGCCTTGCAGAATGTGAGTATTCCAGAGAAGAAATAAGAAACATTAAGTCCATTTACTAGAAAGTAACTGGCCTACTTAGTTATTTGTGGCCTATCTACTATTTACTATTAATGAATTGACCAACATGCTTAGACAATGGCACTGGAATAGCTGCCTATCCAGTTCTCGATTTGTAATTGCTTAGTTGGCTGCTTCACATTATCAAGATTTTTTCACAGTGCTGGTTTACTAAGTTTGACTTTTGTTTACTGAATTTACTAATAATGAAATCTAAAGCTTGCAAGGCCAAAAGGTCTTCCACATCTCCTATAACTAATGCTAACCAGTGCAAACATCACCCTCTGTATTACAACCGTGTGTTCAGGTTTGTAGTATCTACTGCTGTACTCTGATTTAGCATTTGGTCCTCTAAAAAGGAGAATTTCCAAGGAGGTGATTTGTCAATATTAAGGTTGAGGTCCTCAGAGGATCTGAATCAGTGTTGCTCCACTGACAACATATCTTCCACATACTGCATATCTAAAACTTGATGACAAACGCAGTACACAATATCACTGCTAACCCCGTCATACCTTTCATTTTTTTTCAAGATGTTGCAGTTGAAAGTGAGAAGACATTACATATGGTCATGCAACCACAGAAAGAGGCCAGAGGAGAGGTCAGCTGCATAGCAACTGAACTTTTGGAAGAACAGAAGACTGAGGGACCATGTCTTCCTCCTTTTATGCAAGGAATCAGGAAGATAGTCTGAATTGCGAAAGCCCAGGAGAATAAGGAAGAGGAAGAGAGTAAGCAAGAATAGGATGTGAACCCCTTTGACTTTCCACAGAGATCGCATGCTCAGCATATCAAACAATACTGAAACAAAAAGGGGAAAAAATAACAACAAAATGAAATACTGCAGAAGAAAGTAAGAAAGAGAAAATAATCTCCTAGGATCAGTTGTCTGAAGAACGAAGACAACAAAATACTTAGCCAAAAGCTGTCAATTTTCTTGCATTGTCAATGTCCCTGGTCAAGTGCGTTGTATATCAAATCTGAATTAGCAGAGAAGCAGAACACTTCTGTCCCCTGTAAAAAGTGGGGGGGGGGGGGGGGGGTGGGGGGGGGGGGGTGGAAGAAGCAAAGATGGAAAAAGATTTTCTTTAAAACCAAAGTTATCCAACAAAATATGCAAAAATTACATGCTTAACAGTCATTTAACAGTCATTCCTTCTGCAACATGTGATATTCCGTGAGTATCCTCGTTCTGCTTTTTGAGACTAAAAAGCTCTGAGAACCTTCTGGAGGAATCTGTACCTTACAGAAGGCAAAGTCCTCAAAGTTCCTGTAACACTTCCTTATTGGCTTCTCTCATTATAGAAACAAAAATACAAGCAACAAATTTCTTCTTTCTTTCCTTCTATCATACAAACATAGGTGTCTGTATTTTAAGACATTCAAGTTGCTGTAATATATCTAGTTTTTTGCCCTTTAGACAATGGTATCCATGTTTGTCTCCACACTGCTTTCCTGACAACATGCCAGTCTGAAGTGGCATATGCCTGCTTGTTTACTGTGTGTCCAGTAGAGTGTGGCTGGTCTGCCTTCAGGGAATAAAAGTAAACCTTTTGGAATATCCTGAACTTTCAGTTCTTGATAACATCATCCACCTATATCTATAGGAAAGGTAAGCACAGGCTCACTCTTTTTGTCTGAGTTATGTCAGGACTGTAACAAAACATGAAGAGGGAATCAGAGTTTTGCCGCTAGTGAGCAACGACTAGTTTTTCTCTGAAACCATTTCTTTGTTTTCACAGACTGCTTGCCCTTCATATTATACTTCTGTCTTCTCTTGGAGAAGTAAGGGTGAATGAGAAATAACCTACTGGCAAATTTCCATGTCATTGTTATGTCCAATGGTGAATCATGAGACTGAATTACAGGACAGCACTGAATTATAGAAATAATCAGTTTTCATATTTTGCAACTATTAACATCCATTTTAATAATGTAGTCCATTAATAAGTGTCATCTTTGCAGTGCATTGCACTGCCCTTTCTGTCTCTCCCTCTTTTTACCTTTTGCTCCAAAAAGGTTCTGCCTGTATAAGATACCTGATATCATGTCTCTTCTTCCTGCATTACTGTATCTCTCAGGCCATCCTCAGAGTCATCTACTTGAATTATGGACGTGAATGTAAAAATTGCAAGCACTGAAGTAAAGATTACTCAAATTAAATATTTTTAATGCCTACTAATCCAGCTGTTCCACCTTGCAACTGTATGTAACTGTGCCCTCTAGACTTGAGGGAAAGCTGTCTCCTCACAGTTTCTTGGGTGGAGAGAGAAAACATTCAAAAACCCTACTGTGGGCCATCATCTCCAAAGTTCAAACCAAGGTCCTGGCTCTGGGAACAACTTTCCCCCTTCCTCTGAATCATATCTTAAACAGATTTCTTTGGGGGAATTCACAGCTCCTTCTCAGAGCACTATCACACTAGCCATTTGTTATTGATTAGGTGTGGAAGTATTAGCACATCTCCATTTAAAGGTTGCTTTTCTCACTCAGGTTCCTCTCTGTCTCTGGTGACTACCCAGTAATAGGAAACAGTTTTAGTGGAGGTTAAGTGACCGTGCCCAGATCACTTCACTGATTGTATGTCTAAAGCCATACTGTTGGGTTGATGAGCATATCTGCTTGGGCTTATGTAATGATTTAAGTCTTCATGCTAAATTAACTTTTAAAGGTTAAAAGTAATTTTCTGCACGTTATCTATTTCAACAAATTAAGTTTTTCTTTTGCTGTTTCATGATCTGTTTGCATAGAAGTCTATGACCCTATTGTTTCTCCAAATATATACTGCATAGTGATTATATGCAAATAATGAATCATTTTGACTTTTTTTTTTCCAAGAAATTGCCGGAAAGCTAAAGCAAAACTTTCTTACAATAAACTCATTGGCATGAAGTTAATTTTCTTCTGTTTGTACTGTAAGTCATGCAGCATGCTTCCAGCAGTTGTAACAATGCTGACCTCTTTCAAAAAAAAATTAATAAAAATGGAAGACTATGTAAAAATGACTGATTGTATTCTGTCATACCTGAAAATATATGTCAGTAATATAATCATGAGGAAGGGTGTGAATGGTGACTACTGTGAATGATGCTATTCTTGCTTTAAAGTATTTTTACTCTTGCTTCACAAGCTTGGTATCTGATATTGGTGATGACTAGAAGTTTCACGTAATTCGTGGTGAATAATGGATTTAATTAGTTTTAGCTCTGCTCCTGCATGTGATTTTGTCATGAACGTCTTATAATTTTCTCAAATGTATTCATGAGGTAATTTCTCTGAGTAAGTTTTAGTGTATATATTGTTCACAAGTGCAAATATTTGAAATTCCACATCTAAGCTGTTTTAAAGAGCTTTGATTGGATGTATGAGTCATATAGTATTTTTCTGTTCCAGGACTGGTTAAAAGAAACTTATAAATTTTTATGACTAGTCACATTCACAAGTTCAAAATCTGCTGTGTTCTTATTCTCTAATACTCATTTTAAAAGGTCTTTTTCTGTGAACTGCTCTGCTATTTGACTCCTTTGTCTCAATGGGCACACAAAATTACACTCAAAATGAGTCCAAACAGAGCCACAGTAGAGTCAGCATTTTTCCAAGTAAATATTTCTGGAAATTCTACTCAGGTAGATATATGTCTCATCAACTGGCCATTTCAAATGTGCTTTGACATACTTTATTTGAAGCGACTTTATGACTGGAGTGTTTAGATCTTGAAAACTGAGGGGAGAAGGGAGGGTAGAAAAGGTAATTTGCAATTCTTTGGTATTTTATGCGGTGGTTAAGGAAAGGCATTTAGTGTTCCTTAGTGTCTGAGTTCATATAATCAACACTGAATACTAGCCCAAAATGTCTGGATGGAACTATATACTCGTTCTTACATTCACAGTTTGCCTACTCTGATACCATTAAAAAGCCTAGCCCTTGAACTAATACTTGATTCTAGGATAGGGTTAAGAGCTATAGATGTGTCTCTTACTCTAAGTTCTATAATTAAATCAAAAGTGTATTTCTGGCATGTGAGTAATTATATGTAGAGATTAAAAATTAAAGCTCTGAGCCACTAATACCCCAAGGCAGCTGTTCTGTTTTGCTGATACATCACGCTGAATTAACCTGGTCACTTTTGGCCTGCTCACCTAATTCACATACTCCCTAATGGAATGAAATACTTGATTACATTTTAGTTGACCTGCCTTTTACCTCTGATAATTTGTGGAAGAGACAGAAACAAACAAAATCTAGAGATTACATACTCCACACTTGTGTAGGGGTTAGTAAAATTTAAAAAGAAAGTTATGCATGAGAATATGTTCGTTAGTATAAACTCTTACCCCTGATGTCACTAGGGTCACATCCAGCATAGCATTTAATATCGTGTATTTTAACCGTGAATAATTCAATTTATAAAAAATACTTACGTGGGATAAAATCGAAATTCTTTGTAGACTTGAAACATATAAGAATTGCAAATATTCTGTGATTTCTGCTCTGGGTCTTCCTGCTCTGTGGTAACTAAAAACAAGCATATACTAGTCTAACCAGAGGAAATGACATTTATTTCACAGCAAGCTTTAAGTGTTCCACAAAATTAATTCAACCCAATCCAATATTCTATCCTTTCTAAATCAGAAACATTTATTCATACATCTTAATTGTCAGTGATCTTAAAGACTCTTTTCAAGTAGCATGTCTAGGGCTGCTGTTATCAGCAAGACTATTACTAAAGTATTGTTTTAAAGAATATCAGTCAGGTTTACTAACATTTTAATTCACTTCTATAGTCTCAGGTAGAAATTAGCACTGTGTTTCCAAAACATACAGAAAATACTACTTTCAGTTATATATTATCATTTCAAAGAAACTATTAACTTTCTGAAGAGTTATTCTGGAACAGCAGGAAGGTAACAGGGCAGAGTATGACCAGAGTTTCCACAAATTACTATCCCTCTCCTATCTGTATATCTTAGTGCCTGGGTTTTACTTCAAGTAGTTAGTGAATGCTCATTCTGGCAACCTTTACACAAAACTATGAAGCTGTTCCCAGTAAATAAATTATTGCCTTGAATATCCAACAGACACAATTTAATGCATGTTATTTTCCAGAGCTATTCCACCACTTAGAACAGGTAATGCTCTGACAACAGATATTCTCTTTAGAACAAGACAAACTTTTGTATTTTGCCCTTTGCAGAGACATGCTAAAAAATCGGCCACAGTATATGGCAACCAAAAAGAGTAATTATAGCTTTCTCCTTCTCTGTGTAAATTCATTTAACAAAATAAACACAAGGCTATCCCTTATGTTTTATGATGGCTTGTTCTTCTGCCTTTTTTTCACGCAGAGGGACAACCATACCTTACATAGGATCCCAGCAGGAAAAACCCTAGAAATTCCTGGAAGCCCTGCCATCTGTTGGAGCATAGCAGAATGGGAGCTCTCAGATATATAGGAGGTTTTGGTCCATCACCTCTTCTACACTTTCTGTAAAGAACAGAAGATAACACACAGCCCTCCATTTGAATTTTGGGTAAGCCCCTTTAACATGATTCTTATACAAGGATGTTGCTGGCTTACCTGAGGCCCTCTGGGATCACCACTTTGTGATCATCATTATTTTATTATATTAAGTAAAAATGAATTAGTGAAGATGTAGCAAACTAACCAGCACCAAATGAATGCAGGTTTTGCAGGGTTTTTTTTCATATATGAGCTTCATATCCTCAGACAATAGCTAAAGATCATTGTTATTTATCAGTATACAAATTTGGTAGCATAAAAGGAATATAAAGGTTATTTCCTCAGCGAATGGCTTTGCAGAGATAGTATCCCACTGACAATCCTTTAATGAATAAAGCAGCTTTACCCAATATTCCTGGCCTTCCACAAAAAAATAGCCTGTGTCTGCTTCTTTTCTCCCTTTTTAAAGACAAAGGTGGAGTGGATAGGAGAGGCAGAATTAAATGACATGAAATTATTTCCTGTGCAGTCCCTTTCACTGTACTACTTTAAACAGATTACCGTAGATATCAAGATAACAACTCTCTTTTTCAGTCTATATAAAGAAAGAGATAAGGCATCTTTGTTATGAAGGAACATATAGATTGAAAATAATCCTCTGGCAAACAGCACGGTGAAATAAGAGCAGAAAGGTCACATTAGACAGCATCTGGGTGGATTGTGACAAGGAAGAAATGGAGATGAATGACTAGTCTCAGATTAAAGATTCTCAGAAGTGTCTTACAGTAGAGCAATCATCATTGCAAAGGTGATTAAAATAGCACGCTTAGTCATGTTGTATCCACTAATCTGGAGATAGAACATTATTATACAGCACTTATTCACGTATGTAGTGCATGAAGGCAGAATTTTAAAATGGTACGTCCCATTCGGCTTGTGAGTCAAGCAAAGATTATGGAACACCCATTTAATTGCCTCTGTAATGCCACAGCTGCAGTATGTGTATTTCTGCATTCAAATACTAGAAGCCACTTTCCTAGCTATTTTAGCTCATTTTACCTTCATTCTCTTCCACTTCTCTGCTAAATCAGCTGCCCAAGGCCTACAGGGAAAAGTGGTTTTCTGCAGTCTTCCAGAGGAAGGTGCATCCTGCACCCAGCTCATCTGCAGTAAATCAGAAACCTCCAACATGTCTTCTTGAGAGGGAAAAACTTTCTATGCTGTGGCTGAAGAAAACATCGCTGACATTCTTAACAGACCAACAGAGAACAATCTGCTCATGAAATCTTCCTAAATTATTTTCACCAAATTTTACTTAACAGTTATGCTATCTAATCAATCCAACCATCTCTTATAATTCATGGAACTAATTCTTCTGATTTTTAATCAGATGCATGATCTGAAAATTCCTGCATGCAGCCTGCATGCTGGAAACTTTAGGCTATTGTACTGCTGCATTAGTTGGGGTTTATCTTTTTTCACATCAGTTTTAGAAAGAGATTCCTCATTCGTGATAGTTCCTGACCTGAGGGGATTCTAGCCTGCTTGTTCTCCTTGTAAATGCAAGGTGACCCTGAATATCCTGCAGCCTCTAGGAAATCTAAGAAAATAGTTAAGTATTAAAAGAGATCTTGTCCAAATGTCTCCAAGGTGAATAAACTATCCCACATACACCTTTTTTATTCACTTTATGCTCATATTCTATTGTGCACATGCAGACCGATTAAGGAAGACAAGATATTCATTTAACTGAAAATATTACCACTATAATTAACTTATTTAGAATCTGAGGATGAGAATGTAAAACATAGCAGAACTGTTTTATCTTTGATACTTTAAATTTGTGAATTGAGATTGATCTCAAAAAATAATTGACATAATTATTGCAAAAATATCTATAAAAATAAAATAATTAGGTAGAAAAATATGTGCATTTTCCTAAGTTCAATACTTCTGTTTCTTAATTAATCAAGGTAATAGTTAAACACAGACATAATCTTAAAGGGAGCTGCAGTCCCTGATGGAGATGGCTTTGTGAAGCCTTAAGCTCTAGGGTATTTATAAGAGACAGTGGCAACTTACCTAGCAAAAGCAATATAACTGTGTTATTGCAGTCTGCTTGCTTTAATTTGTTCTGCCAAGAAGTTGTGTATGTTGGACAAGGCACATCCCCACTCTGGTGTGACTATGATGCTGCTAGTCACTGATCTACTGTGTGCTGAATTGTGCTGCATAGCCATAACTGAAAAGGCTTCTTCTCAGATAAAAATGTAAAGATAAGCAAATATAAAAGGTTTTCTTCTTTCATACATTATTCTGAGTGATATTACCTGTTCTTCATTCTAGTCTTTTTTCCTCACATAGAGGAAATTCTGGTGTGGTGCCTGGGAAAATGATTCGTCACGTGTCGTCACTCTCAAATCCCCTGTGATACCCAGAAGATTTTTCAAGATCATCTCGCATAATTCCACTAATAAGAGACAGCTGCCTACAGAGCACAACAATAAAAATCAGTCCTAAGTTTACATCCTTTTAAATATATTTAAAGCAGTCTTTTCATTGCTCCAGTTTAGACTAGAGATATTGATTAATCATAAATTCAAATAAATAATGGGACAGACTCAGATAGTCATGTCCTTTCAACCAAAGAAATAGAACTGATATTAGCTAACCCAGAGATGTCAGCCCAGCTATGCCAAACTGCTTTCCTCAACTGATAACATCCAGGGTAAATAGGCAAGATCTTTTTTCTCTCTTCCTCCTCTTCATCTATGAAATCTATTCAACTCAAACAAGAGACTGGCCTCTTCCCAGGGGATCCAGAACTTCATATCCCTAGAAGCTAATATTCTTCTCTGCTCTGCAGCAGTATCATGTATCTTATTCAAGAGTCAAGATACTGTCTGTTCTGCCAGAGAAAAGGCGGCTTTTGCCAGATCTTAATCATGAACCATATAACCTAATAGTCTATGTTTAGAAACTTCTCTTCCAGATGGCGCACATTTCCTTTTCTCATCTTAGGATTTCTCCTACTCAGTTGGACAGTTTATGTTACTTCTTCCTGTTTTTCCCTCCGATTCTCTTCAATAAGACTCAGAATTAGTCAATACAGTCACTGTAAAAATTAAAAATAATTCTTAAAGTAAAAGGGTCTCATTTGCAATAGATAGTCTGCCTCAGGGTAAAAATCAGTATTTTTAGATACCACAGTGCCTTTTTTCCCAGATGACTCCAAAAATATATCTGAAATTATTTCATAAGTACTCTGAATGTTCTGTCATTTCCTTTTATTTGAGGTGGCAGTAATTTTGATGGATTCGCATTGTAAGGTTACATTTTAGACTTCCTTGCACTGATGAAAAACAGTAAAGTTTTGAAAATGAGAAGTTTGAAAGGCATTGTTCCTTAGAGACTGGACTGGCAAGAAAAGAAATCATAAATCACTACTGCATAATTGTAGGGCATACAAGAAAAGGAAAAAAGTTCAATAAAACTACAAGCTTACTTAAAAAATGTTCATTAGAAAGGAAGGAGAGAACATTTTTTTGTTTGTTTTCATGGGAGAAATCATACCATTCCCTTTCTTTGAGACGTGTAGAATTTCACCAGGAAAAAAATAACCAAGAAGCAGTGAAATTAGTATAAATACTGCCAGGTATACAGTGGGCCACAGATTTTTTTTCTCTTGGGTGAGATAACCCACGTTGGACTTCTAAAGGTGCACTTGATCGCATGGTAGCAATACTGTGATGCTGAATAGAGCCTTTCTTTTTGGCCCTTGGCCAAAGGGAAAGTGCTGTTTTACAGGAGCACGGCCCAAATAGCTTTACTTTTGCTGTCACTCTGCAGGCTGTAGGAAGAATGGTGGTATGCTGAACATATAAGAAATAGGAGTGAAAAATAAAAACAGACATACAGATAAGCAAAAATTATTTCAAGAGAGTGCGAAGCGGCAGCAGGAATCAACATGAAGTCCAACAAAACCTCCTTAGTAAAGCCTCCATCTATTCCATTGCTTAGGCATTGATGCTGCAACTACTTATAAAACTAAGAGAGTGTTGCTTAATGTTAGAGTGTTATTCCTGTTTCCATTCCCTTTTTAATGCTTAGGACTTGTAGCAAGATATTCTGATACGATATATATAATAGTGGAAAATGGCTCATGGAGCACAGCACAGTAGATAAGCATTAGTATCTTAGAAGAGCATCATCGGATTAGTAATGAACTATATAACTTGATGCTGTCCTGATAAAGATGGTAGCAAAAATAAATCATGGTAGTCTTAAGTTATTACAGTTCTAATAAGCCTTTGGACAGAGAGTCAGCAAGGCTTCAGGTGCTGTAGGTGGGATTTTTCTCTCTCCTCTCCTACTGCCTAGCCAGTCTGATCTCAGTGGACTAGGATCATGGAGAAACTTTACCATGTGGTGAAGGCTGAAGTTAGTGAAGTATGCATGCTGTGATATTACTCTTCTCCTAGAGTCCTTTCCTGGGATATGGGCTCCTAACTGTTTTTCACTCACTCTCTTCTGGGGCTTTACGACACTAGCTCACAGCTATTATCCGCTTTAGTATTTGTGAGGGAGAGGGAGGAACACTGCAGGATGTGGGGAGTGATATGGTTCACGAATTTTACATCCCCTCTGTAGGGTAACTACGGAGGTAGCGTCTCCCCAGCTTTCAGGAGAAATTGTATTCAGAGGTCAAGGGAGCAAAAGCAGATGAACAGTACTGGACCAGGGAGTACTGTACAGAACCAAGAACAAGATTTGTGTTGTGGTGACCGTGATGCTGCAGTAATATCAGTGCTTAATTCTGGTACAGTATAGTATTGTATTATTTTAAAATCTCGGTGTTGTTAGTTCTGTAGTGTGGTAATAGATGGTGATATTATGTCTACACTGATGAGGATATTGTTTCTTTGAGTAGCAAGGAAGAGTGAACTCCTTTCAGGTCATTCATACGCATTCACATTTTCTTGCAGCTAGATAAACTGAGGAATTAGGAGCATCATACAAAGCCTGCTCTTTCTTTTTGGATTTGAAATCCTTCAAAGCTGACACAAGCTGTTAATACCGAGTTGTTAATACTGCCATTTGATGACTCTGGAGTGGACTATGTGAAATGTATTTCATGGCTGCCATTCTAGCTTCTATATTTGTCACAAATTGTCAGTGTTTTTGGTTAAAGACTATGCGTACTCAAAGGCAAAAATTATTCACATGTCTGTGGAGCTGATGCTTCCAAAAATGGTTTGAAGAGTGCTGGCAGGGATGTGGGGAAGTTTGCAATGGGAACTGATATACTTATCCGGTGGGGGAATGTGAGCTTGAAAGAATGAGCAAAATGACCAAAAAAGGTTTGAAGAAATACATAGACAGTTGGAAGCAGTTAAAAGAGAAAAGCTGAGTTAAGTGTGAATAGGAACAAAAAAAAAAGAAAATATAATAATAAACTGAATAATAATTACTATAGGGAAAATTAGAAAGAACAGTTTACAGTACAATGAATAATGAATTGGGTCAAAAGGGGGAATCTCAAAATTACTATACAATTAATTGCTATTTAAACCTTTTTATTTACATAAAACCATTATTTTTAACTCTTTTTCTCTAAGCTATTTAATGACAGATACTGTATATCTAGAGAGCTGGATCATCTTTTTTGCATTTTTATGGTATCTGAAAAAATATGTTTCAAGTATATTTTAACTATTAAAGATAGTTTTTCTCACTTTCCACTTATTATTCAACAATAAAATTTTAAAAAAAAAAAAAATTAAAGGGATCTTTTCTGGCCACAAAAGCCTGTTTACATATTTTTGAAGTTAGTCATAAGGTGATAGCTAGTGATAAGATCCTAGTATGGGACATTTCTTTCTCCATTAGTAAAGATATTTCAAGGTTCATATTCTAAAAAAAAAAAAACATATTTCACATGTACATAAACTCACACTTAAAATCAGCTATAGTTTATTTACTGGATATCCAGCACTATTTTTTTTAACAAATAACCAATTTTACCAAGTTTCAACTTTTGCAGACATTTCACAGAATCACAGAAGGCAGGGGTTGGAAGGGACCTCTGGAGATCATCTTGTCCAACCCCCCTGCTTGAGCAGGGGCACCTAGAACAGGGGGCACAGGAACATATGCAGGCAGGTTTTGAATGTCTCCAGGGAAGGAGACTCCACAACCTCCCTGGGCAGCCTGTTCCACTGCTCTGTCACCCTCACAAGAAAGAAGTTTTTTCTCATATTGAGGTGGAACTGCCTGTGTTCTAACTTGTGCCCATTGCCCCTTGTCCTGTCATTGGGCACTATTGAAAAGAGCCCAGTCCCATCATCCTGACACCCACCTTTTAGACATTGGTAGGTATTTATGAAATCCACCCTCAGTCTTCTCTTCTCCAGGCTAAACAAACCTAAGCCTCTCAGCCTTTCCTCATAAGGGAGATGCTCCAGTCCCCTGAACATCCTGGTAGCTCTCCACTGGACTTGCTCAAGCAATTTCCTGTCCTTCTTAAACCGGGGGGCCCAGAAATGGACACATTTCTCCTTCTCTTGTTAGAAATTGTGAAGTTACGAAGCTGATATGTCTTAAAGAGTGCCTTTAAGGAAAATTACGTAATATTCTGTATAGATATTGACACATTAAGGGATTTTACCATGATGAATATTGAGATATCTACTGAATAAAATTCCTGAAATTGCAATCAAACTCCACTGATTCCTTCATTCTTTTCCCCCTAGCTAGCAATATTTTAAAATTATTTCAAAACAGATTTCAAAACATTATTTCAAAATTATATTAAACAGCAGGTGGGAGCATTGGTGATTAACAGTGCAATTCATATGAATAGGTTGCTCTGAATAGATTAGCAATTGTGATGACTAATGACTTTGGAAAGCATGGAAGATCACCAGAACCTTCATGCATCAAGAAGAGAATGGAGGTGAATCAGGCATTAGTTCTACAGGATATTCTTCTGAAGTGGATTCAGCAGGTGGGGCAGGGCTATTTTTTTGACACATCAGGACACAGAAGGCTGAACATAGAACAGAGGCCTGGCGGCCTAGACGAAGCTGTAGCTTGGGCTGTAATAGGAGTGCATTTTGTGTCTTCTTAGGTGTGAAAAGTGTTTACCCATTGCAGTCTGGAAACCTGCTTCTTTTCCAGTTGCATCAGCCTGTAGTCAGCCATTTTAATATTGGTAAATCAATGACTGGAGGCGTTTAATTAAGGGAAGATACTATGATAAGTTAAAATATGTCTGCACCGGCCATAAAACTTGGAGTAAAAAAGATGAATTACACTTTTTAGTGCCTAAATTATATAGTCAAACATAGCTAATATTTGCCCTCTCCCCACTGGGCAAAAGACACTGCAAAGTTCCAGTTTATTAGATATGATTGATCCATTAACATTAATAAATATCTGAAAAGGTCCATTGTACCATGACATTTTGAAATTTCACCCTGCTCCACATGATGAAAAATTAAACTCTTGCCTGATATAGATGTTAACAGTGTTATACTTCCAGACCTTATTCTAAAAGATCCACCTGGTCTCATGCTTCCCTGTTTCAAAAAAATTATTGCTATTTGTATGGTGAAAGACATTACTTGTATCCGAATTACAGAGTGATATTCATTTCATAAGGTAGATGTTTGTAGCGTTTGCACATCAGAAAGATGTTTACACAAAGGTAGCAGATGGGAATCAGATACAGAGAGTCTTTCAGAATGCCCCCAATAGACTGCAAAGCTGTTTCTTCCGATGTCCTCTTGGACTTTGCGGTCATGACCAAGTAAACACTGTGCTTTATTTGGAAAGCAGATTTTACGTTGCAAATGGTTAATGTTGCGTATGAAATTATTACACGCTACAGTATCTACATGGATTTTGTTAGTAAAATACATTATTAGGGAGATATGCAACTTAATGGCATTTTTCAGTTAAATGCGATTTTAGAGAGTAATAAAACTGTAGCTTTGATGTACAACAACATAGTAGACTGGAAGTCTAAAGTAACATAGATGTAGTCAATGTGTAGGATGAATGCATATTTGTACAACTGTGGACCACAACAATTTGTACGGGGACCATAGCTGTTCTTGTTGTGATTCATAATGTGGAAAGGGTCTGTCTGTTCCATGCCACTAGAAGAATGAAAAGGCTTTTAGTGATCCGTGCTCTCAGTAGGCTTCAGGACAGGGTTAGAGGGGCCAATATACTTATGCATTGTCAATCACTGTTCTTCATTGAGCTCACCTTTGCTGCATCATATCCAGCATCCATTCCTGAACACATCTTTTTCTGTCTAGTCTTCCTTTTCTTGATTATTTCTGGCATTTCTTTAGTACTTCTCCCTTGCTCTTCTTTTCTAATATAACTCTTCTGCTATTGTTCGGCTGCTGACTTGGAGGCATAGCTGGGTTTGTTAAAGGAACACAATTCTCTTTCATTCCCTTTCTCATCCCTTAGAGATGTAGCAAGGCATTAAGTACTGATACCAGTTTCTTCCCTTCATGTTGTGCTGTGATTGGTGCTAAAAAAAAGAAACATTTTTGATTCCTTTTCTGTGGTGTATTTTCCAGGAAGAAGAGTAAGATTTTAAAGGGGTTTTTTTCATTCTACTATGTTTTCCCTACAATACAGACTAACAATAGCCTTTCAACAACTACCACACATCCTCCTAAGCAGAGAAAAAGGATTCAAAAGTAGTAAGACTAGTAACTTCCTTTTACCCCATCCAAAAAAGGCTGTTCTTACACTGAAGATAGTACCTGCCAGTGTACCTCCAGAATTAAAGTATGCTCTTAATCAAAAAAAGTGAAAAATGGAAAGATGCACTGCATTCATACTGTTTGAGCGTCCTCTGCACAATAATGATTTTGGGATGCGCCATCAGAAAATTACTCTGTTAGTTCCCGTGAATCCTTTCCAGCTCTTCCTTTAAAGTTCTTCAGTGGCCTGAGAACAAGGATTTAGCAAATGACGTAAAATTTGAGAGTGACCAATGAGTCTTAAACAACACTTTTCTCCTTTTTGTAGGCAAGGATAATGACATAGAGGATCAAGGCAGCAGGGAACAGCGCATATGCATGAATAGGCTCAAAGACATCTAGTTCAATAAGATATATTTAACCTTTTCTTCAGCCCAAAACTGCCAAAGATAAGCTGCCATTATCAGATTCTTCTGAACTGGGGGAAAAGTACATTACACTGGAGAAATGCTCTCTCCTTTTAAACAACACATGATTAAGATATAACTTACAGTATTACTAATTGATTCTCTATAAGCAAGATAAAGAGACACATGAAGTTTCTTCATTTCTCCAGCAGTGTTCTGCCAGCGATACCAGATGCAGTTCATAAACAGGACAAGAAAATTTATCACTCAGGCCCTCTAATTATACAGGGGATAAAGGATTTAAATGGTCCTTGAAAACCTTTGTCTTTGAGATGTAGAGTGATTAATTCCAGGAAGATATCATGGGAGCTAAATGTTCAAACTAGACCCTGACCAGCACCTTGATCCCATGTGAATGCCAGTGTAATGCATTTCTGCGTATTTATGCTATTTAAAGGGTCTAGACAACTTTCTGTCTTCTGTCAGAATTTCACTGAGCAGCTGCAGCACATTATATCCCTTCAGACAATAAATTTGCTTTTGCACATGATACAGTTTAAAAATGTATGAAAGGTCTTGTTAATTTGTACTCACCAGTAAAAGATGAAGTTCTGTCATGGGAACTTAATTTGGCAAGGATATAGCCTGGATCCTTTTGAAAACATGGTGGATTATTTTTTGTTTCATTTCTCTATTTTTTAACAGCTTTTGTAAGACTCATGACATCAGCAAGGTTAGGGGAATTTGCTAGCTATGGTGGCAGCTGCTCTTTTTGAAAAAGTTAACCTCCCCTAGAATCCTTTTGATAAGGCAGGCTCTGACTATCATATTAGTCTTATCAATTTATTTGTGATATGTCTTTCTAAGATTGCCTATTCATAGAGAAGAATATAAATATATATTTCAGGTTAATCAATAGTTACTTTACAATATGAATAAGAGAACTTTCTAAAACAGCCTAGATTTGTATTTCTTATGTTTTATCTCCTATTGTTATGACAACTGTAGAAAGATATTATTTCTCAGTCATTATATAGGTAGATTAGTCAGGATATAGAAAATGGATATAGGGCAGTATCACTTCTTCCTTCTCCAAGAATTTGGATTACATTGATGACAGCAGCAGTGGACATATAGTTAGCATGTCTCTGACATATTTTACATATTCCTGTTCTTGAAGGATCTCTACTCATACTATACAAAACAGTATTAATTAGCTCTGGCTTCTAGGGCAGCTGCTTAGTTTGGCAAAACAGTATTTCAATACCCTTTCAACAGTGATTTGAACACTGTGTGACTGGCAGTGTATGGAGAGGACACCTAAAGAAGGACTGGTTGTTACATATTTGTGTACTTTCAGGTTGTGCTCATGTTATCTTTTTTGGGTGAGAGGAAAAGAGATTCTGGCCAGAATGTTAATAGGGTCAGAAGTGGTCCACAAGCTGGCAGAGGAAAAAAGAGCTGAGACGTTGGAAATACCATGGCCTTCCTATAGTGGTCTGGTTTTCCAGAATGTCGTGGGTTCAAAGGGGAGGGCTAATGGGGCACACAAGCCTGTTAGGCTGGAGTCCTCCGGACTGTGAAGCTTTGGTCTCTCTCTTAACTCTGATTTAACACTGCAGAAGCAACCTCCATTTTCACAAGATGGTGACAAAGTAGGGGAAAGAGTACCTGTGTAGCACGCAGCCAAGCCTCTAGATCTCTTTGCTTGGACTTTTCTTTTATAACCCCAGCTCCAAAGCAAAACAAAGTAGTAATATCTGTAGTAATTATTTGGTTATCATGATGTATATATCCTGGCACAAATTTAAGCATTATTTACAAATGAATATTAGTCAAAAAACCATTTCTAATCCTTGATATAATGATATCTTACAGCATTTACATGGTTTTTAAAAGAAAGCTTAAAATAATTTAACCTCAAGTGTGCAGTTTAATTTCATTTTATGTATAAGAAAATCTTATTATCTCTAAAAGTTCAGGACAGCACCAAATTTGTGACCTTATGTTAATTTTCTACGGGCATATTTCTTGGATTTTTCTTTTGCTATAATATATGGCCATTGTAAGTTCAAGGACATTAATATTTATTTCTGAATGTGTTCCATTGCCAAGTGGAAAAATGAGGATCAGAAGCAGTTATAAGATAGGAAACAGTCAAGCAAATCAGAAAAGGAGGGAGAAGTACTAAATTTTGATTTACAGATGAGGGATTAAAATATGTAGTAGGGAAAAAAACTGTCGCTGTTTTTACTGCTCTGTTTTCTTGCTTGAACAATACTGTGAATGTGCTATAGCATTAAAAACAAAAACAACACCAAACCAAAACCTAAGCAGCTGCAGGACTTAACGGCATTGGAGTCTTGGATATATCTGTTTTCTGTCCTGTCATTACTTACAAAACATGGAGGTAGCACAGAAGTTTTCAAATCTTATTAAACAAGCACTCATGGGAGACCTAATTATTTTAAAGCACTTTGTACCTACTGGGTTAGAGACTTTCTGCAGTGTTGTTACTTGGCTTTCTCATAGCCTGTCTGATGTTGGGACTCTCACTGGACAGATAACAGGCTGAAGGCAGCTGAAAGCAGGTCCTTCTCTTAGCTGGACTCTCTGATGGCTTACGTGGTCTCAGAGAAATGTTTGATGTATTGCAGGTCAGACCCAAAATATTCAACACAGGTCATGGTTCTGTGGTGACTGCCAGGTAAAAATCTGGTCCGGCTTCTCGTACAGTGCATACAGAAATATACTGATGCTCTGAGAAAGGTATTTTGTCTTTGGTGTTTGGTAGCTCACCCTGAGCGCTTTGACAAGGAGCTTGCCCCATGGAAATAGGATTTCTGTGTTTGCTCCATTAGCTGTAATGTGCTAGGACATACCTGAAATAGAGTTAAAGATGTGCCACTTCTCACAGCCCTGAAACACCAGGTTCTTGTGTCATGGCTGTTCAGAAGCACAGGTCTTCTGCATGTAGCTGATTCACCGTCGACCTTGTCATGAGCTTGAATTAGCAACTGCGAAGTTTTGGATATGTCTACACTTTAAGTGGAGTGCGACACAGGATGAAGGGGACCATAGAACAGACAAGAACACATAGTTCTCTAAGCAGAGCGGAGCAGATGTGGAGCAATGCAGTTCGTGATAATAGTGGTGAGGTCTACTCGAAGAGATAATTGAAACAGTAATAACAACCTAACTCAATAAACCAATGCAGGAAACAATTTTACCTAAGGTGAAAATGATGACCTGCATTTTGATAGAAAAGACTCACTTTGCTGAAAGGCTCCCTTTTAACTTTTCAGGGGAAAAAAAAAAACAAAACAAAACCAAAACAAACCTGTATAAGTTTCACATAGTCGAATACATACATTTAATTTTTGTGCATAACAGACTTTCAGTTTTTGTTAAAACTTCACATTTTGGTATAATCATTCAGGAGAAGCCAGCAAAAGCACTTCCACAACAACTTCAGAAGCCTCTCAAATCTGGAGGAACTGGCTATCGAAGACAGTTGACTGGCTGACGCCAAAGCACTAACATAATACTGTCAATTCAAATCATGATCCAAAGAGAAATTAATGTTTCACTTTAGAGCACTTTAAAATACTTCCTCCTTCCTCATGCTGGATATACTATCTGATTAGCAGAAAACTGTTAACAACACAGTTCTTTATTCCAGTAGTTAATCAAATAATATTAAAATTTTAATCAGTAAGTATCACTGTTGTGTTTTTGTATAATTCAATATGGGCATCATCCAAAGCCCATGGCAACAGGAAGGAAAAGTAATGATATCTTCCTGAAACCCATCAGCTCATTATAGAATTAGTCTCCTTGGAGATGACATCTGAACCCCTTTCTACTGAGTTTTCTATTGCAAGCATGAAGTGAGGGTGCTAATACATATAGCTGTTAAAGAAATTGGTCTGCTTTATCAAATATAAGTTTGTTTCCTTTTAATTAGAAAAAGCTTTTCTGAAGAAAAAAGGTCTGTTTAGTCTTCGTTCATCATCCTTTTTTTGTAAATTAATCTCTGTTAGCGTGCTCTGTCTAGTTTCTTAACTAACTGTTGTCATGCTAGCAGCTGAATGTTTCTTTTTGAAGACATTCCTCGTTGAAATTTCTGTAAGAAGGGATGGTAGTGTATATTTTATTGTGAAAGGCTGCCATGCCTGGACCTTGAACTAACAGATGAAACTATTGAAGTCCTTTCTGGTGACATTCTGCCCAGTACACGCCCTGGAACTCTTTTTGGAGATAGAAGACAACCCACTGAAATATTACTGTTAGTCTAAATCCATAAACCATGCAGTTCTTATTAAAAATCAGTATTAAATTAAAAAAATGGTTATGAACTGAACTAACAGTCAAATAAAGAAGAATTCTTCTGCCTGCTTTAATAACTTTTCTTTTCTTCTTATTTTTTAGGTTATTGTTTTCCTGCTTCAGGACAGCCCTACCCTCCCCTTAATGTGCCAGAACTGCAGGGCTTAGTCATTCCTTCCCCTTGCTCTCCTCCCCCAGTGACAGAACTTTTCATTTATGCTTTCGTTCTTTGAAAAAGCTAAAGCAACATTTGTGTTCTCCTCATGATTTATCCATAATCCCCTGAAATTCAAGGAAAACTCAAGCAGAGTATTTTTCAGAAAATATGGGTAATAAAATGTGCCTCAGAAGAGCTTCTCAGGTTCCCAATTTAAAATTCTTGCTTCGCTCTTTCTGCTGTTGTGGACAAGACCCTAAATAACATTTTAACCTTGATCACTGACTCCTGATCTAGGAAAACAGGATTCTCTTGAGAACCCATTAACACCATGTAGTTACCCAGAAGAATTACTGCTGGGTGATATGGACACCTCCTCACCTGTAAGGATTAAGCATTTGGCATCTGCAGGCCCACTCATCTTTAAACTGAGAAACCTGGGCATGAGGCTGCTAAATCTTCCTCATGATAAGGCAAGGAAAGTAATTATCAGTGGGCCATGGGAGCAGCTGGTTTCAGGTAAAAGGAAATAGTAGCTTGGAGATTTTCATTTGTTCAAAAATTTTACCAAACTAAAGCCATTGATCTTATATTTTAGAAGTCTGTTCCTCAATTTAAGCTGTTCTAGAGGAGGCTTGCTCTTGGTATGTCCACTCCAGGTACAAAGAAGTGTCATTAAACCGTAATGAGTTAGAACTCACTGGCCATCCTTTTAAAAGCAGTAAATCGACTAAACTAAGCTGATTAGAATTTGGTCCAAAGGGAGGAATTCAGGGTCACTGGCATCTCCACAGACATCAATGGAGGGGGTCTGCACCTTGTGTTCTAGTCTGATGGGAGGTAGATCCCTTAGGCATTTAAATCATTGTTTTCCCACAACATATTGCTGGTTTCATTTGACAGTTATGTAAGAATAAACATGTCCTACAGTAAAGAGAGAATGTGGCAGAAATTCAGAACTCAGCTACACTGTCGGCAGCGTAGATCTACTCTGTAGGGATGATCACCTGTGCTTCACACTGTCAGAGTTCTTGCCCGGGAACTCTTTAATGATTTCCATTCTGCAAAGTGCTAAGCAATTTCCCAAGTACCTGACTCCTGCTGGCTTGCTTTGGGTCACCACATTCAGAGGCATAAGCCCAGAGATGCTGTGCCCCTGCTGAAACTGAGGCTGTGAAAGACAGATAATAAGAAAAAGTGACTGCTAGATTGTGGAGAGGAACTGATAATGCTTTCTGCTGTAGGAAATTATCTGGATTACTTGGTATGTTTTATATTTAGTATACTTCCTAGTGTTTTGACTGCTCCCCTTTTATGAGATCTATTCAGGTTGTAAAGGGCATTCATTACTCCCTATGCATTTGGAAGCATAAATGACAGATGTTTCTGATTATATGTAGGTTATCATTGATTATTACATTCACTGAAGGATCAAATAGTAATACTTTACATATAGTAGTTTACAGTCACAGTGGCATGTTAGTGGACACATTAGAAATAACTTCTAGCATGCTTTAAATTTACATTTCACGTAACTTGTCTATTTGTGCCACTGGATGCATTGATTTTTTTCAGCTTGATTTTTAAGGTATTTATGGTCATTGGCTAAATCAGTATTTCTTCTGAACAGCTCTTCTTTTCCAGAACTTGAATTTTATTTCACAAAACTTACAGCCCTCAAAGCTGTGTGGAAACAAAAATAACACGTCAAGTAGAAGCAAAATGATGCAGCAAGTCTACCTGTTTGCACAGAGAACTTAAAAGAAGTTCCAAGTTAGATTTAAAGGTTTGAGAGTTATGAATAACAGTTTAACTCAGTATTTAAGTCCATCAAGTGAAGAAAAAGGGAGGGGAAGGAGTACAATCTGAAAGTTACAAACCTTATCCTGAATGGTAGCTCATTGTTGGTACAGGAATTTGGACTTAGCAATTACTTCTCCTTTTTACTGTCACTGAAAAGGAACGAAGTAAAATCCAGCAAACCTGAACCTTACTGGGGAAAAGGTAGACCAGTGCTAATTTGCAGAGAATAGTGAACACGCATGATCATAATTTAAGTAAGCGTACCTTCCACTGAAAGTATCATATTACTTTGTCTCCCCATGGATAGAGACTGGAACAGTCAAGGTATTTTCCCCAAACTTCTTTACTGCCATGAAAGTATTTTGAATTACACTCACTGGTGGAATTATCACAACAAATTTGATATAAAATCTATATGTTACTGAAATGAGGAAAAAAAAAAAAGAGTGAGTTATATATTCAGATAGGAGCATTTGGCCTTTAATAATGTATTCTGACATATCCAGGACTTGGCTAAAGGTCACTGGCAAAGGCAAATCCCTTGGATTTGTGGCGTTTGTTGTGTTGAATGCAGGGAGTTTTCATTCTGTAACAGACCTGGGTATGGTGCCTGCATAGATCCAAATACCCTGCCTGCCATTTGGGCATGAGTCCTTGAGGCATACCTGCCTTAATGGCTCAGGCTATGTAATATATTCAGTAGACTTCTCACAAGATGAAGTATGCTCATTAGAAATGTGCTGTAGCCATTCTCAGAGTGATATATAGTGAAAGAATAGCATTTTAAATGAGTAACATTAATTTCTGGTTATTATCATGCAATAACGATTCAATGTGGCAAATATTTTGTCATTTAATGAGGGTAATTCTTATTGCACATCACAGTCTGCTTGAGATTTTGTATAACTTACTGATAGGCAAACCTTCACATGTTCATATAGAAATTATAAGAATGTAATAAACATACTGTATAGTGCTCACATCTAATTGCGAATATTACAAGGAACAGCAATGTGAAAGTAACATGATTGCTAGTTGTCAAATAAGAATTTTCCATGGAGCCAAAAAGACTACTTTCTTGAACTATTTTTTCTTTATTTTGAAAAAAAAAAAAACCCTTTCAAAATTACCTTCTGCCTTTCTTGGTTATGGTAAGCTGAGTTTCCCTTTAAATGGTAGTGTCACTGAAATCCTTCTAAGTAAATGTATCAGTGTCTGACCTCAAATCATTTATTTATTAAAAGACACTATATAAATACCCCAGAATGAATTGGCCTGGTGGCACTCAATGTTTACCAACCTAATTTATACCCTGCTTAAACATGTTCTGAGAGAATAAGTGGGAAGGTACCTGGATAACTGAGGGCAGAACTTGCTCATATAAATTCATCATTCAAAGAGAGACATTTTTCTAAATGCCAGCTGCAAACACTGAAGCTAGGGTTTAGTTTTTGATGTATAATTAACAACAAAATACCTGCAGGTTTTATTTGGTTTGACTCCCATGCTGCCCTGTCTCTTTCATAGGATCACAAGTAATTTCAGTTGGAAGGGACCTCTGGAAGTCATGTGGGCCAAACGCCTGCTCATAGTGGAGCCAATTTAGATCAGCTTGCTCAGGGCCTTGTCCAGTAAAGTGTAAATATTTCCAAGGATGGAGATCCAACAGCTTCTCTGGGTAACCATTCCAATACTTCTCTACTCTCCTTGTGAACATTTTTTTCTGTTATCTAGGATTTCCAGTGTTGCGGCCGGTGTCTGTTGGCCCTTCATCCTATCACTGTACCTCCGAGAAGAGTTAGGCAACATCTGCTCTGTACGATCCCATTAGGTTGCAGAAGATAGCAATAGCATCCCCACTTACCCTTCTCCTTGCAGGACTGAACAAGCACAGTTCCCTCAGCCTCTGTTCATGGGGAGGGTTGGTGTGCAAGCGTAACTGCTTGGAGCTTACATAGAGCTTTACTAACAGCTGATAGCAGTGGACACTGTCCAGCTCCCTCCTTCTCAGTTATGTTGGCTGAGAGGCCTGGAAGGAAACAGGACCAGAAAAATATGTTTTCAAATACTGAAGTCCTCAGATACAACTGGGAATATACATTAGAACCTGAGGTTTTATGTGTCACTGCACCACTTATTTTCAATGGTATACTCCTTTTACCATAAAACAACCTTTTCACATTAAAAGAGATTGCTTGACTCATAAAGAAACACAAAAAACCCTTTTTTGATCCGGTGTACAGTTTCACAAATATATCAGATTTTTTTCCTAAGCATTTAAAAAGCACTGCATTACTATGCTATCTATGCACTAGCGTAAAGAGGTGTAATCTAATTTAAAAGCTTAAGTCGAGCAGTTTGTGTGCTTGGGTAGTAAAACTCTTCTCAGCAATGTCTCCTGCAGCTGAGCAGCTCTGCTTTCTGGTCAGAAATTTACAGGTATCTGCTGGAGGATATTTTTCCTGCTCAACTTTTTTTAGTTAGTTTTGGGCTACCATAGAAGTCTGTGCTCATGGGTGGTTGTGTAGCTGTCTGTCTATCTGACCTCACTACAGCGGCAACGTGTAGTATTGGAAGCAGTTCTGCTCCAAAGACAACTTTTTTTTTTTGTTCACTCTTTCCAATGACTTGAACAAAGGCTCAAGGAAAATGTTGTTCTTGTGCTTCTGTTTCTCCTAGTACCTTAATAAGTCTCTCAAGAATGGAATTAAGTTTTCAGTCAAGATTTGTCCTACAAAAACCCAGGATGCTTTCTCTTACAATTCTCTCGCAAGTCTAGGTTGTGGCTTTTTTGGTAACTACTGCCAGCGCTTTGTCTTTCTGTGTCATCTTCAATTTGGTGAAAATCCCAAGTGTTTTTTTCAATATGACAGACAGGTGAATACCACTCCTTCCCTTCCATAGCTAGCATAGGGAGTGAAGTAATTTACTCAAATTATGTAAAATCTCTGGCAGAAGTATAAAAACTTCTCAGAAAGAAGTTACAAGACCCGTCAAAAGTGGCTGCTCCATTTGGTGTTGACAGCCAACAGCCTCTGCCATAAGTAGCAGCATGATTCCTCCCTGTTCTGGCAGGAAGGAAGCTGGCAGTTGTAATTAAGCACCAACCACAAAGCAGTAAATTGCTTGGTCTCCACTTCCTTCCTCATTTGCTTTTTCTCAACTGTCCACTACATGTCAAAAATAGCTGTCACTTTCAGACTAGTCTGTTAAACTTCATTATTATTATCATCCAAGCTAGCTAATTTGTGCCAATTCTCTTCCTTGCCTTTCTCAGAACACTAAAAGCACGCCATTCCATAATGACATACATTTTCTGGTTTGCCCTTTGTGCAGCCAGAGTTTACCCTGGGCAAAGAGAATCTCTCTTTCCTCACAACCAAAATGTTTGTGGGGAAGGGGAAGGAAAACAAGGAAGAGGAAATGTGAACAGGACAGGGAAGGGGACACATAAATGAAAATGGGACTTTGAGGAGAACAGCCATGACAGGGTTCAGCCTCCTGCATTCAGGAAACCCTCAACAAATAGTCAGTGTGCAATGTGATTTTATTTAAATGTCTGCTTTTCCTACTCTAGAGATTAATATCAGGAATTTATATGATCTTAGTGTATATAGCATACTTATTAGGGACTGTTGTCTACTTCTTTCTTTCTTTCTGCTCCAGATTTAACATATCTATCTGCATTGGAAGCATCTGGTTATATTCATTTTATGCTGTAGTTCTTTTGTAATTTCTTCAGTGGTAATTCTCAGTGGCTGTAGCAGTTGGCTAGGTGTTAGCTTTTGTCTTTTTTTCCTTCTTTGTTGTATATATTTGTCAATCTGATAAAACAGTGGTTTCACTCAGCTTTGTAAATGCTTTATTTAAACCAAATTGAAAATTTTATTAGGATGGCCACTGACTGACTTTGAACCATCTCTATAGAAATGGGATGCAAAAATAATATCAAGCTTTATTATGAGAACAGCATTGCCAGGGAAATAACAAAAACTACAGTGGGGCAAATAAACCTTGGGCTTGAGAGACTAAATACAAAAATTATAAAGCATTAAATGTAGCTGGTTCAACTAAGGGCACAGATCTGGGGAATATTTTTGTAAGTTTTGCTACATGAGCAGTAACATAACAGTCTGCAAATGACTGAAATACCAAAGAAGGAGAAGAATTTTATTCACGAAAGACTATATGGCAGCAAAGGCATAAGATTAGTAAAAGAAAAAAAAAATGAGAGTTCAGTATCAGTGAGGTAAAGTATCATTGTGATACTGTGTATAACACTGTTGTGGAAGTAGCCAAAACTTTCTCATTTGGGACCTTTTAATCTAGACTGTACAAAAACTACAAAGTATAGGGAATAGCCTTGTATTTGCAGAGTTAATGGGGTGCTAATAAAGATTTTCTCCAGGTCTAATTTCTGTGAATCAATTTAATGCAGGAAAGTCCAAAACGTTGATGTCAAAAACAGAAAATTACAAAAGAGATTATATTTCAAATGGTCACAGATTTGGACACTGATGATAAAAATAATAACAAAGTTGATGTTAGATAGAAACTTAAAGCCATTGATGCATTAGCTCGTAGTGGTTAGGAAAGTAAACAAGTTATAGGGATGTGTCAGCAGAGCACAAGAGTAATAACCAGAAGAAACTACCACATAGAGATCCAGTAAGACAACCTAGAAGTATTTTGCTTGGCCAGTGGCACTGTACTATAGACACAAATTAGGCTTGTAAAGATGAGCAAGCCTTGCCTATGAGGATGTATTGTTATGCTGATGTTCCTTAGGAAAAAAAATTTCACTATTATAAGATTTATATACTAGAAATGTAAGCAAGTTCAATTCCAGTTTGCAAAACTTGACTCTTAAATATCTTAATCTGAAAGTCTAGTCTCCATTTGTGACACTCATTTATGGACCTCAAATATCTGCTGTTTAGGCTTCTATGACCATCACCTTTATAGGGTTCCTACCATGACATTTAGGACAGAAAATTATTGTATCTTGGATGTAGAAGCGTCTTAGGTGCCAGACTTCCTCACTGTTACTAAACTGCTTTTCACATTTCCAATTTATACCAAATCTTGAGGTACTGCTCCAAAGGTGATGTTACTGTAACTCTTGCTCATATTTACCATGATTGCTCTTTTGTCCCAGACCCCCTTTTCAATTCCTTTTGTTGTAATACAATTTGTCTTGCTTATTTCAGATGTTAAAACGGTGTGCTTTATTATAAGTTTTACTGTATTCTATCGTGTTTTTAATAACATCCAGAAAGTCTACATTTATCAGGGGAGTTCTCATTTGGCAGTTAAATTATTTTTATCATAAAGTGGATATTATCAGACTCTTTGAGAGGAAGCATGAGACTGAAATAATGGGACAAAGATCAAAGCCAGCAGCTACACAGAGTTTCTTGAGAGGAATCCCTGACTGGAAAAGAGAAGCTGGCTGACGGCATTTTTTTATACAACTAATGAAAATTTCCCAAGAGGTTAAACCTTCTAATAGTTTGGAAGATGTAATAAAAGCTCATTTCAGACTAATACAGAATTCCCAACAATATTTTGTATGCATTCAGTTTGCCCTTTACTGCTGGTACTTTTCACCACCGTAAGCTTCTGTCCTGCAACCACGCACAGAATTAGTCCTGCGTACTTCAGTAGTTATGCCAAGAAAAACTGTAGAGTCCTATTGCTGGTGATACTTCTCTAACCTTTTCTATTTAGATGCTCTGATCTTTTTAGCAGTATTTTTGTATTTTATCAATACTAAAATTTAATCTCAAACATAGAATAACCGCCTGTGAGTGTATGTATTCCTTTACTAAAGTGCTTCTAGATAAATATAATAACTGAAATTCTAGGAAATTAGTAGAAGCAGTAAAATATTAGTACATTTTCACCCAACTCCCTGATATATCACTTAGGAACTGTCATAAATTCTGACTTGCAATTAAGATCAAGTGTTGCATTCAGTTATCTGGAATATACTCACTTTATATGTATTTTAACATTATTGCAAACTGAGCTTTTTTAATTAAAATAGCTTTCTTAAAAAGTTCTAAGTGCAGATCAGAGAATGCAAGACGTAAAAGATAAATGTGGAGAATAGGCAGGAAAAAAAGGGAAGTAACAGAAAAAAATTTATAATGATCAAAGAGTTAGTGATGCATCAAATGAAAAAAGTATGAGAATTACACAATTTAGGTAATATATTGAATGAAGTGAAGCAAATTATCCAAAATAAGAGTTAGTCAGCAAAATGTATCTGTTTTCTGGGAAACTCTTTAAAAGTATTTTCCCCTTACAATGGCAAGTAATTAGGTATAATGTTTATATAATATGGCTTGTGGTTTGTTTACTGATTTGTTACTTACTCGCAAGGAAGACCACTATTCATTAACATACCAGAAGCATTTTGCGCAGTGTTCTGGGTTTTCCTAACAGGAGATCCATCACAATAAAGAGAATGCAATTATTAAGGTCTGACAACTACACAATCCAAGTGATAAATTTAAAAGCTGTTTAGCTATGATTCCAGCAGACTTATTACCTGCAATAATCTCTAAAAATATAAAGCGCTTCAATGTTTTCATCCTGTGTTGTCAGTTTTGAATGCATGTGGATTTTCAGAAGTTTTGAGAGGCCTATCAGGAAGGTAAATATTATCCAGAAAATGGGATACATTTCTCAGTTTCTTGGTTTTGTCAGAGCGCAGCAAGGGACAGCTGCTCCATAAGGGAGGGGACCTGAGGGGGAGAAATATAATATCAAAGAAAGGAAATTTTTGTTCTGAACTGTGAAATCTCTTTGTGTGTGCTGCAGCGAGGTGCAGACTGTCAGCTTGGACAGTCTTAGCACCCTTTTCCCTGATACTGAGAAGAAAAGATCCTGTAAGAACTGAGGCAAGGATATTGAAAAAGTCTGTTGTGGATCAAGTTGGCATTAGCTGTTTTCTAACTACTTTGACACTCATGGGTTTGGTGGGGGTTTTGTGTCATTAAATCTGTGATCCACAGCTTAAGAAATATGTGACTCTGACCTCAGACTGAGTCACCATTTCTAGGACCAACCACGTTCAGATACTTAAAAGTGACGTTTTCAGCACAGACAGACAAAAACGTTGAACAGCTGACTTGACTGTAAGAAAATGGTGCTCAGTCAACACTCATTTAGATAGCTAGGGAGTTCCTTCTCATTTAACACATCCAAAATGTCTTACAGTATTTAAGCCATCTTATTGATCCAGTCTTTCAATCAGGATCAGGAACTCTTTTTCAGGGAAAGTTTTTACCCCAGGTTCCTTCTTGGTGGAAGATTTTCTTCCTTTCTTATCTCAAAATTGGCCTTCACTGGAGAACCATAACAGCAATTAGTTAACTGATCTGAAGTATTTTTAACTCAGCAGTCTTGCCTCAGGAATAAGAACAGTAAATATTTCTTGTGATTGCCTTCATTTATCCAAACCTGATAAACCAAAGTATTTCCATGAAAATGAATCATGCAGTTTCTCTCTAACTGAATTATTTTATTCCTGGAAGGGCAATCTTCTGCTTCATGAAGACCACACTGGTCCCAGCCTGGACTTCATGCTCTTGGCAACTCCGCTCAGATCTTAGGGTCAGGCAATGTTATTAGCCTTTGCTGTGGCTGTCATTGCTTAAGACCTAACTTAAAGTATCCCTTGCCAGCCACATATTTTTAAGACAAGACTCTTAGCCTGATGCTGTCATCCTTTTCTTTATTTCCTTTTTACCCAATACATTAGATAAGCATGTAACTGTAAATATACATGTAGTGTCACTGAAATCCACAAAGCTACTTTATTTGGTTTGGGGTTTGGGTTTGGATTTTTTTCATGTTTGGCAATAGGCCGAGCTAGAGAAATGCGTGAGGTCTGCCACTAGACAGTACTGTAGTGCAGGTAACGAAGAATCCAGGGAAAGGTGGAAAAGGAACTTAATTTTTGTCCTGGAATATGAAAAATATGGAGCAGCAAATCAGTTTTGCAAGTTTGAAAGATTACTAGGCTTCCATTCTGCTAAAAGAGGTAAGGAAATACACTTTATTTTATATTTCTAAAATATCAGTAAAAGTAAGATTTTTCACATGAGAACTGTAATTCTGGAAACCAGCTATTATAGTTAAGTCTGAGCATATTGAATGCAGAATTTAACATAAGTTTTCACCCAGTAATATATATGACATTTCATTCCACTAATCACTATTTCAGCTGCTGCTAACACAGGGGAGAGAAAATTTAGAGATGTTGATTTATCCACTGTTGCATAATCAACAGTGGATAGCAAAAAATAGTTACAAATAATGCAACAGTCTGTGTTTTTATAAAATGGTATACAAAAATAGTAAAGCTGAATTAATTTCCACATAAATCCCAAGAAAGCAGTAACTTCTAAAGAAAAGCTAAAAAAAAATAGTCGTTTTGCAGGAATAAGTTTTCTTTACCTTAACTGTCTACCAAAACCAGACTGAGCATCTTAACTGAGCTATTAGCATATTTTCCCCTCTATTTTTATTCAGGAAGCCTCTGTTCCTCTCTAGGCTCAGACTTAAGAAAAGTGTTTTGCTTTTGAATAATTCTATAGTTGTGATAGGTTGCTCCAGTGGCATGGCCCTCTTGCTTTAATCACTATACTACACTCCAGATTGGTAAAGAGTAATTTTCTGTTCTGTAATTCCATTATTTTTTATTTGCTGAGATCTGTAGTGGTGTACATGTGCAAAAATGCAAGTTATTATGAAAAAAGAAAGAGAAAAAATTAGTTGAAAATTTGAAAGTATTACAAATGTTATTAAGATTTTCTATTTGAGCTCAATACATTTATTCGAGATTGTCTTTTGTTAGGTTATTTTAGCAGAGTTAAATATATTGTTAAAACTGATTTCATGTTATAATTGGCTTTAGTGATTTGGCCTCTAAAAGATGTCATTTATTTGATATGACACGGTGCTTTACTTGAGTAAATACCAGCTGATATATCCATTATTTAAATGCTGCAAAAGGTTATACACATTATATTTATTTATCAACAACAAAATTGCCTGTATCAATGGTAAACAGAAGCAGCTTGATTTCATGCTCCAAATTGGAGAACAATTTCAAAATGCTGATTATCCCAGAGCTACCTGTTCTGACACCCTGAAAGCTCTTGCCTCGTTATCACCACCTGCCATTGCTATTATAGATTCGTAGGTGAAGACGAAAATTGTAACTAGTGAATCTTCCCATATTCTAATGAAATAATAACTATAAAAAGTATGCACTACTGAAGGAAAAAAAAATAAGTAGAGTTTCTTTCTAGTATGTCTAGATTCAGCTCAGTACAACAAACCCAGTATCCATTTAGGAACAGGCTCGAGCTTACTGGTATTTTGCCGCATTCTGCCTGAAACAACACAAAAGCGACAGAATGGCTGAGAAAAACTTGTACAAAATAGAGCTCAAACCCCTTGGACTGCTGTAGGTGACACTGTATTGGATTCTAAAGGTGTGGGTATATTTTAGCCTGTTGGACCAAAAGTCTTTCAAACTAAACTGCCCAGAAAGATGGATTACCAAAGAGTTATATTTTTCTGTGCTTATACTTGGAGTTTGCAGTTTGTTATGTACTCGTGTCCTTAGTATTGATACCAGTATCATTAAAAACTGGCATAAAACACGTGAATCAAGCTAAGTCATACAACCAGCAAAACTCATCTCTATTTTCTTTCTAATTGTGGGGAGGACTTTATCATCTGGCACAATTTTGATAACAAAAATCTGAATTGACTTGGCTGCTTTGCTTTTGTCTCTTTCCAGGCAGTCAAATCCATTTTCTAAAAACTCCACCCTCCAATACGCCCATTCGCCCCACCACAAATGAAGGGATGGAGAATTAGGTCACATCTTCATCTCCTGACAGATTTTTCTCGTTGAGGCCGTTTCTACATTCCTACTGCCGTGCGCACTGTGGAGTGCAGATGTAATGCTGGAACCATATTCATAAGAACTATCAGACCTTCAGATTTAATTAACAGCTAATTAACAGCCCTTCTGGCCTTTGTAGTTAATACTATGCTGTATTCAAGAAATAATTTGGATAGATAATTATGAATGCTATTTAAAAAGAATGAGTTGAAGCATCTACAAGATTCTACCTTGACAAAAATGTGATTGCTGAAATTGTCACTGACTAATACGTATTTGGGAGGAACAGGCAGCATTTAGAATTTAAAAAGTGTATTCCCATTGTCCACAAAAACTCATCAGAAATGAGAAAGAAATTTGTAAGATCTCCAAAGAAAAGAATATGAAATGGAAGAGGTAAAAATGTAATTTCTTAGAAATCTTTTTTAATGGACGAAAATATGCAGCATCCAATGCCAGTTGCCAGGGACTGGGCTTTGCAGCACGCTGGGGGTGGTTGTCTCACTGCAACGCGTATTACAAGACTGGGGACTAAGTAGTCACTGTCGTGCACAGTTCAGTGATATAGCAATTTTTATTTAATTTGGACAGCCTTGCAAAAGTTGTTATTTAGAAAACCAAATGTATTCTTTCATAAGATGGCCTTTCAGTCTGCTTTTCATTCACTCATGCCCATAAATCACCATTTTCTGTTTATATTATAAGGTTACCCTAACATCCTTAATGTAACAGTATTTGAAGCAAAATATTTATGAAAATGAATGGTTTGCACACATAGTGGTAAATGTCTAAAGTACCTAGAGGGTGGTTAAAACACAGTATAATTGCATACAATACAAAGGTGTAAATCAGTCTTCTATTTTTGTTGCCTTTTAACAAAAGCCATAGGTTATTGTAGCTACAGAGTTGCTTGGGCTTGAGACGACCTCTAGGGGTCACCTGATACTTTCTCTTATAATGCACAGGGTTTATTTAATAATTTCTAAATCACCCCAAGAAATTAAAGACTTCTCGAGCAGTTTCTTACTTTCAGCTAGTGATGGCACACTCTGTTCTGTATATGAACTCTTATTTGTTCAGATATTATACAGCCTTTCCTAATGTGTAACCTAAATTTTCCCTTCTACATGTTAAATGAGTTCCTCAGTCGTCTTTGATTAATCCAAAATATGGCCTACTTTATGACATGCCTTTAATTATTTGTAGACAGTTCCTGTTATGTCATTTTCCTCCGGATGGCACTTGCTTAACTCTAAAATCCCAGATAGATCTTGTTTCCCAAACATCTCCGCTCAGCTGCAGTCTACCCAGCTTCCCTGGCCAGAGCTCATCCTTTTAAATACTGTGTCCCTAGACAATTCGCTGATCTTTAATCACTGTTGAGTACTGCATAGCTATCTTACTCAGTATTTGGGTTGTGCTTTTCCAGAGTGAATGAAAAATAACATCTCAGCCGAAAGGGAACCCTACAAACAAGGAGGAGGAATGTTAAGAAGGGCAGCGGCTGGGAGACGCCTGAAATTCCCTCCCCTGGTTTGCTCATGTCAGTCAGGTGTAACCACAGAACAGGAAGAGCCAATCTTGTTCTGATAAGCCCAGGAGGAGCGTGTATATTATCGCCTTTCTTGCATAGAAGTGTCCCTGTGATTGGAGGCACGTTCCTTAGATCATCCCCTTTCCCATAAATTATCTTATGGTATGACATATCTTAGTCAGTGTCTTAGTCCAGAGAAACAACACATTGCTCTCTTTTGCAGCAGTGTGAAATATTAACATAGAATCAATTGATATTTGATCCTGGAGAGACAAGTAACGGTCATTGTACCTTTGCTTTGCATTTATTATGTAGCAATCCCTTCTGGCCCTCAAAGATACTAATTTTCTGCATCATTAATGTGGTTTTGTATTTTTATAATGTATGTTTTGTCTTCGATTACTTCCTAAAATTTGAACAGATTTTTTTCCTAAAAATGAAGAAAATGAAGATATTTTATCCAGTGAATCTTCTATAACTTTAAAATTTCTTTTAACTCTGATTCATGGCAAGAAACTGAACTCACAAAATATTTAATGGAGAAAATATTCTGAAATTTTCAGTCAAAACAAAATAGTGGCATTGTAGTTCAAAAGCCTACTGCATTTGTTTTCAGGTGCAGTCTTCATAGACATACTTCACAACAGTCCGTAGTCTAGTGACTCCTCTGATTCACCATGGTTCTTGTTCAAAAGGGATCTCGTACTATAGTGGAACACAGACCTTGAGGTACTCTACCCTTCTGGGAAAACATAGAAATCTTAATTATAGATCCTGTGAGAAAGCCACTGATTTGGAAAAATAGTAGGTAAGAAAGTAAGTTTTTTTGACTTGGGGGGGGGGGGGGGGGGGGAAGTTATTCAAATGGAATATTTAATTTTGTTTTACTTACTCAAAAACACACCATTCAGGAAGAAATGCTTCAGCTAGATTTTCCAAATGAAAATTCAGTATTTTTAATGGAACATGTTAATTATGAAGAAACTACATCTATCAATAAATTAGGATATCCAAATAGGCTACCTAGTAATGATACTGTGTATCTTTTGATTCTCTTCTGACTTTTTTCTGATCAATCTACTTTATAATCCATCTATTGATCTGTTAATAATATATTAACAAATTTTACTCTGCAGATTCTTAAAAATAGACCGTTTGTATCTAGTATTTTCATAGTGCCAATATATTGTGGCCACCATTACAGTACAGTAATTATTTGCAGCATGGCCTTTGACACCATTACCAGTATTCAGTATTTAGATCTTTTTAAACACGCACATGCATCTTACAGTACCATTAAAAATACATTTGCAGCTGTATATTTAGTGGTCGTATACACTCTGCATGCATACACATGCAATTCTACAGTCAAGGAAGGCTTCCTTTCTCTTCAAAGCTGATCATCTCATGGTATTTTCGCACTAACTATACTCTCCAGATCAAAATTAATTTTTTTCAGCTAGCCTTCTATCTCTAACTCTCTGTGAACCATTTATTCCTTCCTCTGTGACTTACAAGTTTTAAAAATACTACATTAACAGGAAAAATAATAGAACAAAAGAACTTTTATTATTTCATGCTTTCTTTTTCTACATGAAGACAGCCAAACAGCCAAGCCAGGTGTCTCTTTACTCCTAAATTTCAATACTCTGTTATTGCTTCCCTTCTCCCAGTAAAACCATGCACACATTCACATGCATTCACTTCAGGGGTCCGTGTTTATTTATCCAATTATTAGAAAGCAAATACTCTGTTTTATAGTTCTGAGGTAATATTCCTGTTTATCCATTTCTAAGTCAGGATTAACAGCAGATTTTCACTCTATTCCATTGCTTTGCTTTCTGATCACGCATTAGATTATATCTATCCATTCATCTCTTTATTTTCTTTTCTAGTTAGTCAAAGGTAAAATAACCATTGTGGTCACAAGAATAAAATTGATCTATGTACTTTTCCTCAATTTCTTTTAAAGATTTCAAGAATCATTAACCTACTTGAAACCAGATTATACTTTATACTCATGTAGATATTCCATACGGAAGCATTAAAGAGGCTTCAAACTAGATTCTGTATGGTCTTTTAGAACCTACTTTTGTACCTTTTTTGCATCAATTTGGGTTGTAATGCCTTCTCACTCTTGGGGTCCTTTTAGTGAAATAAACAAAAACTAAAAGCCTCAAACTTGTACTGCCTCAGGAAATCCCTTGTGCTGTCTTCTGCTCTCAGAGAAACTGTCTTTACAAATATCATAGAATCACAGAATCATTAATGTGGGAAAAGACCCTTAAGATCATCGAATCCAACCACTAACCTATCACTGCCAAGTCCACCACTAAACCATGTCCTCAAGCACCACATCTACCCTTCTTTTAAATACTTCCAGGGATGGAGACTCCACCACCTCCCTGGGCAGCCTGTTCCGATGCCTGACAACCCTTTCGGTGAAGAAGTTTTTCCTAATATCCAACCTAACCTTCCCCTGGCGCAGCTTGAGGCCATTTCCTCTTGTCCTATCGCTTGTTACTAGGGAGAAGAGACCGACCCCCGCCTCGCTACAACCTCCTTTCAGGCAGTTGTAGAGAGCAATGAGGTCTCCCCTTAGCCTCCTCTTCTCCAGACTAAACAACCCCAATTCCCTCAGCCGCTCCTGATAAGACTTGTTCTCTAACCACCACCACCACCAGTAATTGCGCAGCTCATTTCTTGACACCTTATTCAGTAAGGTGGTTTGTAGTTACTCCATTCCTTTGGTACTCACATACTACCTAGTTCTCAGCAAGCAAGAGCCAGATGTTGTGTAAGCCCGTATGAGCCAGACATCTCTATTTGCCCATTCAGGTGATATTAGATTTCTTCTCTGATTGATGTTTCATTTTTGTTATAGGCCCATGAGATTGTCCTGGGGGAAAAAAAAGCACATAATCTGTGTTTGCCAGTGAGAATTCCTTCCCAAACCCTAGCACACCGCAGCAGCAGCCGCTGCAGAAACTCCAGCGGTTTCACATCATAGCCCCAGTTATCTCTTTGGGTATGGGTCCCACAGTAACTGCATGTCCAGATAACGTTGTTTGGACTTGCTATTTCCAAGGAGACTGTATAGCTCAAATTTATCAGCTTGTTTGGACTTGTGTCCAACACTGGACAATTTTAAGAATAAAAATCAAATTTAATTTTGAATTATTCTGAAACATAAGCACTTGAGATTCTAATTATGAGATTGGAATTAAAAGAAATGTATAAAGACAATGCTGGTTTTAGTATCATAGCTAGATTTCTTTCAGTTCTTAACTTTTCTCCTCTAGGATATTTAAGCTATCAGAAGTGTTTGTCCTATACAGCAAGATCCCATCCTCTGAGTGCTGACCCAGAGCTGAAAATAAAGCCAGCTTGCAGGACTGGCAGTGAATTCCCCATGAGACTTCCCTGCTTAAAACAGCATCCTGTTAGCTTTCTGCATTCAAAAGATGACAGCAGTCATCATCTCTTTTCCCTTCCTTTCTCATCCCCACTTTAAACTTAAGTCCCTGCTTCTTACCCAAGCCAACAAAGCTTCTTCATCTCTCTTCAGTGAGTGTATTCCCTTTGTCCTGATTTGTTACAGCACTGTTGGAAGTGTTAGTCTCTGTCAAGTTATATATCATAAGAATTATGTACATATATTTTACCAAGTGCAGAGTCTTCTTGCATTCTTAACTTTCTTTGAGGACCATGCATAGCACGTAATCCCCGTAACAGACTTCTGCGACTCTTGTTTGCAGCTCTCTCCCCCGTTTCCTTTCTCACCTGTATACTCTTCAGCCATCTATAGTCTTTTGGCATCTCATTTCAGCAAGTATAATTTACTAGTAAAAATTCCTAATATGTTTTTTGTTTATCTGTTGGATTCACTATATGATGTTGCTTGCTCAGTAAACACACCTAAACAATTATTTTACCTCAATATCTGAACATTGTTATGTTTATGTGTACTTATAATAACCTAGATATGGAGTCAATCTGCTCGGTCCCTATTGAGGAAATTAAAAATCAATGTATTTGGCTCTGAGAAAGGATTGTAAAAGCAGTCCTGTTAAATATTTTAAACCATTTTAGCTTGCTTTTTATTAAAGATCACTTTCCTACATGCAAACAAGAATTAATTTTATCTTGCTCTGACTTTTTAGATCCCTTGACAGAGGCTTAACCAATAAGGTCTGGATAGCAGCAAAGCAGTTCAAATTAGCAAATACTTCTCTCTGACAAAAAGTCAAGTTATTATAACACAGGACTTTTAGCTCTGTTGAAAGAAAAAGAAAATAGCACAAACTTTTGGAGTATTTTAACAATCAGGATATAATATTTTTAAATTTTACTTTAAAAAAGCTGCTTCAACCTAGTTCCGGAAATAAACTTTATTGCTAAAGAATAATAATTTTCTATGACTAAAAATTCCCAGTATGAAACTAAGTGTTCATTAACAATTAATTTTAAGTAGAAAACAAATTTCCTCCCTTTGTTACAACAGTTTGCATTTTCCCTGAAAATATGTGTAATGTTGTTTGGCAGTAGGAAAAATAACTGTTAGGGACTGTTTTGTTAAAAATCTAAGTCTATTTTGACTTGTTCATCAAAGAGCAGCGTGGTGATACTTACCCATGGTTTGAGCCTGGGGTGTAATTAACTCTATGGATGTGATAACTGGTTTCTTTATTTAAAATGGTCCTTTTTGCTATAGAATAAGGTGATCTTTTTCCAGAAATAATCCAACCCTCCAGTTTCTGAAACCTCATTTGTATAAGACATTTCCATTACTTTACATAGAGGTGACTGAGGTCTAGAGCCTGCGGGCATGAGTGTTTCTGCCTAAAAGTGGTTTCCAATATGAGGAATGCCCAGAAGGACCTGATTTTAAGGTACATACTAGATACAAAAACAAGCATAGGAAATGAGATCTAGTTCTAGCCAGGAATGGAAACTTCTTCATCTTACTACCCTACTGGTCAGATTTTTTTTTGATTCAGACCAATATGGTAATGGTAGTCTTTTCCCATGAGGCTAGTTAACAGCTAGCTCTATTTGTCTGAAATTGCTGAGCACACCCTAGCTGAATCACTGCTGCTTAGCCCAAGCCACCGCCAGGTTAGTAGAATCACAGGGTATCTACCATTCTCTGCCTTTTAGGACCTATAAGTTTCCCTGTAGCATCACATCAGCTAAGAGAACAAGGCCCACAAACCAGCTGCAAGGGATGAAGCTTGCAGGAAAGTATAACAGCACCCAAGTCATTCACAAGAAGAACAAACAATTTGACAGGATTGTCCCATTGCTGTAAAAGAGAAAGCAAGCTGCCTAATTCCTTACAAGAAGAATCATGGCCACCAGAGCAGCTCCTCAGAGAGATCTACAGACAGTCCATGAATGAAGTGTTGGACCAAGCTCTGATCACTTTTATCAGCATATCAGCACACTTTGCTGATAGGTTGAAGGAAAAAACACAGGAGATTTTAAAGAAAAGATTCTATTTCTGATCTAATCAGACCCACCCATGCTATCACTGGCAGAGTTTGGCCTCAACATATACATCTAAGATTTTGTAGCTTTGAAAAATATTTGCTAAAACTCATTAAATGGATCCCTGTCCCTTCTCACTAGATCTCCACTACTAAAATAAGGTGTTAATCTGCCTTCAGGAAAAAAAACCATTCACCACACTTGTGGAAACACACTGTGGCCCACACAGCCCCCAAACCAGGACTGCAGCCTGTCAACAGTCCCCACTTCTCTCACCCCATTTCTGCCCAACCTGTAACACCCACAAGAACATTAACTGAAGAAATGGCCCGTTCATGACTATGAGGGAGGCAAATTTTTTTCTCTTTATAGTGACAGATCTCTTTGACAGAACAGACTGTGAAATATCCTAATGTACATTCCTGCTGTGACAGAGGTGAATGGTCCGGCACTTCATTTATTTTTATCTTTACTTATCTGGTCCTGTCAGGATGCAGGGTAGCCAACCTTCTCTTCAATTCCAAAACAAGAGCAGGTTGAGAGCATCAGGTACCACTGTCTCGGCTGGTGACAGCATGCGGGTGCAGATATGTCTCACTCACCACTGACACAGCCATGACACCTACTCAGCTACAGGCAGTCAGACGTTAGAGAAAGAGCTGCCGGCTGGAAAGGCATCCAGGAAAGATGAAGGTGAGAATGACTGAATGGGAGATGTACCTCGTGCTGAAATCATGCAGATCTTCCCTGTCAAAATAGTACAACAATCTGGGTTCATGTTTGCCTCCTCAGCGAGCGCCTGAATTTCTAAAAAAGCCCTTTCTTTCACCATCTTGCTAGAAACCTTCATCCTTTCCTAGGACTTGCTAGTTGTTACACACTTGCTTCCTTCACGCAGAGCTGCTATAGTCCGCAATGTGTTACAATCGATGCAAGTAATGAGGTTTATGGCAGGTATAGAAACCAGCTGGGCATCAACACACAGGGCTCATGCTGACACCCTTAACTTGTTCCTCCTCTGGCTTAGCAGTTCCATTAAAGTATTGTTCCTAACTCAGAAAGCTGTTAATGGATCACATCCCACCTCTGCTAAAGATCTGATTTCAATTTACAAATGCAGATCACAAAATCCGCAACAAAGTGAGTTGGAACCGTGCAGAAAGTCTTCTTAGCTGAAGGGATAGAGACGTGGAGATCCAAGGTACTGGAAAAGTTTAGACAAATCCATAACCAACATTAAACGTTTTAAGGCAATACTGCCAAACCGCCTGCTTTGAAGAACTGTTCATGTCAGAACAAAAGTGACACTGACAATTTAGGCGAAATGTTTTATAGTGCATTAACATGTTTTGAAAAGATGAAAAAAAATGTTTTGAAATGGTCATTTTCATATTAACAGTCTAAATCTTCAGGATTCTTTTCAGGAAACATTGCAAAATGTTTATGTTTTCTCCTGATTCAGAGTGAAGCTAAACTTTTATACTCTGTTCAGTCCTTCTCCGTATGGACTACATCAAATCTATATAAACACCAGACTGCATCTATAAGATTTTCTTGAAAAACTGGAGCTGTGGGAAGAAGCAGAGTATATTCAGTTCAAATCAAAATAACTTTCCAAACCTCATCCTAAGATGTGCTTTTGAATTAATGCTTAGGGTTCCCCGACATCAATTTGGCAGGACTAATTAACTAAAATCAGTTATGATATAGAAAACGCTATCTCTGGGAGCTTGCGTAATTACTTCAACTCTTAAATAATCAACAGTTGCTCTTAGTGATTCACAGAAAAACTTACTCTGCTGCCTTTACTCACACGTGCGCCAGAGCGTTCGAAGTCAGCACTATATTGGGGTTGAGGTTGAGTCAAATCCAGCTGACCTGCGACACGTCGATGAGCTCGGTGGCTACGTGCACACCCCAGCGGTGCCTTTTGTAGCGAAAGGGTGTTACCAGCCATGTTGATAATGAAGTGAACCATTTATTAATATGATCGGTTAGTTCTTGAAAGATTTGCTTTTGAAAAAAGGCAGCTTAGCAGTAGTTTAAGACCTAATTAGAGCTCCAAGGGACATACACTCAAAAGATCCTCAAATAGGATTTATTTTGGTGTGCAAAGCCATCTATGCTTGAAGTTCTATATAAGCACATGCAGTAGGACATGCCAAACAAAAGGGCTAGTGAATTACGTTTCTACATTTAGTCAATGTGAGGTCTCTGAGAAATTTAGGCTATGGACTTGCACACGTGCTTGGAAAGTATGCCTTGCTGGTATACAGGGTCTGCAGCTTCTACATCTTGCAGAGGCTGAAAATCACTATGAATTACAGCGCTGCGAATTTGGCCGTGTAAAACCGTGCCCGGAGCGTGACACTCTTAATTTTTTCTCTCACATTTTTATTAAGCCTTTTATTCCACAGAAGACAGAAAAGCCGGTTCTCCTTGAAACTTGCTGGTTCCCAAGGCAAAAATGAGGGCCTGGGGCACCTCACCGGCTGGCGTCTTGGATGGGACTGCAGGGAGCGGGCCGGAGAAATGCAGCCTGCGTTAGAAACCGTACACTCCCCATCACTTTACCTGCCGTAAGAGAGTAAAATTTTTTGACTTGGTAAAATGTTTCTTCCAGCGTCCGCTGGCTGAGCTTGTCAGATAATGTGCTCAGCCATCAGGCGTATAACTTCCTCGGGGAAGCGGAGTAAGAGATAAGAGCCGCCATGGGGGACTGAAAGTGCAACTCTGTCCTCTGACATTTTGTAAAGTTAAATTACAGGGGCGTTATCTTTTGTATTTTATTTCCCTTATTAGACAGCGCGGGTGCTGCTTAATGGGATGCAGTTACCGAAGTAAACAATCCCGTGGGATGCTTATTTGCTCGTATTAACGCAGGAACTCGAGCTCTGCTAAGACTTATTTAGGCGCCGGTGTTTAAAAAAAAAAGAAAACGACAAAAAAAGCGGTTTTGCCGAGGGAGCAGGGGAAGGTGCTGCCAGCCGGCGGCGGGGACAGCGCTCCGCTGCCGGCTCCCCCGGCCCCCGCCAGCCCCGGGGCAGCGGCGCCCCCCGGGAGCGCCCCGCCGCGCCGCCGGCCCGCCTGCGCGGGTGGGCGCGGAGGAGAGGCAGGGCCCATAGCCATAGTAACGGCGGGGGCAGAGGGGAGGCGCCGCGGTAGCTCCCGCCCGCCGCAGCCCGCGCGGCGCCGGCACCGGCACCGGCACCGCACCGAGCCGCGGTGAGCGCGCGCGCGCGCCCCCGCCCCGCTCCGCGCTTCCCCGCGCCCCGCCCCCCCCCGGGCAGCGCGGCCCGGAGCAAGCGCGCGCGCCCCCGCGGAAGGCGGGGGGGGGGGGGAGCGGGGGCGCGCGCGGCGGCGGCGGCTGGACGGGGAGGGCGGCGGGGGCTCCGGTGTGCGCGGCTCCGCGGCGCTCGCCCTGCCTGACTCACCGCGGGGCGCGGGGAAGATGCTCAGCGCGGAGGGGTAGCGGCTGCGGAGCAGACGTCGGGTCCCCCCCTCCCCGCCCCCGCCGGGCTCGGCAGCTCAGCCCGGCGCCGCCACCGCTCCTAGGTGAGACCGGGGGGCAGGGGAGGGGAGGGGAGGGGAGGGGAGGGCAGGGCTGGGCGAGTCCCGGGCTCGCGCGGGGGGCCGGGCACGGGGCCACCGGGCGCCGCCCCCGCCCCGCCGTACAGCCCGGAGCGGGGAGCGGGGGGCGGGGGACGGGGACCTGGCGCGGGCCCCCCCCTCCCGGAGAGGGGATGCGCCGGCTAGCGGACCCCGGGGGACGGGCGGGAGAGAGGGAAGGAGCCGGCGGCGCCCGCCGCTGCCGGTTTCGCAGGATTATGTCGGCCGTTGCCTCGCCGGTGCCCCCTCCGCCGGCGCTGGGGCGGGCGGCGGCGGCGGCTCCCGCCCGGCGGCGCTGCGGGGCGCCGCGCTCCCGGGGCGGGCGGGGGGCGGCGGGGAGGCGGCGGCGGCAGCGGGGCGACCGGAGTTTCAGCCGCCTGACGGAGCCGGTGCTCTCCTCTGGTGAGTTTTCACCGGGCCGGTGTGGTAGCGGGAGGAAGGCGCCCCGGGCAGCCCCGCCTGCCCCGGTGTGCTCCCTCCCTGCGCGTCCGAGCGATGATGGAGCCCGGGGATGGGGGAGAAGGTGGGCACCCACCGGGCGTGCTGCGCCCGGGAGAGCGGGGCGCGGCGCGGGGAGCCTGCCGCTGTGCTTTCGGGGGGGCTGTGCCGGTATGCGCGTCGCAAACCTCAGCTTCCGGAGGTCGCTGAACTTGGCCGTGATGTGCCCTGGTCTAAAACTTGCCGAGCGAGGTCTCGGCTTCAAGGCACCGCTGTTTGTCCTTTCGGTTATTTAAAGAACGGTACTTGAGCGGAGTGCTACGGTTGTTTAAAAGGCGGGGGGGGAAGGGATGAAAAGCAGAAGAGTGTAGAGATCGGAATGATGGTTCATGCTTCGGTATCTCAGGACAGGCTCGGGTTTGAAAAATCCATCCTAACGAACAGCTGTTTTACCTTACGGCGAGAAGGCAGTGTTGGTATTGGGAGAGAGAAAAAAATGATACCGGAGAATTTCATTTGGAACTCAGTTTGCTGCACACGTGCAGTAGCGCTTTTCCTGAGGATTTTTAGCATGTGGACTGATGCATGCTGCCATGTGCCTTGCAAAATTCCTTCTGCTCGGCAATCGGTGGCAATGTATGCCCGCATGCACGAATTCAAGGTGTGCTCCATACCGTTCTCAACAGCAGCGGCGTTAATGAGGAAAGCTACGGTGTCTGTTGTGGCGGGATTACTGGCATAAGGTATTGTAATGATTCCTTAAAGAACATTTTAACTTATTCCGTTAATGAGGTGCAAACTAGTGTTACAGTAGACCCCTGACATGACAGATAGTAACTCCTGTTTTGAATATTCATTAAGAACCAATTTGTGTTATCTTCTGTTTATGCCAAAATAGAAAATATAATAATCTGCTATAAAAAAAACTTCAGTGGAAGGTTGTCGCGTGATAATGGGGACGTTTTTCCCTGAATAATTATGAATACAAATTGTAAGCATTCATGTAAAGTTGATACTTGTTTGCCAGGTACGAAACCTTGACCCTACGGTGTGTAATGATCATAATGGGTTAAAACTCCATTCTGATGGCATCCTAAAAATTTCAGTGATACTCTGAAAAGAATGGAGAGTAAGTGATTTTAGCTGATGAATTTTAGTTTGGTGACGCTTTCTTGCTAAGAGGTCTGTTCTTTTTGGTATGCATATATAACTCATACAAGCTGTGGTAGTGCGGTCGCTCGCAGACCCTCCTAACCCTACGCACCTGAGAAGTTCCATTTCAAGGATCTGTGCAAATGGTGGACAGATGAGAATTGCAAGAACTCGCTGATGTATTCAGAGTAAGCGCTGCTTTCTGTAATATTGGTGAACTCCTTTATATTTTTTTCCCAGAGAAAAGAGATGTGATAGTCAGGAAAAGATAAATTTATCCAGTGAGAGGCAAAATAAAATAGACATATTCATTCTGTTTAGAAGGCATTTAAATACAGTACCCCCAAATGAATACGAAAAGCTGAGGGCTTGATGCTTTTTCTCTTAGCATTTTTCTTTGGGGAGCTGGGGCTGGGGCAGGGGGGAATTACACCTCTAACTAGAAGTGTGCACATGGAGTTAAAACAGGAGGGCAGAAAATGTGAAAATTAGGAACAGAGCTGTTAATGAAGCTGCTATGAAAGAAGGCTGCACTGAACTAAGACTGCAGCAGATCGGCTCTAGGTAAGAGTTTTGCTACTGAGGAACTTGAGGAAGGAGCTATGACCCAGGTCAGTCGTGATTTGGCTTACATTCCAAAAGCAAGGCATTTTAATATTGGAGGAATCAGAATTCCATGCTGGAAATGCTTGATTTAATTTATTTCCGGCAATGAGGAGGATGCAGATTTTGCTTTGTTTTAACGTTGAACAACTGGCGTTTTGGTAAGGATCTTTGTATGTATTTGTTAAACGTTAGTGATAAGCATAAGGAATAATATTCCTCAGAAATAGTAAACTTCCACCTTGCTTTGAGCAGACTGAGAAACTGCCAAGCCTTGGACTTACGTTCTCTTGGCTCTTGGTCCTGAGAGAGCTGCTCTGCATGCAGACTGGAAGCTAAAGCAGAGATGAGAGTGAATGGTATCATTCTGGGTCCAGTCTTACACATTTGCCGAATACCAATCATGACTACGTTACATTTATAAGACTGGACTTTTTTCCTGATGATCCTATTATCACAATGCTTTGCTTACTAAATGTTGACAATTTATATTAGTCTTCCAAATCAACCATCACTGTGATGATCTGGACAGTTTTTACTCTGAGAGATATGACTTGGGATTGTTTTCACATTTGGGAACGTGTTGGTTTATACCAGTTCACATTTGCAATGTTGTCGTCACAGTTATATGAGCTACAAGCTTATTTTTAAGAAATCACAGTCAAATTCTGGAGAAAACACCTTCAGAAAACTGTACCAGCCTGGCACTCTTCACAGTCCAATGTAATTTTTCCCTTTGTGTAGGCAATAACAGAGGGCTGCTTGTACTTGATCTTTTAGTCCATGTGCCAGCTATGCCAGCTTGTCTACAAGACAGTAGTCTTGTTTCCAAGTGTCAAAGGGTTATGCTTTAGATAAACCTGGCTTTGACAAGGTAATCAAGCTAGGGAAAGCATTTCGTTGTCATAGTTTGCTGTCTCTATCCATAGTCTTTCTGTATTTTTTGCCTTTGAGGGGAAAAGCTTTGAAATGTGGTAATTTCGGTAGAATGTTTGAGCGTGTTATATTGAGTATTTCGAGCACTGAGATTCAAAGATGCAGGTCTTCACATACCTTATTCTCAACAGTTTAGCTCTATACGCTGTCAGTCTGCTTCCTTGTTTGAATTGCTCTCAGAGATAGTCTTGGTTTATGGATTACGTGCAAAGATAGTGGGGCGTTGCTGGGAGAATTTCAGTGGTCATATTGCTTTTGATGTGGAGTTATATACTGCTGGGTGGTCTGGGAGAAGAAGAGGAGATATCTGATTATGGGTTTTTTTTTTACTGCCTTTCTGTTTACGTGCTCTGGAGCAATAGAGTTTTTTGAACTGTCCTTCAGTCAACTGGGAAACATTTCTTCCTCTCTCCCAAGATTCCTTATTTAAAAAAAACAACACCTCAAATTTGGGCTGGATTCACTTTCACAAGCGTGAGCATAGTGTTAAAGAAAGAAAAGGAACTCGTTGACATTGTCACCCCCTGATGAATTTCTCTGAAGTATCCTGCAACATTGCAAATGGCATTCGTCCCAACTTCATGTTAGCTGCAGATAGCAACCATTATGTCCAGCATAAGGGAGTGATGATACTGGCGTTGAACAAACATTAACCAAAGGAAGATCATCAGAGAGAGAGCCTTTCTTCCTTGGTAAAGAACAGTGATTTTGGGCTGAGAAGTGCTGGCAAACCGCCTGGTGACTCGCTCTGTCCTTGGACCACAGAGTGGGACAGGTTCTTATTGTTACGGAAATATTCAAGCACAAAGGAGAAAATCCAGGACCATCTCTAGTCTTCCTCCATTCCTTACTTTCTGCCTTCAGCCTTCTACTAGTGGGATATTTCTAACTCAGTTGACTGAGGAGCGTCATGGATAGTTTTTGCAATGCCTTTCTTAAAGACAGATGATGTTTACATAGTCTTTGCTTGGCCCATTCCTGTGGGGTTGGATAGTATCTTTGTGATACCTCTAGAGAAATCACAAGAGCATACGTGTAGGCTGCTGTGTTATCAGTGTAATGATGATACCCAGCATTTGTCTCTTTTTTGTTAGAACTCAAATCCCAATTTATCTGTGCACTGAGGACTGAGAGTGGGTTCAAGTCAAATGGCTGAAACACAGCTTGATCAGGAGAAGAGGTGATGAGCCAGGACAGCATATCTGAGGATCTTCTAAAGTCTCTGGCTGTTCTATCACTTGGAGGCACTTGCTAAACATTATAAGGTGGTCTTCAACACTGGGACATATGTGCTCTGTGGATAGTTAAGATTTGTACTTTTTTTCCCATGTAGATATGAATATCTCGACTTGTTTCCAAGAATTCCATGATCCCTCACTAAACTACCAAAAAGAAGGGCAGTTTTCCTTCGGGAAAACCAATTAGAAATTCCAGCTGGTCCGGAACTAAGTAATTGTAACTATCCTGTTTCTTCTAAATGTACCACACACACTATATGCTTGTTAGAAGTGCCAGAAATAAGTGTCTGGTGGGGACAAAAGGCCTTAGGAAACTTGAGATGGAAGTTCTTTCTCCCAGGCCTTTGCCTTTGGAGTTTCCTCTTTCTTGAAATGTGAAACTGGGACATGTTAAGGAAAGACATATCCCTCTGTTGCTGTTTTTCCAGCTTTTTGATGTAGAAAGTCCAAGGTGATTTGTGTGAGGTTTGTTAAATGTAATTGGTTTGCTCTTCATTCTGTCCCTGGTTCCTGCAGTCAGCAAACATCCGAAGAGGTTTTTCTGTTGCTTGGAATATTTTAAGTTCTGATGCTGTAAAAAGGGTACATTTAATCGGAGCTGCAGTAAGAGCAAATGAAGTCAGCAGGAATTTTGCCTGTTTGACAGCAGATTTTAGCCCATTGTTTAATTTCTGAAGTACTTTTTTCCAGAAAGTCCTTCTCTACTGTGGGGAATAAACATTTAGTTTTTCAGTACATTTAAACGTGGTGAAACATGAAGGTGATGAACACTTGTTTTGCTTGTCTCACCGTGGATGATCATCTAAACTCTTCATTTGGTTGACTGGTCCTCCAGACTGCAGTGTGGAGTCAGACCTTCAACGCTTCTCGGTATTTGCGTGTATGCCGTCCTGGCTGGTTCCGTACACTTTGAAGTAAAGCTTTTGCAAAGATGCCAGTGAGAATACATGTCTTCCTTACCGAGGGCATACTGAAGATAATTTCTCTCCTCTTTGTGTGTCTGTTCAGTGAAGAGCACTATTACACATAGTATCTTTTTATTTCTAAGTATTGTGAATGACGGTAAACGCCACTGGTAAATTGGTAAGTCACAAAAATGGTTGGATATAATTACTCCTAATATAGGAAAATGCAAAGTCAGTTCCAGTGTTCATCAAGATTTATTATATAATACTAGAATGCGTGTGTATACATGTATAATAGGAATAATTATAAAAGTTTTACTGCTGTAGTGCATGACCATCTGACTGTTTTTAGGCTTCATCTTGCCCCGTTGAAATTGATATTAAAGATCTCATCATTTTAAATAGATTCATAAAAAGTGCTTGTAGAAGTAATCTAGCAACTTCTTACTTTTTTTAAAGTCTTAGATAATGACACTTATTGCATAAATAAATATGCTGGGTAAAAGTTTGCAAATAGTTAAAATATTTAAAATTTAAGATAACTGAAAACTGTCTAATTATCTCCTTCAGGATCCCGTACTCAAAGAGCTATTATACCATTGTCATGCTTTGTTAATGCTTTTATTTTCCAGGTATGTTTTCAGAGGTAGTTCTAAAATCTAGGAAAAGTGTTACTTTGTTAATATTGCAGTCACCTAGAAAGCTCATTATTAATAAGTACCCAATTGGTTTGTGAAACACCTACATTGTTGCTATATGATAAAAATACATAGAACTTTAACATTCTGTACTAATATTTATAAACCACCAGAGAGGTAAGTGGATATTGGAGTGAATTGTCACACAGAAAAATACTTTAGCAAAACCAAAGGGAAGTATTGTATGACTCATTTGTATTTTAACTGAAGCCATTACAAAACTGAATGCAAGTTATTATTATTCTTTAAAATCTGAATGTGGTGGTATTCCTGCTCTTAGCATTAGCAAGAAAGAATTCAAGGATTTTCACAGGCCTTTGTAAGGACTTCTCGATCCTAATCCATGTTAGGCCCAGCTCAGGTACCTCAGAAGCAAAGGTTGGCTCTGCAGAAGGCACGTTATACAAAGACTTTGAAACTTCATTCTTCATCTAAAAACTCACAGTTAAAATACTAAGCTGAACAGGTGCTGACAAGTTTGAAAATCTGTTGCACTAACCTTTCCTAGGTTTTTCCCAACTACCTATTAATTTAATTGACTGTCCGTGTCAGTTTTAAGTACTTGTGCAAAATGGCCATAAATCTTTTATATGGTCTGAATACTGCAAAGTTGCATTTCTTTAAGCACAGAAGCATGGGAAGAGTACTCAATATTATGACTATCATTTTCTAGTTGGATTCTATTGATTCTAATCTTTGTTGTTTGTATTTTTATGACTCGTTTGAGAGATTAACAGGCCCTTTGCTTTACCACAGAATACTGATTTTGGGGTTATCATGTGGTGCCGTGACTCTAGTGTTTCCAAACCACTGTCTGCACCCAACCACCTCCACACACCACCAACAGCTCCATACTTGTCCTTTAAATACTTTGTGGATGTATGCAGTACAGTAATAACGAGTATTTATTTAGTGCTGTCTGCATCATGTTAACTTCATAAGCGTCCACCATCCAGCGCAAGATAATATTTGGGGTTGATGTGGATGAAATACGCCCCTTCCACCTCTAGCGCTTGGCTGTGCCCATCCCTGCTCCTCTCCAAGGCTTGCTGTCACCATTTTTGTTCTTTACAGAGCTGCCTGGGGCCAAGCAGTGATGATACGCACAAGGAAGCGTAGGGCAGGAGAGGAAAGCATCACGTACCCTGAGGGGTTGCACTCAGATTTTGAACAAGGTTCTCAGCTGGTGTAAATTGTCATAGCACCATTTATTTTATTGACTGCACAGGCTGAAGATCATGTCCCAAGGACTTGGTCAGGAGTAATGTTCCTGGATACTAGGAAGAAGGACAAACAATAGAAGTAAGTTCAGTTATAACTGCAGTGCAGCAGTATTTGGGCAGCTCCTTACATACCTTTCAGAAGGTAGTAAGCATCCCCCTATTGCTATCACTAGATGAGAGCCCTAACACGTATAGAAGCCCCATGGAGTCTTTCAATGTGGTTTTATTTACTTCTTGATTCATTCGCATTGACCAAATAATGGCTAAAACTTCAGAGAAAATAAAATGTTGAACAGGAAAGCTCAAGACCAATATTTTTGCATCTTTGTGGCCTAAAAGCTGGTCTCTAAAATTTATATTCAATATGTGGTTTTCAAAGGAAAAGGTGCGTTAGTATAGTTGATATTCTCTGTAAATGCCCAGTTGTGGAAATAGGAATCTAATGTTAGGCAGTTCTGATTTGGAAAGCTTGGCTGTAGAGTGTTAAGTTTCCCTTTGAAGTATATTTCATGTAATATGCCATGTTCTTCTATATTTATACAAGCAAGTGACCTTCCTTGGTCACTAGGTCAAAAGTTTTGTTGATATTTAAGGATAGTACTGCAGGACTATACTTCTGTAATAAGAGTATCGGTAACGTTCATTAAAAATAAATGCAAAGCAAATGCAAAACATAAGCTAAAGAGCAAGTCATATCCCCCAAAATAGCAATCTTTCCTGTTTAAATAGTTGAGTGCATTGAGATTATATTTTCTTTGTTATTATGCATACTGAAGACCACTCCAGTCAACAGAAAGTTGAGAAGCTTCTTTATTTGTGAACAGTTTCCTAATTACTTTCACAAGTAGAGAAAAGCTACAATTTCTGCTGCCTTTTGGTGTGGTGCAGCACATGCGTGGTACCTGATGACTTGGTAATGCCCTGTAGCAGTCAGACCATGCCAGCTGAGGACAGTAGCTTGGTCAGACTGGGAAGTGATTCCCCAGCTTGCTGCTCTTTGGTGTCTGGGGTTGATAATCTATGCTGAGACTTCTGCAAGAGAAGAATCCCTTTTTATCTGCAGACCATAGCATGGAATTTAATTTTTAAAATGTCTTTCTTGCCTTGCGGTATAAGAACTTAAACTTTGCCTAAGAAAATTTCTTTTGCAAAAGCAGTTTAGAACAGAAGTACTGTAAAAGAAACAATCTGAATTACAAGTAGGGAATATATACAAAACAGCAGTCGTCTTCCCGTGTTGTTTCTACATTGACATGCACCCTATTTTGAGTTAAGTAATAGGATTGTTTTTTGACCTTCATAATCTCATTATACCACTGGAGGTACAAATGCTCGTGTAAAATAAAATTTCTTCTTTTCTAACCAATCTTCACTTTTAGTTATCTGTATGTGATGATGATTTTATACTTTAATGCAAAACTGTTGATTCATGGAAGTAATCCTGTGTTCATGTATTACGCAGAAGCTATATCTGGTATTGTTGCTATTGCTAGGGGCTGATGTGTTACATTTTTATAAATCTTATTTTTAGAATATCTTATTTCAGCCACCACGACCTGTTCTGGTTAAAACCCGGTTATGTTGATCCTGATACAGTGATGGCGTAACTAAGAGGGTGAGGGGAACGGTTAAAAGCTAGTAACATCCCTGAATTATTACTTAAATTTATTAGGAATGTAGGAAATCCTTACAAGTCAGGTGCTCCTAAAAAGGTGGTAATAGCAAGAAAACAGTCGATTCAAACATGTAAATTAAGTGGAATTTAGCACTTTTGGTTTATCTTATATTTTTCTGCCACTCACCTCTCCCCTGGTTCTTTACTCTGAAGTTTATACTTTTATATTATGCATCTTTTACTTCATTATTCACATCAACCATTTTCAAAAACCAAATCCTAACCTTTTGCCCTGGTGCCTTTATGCTTCTCCCTGGGCAAAGGAGAGGTGGGGCTGCCTCACTGGAGTGCGCGTGGAGAATCCCCGTGACTGATGGTCTCCAAGGTGGATCTCACCATCCAGCTTCCCGTTGTTCCTCCTGTTCCTGCTCTCCCACTTCAGCACAGGGCTCCACTGAAGAAGACGAGACAATGGTCTGGATCTCCCTGCCTGTTGGGAGGGAGCGGGTGATTGAAGCTTAGCTCAGCCTTGAGGTATCTCACATCCTACAGGTTCAAACTGAGGATTAGGGGATTTTAAGTATAACTTCAAGTCACTCTTTGTCACACATTTTGAGGTGAGCAGAGGGTCTAGTCCAGCAGTATGAAAACTGACATAACTGAGTTCAGTCTAAAGGTTTTCATGTTGCTGCGTTCACGTGTAAAGCAGTCTGAGTTTGGTTCAAACTTTAGTGGGGGTGGGGGTGTGTGTGTGATCAAGTTTGAAGGCATTTACATAACTACTGAATTATCAGAAGTATTAAGAGAGCTGTCATGCGTTATTATGCTATAAAACCTGATACCTTTTGTAGACTGTGACACATGGAGTGTTTTTGTTTATATTTTTGGCATGTTACTGAAGATTGTGTGATGCATTCAGAAATTACATTGACACTATAGCAATTGCTGTCTCCCTTTTCTACACGGCAGTTCCTCAAAAAAGAAGAATGTCAGTCATGGTTTTCTGTAATCTCAAAAGGGATAAAAGTTGAGGTAGTTAATCATAAATGAAAAATTTTGATACAGTTTTTTCTATTTCTTGAAGCTGTGACAAAGTGGACTCCCTCCTAGCTTTACAGTATGTTTTCAGGCTGTGAAACTTCAAAGTTAGGGACAGTAAAGTTGTTAAATTGTGGATAGGAATAGTTGAAAACAGGCAATTTTAATGTTTTCAGTTTGTATTCTGGAAAAGATAGTGATGGCAGAAGGGAATAGAAACTTCAGGTCTGCAGGAGAGGCTCTAGATACTGTAGTAATTGGACTAAGTTTAAGTGATTAAAGTTTTTATTTATAATCTGGTATCTTCTTCCACAGACAAGAATCCAGTAGGCACATTCTGATTTAAATTTTGGTAGGGCTGCTTTGAAACATCATATTGCCTGTTAATGGTGGTGTGGGGTTGTTTAATTTCTTGGGAGACAAGACTTACTGAGCTATATTTGTGTGGATTCTGCAAAGACATGATTTTCTACCATACTTCAGGTGTGGGCTGGGGAGCTTGTCCTGTAATCCAAGAACTCTGAATGGATTTAGTCCACCCTCCCTAATGTATCTGGGAGACATTTTTATACCTATGTATGCTTATCTTGGGTGTGTAAGATACTTCTGCATAACCCGGAGTATGCATGTTAGAACAAAGGGGATGTCCTGACATCAACTTGAAAATGTGATATTCCTATTATTTAGCTGAACGTTCAAAAATTTCTGGGACTGGTGTGTATTGTATTGTGTGCGTGACCATAGCATTGCAGTGCTTGGTCAATGTGAACATTCTGGTAGATGCCACTTAGTAGAAAACTCTTGCCCAAATGCCACAACGTGTGAGTGGCTGAAGGCAGGTAACGAACGTGGCCCATCTCTAGTTCTGTGTTGCCACAAAAGACATGCAAAGTCGTATTTGGTTTTTTCAGCAATAGGGAATGAGAGTGCAGGTATGCTCACCTAAAGCAAGTACTCCTTTATGAAATCACTCCAGTTGCTCTTACTCCCAGCTTTCTATAGAAGATTAGAAAAGATGATGCTACTCTGCTACAAATAGCCCCCATATCAGTCCGCGAGTTTTGATTTTCTTATAGTAGTGATTCAAATACTTCTGCTCACTGTAGCGAATCATCCATCTGAGGCAAGGATGTTTTCTACCTACCAAACCAAGGCTCTGTCAGTGATAGGGTTGATTGCTCCTCCAAAGTTTAACAAATCCCACTGGAAAGCACGAATACTTTCACCGGGAGCGCTTGGTCCATGGTGAAAGTGGAAATGGTTTTCTGGATGAAGTAGACAAGAAATTGAGTGATGCTTGTTTCAAACACTTTTATCCTGAACTACTGACCTCTTTTTAGGTAGTCCTGAATTTCTGTCAGCTCAGTAAGAGCCCAGGACTTTCATCTGTCTGTTTAGGGTAATACTATGTGTGTGATTATTCTACAGTTAAGAAGTTTTTGAGGGATTTATTCCCTGTGTTTGCTCTGCTGCCTGAACCATACCTATCCTAGGAGTTGATTGCAGTATTTATCAAAGCTATGGAGCCCCCATTTGAGCCATCTGTAGGTAGTGGTTGTGCCATCTGTCACTGAAGACTGCGTTCCAGAGGGAGAGACAATATGCACAGACTTCGTCATGCAAAGCCTGTAGGGTATGGTTTCTGATGTTTGCTTTATCCTTGTAAGATGTATAGGTTGTAGTGTTTCACTGGCTTCTAAAATTTTTATTGCAAGAGGCTTCTGAATGCCATGGTAGCCGATACACCATCCTTGCCCATCTGTATGCATTATGCGTCTTACTGAACTCCACACGTTCCTCTGGGAGGTGAACTATGGAACCTAGTTGTTAAAGGCTGCAAGAATGTTAAAAAAATGGGCAAAAGATTTCAAACTAGCACATAGCGCTCAGAGATAATGGAAAGAGCCACACAAAATGAGGTGCCTTTGGGTGCCAGCATATCATTTTCTGAATATTTTTGCTATGAATTATCAAGGATTGCAGCAGCAGCAGATGTTCGAGGCAGCATGATATAGATTGTGTATACTTTTGTGTTATGATTAACTGAGCCAATATCCTTGTATACTGGGAGATAGGTGACTTCAAAAAGTTTCAAGAGAACATTAACAGCATGTTTCAGGAGTACTTTCACTACAGGTGTTGCTACTGGGAGCAGCATTCCAAATTTTTGCATGGTGTTTAGTGATCATCTAATTTGTGATTAGCAGTAGCAGTTTGTGATTAGCCACTAAATTTGAAGTGATATTTGCCTTGTACTCAGATGTATTTCACGTTGGATCCGGAGACAGTGTGATGACCTAGGCAATAGTGAATGTGAGAACAGTTACCTACTAATGAACTGTGGGCCTTCAGGACAGCAATTTTCATGACTCCACGTTCTCTCTATTGTACAAGCTTATTGGCAGTCCTTGTCACAGCAAAGGGTATGTCTTCATACTGTGCGGTCATGGGGCCGTGAATCCTTCTGCTGCCTTTTTCAACTCGGGGTAGAGCGTGGACCAGACACACGCTGGTAACCGGAGGGTTCAGAGGCTGCTGCCGAATTAGTGTGTTGCCCAGGGCAGTAGCTCCTCTGTGCACGTAGGACTCCTAAACAACCCTTGTTCATTTTTGACCCGCACAGCTTGGCAATCTGTCAGAAACAGACATGAAATATAAAGCAACGAAGTGGTGGGTTCTGTAGTACATATGGGGTATTTTATGCAACACAAGGAATAATTCGTACAAATGACAGAACCCTAAAGAGAGACGTCGCATCAGTAAGAGGTGATACTGTGCATTGCTATGTTAAACAGAAAAAGAACTGATGTAGCATAAGCAAACAGACTTTTAAAAAGCCCTGTGATAGCTATTGCTATTCTAATACAGATCAGATGTACCATTGAGAGCCTGTCATGACTTATATATGTCATGTCTGTGTACTTATATATGCATTAATAAAATATTCCAAGAAATGCATAGCAAGAACATTATATTGTCAGTAAGAGGTAATGCATGTTTAATCTAGACCTAGCTTCTGAAGATACTCATGAAACGTGGAGGATCAAACATTTTATTTAAATATTGAATTGCAGGGCATTTGAGTGGATTATTCTTTGTTCTTTATGGATGTTCTCTCAACATGAAACCAAGGGGATATATAAATATATATATATTTCCTTTTTTTCTTTTTCTTTTTTTTTACTGTAGCAGGGACTTGCTCAGTTGCTAGGTAACAAGGTATTGCTTTATTTGCGGGAGCAGTAGCTGAGTTGATAGTAGAGGCAATGATTTATACGAAATGTATTAATATATACTGTAGCAGTAATAATGATTATAGAAAATGCTTATTTTTATGTGCTCTGTGCCACAGAAAAAAAAAATCAGTTCATTAGAATATTTCCTTCTGCTGTTTGTAGAAAAACTGCTTAATTCCTGAGAATGTCCAGTTATATAGTGAAGCAGAAGAATCTGTATCGTTTATTTAGTGACTTAAAATGAGTTATTTCAAAAACAAAACAAGTGGTAACACAAAAAGGGGATTATAAGGAGCAGTTATTTCTCTAAATTGTCCATTCATACGTTTCTTTTTGGCCTTTCACAGACAGGCTTGCTTTTCCAGCAGCAATACGTTTTCCTCCAGGGATCAAGACCAAACCTGTCAGTCACCAGGGCAGAAGTTGGCTCGTTCCTGGTGGCAGGCTGCCACCTCGGTTCTGCCTCCAAGAGGACCAGCAGGTGGTCTGCAGGCCGCTCCGCCACCTCCTTTCTCACACAAGTCTGGAGATTGAGAACGGTCAGAGTTGCCTTCAGGGCAAATGCTAATGCCACCTGCTTCCACTCCTGGCACACGACTGGCTAGGTGGTGCTGGATGCTGTATCCGTGACCAAAGATGTCACTGCCATTCATCTTGTTCTGTTTTGCTGTTAGCTGGGAGAGGGAAGCATATGCAGTCCTAGTGGATTCCCCATCATGATGCTCCTCTTAGGTCAGGTTACTCTTAGCCAGGTAGCTGTCTGTTATGTGAGATGTATTAACCAGATCTTGCTGCTGTTCATGGATCCAGGAAGACTACGTTTGAGTGCATAGAATAGGATTTCTGTGGTCACACTGAAGAAGAGCAGTTATTCTTTAAGGATGCTGGAAGCCATATTGACTTAGAGGAAAGTTGTCTTTGGCATTAGCCAAATTAGTGAGTGAGCTGAGCATTTTTTTAGTATGATTCAAGTCACTCTTGCCTACACTTTTGACACCTTTCCTCCTTGCAAAGACTGAAGTTTAATAATAAATTGCATGTATAATTTTTAGAGCAAACATTGACCTTTTCCCCACATCAGTCAGTTTTTAGCAGTTGCAAATCTTTTTAACCCGCAAGCTCACCTGTTGGACTCTGAACTTGGGTCTCAGACATTCACACATTGCTCCAGAAAGCTACAGTTCACCTCCACGCAGGAGTTACTCCTCACACTGATTTTCTCATCCTGGTGGACTGACCTTTCAAAAGGCTATTATCTACAGTCCTGATCGTTCAGTTCGGTTTTTTTACAAAGCAAGATCCTCTGTTATTTGAACAGAATTAAACTGGTGTTTATCAGTCTGTGACAGAGAGCAAGGTAAGCCTACAAGCCACAGTTGATGGGCAGGCAAAAAAGGGATAGTAGAGATGGCAAAGTTGATCTGGATGTGCCTCACCTGTGCGAACAAGCATTTGCAGCTGTGGATAACACGTTGCTGCTTGAAAACTTACTTGTAGCTTTTATATTCTATCATACATTACATTATCCGTTAGACCTCTAGTGACTTCTAGCACAGTCATTCACATAATCGGTTCATAAGTAAATAGCTGCAGGCTTGGACACTGTCTTAACAACTAAAGTATTCCTGATCCTTTGGCTTTCGTTTCAGCAAAAGAAATGAGTAGATTAAATAGAGGCAAAATGGCACTCACACAGTGTCTGGCTTCCTGAAAAATTGCTGGAAAGAAAGAAAAGCCAAAGCACAAGAGAGTTAAAAAGAATAAAAGTTAGAAAGCTATTTCTATATCTAGAAATTTAGAAGATTACAAGAAAAAAAGGGAAAACAGAAAGGACGGATGAGAGAAAATGGGTGCAGCAATAAAAAAGAGCAGCAGTTATGCTTCAGCATGAGTCAAAAGGACACATGAGGATGGTACTCTTCTGTGAATCATCAAAAGGTAGGTATACGGAGCCACTGCAGGATAAGGCCTTCAGAATACACAAGTCTATTGTCTTGAAGATAGAGGAAATAATTTTTTTGGTGTATGTTTTCATGTACTATCAAGTGAAAGCTGTGCACTAAGCAAGCCTATGCATCCAGGGTTGCTCACTACCTCTCTGCTCATCCTCACCTTCACTCTCAGAAGTTTCACCCCTTAGGGGAGCGCCTAGCTGCAGCTCATTGGTGCTCAGTGTGCAACTACCCTGTGTGCAACTACCCTGTGTGCAGCGGGAGCATCTAGAGAGTCCTTGGATCATTATCATCACACAGAGGCATACTAACCGGGACTGTAGGACTCCCTTAACACCCCAGATTTAGTGAGCTCTGTGTAATTCATTTCACTGCTGTTTAAAATTCCCCAGTCCTAATACTGGGACTCTGACAAGGGACAGCATTTGCCTGCTTGATGTTTTCATTATTTGAACAGTCAGGTTCACGACTGGGTTCTTCCCTCTTCCCAGAAGATTATCTATATGGTTATTTTGATAAAAATTCTTTCTTAGTGGATAAATCATCAAAGAACTGGATAGTTTCTAATTTTAAAATGCTTTCATGTGATTATATTAGTGTATTATAAGCTTTGAAATCAATCTGATCCTTGCATGTCCTAAGCAGCAGACTTCTACACAGAATCCTGTGTAGAAATTCTGGATGTGCGTGCTTAGGTGAGAGAAATCAGTGAAGACAGTTGCTTAATTAATTATTGTTCTGGCGTGAGTGTGGAATGGCATTTGCTCTACATGAACATCATGTTGCTTATGTAGACACGAATGCACCATCTAGGTTGTTTTAGCTCAGTTGTGTTTATCACTGCTGAAGGACAAAATTAAGTCTAAATTTGGGGTGCTTTAACTTTCCTGTTTGTAGCAAAAGAGTATTAAGAGTATCGTGCTCCTTTTATTTTATGAGGTGAACAATGATTAAGTAACTGCAGTTATGCTGAAGTTACATAAGAAACAAGATTTGAGGTTCTTGCTCTGAGCTATAATTATTATTAAAAGACATGTATTTTAGAATTTTTGTCACTGATTTACTCCATTAAAGTTTCCTTTTGGGGAATACTTCTTAACCTAAAGAAGTATGTTTTTGCAGTTACGCTGCCAGTCTTTTGAACTTCCGAACCAGTTGGGCATTTGAGCTGGAAGAATGGTTTATTTCAGAGGTATTGAGTTCCCACAACTGTCATGAAAGTGAGTAGGGGAACCCTTTTAACATCCTCACTGTGGCAAGGATATTGTGGCTTGCAGTGCTGGGGGTAGGAAAAACTGCAGGTAAGGAGTAGTAGAGCCGTGATGGGAAGCTGAAATTACTTGGAGGCTGGGGGAAGCTGGAGAGATAATATGGAGGAGAAAGAGGTAAGGAGGAGGGAGGAGTTGTGGTCTGGGGCAAGGGAAGGGTTGTTGAGACGTAAGTGCAAATCCACAGCAAACTGCACCGTTACTTATGCTGCTGGTGGCACATGTAATCACCAGATGCCTCTTTAAAGTAAGTCACTACGTGATGAGCGGCATATTGGCTTAAGGAAAAGCACTCTCAGTCATGTGTAGCTTCCCATACTGCTCTCCTCACCATGCTAAGTGCCCTCCGGTAGCGTGATGTGACTAACAAGGGCCACAAGTGCCTAGCACTCTTATCTTCTGCCCGGGGGAAAAGCATATGCCACAGAGTAGATGGATTTAGCAGAACGTTACAGTTGTGGGAAAGGGTTCCTCGGTGTATGTGGTGCTATGTAGTGGGTAGGGAAAGCCAAGGCAGATAACTCTGCCTTCTACCCGGAATGGAAGGTGGCAGAGTGGCAGCATAGATGGCTATATTAGAACTTCACTTTTGCTTTCTCATCTCCTTCTAATCAGGTATTCTACTGTTTTACAAGGACTAATGTTTGCTAAACCTTGATTGGGCAAAGAATACATGTTTTTATAATGTTTTTTTCCTCTGTATTTGTGATTGGTAAATGCACTGTGAGTTATGTAATAGTGGTCCGTGAGAGTGTTGTGATTTTCCTAAGTATCATCGTTGGTTTATGAGAACAAAGAACAGTACAAGAAAGCAATGTGGCACATCTGATTTTAGGCTTGCAGAGAGTGAAGACTGTGAACCACATCTTTTAGTGCCTGGCCAGACTCCACACAGGGTGGGTGTTTTTTATAGCTCTTACTTCACCCATTGTGAGTGTGTGGATACAGCAAGTAAGGCCAGGATGATTTTGTGGATAAAGCATGGCATTAGGATTTAGGAGATGTGGTTTTCATTCCTATTAGTATGCCAAGTTTTATCTGAAGCCTTAAGTTTATCGGTTAATCCACATGTGCTTCAGGTTTTCATTTGTTAAAAAGAAAATAGGAAAGAGCAATCAACTTAATGTTGTTTTCTCCTCTGCACTGACAGAAGCATACACTTACATTGTTCAGCGACTCAAGAGCCACACTCTGTCAGCAGTACAGAATGAAGTGACCACATTGCAACAGGGAAAGTTGACGCTATATAAAATTAAAATCGATGCATTAAAAAATAAGTTTATAATCTGACATTTATACTACAGTAAGACTCGCTAGAGTACAATAAAGCTTGATCATATGCAATGTAGTATAGTGGATTAAATTTCATAATTGCTAATAAGTAATCCTTCTGTCTCCAGGGTATATAGAAGGCTGAAAGGCAGCCAAACCACTGCATTTTCATTGTATCCGTCTCCTTGGCAGTTCTCTGTGGAAGCGTGCTGATGGGCTGGAGGCAGGTTAAGAAGAGCCTCTGGGTACATATGGCATTGCTGTCAGGTTCATAAATTACACAGGTCTACTGAAAAGTGGGTGCACAGTAGCACATGTTGTATATCCTCCTGTGGGACTCCAGTGCAGCTTTCTTCTGGCTCAGGGGATTCAGTTACTCACTGCTCTCTCCCTCTCTTAATTTCATTTGTGAGCTCATTTCACAGGATTCTATTCTACTCTTAATGCTTCTATGTAATTTTCCTGAATACTGGAAGTATATAAAAGCAATGAGAAGAGCATAGACCTCTGAGCTTGGACGGTGTTTTCACTGCACTGAATATCTGTTTTACCATTCATAAGCTCTCATTCCACAAAACCTGTGCTGCTGCTCTAAGATAAAATGTGTAGGTTTGGATCTCATTTTTCTAAGAAGCTGGATAATAGGCATAGAAGTGATACATACAGCAGCATGTCAGGATGGTTCTGTGTTACATTACTGTGTTTGAAAGTAAAGCCAGAAGAGCAAGTCTTCTACTCTTCTTCACATTTCTTTAATCATTTTCTAGCATGCTGTGAAATAAAACGTACTGTGTCAGATAATTTTCTCCTTAAATCACATTGCTCAACCCTATTCTTATTTATCTAGCAAATCAGGCCATGTCTGAGCACATGTACTTTGCTCCCTGCTCTCTCCCATCCCAAACTCACTTGATGTTCAGTTTACAGACTTTTTTTCATTTCGTCTTGCTGGGCTGTGTCTTCTCTGGTACTTTGCCATAGAGTGATGGAAATCCTGGATGCCTGAGATGCAAGGACAAATCTTACCAAATTGGATGCATCCAGTTCCCTTCATCCCACTGCTGGCATCATTCCTCTTGAGACCTGAGCTGCTTTAGCTCCTTGTAGGCTTCTGCTGTAGTAAAACAGGGGTGTTAACAAAGCAGGCTGGAAAGGTTGGGAGCTGATGATATAGGATGAAGAGCAGCTGTAAGTAGAAGTTGCTATCATCTGCATCTTATACTGGTGTGTCACTAACATTGTGGCTGGGATGAGCTGATCTGTGGCTCTTGCTTACCACCGACACCAACAGTCTGGGAGAGGTTCCTGTAGGGTCAAGAGGAAGGAGAGACATGTCAAAACTGCAGGTTGTCCCCAGCTTGTCTCAGATCTGCCTCAGTTTTATATGCTATACCAGTGGGTTGGGAAGAGAGGATTAGCACCAACAACAGTGTCCTTTGCACCTGTGTCTGAACAGAGTCCTTTACAGAGCACAGCCAGGGTGAAATACCACCATACAACTTTTCTCATTCATCTTTGCTGTGGTTTTTGGTTTTGGTAGTTTGATTACACTTGGGTTCTGTCCAAGCTTTTATTTGCATCCCTGAGAGATTATAAATTCCTTTTACCTAAGTGAAAGTTAGGGCCTTTCATAACCCTGCACTGTGAAAAGCGGAAGATTTATTGACGGGTGACAAAGTGCCATGTTCATTTTGTCTTAGGGACCACAAGGTAAAAATTGTCAAGTTTGGAAGTAAAAGGTTTCTCCTAACTACAGTGTACACGATGCTTGCAAGTCTAATTTGGTGTCTGAAAGGCTGTCTTCCTTGCTTTTGCATGGTAATAAGGATTCTGCAGGCAGTTTTTTCAGTAGGGCTGCTCCAGCTGGTGTAGACTGTTCCTGGGCATAGAATGCAGAAGTTCAGTTGCCCTTTAATTAGTGATTATATAGATTATGAAAAGCTAATCAACCTCAGGGCTCAAATATCATAGGAAAATTCAAATGTGGGGGTTTTTTTGCAGCCTCCCTGCCCTGATATGATAATTCAAAGCCTTCTATGCAGGCTTGTGACTTGTGCATTTTTTCTCCTAGCGAAAGTTGAGATTCAAAAGTTTGCGGTTTTGGGAGGAAGATAGACTTTGAGACCCATGATTAAATCACGAGAGTGAGAGATGATATAAACAGGGTCTGCTTGCTCTCACCATAAATGTTCCATCTCTGAAAGGGAAATAAAAAGTAATCCTAGGGTTTTTTCTAGCCATGAGTATAAGCAGCTATGAGATTGAATGGATTTGTAGGGTAGGTCTGCTGAATAAGAAAATACTATTTTTACACAGTCAGCTTTCATTCTAGCATTTCATTTTAGCTGTACCCATCCTTTTCAGTTCTGCAATGCAGTGTAATCCCTATTTTATTACAATACAGCATGTCCAAGTGAGACACTGGCTTCATTGCAGTCAATGGTATTTTGCCATTGACATCAAGAAAACCAAAATCTCATCCTTATTAACAATAAGTGGTATTTGAAGAAGACACTTGCATTGGCATTAGATCATTGCGGGCAGGTAATTTATAAACTTGTGAAAAATAATATAGATACTACCGAAGTTCTAATGCATGTATGCTTGATTAAGTTGTTAAACAGCGTTAAGCTGATAGTCAGTGTACATTCAGAAATTAAAGCAAAGCAAAGGTTCCCTTGGGAACAAGGCACCTTGGACCAAGAACATATGTGTAAATCTAGACTAAAGGCCAAGTGTTAGCTAGGAACTAAACAGGAACAATTTCAACAGGGAATATAGGTTGTCTAGCATTGTGGTACTCTGACAAGTTGAGAGGGATTCTTGGTGGGTTCTGCTGCCCTGGACAAGTACATAGGTCCACAGGCAAGGGAGAGAAAAAAACCCAAAAAACCACAAAAAACCCAACCCAAAAAACACCCCAAAAACCTATTGTATTATTTTCCTAACCATTTATCCAACTTTAAAATGCATGAAAAGTTCAATACCACTAACATGGCAAAAGTGATTTAAATGTTGTGTGTTCACTCAGTGCATAATAATCTGCAGTGTATAGATAACTTCTGAGTGTGCTGCACAGAGATGTAGCTGTGCAACTTTGAGCTACGTTAAAATAATGATGTACATTTTCCCGTTTAATTTTAGATCCTATTTTTCAGTATATGGGTCAGCTCCTTAACTCAGTCCTGCATTAGTCTTGTTGCGCAAAGCAGGTTTAGAGCTATGATCAGGTCTTCCATGTTTTCATTTCTTTAAAATACTGAACTGTAAATGAGATGTTTCTATCTAGAAATATAAAGGTGTCCAAATATGGTTATTGTCTTCTTGCAATCTACACAACAAAAGCTATGTTTACCCTCTGAAACAAATAATTTTTACTAGTGATTATTCTGCTGATAAATCTGTGGTTTTTTACCCTTTCGGGAATTAGACAGTTTGTAGTGAAAAGGCAGTTGCTTTCTTCTCATCTTAATCTCAGTTGTAAAGTTTAACAGGTTTTGCTATCATTCATTTGCCCAGGTACCTTCTCTGCCATGTGAGGAACATTTTAGCACACTAGCTTGTGTCTGCATTTTTGTTTGGGAGGGCAGGGAGCTAAGCTGGCTTGATTTTGAACTTGAAATGGGCTGTGTGAGCCTCTGTGAGTGCATCTGAATGAGTAATTCTTCAGTTGCACGCGCCAGAAATACAAGACTTACCTCCCAGTTTGCTCTGATGTGGAGCAGTTTGACGCTCATCAACTCTAGGCCTTGGTGATCACTTTTTCTCGGGCGTTTAGTGACTAGCTCTTCTGCAGTAGTATAAGAGGACCCTTGCACATTTTTCTTTCCTGCTTTCTATTCACGTGTGTGTGTATGAAGACGACAACACACATCATGCATTTTTGGATAAAGGTGCGTGTATTTAAACGCCACATACACACTTGCACACCAGGTATTTGGAATCAACTCAATGAATCATGCCCATTCAAGTTTCCTTTAATGGCATAAAACCACACCTTTACAAGGAGGGTAGCTTGGGAGATCTGTCAACAAAGGTACTGCTGAGGGATACCAGCCCGGGTCTTGTCCATAGAGCACTCTATACTTAGTGGTTTTGTACTATTCAAATATGGAAATTCCACTTGCCCTCCATTTATGTTTGAGGCAGGCTTTGTTAATACACATTTTCTGGTTACACGCACAGAATTAAAATGTCATTGTAGTTACAGGAATGAGTGACTGCCTTTACACAAATAGAAGCCTATATGTACATATTCTGGATATACATCACCTGGCCTGTAATCTTAACAGGTGGTATGAAGTGGTGAGCTGCTAGGTAAATATTAGTCTTTTCCCTTCCCTGATTTTGAGAGATACGTGTGGAAAAGAATTTGGGGTAGTGTAGGCTTTTGGCTTTTTAGTGTCTATTGAAAAATAATTCCATGCAGATCTTACGGTAGGCACTCTTCATTGTGCTTGTCAATTGTTTCACAGCTTTACACATAATTTAAATAAGATAGCTGGACTATGCTGCTTTAGCATTTAAATGAAGCCAAATTAGTATTCTGTCAGCAAGCAGAAGTGGTTTTTATACTAGAAAGGTGTAGGAGGGAGATGGATAATGACGGATGAAACTTGCTGATACAAACACATGCCATGTTTTCTTAAAAATATAACATTCTGAACCACTGAAGCCTGTACATTGCTAAAGCTGACCCTAGATGCTTTCAACATATATGCCAATTCCTGGGGGCTTACAAAATTTATTAGCAAAATAATACTATAGTAACATACAGAAGTGAATTTTGATATTTTCTATTTCTTTCTCGCACCATATCATTCTCATAATTTTCAGTTTAGACAGTAAGAAAATATATCCTAGTGAAGAGATTTCACAAGATTTTAAATAGCTAAAAATCAGGTTCACAATTAGAAAAAAAATCTATAGCATGAGCCCATTTTCACAAAATTACTTTTTTCTTTAAAACATTGAATAACCATTCTGCAAAATGCTGCCTATTGGTAAAATGTTGTTTGTTCTATATGTTTTATCTCAATAAATAATTAAACAATCGTGTACTATGCCTGATAGTATACTAAGTCGTCCTAGGTCACAGCTGATGAGGGGAGCTGGTTGCAGTGCTCCTAGCAGCAGCACTTGTACAGAAGACTCACTGTACAGACTACGAAAGAATAGAAACGTATGTGGGTGTTTGTTCTCTTCGTTTCAACAGTATCCTAGAGGTGCAAAATAAGGACAGAGATTGCTGAAGAATGAGGCGGTCTTTTTCTGCAAGCTTGGGTGTTTATCCAATAAATGACATAGATAATAGACATTAAACATACATTTAAAATGTTGAGTTAACATGGTTATTTCACTGCTTATGGAGGAGAGCAGGTGCTGTTAAATCAAATCTGATTTTATTATTAATCCAACAGCATCCTTTCCATTTTTCTCCAGGCTTTTTACATTACTCATTGGTCAGCAGTTTTTGCTCATTCTTTTGTTGTCATTTCTTCCTGTCACCTCTGTAGTGGTCAGCTGGATGAGGTGGGAATATGGTTGCAAATGTAGATTAAATTGCTGAGCTGGGTGGGGGTGGTGGTAAAGAAATAAAGGGGACCTGGAGCAAAGCTGCAAGGGGAAAAACAATTTGGGGTCTGTTGAGCTGAAAATAAGATGTGAAGAGAGAGAGGGAGGAGGTTGATAGATGAGAGAGAAGGGAGTTGAATTTGCAAAGGATCAAATAGGAAAGTTATCCGAACAGCCAGAGCAGACAAATAAAATAATGTGCTCTGGTTTATCACAAATGCCTTGTAGATGTCACCTACTGCTATCCTTCAAATAGTTACTTTTAAATTTTATTGTAAAATGTAAATCCTTCCATTAGCTGTTTCTCATCTGATTACTATAATGACCCATTTTCTGGTCTTCCTATTCTTCTGATGTGTTATTCATCCTCTTAAAATTTCTGGCACTCATTTTATCTCTCATAGATTTCAAATTCCCATTTTACCTTATTATTTCAGGAGCTTGCGTTGGTTGTATCTGCAGTTAAGAAGTGGATTAATAAAACTTAACATTTGCATTTTAAGTTCTCAACAGATATAATTCCTTGTACAGTTAGGACTTAGTTTTAGCTCATGCCGTCTCTTGCCATTTTTTGGTTTCTGATTTGCATACAGTATTTTGTCATTTATTTGCCCTCCCCTTTTCTCCTTGATGGATGCAGAGGAATCCTGGGCCTGTACAAGGTCTTAGTTCACAGTGGTCTGTAACACAAACCTAGATTGTAACGTTATGTGGTTGTTGCTCTCTCTGAAGGTGTTCGTAGAATCATTAAGGTTGGAAAAGACCTGTAGGATCATCAAGTCCAACTGTCAACCCAACACTACCATGCCTCCTAAACCATGCCCTGAAGTGCCATGTCTACACGTTTTTTGAACACCTCCAGGGCTGGTGACTCCACCACCTCTCGGGGCAGCCTGTTCCAATGCCTGACCACTCTTTCAGTGAAGAAATTTTTCCTAATATCCAATCTAAACCTCCCCTGACACAGCTCGAAGCCATTTCCTCTTCTCCTCCTCCTTCACTGCTGCCTGCGTGCCCCGGCATTGAAGCACGCAGCAAAGCGTTCAGCGTGATCCTGAGCAGAGCTGGTTTGCGGCAGTCGGGCTGCGGGACAGCTCCGAGCAGGGAGGGCATCCCAGGGGAATGCATGTGTTAAAGCATCCTGCTGTGCTTCAGACTCCTCCATCCAGCAGCATCTCAGCATGCTGGTTTTGGACTGGTGCATCTGTGTCAATCCCCAGAGGGCTCTGCCATTAGAGAGCTATTTTCTGGAAACATATTTTTAATTTTCAGGGTCCTAGTAGGTGCACCGTGCTCTGCTCCCTCTGTTTTCCAAACTGAAATATGGATTTTTATCTCCTGGGCAGCCCTGAAGTGGCAGTACCTCTAGTGTTTTCTTTTAAAAATTTTGTTAATGCTATGTATTGTTCTAACTCTTCAAGCGTGAAGAATCTGCAGAATTTTTCCCAGTCCATCCATGCTGCGCTTCCATGGGAAAACCTGGCTGCACTGCTCTCATGCTGGTTCTGTCCTCTGGGCTTATGGCCAGGGAGGGTACCCAAGCCCTGGGTGCTCGGTGGGAACATCAGCACTTGGTGAACTCCTTGCAATTGGTATTAATTCAGAAAAGATGAGCTGTACCTATCAGACCAAATTAAGGTGAAATGCAGAAAGAGTTCCTGAAAATTAAGAAATTGCCTGCAGCTGAGTAAGCCCATTGTATGTGATACAGAAACATAACATTTCAAAAGCATATTTTAACCTTTTCCTTAAGTATTTTTCATTCCTACTACTGATCACACAGTCATTTACTTTCAACTCTGTGCAGAAATTTGGTTTACTTACACTGTTGAGTATCTTTAAGAAATCTGTTTGATAATATGAACACAAATCACAAATGGAAAATATGATTCAAAGATTCATATTACAGCAGAAACAAGGAAGTTTAAATGTCAGGGTTCTTAAAGTGAGAAGAGCCTTACATTTTTCTACATCCAGATCTGGATCACAAATACAGGAAGAAGTAAAAAAACCCACATAAACAAGATGTGTACTTGAATAGTAGAGTTTCTAAAACTATACCTAATCAACAGACTAAATTTAGGCTTGCTTAGTCATTTGGAAAAATGTTAGTTAGTTCTTTAGAAACTCAAAAATGCAGTTTAAGTCTAAGTAAGTGATGTGAAGATATCCCAAATGGCTACATACTAGAACATAGCAAATTTGTAAGTTACATTATCATCAAATTGTCAATAATACGAGGGCTTTTTCTCTTTTCTTGTTATTAATATGAATCTACTCTTCTGATTCATTATTAATCATAGTTCATGTGGTGATTTGGTGTAAAATGTTCATGACAGGATTTCTTATGTTACAGTGAGTTATTGTGATCTGTACTGTAATGCATGTTTGTGACAATATGATGTAGAAATTTATTTGGCTTCACAATAATACTGCTGGCTATTATACCTAATACTATAAATTAATAGATATAAATGTACATATAAATGAATTTCTTTTCTGCTTTAACATTTCAAGCTCTAGCAAAATTAAAGGTCTGCACACTTGTCATCCCAAACAAACGTGGATTTTCATAGCATTATTTCTGATCAGAAGGGTGATTACTTAACGTTGTAGTAACATTTGTAAAATAGAATTAAAATAGAATATGATCTTTGTAACGCATAAATGGGCTGAATCAGTTACATAAGATTTAACTAAAGAAATGTGAAAGTGGTTTATTTTGGAAGTGCAGATCACATGAGAGAATATAACGAGCTCTGAGTATATTACTGAACAGCAGTACTGGGGGAAGAATCTGGGCAGGAGGAGTAGAGCTACTGGATATTTGATTGAACATCGGTCCACAGCAAAACACACACCAAAAAAAGGATAGTGATATGTGAATGTTGTGCATAGTAACAAGAGGAGTGTGTATAAGAACTCGTAGATTTCTGTGTGTGATGTGGTGCCCTTTATTTTTGAGCTGGGATAATGTATTTATGTGTTGGATTCTTTATGTCCAGATAAAACAAATTTAGGAGCAAGAGTTACTCTTGGTAGAAGAATTTTGCAAAATTGCATGTACGTTATGATAAACGACTTGCAAAAGAAAGGAAAACCAATCTTTTTCTCTGTTTTATATTATTTATTTTTAAAGTAAAAAATTTATGTGTTTATATTGCTTTTTTAGATGAGGGGAAGAGGGATTGTTGGCTTTTTTTCTGCTCATGTTGTATGTTAGAAATCATGGGTGTTTCTCAACTTACGCCTCATCCAGATACCTAATGTAATGAGCATGTTCCTTCTAGGGGGGCATCAAGATCGAGGGCAAACATAACTTACAGCTGACATGTAAGTGGATGTTATAGAGGAGATAATGATAAATTATTTTCATAAATCAGTGAGGACAGAACAAGAGCTAAAGAAGAGACAATTTAGGTTAAATATTAACGAAAACATAATTCAAGAATCAGAATGGTTAATCATTGGATTAAGGATATTTGCTGAATTACAATATTTAGAAGTATAAAAAGGCATGACTAGACATTGGGGAGATTCTTGACAACATTAAGAGTGGTTTGGGAATCATTATAGGTGTGATTCAGGGCCTCTGACTTCTTGCAGCATGGGGCCACTGTCCTGCAGTTAGCTGCATCCACAGGCCTACTAGGTCATTTTGGTTTCATGCAGGTCCAAAAATCCCCTCATGTAACAGTTCACAAAATAAGGACTGCTGGTGTTACTACTACTGATGGAAAAAGTGGGGAATGAACTGCTTGGCACTGTCTTTCCTTCTTTCAACTTTGTGGCGTGGGTTGGATGGGCCTAAGGTAAGGAACAAGAAAAGCAAAGCCTGAGCCGTGGAGATTAGGTTTATCCTCTTTTTGACACTCCTTTTGAAGAGAACTTTCCTTTTTCAGGAACTTTTGATAAGGCTAAAGAAAAAAGAGAGAAAGAGCAGAGGTGAAGAAAACATGGTACACTACCCTGTATGAGGAGTCCTGAGCAGCCCTTCTCACTGAGAAAATTCCAATGAAATACATAGTAAGAAAGCCTTTCCCATGATAACCCATTCACTGGTGGGTTTTGCCAGAATGCTTCATTAATAATGTATCTGCCTGAACGGTGAAATTCAGAAAGATACACACATCTATATTCTTTTTAATTTATAAAATAACTTTAAGGACAACAAGTTTGAGATGACCAAGGCTTTGCTGGTTTTCACTGTTTAATCTTTTTTTTGACTGTAGTACAAAATCAGCCTCCTGTTTGGAGAGCTCTTCAGTACAGCTTGCCCACTTGCTTTGTTCTAATTTGGTATGTACAAAAATGTTTCTTCTTTAAGCCAGACTAATGTTGAATGTTTAATGAAGGAATCTGCATAAGATGATGTGTATGATCTGAATGGCCTTGCAGTTTCAATTTATCTCAAATCATGCAGACAACAATCTTTTATGTTGGAATTCATCCTGTTGATCAGGGCCACAAGGGAAGAACTTACTTGAGCTATTGACGGATGAATATTTTTGCCACTTTATTTGGATCCTTTTGTAACCCCACTTTTGATGGTGTTCCTTCCTGCTCTTACCTTAAGGCATGAAAGAAAAAGATATTTTGAGAAATGCTTTTGCTGTCCCCTTGCTGCCCCTGGCAGAGTTAATCCAGCCATCCCGCTGTGCTCATAGAGCCTGTTCTCTCCCACCCACGGTGCTTCCTCCTCACAGATTAAGAGTCAAAGTACAGCATGATGCCGACTCTGTGATGTATGATTCTGCTCTGCCATGGTGGCCGTTGCCTTTTTTAAAGAAAGTAGTAGCGTGTCTACAGTTGTGATAGGAAAGAGTATAAATGAAGCAAGAATATAAGGGAGAACTAATAGCTTTTTTTAAAGTGATATCATGAGTTGTGAAATGGACTAGATTTGGGATTCAGAATCTGACAAATGACATCACAATCCAGACAAAATTGCTCTTAATTTATTTTAATTATGCTAATCAAGCAGACTACCTGAAAGAAAACAGTAGATTACTGTAACTGCAGTTGAGATTAATTGGTAGCTTTTACATATGTAGCTTATATTTGGTGTTAAAGGATGAGATTGATGAAGGTGGAGGTTGGGGTGAAACCTAGGGAGGGGAGCTGCTACAATTTATTTCAAGCCATGATTTCCTTCCAGAACATGTAGTAATTGTTTTGATGAGTTTATGCAAAGATTACAAACAAGGATAGTTTAAGACAACCAGGAAAATAAGTTGATGGAGGGGTTTTTAAATTATTTTTATGCTAAAGTTCTATGTTGTGCCATAACCTATACTGAGGTTATAGATTATTCAAAGTTTATTATTTTGGGTAGAGTTCTTGCTGAAAGAAAAATTATGAAATTGGTCAGCTGGCTGTAGCTGCAGAGCAGATAGAGCAATAATTGAGGTCACTCTTTACATCACATCGTATTTGTAGGTGCATATTTCCTGTAAAGTAATGAAATTAAGATCTTAATAGAGGTGACATCCCTGGAGACAGCATAATACATGGTACCCAAGTGGAGTCAATGGCGCCTATACTAGCACATCACAAAAAGTGTTTTACTTCATCCAATGTGCCAAATGCTGTCAAAGAACGCAACGTGGCCGAGACTAAGCAGCACTCTGCGATAGGGCGAATCCACACTGATTACTGATAAGACAGAAACTGTTATGAGAAGAAAAACATTTTTCATGAAATGGCTACCCTGTCTCTGGCAGGTTTTTTCCAGTCCTCAGGAGGAAAATGGCAGACACCTGACAGACAAACCAGAAAGCTAAATTTAGTAACTGCTGAACACTAAAAAGTGTAGGCTCATAGACCATGGTTTCTGTTAAAAGATTGGCTTTAGGGTTCTTTACAGATTTATTTATTTGTGCTAGCTGCCCTCTTCCCGGATGGGATCCCTAGAGTGAGATCTCTGGGAGGCCGCTCTGCCACAGCTGCTCCTGCTTTGCAGCCCAGCACCCCTCCAGCTGAACCAAACCCCAGTATTTTCTTCTGCAAATCTTTCTTTTAAGGAAGCATTTCCATGCAGTTACTTACACAAGACTTATAGGACAATTCACCTGTATTTTGGCAGCGTATTGGAATTGGTTGTGTCCTTAGCATTATGCTACCGGTTCATACTAGTAGAGTATTGGCATTGCCAGTGAAGGCTTTTGTATCAAAGGCTACAGACACTTTTCACATTTATATCTTTATCATTCCTTTACAGCTCTTCCCTTTAAAAAGTGGATAAATATTAATGCAAGCAGTAGGACAATAATGCATAATCAACTTTGTAACTCTGGGATATTCAATACTTTAGGGGATACGTGTATTCTGGATTGTTCTGTGCGAACTGCTCCATTAGCTCAACCTGAATGCGAGCCATAGGTAGCCTCTGTGCATTGATTTAGCTTGAGCTAGATATTTAAGGGTAGATCACATGCTTTTAATGTGAATGTTTTACAATATAGAAAAATAATTTTATGAAACTGAAAATCATTTAATACAATAGTAATTAGATCTTCATGCATACAGCTGGTAACTTGCAAATATACTAGGAAACTGAAGGTCTGCTAAATACCGTCTCTTAACAACATTTGTTCCGATGCGTGGTCCAGGTTCTCCTGTCCAGTATTTTGCTTTTCATTCTGTACGTTGAAGACATTCTTTCTCTAGTTGTTGTGTATTTACAAGATGATGATGATTTAAAAAACCAAAATGCATAGGAGGACCTCCGTTAAATTATACTATCAGGAGATATTTAACACCATCTTAGGTTTTATCATTATTTTTACTGCCATTTTTATCAGAGTATATAATTGCAAGATACAGAAATAAACAATCAATTTTCAATTCCAGAATATTAATATCTGTATATTTAACTGATATTATTCTCATATTACAGAGCTTACCTTTTAATGACTGCATTAGTTGTAAATGTGAGCTAGAGTAATCTGCATTTTTACTCCAGGCAGCAAATGGCTGTTTGCTTCTTCTGGTATTACAAAAACATTCATTAGTGTATGTTATTAGAAAGCTTGGGTGTGTGGAAAAAAATCATCTATTTATTTAGTAGACAAGTGTCCCATTCTTTAAAGGGGTTTGAATGTGTATTTTTTTTTCCTTTTGCTTGGAACTAAGTCTGTGATAAAAGTGAATCAAGATCAGAAAAAGGATCAGTTCCAGACCTGTTAAAATTCTCTATGGAGATTTTTATTTTATCTCCTATTTCTTGTTACCCTAGCTATGTTTCACGCTTGTGTACAGATTAATGTGCTTTGCTGATAATTGCTTATTAAAAATAGATAAATAAATGATTAGCTCATTATGAAATGTGTTGTAGTACCAGTAACTTTAATTATAATTTATCTGCTATGTAAGTAAACCTGCAAGATATTGTGGGATAATATATTGGTATTGCAATTGCTCTTTCATAGTGCTATACGATTAACGTTGAAGACCTCAGGGAAGTTGGCCAGCAATACTCCTGGTCTCTGTTGACCACACATGTTCCAAATCCTATCTAAACCAGCGACTGGACCTGTCACTATCTCAGCGCATGGGTGGCAATGCAACTCACTAGCGGAGGGAACAGCCTAAGTAGTCTGTCCTCTAGGACTCAATATGGGAATTATTCCACCTTCCAAACTGTCCAATAATTTTTCCACTTACTGCCTGTGGAAACGGAATGTTTTCACTTTATGTACAGGCCTGCTTAGAGCTTGCTATTTTTTATGTAAATAATATTTTCAGCCTCTTAGAATAGGTAATCATTATTGTAATAATCTTTGTGTTTGTATGTATAATAGACTTTTTGGATTTCTGATTTATGGTTTTCTGAGCCTCATGTAGTACAAATGCACATATATAAGATTTGTCATACTTGCAAAATCATTACATTGCAGGTATGTTAAAGGCCATAGATTTAACTTCTTTTTAATTAAAAAATTGTTTGTAAAAAGCTGTTCAGCATGTAGCCTGAGATACATCCTCAGGAGGTAAAGTGTCCAGGTCTTGGTATTGGCCAGGTCTTGTTACATTGTATTTTCCTGGCTTTTATTAATGAAAAATTAAATTAATATTTTTCCACAGAAATATTAAGGGTTATTGCTTACAGGCACAGAATTACAATTACTTTTTTTTCCCTTTAGTGGAGCCAAAAGTACTAGCACCTGATATTTTCAGACAGTCAATTCTTAAACTAATGAGAATTTGGAAAACAGTTTAATGACAAAAATGGCTTGTCTTGTGAATTCAGGGTAAAAAATTCCAGCAGCCTCAGTGGTACCAAAGGCTGTTCTGAGAACTTCTGCAAAGAATAATAAACCCTTACCCACCTGAATGTGGCCTGGGATGGCAAAGGCTGGACAGCATTGTAACACCACTGCTCTGGCAGCAAGCTAATCTGCAGCAGTGCAGCTCAGAGGAGTGTAACAACACCGGATTCAAAATTATCTTTACTTGGAGAAGACTTCTGGCCTCTGATTTCTCAGTACCAGTAAACTGGAAATCTGCAACTAAAGTATGTGTTTGAAGGGGGGGGGATATCAAACAAACGTCAGTTCCTCATGATAATGTATAGAAATGGGACTTACTAGGCAGCCATCTGTCCTTGTGAAATGCTGTCACCAGGACAACTGACATCTGTTTCCAGTTGGGTGATTAATTGAGGGGGATAATGGCACATATTTCATATCATTATGATATGTTACAAGTCTCTTCATAGGCATAATAAACAATTGCTTCCACTGCGGTTGTAGAAACCAGAGAAGTCTTGCATCTGTCAGAGTTGCAGCCAGTTTGTGATCTCCAGGTGCTTTGGAGCCTCTTGGTTTTCACATGCCAGCACATTGCTGGGCAGCCAGGGCTCTTCAGGAAAAGCCCTGCACAGTTAAAAATGGCAAGGGTTTGTGGTAATTTAGGGCTGGAAGGAATCAGCAGTTGCAGTTAGGATGAGAAAGATCATAAAGTATCCCTGTGTGGGAAAAAAAAAAATGCAGCAAAAGTTTAATATGGTTTGGACTGGATTTGGCTGTGTCTGGTATCGGTAAGCCACCGGACATTCAGTATCATAGCTGTGTGGCACAGCCCTTGCTTTCTTCTGCCTGCACATTTGTGGTCCTGACCGCAAAAGAGGAGAACGGGGTGGGAGAGATGCAGAGCATGCCTTTTTCTACAGCTCCCAGTTACTTTGGATCTAGGTCCGATCCCACAGAGCCTCGCCTGTGTGGAGGACAAGATTAACGAGCCCATTTGGTAAATGGGGCTCCTGCATGTGCAGCATCCCACAACCGGCTTTAGTGCAGCTGGAGTACTGGGGCACGGGGTCAGTTATCAGCTCTGCAATGTAGTGACAGTAGTTGTTTTTATGAAAATCTAATGACTCAGGCATATATATCTTTCAAAATATGCCGATTATTACACCATGTAATCGTGGTCAGTAAGTGGGGTAGGGGGTTTTTGGCTTTTTTTGTTGCTGTTGTGTGTTGATCACTGACAGCCATTCTATGGATAGGATTTGTAAAGTTTTGAACAGTTGTCCATGCTGGGAATTCATATAGCAAGTGTATTTAATCCATTCGCAAATGTTCAATTAAACCAGTCATGACGATCAGGTGAGCTGTACTGGTTGGTCCAGGCTTGCATCCTGGGTATTCTGGGCACTGTTGTGTTTTAGGATTAGCCTTCTGGGGTGGCACTGTGACAGGAAAGTGGTAATAATCAGTGAATTCTTCTCCCACAATTCCAGATAGCCTGGAGTTTATTCCAATAGGACCAGCAGTAAAATGGTTAATAAAATTGAATTTAGCTAGTGTTTGGGCTGTTTACTTACAGAAATACGAAGATCACACCTTGTTGGCTTGTATTTACCATTTTTTGTCTTATATTCTGAAGTGTCTAATGCTGCCATTAGAGAATTACTAATATTATTCTGATCACTTTGTAGCTAGTTCCTAGTGTCTGATTGCCACTGCATGTTTAATTCAGACCACTTGCACTATTATAGTCCTAATTTTATCCCATACAGTAACTTTTCTGATTATTCCAGAAGAATGGGAATTGATGTAATGAATTTCAGTAATCTTTGTAATACACATTTTAAAAATCGTAGAATAATTATAAAAATGCAGTATTGGATCATATTAGTCAATCAGAAGAAAGGACTGGGCAGAAGAAGGTTGCAGAAATAATGCTTGGTTTTAGACGGAATAACTTGTTAATTCCAGCATCTGCACATATACAGTCACCAGGGAGTTATTGGGCTGCATGTGTTTGTTTTTTTAAAACATCTGTCAATTAAGTCAGAAATCTAAATGCAAAGTGTTGCACTGGTTACATTTGTGGATTTCTTACATTTCCTAGTGGAATTTCATTTTGTATGCTAATTGTTGGAGAATATGGAGGTAAAAATGGGATTAAATTTGTGTGCAGATACCATTTCTTTGGACAAATGACTTGCCCCGTTCTCTTTCAATTGTATTACAACATCAAATATAAGAAAATATATGAGATGGGGTTGCGTTATTTTTGTCTCAGGTATCCTGCTGTCGGTGTGGAAAGAGGCATGTCACATACATGCTTTTTTTTTTTTATTGTCCCGGTAACAAAATAGCAGATTGTGGAGGGCCTTAAGCTGCTCTTAACATTTTCATGACATATTGTAGTTGATTCCTGCAGCCACACTGCAAAGCTCGTTTCATTGTCATAAATGAAGTAGGCTACAATCCATTTGACAAAAGGCTTCACTGGATAGCACTTAGGTGCATTGACTATACCTACAGTTCAGTGTTGCTATGTTCACTCTTACCTGGTATATAGAAAATATTCATGGGGAAATAACTTGTGGGCTAAAGAAGTGAAAGACTTTTAAAGGTTATTTGATACACAGCATTAAGATTATTTCTAAGATACTGCTTTAGGCAACTTTACCATTGCACACCGTTGACCTATATTTATGATATTTGACATTTTTGATAAATACTGTCAAGGATAATCCATCACAGAACAAGCTTTCAGAGTTTCAGGGTGTTTGTTAAACTCTCATAACTCAAATATAGAAGTGTTTCAGAAAACAGTATTTTTATATTTGCAATCAAGTAACAGGTTTTCCAAGTAAGAAAATTACTAGGGAGTCCATTTCCAGTTAGCAGAGTATGAGGTCCAGATGAGACTGGGCTGAGTACCATATGTTTTTGTAGGTTGCATCGTTAAATCCCTACCACTTCATATTTGGGGAGGCCACCATTTTAATAGAAAAACAAAATGTGGAATAAGCTTAGCAGCACCTGTGGTGTTCAAAGATCTGTATTGCTTTCAAATTGAGCACAGTTCTTGAAATAATATAACCATTTAGACCTGTCTGCTGATCTCTTGTGTGCGAAGTCCCTCAAGACTCATGGCCTTTTCTCTCCTATTGTTCAACAGCTCTGTGAAGTCAAAGAGAATTGCTTTGTGTGGTTTGACACACCTAATAAAGCAGGCAGAGCGCTGAGGACCTCGAAACAACCCAAGAACTGTAGCTTGACTTAAAAATCTCTGGGTAAATGCTCTTGATGATGGGGAAGCATTATGAAAGAAGCAAGTTAACGGAAGTGCATTACCTGAGTAATGCTTAAAGCAGCTGTAGTCCATTCACGTGTTTCATATAGTTAAATACAGAGATAAACAGTGTACCCTCCTGTTTAACATTAAATGTAGACTGAATACATAACGAAGTCTCCTGCATGCCTCCAGCATTTTTGTGTGTGCTGTGCTGTCTCAGCTGCACTCATGCTTCTCCAGATTTAGGCTAACAGGAGAGCACATAGCAGGCTTGTGGGACTCTGCAGCTTGGGTCTGCATTGAGCTGCAGGGTCTGCAACAACCCTGTAAGGTGCCCCTCAAAGGCCTCGATCCATTTCATGTCATAGCCCATCACTTTGTAGATGCAGGCAAACAAGATGTTCTTGATGTACAACAATATCAGATAGCACAGAGGCATCCAGCAGAGGAAGAGTGGACAACTTCACGTGCCCATGGATAAGCAGGAGTTCACCCAGCAGAACAGTGATGGCATGTTGCTGTACCATATCCTGAGATACTGGATCTAAGAGATGCCGTAGGAGAGTTGTTGGGGTTTGGGGTTATTTTGTTTGTTCTCATGAATGGTAGCTTTTAGTAGTACTGCTTAAACTGAGGTAGTTGTTCACTTAAGAGGTAGCATTTTCAGGGTGTTTTGGGGACTATTACTTTTTCTAGGTTAAGTGAGAAATTCCTCTCGACTGAAGGGTGTTGACACACGGTGGTCCTAAATATAGTGGGAAGTACTGTCTTCTGAGAGGGAATGGAGGCAGCTCTGGTGTATGAAACCATATATACAGTCTGGAAGAGTTACGTGAGGACACTGCTGTTTGCTGAGCAGAGGCTTGCTTCTACAGTTAGGGCTGTTTTACAGTTTGAAGCCGTTATTGAGCCATTAAAGAATAGCGTCAAAATATTTCTCCTACTAATGCTTAAGTTTCCAACTTGCTGCTTCTGCCCTCTGTTTTCCTGAGTGCAATGGTGGGTTTGTATGTGGCAGAGACACCGAGAGGTGCTAGTCGGGAGTAGTTGCAGTAAATTTGGAACACTTTTTTGGCAGGGTTCTTGGAGTTTGGACAAGGACAAGGTATTTAAACCTATCCACTGATGGTCACGTTTGTGTGCAATGGAGATTTTTTTCATAGCATCTGATAAAAGTAAAAGACCTCCAGGACAAAGTTTGTCCATCCTGTGTTTCTTACGCAGGGATGATTCTATACAATAATTCAAACTGTACGTGTCATTCGGAGTTTACCCATGAAAGGCATGGTGAATGGATCTAAAAGTGATAACATTTATTCATGACGACGTTCTTTTTCTCCCTTCTTGCCCTCTCTAAGAATTCACTGGCTGGTTCCTCATTCTCTTCCTTATCCATCCTGTGAATCCCTTTAATCCTCATCACTCACTGTTTGCCTGCACCTCTACATTTCCTTCTCGTCTCCTCCTCCCCTTCCCTTGTTTTAGCTTCTGCTCTGCTGCCTTCTCTTCCTGTTTTGTTTTCCTGTCCTCCTTACTAATTTTTGAGGCTTTTTTTTTCCCCCAGTGTTCTACATCTATGCCTGCTTTGGTTTCTTCCTTCATTTAACAGGGTTTTTCCTCTGATCTTGCCTTGCGTTTTCTCTGCTTATTGTTTGCCTCGCACTGCTCTCTGTCTGTGTAGCTGTGTAGCGGACTAACTTGTTAAAAGAGAAAATAGCTTCACTCTGAATGGATCTTCTCTTAATGATTGCAATGGGTTCTTTTTAATGAGGGTTTTTTGTTATTATTTCAGGTCTTAAAAATTAGCTTGATTGGCCACCGGAAGCGCGTTCTGGCATCTTTGGGAGACAGGCTTCACGAAGATCCTCCTCAGAAACCACCTCGGTCAATAACCCTCAGGGTGAGTCCTGATGAAAATTGGTTTGCATTTCTCAAAAAGTCAGCAAGCTTTTCATAATACTCACATGAAAACAGCAGCCACTTCAACTTTACCTCACTTCAGAAATTTACAGTCTAGACGTCTTAGGTTGACCCGCTCAGTTGCACCTCCCCGTATAGCCAGCGGAGATAAATTGATGTTTTCACAGGGTGATTCATCTGACCTGTTTCAGATGTCTACCTTAGGATGAGATAAGGAGTATCTTAGAAGTACCAGCTTATCTTTTCTGCTCAAGAAACTAGCTCAGGACCAAGTGTGTACAAGCTGCATGTCTACATTTGCCCACAGGAATCCAGCCCAGGTGATCAGTATTGCAGAAGGAGAGTTACCAATTTCCTTCCACGTTTTCAAATACTTGCACTTTCTTTTCAGATGTATGCTTTATGCTTTCTTTAAAGAGACTCTCTTGAAATTGTTGATATACAAATGCCATTAAGATGTTTCTGTGTATCAAAAGTTTCATCGTGTTTTTAATTTTCATTTGTATTCCCTCTTTCAGAAACGTTGTTGCAATGTCCCTGGAGTTTTTTCAAACTTGACCAGATTTATTTTCCTCTTGTTACACCACCTGCACTTGGTTTCTCTGATCCAATGCCTTTGTTTCCTTACTGTCTGTTACCCTTATCAAGTTGTGGTCTGTTGACCCATTCCTACTGCATTCTCTCCAAGGGAGTTCATATCAACACTTTTTATTTTGATATTTTAGGTCACACCTTTTGCATTTGATTGGATCTCATTATTTTCATGGGGCTGCATTTCTGACTGGAATCTCATTTGGGACTAAATTTCCAAATGTCAGAGGGTGTCTGTGCTCCCAAGTTAAATTTCCTGGTGTAAAGAGAAATAGAGAAAGACAGAATGAGGACTTATTTTCACATAAACTTACAATTTCTGCGACCAGCCTGTTTTCACCCTGCTTATTCTCAGATGCCACATAGAGACATTTTAGATCCCCCTCAATTTCAACCTATTCCTAATGCCATGTTGAAAAGGTCTAACAAATTTGTAACGTCCTGCTCTAAGGCACATTGCACAAATGTGTGGGTACTTTTCTTGAATTTTATTTTTTGACTATTATGGGAATGATTCCTGATGCATGACAGGTGTTAAAACACTCCCAGGAACGAGAAATCATTTAAAAGTCGCACATTTTTGCTCAATACTTTCACTGCTCTGGACTGGGGAATTAGTTCCTCTTCAGCAGGTGGGAAAGTTTCCACAGCCCATGTTATTGGTTAGGACTGTATATTCTCAGTTAATAGTGAAGAGGAAACTGAATGTCCTCCATCTGTAGTCAAAATGATAAAAAGTAGTGTGCTGCTCCACAGCGAGAGCTACTGATGCGGGCAAGTGCGAAATGTCATTCATCAACTTGTGATATTGGAGTCTTCACAGAGAATCCTGAAGAGGACATGAGTTGGATTAAAGTTTTCCTTCCCATCAACTGCTATTATGCCATTTCACATGAAATGAGGACATAGTATTTAGTCTGTAGTTTGCAATAATTTTTACCTTGAAAATTGGTTTAAATAAACTGCTTTAAATAAGTCTGCTCCTACTAGAAGATTGATACAGAATCATAGAATGGTTTGTGTTAGAAGGGACCTTAAAGATCATCTAGCACCAACCCCCCTGCCATGGGAAGGGGCACCTTCCACTAGATCAGGTTGCTCTAGATCACTAGAACAGATAGTTTTGTTGTTTAAAGTGTCTACTTCTAAGAGCCAAGGTCAAAGTAAGCATGGATAACGCTTCATCTTTTAAACTCTTTTTGTATTAGCTTTTAAAATATTTAAAAAGGCAAAATGGTTAAATATTGAGGAAAAGCAACAAATACTAAAAATACCCACAACATGTGTTATTCCCACAATAACTGTGTACTAAGGAAAAGTTATTTTGATTTCAAAGTCATATACTCGAAAGTTAGAAAATGCTGGATCTCAGGTTACTTGTGCAATTTTGCCTTCCTTCCTTGAGTGCATTACAATCTTTAATTACAGGACCAGTTTCCATGTTATTCATGGAACCCCATCCTCACGTGGTCAGCACTGGAGGCTGGGATTTAAATGGAAGCAACAACAATTTAGGCTGAAAATTTGGAGGAGTGTTATAATAGTGATGATAGTTCAACAACAAGAATAAACTCACTAGAGAGAATTCCTGTTTTTAGGAACTGGTTAGACAAACATCTCTGGGGCCTGAGGTGCACCTGGGCAGCCTGGGGAAGGATCTCTTTAGCTCACTTCCATCGCTGACCTATGTGGTACTGGCTTTACGTGACCGGCAGGGCAGGTGTGGATGAAGCAGATTTTGATAGTGAAATACATCATCAGGCATCCCTGCAGGGCATGTATTCATGCATTCACAACGGGGTGGAAACACGATATTAATACCTGGATGAATACTACATTAGCACAGTACTGAGGACATGATAGCACCTGCATGGGCATCCATGCCTGATCAGCAGATTTGTTAAGGAGATGAGAAAGTGGGTATGGAGTGAGGAAGAAGAATGAAGGAAGAATGGTAAAAAGAGTCACAGTTAAAGGAATAGCTGTAGCTTTAAGTAGCTGTAGCTATGAAAATACAGATTTACACCTGCTTTTGCCGCAAAGCCCTTGGATAACACTTGGTAAGTTATTTAGGTAATTGCCTCATAAACAGTCACTAATTTTGTTACTGACATTCTGCATATTTGACTGGAGTTTGGAGTCTGATTTATACAAGTGCTGAGCACACAGTGCTGCAAATTAGATCAACAGAAGTGGAGTTTTGAATACAAGCGCTCAGAAAATCAGGCAATAGATGCTATAATTGGGCATCCAAAGTGACTGATATTTTTTAACCTTTGTCTGTGTCTCAGGTCCCCCACAGTGAAGTGGTGATTATAAAATGCCAGAAGTCACAGGGTGTGGTGAAAATAAATTGATTGACATTTGTAAAGCACTTACAAGCATCATGAAAATGACAATATTAGTCATCCTATCTTCAGAGCAGGATTTGAATACAGTTTAGGAAGGGGTTTGGGGCCATGGAACGAGGTGAGAATAAAATACTGACTACACGATAACTAATGATAACACAGTGCTGAGTATATGACAACATGCTGCACAGTTGAGGATCCATCTGTGCTGTGAAGGACGGCTTTGAGAAAATAGCATAAAATCATACAATTACATACTGTTCCATGATGCAGAGGCACGATAATTCTTTCATTTTTTTACTTTATAATTCTTGTCTGTATTGCCTTGCCAGCAATCTTCTGATATAGATCTCTGAGTGAATTTCCTCTTTATATGCAGTTTGATAAAATATGAAAAGCTCAATGAGAGCTGGAATCTGTATGTCCGTTGCACGGTCGTCTGTCACTTTGATGCACTGATGGCCCTATCAGTCTACTTACAGTGAGTGAATCATGTTTTGGAGCAGAGAGGTGTTACCTACCTGGCTGGAGCAGTCATTAGAAAGGATCTTGTTTGGTGTCCCTGTGCTCAGGTTATTTTCGGAGCAGAGGCACCATCTAGTCAGAGTTGGGCCCGTGGAGGGTAAGTTATAGAGATGATGCCTCAGCAAACCTTCTGAGCATGTGCAGACTACAGCTTTTCAGAAGCTTTTAACTGGGCCAAATGTAGGTGGATTTTTGTGAAGGAGGGAAAAAGACTATTCCTATGAGGAAAATGCTCCTTTCTTTGCCCTGGGAAATGTCAAGTGCTTATCTCAGATCATATGAAAGCTAGAGAATTAAAAAATTAAAAAAAAAAAATCCCAGTTAATTAAAAGTTGCTAAACAACTATATATCCCTGATTTTAGTCAACCAACATGGAAAATACTCATCCGTTATTGTGATTTTAAGGAATAATATCACACAGACTCCTACATTTCAAATATTAACATCAGATGTTACTATCATTTGAACACATACAGACAATTGCAGCTTTCCTTTCCATTTGGAAGAGATTACAGCTCTCTGATTTCTTACACCAGATCTTGTTTCTTAACAGCATGGAGTAAAGTACCTTGATGCTTTTCAGAATTAGATTTGCTTCAATCTAATCGTGCATGAAATATCTACTTTAATGCTTTCTTTAAATAAAAAGGCAGGGTTTTTTTACCCTCCATGCACACTGGAGCAGGTATTTGCATCCTCTAATATCTTCAGGTCCCTTCTTACTCGGTATGAAAATATAGTATTAGAGCAATAGGTAATTTAAAAAAGGTCTGTGCTGTGCAAACAGACTCCTGGGTATGTTCTGCCTCCAAAGAACTTACTATCAGAGAAATATCTAGTGTCAGATAAATTGAGCCCAGTAACCTACATCATGAGAGGAACGTGTTTCCCCGTGGAGTTGCTATGACAGCGTTTTACAGTCCACCCTGGGGTGGTATGTGTGCACACGGGCTGGTCAGTACACTGTAGCTCTGCTCCTGCTGGTTGTGATCTCCAAGACAGTGCTGAAAGGTAGAGCTGGACACCAATGTTTGTACTTGGTGTTTGAACAAGTGATGTAATGTGCATGAGAATAGGTGTTTCCAAATGTACATACAGGTGGCTGTCTGTGAGCGGTGTGGTGGGAGATCCTGGTAAAATGTATGATCAGGAGGACATGTTTAGCTATTTATTAGATAGAGTTCATGTATCAGTTCGCTGTGGTATTTGCACATTGACTGATACAAGGTCATGGTTCAGCACAGATTACAAGAAAAGCCTGGTGAAATATTTGTACTCTGATGCTTTCATGCATTCTAGGAATTGTTACTTAGCTTGTTTCTGATATCCAGTACTTCAAGTTAAACGGATGTTCTGCAAGACCTATAAAAATTGCAAAGTGTCTATTTTTTGTGAATGTTCGTGCATTTCTTTTTTCCAGCAAGGGATGTTGCTAGAGTTCAAATCCCTTTCAAATCACTTTCACTGCTCAGAGTGGCTGCTCAGAAGTGGTGAGAATGTATTTCATCTTACAAATAGCTAGTCCTAAATTGTGGCTTTATTTGGGCCTTGACAGGAAGTAACTCACTGTTTTATCTCTCTAGCAGCCCTAGAAGGGAGTATATATTACACAAGGAGGTTTTGTAGAGGGAATGTGCTACTAGTTCATGTAAATAGCAAATTATTTTTCCTTCCACTGGGCTCTGCGCTTCAGGTAGCAAATCTCGGAAGTTCATCCACAGTAACCTCTACTTCAGGAATTGTTCCTTCATTTTTTTAGTATGAATAATTCAAATACGCTTTTAAATGTGTGGTTTGAAATCAGCAATATGCTGTTGTTCTTATGCTGCATTTCTCTCCTCTCTGTCCAGGAACCCAGTGGTAACCACACTCCTCCTCAGTTGTCTCCATCACTTAGCCAAAGCACTTTCACTACTGGTGGCTCCCTGGACGTTCCCCACATTATCATGCAGGGCGATGCAAGGAGAAGAAGAAATGAAAACTACTTTGATGATATTCCCCGGTCCAAGCTGGAGAGGCAGATGGCACAGGTAGGGTTAAAACGATGCCATTAAAAGACTGCGTCTTGCTGCAGTTGGTTACAGAATTCATCCTAACCATAGCTGTGGTTAGGTGAAGGCTGAATTGTAAACTACAAAGATTGACAATTTTTCCAAGCTGTCTGTTCCAGGGCTCTATATTTCATATAGTGTAAGTTTGTGTGCAGTTTATCCTGAGAAGTAGAGTTTTGGGGGTGTTTAGGTGCCTGGAGGCTGAGATGAAGGTGCCTCCTGTGCACCAGAGTGTGCAGACTCCAACCAGCACTGACTCTGCCTCTTGTTTCGTAAGAAGGTGCAGATTCCTCAATTTCTGAACAACCTAGATGAAAATAAACTGAATTAACTTCACTGCCAGAAACTCAGAGGACTTGGGAGAGTGGTGATTGCTGCATTTATTAACGGACAGGGTCAGCACTCTGCTAAACTTTGTGATCTGGGGATATATCTTGAGTGTTCAAAAAAGATTTAACTGTGCAACAACTCACTTGAGCATCGCAACAGTGCTAGACTCAACTGAATGTTAAATCAAACTCTTCATGAAAGAATGCCTAAAGTGGCCTCCATGTCTAAATCTTTTCAACCAAACACAGTAAGAGTGCTGACCATTTTAAATCAAGTGTACATTGGCCAGACTCATGTCTTGTACCATTCTAAAGGGCAGTAAAGTTAAGCTTGGATAGCTTGTTGGTGAAAATGCTTTAGGGTGAGCTCAGCTGTATGATGAAAGACAACCAGGTCTTGAGCCATGCGGTGCTTTGCAGCGCATGTTGGAAATAGGGCTTTGATTTGCCATCAGAAGCAGACGGGCAGCCAGGGCGGTTCCTGGAGCGACTCACTCCACGAAGGAGCAGGTTGCTGCATGCTACCCTGCGTGAGGCTTCCCAGCAGTTCTCTGCCTGCCACAGCCCAAAATAGAGCCTCTATCCAAAATTCAGCCTCAGAATGGAAACAGCTATGCAAATAACTGTGTTGTGGTTAACATAATGAACAAAAGGCTGCAGTCTTCACTAATTGCATGAACAAGAAGAAGTAATTAAATAAACAAGCAAAACAAGGTGCTGCTGTTACCTGGGAACACAGAAACAAATTTAATTCCATTTGTTCAGAGGACGTTTCTAGGGAAGTGAAATTGCATTTGGTTGGGTGGAGCTGTTTCCTTGCCTTTTTTAATCTCCTAATTTTCTGCTATATAATCTTATTGTACAGAATTAAGGGGAAAGTTGCCTAGTGAATGAGCTTGTTTTCAAACCAAAGTCTGCTGGGCTTTTGTGGCAAGAACAAGGTCGAGCTGAAGTCCAGCAAGGAAAAGCCCACTTCTTAATGTGAAAATATTTCTGTGAATGTTTGAATGTGAAATTTAGGTATTTGAGCATGAAATACACACTTGCTCATGGCTGAGTAGACTGGTTCATGTACTTTGTTCATTTCATCACTTGGTTCACAATCCCTATTCTCACTTCCTCTTTTAGTCCCTAACATTGAAGAAAATAAAAAAATCCCAAACAACCCAAAAAAACATACTAGCAATTCTACCCATCTCCTTTTCACTCTTTTCCTCTTTGAAGTCCTGATATTCCCAAGAGATATGACACACTCTCATATATGGCACTTGGAGATTTTCTCTGGGCTGATAAAAACTGGTTTTCCAGAAGGACTGTGATATGTTGCATATCCAAAGAAAAAACTGAGCAGTTAGTACTTATACCACTCCAAACCACTTTAAAACCAATTAAGTGCTGGGACTTTTTTTTTTTTGATGGGAGTGTGTATCCACTGAATGAATTACTTCAGTGCCTTCTCTCTAACTTTCACCATGGAATATAGCAGCCGTCCTTTGAAACTCCAAAGGGGAAAATGGATTCAGATGAAATCCATAAAACAGTGTTTGTGTTAGTCCCTGAACTCCAATCTGTTTGGAGTCTCTCAGCTCTGCCCCCAAATTCTGCGCTCCTGATGTATGTAAAATTCCCTTTGACTTTAATGAGAAAGTCAATGACTCCCTCTGGTGATCATTCTCACTAAATTGGACTCACCCCATTAAGAGGCTAATCAGGGATTTGTTCAACCATTCTAGCCCAAAAATAGATTTTGAATTTATTTTTTGCAATATGTGCTTTTCTAAAATGAACTATATTTCCTTCAATCTTTTCCCCCAAAGCCCCTTTGAAATGAAAAGTAAAATAATTGTTTCTGGTAAATAAAGGAGATCCAACTGATTCTTAACATGAGTCTTCTGCACCATCGTTTGGGTTTTTTTTCTTTTTTCTTTTTTTTTTTTTTTTTTTTTATCTAGCAGCTTCCTCTTTGCAGTTTGCAGGTTCCTTTGGCTTATGTCAGATCAACCACAACTTCTGAGCTGATGCCAGTCCAGCTTTCCAGCTAGAATACTTCTCACAAACAGAATGATCTAGAGGGATTATGGAATTGCTTTGAGGATATTCTGTGTCTTAACCCTTTCTTTGCTAGGCTGTTGCATGCTGCTGTATGAATTTGCATGTTTACTGGATGCTATAGTAGCCACATGTGTTTAAAGGCATCTTTGCTGTGATTTTTTGAATGGGTTTTAGGTGTCGTCTTGATAATGAGATTAATGAGTATTTTTATGACCTTCAAGAGCAAGGCCAACCATGGTATTGAGAGCTTATCCGTGGTATTGCTTTCATGAACTTGATTTATTTCAGAAATGTTAGGATCAGACTATTTTTAGCCCTAATTTAAAATCTAAAATCTGAAGGTATTTTGAGAAAATGGTGAGATCTCTTGTTTCCATCTTTACTACAGCCTGTGTTTTCACTAAACTTTTACATGGTTGTCATCAAGCATGCTGATCTTTGCATCAGATATCAACCAGTGTTTGTTAAAACAATGAGCACATCAGTTTAAATCTGTTTTCCTTTGATCTGCTAAATGGGTTTAAACAATTCTCTAAACCATAATCAAATCTGCGTGTAAGTAATTCAACACTTTGTTTCTTGGAGGAAGCACTGATTTAAATTTACTTAATGTGGGTGGTGTTGTCTCAAGGCCAGCGTGTACCTTCATTCAGAGTTCCCCAGCAGACTGTTTGTCACCGAAGAGGGGAAAATCCTAATATAAACAATGAGTCTAACCAGTATAGATTCCTCACTGGAATAGGTTTGGTCATCCAACTCTCCAGTTGGTTGTCCAACTTCGAAAGTCTTTTGACATCTGATTGGAAAAAGCACAACTGCAGAAAAGGTAATATAGAAGGTTGTGAGATGGCTTATTTTCAAAAAAGGAAAAAAAATTCAGAAAGGATTGAGCAGTCTGAGTCATCTTTGACTGTGGATGTTGAATTCTGAGCCTGCAAACTGTAGATTAATATGATCAAATTATCATAGTTTAAAATAGCTGAGGTTGCTCTTAGAATTGCCTAGATCTTTAAAATAGAACTGAAATCATACAGGCAAAGCCTAAGGACTTTGGAACCAAAATTAATAGGAGTAGTCCCAATGGAGGGATCGGGCTCTTCAGTCACATCTAAAATCATGGAGTGGAGGCAAAAATACGTATTTGCAAGGAAGAGCTTTGGAGGTTAAAAGGAAGCATAGCTAAGTTCATTAAAATACACCAATTAAAATGTCAGGTGTTTAGGATTTGTAATTCTCCAGGCAGCAGAGAAGCTTTAGGTACTAGCTGCAAGCATATCCCAGACTGCCAGCCCCAAGGCTGTTGCTGTTTACTGCTCTAGCCAGTGACATATGGTGCTTTTAGCTCTGTGGTCTGTAAGACCTCTCACCGTGGTGTTCAGAGCGCTGCACCCTGCCCTGAGCCGGGACCAAGGGCTGAAAGCATCCTCCCCATGGCAGGCAGGCAGGGAGGTGTGGAGAGTGCCTCTGCCCACACCACTCCTTGCAGAAGCAGAGCTGGGTCAGGCATCACCCCAATGCTGACACACGCTCTCGCCACAGGGCAGAACCTGCAGCGCACCCTGAGACAGGAGAGGCCTGTCGTTTTGGGAGGCAGTGGGTGGGCACCTCTTTAGGGCTCTGGGGAAAGCTCCGGGCTGTGTCTGCCTCTGGCAGAAAAAAACGGTAATGAGTCAGAGTAAGCTTTCTGGTAGGATAAACCTAGTCATGGCCCATATGGGGGCACCCGAGTGGGCTGTGATGGGAGGAAGAGAATCTTTTAAGATCTCAGAGAGTTGGAAAAAATTATTCACAAAGGCTGGCAGGAGAAGTTCTTTCCCAAAGACACTGAATGCAGACTTTATTTTGAAAGCCTTTCTGGGTTCTTTGGTACCATGGTCTGAGAGCTCTTACTATTTTGTTGTTGTTGTTGCTGTTCCTAAAACACAAGATAACTTAAATGTAAGATCATTGTAATGACTGGGTAGTAAGTCTGAAGTAAAGCTATCCCAATTGTTGGGATTCTGCCATATAATATTATTTTGTGAGATATAATAATTCATTGCAGGATTAGGATTGATATGCAGGAGACAGTCATTTAAATGGAGTTAGTACTAGAGATCCTTTATCTACAATAGGGGAAAAGTGTAATAAAAACAAGAGACAGAATTAGCAAGGGCTGGTTTATAGGAAAATAGTGAAATAATTTTGCTGCTTTCTGAATTAATAACTTCAACTCAATAATATTTTCCAAATACTTCACAGATACTAATGCATTCATATTTCCAGTGTGGGGGCTATGTGGCTTAAAATCATGTTTTCTATTTTACAGCTAAGAAAATTGAGGTACAGGGATGTTGCAGGTTGGCTAAGATGACACTGGAAGTTTGAAGGAGACAAAAATAAAACTCTTGTCTCATAAGACGGACCTTTAATTTTTTAACTTTTAACCACAGTATGAGGTGTTTTGTTTGTTTCCTGTTTGCTTTTCTGTCTCCTTCTCTGCTTTGGAAGGATTTAAAGGCTACAGTGAATGATGGAAAATATGCCAAGGAGAATATTGGTGTGTAAGATGAGATTATCTAAGAAGCAATGAAGAATGGATTTTATCAGTTGTTGAAATCACTGGTGAAATAACAGAATTCTTTACTAGTAGATTTAAGAAGCAATAAGTACAAAAATACAGTTGTCTAGACCATTTCATTCTGTTGTTATTGCTAAGGTTTCTTCCATTTTTTATAAGCATAAAATAGTGTGTGTTGTGAGAATGAACAGACAGCCATTTTAAAGACAAGTATGTAAAATCCAAACAAAATGCTCTAACATTCGTATTTTTAGGTGCATTTTATTTTTAATAAAACTGACTGAACTAGGAAGACCTTCAATTTAACATCAAAAGAAAAATCCTTAACGGAATCTATTTTTATTGCATGCTGTAGATGTTACTGACAGTTCTCTTTTTAATTCAGGTAGATACTAATGCCATAGAGGGCTGTATCTTGAACTGTAAATTTCAGCAAACTTTCATCTGTAAACCCCTTGAGTATCGTGTATTTAATGGACAGTAAACTGATAAAGACATTATGAAAAACCTAAGTAATTTCTGCCTGAATAGAAAGAGAATTTGTTTTTCAAGAACGTTATGGAAGCCAGCATTTTAGAAATAAAGTTGTGGGATATGGATCATACCTACATGCTGCTTCAGCATATGGAGTTAAGGAAGTTGCTTCTATATTTGCTATTAATGATCCAAAGTACGGCCACAAATACTACACCAAGAAGGGGCTAGATGTTCTTTAAACATGGGGACACATGTTCTTTATTAATTTGCTGTTTTCCACACAGTCTTGTGAGCTAGAAGCTATACATTGGAAAGATTGTATGAAAAATAGAAGAGGATTTTATGAAAAATGGAGAAGATGAGGTAGTTTCTACTGTCAATTAAACTATTCTTATTGAAAATTTGAATATTTCAGAGTCAAAGATAAATTTTTTAATGCCTTTTGCATTTTTGAGCTGCTGGAAAAGATTGTAGTTAGAGTTTGCGGTGCTGCTCTGAAAAAGCCCACTTTTTTTTTTTTCTGGGCTAAAATGTAGGTACCTGTACCTAATGTTCAGGGACCAAAGTCTCATAATCTTTATTGGTGGTATTTGTTCAGAAGTTTGTATCCTCCATGCAAGGCTAAAAGGCTGGGGTGTGCTTGTAGCTGGCAGCACCAGCAGAAGGGGTGTTGTCAGTCAGAAGAGGCTGGCTGCTTACCACGGGTCGCAGGACCAGAGCTGCGCCTGTAAGGCTGCACCTCCAGGAGCTGGGCAGGGCAGCCGTAGCCTTAGCCAACGACTGGGAAGACCCTCAATCGGTCCTCCCCAGCAGGAGCTCAGCTCCTGGGTTACTGGATTGAAATCAAATGAAAACTGACTGCCTATCAGAGAAGATCACCATGAAGGAGGGTGTCAGCTGGGTAAGAGAGAAGCACAGCTGTGTTATTAGTCTTTTCTCATCAGCAAAATGTGCAAAGTATGATGCTGCGTGGAAGGAGAGGTGGAGGTGTGCAGGACCTAGAGCATTGACCCTGCCATGGAGGGTTGGCTTTCCTTCTCACCCTGCTGCTGGCTGGAGGGCACAATCTTTGCCGACTTGCTGTGGTCCTGGACCAGTCGTCTCCCCTCCCGGGGTGTGCTGCCATGGCACGCACCTTCTTGTGCTACCTCGCTGGGAGCTGCTGACAGGGTGCACTGACCTGGAGCTTGGTGTCGCTGCTCGCACCTGTCATCCACTGCCTGCCTGCAAGAAAGCCTTTCCAGGATGGCCAGTGATTTTCTGGAAATCTTCATGTAAAATATTTTCAGGAGAAACAAAAGAAATATACCAATGCAAAATATATGCACTTACTCTAATAAGTGTCATTTCTAGTTTCTGCTTCTCTAAAAGAGATACCAATTTCAAATTTCACTCTCCAGCTCTGAAGATCTCTTTTTTTGAAGGAGGATCTGTGATTATTCCAACCAGCAAGACAAAGCTCTGCCCAGAGCTTTGGGAGCATTCAGGGAAGCAACATCTACTGAGACAGCACAACTGCCCTCCCATGGTCCTAAAACGTTTGGAGTGACGATTACAAAAGGGGCCAGACAGACCCACTCATTTGATTTTCGTTTGTTTCTTTCAGCTGTTGCACCTTTAAAGATTGTTCACCATGCCAAGAGTGATTTTTTTCTGGGATTTGATCCAAAATTCTCCTCATTTCTGGAGCTAGACTGAATTATAGTTAGCGAGTTAGATAATGTGCATCAGAAGGAGCAGGGTTTGCTGCTGTTGCTCTCCTTCCCTCCTGCGCCTTGCTGGGGCTACCGTGTCAGGAGATGGGAGTGATTTCCCGAGGCTCAGCCCTGCGGTGAGACACAGAGGGAGAGGCAGTAGGGAAATAAGCCTGGAGGTTATGTTCAGCAGCTCCTCTTCTCCCTGTGCACCAGCTCTGTGACATGGAAGTGCGAGAGGGAACAAGCCTTGCTGGGGAGAGGTGGAGAAGGCAGCAGAAGATCAGGAACCATCAACAAACTTCTTGGACCAGCTCCGGGATGAACAGACCATTGGGGACCGACACTTACCTAACCAGGACCATGCCCTGGCATTTTCTAGACTTGTGTTTGTTGTTACTTTCTTCTGGATTCTCACAGTGTCCTTCCATCCTCCCTGAAGTGCAGTGGCTAACGCTCGACACTGCCCCATATGAGACCTCGCTGGTGGCTGCATATGACACAAAAGTTCCTTCCCATGAGTTACAATATGCTACTTTTATTAAATACCTCATTTTTTTATTTAGAAGAGGGGAGTTGAGCGAGGGGCCACCAAGATATTTGAGGGCTGGAGCACTTGCCCTCTAAGGAGAGGCTGGGGGACCAGGGCTAGCTGGAGAAAAGGCAACTTTGGGTACAGAAACTGGAAGAGGAGAGGTGCTAACTGGATGGCAAAAGAAACTTCCTCCCCAGGAGGATGGGCAAGGCTGGGGACAGGTTGCTCACAGAGGCTGTCCAGTGTCTGTCCTTGGAGGTTTTCAAGACTTGACTGGATGAATCCCTGAGCAACCTGGTCTCATCTCACATCTGCTCCTGCTTTGAGCTGCAGTTGAATGGAAACTTCTTGAGCTCTCTTCCAACTTGAATTATTCTGTGATTTATCTGCTTATTATTTTGCAAGACAGTTGTATTTAATTTGAATTATACTGAAACTTCCAAATCTTTTTGTGTCCTCCCCCACCTCCCTGTTAAACTGCTCTCCTAATTTATTTGCTATTTTATTTATGTATTTAGTCTTACTTGCCCAAGGAATACTCCTATCTTACTGAACTTCATCTGACTAATTTCTGTAGTTCGTCAAATCCATTTTCAGTTCTTAACTTGTCTGGAAAGTCCTTGACTCCTGGATCCTCCCCAGAGAGCCTGAGCTCTCTTCCAAGCCAGGAAACGGACCAGGTCATTGCACATTCCAGCAGCATGTTCCAGTCCACTTGTGCTTCCATACCAATAATTATTCTCTAAACGTGCATTTCAACTTCTTGTACAACCACTCCATTTTGACTGAAGCTATTTTGTGTAGGGGACATGTAACGTGTCACCGCATCAGGAGTTGTACCATCAATGTCCCAGGACCTGCTGGGCTTCTCATTGCTGCTGCTGATTTAGTGGCCTGACTTCCAACAAAGGAAGTAAATTTGATCTGAGATGATTCATACTGAGCAACCTCATTATAAACGTTTTGAATTTCTCTTGGCCCATAGAAGCTCTCTCAGGTAACACACAGCAGGCAATAATACTCTTTTTCTTTGTTATCCTCAATAATGTATACATCTATATAGATATACACACATACATGCACATATTCCTAAGTCTATTTCAGGTGGCCAGGAGCAATATCAAAAGGTCTCATAGGCTATGAGGACCAGGGGATGGTGACTGGATTTTTAAACAACTTTTCTAGTAACTTGCTGGTCCCTCCTACTAGGCTTTCTGAATCTTTCTTTTTTCCCATCTTAAATATTCTTTTAGCCCTTCTTTGGTCCTTTCAGTATCTTCTATGACTTTCTGAGGATAACTGCTCCTAGTTTAGGTAAATCTGTGACATCTTCGAAAGTGCAGTCGAATGAAGTTTGTTAAGCTGTGCTGAATACATCAGGACTGTCTTCTACCCAGCTCCTGTTCCTCCTGCCTATGCTGCCCAGGTGTTCTTTCCTGTTGCTTTCCCCCTTTCTCTCTCTTAGAAAGTACAATTTCTATGATCACTCTTTCTGGTTTGTGATCACTTCTGGTACAGATACTTTCTATCTTAGATGCTCAACCAAATCTTCCCTGTCTATAGGGATGAAGCCTAAAGTAAGTTCTCTTTAGATAGTTTTGTTTACCTTTTGAAACACTTGTCTCCAACATGGCCCACAACGTTGAATACCTGTATATATACTGTCCTACAGCTTTTCCAGTAAATATATGAGTAATTAGAATGACGTGAAGCAGATGGAAATGTGCAAACACTTTGTAACATAATTGGCTACTGACTATACAACAGGTGTCTGAAATAATTATGCCCTATTGTCTTCTGCCACAGAGGAAGTTAGCAAGAAGAATCGGAAATATTTCTTATGTGAATATGTTTTCTTGAAATCAAGCAGGTTAAGTTAATTAAATAGAAGTGAAAATATCCTTAACCCTTTTAAAAGACAGTCATAAAGTGATTAGGAGACCATGTCAGAACTGTGATTGCTGGGAAGGGAAGGAAGGTGTGTGAGCAGAGAGCAGGCAACGCAGAGCCTCACCTTCCTCCCTTTCTCCCTCCCTTTCTCCACCCGTCCCTCTCATACCATTAACCAGCCACTTGTACCATGCATGGCAGGGGCTGTGCAGTGCAGGTCGTTCCCTGTCCCCTTTCCTTTGCCCCTCCTGTCTCTCAGAGTTGTGGCTCACAGAGACTAGACAGGGAAATCTTTCATACAAGGCGCATCTATAGCTATGACAAAAACAGTATCATGATAGCAGAGTCTTGTTGCAATGTTACATGTACACATTTATCTTTTGGGAAGAGTAAGAGAAGTGCATGTGTGATACTAATCAGGCAGTAGCTGATGCTACTTTTTGCTCTCCTTTACCATATTACTTAGGAAAATGTTCTTTGTTAAGCTCTTTTTCACAGAACCCTCTGTGTCAGTGGTATTAGGCACCCAAGTGTATTTGTGTTTATTACGGTGGAAGTGCATGCACAGATTGAATTATTTTCCTTCTTTTTGAGGGCATATGTTTTGCGAGCTGAAAATTATCAGTGTTTGAAACCTAATCCCAATGCTCCCTCCTACTGCCTATTTTCTGGCCTCAGATACTCACTTAACCTTTTTCCCTTCCTTGGTTCCTTCCTTTTCATCACAGGGGTATGCAACTTTAAGTGCTTCTGGGGATTTCATAATTCATTAAAAAAATTCAGCAGTTTGAAGACATAAAATATGTATATAGTAAATGCTAAATATTTTTACAGTGATGCAAGGCAAAGTTTGGTTTCTGAATTTGAATTCATTACCTGCTGTAAAATTAATGTTCCTTCTGTACTGCATTTCAGTACCTTAGTTATTTAAACGTTAATGAGTGCAGAACTGAGTAATGAGTTTTGCACTGCTGCCCTTCTGACTGGGCATTCATACAGTCGTGGGAAATTCTCGGTCTCTGCTGGTTCGCTTGATTTATTATTGATTTAATAAATCAAGTCACCTGTATTTAAAGATGACTTAGCTTAATCCTAGATCATCCAAACCTTTAATTCTGGAGGTAGGTCTGTGTGATGGGGACAGTTCACTTGAACAGTCCTTGGAGCAGAGGCCTAGATCCAGAACTTGTCTCTCAAAGGTGAGCGCTCCAAGCATCTGCTTTTATGCATTCTTCTTCCTCCAAAGAATTAAAAATAATAAGGAGGTCTTCCCTTCATTTATAAAAGGGGTTGAAGACAGCCTATCTTTTGCTGCTTTAACCTGCGAAAGAGGAAGGTGAGGTACCTAGGTGTGAATTCCCCCAGGCCAGAGAAGGGCACCAAACTGAGAGCTTCCAACTCTTGCGGGGGGGGGGTGCACTAACCCATGAGTTTATGCGTGTGAGAAGATAAGCTGGGGAGGGAGGGGCAGGGTGGGTACCATTAGTGTGTGTAAAGAAGGATTGATTCCCTGCCCTGTTTTGAAATGGATCAAGTAAAAGCCTGCAAACACACTTACTGCAGTGTGGTGTTACTTGTTCCTCAGTTAGCACCAAAGCAGCCGATAGATGTATCTGGTGTTATTTACATGTTTACATGCTGCAGCACGGTTAGGGCCGCTCTCGCAGCACCGCTGTGTCGGTGCAGCAGCCGTGCTGCTCTGCGGCGGAGGCAGCGCTGCCGGGAGAGCCTTGCACGCCTCTGCTGTGTGGGGACAGGCACTGGCTCCCAGCTGATCCAGCTGAGGCACCACACCGTTCCCTGAAGCCAAATCCTGTGGAGGGGCAGTATTTAAGGATACAACCTTTGTCTCCAGAATACCAAGACAGTGAGAACCGGCTGTATGATATGACAGCACCACAGCAACCCCATGCCAGCACCACAAGCACCAGGGAGAAATAAAACATCTGCTAGCATACAGCACCATGCTGCCTTACCTTACTCCTTTCAGGACCTCAGCAAGTGTGTCCAAATAGCACTGCAGTATGCTTTCTTGATTACCAGATGCTTGGGGATGCTGCACCTGGCATGGAAATGCCTTTTCTTTTACTTTTTTCTTGAAAAACAGAGGCACAACCTCATGCCATGGATTCCCATTCGGGAACCCCCCTAAGGCAAACAAACACAGGCACCACAGTGATGGGCAGGGCTGAAGCATCCAGAAGTCCGTTTGCCTGACATACAGAATAAAAGGTCATTAGTGCCAACTAGTGCAATGTACAAATAACGGCACAGCAGAAGTAGCTGGAGTGGTGTTTGCTCCTGGTCTTGCACTGAGAATACATGTTCATCACATGGAGGAGGACAGTGTTGTAGCGAATTGCAGAGGATGAGGTAGAGGACTGTGGACCAAAGTCAGTTTTTATTAGCTAATGCTATCAAAATTTAGAGCCCTGCGTTATCACGAAGGAGAAGCAAATAACTTTGAAAACAAGATGGGGGAGAAGAAATTAACCCGATACGGGAAGGTTTAAGCTGGGAGAAGGGATGCGCACATGCATTTCAAATCATGAAGGAAATAAGGGACAATTAACAACATTAGGCAGCCACCAGCCTGTCTGGCAGCACTCCATAGTCAGTCCAGAGGATGCCAGCCTGCTCCGTAACCAGAAGTGATAACCTAGTCTGTCACCAGCCAGGCAGCCAGGTTTCAGGCTACAAAAGGTAAGAGCAAGAGCCATATTTCTAAGAAGAGTTGCACTTATTTGGGTTGTTTTGAGCATCGGTGCTAAATTCCTGCTGCTGCTGCTGACAAGAATCAGCAATGCACATTCTTTCTGTTTTTAAATTACTGATACATTAATTGCTATCTATTCTGGGTGCTGCAGTTGCATTTTTCATGCGTGTTTATTGCCTTGTATTGCTGCCTGCCGAAGATACTGTGGGCAGATCCGACGTCTGATGCTTTGTTTTAGTTGCCTGGCTACTGTAAAATGTTATCTTAGCTTTTGCTGAGGTGTCACAGATGCTTTCTTGATGAGTGTCCAAACAAGGAAATATGTAAAAGATGCTGGTGAATGCTGTGCTTGCCTAGTTCTGCTGCTTTTGCTGGAGATGCTACGGTATGCTTACTTTGCTTTGCTACTGCAGACTCTCTGTACAATAACGTAGATGGTAGACTGAAATCTTTCATTTACATGGCGGGGTCGTGGTCAATACCAAAGGTAATATTAGCTGTATCTTTGTATGCAAAGGAACTGTTGTTGGAAGGAGATGGTGGGCAACTGCTTCACTTAATTGCAATGCATTCTCTTCTGGTGATTTTTTCAAAGAAAATGTATTTTTCCTGTTGACTGTATTGCCACATTTTTCCCTTCCTCTATCCCTGTGAAAGCCTCCAACAGGGAGATTCACATCTCAAAACTTAATTGGGATGTTGACTTCAAACTTCTTCCCTGCCAAAAACTGAAAGTAACAAATATTTCTTCAGCTCTCTGCATTTTCTGTTTATGCCTGCATAACTTTATCTCTTTGCATCACCAGTGCTTCTGACTAAATTGTTTTCTTGTACTCACAGTTTGAAACATCTTCTAAAGTCTCTGAATAAGCTATGTTTCCTTCCAGTCAGTCCGAAAATATTTTGTCAGCAAATAAATAAAAATTACTTTTAACAGCTGTTTTACTTCCTTCTTTAATGTTATTGCAAGCCTTTTCTTAATTCTTGCCTTTTGGCAGTTGCGGTGCATTAATATTTACAAGATGAGATGTAGTTTTCTGTTTATATTAGCAGTCCTCTGTCTGTGAGATCTGGACCAACCAGAATGCAGGATATCCTTTCTCATCGATTCATCAGGTTCATAATGTAAGATACAGTGATAAATGGCTATGTTGTCACTCTATGGATGTACAGTCTGTTGCCGTGGTGTTATCTGCGGGTGTCACGTCGCTGAAATGACCAAAAAAAAAAAAGTTCGTAACTTGTCCGCCCTCTTTTGGGATTGTGTGTGCGCGCATTCGTGTATCGTGCCGTGTGGTTAGCATCTGTTGGCTGTATGGTGTACATACAGGACGTGGGGGGATTGCCAGCAGCAGTCTCGCTCAGGGGGAGCTTTGACTTCTGTTCCTGATGTTGTTGTTTGCTCACTTTTCCAAAGCGAGAAACCGTGTAAACAGCTCCGTTTGCACAGTTTCACCCCCACAATGTGTTGTGCTGCCCTTTCTGTGTTAATCTATAGGCTTTGCCTAGCTGAGGAGCACGCCGGGTTTGCAGATGCACTTTTGGGGAATTAGAGGTAACGCTGATGGTGCTCTGAATTTCCATCACTTCTGTGACAGAGGCACACCTGCTGTGCACGTGAGAGCAAACGTGGTGATCCATATTGCAGCGTGGTGAGGATGACAGCCAGTCGTTCAGATTTCACTAAGCATAGTATTTCAGAGGAGCTGTAGATTTCTCCTAATTTCTGCCATATAACTGCCTCCTTGGAGTATTTCTGCCAGAGCAGGGCCCTTTTGGCTACCGAGCTTTAGAAGCTTTTGAAATGTAAGTATGCCACGAACCCATTTCCATTATATGAAAAGCCAAAGATATAAGGACCTGAAAAAATTTCTCTTGCTCTAGGAATTAAAATGTAAGCAAATAATGAGGATTTGCTGGTCCACAGAACATTCAAAATTCTTACAGGGAGAAAATTATTAATTTTTCAGCCAGAGCATTGTATCTATGTGTGCTCCAGTTTATTGTTGTCATGGTGACTAATGCATGTTACCATAACTAGGCATGAGGCTTTAACAGGTGAAAAGTTATAAGACGTGTTCCTTGTTAAAAAGGACTACATTCAAGCCACTCAAAACCAGGCCTTTTTAATTTTCCTGCAGCATGGAGGGTTTTTAACTTGACATTTCCATAAAAAAATGAGGTAGGTGTTAGATTTTATGGAAGTTGTATTGAGATTATTTCTTACCTCTGCATCCAGGTGCCTTTAATGTGAATCAAATACAGTTCTCAGAGAATGCGATGAGATAGAATAATGTGCAACGATTGTAAAAAATTACCTAATAGCAGTAATCTGCCTCTGTAGCTCATTTGACATCAAGCATCTGACCCTTTCTAGAGCAGAGAAGTGCACGTCTGCCCATTTTCAGCGTTATGAAGGACTGCAAGAGCATGAGATACTGGTCTTTAAGGCTATGACCTTTACGGTTAAAAGTTGTCACTGTAAAAGGATTGAATCTTTACCACTCTGGCACCTGACCTGACACTGTTTTGTGATTGTAAATTCTGTATCTGCAAAATGTGGAGCAAAATAGCTTCTTTCTCAAGACAACTGAGACCAGAGAGAGGAAAGGCACTGGTTAAAGACATGGGGAGGTTAGGATACTAAACCACAGGCAGTACAGCAAAAAACACGTGATAAATTGCACAGCTGTCTGATGAGCTATAAAGTTAGATGAGGAATAAATTATCTCTTGCCTTTCTACTTCATCAGAGAGATAAAAATCTCCTAACGTATATTGTGTCATAAAAAATACATAAGCTTAAATGTTTGATTATTTCTTAGAATTGCAAATTAAATATTCAAACCAGAAAATCCTTATCTTATTATATCTATTTTTAAAAATTAAATCCAACATCATAGTTGTTCCTGCATGGCAGTTTACGAACATTTCTATACTGCTTGAAAGTGGTTTAGGTTCTTATGAAGGTCCCGAGTATATCACCCACACCATTTCCTCAGATTTAGAACTACTAGTAATTTGTATTTTTCTAGCCCAGAGCTGAGACTTGTTTCAAATCTTCTCTAGGTCAAAGATGTTCCTACTTTGTATTTTACCTGAAGTTAATTGCCGTCACCTCATCCTATATCTCAGAATTTCAGTATCTGACTAGAGTCAGTCAGCCAAGGAGCTCCTTTTCTTCCTATAGAGGTTTTTAGGTCCAGATCTATGAAAGTATTTAGCTATCTAAAACTTGTATAAAAGCCATTCTTCCCTTAAAAAAAAAAAAAGGGGGGGAGGAAATTGCATGGGGAATATGTAATGGGAATTACACTTCTAAACATCTTCATGGATCTGGGCTTTGGAGACTACCCTTTTATAACTCAGCCTAAAGAGGTAATGAATACTAGCAATAGTACAGTTTAAAAATCTAAGCAGTTTGGTAAGAAACAAAAGGAAAGGAGACCAGAAGCCACTTCTGCTGAATATTAAAAACCACTTATGATACAGTTACAAAAGAAAATTTTATTACTATGTATAACGTGTCTTCTTCATCCATCATAATAATCTATACCTATGATTAATTTTATGTGGCTTTTCGTAGTAGCTGCTCCCTCTACAAGACACACCGAAACACGTGAAAGGTCTTCAGGTGCAGTGGTCTGTCAGGAACAGCAGAAATCCTGTATCTGCGTTCACTTAACCTGAGCTGTATTTGCCTATTTAGATCATCCTAGAGACATGTACAACAATCGTATCAGTTCTGTTTTGTCTAATTTAAAAGGAGTAGGTACTAGCATGATTTTATATATTTGTAGAGCAATTAATGGATACAAATGAATGGTTTCCCCACAGTCCCTCTCTAAGTGTCTCATACACTAGTTTTATTAGCCAGATTGAAGATTATTTCTCATTTCCTTGTGATTATTGCTTCCTAGCTGCTTTACAAAATTGAATCAATATGAGAGGTAATCACTGTTCTTCTTTTTACTGCCCTTCATTTACAGACAGAAGCAATGTGATTCTCCATGTTTCTAATATCTTTCATGTAAAAGGGAGTCAGACTGTAAAATTATGTACTCATTTCACTCCTTATGTACCCTGCTTAATTTGTCACTACTGTCCATTTTTTGTATGCAAGGGAAGTCACCTGCAGACCAGTGCAACAAAAGGGTTTGGAGCACTCCCCAGGGTTGCTTATTCTGTGAAAATTCTGGTCCTACCTCACAGCCATCCCCATGCTTCCTCGGTGGAAAGACTGGTGGTCAAAAGATGCATTTTTATAGCTCTCTGTCCTGAATTTACTCCTGTTCCATTGGATGGGATGCATCTCCTGAGATCTGCTTCCCTACACTGAACATGCAGGAGTATTAGGGGAAAAAAAGGACTATTTCAAGTGGTCTCTTTAGCTATGGCCTAGAACAGTTCATAAGAGACAGCTGAGCACACTGTGAGAATTGGAGATGGGTGCGATCCATCTTCTCTTGTAGTCAAATACAAATTCCACTAACAAGGATGCAGATCCTTACCCCTTGTACTATGATTGAAACCTTATTTTATAAGAAGAGCTGCTTCTTAAAGAAATCAAATTCCCACTTCAGATTAAATATAATAGAAGGTTTTTATGCATTAGTGGTCAGGAGGATTCATTTCTGTGGCTACAGAATGCTAAAAATTGGAGCAATTGCTCCTGTTACTTTCCTTTCAAAATGTGAGGTTGAAGTCTTATCCAAAGCATATAAGCAACTTAACTAGGCAAAACGGAAATTACAATATGGTATAATTTGTATATGTGCTAATAGTGCCAACATTAACTAGGTTCAACTTTTTTTATGATGTTCACTTGCTTGAAGTTACCGTATCAGCAGGGTAATGTTGTTTCCAGATTTATCTCTTGCTTTTCATTGCAGAGCTGTGCAAATGTGTGTCATTTCATTATTTTGTGACACATCAAGATGATGTACTTGTTTTGTTTACTCTGTCCTGATTTAATTAGTAAGACGTGATAGTTTGCCAGACTTTTGAATGTCTTCAATGAGAATTTCTTCATGTGTTTTTGATGCTTAACTTCTTTTTGCTTTAAAAGTCTTAACTTCTAGCCATATTCTGTGTGAAATGCTGATGACAATTCCTTGCCAGCTTCAACACATATTTTAACAATATAACATGCGTAGAAAATACACAGAGATAAGTGCAGGTAAAGAAAGAAGTAGCGTAATTCAAATTGAAATAATCATATAGAAGAGAGGGTAAAATAGTTTTAGAGAGAACAAGCAGGGGAGGAAGGAGGATCAGGAAGGAGAAATCTGATCCCCAAAAGATAGAGTGGGCAGGAGAGGGAAATTCAGAGACAGACTAGACCAGACAGGGTAGGGGAGAAGTAGGGCTGGTGGCAGAGGGAAGAGGACTTGGGAAGAGGAGAAGGACTCCATACTTGGGTCATTTTCAGGTAAGGTGAACTGATGCTGGTTTGGCAGCATCCCTGGTGTTGAGGACATGGGTAGCGTGGACATATGTGAACAGAAAGTACAAGAGATCTAAGTTAAAAATAACCTCAAAATAAAAAATTTTTTGCATGGGCCTGCAAGGTGGAAGGAGCCCCCAAGTGCCCAGAGGTCAGTCCAGGTCCAATAAAGCCATGTCCAAAAATACGGAATGGCAGGTGAGAGCCAGACCAGCACTGGCATGCTGTGGGGCATTCCTGTGCCGATGCCTGCACTGGCTCTTTTTGGAAGGGAGAAGAGTGTCCTATGAAAATATTTGGCAGCAAAATGCAGCCCTACCTATGTTCTCTGAGGGCTTTGAGGAAAGAGGGGAGATGACAGCTTAGGAAGGCAATCACCTATATCAATGAGAATGATGAATGTGGAAGGGCAATGTTAGTAACTCTACAATGAGAAATCAAGAGAAGGTGATCAAAGTAAATATTCATAAAGAGATTAAAGAATGCCTCATATATTTGAAGAATGTATAAGTCTTCAGATCAAAGCAAAGTCTCAGTTATTTAGCCATTTAGGAAAGTTAGTTATTGGTTATATGTGCTGGATAATGGAAGACTTATTAACTGTGTAGAAAAGCTTGTAAAACACATAGCGGAATTTGTGAATGGCATTGTTGTGCATCTCATGATTTTTTTTCAAGTGCTCTCATCCTCATATATGTATTGTAAACAGTTGTTTTTAAGGAACATTTCCAGTGCCTAATGATTTTATTCTCAAGGCAAATAGATATAATTAAAGCCTTATTAAGCACTACAGTAGATTACTTTGGATTATAAATTAAATCATGAAAAACGTTGTAGGAGTTGTATTCTGTTATTTTAGTAACATGTCTCTATGTGTAGAAAATAAATTATTGTTGATTGAGCACAGCAATGGAGGGCTATTTTGGAGCGCGTTTGCCTGCAACTTTTCTTATATCTGGAACAACTGTGATTTTCAGACAGGAGACTGGGGAGAGCCTTCAATTACCTTGCGACCTCCAAATGAAGCCACAGCATCAACGCCTGTACAATATTGGCAACATCATCCAGAGAAACTCATCTTCCAGTCATGCGATTATAAAGCATTTGTAAGTGTTGATAAATTTAGTGGTTTGATTTGGGGTAGGTCTATTAATTTTAGATTTTGATAGACTGTTGATTTTCTTAATTTATAATATTTTTTCAGTCACTTCTAATGAGACAGACTAGTTCCTCTGAAATACTCTAATTGTAATAAATGAGAAGCAAGGATGCACAGTACTTTTTGCTGTCACTTTTGTGGTACATTGCGGTCCATGTAGCAATAGTGTTAGAGAAACGACACTATGAATAAGTGGCCAAGTGTTGTAGAAGTGACAGTGAAACACCACTCCCTGTCAAAATCCCTATCTAGTACTTACGGTAGAAGAATAAAACAATCTGCCTACCTTAATGCTGTGTGCAGAGTAGTTTAAGTATTGCCTTACCTAAATTTTATACACCCGTTTTGGGGGAAGGGAGCTAGGGGAGGTGGAGATCAAGGTCCTGAAGCAGTGTTTTCTGTCCATGGGACAAGGGCACATTCAGACCTCTCCTGGACTGATGACTACCTGAAGTATGAGTAGCAGTCAGTTCTTTCAGAGCAGGGAGTATTTATTTTTACCTCCCGATAGCTGTAACTGATTCCCACTTCCCGTCACTGGAGAAACGGAGCTTCCCTCTACAGCTAAAGACTATTAGTGTTCTTCAGCTGTTATAAACACTTGTGAAGGAGAGGAAGGTCTCCTGAAGTACAAAACGTTGTATTGGAAGACTTTATTTTTTAAATGAAAAACAGTTTTCTGAAGCCTTGAGTTCCCCATCAGCAGGGTGGCAGGGCTGGTACATCTGGGGAGCTGAAGAGGTGCCTCAGCCCACCTATTTAAACTCAATTATATTTCCTTGCCAACTTTGCTGGAAAGCACTGTTAAAGTTGCTGAAGGTGCTTCCCCAGACCACTGTGTCCTCTTCAGAAGCTGCTACCTATGAAGTAAGGCTGACTTCTTTTACAAAGGAAAGGGGCTCAGTAGTCGTAGTGCCTCTAGCATAATAGCTGGGGCTTAACCACTTGTCTGGGACGTGGGTTTTAGTTCCTGCTCACCTGAAGGAGCTTGGATACTTAGTGCTTTTTGTTCACCAAATACTGGAGCATTCTGGGGGAGAGTTGAGGGCTGCTGGACCTGATGTAAAGCATATCCAGAAAAGTAGCAATTAGAGCCTAATTGCAGGTGAGACAGAGCCTGGCTCCCACTGAGGAGGGGCAGAAGGGGTGTTAGAGGCCTGTCTCGCTGGAGCACATCAGTATCTTCCATCAGAGCTTCTTGGGGTAGAAATTGCCATGAATGCAGTGACTTCTCCCTGGACAGTAACTAGAAACTCTGCCTTCCTCAGCAAGTCACAGTCAAGGTGCAGCTCACCTGCTTTCAGTCTTGCTCTCCTATGCAGCACCTCAAATTGATAAGGAAGCTTAGTGACTTCTGGTTCTTTAAATATTTTTCATAGTTTTCAGTAAAGTGAACAGTGAAGTTTATCTTGAGATAAACCTCATCTCATTACTTGATCCAGCAGTAAATTCATAATCAAATGTAACCTTTGTGGAAGATTGGAAGGTGTGTGGATCATTAAAGAAATTAAATTGGGATGACCAGGAACATCCAAGTTACCGATGATTAAGGAAACGCCGTCCTTCCCTAAGGACCATGACCCAGGGCATTGTCTCAGCTCCCTGGGATGCATCGACCTCAGCTTCATAGAGTAAAACCCTGGCTAGGAAGTTATAATGGGGGCAGCTTTCATTGTATGCCACAACCCTCAGCTGAACTGTTGGAACTGTTGGATGTCCTCTGCATTGCTCCTACATGCTTTGGGTCTTTGAGAAGGAACATTTCCAAAAGCACAGCAAGTCAAAGGAAAGTAAAATTCCATCTTAGAAATTCAGGGTTTTCTGACAACTATATTGGACAGTACCTCCGTGATTTGTTTGTCTATTCAACAGTCTACCCTGGGAAGCATTTCTGAATGCCTGCAGCTGAGGCTTTTTGCTGCTGTGCAGACGGGACTTGAGCTGCCCGTCTTGTCTCTTTCTTCCTTTTGTTTTGCCATGAGCTCAAAAGCACTGCTTTTTCTCACCTGATGCCTGACCAACTGGTAGCTTTCAAGGAAATACCAATATGTTGTGCTGTAGTCCATAAAAAAATAGAAATGAATTGCATTCTTCCCAGAAAAAGCTAAGGATGCAAAGGTGTCAGACAGCAGGATCCAGAGAAAAATACAGCTCAACTCAATACACTTGTGTTTAGTTTTCTAATTGCAGAGCTTGCTTTAAATTAGTTGCTCTTCTGCAAGGGCGATATCAAGCCATCCCATCAAATTAATGCCCAAAGCCCTATTCATGTCACCATCAATCCCCCAGCTGGAGTCACAGCTGCTTGGTTTATGAATCTGTAGTCCTCCAAGAATGCCCTTCATTTGTTCCTTTCTGCTTGTGCTTATCTGGTAGTGTTGATGTTGCCCACCCTTCCATTTATAATGCCCTGAAAAGTGTTGCTCACTAATTACTGTGTTGACTACTGTCTACATTGAAATATTTATGCATTTTCTTGCAGGTCAGAGACTCCTGTGGTACACAGTGTGAACTGAAGTCTTTAAAGAAAATAGTTTAGGTCAGAAGACTAGAGAGTTGAACCAGTACACTTTCTGTTCAGTTCCAGCTTGCATTCAGCTGTAACTGAAGTTATTTTTGACAGGTTCTTGTTTAAGATGAAGCTGGTTTGCTGTCTGGTTGAGTTTCCAAGGAGAGTGAGTGCGGTAGAATGAAAAGGGTCAGGCAGCAGTGGTGGGCTGCAGCATCGGCTGGGAAGAGGCTCCTGCCCACAGCGCTGTCTTTCCTCCTGCAGCTCACCTACCGCGTTCTCACCAGTGGCATGACTTCTCTTCAGGTCCCATGTTGCTCATGTAGGACTGAAGACTTAAGAGAAGCCATGGCATTGCACTACAGTGAGAATGCAGAGACATTTTGTGTCTGGGGAGAAGACGAGGGGTGGCTTCTTGTCCTCTATCCCCAGTTGTGCCAGGTTTGCATGTGACACTGTATAGAAATACAGAACCATTCTGTTTGCACAGAGCTATATGAACATGCGCCCATCAACAAATGCACGTGCCTGTAGTGTCTATAGGAGCGATGCAGAGCGTGGCTCTCGCACAGCCCTGTTAGCAGTAACAAGACGGCTCAGTGCTAGGAGAGAACAGCAGGGATAATGCAGCCAGCTCCATTCCTGGAGGAGCAGCACCATTCAAACGTGGTGCAGAGAGGTACTGAGATCCCAGAGGAACAAACCGGAGGAGCAGAGCCTGCTGTCAGAGTGCAGGAGGGCTCAAACTGCACGTGCCAGCAAGTGACATAGTGAGGAAGAGGCAGGCTGGAAAGGGGATGTGTCAGTGAGGCACTCACTGCCTTGCGTACCCTCAGAGATAAGCCGGCTCCTCTGAGAGCATGGTGGCTTTCAGTGAGCTGAGCCAGGACCCAACAGCAGCACCCTGCTGCTTCCTCTCACCCAGCCCTCCTTCCGATCAGTAGAGGCTTCAAAATAATAGTTCGGGGTCAGCCCGTTCTTAGGAAGAAATGATTTAAACTAGTTTTCAGTTCAGATCTATTTTCTCTGTTTGTTGACATCGGGCTCTGTTATTTGCACATAAATTAGTTACAGATTGAGTACACAGAGGTTAACATTGCTGCTGGCCTTCACATCCCCATGATTGCACACATAGCAATATGAGTTTGGCAGATGGCAGCTAAAAAAAGCAGATTCTCCATTTTTTAATCAAATGGCTTTTTAAAGATGGAATCTGTAGTATTTGCTTGTTGTTTGAGTGACTAAAGTGAGAAGGTAGAAGACTCTCAGATATTTCAAAGGGCTCTATCTGATTCAAGTCACTTGCTGCTGTGCATTCCTGTTTCATAGGTTGATTAACACACTGGTTTAAATGATATATCAGAGAACTGTAGAGTGAAAAAAACTCTAAAGCAATGTATTAAGTTGACTGCTACTGCTGTGGTTTTTAACGCATTTTTAGTGCATTTCTGCAGATGTTTGTCTGCTCTGGAATTTTAGTTAAATTAAGTTTAATGGATTTTTATTTTAGTATTTAGGTTCTATGCTGGTAAAAGAGTTAAGAGGCACAGAGTCAACACAGGATGCATGTGCAAAGATGAGGGTAAGTAGGTAAACCTGCTCCTTTCTCAAGCATCATAATATTAAATAATATCAGCTTGTGATTACCTGTACTGTGCCCTTTTGCTTTCATAATGTTCTGTTATCCATTTGTTTTCCATTGCCCTTGTATTTACATTGGTATTCAGTAGGAAGTCCGTTCTGCCTTTTGTCTTCATTTCAAGTAATACCAAAACTTAAAGGTAGATTTTTATTTTGCATGTTGTATCTTAAGAAAAAAACAAATGTATCCATTATGTTTCCTGTTGAATCGTCACATACATTTCAAAGTACTTTCCGCATACTTTAAATGTGCCCATATCACATGCGTTTATAAACAGAATTTATAGCTCATATATGATAATCTAGATTCAATTTACTACGTGAAAATATGTACTAGTAAATATATTAACATGTTACCAAAGCCATTGTTGCTTACGTATGGTCTAATCCTACAGTCACATAATCCTATGGATGCTTTTACTGACATGAGTATTCCCATTAATTATGAGTTACTTACACACTTACTGATTGAAGGATGAAAAAGGATCTAATTCAGTTTCACCTGAGGGTGGAAAAGCAGTTAGGTTTCCTTCAGACTGGTAAGAATACTTTTTCCTCTGTCTCTTTGGCCTGATACTGGTTTGCAGAAAATTACAATGGGACTTAGTCCATCTCCAAGAAACGGCTGCTGGAAACTCAAAATAATCCACAGGCCAGCTGCACGATTTTTTCCTGTCTGTAGTTGTAAAGAGAACGCACCTGTTCATAGAGATGGTAACATATTATGGTCTGGCATGATTAATTAATGAAGAATATAATTGCTTGGTAACCTACCAAACGTGTAAAATTACATAGATGAATGAGTGAAATCCCTTCTTCCGCGGATCGTCTTTTATGCAAGCTGCCTCTGAGCACAAGACGTAGCATTCAGATCAATTAAAAAGCTGGAAGATGTGTAAAATTCATGCAATCAGACAACCATTTCCTATTGGTTACGTATCTGCAGCACAGAGACTTTTGTACAAGCTGTTTTAGCTAAGGGTGGCAGTAATTCATGCTTGCTAAATTGCCTGTAAGTCTGTGGCTTTTCAGCTAATTACATGCTAATCATTCCTTACCTGGGCTTAAACTCCTCTAAAAATTAAAAAAACAACAACTTGATATGGAGGGATCTACGGTCACTTACATGTGTTATGGGGAATTAATTGAGGATGCAACCATACCATCTTCCAATCCAGTTTTCAAACTGTCAGAACTAGCAGTTCAAGTTTTTAGGCATATGCCTGTGCAGATCTTAGGGCTGAATTTGACACCACAGTAGCATATGACAACTTCAGGAAGTTATTTGACTGAACTAGGAAGCTTAACATCAAAAAAAGTAATCCTAAATAATTTATAGCCATTTTAAGATACTTTTTTTTAAACTAATGAATTTGGCAAATTTAAATTATAGACCTGAAATATTAAGTGTCTGAAAACAAATTTAATTTACAGTACAAATTTTCTAGAAAAATAATGGAGTCGCACTATTAGTCTATAGTGCCCATACAGGGTACTTATGTAAGACAGTGATGGAGTTTATATACATTCATTTTTAACATTCTCTTTTGAAACCTTTGTGCTGTGAGAATGTTTATCTTCTGGTTTGAGGGGTTTTTTATTGTAAAAATGTTTGAATAAAACAGTTTTAAATCAGGTTTTCATCTATTCTTTCTATGTAGTCGTAGTCCTTTTAATAATATTCCTTTTCAAGTCAGAAGCAAAAAGCATTGACTTAACAGGAACAGATTATTGTTTTAATGTAAGTTTCCCAATGAGAAAAATGTATCTTTTTCCAAAACTTTCTCCACGTGGTTGTGTTCTGAAAGTTGGTGTCTATGAATTTGGAGCCCAGGTTGCCCTAAGTCATGCTGAAGTTTTGCTGTGGTGTTCATTATTGTATTTAGTACCACTGAAATGTGGTTTCTTTTATTATATTGTTATAGTCTTCTTTTATTCAGTACATTTTACATTAAATGTACTGAAAGGGACATTTCACTTACAAAAAAGAAGAGAATAGCTAGATATGTTATTTGACTGCTACTCAGGTACTGAATTCTGTCCACTTGTCCAGTGTCTTAAGAGTTATTAAGATTTTTACATGGGGTTGTACTAAGATGATAGAGCAACATTTTTTAATTTTAGGGCTGTTTTTTTTTCCATTTATATATTTCAAATCTATAGCATGCTGCAATCTGAAACATGTTGGGGGGGGTGTACGTCACATATAACCTTGTATGATGTTGAGGTCCTTCCTGCAATTTTTTAAGCTTTCTGGAGTCAGCCACATAATGGCTTTTAAGGAGAATATATGAAAATTAAGGTACCTAATTTTTCTGTCAGTGTGGCTATAGCTTCTCCATATTTTACCTAATGCTGCTCAAAAAGTGTTGATATTCACTGCATATCTTCCAGTCAGCAGATGCACAAGGACAAAAGCAGCCTATCAGTGGGAAAAAAAAAAAGTATCTTGATCTTCCTTAATCATTCATAGATACAGAGAAACAACAAATATGCCATGTTTGCTGACTGCAGATCCTTCCCTGTTAGTTGTAGATGCTTCCTGTGCTTTCAGTTATTGCAGTTGATGGTTTTGGTTCTCAAGGGAAGTGTCATGCAGATATCCCTCGCGTCTCTCCACAGAGGGGCTTACAGCAGCCTCCTTCTCTTATAGCTTAAGAGTGAAGGGGGATCCTAAATCTTCTATAATGTGTTAAAAAAAAATCCCAAACTGACAAAAAAACCCCAAAACCTGGGAACCTCTGTCTTAATACATTTTCTTGGCTATCCACTGTGCATCTCAGCATTGTGCAGCAGCATGCTCCAGCAGGGCAGATGATGGATTTGTTTGGGGAAAATCATGCAGATGCAATAGATTGAGCTCAGCATGGGGGTCAGGGTTATACATGCTTTTTGTTCCCACCCCCCAAATTGCAGACTCTTGCAGCCATCCAAAATTATGGATATTTGGCAAGAGCTGTGCCTATTAGAAGGATTATACTTTATTTTTCCATTCACATATTTGCGTTTCAGGGATGGATTTATGTTTTATGGTTTCTTATTTGTTTCCAGCTATTTTCTCTCATAAACTCCCTCTGCAGTTGACAGCACTGTCTCCTTATCTCCAGTCCCCACTTTCTGTAAACTGACCTTTGCTACGTGGAGATTAAATCTTGCTGTCCTGGCCAGAATAGATTTATTAATTGTATTTGAGAGGTGCCTTCAAGAATTTAAGAGTTTTCATCTTTCTTAGTGTGGAATAGGAAATATTACAAGTTGTGTTGTCAATCAGATTACTGCCTTCGCTTCGAATTACCATAGGAACCCAAAGCAAGAATAAAATATATTTACATCAAAATAAAGAAAAGGAATAAAGTTTAACTAGGCCTAGGAAGAGACGTTGTTCTCTACAGTAGACTCCATCTGGCATTTACACATCTGAATTCCTTGACCAGGTAGGAAGGGGATGGTTTTATACTTACTGGCATGAGCACAGCAGCAAGGCAGACTCTTTCCTTGTAGTAATGTTAAATCACTAATGTGGCATACACCAATTGCACGGTCTGAACCAATCAGATATTTACTGCAGCAGGTTAGATTTTGTTCTTGGATCCTGCCACCTTCCAGAATATTTGTGTCTTTCTTAAAGGTTTACTTGTTAGAAAAGAATTTCTTACATTTCAAGCTAAAATTCTGGGGAACCATCAACATAATTTTATTCACAAAGCAGGTGTTTAAATACCTTGCTGGCTTAAGACCAAAATGTCAAAGTTAGAATTATCACTAAATCTTCTCTTTGAAGAGGAAGATGAAGCAGAGTGGACTCTTTCACTGAAAATAAGCAGGGTCTGGGGCATTCCTTCCTCGTTTCTTCTTACATAAAGGAGGAGGAACCTGGATATAGATGGCAGTCTCCTTGTTTCTGCTAATCCCTTCCTACTTTTCAATCTCCATTTGCATTTCTCCTCTAAAGTAGAAGTGTCCTCCTTAGGCCTCCTCATGAAACTAGCCAAGCAAGTAACATGTCAGGGATCAAATACTGTATTTGAGAATTTAGATTGTTCGTTCTCTGTTTATTTGGGACTTGAAACTCTGTCCCTCTTGTGTGGCCACTGCTTTGGGAGGGCCTGCAGTGGAACAGGCATGTGGATATTACTCAAAAGGAAAAAAGTGTTGGGAGGTCTTAAAGATGCTCAGTCCTTACGCACATCCACATCATGCCATCCCATGTTCTTCAGAGGATTGTATGTCCTTCAACTTTGTGGCTGAAAGGAATCCAAGGTGCAGGAGGGATGCACTGCCGTTTCACCAGCAGGTGAGTGTGTACAGATATTGCAAAAGCAAAAACTTCTCATTCTCAAGTAAATGACTTGCAGGTGCATCCCCAGTGCAATGTTCATATTAATGCTGTAGCTTGGAGGCATCCACTAATTGTAGCAAAGTGAACAGCCTTGTACCACAGGGATTACAGATGCTATCTTATTCCGAGAGGTATTAAATTATGTCAGTGATGCATTTTTAAGCCTTTTGGACTGAGAGAAGTTAGTAAATATTTGTTACAAGGCAGATTGTAGTTTCAAAACTGGCTTCAAAAATAACTGGTCAAATGTGAACTTTGACTTTTATTTCAGTTTCGTCTCATGCATGATATTGTGAAGGTGATTCACTCAAAAGGAACTGTTTAATGAGGCTTCATAAGCCTTAAATAAGTAACAGACTCATGGGTATGATAGTAGGTGGTACCGATACGTATTTTGAAATGTGCAGTCTGATGCCATTTGGAATTAATAGTTGCTACCACTATGGGGAAATGTTCAGAGTCTCATAGTGAAGTGGATTTCAGTACATAATTGAACAGTAAAATTGCCAGCTACAGTCTTCAGATAGCTATTAAAAAACAGTATAGGACAGAATTAGCAGATTCACTTGCAAAAATAAAAAGCCAGGATGAAAATGTAAGATTTTACAAGCTCATAAACTTGTACTTAGAATTTATGTATGGAATTGTTAGTGACTTGGAATAGTTGAATAATGTCTTTTTGCTGTGTATTTGCAAGATCGAGTACAATACATGTGCAGTAAAACCTAAAAATGAACACAGTTTCATTTTGGCCACTGTATGAAAGCTAAGTAATCCAGTTATAAATGTATATATAAGTACATGAAAGTGGTCAGCGTGGCAAAGTAGAAGTACCAGTGTATCCCATTTCCTCGTGGCAGGAAATAAATAGGTGAGATGAAAGCATTTTGAGAGCGGGCGGGATTACACCATGTGCTAGAGTGTATCAAGTGAATGTATGAGTGTCTTATGCGGACGCCGTTCTATGTGTGCTCCTTAATTTCTTATTCATCTGCTTTGTGTGTGAGCACGGAGATACCATGTTTTGTACACCACAAGAGTATTCAAAAGTGTTGGATTAGTGCTCTCAGTTCTGCACAGGACAAGGTATTGCAGTACAATCCTGTCTTGAAAGGGTTGAAGGCTGTTTAGGGTTACAGGTTTTGTATTTGCATGTATTTGCTTTTTTAAAATAAACAGCTAGTTTAGAGTGCTTTATTCATAGAACAAAGTCTTGTCTCTTAAGCCATCGTTAATTACGTTGATTTGTTAGGCACACTAGCTGGGTGGATCTCAAATTAGTTGGATTTTAGTTTATATTCTATATAAATGTCTAGCAGTGCTGCACAGCCTTTAACTCAAATCAAAATACAGGTAGAAATACTTTACCCACTTAAGAGAATTTCTAGTTCTATACTACGGAAATCTGTTTAGAGTCTACTTGTGAGTACGATGTTTTTTTCTGTGAAACTAAAGATAATTCATAAACAAGATCAGAAGCAAGCCTGCACTCGCTCGCTCACTTTCTCTGGCACCACTGCTCTTGCATCCCTTTATGGCCAGTTTCAAAAGGCAGAATTGGGAGCAGCCCTGTCCAAGGCTATTCAGAGTTCTGGCACTGTCCCATGTAATGGCAGCAGTGGGTTCAGATGCAAACTCAGAAGGGTCTTAAATCCAGTCCTTTATTGTAAAAGCAAGCATTGTAATAACTAGGCAGTTATGCAGAAGGTGCCTTCCACCTCCTTCCACTGGATGGATCTCCATTCTGCGTGCTGAGATGATACAGGTTCATCACAGCAGCTGCATCAAAATACAGGCGAGGCTGCTATTCCCGATATTCTTTATTCTGAAGAAAAAGAGGCTCTGTATCTTTTGGGGGGTCTGGGGAAGCTGAACATATGTCACATTAGATTTAGGATGGTGATGCTTTCTTCCATCTTCCTGCGTCTGCAGTCAAGCCTGCTTTATGGTTCTTGCGTTACAAATGGCCTACTTCCATTATCTACCTGTAGGAAGTATTTCAGAAGGGGGACCGAAGCTCCATCCCTCTGGCATCGCAGACCGTGCAGCATTAAGACTCCTCGCTGCAGGAGCAGTGCACCTGAGGAGACAGGGCATGCACATCTGCCCTTATGTAGGTGACCAGCTGATCAGAGACAGGCACTGGCAACGAGCCTAGAATATGCTTGCTGTTCATCCAGATGATTCTCCTGAAGTGTATTAAAACAACGAGCCAAAGTTACAGTCGCAAACAATGGAGTTCATAGGAGCTATGACCTGTTCCAGGCTAGTGAGCACTTGCCCAAAGACAGGGTCCTGTCACTATGATTGCTTCTACATGACATAAAATCTAATCCTGCTACTATGGTATGAACATGCCTTGGAGCTTTAGACCGTATGTCAGCATGCACATGACATCCAATGCCAGCCTTCAGCTGTGGCTCCTATAACTTTGGCTCAAGTCCATACGCTTCCCATAGAGGCACCAGATGGACAACAATATTTGTCATCTCATCGTGTCCTCATGGAGTTGATACGGTGGCTAGAACTTGAAAAGCCCAAGGAAAGGGAATACTGACTCCTGTGTCTCACCTTCTTCTCAGATTCTGGTCACAGGCATAGGCAGAGATGCCCACTTGGCCAGCACAGAGGTGTGAAATGCCTGACCATGAAAGCTGTGGGACTTCACGTCAACATCCTAGAATTTAGAGCCAAAGCACTTACAGTGCCTGAGCGAATAGTTTTCATACTGTATCTCTGAAAGCTCACGTTGCACATCCTGGCAGCCACCTCCTCCATTAAAAAGAAAGGAAAAGCAAGCAAATAGTATCAGCTCACCTTGACAACTCAAAACTGTTGAAGTCTGGAGACTGCTTGGAAATAATAATTATATGGTGGACTTCCGTTACTGTATCACTGGGAGTCTTGCAGAGGGAATAGAGCTGTGTGTTTTTCATGATAGCGCTGTCATAATAACAAAGGGTGTTATTCCACTGGCCAACTGTTTGTTGCAATGGGGTTAACAAGTGCATAATTGTTTCCCAAAATCGTGTTTCTACACTGGATTACAGTCTTCCGGATCACCTTTGAACAAATCCAGGGGCTTGTATGGTTTGCAAGCTGCTAAGGGACATCCCCTGCTCCTGACCAGCTGAGACAGTTTGGCTTAATAAATTACAAATGTCCATCCGTTTCTGATTAATTTCCTAATTTGCCAACTATAATTTAATAGTATCTTGATGAGCTATTTCACTCAGATACAGTCTTCTGACAGTTCATGGCCTCGATTAAATACTAAAGATCATGTCCGCTTCAGACAAACTGAGGGGAATGTGCAGTAGATAAGGAAGATGATTAAATTACAGACTACTGGTCTAGATGAAAGAGGACTCCCAGATGGTTAGTGCAATGTGGCCGTGCCAACAAGAAGCTTCACCTTTATGGCAAATGGAGGATAGTGCAAATTAGACCAAAAAGCTAAAATAAATGAACTTAGTAGCCATGTTTGTGTAGTGTGTTGGAGGAGAAGAGGAATTTTGCTGCTAAGGAGGCGAGGAAGGAGATAATTACAATAATCAAAATGTGAGAGAAAGTTCCTGTGTGTAGCTGTCAGGATAGAAAGAAAGGACAGAAGTTGGATGATTGCTGGGTTGCCAGATGATTAAAGTGATGTTGTCGTATTTGTGAATATTTTGTCTGGTTATGAGCATATGTGGGGTATATTGCTTGTTATTCTGATAGATGTATGTACTGCAGCTTCCGTACAGTCACTGTCATGCTTTCTGTGCATTGAAATTGAATTTTATGAAAAGGCTCATTTGAGACCTATTACAGAGAAGCACACATACACACAGGTATGTACTTGCTCTGCTTTTAGCAGGGATACCATTGCTTTCCCCACTCAGTTCAGAGACATGCAGATCAGATTAGCGTCTTCAGATTTTGTTAGATTCTTCAGGATGTTTTACCATTTAAGCTTTCATGTTTTAAAAGTGCCCAGCCTTCCGGGTGAAAGAAGCTTTCTCCGGGATAAATTGACACTTGATTGTCGTCTTGAGTCTCTTGTCATTTGATACAGAGAGATGCAACAGTCCTCTCTATTAAACAGATGGGTGGGACTCTCCTTGAAACTTTAATTAGAGGTTTCAGCCTTCATGGCACGGACACTAATTGCAGAATGTAGCTTTGAATTTTATGCTGGCAAATAGGGAGTCTCATTTGATTCTGGAAAGAACGAGATCTGACAAGGGGACTTCAGTACACATTTTTCTCTTTTAAGCTTTTGTTTGTTTTGCTCTCTAGTGTTAGCGTTACCTATTTTTCAGACTTTTTTTTTTCAGATACGGACTGTGTTTTCAAGCTTATATCTATACACTTTTATTTTTCTTGAAGAATACAAAACAACCGCTGCTACTTTTGTTCAGATGCTCTAATGATTATTCTAGGTCCCAATTCTAGACCTTTCAATGTGTTTACACTCTCATTCTGTGTGCTGATCTTTCTGTATATTTAGCTGTAACTGAACGTACTTCTGCCTCTGAAGAAAATGTTTGATTAATCTCTGATTGTTTTTAGATACTCCCATGAGTGAGTGTTCTCTGAACATTATCTGCTTTATTTATCTACAGTAGATTTGTATAGAATAGTCTAATCCATCATTGCCTTCTACCTTAAAAGAATTCAAATCAGCTATAAACTATTATGCCATATTTTGTTTTGTGGTTGGTTGGTTTGGGGGTTGTTTTAGTAAATTTAATCTGCAAAGTAATCAACAGTATTTTCTGCAGAGAATCTCTGCCAAATGTTGGCCCGATCCATTCAGCAGGAAATATCTTTGCTGTGTGGATCATGTTGAAGGCATACAGAAGTAGGCTAGCGTAAAAGAAAAAATAGCCTTATAGGAAGACATGAACTGTAGGTAGGACAACCTGGCACTGAGGGAATGCAGAACAAGCCTCTGTGCTAATTCATGTGTAAAGCAGCTTCCAATAGCAGCTGCAGTCGAGGAAGTGCAGACGGTCAGACGTGACAAGATACAACCTTAGACTGACAGATTGACTGGCAGGCCTAGAGGGTTGCAGGGATACCTCGTGTCGCATACACAACTCCAAGAAGGCAAGAGAGTGAAATATTTGTGAAAAAAACAACTAATTGCAGCAAGGAAACAGTAATACGAGAAGTACTGCGCTGTTGGTTTATACAGCTGGGAAGGGCAGGAAGAGGGGAGGGGAGGCAGTGATGAATGGGGCATATCAGGGAGATGTCTTAACCATGCACATTTTGGGAAACCCCTGATTGCGTGACTTGTCTTTTTAAGCCTGGCGAACTTATTTCGTTCTCTTCCCATTGTGCTAGGATAAAGGAGAATTTTTACCATCCTCGCAACGAGCTGTAGAGCTCTTTTTAGTTTTGTAACTACAAGGCAGCTATTTCAAAAGCCCAGAGCATAGTCAGCTCAAGAAAAGGTCACATATTTGGTTAAGTACCTTTTGTTTAACTTACGTATTTTGTCAGAAGGAGAGAAAGAACACTGTTCTTGCAATGCAACACAACTCTAACAACATCTTCATTTTGATTTCAGAAGTCTACAGAACAAATGAAGAAAGTCCCAACCATTGTCCTGTCTGTCTCCTACAAGGGAGTCAAATTTATTGATGCAACAAATAAGGTATGTGCAATTGTTCAATATTAGCTTTTATTTCTCACAAATGGGAATACCTATGAAGCTGGCTCTGTAAGAACACCAGGCCAGAGAGGGGACAGAGTTGCACTTTGTGTTTTCCTCTCTTTTTTCTGTTCTTTCCAAAATGGATGAAATCACATTGTCATTGTCCAGAAACTCAGTCTGGAGGACAAGTGAAGCAGCTTTAATGGCTCATTTGGAGAACATTGTGTCCAACCTTATCACAAAAGACATTTGGCAGGGAGCCTCCATGGAATCCTTTACCATATTCTTCCCTATAGAGTTCCTTAAATATGCAGGAAAAAAAATATACATTAATATAATTTTGTAAAAAAAAAAAAAAAAAAAGTCTCAATGAGGAATAACGATACAAGGTTTTATCCAGGGCCAGTCATTGTAAGAATAAGAAACATAAGCCTCGAATGTCCTTTTCGAAAGTCAGAGCCTCTCTGAGAGCTGTTTTCCTGGTACAAACCATTTGACTCCCTGAACTACAGCAGCTTCTTAACAGTTGTTATTCCATATTTTTTTCATCTTCCTGTGTGGCAATGCCCCTGTGCTTTGTTTCTTACATTTTAAAATACATCCAATATCTAAAAAAAACCAAACAAAAGCAGAAATTGAGAGATCAGAGAACTCAGTGATGGATAGAGCAATGGGTTCTTGCTTAGCCAAAGTAAAATGTACAAGCTCTGTAAGCAGGAGTAAAGTAATGCATTAATTTCTCTTCTTCGGATGTCTAAAATGGCATGAAAATGCAATCCATACTGATGCTTGCATATGAATAGAAAAGAAATTCTCTTTTCCGTTATGTGACTGAAACTCACTAAGCAATATAAAAAATAAATCTGACAACCCAGCTGCCTGACCAGGTTAATAACGTATATAGTTGTTTTGTGTTGCTGAACATTCAGACCACATCTAACCCAGTATCTGTCAAACTTGCCAAATCAGTCAGTTTTTAAAGGTGTTTAACTAGAACTGGGTTTTAAATGAAGGAATGAAAGCAGATATGTGAACTTCTGCTGGAGTTTGGAAGCCATGTCTAGGGTTACAAGATGGCATGAGAGAAAAACAGAGGTGAAATTACTGTTACGTCAAGCCTGGCATATTTGCCAGAGCAGAGTGGCGAGGGATTCCTGTCAGCTCCTTTTTCTTCTATTGAGTCAAAACTGAGCTTCTGCAACCCTCATTTCCTTTGTGTTCTCTGATGTGCAGGGCATAAATCAGGACATTGTAATGCTGTTAACTCTAACTTGGATAAGGCTGTTTTCAGCTCTTAAATCTCTTCTGTAGTGTAAAGGATGTAACTGCAATGTCCTTAGGTTTACAAAAAAAAAACCAGGAGAACAAAGGGAGCTTCCAGTGTCTCTTTGCACAGTGCATATAATCTTATGTAAGATGGAAACTTGAAAGAAGTTTGGCAAATTGCATTAGGTGGCTCTAGACCAGTCCCACTGAAATCTTACGCGTAGTAGTGCAATAGACGTATTTGATGGAGGTATATAATGCCACAGTCCTGTGTTTTTTCTCAAGCGGTAGATTGCTTTCTCTCCGGTTCAAAATCTGCACTGCCTTTCCCTTCTGTAAAAACCAGGTAATAGCCTGCAACTCTCCCAGGAGCGTTGTTATCATCCTTGTCCACAGTGTGCTGTACCCAATTCCTTCAAGACCCAAAACAGATTAGCACTAAGGTGAGATCCTATTCAGACTCGTACCGCTTCCATATGAGCTTATAGTTGACAACGCTGGGCACCACTTAGCCATAAATGCATACTTTTTAATGACAAAAATAACTAGCAGTTTTGTGCTTGAAAACTCAGCTCTCATGGCTGTTCATCCTTTTCCTTTATGCCACCAAGCTACGAATTTGTATTCCGAGTTGTAGCAGGCAAAGCTTCAGGTGACAAAGGGGCCCTGACCTCGTTCCACGACAGCTATTTCAGTGGCGCCTGGAAGCTTGGCATGACACCACTTTGACTTGACACCATTTCTTTGCAAGTGAGGCCAGAAAGAAATTGCTGCTTAGGAAAAGCTGACTTGCAGAATTTTCTCGTGGGTCGCAGCTAACCCTAACTTCTGGGCGATTTCTGCCAAGAGGTGACTCATCCATCACGAGGCAGGCAAACAAAAGGAAGGCTGCTTAGCAAAAAACTGATCTCTCAAAGGTATTTCCTTAGCAGAACCAGAACGGGCTTTCAGCTTCCCTGCTTTTTTGGAAGTGCTAGAGGTTTCTCTTGACAAACCGGGTGACGAATTTTAGAACGATGACTGTACAGTGTCGGTCAATGCCTGAGGCGTGTGCCCTGAAGAGTGAGCTGGTTTAGCCTTGTAACTTCCACAGAATAAGACTATGAGTCCACTGGTGTAGTGACCCTAGGAAACAGTAAGCGCATGCACTGAAAACGTTTAATTTTGAAAGGGGATCACAGAGGATATCCTAGAGAAGCTAGGGAAAAAGCTAAATTTCACTACTGATTTTCATCCAGAAGGTTTATTTTAGGTATAGCTCATTTTATTTGAAACAGTCTTGATATGGATATGTTTCCAAACTTCACTTGGTTTAAAGTTTAAACATCAAAATAATCTCCATGAGTTTTGACTAAAGTGCAAAGCCCTGTGTCAGCCCCAGGTCACCTCAGAAAAGTTTCAGCTTAGCAGAGCTCTCTTCACACACACTGCATAACTTCAAGTGATTACTTTGTGGCTCATGATTTGGCATAAATATTTCACATGATTTGAAGACCTTCCAAGCTTTAATTCTTTCTGCCTTCTAAACTACGATGTTGCCAGTACAACATCAGTGACAGCATATTACAGCTGTATCTGTGGATATCTAAATCTCTTGTTGTGGTATAATTGTAATTCTTATCAAAATCTTTATTGAGGGTAAAAGTTATCAATTTGAGAACAAAGCAAATAAAATGCTTAAAGTAACATAAAAAGCCAATGATTGTTAAGCAGAGATTATACGTGTCGTTATAAATTGGCATATATTGAAACAGTACTGGTTTTGTCATTTATATGAATAATGCATTAAACAGAAATAATCAAGTATGTTGCAACAATTTAAGATTAAGAGGATTACTTCCTTTCTTCAGTAGCAGTTTCCTTATCTTGGTTTTTCCATAATTTGAAATTTGGAATGCTTTTTATTAAGATTTTTTCCTAAGCCATGATTTCTTCAATTAGATTTATTAATATGTCTTTTCAAAAACTTGACACCCACATGCAAGGGGGAAAGTTGCCACTTAGCAAATGAGAGAAGATATGGCAAAGCATCTTAAGTGACTTAGCTGCATATTTTTCCTGTTCTTCAAAAAAAAAAAAAGAGGGGGAGGAAAGGAGGTGGGAAGGAAAAGAGAGGGGTGAGGGAAAACCAGAGGTGCTCACAGATTGTTCTAGCTTGGACAGGCACACTGAGTCAGGAGCAAACAGTGGCTCTGCAAGGGACCGGGACACTACAGATGTCGCGTGTCCGGTGGTGCAATAGCGATGTCATGCTGCAGCAGGCTTGTTCACTTTGGGCTTTTGTGGAAAAGCCAGAGCTACAGCCAGCAGGGCCACAATTCAGAAAAAGCATATAAACTATTTGCGAAGTAAATTCATATTCAATGGATCATTCTTCTGTTTAAACAAATCATTTGAAATGTGTGTGTTGCCGAAGCAAGGCCTAATCATAAGCCACTCTGCAGTATATTCTTCTCTGACTTCATGGTTCCTTTGGCCTGAACACAATAATTACATATCAGCGATTTATGTAATGAATATTCATAATTTTCTCTAAAGCTTTAAGACAGCTTTTTTTTATTTCATCAGACAGACATGCCCCACCTCTATCTCAATAGTGTGCTATAGCTTACATTGGCTGTTGCAAATAGTGTTGCTCGGTGCATGAATGGTTTAATTTTTCTACATCTCTCTTACAGGATGCTGTTGTCAGTAAGTGGAGAAAAGTTGCCAGATCCTCCTGTAGTTATCTTTTTACTAAGCAGAAGCCTTTCAAGAGCTCTGGGTTTCAATTTTAAGTGATGTTTGGTCTCTTTTTCTCTTGAAAAAAAATACGGCTGAAATTTGTTGAACAACACATGCAAAAAACTGGATATTGAGCCTGTTGGGTTTCACTAGATCCTGTCTGTCAGTAGACTGAAACAGTGTCATGTAGTGATTGCTCATTATACAGAAAACCAGCAGCATCATAAGATGCTTATATTGTGCTTTGAAACTGTATTTACAGCTGTAGGCCAGGAAAGATGTCTCTTCGACACAGGATACTGAATAAACTGTACAAAACTCAAGCAGACTCATAGGGAAGGCTCTAGAATGTAATTGTTTCCTACCGGATTATTGGCAATTTTAAATATCATTGCAGAGAGTCAAAATTCCAATGACCTGTGTGAGATCATACATGGGGTGTATTAAATCTCTTCTTATTAAGAAACTTCTGAAATACTTCATCACAGCAGATGAGCATAAATGCATAAAAACACAGCTTTTATGTCTCTTTTACATTTAATTCCTAAATTGATTGAAAATATTTTTTTTCAAACAGAATATTATTGCTGAACATGAAATCCGTAACATTTCCTGTGCTGCACAAGACCCTGAAGACCTTTCTACATTTGCGTACATCACTAAAGACTTGAAGACTAATCATCACTACTGCCATGTATTCACTGCGTTTGATGTGGTCAGTTTATAGAAGACACTTCATTTAATAGTTCTTTGTAATAGTAATATTTCTTTAATTCTGTTAACCATTTTCAGGGCATATAGTGATTAATGGAAGGTATCATTCATCTACCGCATGAAAAGATTAATCTACTATGGGATAGTAAGAACTTTTCTGGAGAGGAGCAAAGGTTTTCTTTGATTTTGTCTCATTTCCCATCTGAAATAGCTCACCTCTGTAATCTCAGCTGCTGACTGTAAACTTAGCGAGTAGCTTATCGTACAAGCCTTGACACATAATTCTTCTAAGCTAAGCTATAGCCTTCACAGAAGTTTGTAACAAGCAGATTTGGCCACCCATTCCAAAATCCCAGCACACACCAAATACACAAATCAGAACTGGATCGATGCGCATTACAGACGGTGCTCAATCCTGCCAAGAGGTAGATTCAGGAACTAGTTTAAACTAAGTCTGCAGGGTGTCCTGCATTTTTGACTATGTTGTACTGCCTGTGTAGTCAGGGAAGGACTGGTTTGGTGATGTCCAGCCTTTTGGCTTTTACCCTCATGGGTCCATCCCATGTGGCCAACAAGGGGTGAGAGGGCTGGACACTTTCCTGTGGGGGCCCTTTGAGCTTGGACACATCCCACACGCGTGATGCAGATGTGGGCTGATCAGATGTTACCACCGTAAGTGATTTCTTCAGATTTATTAGCCCTGCTGTTCCAGGAGTTGTAGTGTTTCAGCGTAAAGCTGGATCAGTCCCAGTAACCCAGGCATCTCTCTAAATATTGTTTAGACTTTTGACATGACATTGAATGAACTGGAAAACTGAAGCTTCCTCCGTAAATGTGTAGAGAATGTATGAAAAGTTTTGAATTCACTTTAGCCAGAGAACTGAAACTCTTACAGATCTGACAAAGAAGAGACCGCGTGGGTAGCTAATTATGTATCTCAAGAGGTCCTAGCATTATTTGGCTACCACAGTGAATCTGAAAGTTTTGAAGCATCTGCGATAAGAGATCTATGCAGAGCATTGTCCTTTCTATGTTCCTGTGTAAGAGATTACTCCTGTAACTGTCAACAGATTATTAGTATTAGATGGCCCCTCTGTTCTTCTCTGTTTTCTGACATGTCAGTGGGAGTTTTAGCTTAACAAATAATGCAGATACAGAATTTGGGGAGATTTTATTTTAGCAGCACCTTTTCCTTTTCAAAAAGATGCATTTATTTTGAAAATAGCAAAATAATGCTTTAATTCTTACTTTCTTGTTCCAACCTTCTTGCCTAAAAATATCTCAAAGATGATATTTCAGCAAAAGTCCTCACAGCTCCTGTTATTTTGGTGGAAAATTACTAAGTTCTTCCTATATTTATGCTTCTCGGATAGTGATGCACAGTCTACTAGTGTTTCAAGAAATCATGAATACATATCAGTTAATCAGTCATATTGTTTTCAGATGAATTTGGTGAAATAAGTAGCGGCTCTAATTTTTAGGACTAAGGGATTATTGTCCAAAAAGTTCAGGAATGCTTGCCATTTGAGTTAAGCACAAAAGAAATTTAAAATGCTGTTAAAACCTTAAATCATTCAAGAAAATTATTTTAATATAATATAATGTGTATGAATGCTTGAAACGCTTACATAAATATAAATAAGTTAAAAAAATAGATAGGTCTGAACAGAGACATCATTTGTGACTGGGGAAACAGTCAACGTTGCAGAGCAATAGCATGTAGGGTAGTTCCAAGAAAAAGATGTACAGGAAGGTAGGTTAGAAGGAATTTTTAGCATTTTGGTTCAGTGCTTTTGTTGTTTAACTCCTCTGCTGACATTTTAGTGTCACAGGGAGTAGAAAAAACTTCAAAATTGTGTTAAAAATAGATAGACCATGGTCAACAAGATGTTCCATTATATAGATTTTAGTGATAAGTGAATCAACTGAAATCAGACTGGTTGAGTGAGTTTATTATTTCTCGCAACCATTTAAATACTTCTTAATGGTTTCAAAGTACTGCAGGTTCATTTATAGGTTTAATAATCAAGCACAAACACAGACCCAGGTGTAGCAGATGAAATTCATTTTCTCCTTGCTTGGCAAGGGAAGAATAGTGATTCAGGAATAATTACAACATTTTGCTCACTTCCTGTACTTTAGGAGCAGCATTTAATACCCCAAGCACTTTAAATGGCTATTTTAAGCAATACAGAAACTTCAATGTCTAACTGTCTTAACTTAGTTTCCTCTGCAACATAATCCTCAGTAGGGTGTTACCTACTCAAATATTCTGTTTTTTGTGTTGTTTTATTTCTCAGGATCTAGCATTTCTGATGCAAGTACAAGCTCCGTGGAAATAGCTAGATATTCAGAACACAAGCAAACAGTAAATTAAATTTTCTATTTCAAGTCTAACACTTACCTTAGCTGGTCTTCCAGTTTGCTAACAGAAACAGTCCTGTCCAATAGTCAATGCATAGAAGTTCAATCATATTGAGAAAAATAAGGTTTAAAATTGTAGAAATCTACAATAAGGCGTAAAAAAAAGATGCAGCTTAAATCATATATATTATGGTAATACAATATATGCAATGGTATGAAGAAAATTTTACTCTCTTAGGTCCTTCAGTTCCTCAGGAAACGTGGGCAAGAACAATTTTGTTTTTGCAGATAGGAAAGCATTTTAGTGTAGTGACACGTCAACTACCAGCATTTCTGGTACTTAACCATATGGGAGGGACTGTGTGTGTAACTTCTGTACTCAGAGTTAAAATTCTATAATCATAATTGCAAAACCATCAGGCTTGATTAAAGGACACTGAAGAGGACAAGGTTTGGGGGAAGAAGAGGATTTATGGCTCAATATTTGAAATCTACTTCACTCTCATTCACCTGTAAGGCAGCTCTGAAACTACCAGTAAGGGATGCCCTCTGGAGAAACAAACCACCATAACAGTTCCTGTGTCAAATTCTGCTAAATACGTGGGAGACATCCAAAGTAATTTCCATCAGATATTCCTTCATTGCCCAATGCACCTATGAATAGAAGACAACCAGCATAAACTGGAAAAATGTCTGCTCTTGTTCATGCCAAGGATTAGACTGGTGCTCTACATAACACAAAGACTTTTTTTCTTTTCTGTGTTCTTTTGTCCTTCATTGCAGACTTAAGCTGGGTATGAACTGGAAACTGATAGTATACACGCTTGGCAGAGAAGCCAAAGCGTGCATTCAGGTCTCAAAGTTCTGTTCATTACCTTCCTCCAGGGGATTACGGGACTTTATAAAATTTTCCGCCATTCATGTGATCATCCAGATAGAGTGTGGCATCCCCCAGAACAGAAAACTTCTCTCCTTTGCAGTAGCCAAAGACAGCATGCCCAGACAGCCTGCCTCCCTGGGGAATGTTAGGTGGAATGTGTCAAACCATTTCAGTTGATCCTGGCAAACTTCTTGAGCTGGAGAACACTCAGGTACAAGGAGCTTTCAGCTCATAAGTAAATGGAGCTCTCCTCTCTCATCTACATCAACAGCTTTTGCAATAGCCTGAAAGGCCTACTTTGGATGCCTGTTTCCATCCTCCCATTGCATACAAGGTACCTTTCTGTGCCACACTGGAAGAGAGGGATGGATTCGGAAGTTTGCCTTCCACAATTGCTTTAAATCCAGAATGAGAAAGGATCAAGAATTTAAGTTGCAGAAGTGCCTCATGCAGCTCAGGAGTCTGCAAATGTTACAAGCAAACGTCAGCCATGTTGGTCTCATCACACCGTCTTTAGCAAGCTGAGCTTTCTTCCCCATAAATGCACAAAGGCTGACGTGTTGGAAGGCATGGACAAGTCCATATCCTTTCTAGATCCCCAAAAGTAGCAGTTTAACAGTTTTGAGGTCTGGAGGGGTAAAGCATATGTACGCTTAACAGTGTAAATGTATACGTATGTCAGCTTGAATCTGAAAGAGCTCCTGTTACTAGTCAATAACCTTCTCTTCCTTGTCAGGCTCTTATAGTAGAAATCCTCCACATTTGGCCTTGACGATTTTGCTATAGCTGAGAAGCAGGGAACTGATTTCATCTCAGGGGATGGACATTTTAAACTGCATTGGGATTTTTCAGCTTTTTCAAGTTAAGGTTCCATATGCTCTGTTCTGTACGATTTTTTGCCAACTGCGGTTTTAAGTTTGGTACCTTGAACACAAGGTGTCCTAATTGATGTTCCTACACATCCAATGTGAGGGTAGCTCACACTAATCATCTGAGAGGCTCCAAAGGAAGCTTCTTCAGTCAATCCAGTCTTCAAAAAAGACCAGGTTTGACATTGATCTTAAAGAAGAAAGTCATCACCTAAAAGCAAAACCCCATAAAATCCTCGTTTTTTGAAAAGTGCTTTCGCAAAAAGGCAAAATTTTACATTTTCAAAAAATTCCTTTGCAAGTGACATTTTAGGTTTTTATAGCTCAAAAGACAGAAATCTTATTCTCTTTTTTAAAAATATTCCTGCCGCCTCAACATAGCTTTATAGAAGCATGAAAACACAATGAAGAAGCAGCGCCTGCCACAATTTATACAGTTAAAGTCATTTAAAATGTAACAGAACAATTAACCATTGTAGTAGGTTGGCTCAATTAAAGCGGCTGAAGAATCCTGACTCAGACGTGCACTGGGGCATTGAGTTGTAACATTACGTGGCAAACAAGGCAATTGACCTCAATTTCTCATCTCCCAGAAATTATTGCTTAAAGCTGTTAGCTTACTCATTTTCCTTCTCTGCTGTGCCAAGCAAAGAACAGGCTTGTAGCAGCCTCAGAACCACCATGGTCCTAAAAGTTTTGCCTCCTTTCCAAGGACCCTGATGGGGTGCTGTAAGGGTCGGATGGCCTTTACAGTGACCGGGGGTCTACAGCTTTTGTGCCAAGTGTCTTTCTGGGAGCCAGACCGGTTTCTTTCCTTTTGTGCCACATGTAAAAGAAATCAGATGGTCTCCTCACTGCATCAGAAGAATTTCCACGATGGCCTTTGTTGTTTGGTTTTCTGCTCCCATGCCCAAGGGAATCCTGCATTTACCTCTCCAGTATAACCCATGCAAGAATCAATACAAACTCTAATCCTCATATTCTTCTCCCAGGACTACAGGCAAGACATTCCTCAAACCAAACTTGTTTTTTTTCAAAATACAATTTTGCAGATGCTGTTATTAAATTTTACAAGGTAGGCTTTTAAAGCTCTCCTTACCTCCATTTGCAAACTTCTCTTCTTCAAGGCTCTACCACAGCACACAACATATGACATTTATGTACAAGTTATGGTTCAGTTTACATTTTGAATATTGAACAGAACAGTGATTGTTCTGTTTTACTTGCTATATTTCAAATATTTATTAACCATAGAAACAGTTACATGGTTCCAATGGCTTTCAGGCTCTAGGCAGGCCTATTTTTTTTTCATTTTACAGACTACAAAAGAAAACAAATCATAGTGGTTCCTGACAAGATGCAGGACCCAGTTAGATTTATTGCTCAGCGTGGCAAACTCTCTGCTTGTCTCCACGCTTATCTCAGCGCTTTTCAGGCCCATCTCTCAGTGACCTTTTTGTATGCCACACTGGATGGCACATATTCTCAGTCCCACTAACATTACAGTCTACATTTTCTCTAAGCCATTACTACACCCTGTCTTCTTGATGTATTCCTTAGCAATAATATTATCCACTGTAGACAATCCTGTGATGATATAGTACACTATCTTACTGTCATGACAGCAGATTAAGATGTCTTTAGAATAATATTCTTGTGCTACTAATAGGCACACTCATTTTCAAATAGTATTATTCTATACGTTTTTAACAATTACGCTGTTTGTCTTAATTCCAGAGCCAGCATTCTGCTAAAAGGCAGGGCACTGTATAATAGTCCCTTTAGCCTTTCATTTATTACTCCACTGGCAACTGCATCCTCAGTGTTTCTCGGTCCTGCCCAGTTTCCTCAAGTTAACGGGGAGACAGTTTGGAGACTACTGCTGTCAAACCAGGCAGACATTTTTATTTGGGCAGCTATGAAACTTGGGCTAGCTTGCTGTTGTGACGGCAGTCGTAACAGCTGAGAGCATATCCCAGTGGAGGAGTATAATTGCTTTCTGTCTGACCTAACACAGACCAGAGTTAGCCCCTTTATAAGAATCTCTTATAATGAGCTAAATATGCTGAATTTAGCCTACAGTGTTATCACCCATGTATACTGAGATAAAAGGATGGAATTTCTTCCTGACTACAGTGAAATTACAGTGTAGGGCATGAAATAAAATGCTTATCCTTTTAGCTGTGGTTTAACGATTGAAGGGCAGATAGCGTACTGCCAAGGGTCTTGCATTGCTTTCTGGCTTATTGCAAACTCAACAGTTAGTTAGACTTGACTAGCTAAAAAAGATATCATATCTCATTAGAAATTATATCAGAAACATGGGAATTTTAAGGGATCCCCTCCTTTCAAAGCAATGCAGGATTGCATCCAACTATGGGCTGCAGAGGTTCAGGAAGGAGAGGGTAATGTCTGAATTACATCAAAGATCTATGAATTATTCTAAAGAGACTGTAGGACATAAGGAGACAAGACCACAGGCTTGCAATTGCTCTGCAGGGGGTTGAAGCATTATTGGAAAGTTAGGAGCTTAGAAATAGGCTGTAGCAGTAGGACCCTACAAAACAAACCCACAAACCTGAAAAAAAAAAACCATAGAAATTCACTTACAGTTTAGATTAAGGTCAAATTTGAAACTCACAGCTGCTTTTTAGTTGATGTAAAGCTGTACCGAAAAATATTTATACCAACCCCCCCTGGATCCTCATTCCTGCTTTGTAAGATTTCTCACAGGTTTTCTTCCACATACTCAATGAGACCTTGCCACCAAACTGGTCTTAGTCTTAAAAGCCTGATTTCTTTGGTCATACACACTAACGCTGACAAGAGTGTGCTGACATGCCAGTTTCAGCTCGAACATTTTTACCTCTAGAAAACAAAACCATCAGAAGGTTGCCCCAGCACTTGAAACGTGCATCCGATACACAGCACTGACTTTCAGGAACGCATAGGTGCACTGTATCTGCGAAGCAGAGCATGCACTTTCAACATCTGATTTTTGTCCTTTTGGAAGCATCACACCAACGCTGCATCCCCTTCCTGTGATGTTCGGTCTGAGCACAGAGCATCCTGAGGTGCCCGCCCAGGGAAGGCACGCGTCAGGCTGCCAGCTCTGGAGGAGGACGGGTCAGCAGAGGAGGTCTGAAATAGAGCGAGGTGGAATGTCAAGTAGATGCAGTATTGTGGGATGGGTGGGATCTTGAGAGCAGCAGATACAGGGTGAGCTGGGAAGTTGGGAGGGGATTAGTGCACTTGTTCTAAAAAGAGATGACACACTCACCCGCTCCTGTTTTCATGGTTGGTGAGACAATGTTTTCAAGGTTTTTAGAAGTAATCACTTTCAGTACAATAAATTACATTTAGATTGTTTTTAATCAGTGAGAAATCAAATGACAGATGTATATATTGCAGAGACTTAGGAAGTTAGTACCAGTATGATTTTAATTATTTATATCACCAAACGCTTCTGCAGACAGCACTACCCCAATTCATGTATATGACAATAATTCAACCTCACTCCAGTTCTAACTCTTTTCGTTTTGTTCCAGAATTTAGCTTACGAAATCATTCTTACACTAGGACAAGCATTTGAGGTGGCCTATCAGCTTGCACTACAAGCACGAAAAGGGGGCCATTCTTCAACCCTCCCAGAAAGCTTTGAAAATAAACCCTCCAAGCCTATTCCCAAACCACGTGTTAGTATTCGGAAGTCAGTGGTAAGTAGAAAGTAGTGGTGCATGCAAACAACAAAACTCGGCTGTACAATTAAGAGTTGATATATGTAGAAGCTGTAGAAATCAATCTGTCTGTTGAGTCAGCAATGCTCCACGTCTCCATTGTGCTACCTCTGCTCGTCAGCTGGTAGGGTCACATCACTGCAACATGGGCAACCACTTCAAACCACTGCTTAGTTCAGATTCCTCCAGTTTAAGATGTTGCTTGGCTAGTGTTGCACGTATGTCTCTTATAGTAATTGCAGAGCTTTAATTGATTCAGTCTAATATTCTAATGTATTGTGGCTTTTTTAAGGGCTGAGGAGCACAGCCGATACATACCTCTACAACTGTGCGATTCCATGGACTTTCCTGATCCTGTACCAGGAAATAAAATCAGCACCAAACTTGTTTGATACACTGCATATGTATGCAAATCAAATTACAAATCCAAATCAATTTACAATTATCTTCTCATACCAAGCAACTTCTTTTCTTACACCTTTTTTTTTTTTTTTTTGACCCTCAGCACACCTTCCTGTTCCAAAACTGGGATTCAGTTTCTTTTCAATATTTTCTTCGTAATCCCAAACTCCTAAGAATCCAAGCTCATTGGAGCCTACATATTGATTGTCTTTTAAGTGCCCTCCTGAAGTGCCTAGATGACAGAGGAGTATTCTTTTATGGTAGGGCTTTTAAAAAAATTATGAACACTATTTTAAATCAAGTGAGAATACAGGCACCAAGTGACTTGGGAAGGAAAGGGGAAAAATGACCACAGACTGTTATATTCACTGGCTAAAAGGTGAGAACCATACTCTGTGATATCTAATTATTGGAATACAGGAAGGTGTGGGGTGGGAAAATGGCTGTACACTTTGTTGTCCACTGACAGCATCTTCATCCATAAAATTTTAGGGAAATTACATTTCCTGATGCAATCATCTGTCTCGGTAACAAAAGGACTTCTCAAGATCAAGTCTAGCTTTAAACATAGCTTTAACAACCTATGATGATGCCCTAGAGCTTGGGGATAGGCACAGCTCTGAGCTAAAGAGGAAACAGAAGGCAACCATGGGAACATGGGAGCATAGACCCCACTACTATAGGACCTTGACAATAAAGGATTTATTCCGTGTTGTATTCATTTAAAGTAAAAAAAAAATACTGCTGAAACGCTGTGTGCAGAGATGGTAACCCATCTGTACATTTGTATTTGTCTTAAAGCAGATAGATCCAGCTGAACAAAAGACTCTTGCGAATCTACCGTGGATTGTTGAACCTGGACAAGAGGCCAAAAGAGGCATTAATACCAAGTATGAAACTACAATTTTCTGATACAAAACTGTCCCCCTGTTCCTTGTTGTGCCTTGCACGCCAAGCAGTCACAGCACAGCCTTTCCTTTATGGCAACATTTCAATCCAGCAGAGAGGAAGACTGCACTGTATGAGTGGCCTTGTAACTAACAAAAAAGGCTGACAGTCATTTCTGGTGATGTTCTTCTTCCTGCAGCACTGACAGAAGAATGACACCATATGAAGACTTTTAAAATTACAGTCCACAAGAGGAGTGAGAAACCTTATTTTTCATGCAGTTCTCCCTTGTGACTCTGCCACAGTGCTTTCTTTGATTTCTTATTTTAGAATTCTACTTTTTAAAAAACACAAAAGGTCTCTAAACTAACACTAATGCTGCCTATGAGTAGAATATTTGATTGGTTTTTTATTCAAATCTTGGCAGTTTTTAATTGAAATAGAACCAGAATTAATAAGTAGAGTATTTGTGAAACCACTGGATTCATTAGTAATTACTGTGTTGAATAAAGAACTCATTAAAGTGACAAGAAATTAGGCACTCTGATTTCTGTGTGCGCTGGTTTTATATGTAATCATCGGTGTCCTTTGATCCTCTACAGAAATAGGAACCTCTTGCATTGTAACAAAGGATCAGAGTTTTATGAATGGTTAGAAAAAGGTATTAATAATGCACAGAAAACATTTATTAGATATTTTTATGGAAGAGAAGTACTATAGGAAAACATATGAATATTTATGGAAGGAAGCCAGATTAATTATGACAAATATTGTTTATTTTAAAGTTAAGTAAACCACTGCTATTGCAGCATTATGAAAATTGTAAGAGTTGTAGCATCAGTGCACTGGATGTTCCGTGTGATCAGTCTGGAATGAAAGTGGAATGTTCATTCTACTACACCTACATATAGTTTATGCAGTTCAACGTTGCTATAGCCATGAATTCTACTAGTATTTTTAAAAAATCATCTCAGTGGTTCTAAAAAAAACCATCAAAACAGTGGATTTTGCTATCCAGATTTCTGTCACAGAAAGCTTGTTTGGAAGAGTGTTGATAAAATTCTACTGCAAAACATTTTCTAAATAAAAATAGTGAGAAAAAGAAAAAAATTCCAAAGTAATAAAAATGTTTTCATGGAACAAAATAGTTAAGCATTTGCTTAATATTTGATTAAATAAGATTTACTTACATTTTCTTTGAAGTGTTTTAATTTTTTTAATGTCTGTGGAGTATTTGTATAATACCATGATGTATATTTATGTAGAACTGAAATTATAACAGTACAAATATCACTATAGGAGAAAAATGACATTTTAACGTATATTGTTCTATCCAGTCAAATTGTGAATCATTTTGAAGTTCATTATAGAGATATTGATAAATTGTGTGGTTGTCTTAATGTTTTTTTAATTATTATTTCATATCCAGCTGAGGTTTTCAGTTAGAATCATCAGTTGGTAAATTCCAAAAAAATGGATAATTGAACTTGGTTTAAACCTGATAATTGTATACGGTTTAGTTAAACCTAATCATAGCGCTGAGTGATGACATACTTTTAATACAGTATTCAATTTACTTGAACACAAGAGTTCCTTGTACATATTTTGCCTATTCACTGTTGATATGTACGTAGTCAACTGACAGTAAAAAAATAACACTAAAAATATGGTACCAAAAGGAAAATTGTATAGGAGAACAGTAAATAGTAGCCTCACTGCAACAAATACTTATGTAAATATGCTTGGGCTTCCAGTTATAAATTTTGTAATTTTGTCATTTATTTATATCCTATAAAAGCACACAAAATAAAATGAAGTTGTACAGTCCCAGTGTTTCGTGCATCATTTTATAATGGCTAAAGGATGTAGGGGGCCTGATCCAAAGCATACTGAAATCAGTGAAAGCTCCTCCCCTCCCCTTTCCCCGATTTCACTGGGCTTTGGGTCTTGTCTCACGCAAATCCAGGCACTGCTGTGAAGACAGCTGTGGTTTAGAATACAGATTTTTGGTTACAGATGGTAAATACTTGATACTTCAAAGTCCTGAATTAACTGGTTCTTGGGTGTCCTGCTGAACTGCTGACCTCCCATATTTAATTGCACCCTGTAAAGACTCGCAGAGGGAGTTATGTTAAAACACATTCACTTCAGGCACCAGAAGGACAAAGAGGCCAGATTTTCAGGCTATAAAATTGGGGCACCTCTTATGAAGCTGAGTGACCCCTGCAATTAAAGGACGAGACAGGAGCTGCAGCACAACTCTGAGCAGATCTAAGGGAAAGGAATGAAACCACAGGAAGAACTGGTAACTTGCTGGAAGAATTTGATCTAGGTTCATCAAAGAGATGTCAAGCAGGCAAGGTGGCACAGTAAGCTGCTGAACTTGTTTGGAGAGATAATCAGGGCAAGAGACTGAGGATGGCTAGCAAGTCTGATGAAAGATGAGACACATTAAAGCCTGGTGGGGCCGGGAGTGAGTGTGAAGAGAAAAGTTTGGGGATGCAGTGAGTCAGTGAACAATTGAGCTCCCACAGCAGGCATAAGTTGAAACTGGAAGGAGAGAGAAGAGTTAACAGGCATAAGGCACTTCCGTATTGGCAGAAACCTGGGGTTTTAGATGGAAACATTTTCCTTACTAACCGATACTAGCATAAGCCAGTTGGAAAGAAGTCCGTGGGGTGTCCTCTGGCATGGGGCAGTGGTTCAGCATTCCTTTCTTCAGATCCAAAGAGCCTTCTACAAACCTGCACTAACTCAAAGCAGTTACCACTTGATCGCTAGTCCTTTTTAGTCAAGGTGACTTTCCATTAAAGTTCCTAGTATACTGAAAGTGTATATAGGCAGTAAGGGGACAATGGTCAGTGTTAAAAGTGAAGGTAGGGAAAAAGCCAGATACCTCTAAAAGATGAGAAAGTGAGGAGAACTGCTATTCTTGACCTCTACTCAAGGTAAGAGGGAAGCAGAGGCAGTCGAGTAGAGCATGTGACAAAACCGGAGTGTTTGGATGCTGCAAAACCAGGAGTTAACTGCACCAACTGCCTTACAGTGGGAGGGGTGGAGAATGGGCAAAAGAAGAGAGATGACATGGAAGTAGATTGCATTTGACATGAGAAGGTAAGGAAATCAGAGTCAAAGTGAGGTAAGTGTGGGTGACAAAAGATTTTGAGAATTATTTGGGTAGTGACATCTCTAATATGCAAGGTAAAAAAAGCTGCTGCTGGGAGAAGACTTAATGTCTGGAGAAACTCCTGAGGAAACAAGAGGGAAATTCTGTGTTGTGGAGGTTTTCCTAAAGCAGATGTTGCATTTCAGACCAGACATGGTGAATCCTCCAACCTGGCCTGGTGTTAATTAAAAGCCAGAGGAGCTACTGCTCACAGCTGGCAGGAGGAGACACTCAGCATCACTGGTTCTGGTATTCTGCCAGTAAGTTTATGAGAGGCTGCCTCTCCTGCAGAACCACTCTGTTACACATGCCTTGCAGTTTGAAGCCAACATCTCAGAATCAAAAACTGTCATGGCCATGAAATGGTGACCATTGGGAAGAGAATTAGCAGGTCACGAAGAAAGTTGTGTCAGTCCTTTGGAAAAGAAAGCAGCATGCTAGACAACTAATAAACTTCCACATCCAACTGTGAAATAGTTTATAGCTTCCATTCTAGACTAAAACAGGCGGTTTGTGCCACGTGCACAACTCATTTAATTTTGCCCTAGATTTCTTTCAGTGTGCGCTGTTCAGCTGTCCCACTTCACACTTCACTGAAGGATGATGTCTAAGATGCCATCAAGACTACGGCCTAGAAATAGTAACTTCAACTGTCTCCAAAGTACCAGCCCAAAGAACAATTGACTCTACAGATGAACTGTGTAGCAGTAACAAGCACGTAAGTGAAAGACATGGCATAAGGATTAGAGACAATATTTAGATGTGGGCACTTAGATAAGAAGAGGGATATCTTATCTCATGTAAAAAGACCAGCTGAAGAGGGTGGGAGAAAAAAGGACTCTGAACCTGCTGGAAGTGTCAGTATTTCCAGCTCACTGGAAAGCACAGGGGGATAATGCTCAGGCTTCTACAGAAAAGCTCTGTAACTTCCTTCAGTGAACCAACAACTTTGCTAAACTAGCAAACTGACTATTGCTATCAAGCCCAGCCTTGAATACACTGGTTCTAGTTCATTTGCACACCTGTGAGCTGATAACCCAAGCCAGACAGCGGCTGATCACAAGCTCAGCGAACTGAAACATACAAGATGCGCTTGCAGCCAGAGTTCACACTAGGACGTAGATTTTGTGGAACTGGTGGTCGATTTCCTTCCTACTGACTAGACAGCCACGCTCATCCTCATTACAATCCTGAATGCAACCAGCCCAAACACCGCTGTCCTGCTGAAGAGGCAGAGAAGAGAAATCAGGGAAGTGGCCTGTGATCCTTGCCTTTCAGGAAGGATATGCTCCAAATGCAGGAATGGGAACTGGCACCTCCATGCCTGGCTCCTGCTCTGGTACATTACCACAAGCAAATTTCTCTTCAGTCCCACTTCACATTTATATGCATTTGCTAGTGCCACATATTTCACCCTTCCAATGTGGAAGTCGGGTACCTAGGTACCTTTGAGAATGCGGGTCTGGGTAAAGCGGTAACAACTAATCAGACAAAAATGTTATTGGTATGTAAACAAAACAAAGTTCTCTCTCTACTCTTGCCACCAAGAGCTTGGAAAACTACTTTTTTCTATCAATCAAGAAAGCTGAATTCAAAACACTTTACAACCACATAAGAAAAAGTAAAGCTTAGTCAGAAACTGAAGCCCTTAGACTTCTTCCTCACACACAGAAAATATATCACAGATTTAAAATTATAAGTTCACTTAATTGTAAGATAAATGCCTTTTTGTAATTTTTTTTAAACATGGCAATTCCTACCTTCAAGTCATAAGAACTGCTCAAATTCTCCAGATTCTTATCCAAAGATAAATTTATGTTAATATTAAATCCTTTTTAAAAATAAAAATAAAAATTCACACATGATATTAAGGATAGGTCAGTGATTCAGAGAACATGTCCAGATTTGAAAGTAGTATATTTCTTATCTTTTCTAAATTATATTAGAAAACCCAGAAATTCAGGATGAGACAAAGGAAATGGAAATATGTTCCAGTATAGAGAATACACAAAGCATTAACTTTATCCTATAGTGACACCATGAGGAAAAAAGGAATAGACTACATTGATTTTAACAATACATTAGATGCAGTGCAGTCTCATTCTTGCACTTGTGATTATTGGGTAATGATAATTGCTAGGCTGCAGAATTAAGGGCTTGGGCATATCCTAAGCAAAAATATCCTAACGTATATAATTGAGGCTAGCACTGCTTATTTCTTGAGTTCATGTTACAAAGAAGATTAATATTTTTTATTTTAACTTACCTTTATATACTTATACTGTTATATACTGTCTCAAAAGTATCACTGACAGATTGGAATTGAGTGAATCTACTGAAACCTCCCAGTATCTGGGAATGCTGTATTTGATTGGAGGTTAATATGAAAAGATATTAGATCATTCACCATGGCGATGTCTCATGACAGCCATAACATTTCACTCAGCTATACTTGCTTCAAGAATTACCTAGGCCAACTACCTCAAACCTAGAAAGTTCCTGATTGCTAGGAAAACAGAATGATGAATACCTGTCACACCTGCAGGCGCAGCTCACCTCTGTTCAATACTGCACTTCCTAAAGCAGCCAATCTTGAGGGTGCAAAGATTCAGAGGCCAAATTATACAGTACAAAAATTAATTTCTTCCCAATCCACAGATGACCAACATAACCCCTGCATCGTAGTGTTTCGTTACAGTCACGCTCCTAGCACAGACTCTGCAGACCTGAGACAAGGAACTTTATCAGAGGGCCTCTTAAATTCCCTTCTGTACCTCTTTTTAGATGAAACATGCAAAGCAAGGGAATAAAGATCTTAGGTTTATAATAATCCATAACATTTGAATCATACAGAACAGCTGGGAAGACTTAAGTAGAAACTGAATGTTTTTCTGAGACATTTGTTTAGACTCAGTTTTGCATAGAGAAGTAGAAATTAAGAACTAATTCCCTTGCTTCACATGATTTTACAAGGTGTTTTTTTTCCTTCCAGCCAATAGAACTTGTTATTCTTTTGTCAGCAAGGCTGAGAAGTCCTGCTTCTCTCCCACACCTCATGAATACGTCACTTCTCAGCCTTCTCTCCAATTCAACAAAATAAATTCAACTCAAACTTTGCACTGCAAGACTTTTGCCCAGCCCTTAGGTCACTTTCTGTGGTCCTCTTCTAAACTTTGCTTGAATCCAAATTCCAGAGCTTTATGCACTACTCCAGCTGATGCCTTATTAATGAAGCACATAGATCACTTCTTCACTCCTTCAAGACAGATCTTTTTTTATGTATGCACAAGACCTGTTTACGTACCACTGCAGGCATTTTGGAGTTTGTATGGATGATACCATCCACTTTCATTTCCACACCACCATCTCCACTGGTCTTACTGGCATTCTTAAGTCCACTATGTATGACAAAGCTATACTTTGACCATAAGGTAACAAAAACATGCTGTTGGGTGTTGACAGCAGACACGCATCATATTGTGATAGCTACTTACTCTTACAATTCACTCTTTAGCCAATTTTTATAATCTGCAGCTCTATTGTCAAAGGTTTTAGAGATCAGGAACAAAAATGTTTGAGAACACTGTACCAATAATGTGACCCATATTTTAACCCATCCAATATGTTCTCTACTAATGCTATGGAATAGAAGCTCTTTTAAATCAGAGTGTTGTGTTATAATAAACCAAATTCCCTAAAGAAATCCAAAGTTCATGTATTGACACTGTTGGGATAGAAAAAAAAAAATCACAAGCAAAACAGTTAGAAATCTGTCAACGATGTTCGCTGAAACCAGTCTCTCATAAATCACGACAATCAGCAATGCCTAGAAAAGTTCTGTGCTGTTTAGAGTAGACTCTACTTTTCCATACAACCCTAAATCTACCATTCCACTGTTTTAGTCAGGACTGACTTCAGGTCAATAATTGCCTTGGTCACCCTCTTTCAACACACCAGAATTGTCATGATTCACAATCCTTCAGGAATTTCTAATTTTTTCAAGACATGATGAATTTTACCAGGTACAATTCAAAGGACACCCCATCTTATCCATCTCAGATATTTGGCTATTTATTGGTTGGACTTGCTGATTCAAAATTCTTTAGTTTGTCCAAATGCAGCCTTGACACCTGTTAAGATTGTAAACCTCCTGTCCCTATGATTAATATACTCCAAATATTCTGTCTTTCCAACATCATATTTCACCAGTGTGTCATTGTGATCAGTGGACTAAGCTACTTCGTGTTTAATACTGAACAACCTCTCATTTACTTTGTTTATTGATATTTCACTCGTTGGCGTACAAACCCCTATCAGTTGCTCCTATACTTTGTAATTTGCACTCTAAAATATCACAAAAATCTCCTAATATATTTATCTGTGTTTCACTGCACCTTCCTCACCTCTTTTTAAACGATGTCATGTAAGATCTCATCTCATTCAGCAGGTTTTTGGGGATGGTTGGGTTTTGGGTGGTTTTTTTCCACATCTGCAGAACTGTGACTCCTTGGACCCCTTTCAATGGTTCTCAGCTTTAACACATCCTACGTTACATCTATGTTCCCAGCTATGCCAAAAATTGTTTTGCTGGAATGATTCCAAATCTGTACCTCCCTGACCGAGGTGATATCCTGTTCTACAAGGAATATGCAAGCAGAGTATGATAGGTTACACCTGGAAAACTGCCAATTTTTACACCTTGAATTTGATTTCATAATAAAGATTTCATCAAGGTTTGCTTTTCAAGAACGTCTCTGCCAATCCAAAGCCAAGTGTGTGGGTGTTTTTTCATCTTGCTGTAGTTGATTTAACTTGTAAAAAGGAGACTTAACTTCCTCTCTATTTTCTATCAATTACATAAACATTCCTGTGAACAAGTCAGTAAGAACTTATGACAGATTTAGAGCTGCCTGGTGATAATTTATGAGTACTTTATGTTGGCCTGATTACCAAAATGTTTGTTATATGGCTTCGCTCATTTAACGTAGCAAGAATCTGCCAGGGAAAAAACAACTCTGAAAGGGAAGGATAGATTATAAGGTACCCAGCTTTCATTTCTACTCAGTTCTTAAGGAAAAATGCCAGAATTACTTGAATATCCTATTCAAAATAGCCTCTAAAACTGGCTTAGAGGAAGAAAAACCGAAGTCCAAGACTCCACAAGAGCAAAACTTGTGTTTCAAATGGAAAGCAAGAAGTGCTTAACTGTTAAAAAAAGTACTGTTTCTCTCGGTTGCTGTACAAACACCACCGTTGCAATCACACCTTCTGCTTTAACATGCCACTGCTACTGATCTCTGACTGCAGTCACTTATGATTTTGTCTTCACTTCCTCTGGGGAAGGTTTTCTGCAGTCACTTTTGGGCCGAGTCCTTGGGTTATGGTTCCCAATTCAGCTGTTCTCGCTTTGAAGTTTTGACTGTGTTTAGGAACCTCCAATTTTTCCCTTCGAGGAACCTCAGCAGCCGTGAATGGACAGACATTTTAGAAAGAGCAAAAAATATCTCAGTATGGTTATTTCAGTAGGGAAAACCACTTTGTTAGAACTCAAACACTGCACAAAACACATTAAAAACAGAAGGCACCCAAGCTCAAAGCCCCTCAATTACTTGGCATAGTTATAGATTCTAATCTAGACATCCAAACTTTGCTTTTGTGAGAAAGAAGAGTATATCAAAGTTAGCACTCTTGTATTTGCTGCTAACTGCTCAAAGTATACACTGTGATCAAATTCTCATTTTCCACATAGGTTCCTGGTTGTACAAAACAAACACATGGACAGATATATTGTATTATCCTAAAATAATTTCTAACCCATGACAGAAGTCAAATAAGGGACATAATAAGCAATGCAAAACAGAGGTACAAGCTGCATGAGCTGGAGGCCCTGTGGTTTCATTTTTGAAAACCAGGAGATGTAATTTGTATGCAAACTAAAAATAAAAAATATAGGAAGGATTATCATTTTTAGAGAAGGTGATCTTAATTTCCTAGATCCACATTTTTGGGAAAGAAAGAAAAAAAAAAAGGCAATACGGTGCATGATAGACTTATCTAACAGCTTGTTAAAGATCATTGCTTTTTTCAGTAATACATGCTGAAGAAACCAGAGAGCCAGAAACACAGACAAAATGCTCCATTACACAGAGCCACTTTGTGATAAAAGAAAGGACAGTGAAGTACAACTTTGCTCCAGCAAATCTTCCCCTAACACTACCAATACGAGAACCCTGAACAGTGGAAACCCCCATTTGAAAGCAGGCTGACAACAGTAACTAAGGACTAAATATGAGATGTGATGATGGGTAAAGCAGCTTGAGAAACTGCAAAGTGTAAAGACCTCCACAGCTAATAGAAGTTTAAGAGAAAAAAAACAGACAATAACTTCAAGGAATAGACTTTTTTCCCATGTCTACCATAACCAAAAGTTAAACCCTTTGAACAAAGTTATTTCTGGAAAAAGGAGATAAAATAGACGTTTAGCTTATTGCCATCTACTGTGTTAATGTACTTTTAACCAAATTTAAATGCTCAAGATACACTAAGAACGAAGTTCCACATCATGTGTAGTTCAGTTGCATTGTACCTGACTTTGGCAGGTATTCACCGTTACAATCTTGCAGTGAAAAACAAACTATTCTTCCACAGATTCAGTTTGGCTACTTACCATTCTTCTTCTTGAATGAACGTGTACCCAGATGATCTACCTGAAACCCAGTGCTCCAGACTATGAAAAACCAGCTGCTGACTCAGAACAGAAATTTAATATCTGAATCCTTAATACAGTAGAAAGAAAAAAAAAATTTACTATAAGCTTTACAATTTTTAGAGACAAACGTGGAAAAAGACACAACTGTGGCTTTGAGAAATTGAGTGTGACATCTGCAAGATGCTTAACATGTTTCTTTAAATGCTTTGAAAATTCAGACACACTCAGGAGATCCTTCTTTCATGCTATTGTTAAACATACACTCAAATAGAGGTAAAATTTATCATTTAATCTGTTCAAACTCTTTGAAACTGTTCCTCCTCACATTTCCCAGTTCTGAAGTTTAAGTCACATATTGATAAGACCACACATTTCCTTCAATCTCTTTTGTACAGCTAGAAATATAAAACACATAATTGTTGTTCTGTACTGAATATGATTAAACTCCACATCACACTAAGAAGTCACACAAACACATCGAAAAATTAAGGAGCTACCAACTTGCATAAATATATCTTATGTTACTGTCTGGATGCTGAGTGCTCAACCATCAGGGCATGACTATTGGCTTCAGATTGGATTCTTTAAAGCAAAGTGTTTGATCTTTTGATCTGTATTTAGAGACAGATTTCCACTAGCCCATCCCTGTCTGTTCGTTCATCTATTCTCTACTACAATTTAGAAAAACACACCCAACCAAAAAGGAAAACCAAACTTCACATCACAAACCAAAAACTGTTAAAGACACAAAACTCTAAGCATTTCTAAATCTCACATGAAAAACATGCCATTCCTCTCATGCATTATTGCTGTGCTGTTAAACAAAAATTCTATTTTTCAGTTTCCTTAATCTTTTTTTTCCCTACACTACTTCTGCCAAGGGGCTTATAAGCCACAGCCAATACTGATCATAATATTAAAAGATGAATTTAAGTGGTTCTAACTGGGAAGCACAAAAAGAAATGTCCCTGTCATTTTGTCTCTGGGACCAGAAAACTTGCTCTCAGAACATGACAAGACTAGGACTCCTTAGCACTGAAAATAAAGAGTTTGAACCAGCAGGATACAAAGTCGTAACACACATAAACCTGAACATTGACTCTAGTGAGGAAGAGGAGTACAGACCAGTTACTACTATCTTTGGAGAATATTAAAGACAAATAATGTGATTTTCAGAACTACAGGAAATCCCTTCTCTCATTTGCTGGAAAGTAGTAGTAATCTATAGAAATTATATGTGCTATAAAATTAGTAGAGAACCATTATGGGAGCCTGATGTTTCAGAAACGTGAGTAATGTAAAATACCATTTTTTGAAGTTTTTTTAAATATGAAGCATACTTTGTGTGCATTTATGCATTAGGTATAACACATGCTTTACCTAAACAGCATTGTATTTACTTTTACACAGCTGGATTGGGTAAATTTGTCTTTACCTCATTTTGAGTTATTTTAAACATCATGATTTTAAAAATTCATCTGAGTTCATATGTTATTAGCGAAACTGGATAAAGCTAAAAAAAAAAAATCAGAGGGACGCAAATAAAACAAAATAAGTAAACTGAAGTAATGAAATCCACCACACCCAAACACATAGTCTAATTGTGGCATCCTAAGTAAGTACTCTGATGATCCCTCTTGAGCACAGAAGAATCCTCCCTAGCCTGAAGGACCTGAATCTAACTGTTCTCAGAGCACTTGTTGTACATACAATGTATGGTTTGTTCAATGGAAACAAACACAGGAAGCTAATTTGTTCTGTGAACAGTCAGGCCCCAAGAGAGAAACTGCCTGTTGAAACACTTAAAAGATGCTTTAGCTTTCTCATCCTCCTGAATAAACACATGCATGCCACTTAAATAGTTCAACTAGTCCAACTATCACACAGTTGTGCTGTATCCCGCAAGGGTAACTGTAGGAGATGATATAGGAAGGGCTGAAGTTATCAATAACACACACACAGACTGAAAATCTCACTCCTTTATACTCACTGGATCTTTTAGGATGCACCCTAACAACCCCAGCTTAGGCGTCTATTAAACCTAGTTGCAAGTTTTCTCATAAAAAGCCCCCTTAGAAGAAATGTGTGTGGTAAGTTAATTTGGGAAAAAAAACCCCAAAGCCAAACCCAACCTCAAAACCCCAGAAAACCCAAAAATCCCTCTCTCAAACCCACCTCTCCCCACCCCCCTAAAAAGCCCCACACCAACACGCAAAGACATGGATAACAGCACAGTGCACAGTGGCTTTGGAAGTGCTAAGCAATATAGGTCAGCCTACTGCAGAGTTCATGCCACAGACAAGCCTGGTCTCAGCTTAACATTTTATCGTACAGTGGCAGAGCCAGTGATCGTGTCCCATTCCTTGCTTGAAAGAGCAGCTTCTGTGCTACTCGCTTCTTACTCACTTCAAAACTGAAATCGCCTATGAACTCCACTTATTCACAGGTCACTTTCTTCATTAACCCACAATCAGCCTTTCCTATCACCACAGTTTCAGTAGCGTTGTCACAAAAGACAACTTTCTGCCCTGGTTCCTCATGTGAAACGTTTATCCTGTACCTCTTTACCTAGCTAGGTCTCTAAGTTCAGACCAACACACAGCCTGTGCAATCGAGCAACACTGGCTGAGAGGAGTTTCCTGCTCCTTGAATCTTCAGCTGTTCGGGGAGGGTACTGATGAGGTCTGTACAAACTAGACAGTAGAAGCAACTCTGTCCTGAACATTGCAGGACGTGTTCCAGGACTTCAGTTTCCCTTTGTTCACTTTTTCCTCATATTTAATAGTGTTGCTTAGCTGTCAAAGTATTTTTGATGTAGTTTGTAAAGCAGCATTATTTTTAAATGGAAAACAAAACCACAATAAAAGACAATGAAAGAGGCAGCACTCCCCCCTCCCTCCTACCCTGTAAAAAACAAAACAAAAAGCGAACCAAACAAAAAAAAGCCCACAAAAAACCAAAACCACTCAAGAATTCAAATTCATTTACAGCTTTAGCCAATGTTGCCTGGATTATCTTTATTGAATGCTGCATATACTTAGAATACAAACATCATGTTTCTTCTATTGAATTTCTTCACTTTACATTTTTGCCAGCAGTACTCTGATTACACTGACCCGTATTCAATAGCACCTTAGAAATAGTTGCATTTCAAGTTAAAAGAGAGGAAAAAATGGTGATTGTCAAAAACAGGAAAATACTAAGAATGTGTATTAAATCTTCTGAAATGCACACAAAAAATACTAGAAGTGAGAATTTCATTATTCAGTATCAGTTGAGACACTTGCTAATGTACTTTTTTACAACAAAGTACATAGATGGAGTATTCTAGTACCAACTACAAAAATATGAAAATCATTATATTAATGCTTGTGCAGTTGCTCAAAGCAGTTGAGAGGTAATAGAACAATACTTACTACATACCTAAGAAAAATTGTTATCCAATTATTCACAAAAGATATGTCAAGTATAATTAGTACAAAATGTCAAAATTTCACCCTCATATTGAATCTATAAATATATTGTAAAAAAATCCAAAAACACAAACAGAAAAAATCACATATTACCAGGCAAGAGGTCCCTGCCCATAGAATCCCATGTAAACAAAGCTGATGACAACAAAACGCCTCCCCAGTATAAGCTGAATGTTAATTCCAAAAGGAAAAATAACTAAAATTCACACCTTCTTATATTTTTCAATATATAGCTTTTAAACTACTTCCATGCTCAATTTAGCTGGGGAGCTCTATTCATCCTTTGACTAGAAATGTGGCACAATCTCTTCCACTTCAGTTGCCAAATCGTTTCAGATCTTGCCTTGAGAAAACGAGACTCAGGTTGTTCCCCTTAAGAAGAGCTCACACATGTTATAATGCACTTTATCTCCACAAGGTTAGAAGCATGAAGGTTCTTAACACAAGCGGGAAGCACTGCTGCTGTAAACTGAACAGCTACTTGATTTGTTTTGAATATCAAGTACCAAGATAGCTAGTTTCATTTCTGAAATTAACGATGTCCCTGATTCTTTCCATTTTGTACTAAATGAAAATCCTTGCGTCACAGTAAAAAAAATTGTCTTTTGCATCTTACACAGTTGGGTTCGTGGCTAGAGAGCATTTAGCCATCAGCCTTAGCAAGAAATACAGTTTCAAAGTTTTATGTCCTATTATTTCTTTGCTGCTGTTAATATTAATTTCAACGAATTTGAATAAATCTTAATATTATTTCCTTACAAAATTGGAAGCAACATACTTAAGATGCAAATCAAGACTTAAGGACTGTAATAATGCTTATTAAAAACAAGACTAAATGCAAGTTCTTTTGAAAAACATGCATAAATGTACCTAAATATACAAGAAAACATCATGAATACAACAATGAAATATAAATCACAGCTTAATGAGCATCAGACAAACATGTAGGAGAATATTGTTTCTAGCTCAAACGAATGAATTCTCTTTGCAGTGTTCAACACAATCACAACTTCTGTAATACATAAAGAATACCAAGATTATCAACAGTCACATACATTTTGAAATTAGGGGACACGTGTATTGACTTGAGGTTTGTTCCGTTTGTGTAGAAAGTTTGTAAGGATTCTCCAGTAGTTACATTCCACCACTATAAAAAAAAAACAACCACATTTTCAGTGAGTCGAAGGAAGCTTAGAATAAATTCTATAAACAGGCTTAGCATGGCAAGCCCAATTGCCTGCTTTCCCCAAAGAGATAGAATTAAAAATAAAAATACAACAATCTTAAGTAGAAAATGTTTAGAACCAGTTACTAGTGGTATAAGACTTTCAGATGAAATGAAACTTCAAAAAGACTGAAGCTGTTCAATTTAAGGGAAGCATATGAAGGAATAAATTCAGGTACAGCCCCTTACCCCACCACAAAATGTGATCAATAGGTATAAAATGTAACATGTCCAAAATATATAAAAATACATAATCTTTTACAACTAAATGAATACATGAAACACATTGCCAGACACTATAATTGAAATTATAGCTGGATTTAAAAACTAAACAAAACAAAAAGAACCAACCCAAATAACCCCAAAATTTAGCTGGGCTCATAAGAGGATCAATCATCCACACTGCTGAAACCTTTTGCAGTTTTGTTAGCAGGACAGACTTTCTTCCCCCAGGAGTGAGATTAGATTTTTTTTTAAAAATTATACAGTAAGCAGTAATAACAAAGCTAGAGGAACCTTCAACCACCAGTATACTCCATAACCATAGACTGAAATTTCACATTTCTCAAAAAACTGCAGACCAATGCAAAATTGAACCAAACTCAACCCAGCACAAAGCTGTGTTGGAACAGTCAACTAACAACACAAAGTCTACCCTTTATTCTTGCAACATTTGAGTGCAGTAGCAAAATAGAAAAACAACTACCTTCAGATTTGATCATCTATAAAAGCAGGTGGTATCACTACTTTTTAGCTTACTCACCTCAGGAAATATGTAACATTATATTTGTGCACATAATACGGATTTGCAAGTTCACAGCTACAATGTTCTAATTAAAAACATCTTTCCTAACATGTCTGTTATTTGATGAACATTCGGGGGGTGGGGGGGGAGGGGGAGGGAATCACCAAAAGGATCTTAACTAGCCCTTGAACCCTTGGTGGTGCATAAATGGTCAGGTTCTGGGCCAGTGGGTACCACTCACACAAGTTCAACAGTGCATAGCTGGATGCACTACATCTATGAATAAGATGACTCATTTGTTTAAAAGAATCTTCTGTGTAACTCTGCAATCCAACTTAGTCCAGTTTTTGGAGTTCCAAACTTCTGAAATGTTTTAGACTTCCACTGACTAGTACCTCCCTACGAAAAGAGTGTGTGCATGCGTTTTCATGCACATCACACACATCCATGTGTAGATCTTGAAAAAAAAGTAGAAATACAATACTGTGAGAAGACATGGTGATTGAATCTGGTCCCAGTGACTAGAAAAAAAAGCATTTTCACAATGGTAAAGAAGATGCTGTGAACTAAAGGCCAGTATTCTTCACTCCAGCGTCTGGGACTACTGTGGAACAAGTTTTCTCGAAGCCATTTCAAGTGAGGACAAGAAGGTGATCATGAACTAGTTTACTGAAGGTAAATCATGCTGAACCACCCAACTGACTTCTGTTGACAATAATGGTGGCTCTGCAAACAGCATGGCAAAAGCAGATGTGATTAACCTTGACTTTAGCCAAGTCTTCAACATAGTCTCCCATAGTGTCCCTATAGTCACACTGGAGACAAAGACTGGATGGGTAGAATAGAAGGTAGGTCACAAACTGGGTGGACTGTTAGATTCAAAAAGTAGTAGTCAGCAGTTCGGTCACTGCCTGTTGACCCCACCCTAGTATGAGACAGACACTGACAAACTGGAGCAAGCCCAGCACATGGTCATTGAGGTGGCCAGATACCTAGAACAGATGTCATAGAAGAGAGACAGAGCACGGCATGTGTTTAGCCTGAAGAGAAGGTGGCTAACTGCTGTCTTCAGCTACCAAAAAGAGGGTTACTGATGACAGAGTTAGACTCTCCTCTCAGGGCCCAGAGGCACCCCTGCTGGAGTGGAGGACAAAACTTGCTGGGACAAGGCCCTAAGCAACTTTACCTAACTCTGCAAACAACTTCTAGCAAGGGGCTGGACTAGATGAGCTCCAGAAGTCCCTAATACCCTAAACCATTCTATGACTCTAAGAAGCATCACAACACCATAGTGTGTAACCACAAGATAAAATGGGAAGGAAGCTAGAAACAGGACACATGTCTTATTCTTTAAAACAAAATTAACATTAGAAGACATTTTCAATGCTAAATTAGAATAATTTAGTGGTCTTTGTTAAATGGTTACTAAGTGACTTCACAAAATTAGGCTGGTAGCATGGCCAACAGCTAAACACTGACCAACAATCAGCTAACTTCCAGCACTCTGTCAGATGAGAACTCCACAATCTGTCATTTCACATAGTTTCTACTAACTACTTTCACACGGTTTCTACTAGGTATTAGCTATCGCATGGCGGGGGACAACACCTAATGAGAAATTTAAAATTATGAAGAACCAATTCACAGACTGAAAGAAAGACCACGTCTTCCCCTTCCCAAAACACATATGCCCACTAGATGTCTGAACCTATGATGACTTCCTCAGTTTCAACATGCCCTCTCCAAAGATTACTTATAGAATGTCTTTCAAGGCAGAAAATAATCACTTGCAACTCCTTCTGAATTACTATTTATGAAGAAATTTAAAACTTAATATCTTTTAAAAAAATAAAAGCCTGACAGAGAGGATTTTTCTGCTCATTATAAAGAACACAATTGCTGCTGAAATTGAGCGGCTATTAAGGCAGACAAAAATTACTGGGATCTTTAATATTAAAGATGTTAATGAAGGATGCTGCTAATAAAAAATTGAAGCTAATAAAAATGGAATATATGGAGTTAGAAAACAAACTAGAAGTCTGAATTCTTAAGAGACCTTTTCAGGGGGCTTTCAGTTTTGAGAAGAAGTGAAAAGTGCTGGACAGTAAGAAAAATTGAGCAGCTTTGTGTTAACTAAAATGTTTCATGTTTCTTTGAGTTAGTCTGCATTTTCGAGTATTGCCATTTAATTAGGTATTTTAGGTTATTTTATTATTTCAAGGTTTACCTTAAGATAGCCTCCAGATGACACAAGCGTTTTACTGTCAGGAGAAAACGAGAGGTCTGTTACCCAACCACCATGTGTCGGTTCTCCTTCGTCTACAGTAACGGGGGAGCATAAGTGAAGTAATGCACCTGTTACAATGTCCCAAATCTAAAAGAGAGAGAAGATTATGTATATAAGTAAGTTTAACAGGGGGGGGAAAAAATCTCCAGTAAGGACAGCTGAAATGTATTTATCTACACTAGGTGAAAAACAACTTTGTAAATAAGCATTCTACCTGAAGCGACAGAATAATAAAAAATTAATTCTTCTCTTACAACTGTATCATATACAGAGAATTTAATCACACATGCAATTGAGAGGAGAATTAGTAGCAAATCCTGTGAATCAGTTCCTCAGCATTCATGGAACACAAATCTATCAGTATGGCTACAAACTACTGTCTCATGTGACAAACTTTGCTACTGTCAACTCCCCGGTGTTGAGGTTAATAATTAATTACTTAAATGTAATTATTAATTATAATAACATGATAATTATTAATAATAAAAACACATTGCTAACAAGTTAGACATGCAGAACACAAACTATGAGAAGTCTTCTGTCTGTGAACTGACTATCAAGTGAATTACAAAATAAACAGCAAGGTTAAAGCAGTACCCTTATTTCTCCTTTGTCATCTCCAGTGGCCAATAATTTGTTATTAGGAGAGAAAGTACAGCACCGCACACAAGCTTCATGACCTTTAAGCTCATGAAGAACAGATGAACTTTCAAAGCTCCAAATCTAATTAGAAAACATCACAGCAGAACAAAAAACACAAGGTCAAAACAATTATTACTTCTTTCTAAAAAGGCATTAGTATTTAAAAGTACATAAGACTTTGCATGTATTCACTTATCTATGTATTATACTGTAGTCTGTTTTACTTTTTAGTATCTGAATCACACAAGAATACATTTGCTACAAATTACTGAACCAACTGCAAGTATATTTTTTCCTTGGAATATACTCTTAAATGAAACTGATTCATTTACAAGAAAGTTTAAAGTTGTTCATAGTAAAAGGATTCATCAATCAATTTACAGCTATATTTTTAAAATCTAATGAGATACTTAAAAAATAATCAAACAGGGCAGTCCCAGAATACGAAACAGTTCACTTGTTTTTTGCACCTTGCTTCTGAACAGGAATACCAGCAACTATGGACTTTCATTGGAAGTTCCAGAAATTGTTCTTAACTTATGCTTCCAAATTAATAATATTAGGCTATTAACAAAACAACACAGAGAATTAAACAAAGTGTTCTGCACAAACTTGTGCATTAAACATGCATTTTATTTGTACAGAAGTCAGCAGGACAGCCTCAAGTTATATCCAAGATCAATTGTGAACGACTGTAACAGCTTTAGGAACATGTTCAGATATAGGAAATTTACTGCTAGAAATACAACAGGATAACTTAAATAATCACTAGTTACTTCATAATAAAAAAATACAGCTTACATTTCACAATAAATAAGGCATCATTTTTATCTTTGTACAGAAAGTAACGAACCTTTGCAGTTTTGTCAGCAGAAGTAGATGAAAATTTACTGCCATCAGGTGAAACAGCACAGGAAAGAACAGCACCTCCATGGCAAGCAAAATCTTTTGCTGTGTTTCCAGTAGTGATATTCCAAACCTACCAAATATAGAGGAAAAACAGGTTACTTTTGTGACACTGTAAAATGGTTAAAAAAACCCTGCATCTTAGACAACAATATATATAGGAGAGATAACTCAGCTACATGGTTCTAATATGGCCAACATTTTGCTATATTTACTCGTTGTAGTTGAAATACAAGACCATAAATCTTACTAAAAATAGACAATGCAAAATTGTGCCTTAAAATTCAGCTTACACTTCAGGATCAGTTCAATAAAACATGTGTCAACATTAAGTGCAAAAAATACCAAATGTTAGAAGAGACAATAAAACATATTTTATGCAATTTGTCAATTCCCGGCCTTTTATTTACCTTAACTGTTCCATCAAATGACCAAGAAAGAAGTTTTGAATTTTCCAGAAGTCTAAAATCCTTGATTGTTTCCTTGTGCCCTCTTAGAAACACACATTCGTTCAACTGCCAATTCCATACCTAATAATAAAGATGGAATACTTTTTAAAAATAAACTTAATGCCAAACATAAGTTAAGAAAAATGAAACAACTGACTGATTTTTAAGTCACAGGAATAATAGAAAGTACTTATGGAGGTGGCAACTAATTAAAAGGTTAGATATTGAAGGTATCCATAGTAGAGATGCTGAAGATTGAGGATGCCAGAGTATTTAGTAGTCAATCTATGAGAGAGTTTCCTATAATACACAGATAATCTGATTTTTGAAGTGAATTTCCTGCTTAAAATTCACTGGTAATTCAAAAAAAAAAAAAAAGGCAAAACAATAACTTTTTAGGCACCCCAGAAATTTTGTGTTTAAAACCTTTGATTATCGCAACATACATACTTCCATCATCTGGCAAACCTCATATCTTCCATACTTAAATTAACCTTCTTTTATGTTTTTAAAGCGTATTTTCTATGAAATGCATTTTGGTTTGCATTTTTTTTAAATGAAATTACACTTCTATTTTTAATTCAACTATTCACTGAAAACTGAAGAAGTGTCATTTTATTTTACTTAAGCTATTAAGCATCAATTTAATTTAAATGACAATGATTTAATAGCTTCCAGATTAATGGGTTTTCCGCATCAAAGAAAGAACAGAAAGCAGGCGTGTTCAGATGACAATCCTGGGGGCTTAACTGAGACACTGTCCACTAAAGGGAGCTTAATATCCAGAAGAAAAACTACCCACATCAGACCTGAAAGAAGGATCCAAAAGCCTGGTGAGCTGTCTGTACTGCTTAATTGACCACAGCGATAGCACTCGAGCTAGCTTCAGATCCACCAGTCAAATGCAGAGTTAGAGCAAAACAAACACCAAAGTGGGATGCAGCACAGCTGTCCTCTAGATCGCCAAGTGGGTAGAATACTGAAGTTGGAACCAATTTGGTGAGCAAACTAGTGCTGAGGACCAGCACCCGCATGTGTTTTGGAGGTTTTACTTCAATCCAGCTCAAGTTTGTTTGTGTGGACTGAATGCTTATCAGCATGCGCTCAAGTTTAGAAATCCTGTCAGCATGCCGGCAACTGCTCTGCAGGGCAAACTGAAGCACCACAAGCATAAATGACCAGGACATTCACTTCAGAAGTACATCCCTGAGGTGAGCTAAAAAGCTAATAAAGACACACCAGAATGCTTCTCTGGAGCCAATCTATCTTACTGAGAGCCAGAGCTTATTAGTTTGAGACTACATTAGTGCAGCCATTCTATTTCTAGCTATTATCTTTGTTCAGCACTGGGCTGGACTAGGTGGACACACCAGCCCCCTCAGAGATAGGTCTTTTTACCTCATTCCTTCAGACAGCATATGCAAGCCCACTGACAGACCTATCAGACATAACCAGTTCTGGGTCGCATTCCAAACCCTTCACTTAAGCAAACCAGAACTGTTGAGTTATCTTGTTTGAAAATTAATGTTCCTTTCACCCATCAACAGTTGGTGCCTTTCTATCATCCACAGCATTAAAAATAGAAATTGTGTAATATTCATTATCACATAAGGTAAAAATAGAGGCTACAGTTTCTACAGTCCCTTGGCCCAAGATAAAGCAAAACAGAATACAGTAGTCAGTTACCGAGTTCCCATTATCTATAGTATAAAAGATCTTGTTGTAAGTTACAACATATTCTTTTTAAATATCTTCCAAACCTGTATAATGGAATCATGAGCACTTGAAATGAGCATCTGACAACCAGAAGTAAATCGACAATGCTGCACAGATGTGCTGTAAGCCTCCCGGGACTTCAGAACTTTTCCATCCAACAACTGTAACACCTTTACAATGAAGGATGCAATAAATATAATTATTTTTACATACTTGAGGGAAAGGAAGAAAAGAACATGCAAATGCTTTCTTAAATAACATGGAATTATAAATACATGATTCTCAGTCAATGGGATGGAACAACCGAAAATTCATGTTAGCTTAGTCCATGGTAAAATTAAATTCAGAGCTACATTACTAGCATTACCTTTAAATTATTGTCATTAGACATCACTCATAAATGTAAAAGCTTCAGTGTACCATGTTGAAGAATATTATTGTACAAAGTCATTCAAATGACATTTTTTAAAAAGAAAAAGCACCAAGAAGGGTATTTTCCTACTATTGTTAAAACTGAATTTAGGATTTAATACCTTTATTGTTCCATTTTCCTGTCCAAAAGCTGCAAATTTAAGATCTTCACTCAAGCAACAGCAGGAAATGGGGGATTCTTGAGCTGCTGTCTGCATAACAACATTGTCTGTATTTCCATTGATAAGCTGCAAGACAGGAAGTTCATTAAGTTATTACAATATTTTTAATTTTAAACGTAAATTACAATACAGAGCTAAGAATGCTAAAGAAAACAGTGTACCAGTTTCAAACTTTGAATTATAAGGATCAGTTACTTTCATAAGCCAATTGCTTTGAAGGTCAGTGTAACCAGCTCCATAGAATGCTCTCTGAACAGGACAAGTTTGCAGAAGGGAACATATCTCAGTATTAGAAGACTTTTAAAAGTTTGACTACAGGAAATGCTACTCCCAAATTTCAAAAGCCATTTAGTGAGTTCCACACTAAAGTTTACCTTGCCAGCCAGATTCTACACCTCATGCCAAATGGAGCATAAAATACTTCAACTGAATCCTGTAAGCATGACTTTAAAGTTACTAGCACAGACAATACACCAAATCTCAACTCAATATTGCCCTCAGATCAATTCCCAGGGTGGGGAATCTTTAGAATCCAATGATTTACAAACAAACTTTGAGTTTAGAAAGCTACCAGTGTGAAGTGTTTAAAAATGAACATACTGCACATCCAAAGGTGACTAGGGCCCCAATTCTGAGAGATTACAAATTGCAAAGGGTAAAACATCACAGTTGGAAGAAAAACTACTTTTAGAGATGTGATAGCAGAGATACACTGTTGAATACACCATCCTTTCAGTCAATTTCTCTTCTCGCACAAGGGTGGAAAAAAAAAAAAATCTATTTTCTTTCTAGAACAGAGTCTTCTCTCATGACTGCACCTCTATAGGATGCCAGAATATTGTATCTAGGGCAGAAAATCTAAGCACCATCTTTCTCTAGGAAATGGTTCAAGTGAAGTTACAATAGAAACATATTAATCATAAATAAATAGATCAAGTCTACTAATTAAAATGAGAGGCAGGCTACACCATTACAAAGTAGTACAGATTTACAATTCAGGAAGATTAAAAAGTAGTGATTATCCTAAACTGCTCCCCACACATAAATAGGTATAACTCCATTCACTGTGGTTTCTCCCATCTCTTCACTGTAACTGGTTCAGCTTCTCTTTTCTCACCCATTATTTGTTCACATAAATTTTAGTTTCAACATTGACTGCTCAGTCTGAAATCTTTTTATGGCCAAGGCCCCATTGAAGACACTTTAGTTATTTCCACATCTGTATTCCCCACTACTCAAATATCATCACTATTCCACTTAAGGGTTTTCTTAATAGGATTTTAGGTAGAGTAAGAACAGGTTAATTTGTTGACAGGACAGAAAATAATCAGGAAGAGAGAAAAACAGGAAGTAAAAGGGCAAACAAGAAGAAAAGTTCCTGCAAAGGAAGTTCTCATTCTCGTAGCAGCCTCGGAAAAGCTGAGCATTTCTTAGGACTAGAAATAAAGGCAATGGTCATGCTGATCAGCCAGGATTACATAGCTTACATGTTTGCCTTTGGCCAAATTAGGAGAAAGGACATGACCCTACACAAAAAGATTATCTGCACAGTGTCCCTCAGTGCAGGGCAGCAGAATCTATTCCAACACTCACCTACCTACATATTCAGCAATAAGAATTCACGGCTTTCACAGTCCAGAACAAAGGTTCATTTCTATTCAGATGCTGCTTTAGGCTAAACACGTGAAATAGCTACCTCATGGCCAAAGATACGGCATTGCCCATTTTGCGGGTTAACAAGCAATTATTTTGCTTAAGCAGCATTCTGCAACAGATACGAAAGTGTTTCCAATTTTAAACAGTTACAATCAAGTAGAAGCATAATCTGAATGAACTATATTGCCTTCACTTCAAAGAAAATCCTATCAACTGACTTTATTTGATGTAATAGGCAATCATGATTAAAAAAAAACAAAACAAAACAGAAAAAAGACCTGTGTGAATTTGCTATCGTGGAATGGAAAAATATATTTTGGATGTTGGTGTACTTACTGTTTGGTGGGGGGTCCACAGTAATAATAGTGTATCCACTATGAATATTTTTTTAGAACGTAGGAGACCCAATGCTCTCCTAAGGCTATACGCAGACCTCAGCTTACATTCCCCCAGTTTGAGATGATTCCTTCAGCTATTACACAGTTCTGATGAATTACATCCATGTGCTGTGTAAGACCTGGTCTTACATACGTGTCCACCCATTACACATCGCTCTGCACAGCTAAGCCACTCGGAGGGGTCAGAGCCGCCTCAGTGCAAAAACAGTTCTGCTCCTCTGCATCCAGCTTCAGTTTCAAGATCAGTGTGGAAATTTCCCCTCAAACTTCATTTTTTGCTTACTATACTAGGCAGAGTTTCAGATACAAAAATGTTATCATACATTAAGAGTCATCTGCTACAGATTCAACTGTCGAAAGCAACAAAAAAGCAGTTCTTCAGTGGTTCCCCCATTTCCGACTGAGATTTGCAGATAACATTCAAGTGTACTAACATTGATAAACACAGCTTACTTGTAAATGCTTCTGATTGTAAATCACTAAAATCATCACTTCGCTATTGTGAAATACAACATCTAGTTCACTTTTTAGCACAGCATCAGAAGACTTGCACACCTTCTTTGTTTCCCAAATCTGTTAAAGAACACAGTATTTCATTAGTTGTGTTAAAGAACAAGATACAAAACTTCCTGAGTAAAAGTACCTGTAAACCAAAAGTCTTAAACTTGCAAATCACACTGATTTTTTTAAATAAAATTATGCTTCTGCTATTTCTATTTACTAGGGAAGGTTGTGCAATTGCTATAGCTATTTGCTAGTTGAAACAGAACCAGTTTTTTCCAGGCCGACTGGCAGGCTCCCCCGTGTTTAGTCTCACAGCTATAAAATCCACAGTTTTCTCATTCGACGAGTGTTAAAATTCAATTACAAAAAATACCAAAAGCAGATTTCTATATTTCAACTGCTTTCAAAATTCCAAGAATATAAGTTATTAACTTGTGAGAAAAAGAAAGATAACTTTGGTAAACTATAGTAGTACTTTCACAGATTTTAATGAGGCATTGCAATTATAGATCTATCCTAAATATTAACATGCAAATACATCTAACAATGACGGTAATATCAAGTCTGCTAGGATACTCAAAAAACTTCACAATTCCTGACTCAGATAAAACAAAACAAAAAAAAAAGTTAAAATTACTCTTGAACAGCCACTGAACTTAAATCAGATAGAAATACAGTAAATTTAGATATACAGACTAAATTTACTCCTAAATAATTTCTAATGTATTCTAAATGTATTTCTAAATAATTTTATGACAAATATTTAAATTTATATTGGCTATAAACTTACATAAATACTAAGTATGTATCATATATAAACATATATGATGTGATTTTATAAACAATTCCTTACATGCATAATAATATATACAAAAATTCATGTTTTTCAAAAAAGAAAGATGTCATCTTACACGTATTGTCTGGTCATCAGATGATGTCAGAAATAAAGATCCATCTGGCGAAAATGTCACACAGTGAACCCAGCTCATGTGTCCCCTGCAATACGCTACTTTTGATGAAGTTTTAATATTCCATAACTACAAAAAAATATGAAAGAAGAAATCAAATGGATTTAGATTGCACTTACAGGGAAAACAGTGTAAAACAGGTAGTATACTTCATCACTATTTCTTCTAGTATTTTCTTACTTATTCTGAAATCAGATGTAACAAGAATTGTGCCTGCTTATCACATTTTGATGGTCAGTGCAATTGAATCAGCAGCCTCTTTGACTACTGTAATTTTAAAAGATGAAGGGAAAGAAAAGAGAAAAAAAAATAAATCACTCACAGTATTTTAAAAAACCCAAACAAGTAGATTGCAAAAACAAAACCAAATAACCCCAAACAACCACCAAAAAAACCCAACCCCCAGAACTGATACTTGTACAGGCTTACTCTAGCTGCTAGTCCCAAAGTCACTCTGGCTGTTTTATTCCTTTTAGTGAGTTGCCACATTCTGTAGCAGCATATAGGAGAGGAGTTTTTGTCTGAGTTAAGCAATGGGAAGGCCTATACTCCTGAGAGTGACAGCAGTAACTTTAAAGAAATTTAGTAGCCTAGTCTTTTTATGTAAATGTGAGTTCTGTTGTCCAAAACTAACATAAAACTTTAACATGTTATTTCCCAATTGATATGTTACATTTCAGAAGCAAATGAAGATTAAAAAGAACGAAGCATATTGAAAGCCTGCTAAAATAGCTATATTTGCTTTACCTCTGCCTACAAGAAACTATTCAGACAAATGTAACATTTTGTATTACAAATAGCCTTTCCTGGTATACTATAGTAAAGAATCACTCACCTCAACAGAACAGTGGGACAAAGCAACTGCTACTAACTCATCACGCGGACAGAAGTCACAGTATTGGATCGTACTGTGATGACTTACGATGACTTCCGTTAACAAATCACAGGTTTTAACATCAAAAAGCTGTGAACATGTAATTACAATAGTTAGCACCCAGCCTGTATGACTTCAATATAGACAAATAGCTTATATCCTCAACAGCATACATTCTTGAATTTAGAAGGTATTTCTCACAAGTCAGCAAGTTTGTTGCCCAGATATTTTTCTTTTACACACACTTGAAATGACGCACCTTATATCTGAAACATCTTAATGGCCTAGAATTTTATCTTTAATCGTAACTTCTAACTAGATGATCTTTAAGGTCCCTTCCAACCCAAACCATTCTACGATTCTACATTACATCAAGAAAGTTTTTAAATTGAGACACTTACCAAAAGCTTATTTTTGGCTACCACCAAAATCATGTCACCGTTACTGGACCAAGAGCAACATTTTACTAAAACCTCCACATCATCTGGTTGCTCATCTGCATTTCTGAAGAAATCTTTTATCTCAATACTTTTCAGTTCATTTGCTGAGCGTGCTTCCCAAAGCTGTAATAAAAAGAAAATACACAAAAACTCTTTTTACTGATGTGGATACAGAGTACAACAGGGGAGAGCTAACTCCCAATCACTCTAGGGAAGAAGGGAGGTAGGGGTAGAACACAAAGAAAACCTTTGCTACTTTCCCTGGTCAAGAAATAGCTACAACTCTATCTCTTAACAAAAGAATAAAAATAGTATCTGCTCTGCAACTCCATTAAAAGTCCACTCACCATGAGAAATCTGGTACACATCTAACTTTGAGCCCTAATTTCATTGAGGCATCTGCCAAAAACCTACTGAATATTTCTGCTCCCTCCACCACAATTTTCCTTCTGAACAACATCAGCTACAGTAACCCTTCTATCCTGATTAGCAACTCTACAGAAAGATAACAGTGTTAAGAACTGCAATTCTAAAATAGCATTGTTCTGTTGCAAAGGCAATAAAAAGAATACTTACATTCTGAGGAAAACCAAAACATAAACCTCTCAATTCTCTTCTACTGCATACATGACAAATAGCACATAGGAATTGCTTTTAACTTTTATGTTTACTGATATTCATTTTCAGAGATGACAGAACTTTCAATTAATCTAAAAATTTATTACTTTTTCTTTTTTTAAACAAGTTTCACTCCCCTCCCCCCAAGTTTTACTGAAGTACATTAGTGGGGGGAAAAAAAAACAACATGGCGAAAAGTAAAGTATTAAAAATGAGGCTAGCTAGGTTTTATTTACAACTACAGGCACCCAACTTTTTTCCCCTGGTACAGGACAAGTCATTTCAAAACACTGCATTAAAAACTGAAACAATAATCAACTGTTTCTGGAATTAATTAATTCAAACTGGCCATGCAGACACAAAGTTTTCTTACACATATTTTGCATTTTATAAAAAAAAAAAAATCCATCACCAAAACAGTTGATTTAAGAACACGCTGTTTACCTTTACTGTTCCATCTGTTGAGCAGCTGGCAACATATTCATCATCTGGTGAAAATCTACAGTGATTGACAGAATTTACATGACCCATCATCGTATTTCTACAATACCTTTTGTTCAAATCCCAAAGCTGCATGAGAAATAAACACATAAATATCATCATATTCATGAATTATTCAAAGAGTAATTGTTTGTGTTCTTCTCAAAATCATGCACTGGCAATCAAAACCTCAGGGGTTTTGTTTGTTTGTGTGGGTTTTGTTTGTTGTTGGGTTGGGGGGGTGGAGTGGGGGTGGGGGCAGGGGGTGGGGGCAGGGGGTGGAGCTATTTCTTAGTTTTACCCATGTGCTCATGGACTTGATGCTACAGTCCAGGCTACCCCACAATTTACCTCCATCTGCTAACATGCATGAAAATTATTACCATCAGAATTACATTGAACTAGATAAATTTCTGCACAGTGCAGACAAGGCCCTTGAACAGCACAAGGTTACTGAAAGTTTCCTCAGACTGAGGAAGAAGCTTCCTCTTGCCTCTTCCCCTTTCACCTTTGAGGTTGAGAATTATGTAGCTTACATGTAATAACAAAAATCAAATCAAATCTCTCGGGTTAGTCTTGGACAGTCCCAATATGATCCTTGCCACATCAACACTAACAAAGTTAAAAGAACATTCCATATGTTTTTTTTTGTTTAGGGCTCCTCCTCCCCACCCCTCTCACACACACTATTATCCAAGCCCATAGCTCACATTTCCTTTCTCTGTTTCCAAATGTCTTCCCTTTCTCCTACATAAGAAAAAAAATAATCATGCATTTGACTGTTCAAGTGAGAGCTCCACACAAGAATGGTCATTTGTACAGTGTTCTCAAAAAAAAAAAAAAAAAAGAAAAATCAGGCCCTTTTGACTATTGTGCATATGTCGGTTCTGTTATTCATTACACATTAAAGTGTCAAACACTGTCTAAAATCTTAACCACATTTACAGTACAAAAATTGTAATTTTCAACAAGTCCCTTCTAAATCTACCTGTTCCAAGATGTCAGTCTCAGGCAGCAAATGCATCTCCTGAGACATCCAGGCCAGCATGAAAGCCTCTTTCCACCTTGACATCAGACCATGACTGGTGTTTTACCTCCAGTTTACACAAGCACAAGCTCTTGCAAGAACTTTTCAGATAAGACTTCACATTACAATTAAAACACCTCACATCCTGCTAGCTACAGCTGGAAGAGACAGCTGTCCCTCCCACTAACAGTCTCACTCCTTGCTCTTTACTCCCAACAGTCTCCTTGCACTGGCACTGGGCGAAACTGAGCCACTACAGGAAACTAAACAAGCAGAAAACCAATCCCACCAGAGGAGTTTGCCGAGTTGGCTCCTTGGACCATACCGTTGCAGAATACGATCAGCACACGCACTGCAACAAAGGCAAGAATATACAGCCAGGGCAGTAGGACCATCACCTTTCAGTGCCAGTTAACTATGTGATTTGCTTAGTTGTACTGTGAAATTGCACTCTTACTTGCCACAGCGTAGGTCTTACTTGATTCTTCTGTTTTCCCCCTTCCCTCAGATGCAGACTGCAGTTGCCTGGTTTCTGCTCTTTCTGTGTACACATACTGCCTCCCAATCTGAATCGTGCCATCTCATTAACCTGACAAAACTTTTGCTTTGATTACTGTTATTTTGTTGGCTTCCACCTCCATTTCTATACTATGCCCAATCAATTTAATCAAAAATGTACCTGCCACACTTCCATAATGCTTTTTTTTTAAAAAAAAAAAAACAAAAAAAACCTTTCAGCATACAGAGTTTTTTTACATTATTGTTTTCGATCCTAAATTTCTGCCTTCATTTTTCTTATGCTGTTTTTAACCAGGTATTTCAGCTCTCATAGTCTCCCATTCCCATCCCACCCTGTAAAAGTCTTGCTTCACCTTCATGCCCTATCAACAGAGAACTTGCCCATTCTCCTTCTGTTCTGCCTTGTTGACATCCAATTACGGAGCTGTAGTCAGTACTCTTAATCCGTTACCATCTCTCTTCTACCCAGCTCATTAAAAACACCCTTAAATTTTAGTGTTTAAATATAATTATACATCAATAATTATCCTGTTATGATAAGCAGTATGAGAATAATCTTAACCTTTTCCACTTACTTTGATGAAAGTGTCATTTGAGCAGGTGGCTAAAAGATACTGACCACTTCTGTTATTGAACTGGCAGCAGTTGACCTGCTCTGAGTGTTCTTCATATACACACTTACACTGGCCTGTTCTTGAATTCCAGATCTGGACAGAATTAAAGGATGAAAAAAGACTTTTTAAAATATATTTAAGTACTTAAAAAAAAAAAAAAGATCTGTAAACTATGTTGAAATACAGATGAAGCCCTAGAACATTCTTAATAACACCTCAAAAATGTTTTGAAGATGAAGGGAAAGCATATATATTTACAATTAGAAATAAGAAGTTGTAAGGGGAAAGGTTATAATTCAGATTGGAATCTGACAAATACTAGAATTTCACCAAGGTTTTGCTACAATACTGAGGAATTTAAAATTCCACATAATTCACATGTAACAGGAAAAAAAATTTAAAAGATAGATTATGGATACATTTGTCTCATGTTATGGATAGGTTTAGACTTTATGTTCTACTTACAAAAAAAATCATCTGATAATACAAGTAAAAATTGGTGGTAATTCTGTAAGTATAATGTTAACATTAAGCATCTTTTACATTATGTAACAAGTGGGGCTTTTCTGTTTGTGTGTTAAGTAGTGAATTATCCACATAAGATTTAAGACAGTTAAAAAAAAAACTTTAGTCTTAATCTGCTCTGCCCCAGTTGGTTAAAACTGAAATTAGAACTGTTAATTTGAAAAAAAAAAAATTATCTGCTTTCAATTTTCTCACCTTCACTTTTTTATCAGCTGAACAAGTTGCTACAAATTCACCATCTGCAGAGAAAGCGCAACAGAGTATTTCATCATCATGGGCACTTATCTCCAGGAGTCTCTCACCACTTTCAGCTTTGAACACCTAAAACAAAGAATAAAATCTTATAACTCACATTAAATTTTAAAACAGAAATATAAAGGGTTTTTTTCTCTCAAACAGCTCTATATAAGCTCTTCATAAAAATGTTTGTCTTTTGAAAGTATTTATAATTTCAGGGAAATTAACATGATTTTTTAAATATTTAATTTGAGCTTCAATTTTGTAAGGATGATAGAAACTGTTAGGGAGAAACAGTGAAAATTGGTTTTAAAAAAAAATATTTCTGTAGGCAATGTGTGTTTCATTAATAACTTTTTCTATCCTCACTCTTTAAGCCTAAATCTATGTTCTTTCTCCGTATTTTTTAATAGTAACTGCAAAATGCTGTATCTATTAACAAACTGTAAACTATTCTTAAAACTACAAACTCCAGGTTTATTTATTTAATGTATATTATATTTTTACATATATTATACGCTTCTGTGCAAAGTAAGAATTTCAGCAGCAAAGAGTGTCACAGATTAATAAATTTTCCAGAATTCTGGGATTTAACTTCACAATGGGGGGGGTGGGGTGGGGGGGTGGAAGGGGGGCACGTTGGCAATCAGGTCTCCCTTTCCTCCTTAGGTTACATATTCTTAATTATTAAAACAAATCACAAGGCGACCTTTACAGAAGTGTTCAGGATACTACAGTTGTAAAGCCTATTTTTTCCTTTACTTTTGCATTGAATGGGAACATCAATGACAGTGAAGTATTTGGTATTTGTTCAAATAAGAACACAAATACTGAAGTAACAGGAAATGTACATTTACAGTAAATTCTGCAGAATATCTGTTCTTAATCTAGCGATAATTATTTTTTTTATTTTACAGAAACAGTAGAAGTAGCCGTGAAAACTGCAAAACTTAGGCCACTGTTAGAAAAAACATGAATAAGTTCAAAGTTAAACAATGAAAAAAGGTTTACTGTTAATTTTCCTATTACTTTTTTAACAAAAGTTTAGTTTAAACACAATCGCAATCCACAGATTTTATTTTTTTGGGTAGAAAATGAAGAAAAAATAAGCAATCTGCAGCGTCAATAATGAGGCCGTTAAGTACAGAAGCCCAGCACAGTAACTTCAGCACAGCATAAAACGAGAACATCCACCAAGCATCTCTGTAAGTGGATGCTGTAATCATAATATTGTAGGAGCCAGCAAATAAAATAAACAAACACAATAACAACACCGTAAGTAGCCAAATGAACAGCAACTAAGCACCGCTATATATTATTACTTTAGTACTCAACTTATCAAGCATCCAAACAATACCAAAGGCTTGCAGAAAAGTAGTTCTTTTCTCTTACCTTTGGCTGTCTGGTTTATGGATACTTTACCAGGTTACTGGCTGGCTGATTGCTAGTTTTCTTGAGAGCTGGCTGGCTCCCCTCCAGGCAGACTGCTGGCAAATTTGATTAGTCACTTTCCTCTCTGTCTCCCCTAATACACTTTCCTAAGCACTTTGGGCCCATTTCCCATCTAATACTGTCCTCAACTTCAGGGCTTCATTCTTCTCCCAAGACTTATTTCTTTTGCATAATACAATTTACTAATTAAGGACCAAAGTAGCACAATGTCCATTACCATCCCATGGAAATAGCAAAAGCTATAACTAAAATGTCTTACTGTTTCTCAGTTCTGTAGAAAGTCTGCTGTGACTGGAAATAACATTTCTGTAAGCAAGTATGAAATACGCTGGGGTGCATTACTTAGGCTGTGAGCTTTTCCATATCATTAAAAGGCATCCATGTTCACATATTACACTGGTGAGGGTACAAACCCTAAAATCACAGTTTGGCTTTTGAACTAGAACACTTACTATTCTAAACATGCAACTTGACATTTGTATAATAATACATCCTTCTCAATCATTTCTCTCCAACATGTTCCAGATCCCTAATACTTCCACATCACAGCAAAAGAAAAGTGACAGGACTGTTAACAAATGTTACCAAAATAGCACACAGCATCTCTTTTCACTTATGCAAAGGCACCTTACCTGAAGTGTTTTATCAGCTCCACATGATGCTACTCTTTGTCTATCCTTAGAAAAGCAGGCATGGTAAACTGCATCTCTGTGTGGACGAACTACCAGACGGTAGAGGTTTTTCAAGGATTTTTTATTTCTATAGGGCAAGACAGTTGATTTTAGATGAGCAGGATTTTCTAGTGCCTTTTTATTATCCAAAACCCTCTATAAAAAGATAACACTTTTTCACACATCTTGAGCAGCAACCTCTATAACAAACCAATCAACCAATGCACTATACCTTACCTCTCAGCCTTTACACTGAAGGAATAAGGGAAACACAAATTTCAACATTCACTCAGAGTTTTTATTGCTCTCCTATATACAGCTTAGAGATCAAGAAAGGTAATACATGCATGAAAAATTAACATGATACTTTATGGGCACAGCTGTTGCACTGCAGGACACAGCCTTCCTAATGACATTTTTATGATCTGATATGCACTATTTCCAAATATTAATGCCTTCCTTTTCAGATTCCTTGCAGACCCCTTTTCAAGCTTACTCAAAAACATTTGTAAATTTGTTTAGATTTTAGTCAATTTACTTAATTTTCACAACAATGACCCATCACTGCATTTCAATCAGAGACTAAGTGCAGAATCTAGCACACCTTAGATGACTCTTACCTCACTTCAACAAAAACTTAGAATTAGTAGGAATCATAATCATCCGGTTTACCCAGATCTTAATACAGAAAGCTGTCACTGTAATAAGATGATTTTTGGTGATTAATAGACTGTGATGATTAATTTTTTTATCTAGAGTCAAAACAAATCCATGTACTTCAAGTTTTTATTGTTACCAATTTCAGTCTTCTGGCTTAGCATTTAAATAATGGGTAAAACACCTCAAACAGAACAGCTGCACTTCAGAATGAAAGCAATTCTTCACTGCAAAATAGTGACTCATCTAAGCCAAGATTTTTCTTTTTTTGCATATTTTAATAAAGCTAAAATTACACTGCTCTCTTGACCAGCATTCACCTACATATTCTACAAACTATTCTTAGAATGTTTCCCTAGGATAGGGGGCAACCACATCTGTCTCTGTTCTGTTGATTACAGTCATGTTCTTCAGCATGTCTCTCGCATCCAAGGTGAAAGCCCTGAACTACCTGGAGATTGACTCTTCTGAATTGTGCAACTTCCAAGCGTGTTTGTTAGAATTCTGTTAGCTATGCAAAAGTGAAATAGCCAAATATTCAAAGAGAAGACATGAATTCAAGTGTGCCTGGATTAACCTGCCTGGTTATTACCATAATTACCTGACCTAGAGTCATTCTGATTTTTAACCACCAAGTACTGCACATATGAGAACAGAAACATCAAACAGAAGAATCCAACAGACACAGTTACATGGTCAGATAATGGCTGGACTATGCTGGAAAAATATTTAGATATATATACTTTTTCCTTAAACAACTTTGAAAAATACAAAAACAGCAAAAAATTATTTAAATACGAGAAATTTCAAGACTGGGTAGAGATTACAAAGCCTTTTCCCATCTCGCTGCTTTCAAAAACTTTGCAAGGTAACACAAATGCTCTCCTTTTTAAAAGTATACTAGAACACCTAAAAACATACTGTAATGTACCCAACACTTGCACTACAGTTGTAACTTTAAAAGAAAAAACAACCACCAAACTTATTCAGAGAAGTTTCAAAGTATCTTACTTTCATATTGGTATAATTATTTAAAAGGAACAGTCACTGAGTACAAAAGTAAATATATTTCTCTATTTATTTCTATGTAATTATTACTGATTTGTGGCCTTACATATCAAGAGTTCCCCTCCTCCCACAATTTCTTGAAAATTATTTCACTTTCTTTTCCCAGAAAAAAAACCCACAGCAGTTCTTAAAAAGGTCCTTATACTAAACATATGTTGGATTCAGTTGTACATTAAATTATGTTCTTGGATCAAGGGATAAGCATATCGTAGATGGAGTGCAGCTACTTACATCCATTCCAAATAAAATGCTCCTGTTTCTCTCTGAGCATGTTGCTTGGCTTGTTGATACACCTCTGATGTCTCTGGTTGGCAAAGACCCAGTTGTATAATGTCAGGAAATGGTTGCCGTCCAAGAAGGTGCCCATTTAAAGACAGAAATTCCTGGAAGTTCTCACGTACTGTGCTATTCTATGTACAGAGCAGATAATATTTGATAACATAGAAAGTGGATTTATTTCCTAAGCGCCCTTTGCTTTTTAAATTTTCTATACAGCTAATATTCTTACAGAAGCATTTGTTCTATTTTTCTATTTAGTTCTATTAGCAAGTACATAGGATAGACTGAAATATTTCATTATCCTATGCAGGAAAGCATATTATCCTTATTTTTCAAATAAAGGATACTGGCAACAGTGATTTACTCAACAAGCAGTCAGTGCAAAATATCAGAAAAACTATTCCAAGTGACCAACAAAATTCTACTTCTCCTCAAAAGCAGGGTACCATATGTACCCACCATGAGTTATTGTTGTTCACCTTAGTTAATTGAGTTCCATGGTCAATTACTTGAGCACTAACTGAAATTACAACTAAAACAGAAAAACTAAGTTTTCTTCATTTTTCTCTTCCCCAAGTTAAAGTTTAACTTAGTACTGTTTTTATGTTTCAGTTTTTAAGCTTTCTATATAATCTCATATATGCACACCTCCAACAAAATGCAATTAGACATGGAAAAATATATTTGGAACAGACTGATCATTTACCTTTTAGTATCATACCTTTTGATCCAGGATTGAACTATATTCTACATATTCATGAATCAGATGAGCAGGCCCTAGCAATTCTGTTTTAGCTTTAATCCAATCTAGAGAGAACATAAGATCATGGAGTTCCTGCAAGAAATACAAATTTAAGTTCAAAGCATGAGTTCCACAACAGAATCTACTTAAGGGAAAAAAGAAAAGCGCAGAAAATTCATTAGGTATTTAATATGCTTCAGTAAAATTGTCCCTAGTTAAAAACTTTGCCAATTTCCTGTTTCCTGCATCTTACTCGATCAGGTATAAAAATTCTGGGTATAGGAGGCTAAGCCTGTTTTAATAGAGAGAACTGCTCTTTGATACAGCTAGTCAGAGAAGGGATAGGGGTACAAAGCAAGTCTTGACTTTTGTAGCACGCACAACCTGGTTTAAGATACAACCCTGAAAAAGCTTCTTCTAGTCCAATCTGGCAAAAATCACTCTGCTAACAGTGATCTGTTGCTCTTCCTAACAGATGCTGAATTCGAATGAAAGTAAAAAATCTGTTTTAGTTGCATTTAACTTAAAAAACGAGAAAGCTGCTTAAAAGGCAATCAGAAACTGCAAACAGAATACACTATTTCAGTTAGAAGGGACCTACAATGATCATCTAGTCCAACTACCTGACCACTTCAGGGCTGACCAAAAGTTATAGCAGGTTATTAAGGGCCTAAATGCCTCAAACACTGTCAGGCTTGGGGCATCGACCACCTCTCTAGGAAGAGGGCCTGTTCCAGTGTTTGACCACCCTCTCAGTAAAGAAATGCTTCCTAATACCAAGTCTGAACCTCCCCTGACGCAGCTTTGAACTATTCTAACACGTCCTGCCACTGGATTCGAGGGAGAAGAGATCAGCACCTCCCTCTCCACTTCCCCTCCTCAGGAAGCTGTAGAGAGCAATGAGGTTGCCCCTCAGCCTGCTTTTCTCCAAACTAGGCATACCCAAACTCCTTAACAGCTCCTCATAGGACATGCCTTCCAGTCCTTTCACCAGCTTTGTTGCCCTGTTCTGGATGCATTCAAGGACCTTCACATGCCTCTGAAATTGTGGGGCCCAGAACTGCCCACAGTACTCAAGGTGAGGCTGCACCAACACTGAGTAAAATGGGATAATCACTTCTGTTGACCAGTTGGTTAAGCGATGCACCCCAGGATGCGGTTTGCCCTCCTGGCTGCCAAGGCACGCTGCTGACTCATACTGAGCCTGCTGTCGGCCAGCACCCCCAGATCCCTTTCTGCAGGGCTGCTCTCCAGCCACTCCTCTCCCAATATCTACTTGTGCCCAGCATTACTCCATCCCAGGTGCAGAATACGGCATTTGGACTTGTTAGATTTCACTCCAGTCTACCTAGATCCCTCTGCAAGGCCTCTTGTCCCTCAAGAGAGGTGACAGCACTAAACTGGGAGTTTGGTATCATCATCAAACTTGCTAATGGTGCATTCAATTCAAGCACCCAGATCTTTGATAAGTATATTGAACAGGACTGGCCCCAGAATTGAACCCTTAGGAGCACCACTGGTGACCGGTCACCAGCCAGATGTAGCCCCATTTGCTACAACCCTTTTTGAGCCCTGTTGTTCAGCCAGTTCTTGACCCAGTGCACCATGAACCTGACAACTTGTCCAGAAGGATGCTGAGAGGGACAGTATCTAAAGCCTTACTAAAATCCAGAAAAACTACATCCACCGCCTGCCCTCGTCCTCTAGGTGAGTAGAAGTATAGAAGGATATCAGGACTTTCCCTTTGTGAACCCCTGTTGAGTGTGCTTGATGACTGCCTTATTCTTTAAATGCCTTTCAACAGTACCCAGTATAATCTCCATAATTTTTCCAGGATCTGCGGTTAGACTACCAGGTCTGTAGTTCTCTGCATCTTCCTGCATGCCTATTTTGTAGACTGGAATAACGCTGGCTGGCTTCCAGTCAGCAGGGACCTCCCCAGACCGTTGGTAGATGGCTGAGGGGGGTCCTGCCATAACAACCGCTGGCTCCTTCAGTACTCTGGGATGAATCCCATCAGGCCCCATGGACTTGTGAACATTCAGCTGATACAGCTGGTCGCTTACAACTTCCGTGACTACAAATGGAAAGTCACTGTTCCCCCACTCATGGTCCTTTGACTCAGGTGACTGAGCAGCCCAAGGGCTGTCAGTGTTATTAAAGACAGAGGCAAAAAAAGCATTGTATGCCTTCACTTTTTCTTCATCCCTATTAGTCAAGATGGCCATCTTCAAAAAGCATCGGTCCAATGTTTTCTGTAGACCTCCTCTTGCTATTAAATACTTTTAAAAGCCCACCTTGTGAAACAAACATACTTGCTAGCATCAAAAAAACCTGCTTAGAGATGACACTGCTCAGGGTCAAAGTATATTCCAATTTAAAATCAGTAAATAGTGCATGGATTAAAAGGTTATCATGGTTAAACAAAGAAAAATAATACCTCCCATCTTTATTAGCCTTCCAACAAATAGAAATTATGCCTAAATAATGACAAATAAGTAATATAAAGAGTGTAAACTCCAGGAAGGTACAGTCATAATGAGACAGGCTAAAGAACTCTGAGAAGTTAATTCTACAAAATGTAGAAAGGCTAATAATAAAAACAGTTTTCTAATACATGGAAATTAAAGAAACCGAGATCATAGAATCATAGAATCGTTAAGGTTGGAAAAGACCCTTAAGATCGAGTCCAACCACTAACCTATCACTGCCGAGTCTACCACTAAACCATATCCTCAAGCACCACATCTACCCTACTTTTAAATAATGAAATATGATCCAAAAAACTAGGTTTGTAGCCCACATTAATTATGAAGGTTCCTATAAGTACACAAAGTGTATTTTGTATGATAAGTCAGATGAACCACCCCAAATGAGGTTCAAGTGAAAAGATTTGGGTACCTGTGAAATAAAGCTATTAGCAACCAGGACTAAATGCAAGAATTCTAAAGACATTCAAGTGAAATTACTTAACTATTAATCTTGCTGCATTTGTGTCTTATACTAGTTCAGTATGTAAAGAACAGTAGGTGGCAAAAATGACAGCAATTTTTAAAGGTGCCAAGGCTATCCTGGGAACAAGACGTTTGCCCTGTCTAACTTTTGCTACATTTTTTTAATGGCTGTTGAAATCTAGTAATACAGACAATGAACTTTTACACATAAATCAGTATGACATAAGAGGAAAAAACTAATAAGACTTCTGTAGAAAAAGTAATCCAATCAAATTATCTGAAGAAACAATTTACTTGTATTATCACACAATAAAGCAAGCCTGGGTTTTCAAAAAAGTTTAGAGAAGATTTCTTATCAAAGCTTCTTGAAAAGGAAAAGAAAACCACAACCTATTATGATACAAAATAGGAAATTTTCTCAAGAACTGGTTGAAAAGACAAGACACAAGGGTAGAAATAAAGTAGTTTTCATAGCAGACAGTGATTATCAGCGGAGTCCCTAAAGGTAAATGCTCAACATAGAGTCCTATCTGCCCGAAGCCTGGAAGAAGAGAGGTTCAGGTGGGAAAAAGCCTGGGGGGAAAGGCAGGAATAAGGGTGGGTCAAGAAGGGAAACAGAGGACAGTAGTCAGAACTCACCTTCTGCATGTTGGCACCAGCCATGTGATACGCCAGAAAGTTATACCAGTACATGCAATCCTCTTGAGACGGAACAGGTGTATTAAGTTTGTAATATTTCTTGTACTGATTTACTATGTTTTTATGTAGCTCCTGCAATGTGAATCAAAACATACTTTCAGTTAATACTATACAAAAGTATGGACTGGTTTCAGTATTGAGGAATTATAGCTATTATTAATATTATATTGTATATAGAATTGAGGATTATTATTATTATTTTCTCAATCGTTATGTGTCATCAAATTAAATAAGAAAAGCTCACCTTCCAAAACTGTACACTTAACCTAATTTATTGCTTAAAACTTCTCCAGAAACATTCTCTGGATATTAAAAGACAGAAGAGGAAGCTGTTACCCTTCCTGCTTAGGTTGAGAACAGCTATCAAATCACTCTTCATATTATATGTGTGTAGCCAACAAAAAAAAAAGACTCTTACACATGTAGATCTGAAGCAAGTCTAAAAGCTTGCCTTTCCTTCATATCTACTCTTTCTGACTGGTCCTTCAGAACTGATAAATTTATTGGCCCAACTTATAGGTCTTCTCCCTGCAAATATTGCCTTATGTTGAAAAAAAGGAGTATAAAGCACTTCTCTGTATTAAAGAAGATACTTCCTATTCTGGTAGGGTCTTGACGCCCTTGGAATCATGACCGGAACATTCCACCTCCTGCTGGAAACGTCTTTGAAGGAGCAAAAAAGATGGATATAGAGTCTTCTCTCAGTTTAGCTTCTTACCTCCACATGGAACCATCACTAAATCACTCCACAGTTTCAAGGTGAAAACAAACGGTTTTAATTAGTCAGCATTAAGTTTAACTGCATCGTGGACCTATTCTATGAAGCTAATCTAGACACTATTTAATAGAGGAGTATTTTCGGAAGAACATCCAGCTTTGGAGCGTAAAGTTAAAAGCAGATAGTCAATACCCTACCTGAAGCTGGTTGCGATTTTTCTCTGTAAGAAAGTCAAGTTGAAGGTCATGTAAATAATAATGGAATGACTTCCCATTACGATCACAGAACAACAGTGATTTGTTAACAAATTCCTGTAGTATATCTTCAACTTCTTCAGTTTCCATATCCCAAAGAATACATAGAACCTAAAAAAGCACATTAAGACCGAAAATAATCAGGACTAAGGGGTGATATGACTTCTATGAATATCATAAAAGGCTACCAGTTAACTGACAACAAAAAAACATGCTAACAAATACAGACATATTACAAATGGTAATAAATTCAGCAAGTTACTAATTCTTCCATACCAAACTACAGGACAGATAATACATGCTAACCCATCTTTTGTCTATTTGTGCTGATTTCTGGTGATCATATCTTCTTCTTAAAGGAGACAAATTTCACGTAAGAGTTTTTAAGCCTTCAGAGAGCTCAATTACAATCTAATTAAAGAACTATATACAGAATGCACATTAAGCTAACATTATGAAAACATTTGTTCGGTTACCATTTTTTAGTTTCACTACTGACCATAAAAGTCATGATACAATAATGGACCTGACCTACCCAATCTAGCAATTACTATTAAGTTACATACAACATGTCATACATAACAATTATGAATTCTTTGAAGTTATTGTTTGTATCTCACAAAAACCTGAGTTTTTTGCATTGCTGTTGTTACCTTAGTAGGTACTTTAACATCTTTTGGGAGGATAGAGAGGTCTTTATAGTAGTCTTTATAATTGTCATTCAATTGCTCAACACTTATGGACATTGCTTCATCAAGGGCTTCATAATCGTAAGATGACGATTTTCGTATTCTTTTAAACTGCTTATTCTGCAGCTGTTTGAGATAGTATTCCCAACGACTAGGGAAGTCTCGTAATAATGCGCCTATCAAGGATATCACAAGAGGAGAACCTGAAGGAAAAGATGAAATTAATCTTAGAGGTTTGCTAGGAACACAGTCCAATAGTTTAACCAAGTGGTTGAATAAATCACATAATTTTCCCAATACACTGATTGAATTCTGGAGGTGTAGAGAACAGACAAAGAAAACATGCCATCCACATAGACATCTGCAAACTCACCAAATTTAAGTGTAACAAGGGGCAGGGGAAAGATACACCGAAGAAAACTACTCAAAAATCAACACGAGACACTTTAGTTTATAAAAACAAAAGCATTTAACAAACACTTGTGCTTTGCTCAAGGCGTATGGCATTAAAGAAAGTTCCCTCCTCTTTCTAGGTCAAAACCTAGAGAAAAATTTGGTGGTAAATGGTATGTTAAAGAGTGGCAAGTATACCTTTGCATTCCCTTACAAGGCAGTTAGCTTGTTCTGGCAGTTCTGACATTTTCATATTCACAAATAGAGATAAAATCTCCAGTCCCTTCTCATGTGCTAGTCCACTTTCCACATGAACCTCGTATTTATTGCCTAGACATAGAAACATGGAAAAAATTTAAAAGAATGTAAAAAATCCTATGGAAATTGAGAGTATTTTCCAAGCAAAGTTTGGAGCAAAGGACCTGGCTCATTATTTTATGCATAGTATTTTATACACTTAGTACTAAGAAGAGTATAAATTTTACTTATCAGAATCAAGTTTGCACTAGGGAGACAGAAAAATTAGACTATAATCTAATAATGACAAATGCATTATAGGCATGTCGTAGCAGCGACTGCTTAATAACGTAGAGATAATCAGTCTAACGCCAGCAGTGTCACACAGGTTGCTTTATCCTGTTGAGAACCATTGCACTCTTCAACGAGGACATATAACTTTCAGGATAACACATAACATCTATTTCACAAAGAGCATAAAGTCTTACAGAGCAGAATTCTAAAACTTTGGCACTTGTGCAGAAGTTAATAGACAGAGATTCTATCAGATTCTTTTAAAAGTTCACAAGAACAAATCGCATACATACACACACACAACATGTGGAGCAGGACGGGAAACTGTTCCTTACCGGCCACAGCATCTGTTACACTCCTGTCCCTGCTGGTGATAAGAACTTGACATTGATTATCAAATGCTTTTAATACCCAGGAATCCCAAATGTCATCCAGAATCAGAAGAGATCTAGTGCAAAAAGAAACACTGCAGATTTCAGATCAACTATTAGCGCTAAAATCAGTGTTTCATCTTAATAATGAAAGAACATTTTCAGAATTTACAATGTATCACTGCAAAATTTTTATGTTGATATGTAAAATAAGAGGGCATTAAATACTCTGCAAGAAAGCTGAACACAACTATCTCAAAAAAAAGTTTTTACCATTTATTGCTTTATAGCTACAATTGAAGTGTAAACAATACAGTTTTGAGAAATGTTTCCATTAGTAGATGCCAGGAAAAACAGAAATATTTACTCTGGTTTTCATGTCATCAGACACTGTAAATGAAAAAAAAGTTGTATAGGTCTAAGGTAACAATTCTGCTTGACACGGGCTAGTGATAAGCTTTGTGGGAGAAACTATTTCAGTTTCCTTTTTACTTGGGTTTTCAGTTTTGTTTTTGTATCTTCAGAAACCTATATGAGACTAATCCTCTTGTGAAGGAATTGTCTTGGATGATGAGGCTTTTTTTACCTAAACAACATTTATAGTGACTACATATTCAAATCTTGCAGCTAGTCATGTTTGTAGGTTACTACATGGAATCTCACCAGAATGACATACAGTAGACTTCCCTACACCTGCCTATATCTGACAAAGAAGTTACTGAAAACTGGTTTTAAAAGGTTGGTTCCAAGGCAGCAAGAAGTCAAAAAGACTGGCTGCCAAGTAGATTTATGAAAAGAAATACCAGTTGTTTGCATTCTGTTTTGTGGAGGACAAAGTTATTGAAACCCAATCCTGTAAACTGTTTAGGTTTACTGACTTTTTTTTTTTTAAAGGATGGAGCTTTCAGCTACATTAATGATTGTTTAAAATTGTCCAATTCCCACTGAGGATGCCATGGCTTCATGTTTTTCTTCAGCTAAATGATGCTTATGCCATCAACACCTACAAATAAGGATTTTATCCTCCATAAACAAGTGCATATACATTATATCACATTTTAAAAGTTGCATATAAGTATTGGATACCCATATTTCATTTTTATACAATTCTCTATTAATACCCTTTTGATAGACCAGAGGGTTTATAAGAATACTAACATAGCCATAAATTACTGATTTTGTGATACTTTCACACTTGAAAATTTGTTGCGCAGCATGAGTTACAGCCTGATTTTATGTTTCAATTAATCTGAGAGCTTCAAAGTCCTCCCAGTCTTTTGGTACCCATGACTTTCTTCCCCGACCACACCAACAAATCTTAAATACTAGTGAGGATTATACAAAAAAAAAAAAAAATTTAAACCCCAAAACACTGTGATAGCAATCACAGGAGATTTAAACCTGAAACTTCTTACTTTAACAAATATCATAGCTTCAATTTATTCAACCATAATCCAACAAAATACATCATGCTATTTTGATCTGAAAGTTTTCATTTGACTAATACTTTAATCCCAAGAAATGTACTGGGATGACTATCTGAATCCAGAAATAGCTTAAATTACTTTTTGTCGACAAAGAGAATTCCAGTGCAGAGCAAGCTCCACAAGCCACAGAACTAGTGACGCTTGGTTTCCAATACACTTGCACCATATGAACCCTCACCCTCCAGTACATTCCCCTCTACCTCCTCCCATGCCCACTACATCTCCCAGATAACTCATCATCAGGAAGACTTTCAGTTTGTTCTTACAACATTCTCATGTATACCTAACTGGGCAGGATGCAGCACAGGCTGTAGCCTGTTCCCAGCTCATGTATCCAAGCTGGTCAATTAGCAAGACCACAAAATATGTTTCCCTTCAGTGGTGAAAAGGAGTATGGAGAATAAATTGAAGGCACCTATTTGGACTTCTCTTTATCCAACTGTCAATCTTCTTAAACTTACAGAATTTTCAAAGATACAAAGTTCCTACCTTTAGATTCAATTCTGACAATATGGTCAAAGTGTTTAGGATAGAGGAGGAGAACAGAAAGGATAAACAGGACTAAGATGAACAGTGTGATCACATTAACATAGTTTTGAAATGGCAAAAAGCGGTCAGACTAGAAAAGTTTTATGATCGATTCTCGTCCCTTTTCCTTGAGGTGCAGTCATTCTCTGCAATACTCCTAACATCTTTACTTTTACCTTGAAACAGATTAATGAACATTGCCAAGTCAACATGAGATACCTGGCAGTCTATAAAGCAGACACTGCCACAGCTGGCATTGAAATGCCCTCAAATAAAACCAAGCACCTAATTATTTCCAAAGCTGGCATTTTCTCTTTTCCCCTTACCTTCCTCAGCATACAGGTGCTTTTTTGACAAAACACAGTAAGCACCTCTTAAATGAGTCATTTTGTGCACTACAAACAATATAGCGCAGACAGTATGTTAATGATGTTAGGCTGTCATGTTATTTGGCTATACAGTAGCTGCCAACTTCTAGAACAGTTCATGATGCCATAGGGACCCATCTTACAAGAAAATAGCACATAGTTCTCCCTTCTACTCAGAAGAGACAGTAAGGTTCTACATGAATTAAATATCCAAATTCTGTATTTAAGAGCTCTGTTATTCTTTTGTTCATTAACAAAAACCACAAGTCAGTGGAGACAACTGCTTAACATACTTCAGGGAAACCTGCACTTTCAGCTGGAGTGTCTTGTTTGCGTTTTTCATATGCGACTTCCACAAAAAATGAAAGATTTCTTGTGAAGGACCTGGCACTGTTTTTCAGTTCTTTTCTTTGCAAGATTTACCCCCACCCTCCCCCCATACAAAAATGCCAGTATTATTCTACTCTATGCCATCTGTAAAGATCACACAGTTGGAGTATTATTCCTGAGATATCTCACTCAGGTGCAGGCTTGTTTGGTTTAGTACAGATTTCCCCAGAGTAATAAAATCCTCAACAAATAACAAAAACTATTGCTCAAAGATGAAAAAAGCTCCGCAGTGACTGATACGCTGCTTGATTAAATCCAGTCACTTTTCCTGAAGTCTGAAAGCAATAGATTTCTTGGCGATGATTGATCAGATCACAAAAACCTGCTTTCACTCTGATAATTCAAGACCAACCACTTTAAAAAGACATCAGCTGTTCTGGAAAATAAAAATTTTCTGCAGTGATACACATCCTTTTACTGCTCTATGATCCTCACACATCAGTGAAGCATTCTATGTACACAACGAGAACGCTGAAAGTTAGATCAATTCTTATTTCCAGCTGTCTATTCCCAACCTTCATTATTCAACAACTAATAATTTTTCAAGCAAATGTGACTCCTGTAGAGCTAGTTAACATATTTTATTAGCAGAAGCCTTATTAGCCTACTAAATATATTCCTATCCAGGAGAAGCCGACAATGTGTCCCTTAAGTTACTCCATTTAAAAAGAAAAAAAAAAAATAAACAGGGACAGAGTTACACTATGTATATTACACACCTGCCTCTACCAACTATTTACCCTTCAGCTTTTGTACACTTACCTGAACTTATTTATTCTTTTATCATATACAAGTAATTTAGAAAATTTTAACAGAAACCCTTATACAATAATTAAAATTCTAGAAGTATTGTTAGCTTCACCTTGACTAACACTTCCTAACTATCTACAGTAAGACAGAAAAAGGGGAAGCAAAAAGCAGAAGAGTTAGGAAATTGGTTTGAAAAAAAAAAACAAAACACCACAGACATGTAACCACAACACAGACACCTCAGACAATTAGACTAAAGTTACTCTGTGAAGTTTTATCAGTTAAAAGAACAGTGTTTCATTTAGTGACATTACCTGGGATATTTGCGTAGCATCAGCAAACGAAGACGATCTTTAGCCTCCTCAATATTAAGTGGTGGCCTTTGTGAAAGAGTAGAATCATGTTCTAGTCTACTACAGAGATTCTGAAGTTTTATTAGGAGCCCTGCTTTGTCCTGTTTTCCAACAGAAATCCAGTGAACTCCTCCTGGAAAGTAATCTAACAAGAAAAGCAATACTAATTATGCTATACATTTAAAATCAGAAACATTGAAGAGCAGCTTAAAACAGCAATCAATAACTCAATTTCAACTAAAACATAAAACTGTAAAGTCTATTGCAAGACCACTATTTTTAAAGGAACAGGCTCTGTAGGGCAAGTTCCCACAGAGAATTCACACTGACACTGTTGGCCCCCCTACCCCACATGCCTTCCTGCCAGTCCCTCGACAAACACTTCTGCGTTCAACTTCCTGCTAGTCTGACTTCGCATTACTTTTTTCACCCTGTACTACTGCAGGAATTTAGAGCCTGGGATGTGAAAATTATCCCAAAACAGTAAACAAGACGTCTAGAAGAGTCAGCTGCAGAGGATGCTGTAGTTTCTAACCCGACACCATGTTTTCTGGTGCCTGAGTCCCACTTTCACCTCCAAGTCTCCTATGCGGGGAGAGGGAGAGAGAAATCATTAAATGGTTTCATTTATGATCTGCTTTAAGCTAAAGTGAGACCAGCGTAATCACTGCACAGATACCTGCCATTATTAAAATACATTCAAAAGTTAGAGCAAGATTTTTTAAACTAACAAGGGGAAGAGTCTGAGGACTTAAATGTCCAAAAGCAATATAAACTAAATATTATTTTGCACTAACAGCAATAAGAATTTCAATTTAATTAAGGATGTATCCATTCTCATAAACCAAAGCAGATTCTAAGGCAAAAAGCTATTCAGAATTTTTTCCAATAAGTCAGTAAAACACTTAGTTGTCCTAGAGCACTAAATGATTATGAAAGCTGTAAGCTGTAAGCAAATATTTCAGAAGCACCTAAGAAATTTAGAAACCTAAATTACTTTCAAGACGACATAAGATACTTTGTCATATGTATCCAATATGTGCACACCTGTAGTAATTTTTATAGAAATAGAGATGTTTTTCTAAAAGTACCTTCCAAAAGTTGATGATCCCTTAAAGCTTCTGCTGTTAAAACAGTCTTCCCACAACCTGCCATTCCATACACTGTGACCCAGCCTGGATCACTTCCCAAGCAGCACAGTTTCTTTTTAATAGCATCTACCAGTTTTGGACGAGTGACAAACACAACCGGTCTCTGTGGTACACCTCCTTCGCAGAGAACGGTCTTAACTAAAGTTAAAAACAAGAAACATGAAAATAAGAAGTCATTTCTAAATGTGATTCCTCTTCAAACCAAACCAAACGACTCCCCACTGCAAATAACTAGTGGGTTCCCCCTGCCCCCAAACTTGGGTCCCATACAAATGCTCTAAAAACTACTGGACTCAACACCAAATACTGAAGAAATATTACTTTTTGGAACTAAATTACTTAACAGATAACTAGCTTCCACCTAAAATAGTGGAATAATAATACTACTATAATAATAATAATAATTAACCACTACATTTTCTTCAAGCTAGTTACATCAATCTCTAGAAATGAAAAGATAATTAACAGCTCCAGTAGAAACTGGCAAACACACACAGGAGCTCAACATTACTATACCCAACTGTCAAGTCACTTTTTTAGCCAGAAGTTACTGCCCCAATGGATGCAGCAGAAAAGAAAGTGCACTGTGTAAGGCTTTTACTTTGTAGTTAACAGCACAGCATTGTGGTTCAAGCAAGACTTCTTTGATTTGAGCTAAGATAGTGTGATTTGCAATAGAGCAGGTAAAGCATAGTAGTAAAGGAAACGTGCACTTCATCTGTTCACTGCTGGCCACAAAGTGGCCATATGCAGTGCCATATTATACTGATAAGCTTACTCAGATAATGAAAATTCCACGTCTGTGACACTTCTTTAAATGTAGAGCGACAGTAAATATGGCATTTAGTCTTATGCAATTAGAAGCTTCTTCCCATTAGAAACTACCAATTTATTTCATGTCAAAGATGATACTGATGACAACATAGGTAGAAGTTAGGAACTTACGCAGGGTGACTAAAAGATCTGGTGGAGAGAATTAAGCAACCTAATAACTAGATGAACTATTGGAATGTAGGCTGAGAGATTACAGTTTACTCTTCTAGAGAATGTCAGAATTCGGGAGGCTACAACATTTTATGTTAGATTCAACTTCTTCAATATATACAAGTAAGATTATTTCTTTTATACACAAAACATTACCATTTAGAGAAATGTGTGAGAGCTTCACGTTTCCTGTCTTTTAAAATAAACATTACTAAATATGAATGTATTCCAGATGACTGACAAAAGTCAATTGTTGTAACTGTCCTGCCTGATTAAGCAGATGAAATACAGAAATACTGACTACTACACTACCAAAACAAGTGAATGCACCAAGTACTCCTTTTTCACTGGAACAGGTATTATAGTCACTTAGTACGGAATAAAAAATACAACTTATCTTTACTTTCAAGCACAGGGTATAGCAGTAGTTACACTTACTGTATGAAGTCATTCCATCCATTGAACTCTTTCTATTACCAGAGGAGACAGCAGGGATGCCATCCTGAAGAAGAGCAGCAAGATCTCTGTACCCTTCATGAAGTAGTGCATTATAAAAGGATCTATATGAATTATTATCTTTTGTAAGAATAATGTTTATTAGCATAGCTGCTCGGTCCTTCTGTGTATTCTAGAAAAAACGTTAAAAGAGAAATTACAAAACAAAGAGACCTTCAAAATCATCTAATCTATCACTGTCAATTACAGACTGTGTTTATAGCCTTCAACTGTGAAATAGCCTTCAACTTGACCACGCCCTTAACTCAGTCTTAAGTGTGATAACAACTGCATGCTAGGCATATGCTTAAGAATTTGCTGAATCCAGGAATGGGATAGACAGAAAGTATTATTTTTAAAAAGAATGATAAAACATGTGAGCAGAGTAGGAAGATAAAAAACAGTGAGAGACAATTCTACCTGTTGTTTCACTTTTTCCTCCTCCTGTAAGGTCAGTACTTCATCAGAAATCATACGATCCATAATATACGAGGTCTTGATGTCTTTTTCCAATGCTTGGCGATTCATAAGTAAATAATTTCTACTCTTCACGTCCATATTTCTTCAGCATTGAAAGAAAAAATGTCAAGGCGGAATCAGAACATAACTTACAAGGAAAAGATATTTTAAATAGCTTCTGAATTTTGTTTTTGAAGTCAGAAAAAGTAGCAGAGCAGCTGCATTAGTGGAAAATACAGTGACGTTTCAGGCAAGCTCATACTACAAACTGCAGAAAGCTACAAAATTTAGTTGTTTTTTTTACTTTCTGTCCTGATAAAGAGACTTTTATACTATTGTTATATGAATTTACTTACACTGTTTATGACCCACTAGTCCAGCTTGGCTGGACAGTACAGTATCATCAAGAAAACACTGGGAAAACCTAATCTCATTCCTTTTCAGAGTAAAAAAGGCATATTAATAGTTAAACTTCAACAGTTCACAAGCTACGCTGAATATGAATAGTATTCTTGAGATATTTTTAGATGCCATATGCTATTGTGTTTAATAAAAACATCCAGCAGGGCATTATTACAGTTAATCTGACTAGAGCATTTCTCCAGTCGCTCTACTTGGAGGCATACAAAGCGGGTATAAAAAGGATTTCAATCTTTCATGCTAATTAGACTCATAGTAAAACTCCTGTGCTCACTGCATGAATGGAAGTTTTCATTAAAAAAGCAGATATGTACTGCTAATTTGTGGAGGGGTAAAAAAAAAAAAAGAGTAGTTTTCCACATTTCTATGAATTTATGCTTATGAACACTTTCAGAACTGAAGAATCAGCCTGTGCAAGCTTCTCATATACTAGGAATTTGTTAAGCATCACTATGAGAAGTCTTTTCCCCTCCCACTACATCTCTAAAATTTTTTAAATCCTTGGATCATGTGATTGGGACAACAGGATGAGGCCCAGTCTTACGGCTGACAGCACCAGACAGAATTACAACAGAAGATAAATTCCCTGTGTACCAAATCCCATGAGACAAACACAATTTTGTCTCCAACTCCAGTACACTTGGATCAAGTACACTTGGATCTCAACACACAATGGAAGATGGAGCACCCAACACAGCCAGTGACTGAGCCATAACTTCCTTCGTCAGCATCTGATACACAACTAAAAATTTCCATTCTTCCTCTGTCATAAAAAATAATTGCCTGAAGATGATATCAGGTGAAAACTATTGTTGTAGAATCACAGAATGGTCTGGGTTGGAAGGGATCTTTAGAGATCATCTAGTCCAACCCCCCATGCAGTGAGCAGGGACATCTTCAACTAGATCAGGTTGCTCAGAGCCCAGTCCAACCTGACCTTGAATGTTTCCAGGGATGGGTTATCTACCACCACTCTGGGCAACCCAATCCAGTGTTTCGCCACCCTCATTGTAAAAGATTTCTTCCTTATATCCAGTCTAAACCTACCCTCCTTTAGTTTAAAACCATTACCCCTTGGTCCTGTCACAACAGGCCTTGCTAAAAGAAATTGCCCCCCTTTAAACACTGAAAGGCCACAATAAGGTCTCCCCACAGCCTTCTCATCCCCCAGACTGAACAACCCCAACTCTCACAGCCTGTCCTCGTAGCAGAGGTGCTCCAGCCCTCGATCGTTTTTGTGTTCCTCCTCTGGACCCACTCCAACAGTTCCATGTCCTTGTGCTGAGCTGGACACAACTCTTTACATCGTCTACCATGTAAAGGGTTTTCAGTACGGATCAGCTCCTCCTGCAAGTCCCTGATGATCAAAACAACCTCTCCAATCACACTCCTGAACAACTGCAAGCTCCTCCAGAGCAACTCTGCAGCCGCCTGCAGAAACGTCCACCTTTTCCTCCACTCTCTCCTTCAGGAGCTGCGTAGGTGCAGAAGCGCTCCCTTTCCATCAGCCCGCGATGGAGCGCCTCTTCTGTTGCACTGACGAAATTTCCTATTTTCACTGAAAATTATGTGGTTAGGAAAGTCTTCCATCCTAACTTTACCCCACTGCACGGCTTACGATGGGGACATGAAAGCTCTCTGCTACTCCCAGTTGAAAAATGTCCACGTTAACACCACCACCACAGGTAAAGCAATCGCAAAACGGAGCCACGCCACAGGCAGACAAAGCGCAGGGTTCCCTCACACCCAGACACGCCCCGCCGGAGCCGCCGTTAGCAGCCGCGGGGAGAACGAAACAGAAACCGGAGCGCTCAGACCGACCGCCCACAGCCCCCCACCCACACCCCCGCCCCGGGGGCCCTGCCCGGCCGCCGTCGCCGCAGCTTCCCCGCCCCGAGGTGGGCAGGGGGTGCAGGACGCCCCCGCCGAGGCGGGGGGGGGCTCCAGAGCGGCGGCTGGAGCCAGCCTCAGGGGCCCCCAAGACGACACCGCCCGGGCGCGGCCCTTCCTCACACCCCGCCCTGGCCGCTCACCTGGCCGGCAGCGCGGGACCCTCGGGCCCCGCCGGCAGCGAGTCCTGGCGTCGCCCCGAGGAGAAGCCGCTGCCCCGCACCGGAGAAGCAGCGCGCCGCCAGCACTTCCTCCTTCCGGGCCCGGGGGCGGGGAAGCACCGGGCCGGGCAGGGCCGCGCTGCAGCTGCCGCCGCCCGCCCCTCCGCACCACGCCCGGCGCCGGCGCAGAGCCGCGGAAACCCGGCCGCCTCGGCGGAGCGGCGGCCGCCCGCCTGACGTGGCGCGCGGCAGGCGGCGGCAGGGGCTGCACGGGGCGAAGCGCCAGGCACCGGCCTGGGCCCGGGGTGGGGCCCCGGGGCGTGTAAACGTGGTTAACGGCCCTCCCCGCCCCCTCCGCCGTGCGCCTGGGGCAGCGCTGCGGGTACGGGGGGCTGCCGCGGCTGGGGGGGGCGCCGGGGGACGGGGGAGCGGCTGGGGCCGGAGTGGGGGGTGTCGGCAGGTCCGGGGGGCGGCCCGGCTGCGGGGCGGGCGGGGCTGCCGGGCTGGGGCAGCTGCCGGGTGGGGTGGGGGGAGTATTTAACTTCATAACGCGTGCTCTCAACCCTCAAGCTGTTTTAAAAGTTACAAAATAGCGGGTTTGGGGTTTTTTTGGGAGAGCAAGAGGTGTTTTTTTTCGTACGTGCTTCAAACTCGGAGCACGCTTCCTAGTAGCGTGGCCCACAAACGGCTCTAAGCTTCGTGCCCTCGTGACAGGTTTAGATATTAAACAATGCCTTTTATGCATGTATGTGGCTATGTAACTGTCTCTAAATATTTAAATATATATTTTTTCATACGTGACTAGGCGGCAATACAGCAGAATGATCCGGAAAGAAGCACAACGATTTTGTCTCAAATTGTGCTAAACGGAATCCACCAAAGGATCCACTCTGTTTTGAGCAGTACGGTGGAAGGTTTTAGGCTTAAAAATTCCACTCTATGCTTCCACTCGGTGGGTTAGAATATGAGCTTTTCTACGCTTCGAAACTGGAGATTCATATTGCCTCAATCTATTCGGACCTTAGTTTTAGCAAAGAGGAAGTTACTGCTTTTCTTTTATCTAGATACATTATTTCATTAATCTTCTGTATTTCACTGTCAATGATTTTCTATTGTCTGGTTTTACAGATGATATGAAATCATTACGACAGAACTATTTCTAAATTAAATCTTGATTTGCAATCCCATTTTTAAAAATGATAAAATTAATTCTGCCTTTTAATGTGGCGTAGATTGGGGTTTTTTTAAATCTACAAGTAAAACAGGATAGAGAAAATGCTGATGAAATTGTGACAGTAATCAACTATAAAAAGAAATGCTTTTCAGTCCTTGTGATTTTGCGTATATCTTCAAAATGGCTTGTTGTACAACAGATGAAATATTTCTGGAAAGGCAAAATTAGCTAAAGTTTGAAAACTCATTTCAGTTTGAGAAAATATGAAAGCAGTGCTCTATAGTATAGAAAATGAATTTCCACGAAGTCTTATGAAAGTATTATGATACTTTACAAAAGTTCACATAACTAGAAAACAGTAAACACTGAAGGAAACATTTTTGGGGGTGTATTTGTGTAACTAAAGGGCAAAGGTCATATTCGGGGACCCTTAGAAGTAACTAGTCCTTTTTTGTTGTTGTTTTTGTTTTTCCTAGCTCTCTGGATTGCTTCTGCTTTTTAAAAATTCAAAATGTCTGAAGTTAAGCAGCGGAAAAAGGGTATTTCTTCATCCAAGACCAGTGAAGGTTCAGAAAAGGTTGAGAAACACAGTAATTGTGGGAAGCTGGCAAGTCTCAGGACCAGCAATAGTTGGAGTTCCTTTTGGATGGACTCACGGACAAGCTTGAGCATAATTTGCCTTGCTGTTTGCCTGGTGCTATCCTGGTAGGTAAGCCTCTAAAGTGGATATTAATATTTTCTTTTATATTCTATACTGTGTTCAGTCATGGACAACATCATTAGTTCCATTTGAATATAGTGTTATAGTAAATAGAACTGACCGTAGAAACTTGTTAAAGCTAGGAGGATCAAGAAAAGAATAGCAGTATTCACAAGCATGGAAACATTGGCATACAGTAAGGGATTATAGAAGCTCGATCTCTTCGATCATGTTGAAAGTATAAAAGGTACTCATGAATTGTAAACCTGGCTTTGGAGACTCCGTCTGACTGGGAAGAGCAACTTAATCCGACAATAAGTATAACAAGGCTCATTTGGCAGGTGATAAACAAATCATCAGAAGTGAAGTGGAGTTTTCTGTAAATAATTTGCTCAGCGGTGCAGGAAATTGTTTATCAGGTTGAGCCTTAAGTCAAGGTAAAATGTTGTTGTAAAAGGTGTTTTAGAATATTTTAGTTCCATTAGAAACTGATCTTGCAGAAATGGTATGATGAAATTCTCAGAACTCTAGTGCAAGACGTTAGTCCAGATTATTACACTTCAGGCATCAATCTGAAAATTGAGGTAAAATTTGTTCTTACCTTAACATCACCCAGATTTTATTATCTAAATCTTTCAGAAACAGAACAACATAGTAGAATAAAGTGATTAGTGATGCTTCTGCTTACTGTTTTATAAATATTTGTTTATGTCTGTTTTGCGCATATCTATCAATAGCTAGTATTTTAACTTTTATTGCCTAACTTAATCTGTATAGGCTATTGTAGACCTTTTGAAAATTCTAATTGCTTTACAATATACTAATAAATATCAATTTATGAAAGTGCATGTATTTTAAATAAACTCTATTGTTCTAGATAAAATTGTTCTCACTACTGAGAGGATCCCTGCATAGTCTACGATAAACCTTGTTTTGGGATTAATAAACATCCAGCAAAACTCAGGGTTCTTTCTTGGCTGTCTCATTTCCTTTTTAACTGTGTAAAGTGCTTACAGTTCAGAAAGCTCCCAAGTTCACACTAAATGCATCTAGAATGTATATAAAGTACAGGACTGAGTTCTGTTCACAAAGGTAGCATCATCATAACAGGAGCTATACAAACTTTGCCACAATGCACCATATCTTCTTGCGTGGTTACAATTAAACAACATTATAGAGTTAACCAGCCTTTCTAAACCCAAAGGATTCTGTGCATGGTTTTGTGATGCTTTGCAAGAAAGTACAAATTATTTTTTTGTGTTTTATTTCCACCGGTTAAATAATACTTTATGCATAAGATATATTGTAAGGCAATGCATTACAAGCATATTACGGCCTCCCTATGTCAGCAGTTTTATCAGACATTTTTCCTGTTTGAATGGCATACAGTGTAAAAACAAAGGACACCTGTGGGTGTTTCCTTATTTTTCCACCTTTATTGGAAGTTAAGTCCAGTATGAAGACAGATCAGCTTCATTAAATCATAATGGTTTTTTTTTCTCTCATGTATTGATCTAGCAAATTCTGTGAACACAAATCCCTGCAGTAATAAATTGCTGTGAATCAAGTTCCAGAACACTTAATATGTGCTAATTATGTAGTTACATTTACTCTTTATTTATTTGCAATTTGCAGGTTCCTATTCCAGCAGTCAGGTCAATTTGCTGATATGGAAAAAAAGTATAATTTCTTGCAGCAAGAAGCGGAAAAATTCCTGGACGTGGAAAATAAAATTAATTTAATTTCTGAAAAGGTAATCATTAACATCTTAATTGGATAATCTCTAGTGAACATTTGGCATTGTTTTACTTTGTCATCGTTTAGTTAAATTTAACTGTTTTAAAATAAACTGTCATAATGTGCTCTCCTTCCCTGTGAATAGGCCTTTGGAGCATACTTTATGTGCCTAAACGTGTCAGCCCATACCATTGTTCCAGTATGTGAATGTAGTGGTTGTGTCTCAATATTATTTTTAGGACGCTAAACTATTTTTAAAAACTTACATTTATGCACATAATTCATTCTACCAGGATTGTTCTGTGTGTTTAAGTCTAATACACATTGATTTGAAGAAAATTTGCAGGCATTTTTATGTAGTAGACCTGTTCTAATAACATGAAAGACATAATGAAGTGATAGTAATATTTTTTCATTGCTATTTTATTTTCTTATCTATGTGTGGCATTATTAGGTAGAAAACTTGGGCTGGCTGGGAGATAATCCCTTATATCTTACAGATAATTATGGGAGTGCAGCATGGCTTATGCCAGTGATGTTGTTTTAGCGCTGATCTCATAATGACATCATTTATACATGATGTAATTTGGATATTTATGTACTACACTTCAGATTGCAAAATGTTGCATGGGATTTAGGTAGTGTGATACATTTTATTAAAAAAAAACCACCAAACCAAACAAGCCACAACTACCATGGAAAATAAGGGATTGGCGACAAACAAACCGGCAGGTATTCTACAGAAATACAACAGCAAACACAGCCTTTTCTGTGACTTTCTCATGCTGGGTTAATCAACAATATTTTTAAAATGAAATATGAAAACAAACCCTATAGGAGCTTTGTAACAAGTGAAGTGGCTTCTAAGCTACTTTATTCTCTGTTAAATAAATGCAAGTGGTTTCCTATGCTTACTTTTATTAAGTAGACACGGACATTGTTTTGTGTTACAAATACAGCTTGAGTCTTCTGAAAGTACCCTACGAGAAGCTCCCTCATCCGTCTCTGCGATGACTGAGTTTGAGCAGGAAATATCTTCTCTTCAGAAGATCATAAATGATATTCAGAACAGTGAACAGACTTTCTCTATAAAGATGCAGAACATTACTGAGAAGTTCCAAAACGTTACAAATTCCTGGAGAAGAAGCTTGGATGAAATGAACACAAACACTAGTAGTTTAAAATCTGATGTGAAGTTCATACATACAGAAGTTACCTCCCAAATCAATGAAGTTGACCAAAGGATTAAATCCCTTTCAGAAAGAGTAAGAGATTTGGAAGACAGTACAGCCAGAAATACTAAAACACTGAAAAGACAAGAGGATGATGAATTCTCTAGAGTTGAACAAAAGTTGGACGTAGATGCAAAGGCAGTTGAAAAGCTAGAAGAAGAACAGAATAGTCTGGTAGCCAAGGTCACAGACCTGAGTCAGAAACTTGAAAACTATGAACCTAAAATTGCAGAGTGCAAGACCCATTTGCCAACAGTTGAAAATGCTATTCACTCTATCCTTAGGTTTTCAAGTGAATTGCTAAGTATGGAGAAAAAGATAGAGGACTTGACAACGCAGCTGCATACTGTGGAAAATGATATGTTGAAAACCATTTCTGATACAATGGCAATGCAGAAGATTCTTGAGGGCATACAGTACAGTGACAGTACATTGAAAGTGCAAAATGAAATAGTGGTTTTAGAAGAAGTAATGCATGACATAAAAGTATCTTCAAAAGTAAAAGAAATAACTTTAGAAAGCTATAACTTAGAAAATGACCAGAATGGAGATAAGTGAATTTGGACTTGGGTTTTTCATTGATTAAAGAGTACTTTATTATAAGTCATGTGACTCAAACATATGTTGAGGGTAGCTGAAATATTGTCATCAATTTAAACAGGCATTGGATCAGACTGAAGGGCAAACTTGAAGAGGACAGAGAGCCAGAAATACTGTGTTGGAGGGGGCAAGGACTATGTTCTTAAATAAATTAAGGATTATTTTCAGCTCAATTAATAAAAGATTATTGTTACTAAAATAGAGTTTGAAGCAAAGTATTTAGATTCAAGGAAAAAAAAAAGAAAACCAGAGACAGATTAAAATTTATATTTCATTCTCATTACTTTGGTTTTCATATCTTTACTTTTTGCATTCTATGGACTTGTAACACAATGAACAATTAAGTTCGTATCTCTAGGTAGATATACATGTACCTCACTTTTAATGTATTATATACTGTGATGGTTTTGTGCTTACAGTACAGACTTCTCAATGTCAGAGTTGTTACTGGGGTCTACATATTTTATTATGTGCAGGAAGGCACTAAGTACTTTTTTAGCAGCTGAAGCTCATATACAGTAATATTACAGAAACCACTAGTGAAGTACCCCTTACTGGGAACCTTCTCTCGTACTGGTATTTATATGCAGGGGGTTTCATAGCAGCTGGTGTTATCTTTTATTTCTTTGACCCCATGCAAATAGCCTCCCTTAGACCTAATTTCCAGCCTTTTCAGACTTCCTAAAATCAGTGGCATAGTTTTGTTCTGCCATTGAAGTAATTGGACTACGTATAGGCTGAAGATCTTATTAACAGATATTCCCATTAGATTCTTCCGTCATTTAATTTACTAGTTTGGTGTGATCAGTCACTGTATTAGTTTTGGGGGTGTGGGGGGTTTTTTTGCTTGTTATGGTGCTGTTAGAAACAAGTTTTAACCTTTTCTTCTGTAGAATGTTCTCTGTTAAGCATTACATGACATGTCTGGTAGTGCTTTGCATTTCAAAGGGGGGGAAAAAAGCCAGCGTCACTGACATTGGTTCCCAATGTTTGGTGAATCAGGAGCTGCGAAAGCCGTTAATGAAAGCTATGGAGTTATGTAGCTGGGGGCAGGGAATCTCTTATTTATCCATAGATCTAATAGACCTACTTACACAGGACATAGTACTGCCTAATAGGCCTTGTAGCTGTTCATTGAAATTTGGATCTCAGTACCACCATAAATTTGTGTCTACAGACCTATGTCTTGATAATTTCCTATTTCTGAACTCAGGAAAGGAGATTGCTTAGCAGACAGTATGAACCCACAACATTTATGACTTAATCAGGGTTAAGTTAAATTATTCTGGTTTTGTACATTGGTTTATCTTGAACTCTACTGAAATCTTCACTGAACAATTAATGCTGCCCATTCAAGAGACTATTGAAGCAGCATTTCTCAATGTTATGAAGTCTTTCATACATTTATTACTTCTGTATAGATTTGTATTGCTTTACCAGTCATATTCAATAAAAATATCTTGTAGTGGCCTGCCCTGTCCTGTGCATAATCTAGTTCAAGATAAATTGCTCTTCCAGAAAGGGTACAGAATAAATACTTTAGTGTTCAGTGTTCCATTAAGAACCACTATTCTATATGGAAATGTTTTTTAAATACTTTTCACAAGTGTGTTCCAGTGTGTTTCTACTCCATATGTTTTTGGGGAAGGGTGGCTAAATTACCAGTGGTATGCTCCCCAGTTTAATGGCTTTCCTCAACCTCAACCCTATTGAAAGCTGAATGTACACAAGATTGAAGAGGAAATCCTCATCCTTAGAGGGCAGTAGCTGGGAAACCAGCACAACTTGCCACAACCTAAATTTTGGTATTTTGTTTTCAAGCAAGCAGCTCTGCGCTAGTGACAAATGACCAACACTATCAAAAAGTTAAAAATATTTGTTTCTTTGGTGATATTTTTACAAATAGCATCAAGTAAAGGATTAGTATGAAATTAATTATAGCCTTTTAGAATGTGTTTCAGATTGCCCATTTGATGTTTTTTCTCTAAATTCTACACTGACTTATTGGGGATGGAACAGAATAGTATCACCCAGATATTTTCCTTTCTTCCCCTCAAATTTGAAAACCAAGACCCAATCATTAAAAAGAACAAAAAATTGACCTAGCAAATTCAGCCAAAAATCCAACAGTAGCATTGAGCGTTCCCTCGTTAGCGTACCTTTTATGGAAGCAGGCTGTTTAAGTAGTGTTCTTCCTGTGAAGTATTTTTGGTGGCTATTTAAACAAAAGGGAACCATGCCTAATTCTTTTGACATTTTATTCTGTGAATGTCATGTTCAAAATACACATTATGGTTACCAAAATAAAGACACATCAGTTAATTATGGTCCATGATTTTGGATAAAAGAATTTTTGAAGTAGGCATCTTTCTAAAATGTTTCTGAATATCTTTCTACATCTGTCTTTCTGGATCACTCAGGTTATAGGCTTAATACAAAAAAAAAGTGTAAATCAGAAGATTGCTTTTGATAACTTGGGTTTTCAGAGGTCATGCTAGAAATTCATATAGCATCTTCCTGTAATTTTTGTTATAGTAGAAAAAGTAGTAACATTTGAATTTGCTATGTATACTAAAAGGAAAAAAAAAGAAATATTTGGTTCTGTTGCAACAGAAATTTATTTTTTAAAGACAGGGTTTGTGCTCAATTTCAATATCAGAATAGTAAGATATTTCATTAGAGTACAGCTTTAATTTTGATGTAGGATGTTAAGCTAGAAATCATGTCAAATATTTTTATTTGTATCCCTCTAGTGTGAAAAGACTTGGAACTTAATGGAACAGCTAGAAGATCTTCAAACAATTTCTCGCATTAAGCATCTGCAGGAAGATATTTATGCAATGAAAACACGGTCTAGCAGCATAATTAAAAAACAAGAAGAACTGCAGAAGAATTTAACAACTCTCTTCCATGCAGTTTCGAGTGTTGAACAGAACGCAGCTTCTGTAGCAAAAAACATAACTTTGACAATTGTGACAGTAAAAACTGACATAAGGCGCATTTCAGGCCTAGTCTCAGATATGACGGCCCTGACAGATTCTTTGCAAATGCTAGAAGATAAAGTAGAAAAAGGTGAAAAGAAGACAGTAGAAAATATAGGTGACCTGCTTACCAGTAGCATCGACCGAAGTACAAAACTACAAAGCTTGGCATCCAGTAACGCAAGAAAAATAGAGCAAATTAAGACAGCGTTATCTGAGTTAAGGAGTGATTTTAGCAAGCATTCGGATAGACTGTTGAATCTCGAAGGTGACAGAGCAAAAGTTCTGAAGACTGTTACATTTGCAAATGACTTAAAACCCAAGATGTACAAACTGAAAAAGGATTTTGCTATCTTGGAGCCGTTAATAAATGACCTAACACTGAGAATAGGAAGATTAGTGGAGGATGTATTACAACGGGAGAAGGAAATTGCTTTACTGAATGAGAAACTGGCCAATCTAACAAGAGTTCAAACTGAGATCAAAGATACGAAAGATGAAATAACCAAGATTTCGGACACAAATTGATCACAGTGAAACATCACTGCCTATAGAATAGTAGTGTGGGAGGAGTGTTAATTCCATCATGTGTAGTACTAAGACGACAGACAATTTTTAAAGGCTTCATTTAGAAGCAGACTGAAAAACTAGAGACCTACCCTCTTCCTTTGAAAAGGACAGAAAAGTCACACTGATTTCAAGGGACAAGCTATAATGTGAGGAAAGAACATATCTCTGTGCATGTGTTTGTTTTTCTGAAGAACAGCAGATGCTATATTTAATAAATTGCTTGTTTTGTACAATAAAAAGTGTTAAAGCATAAAATGTCTTGCCTTTACAGCTTGCTTACATGAAGAAAGCAGGGCCCAAGACTGACAGATCTTCAGCTCACCTTTCCTCCTCCAAAGGAAGGAAAAAAATTGTGGTTTCCAAATAGAATTAAATAAGAGTCAAACTGCAGTAGCAGTTTAGTATTTGTCTCACTATATTCACTCTATGATTTCTGTAAACTATGGCACTTTTTTTTTTAATAATCAATATTTCAAGAGGTAAATGCATTGAAGCAAGCAATGCCCAGAAATATTGCTGGGGCCTTGCAAAAAGTTTGTCACATTTAGATGGAATATTTTGTATAAGGTTTTCTGTGAGGCTTTATAATTGTAAATTATATTACTGTGCATCACTGCTATGTCTTTAAAACGCAGCGCTCTATATGGGGACAGTGCTTTGAAAGACCTACTGACCCTACTTATGGCTTTCTCCCAGTGTCACGGTAGCTGTTCAGGAATGCTAACAGTGTTATTCATTTGTTGTTTCTTAGCCTGTAAAATACTATAGTGAGCCACAGAATTAGCAGAGAGAAGCTACTTAGGTCCCAAAAGGTTAGGCTGATACAAGCCACTGGCAGTATTTATGTGGTGAAGAGCAAGAGTTTAAAAGACCCGAGACATTTGAGAATGTGGTAGGCAGTAAACTGAAATAAGAAGATAATGGGAATGGGTTTAGCAGAGGAAAAGGGGAAATGTGCATTAAATAGGAATAAAAATTACCATAAAAAACAAATTAGGAGAGATACAGCAACTAAGAAAATACCTACAAATGAAATTATATCAAGAAGTATACGCATACAGTAAAGCTTTTCTAATTTCTCGATTTAGTTCGTCATACCTGAACATCTCGCAGCTACCAGGCCCTTTATTGTATAGAAGATGCAACCATTCCCCTCCCTCACTATTCTCTTCCTCATTCAGCATTCTGTACCTTTTGGGCTGTTTCATGTTGCTGGCCCTCTGTACCTTGCTTGCCTCACTGCCTTCAATCAACCTCAAATGCTTTGTTGCATCGAGTTTCCTATTTTTGGAATAGGCCCATTCCTACCTCCCAATTTTCTTTTACCCCTTTTCCAGTCCACCTGACAGACCTCAAGGATAAACCTGTCAAAAGACAAGTTTTACTAGAAAGCATCCACAGATACTATTTACCAACCAGCCTCCCTTTCTCTTCCACACAATTCTTAAGCGAGCCCTTGAAAATAATCAAATGGCATTTGAAAGAAACAGAAAAATTAACATCCAGAATGATTGGCCATGCTAAAGCATGAATTGTATATCATACCTGAAAAAAAAAAATACACATACACATACCTATGTTGTCATTGGGGTTTACATAATAATTATATCTCATTTGTATACTAAAGGCCGATATTCACTGAATCCACCAGTCAGGGGTGGGGGCATTTTGTGTGCAAGCTCATGTTAGCCCCGTCATGGAGAGCGCTTGGCCCAATAGACATGGCTACAAAAAGAACATCGATAGAGCTGTGTAAAAAATCTATCCTATGCACCTTTCACCATGGCCCATCTGATGCAGTGATGAGTTACCAGTGGGTTAATTGCATCATGGCTGTGGTGGGTTGACCCTGGCTGGACACAAGGTGTCGACCAAAGCCGCTCTGTCACTCCCCCTCCTCAACTGGACAGGGGAGAGAAAAATACAGTCAAAGGCTCGTGCGTTGAGATGAGGACAGGGAGAGGTCATTCACCAATTACTGTCATGGGTAAAACAGACTCGACTTGGGGAAATTAGTTTATTACCAATCAAATCAGCTGCTCCAGGTGGGCTTCCCATGGGGTCACAGCCTCCTCTGGGTGCATCCACCTGCTCTGGTGTGGGGTCCTCCAAGGGCTGCAGGTATCTGCTCCACCCTTGACCTCCATGGGCTGCAGGGGGACAGCCTGCCTCACCATGGCCTTCTCCACAGGCTGCAGGGGAATCTCTGCTCCAACACCCAGAGCACCTCCTCATTCACTGACCTGGGTGTCTGCAGAGTTGTTCCTCACATTCTCACTCCTCTCTTTGGCTGTTTTTTTCCCCCCCTTCTTAAATGTTATCACGGCAGCAATACCACTGTCACTGATCTACTCAGCCTTGGCCAGCAGTGGGTCCACCTTGGAGCCAGCTGGCATTGGCTCCATCGGACATGGGGGAAGCATCTGGCAGCTTCTCACAGAAGCCACCCCTGTAGCCCTACCTCATCACTACCACAGCCTTGCCCCACAAACCCAATGGGCTACAGTAATTTTATTTTGTTTTCAACTTTATGAATCAATCATTCATGGTCAGTAGCCAGTAAAAACCTGGAGAGGCAGAACTGGAGAACCAGTAGAGCAACATCTACACAAGTGAGGAGAAGCAGAAAATATGCTCCAGCTGCACAGTTAATCCAGAGAAGTCTTGACACAGCAAAGAGGTCTTTCTGGATGACAGGAGCACACCCTCTCTTTGGAAGAGTAACCAGAAAATAAGCCAGGATAAACAACGGTTGATTTCACTTTCAACCCCCAAATAAATAACCTCCAACTCTTAGAACACATCTACCAGTGAAAAGCTGAGCATACAGTCCTTTTCATGGTCTCTATGGGAAGTTAAATATGCAAGAAGTGTTACAGGAACATTAATTTATCTATAGATGTGTGCAGACCACCCACCCTTCCCTTCCCAAGTGCAGGCCCAAAGCATTATGATCCTTTCAGAAACTGTTGCTACAAGGAAGAGAGAAACAGTTTAAGTCACAGAGGTAACATTTACTTGAAAAAAAAAAAAAATTAAAATCTGGATCTAAAGTTTACACACCCACTGTATTGTCCTTGGAAGTAAGGCGAGTGATCAGTAATTCTCACTTAATCTGCACAGCTATTACAAATCTTCATTTGCCCTTCAAATGCACACCTCCACCGTACCAAAAAATTAAATGCAGATTCTTAGAGTTGCTTTGTAATTACAGTGGACAGAGGCAAAGCTCTTTCTACAGTGGAAAAGATGAGGCACAGTGTGAGATATTTTTCACAGATTTAAAGCAGACTACTAACCTCGCCTCCTTGCTTTAGTACTGTCAGCGGTGGGAGAGCTTTGACTCAGTAAAACTACAAGGTCTTACTTGGGGGCACCCAATGACAGTCTCAACAGTTTTATCGAGTGATAATGAAAGGTGATAATGATAATCACATGCAGCCCAACCTGGAGTGATACTCAGGACATCTTTGCTTTTAACTTAGTACGCAGGGACAGAATTGGCCAATTATATTCCAGCCAGCAACTCACAAGGTGAAAAAACCAAACCAAACCAAACCTGCAACAGCATTAAGTGATCAGTGCTGAAAAATGACAGGAGTGAAATAATCCCAACATGTTAAAATCTACTTTTACACACCAGAACATCAGCTCAGCCAAGAAGTTTCTGCTAGCGACATCCTTCTCCCACATCACTCAAGTTACAAAAATCGTACCCTGTAACAAGGCCACGTAGCTAAGCTCAGCTACCCAAGGTACTCAGCTTTGCTATAAAAAAAAGCAGGATGTTTATTGTTTTAACTGTGAATTATGTAATTTCTGTGTAGAAAGGTAAATGAATTACAACTATTTGTATTAATACAGCTCATTTTAAAATGATATGTAACAAGCATTTCAGCAAGTATCGGCAAGTATCGGCACGCTTGTTCTGTAGTACAATCTGATACAAACACAAGGTGTGAATGGAACTGCTATTCCAAATTTATATAGACAGTACGCTTTAAACACAAAAGCTGATCTCAGCCCCAGTAATAGCAAGGATGTTTTCTCCTTCATGAAACAATATACACAAGCAGCATATACATAATCCATATTTTACAATGCACTGTTGGGTTTAGTGACTGGTCTGGATTTATCCAAGTTATACTTGGTTCAAAACGGAGTGCTCCTTTTCAATACAGAACCTCCCTTGCAAGGAAAGCACAAGTCCATCAAAAGCACCACTGCTCCCCTGCCCCATCTTCTCAACTTTCAGAAAACATACCGCTTGTTATGCTACAAAGCAGTTATTAGTGTCAAACTTGACTTTTAAAATGCATTTTAATACTACAGTTTTCCCATTAAAGCTTATGTTAAATATGTCAAATAATATAACGTTCCAGCAGGTGACTCTTTAAAGCAGTAGCATTTTACATGTTAGACCCTTTCATCTCAAGCATCTGATCAAGCCCATGGCTGAACCTCAACACAGTCAGCAGCTGCAAGGCAATTCTCTCCCTCTCAGGTTTTCCACTGAAACACAACACTGGAAGTAGCACTAAGTGCATTTGCCCTTTCTCAGTTACAAAAGAAAAGACTAGAAGGGCCAGCTAGCTGATCTCAGATTCACTTTGATAAAATTATCTGAGCATCTTTAAATTCAGGTCTACCCTTGAACAAGGAGAAAAAGGATTTAAGACTCTCTTATTACTGCACTTATTTAGAACAGATGCACAAAGGTGACCCAATTCTAGAGAAAAATTGTGCAATTTTGTTCCACAGGTAGAATGACTAGAAACAGCCTTGAGAAATTTAGCTTCGCATCAGATTACTTGGCAATCAGACTACCTCACTGCACAAGCCAAATTGGTCTTACTCCTCTGCCAGCCTTTAAAGTTGACAGAAGTGCTTCACTTCCCCAGGATTAGAAGGAACTTGAGATGCTTTCCAGCAAACAAAGAAGGATCTACTGAGATAAAACATGCCTTTAAAGAAACTATGACGTTCAGTACACAAAAGTGATACAGCTTTTTCTAACAAGTTGAACCACATACAAAAGTTAACTTCAGTAGCCGATTCAATGTCAATGGTTGTGAATAAAGATCAAGTCATAGTTAACGCTCTTCTCCAAGGAGGCTCTCAGGAGCATTTAATGATTCGTTAAATAATTTCAAAGCTTCCCACTCATGATGGGGCAACAAGATGTACATACTTGAATCATGAAATATATTTAATTCAACACCACAGTACTTCTACAAATGTTTTATTTAGACTTATGGAATATGACTTTGCCCTATAATCCAGTTAGATACCAACCACTCTTAAGAATGTGTTTAGTGTCATGGAGACAGGGAAATGGAGCAGTTTTAGATTTTATTCCACATTTTGAAAGGTAGCAATTCAAAATAAGGCTCATCATCCAAAACCTTGGAAATCAGAGGGTTTTCCCAGGGTGCAAGAAGGTCAAAGCTATGTAAAATGGTAGCAGGAACAGACTCCAGTAAGGTGCAGTGGTCAGTTTATTTATGCTACTCCAATGGCACCTGCTTTAGCTGTCCTTTTGACTCTAAAGGACACAAGTAAAGAGGAAGGAGTGGTACAACACAGGTGAATACCAAGCCAAGCTCAATATCATCAGCCCACAAGCTGAAAGGCAGCGTATCCAAACAGCTTTGCACAACAGACTTATGCTCCAGTTCCTAACAAAGTAGCACTGGGTATGGTGAACCCTTTATATACTGTCAAGCATTTTCTGGATTCTTCTCAATGATTATCAACTGTTGGTTCTTGAACACGCAAAACCATAGAAGGCAGCATGCTCATATTTCTGTAAAAGACTGGAAAAAAACCCAATTAATTGCCTTAAAACATTGCATGTCTCATCTTGCATGCCCAAGAGCCTAATTTTTTTCATTTGTACCAAGTAAGGTCCAAAAAAAACCTAGTATGGCTTCTTGAACTGCAGAAGTGCACGGTTCAACCAAAACTCAGCGTTAAACCAATTCAGAAAACAAAAACAAACTAGGAAAAGCTGGCAATTTTGTCAAACCCTACAGTAAGAGGGCAAGCTGTTTCTATTTTACTGTAAAGCTGTAGAAAGCTTTTAGCGGTCAGATATCTTTGAGAATCTTTATTAATATCAGCTTTTCTTTTGTTAAAGTAGCAGCTACTGTTTAATTCCACAGTACAACCAAAATGACTGAATTCTTTGGTACAGTTCAAAGCCAACAGAAGCAGAAATCAGCCAAGTAAGCTATGTCAGTAAGCAAGCACAAATTAGTTATGTTGGGATGACCACCCAAAGCAGTAATGGCTCTATTACGTATAAGGTTCCTTTTATCTCTACAGAGAGCACCGATACTATGACCGGGACACCCTCTCAGGCTGCAGTCTCATCTCAGCCATTCAGGAGTTCAGCTATTAAACAGTAACAGATTGTTATAGGTAAATGAAACAGTGGACTCAAAGCACATAGAACCACAGTTAGTTTCTGCAGTTCTGCAAGGATAGGTTCTTGGCACTTCTCTGGAAACAGTGGAACTATTTTATTTTTTTTACAATTGTTTCACAATTTTCTAGTTCCTGAAGTGTAGAATAGGTTGGATTTTTTTTTATGGGGGGTGGGGAGTATTTGAGGTATTTGCTACTATGAAATGAAGCTTTTATATGCAGTAGTAAACAGACACTAAGCACTCCGTTTCTCATTTATTTCAGGCAATGACAGTGGTAGAATTTAAACCCTCATGTGGGATGAGGGCACAGCCAATAACGACATCATATAGAGTTTGTTTTCTACATAGTCAAATATATAAAAGTTTCATGAGACTCATCACTGGAACAGCCAGCATAGTCAGTCCATGAGTTGTCTATTCAGTTAGACCAAGCTTCTTCTTCAGAGATTCTGGCATTTCAGGTGGAGGTGGACGAGGAAGTCTGAAATAAACCTTCACAGAATCATAGATGAACCACTGTAGTGCAGTCAGGGTACCAATCATGATGATACGGGCAAACAGACCTTTCCATACACCTGTAGAGCAAAACATAAAGCACGAGTAGCATAAGTCAGCAAAACCCAGAAATCCTACCCAAAACACAAATCACCACAAACTCTTGATCCAAAATACATGGAAGTAAGGATGTACCTTTGAATCCAAGCCTCATAAGAACCTGTGAAGCAGAACTGCCCTTTTCTTTGTTCAACACGGACACCACAGAGTCAGCAGGATGGGAAACAATTGCACAGAACACACCAGCTGAAAGAATAATTTGACATTAGTTCTGTGGTGTTTTAGCTGTACCATTACTGTGTACACTAAGTACAACCAACTGAAACCACACCTTCTAATAAATTGCACAGAAATTATATCAAGCCTCCCCATATCCTGAAAGGACAGCAGGTACATACTTATAATGTGACGTGAATATCAGAAAACACCTCTGTTCTGCTCTTGCAACACCTCTTCTGCTAAAACAAAACTCCTCCTGAATCTCTGGATACTGAAAATCCCCCTTCCATCTAGATTTCTCTCCCCTTTCTTCAACCTTCCCCAGCCTAGCAAAGATGCAAGTTTTTTCCCTTAAATCAGCTGCAGTTTCTAAACTTGGACATTAACAACATTGGTGATACACAGGAACAATTAAGAGTATTGTCCTACTACAGACCTGTTTTCTACTTACACACTGAATGTAGTTTTGCCCCTGCATGTTTTAAAGTTACAAGTAAACTGCCCCATTCTAGTTATATCTATTCAATATTCTGAAAAAGCTTCCAGAGTTGCAGTAGTACATTAATGACATGTAGGACTTAGATTGCTTACCAATATAGCCTGCAATAAATGTGACTACCAGCTGTTCTGCTTTTGTACATTCACTCCGTGGCTTGGGAACGACGTACTTGTAGAGAGCTTCAACAGTACGTTCAAAGCAGGCAAATTTCATCATCGTGTATGGAATCTGTCTCATCCATAGTGGAGCAACACCTTTATAGAAACTTAACCAGAGAAGAGACAAACTCAGTTTCATTTTCTCCACTATTTGAGGTACATTTCTAACCTGCAGCCACTTTTCAGATTACAATGCATTGCAGTAATGCAGTACTGATGCTACAAGTGCAGTAAGGTGCATGTCTGCATACCAGCCAAGTCCCGATAGTGATAAATGACTTGTATATTTACAGCCACTTCTATCAGAACAGAAAGCTAACATGCAGTTGTATTACTCTCACATGCCAATGACTCAAGCATCTTTGACTGTACAACCAAAAAGTTGCTGAATATCTCTGACTGGAACTGCTAGAAACCCACGTTATCCAGCAGAACTCAGCACAGAGATACTCACAAAGATGGATCTAAGGAGCATGTGGAATTAACAGCCAGTTCCGCACAAATTCTCCAAAGCATGCTAAGTTGTTACCTTGAAATGCAAAGACCAAAGCGTATTATAAGCTACAGCCACAATTAGTAACATCTTTCATTAGGAAAAAATACTCAACATCAAGAACCTGAATAAAAATTAAAATCAAGGGATACTTACGCCCAGATGCCTTCTTCTCCAAACATTTTAGGTACAGCCTGCCGCAGAGTGTTAGCATACCCAGGCTGTGTCTGAATACGAACTTTAGCAGCTTCCATTGGAGCCAGAGCAATGTCAGCAAAAAACTCTGCACTGGCAGATGCAGCTAAATATAGCGACGTACGCCACAAATATGCGTTTTCCTGCAGGGAATTTAAACACATATTTCTATTAATGAATCGTGGTTTTGTGATTACTCTGCATTACTAATACTACTGTGTAGCAGATTTAACACCTCATGTGAGCCACTTAAGGCTTACCTCTCCCAGCATGTTGCCATATAGGATTTTGAAAACTTCATAGAAACCAAATTTACAAAGCCCCTGCATGGAATACCCGATGAAGGTTGGAGCCCATCCCTTAGCCAAGCCACGAACGCCATCTTCTTTGACTGTCACTGAAAATCCATTGAAGATGCTCTTGTATTTTTGTGGATCAACCTAAACAGAACAGGCAGTTAATTGCTTGATATAGCCTACTATTTCCCTTTTCACACCCCCAATAATACCTCCAAAATACAAAAATTCTTAAATTCTTCATACAGCTGGCTTCCTAAGGTTTCCTGGACAGACAATGTACTCACCACAAGGTTACACTAATGTAACTGTAACGGTCACTTGTCAGTCTCAAATCCTAGCTTATTTTAACAGCCAGTGCATTCCTCAACACTCAGGAACCACCAAACTGTCTGAATGTTGCTTTACATTTATTCTCCACATCAACAACATGACTTTCTTTATCAAAAAGATTTACTGAAATCACTATTCTAACACTGTCAGTGATACACTGGTATAATTGTGTTTACATCAGATTCTTTAAATATGCGACAGCTTCTGACCGCAATCTTATCCACTCTATGCGTCACACCTATGTGACACACTCAAGTGTCGCCACAAACCAAACCTGACAATTCACTTGATTCTTAATCAGAATAGGTTATTTGTCCACTGTTAGTTTGATCCCTCCACAGTCAGACTAAGACAGATGGAGCAAAGCAGATCAAAGAGTACTCTCTTGTACTTTGACTTCACAGTAAAGGCTACATACAAAATATTTCCTTCACCGAAAACTTTCAGTGAGATGTCATTAATAACTTCTCAGAAATTAAAAAAGACCAACCTGAATGATTTTATTTCATGTGAAAGGAAACTATTTAGCAAATTCTCAAAATTTGTCAGAATGACCTGTTTAAGTCACATTACACTGTTACTTTTCATATTTGACATCATCCAACGTTTCCTTAGAGGGACAAGAAGGAAGATACCAAACTAAAAGTCAACCAAAGCTTTCAGAAAGAGCTATGGGACATGCATGCCAACCTGCAGTGACTGATATTCTGTCCTGCAGTCTGGCAGCCTTCTTGAGAACTAGCTCACCTAAACATGTTGAATTTCAGAAAACTGGATATTTATTTGGGCAGTGTAAAATGAGACTATGTTCATGTCAGAACCGTGCTTAACCATCATCTACATAAAAGGGGACCTATTCTGAAAGAGGCATGAGAGGGCAGGCAACGGGTTGCTTCCTGGAGAATCTAGGAAGGATTAGTAACATGCTCTGTATTAGATCTGTAAAGAGAAATGCTGACAGGTTTTACAAGGTCACACCTGGAATCTGCATAGAAACCTTCCCACGCACTCTCCTCCAAGTGCTGGAGAGGGAAGGTGAAGTATCACCACCCTTACCATGTAAGAGGCCCAGGACTGGTAGCCTAAGCTGAACATACCTATGAATTAGTTGAAGCCTGGAAGTACGAGGCCTTGCTCCCAGCTGTATATGCAGCATTGCAAGCTCTCAGGCCTTCTGCCCAGTAACCCAATTTGCAGTCAGATTAAGAACTGTTTGAGACGTTACATCCTCTTTATCCATGACCAACCTCCTGCTCCTCAGGAAATTCAGCCTTAGGCCGGGGTAGTCAAGCTACCGATCTTAAAGTCCGTAACAACAGAAGAGTGCACTTAAGCTACTTTTTCAGAAATAGAACACATAACTCAGCTAGAGCCATTCCCTACTAGTAGAAATAGGGAATTCCTACACAGTTAGTCTGGTCTCAACACAAATTTTGTAGAAAGCAGAATGTTGCCTTCATTTTGATGCACCTGGTGTTTGTGCAATGTGTTACAGAATTACTAGTTTGAGACCAGAATTTCAGGTGTTCTCAAGTACATGAAAAAGCCTCTCTTGTGAAATATGCTAAATAATTCCAGAAGAATGCAGTTTTAAAGACTATCACATGCAGTACTCCTAGTGTGACTAGTGGGTCTGACTAACTCATAGTTCCCTCTTAATTTCAGGAGTTCTATCAGTATATAATTGCTACTTTTTAACGTGTCAGCCTATGCAACAGGGAAGCCATTAACTACTGTATTTCCAGAAATTTAGAAGTGTGCTTCATTCTTGAGACACAGATTTGCCTGAATAAATCCATTAGTATATTTTTATCCATGGCTGTTCACGAGGTGATTTTAATTTGGAAGCTGGTATTGCAAATTAAGTGCAATGTGATGACGCTCCTTCCAGTTCAGTCAAGAACTGCTTCAAGGAGACTATCCACAAGCACTGATGGGCCTTACCAGTACCATTTCAAGTTCTACCCATTCTATTTAAGTGGCATCATTAGAAAGCATCCGATCCATAAGCCATGCAGTGATATCCACAATGTTAGTGGATCAAATTATACATGCATATCACTCCAGGCTAAAAACCGCAGATCTTCAAAACACCAAAGATACTATTTCCTTCCTCCAAACACACACGCATAGTGCTAGGTAGCCTACCAGGCAGCAAAGAGTAACATCGTAGTGGGTGCCTTTTAGCAAATATAGTCACTTAAACGTGATTAAACATAGTCAAAAATAATTGATCCAGATTATCCTAAATGCCTCTGCTTCTCTTGAAAGTGGTATTTTGTTAGTCTCATAGCAGTAGACTTGATAAAGCAGCATTCAAGTTTACTCACTTCCTGTCATTCAGAAAAGTCTGCGTTCCTACTGTGAAATCTTAATATGCTGGCTACATAGAGAAAAAACTTAAGAAACATTTAAGTTAATACAAACCTGCATACGACATTTCACTAAGTCCAGAGGCACAACAGCAGTGTGTGTCAGGCCACAACTTAGGACCCCACCAACGCCACAGAGAGCATAAAACTTGAGCGAGCCATATTCACAACTGTATTCTGCAGCAAAAAATAAAGACACACCATGCTTTACATAAACTCCATGCGCTGCTGGACAGCGATGTCCAGGGGATAGTTTATGCCTCCAGTTCATTAGTTGATTAACGATACCACGCTAAACATGCTTTGTCAATATCACCACAGACCAACATGCAGAACAAACCTGTATTCTGCATTTAACCAGGTCTAGAGGAACCAGCGCTGTATGTGTTGTTCCACAGCTAATAATTCCACCAAGGCCACAAAGCATAAAGAATCTGCCCGAGCCATATGCACAGCTGTATTCTAGTCAATTGGAAAAAAATTACATACATATATATATATATGATCAATCATAAATGGTAAAAGATCAGAAAAGAAACAAAATTGGCTAAATGCTACCTTCTCAAAAGTATTCCACTGGAATAATCGCTCATGCTATTTTATTCAGATGTAGTGTTATACTCAAAAATAATTCCCTTGCTTTAAATTAACACTTTCTGGACTGACAAGATTTGATTCTAGGCCTTCCAAATTAAGTTTTTGCTTTAAAAAAAAAAGCAATGGAAGAAACAGTAAGTTTTAGCTCACAGCACACTTCAAACATAGAAATGAATCCCAGAAGCTGCTAGTAGAAATTATGACTCAAAGTTGCAACATCCAACGTTTTCTTCTATCAAGGAACTAATGATGCAAGAAAAGTGTTTCCCTAGTATTCTGGAGATGGAAGCTTCTGTGGTTAAGTATTCTGTGATAGTGCAACTCCTATGTATAAGTAGAGACCATACAGACCTACAAGATCAGCACTGGATTTTTCTTTTTACAGATATATTTTCAGGAGTTTTTTCAGATTCTTCATACAGATTTTTAAAATTTTCTTTCAACTACAGAACCTCAGATCTGTACAGCTTAATGTCATTGCAGAATTTTATTAAATTAATCATCACATTCAGTGCTCATAAACAAGCTGTTAAGGAATCTTTCATATCACATTTAATCAAGGGATATTCCATTCACACTGTTCCATACAGTATGCTGTATAACACTATCTAGTCTTAGAAGAGCAAGTTATTAGTTTTCACGAATTCCAACACAGCAAAGTTACTGGAGCTGAAAAACAAGAATCTGCTTCCCTCTTCCATTTTTGCTGAAGCTACAGAGGGTATGATTATGTGCAACCAGAAAAATGTTTTGGTTTACAATTAACAGTATGAAATAAGCATAAGGTAGCAGCAGTTTCGCTACTATGCTTACCATTTTTAACATAGAAGCAAAAAGTAAAACTAATATACTGAATAAGCGTATAGAAAACAATACTCTATGTACTCCGGGGAGCATCTTCTACAAAGGAATAACCTAGGTTCTTCTGCTATTAGATCTAGTGGTGTTACTCCAATATAATGGAACAGACACTGAAGTGTTACACCAACTTAATAAGAACTAACACCAGAGAAACGCTAATGAAAAATCAAAAGATGGTAAAACCGGATCTTATTCAGAGCTTCTTTGCCCTGTCTTTTTGCTTCTGAAATAAATTCCTTTACGAACACCAACAAAAATTTGCAATTATATTCAACAGCACCTGCAGAGCAACAGTTAACACTAGCAGGCGTATCCAGCTCGTAACTTTTCTATTGTAAGAGACCTTCTTCCCCAAAATGTTCCAGATTTTACACTGCAGTTTCAAATTTCTCACCTTACTCTTTGAAATTAATCACCATGACAACAAAAATGCCATTTTTTCTTTATTCTAAAATAACAAATACCAAATCACAGACACCATCTTAAGCCTAAACTTAAGCAAGGAATCTTAAGTCAGAACAACACATAACCTATGAGAATTTTTTTAATTGAGATACTGCTCAAGACCGCAAATATGCTGGTCCAGGACTTACCCGCATCTCTACGATAGCTTGGTTTTGCTAGCGGATTTGCAGACAGCAATAATATTCTGTTTACAACTTGCCAGAATGACTGGTTAAACAAATACAAAAAATGGTTTTCCATGCAGGTGTAATCAGAGAACAGACCCTGGGTCTGTATTACTGGGCAGATCGGTCTAGCTGCATCTTTGGCCTGCAGCACAGCAGTACTGCAGTAGTTACCATGCTGCCCAAGTATCTACTAGAAGTGGTTGTTCACATTCCCTTTTTCACAATTTAGAGGTCACACTCCTCAACTGACTGAGACAAGACATTTGTAGAAGCCACAGAAAAGCAGAGCTTTACACAGCCATTTTATTACAACGGTATTCAGACTGACCTGTCAGCTAGGCATTCAAAAACAGTAATCAAGAAAAGCAAGCCAGCATCAGTTCAGCTTGAGCTCTTCACGTGTACCTAAGTTCGTAGTCGTATAGCAGTATTAGGAAAAAAAGCCATAGTAGATCCCAGACTTTCTTTTTCAGAAGTAGAGTAAAATTTCCTAAAACCTGTTACCTGAAAAAAGAACTGGCTAAACATGTAGTACAGAGAGCAGGAAAGTTATTCTAACATACCTAGACACTAACTTAGAACACCCTGAAGCTACTCAAATATAAATATATAGCAAAAAAAAAAAAGGCTGCTCTGTTAAGACAGCTATATCATAACTATTTCATTCCTTTGCTTCCAATTTGACACGTTAACAAGGACAAATTCCAAGAGCTAATCATAAAACACTTTGTCTGAGCTGTGTTATGGTTGATGCCCTGACCTGAACTCAAAATGCCTTGTGGTTTGTACTGACTTTGTGTGACCTCGTGTAAGCAGATATCTTCTGCAACATGTTACTCTCCCAACACAAAGGCCAGAGAACCAACTGGTATGTGAAATAATGAACAGAGCAGAAAAGACCCTGATCAGCTTTGACTGCATCTGCCTATGAACAGGATGATGATTAAACACAATGCTTTCAAGAAATAAGTGCACCTACTAAATATACTTAGCATACCGAAGAGCGATGGAGGGCTTTAGTTAGCTAGCAAGAAGATTACTACACTGAAAGCCAGAAATGCGTTCTTGAAAACTTAGTAAAATCCAACACCCAGTTCTGTTTCTTTCACATATTACATAAGTGTTCATGCAAGAGCACTAACATACTTCAATAATCATGGTACTCCAGAAGACGCTATCTTGATGAAAGCACTTCTTCCTTTTTTTTTAATAAAGGCAGAGAGATGGTTTTAAGTTATTGACAGCTTAAATGAATTAAAATTTTACCATCTACCTCCACTATTAGGGGTACCATCAAGGTCTGACCTTTGGAAATCATGACAGTTAACAGGAAACAAAGTTAACATTTGCACTTAAATCTAAAATGCATCCCTACATCTTAGACAGCAGAGCTACCTCCTCTATGCCCCACAACTACCAAAAAAAAACCAAAACCAAAAAACACCAAAGAGCAGCTGCAGGCACCTCTAATGTGTCTGGATGTTCAGATGTGAATGAACAGGAAAAAGGGGGAGGGGGGGCGGGGAAAACCACACAAAAGGATGAGAGAGATGGTCTCTTAAAACCATCCAGATTCCCACGCTGCTCTTCACCACAAAAGAAAAAAGTACGGGCCTACAGCCTCATCGCCGAGACTGCCGGCCAAGCAGAGCCAAAAAAAGCACACTCTCATCCCCAAAACGGGCTCCATCGGGGGTCTCTAATTACCCCAAACTAGAACCTTCGGGTGTCCTTTCCCGGTAACCCCGGATCGTCGCTGCCGCTCAGCACCCACCGCACGGGTAGCGGAAGAGGCCGCCAGCGCCTCCCCCACCCGTGCCCTTCCTCGTCCTCCAAGCGGGCGCGTAGGCCCAGCGCCGGCCCCTCCCCGGCCGAGCCCCGCCGGGCGTCAGCCCTTCCAGCGCAGGCCGGTGCCAAGGGCGGCAGCGGGGACACCGCCGCCTCCGCCGCCCCGGGGCCTGGCCCCCGTCCCCCCGCTCTCACCTTCAGCAGCGGACGCGGCCGCCAAGCTCCGCCGCGTGGCGGGCGGCCCTGCCGGCTCCGCGCGCTTCCTCACCCCGTCCTGGGCCGGCTGGAAGTGCGGCGCGTAGAAGGGGTTGAGCCGGGCGAGCGGCGCGATGGAGGAGAACATGGCGACCTGAGAGAGGGGGCGAGAAGAGCGGAGTAGCGTGGGACAGGGAAGCCCGCCGCGGGCCCGGCTGGGCGGCCCCGTCCCCGCGAGGCAGCCCGTTGCCCCGGGGCGAGCAGCGCGCCCCGCCGGGCAGGCCCCCCCGCGCCGCCCCGACTCACCTCCTAAGATGGCGGCAGCGTGCAGACCCGCTGCGGCGGCTCGACGCAGAGGCTGACGGCGGGCCCGCCTCAGCCACTTTGTCCTTCGCCGGCGCAAGGGGCGGAGCCACAGCCCAAGAAGCTGCAGGACGATTGGAGGAGGCGCTCCATGAGCCGGCACTGGCGGGCGCGCGCAGCCGAGGCCAACGCCCTTCCCCCCCACGCCTGCGCACCGCACCCCTCCCCCTCGCGCTGGGGGAGGGGGCGCTCAGCTCAGCCCTGGTCTCCGCGGCCGCCCCGGGCGAGGGCTCGGACGGTGGAGGGGGGCGGCCGGTGAGCGGGGAGCCGCTGCGGGAGCGCTGCCCGCCCCCCGCGGCTGCCCCGGGCCCCCCGTCTGGCCGCGGGCTGCCCTTGGCCCGGCAGAGGTCAGGCCGGCGCCGAGCCGCGCCAGGCCCGGGAAGGACGGTGAGCGCTGGCCGGAGTCCCGCCGGCTGGGGGGCGGTTCTGCTGGGGCGCTCACGAGTGTATCGCTGCGCCCTCCCTATCCTAAGCCCTGCGCCCCCACTACCTCAACGCCCCGGGCAATGTCAAACCAGAGACACTCCCGAACTCCTGCCCCAAAAGCACCACGTGCACCTTGGCCGTGCAGCACCAGCAGGCCAGCCCTGATTGCTGCTCTGCAGCAGCTGTACTCTGAATTACACCCAATCTTTAAGATGAGTTTAAAGTCCTCAGTATCACCCCAGATTCCAGTTCTACTAGCATCTAGCAATATGTTCTATTCAGAGTCTGGTAAATGCAAGCCTCTGCTCTCCTAACAAAAGGTTCACCCCTCTCACCAGGGTCACACCACAGCATGGTTTAAGACCAAGCGTGGTCAGGAGGTAGGTCAGTCACCAAATGCACTGGCTGCAGCCTCTACCACAGCGTTTCACCTTTGGAGGACAAGCTTATACAGCCTCTTGACACAGTCTATGCTACAACAGCTGCATCCGCTTACTGAGGAATTGCTAGTTACTGGTCTGTTAAAAGTAAGATGTTACTTAACACAACAGCCATACTTGCGCTTAACCACATTAAACTATGCCTTTTCTAATAGTGTGATTTCACTCATTTTGATGGATTTAAGAGAATTGGCACAGCACTGTTCATCTCTCCAGTTCCTGAAGACCTAAGAACTTGTTTTCACTGTCTTGATCATACCCATTCCACTACAGTGCTCCATAACCACATAAGCAGAGGACAGCAAAGCAGGAGGCACATACCAAACACCCCAGCTATTACTTCTGGGCACAGAGCCATAATGCAACTGACAGCACACCTGCACCACGTCACCAAAGAAACACTGTCAGCCAGCCCAGCAGCTCCTATCCAACATCCCTGGAGCACGACCTGCTACACCAGCCTTCGGACTTGGCTCTACTTGCTGTATTTCACAACAAAGTTGATCCAGGCAGGCTGTCATACACAGGCAAAAGCGACACATGCCTAATAGCACTGTCACGGAAGTCTAGGTTGGCTAAGTCCCTCTTGAGTAAACTAGGCTCCAGCTTCCAAGTAGGAAAATGTCAGCTGAAACTTGCATTCTTTAAATTCTACCGTTTAGCAACCAGCTGAGAGCCTGAAGTGATGTTCACTTCACTGCCACTGGCAGCAATTAAGACAGGCCAGAATTATTCATTTTGCCATTACTTGTTCTGCTCTACAAACCCGCATCTAAACAATTGTTGGTAGCAATGTTTCATCTAAAAGCCAAACACTGATATTTGTTTTTAATTAGCTGATAGCCTCTAAACATGACTGAGACTTGGGCTCTTACCTTGAAATTACATATAAATGACTGCAATTCTTGCAGACTTTTCTGGTTTTTAATGTACAGAAAACCTCTGCTCCTTCCAGTTACAAAGGATGAACATGTACATAAGTAGTCACATGTAATGGCAAGTTGCGTGCACAGCTAGTCCTGACACAGTTACAGTCTGCAGAACAACGACTTTCTTTGGTTTTAGACAACAATTAACTTTTAATGGCTGTACTATTAATATGTGCTGTTACAACAGCTGAATCTAACATATCACTGTCAAAATACAAGGATAGTACATGTTCCTGCTGAGTGCATATCATCTTACACAATCTCTTCAGCTTTTGCCAGATGTGAAAGAACAAAATAGCAATAGCCCGTAATTCAAGCTATCTAGAATAATCTGATCTCTGACATGCACTGAAGGTAATAATAGATGAAGACTTGAAAAATGTTTTCTTTTGGTGTCCACCTCTGTCAGATTCACAGTAAAAAGAGCCATTTTAAATTAAATCCATCTTTTTAATCAGCAGCTTTTCAAATTTTGGGGGTTCAGGAGAATGTCCGTTTGGCAACTCCTAATTACATCTCTCCTGCTATTAACACCCACCATGCACCCCCTCCATCCCTCCCCACCCCCAAGCAGAATACAATCAAGAAACTGTAGACCAATTCCTGTCTTACAATCACTTTCACAGTCCTAACATTTTGGTGATGCCTGTAAGAAAAAAATCAAAAGCTCTTACAAGCTTGTTCTTCAGGTCACTTACACCACACCCTTGTTAAGGAGGTCAGCACAAGCAGCACCTGTTCCTCTTGTAAGTATATATTTTACATATTCATTGTATCAACACCAGTACTACTAGACAGTGATTCTAGAGAATCATTAACAGATCAAGCTGTAAGTAGGTTTCACAGCCCAAGGGAAGCCCCAACACTGCAGCATCTCCTTCAACAGGATCCAGACTAGCTAGGTTGAACTACAGCAGTCACATCCTCTGGCTGCACGAAGTACTGAAGCCTCTTCTATTCTTATTAGTCACTGCCATAATTGTCCTCGTCTGATAATCTTTTGTAATTTAAGTTCTCCCCAGACATTACATGTTTTTCCTCCATAAAACATCACTTTTTTTTTTCCTAAGTAACAAATAAAGGCAATGCAGATACACTTTTTAACCACAAACTACCAATGCTGACAAAGAATTTCAAAGGGAGGTGGGACAGAAAATCTGAGGAATTCTTTTAGATATTAATATATACATACTACTTATAAGCATATGCGCCACCTTAGGACTATTGTACAAGTTGAATTAGCTTGCAGACCCTGTGCTGTATGAACACACGCATGTATGCATACATCTGTCATTAGTTGCTGTTGCACTGGTGCAAAGCAGCCTGGTATACTCCCTACAGAAAAAGAAAAGCAAAAGTCATAGGAAAGTCTTAGACATAAGTAGATTTACCAAACATACAGTAAAAGCTGTATTAGACAATAGAGGCTATGTTGAAACACCTAAGTTTGTAAACACACGATTAAAAATTATACTTTATAACCCACCCCGTATCTATTCTGATCAGATAAAGTTTTCAGATTTTTTTTACAAGTTTTTCAGCCCAAAACACAACTTCAGCCATATCAAAACAAGCCAAAAATGCTTGTAAAAACGCACAAGACATGCCACACAATTTTACAAGCTTCATTTCCAACTATGCATTTTTTTTTCTGCTGAAGAGCCTCCTTTTGGACCTCTAGTATTTAAAGGCATTTTCTTTACTCAGCTTTTCTGATTTAACTCTGCACAAGCTACTTAAAATTTTTAAAAAGATATTTTGTTCACAGAACCATCCGAGAAGGTAATTAGCAGGAAATGAGGATTTTAATACCATGAAGATTTTCATGAGTTGTGCCCCAGGAAACAAAGAAAGCACACATGGATCAAGCCTAGGAGAGACCTGAAAACGTTCTGTAGGGCAGTACTGAGCATGCTGCTGGTAAGCAAACTTGAAGGAAGAGTCCCTTTCACACTGTTCCCTACTTAAATACAAATCAAGGTTTCAAAACACACATAAGTTAAATTTAAGATTCTCCTTAAGAACTTCCAGTCTCAGACACTAGGTAAGGTCTCACAGCCTTACTATGGATCAGGTGCCATAAAATTAAGTCTCAACACTGCAAGTGATACCCTCTAGCAATTCACAGCTTGATACCAGACTCCTGAGACTAGGTTCATGTTAAAAGATTAGCACACAACTGAAAGGGAAAAAGCACAAGCTCTGCATTAGCGCTAATTCAGACAGGCAAATCAAGATATCCATGTTTTCAGCACAGCACTCTAAGCAGTATGACTGACCATGAGAACAAAACTCAAAGCCAAAGAAAATGTTGTCATGCCTAATAACTTACACAGGCCTTCCTCCAGACTTTTTTGCCCTAAAAGGGACCTAAGCAATATTTACTATGTCAGAACTCAACTAATTTTTGCAACTGGAATCAGGATACTAATATCAGTCCATAAAATGACTCTATTTTGTGACTGGTTCTGAAGGTTAAACCTGGCTCTGTCCAGAAGCCAAGATAAACTAATGGAACGAAAGTGAGATTAGAAAAAGAAAAATCCAAACCAAAACCCAAAAAAACCCAACACACAACCCCCCAGCACAAAAACTAGTTCGTCTTGCTTCAGTACTTTGATACAAAGACTACAGTATGCTTCAGTGTAATTTATACAGCAGTATTTAGAAGGCTTTAAGCACATGCAGCTATTCAGCTAGTACCATTAGTATGACGTGCTACTCTTAGAACAACACGAACAGCTTTAGGAATGCTGGTGAATCCATATTTGGGGCTAGGGGAGGAAGGGAGAGAGGGAACAAAGGAGGAAGAGATTCATCTCAGAGCTATCTCACATCATTAATTGCCCCAAGTATAAAGAGGCTCCTTCATTTCTTGAAGATGCATTGTCTTCCCACTGCAACTGAGCTACATGTAGGTTTCTGAGGACTTACATAGAAAAGTCTTTACCTTCCATGAAGTAACACTGAAGCCGAGAGGATTCTCCAAAACAGTGCATAAATTAAAGAATGACGACACTTAATTGCAGTGCAGTTCAGTTTAGGGTTTGTTTGGGGTTTGGGTTTGCTTTTTTTTAAATGATGCTAACAGTATCCCTGAAGGAGGTCAACTGAAAGTATTTCATGTAACTAGAAGAGAAAGATATATCTCATGTTAAAACAATACAGCAAAGTGGGGTGAAAAATAATTTAAAGTGAAAAGGAAGTTCCTTAAGCATTGAAAAAGCAAATCAAGACTAGCTTCTCCCCCCAACCAAATTAAAGGCCCAACATAGCCTAAAGAATTATGGTACAAAATTATTAATATAGTGCAAGTATGATGAATATTCCTCCAACCAAGTGTTCACATCAACTGCTCGAGTTTTTACTGATTTTTTTTGAAACATGGAAGACTGTAGCAGCACAAAATGATACCACTGATACATCAGTTGTCTTGCTTTTGCTGCTTTTTCAGCAATGCATTTATTTTGATAATGAAAATCCACACACATTAAAATCGTTTTTATTTTTCTGCATTTTGACACCAAAAGTGAATGTCTTATGTTACAATTTTCTATAGGATGGACACAGGTTTAGCAATTTGGATTACTCAAAAAAGCAGATTAAAAGGAAAAAACATTAATCGATAGAAAAAACCCTATTGCTTTGCTACAAATTACCATGTTTGTCCCAAAGTTCACAGAAAGTAAAGCTTCCCTATAGCTATAGTCTACACAATAACTGTACCTAGAGTAAAAAGATATTGACTATTAACTAATGTTCTCAGCTTTTTATAAGTAGCACTTTAAGAGTAAGTAGTACGATTTATTGCGATTTTGTACCAAGCAGTAAGACTGAACATCTGTATGCTGCAGGTTTAAGCGCACCGAAATGTATACATTCACTTTAAAAAAAATTGTTCCTTATCACTCACTCTTCATTGGTAGTAGTGAAGTCAGCTGCCTGCTCAACTAAGTTACACAATATAGAGTGTTTCAGCATGCTTCCACTGAGAAAAATTTTCAATTGCATGATAGTAGTAAATCTCACCTTAGAAGATGAAACTGTAGCAGGAAACGCAGCAATGCCCTCTTCGTACAAGAATAAAACTTCATATGGAATTTTCACACTTTGAGAATACTTCTCTACATGACTATTCAAAGATAATCACATAAAGCTGTATTGCAAAGACCTTGCTTATTTAAAAAAAAAAGACCACTGCTAAGTCAGAATTTAGACTGCTTCAGTTAACAACTTTGACCCAAAAAAGTATTTTAGTAGCAAATTATATTGATGCAATTTTTATTTTCCACACATGACTAATAAATAAGTTCCTCTAAAACATCTCTTGCCAATTAGATTTGTATCAGCTCCTACAACACTGTAAGCACTAAAATGAAGGGATACACTTAAATGAGGTTACACTTAAACTGAGTTACTAATGATACTAAGACTTTTACAAAAATGCAAACAAGTTTACAGTTACATTTACTAAAAAGTTACAGTAATCTACAGAAAAGGTTGTAGTTGTACTCTCCCTACATCCTACAAGAGATCAAATTCAGTTACATTGTTACTGAAAAAAATGCATGTAAAAATGCATTTCCCTTAATCACCCGTGTTAAAATCCTCCTCCACGATAATCTATAGAGACAAAAGTACAACTTCTCTTCTGTACAAAGGAAAAGCTTTAAAAACACAGATTCACATTTTACTACATTTGCCCTTCTCAGCTTCCAAGTTCTTGCAGAAACAAATATACAGTTTCTCAAAAATGAATTTAAAGGATGTCCACATTAAAAAAATAAAGCCTACAAAAAGTTCAAAGATCTAAAAAAGATGTTATCCCTATGGCAAAGTGATCTCCTACTAGTCCAAAGTCCAGAAAGTTACCGGTGTCCATTTAACATTATCTTGCTTCATTTATCCAATTTATCAGGTTCCAATCACATTATTTGTAAGAAGTCCTTGAGCCGATAGAGGGCAGAAGAGCTCTCTACAATTAAAAATAGGAGATCAAATCAGGTGTGCCTTTCAGAAAGATACTCAGTTGGCACTGTCCTGAAGGGGAATATTTTGGTATCTAGAGAAAGGGTTTCCTTGATTAGTTTCCATAGACTGATAAACCAAAAACAAGAAGACTGAAATAACAACAAAGAGAAGAATTTTTATCCAGAGGGGAATGGAGCGTTCTTTTTTTGTTGGCGGTTTCTCTGACTTGGTGTCAGTTGAGGTACCATATTTTGCAGCATACTTAGAGAAACTTTCCTCCATTCTGAAGTCACTGTGCTCTATAGGCCGACTAGCAGCTCCTTTGATTGGTCTGCGGCAGCTAGCACTGTTAATTAAAAAAAAAAATTAGAATATTGTGTATTTAAAAGAGCAATCTAAGGTATACAGGAAAATTTTAGAACAATTGAAGAACTAAAAATTATTTCTAGTGAACACAGTACCTGAAATATCCATCTCAAACTCTAGCGTGGCTATGATCGCTATTTTTAAAGTCAATCATTCAGTATTAAAATAAATACGGCCTAAACCTCAGATGCCACTTTACTTCATCCTATCCACATAATCAATGGATCATAACTGGCAATAAAACTCTAAGAAGTGTCTGTCTCTATCCGTATCTTTAATGATCATTTACAAAACCCCCTTGGGATTTCTAAACCTAGGATTGTCCCTGGCCATTAAAATATCTAATGATGGCTAAGCCAATACACAGACCCAGAAGACAAAGCAGTAAGGGTTAAGAAACCTACATACATTGCCAAGTCCTAATATACAAGGAATCCACATGCATGATTTTTCTTTTTAAAAAGTGGCATAGATTTAACTAGACTGATAGACCTCAAAACAAGAGAGGACAAAGCTAAATGGTGAGCAGATATGCCACAGTAATAGTAATTGGTACCATATATTCTCCTTATGGTAAAACTTTACACAATTGCAGTTAAATTGAAGCTATAAATATCATGCTGGAAACACAGGAGTCAATTTCACATCTTAACATAGGGAAACTTTTTCTCATATTCTCCAAACAGGACAAAGGTTTGTGAATTGCTTAATTATCAGAGAGTTGTTTCAACTTTTGTTTAAATACAAAGTTGCAAAGAAGAATTTAATAGCCCTTCCTAGATTCCATCCTTATTCATGCTAAGAGTAATCTTTGACTGCAACAGAACAGGTACTTAAAGGTAAATAGGTTATTTAAAAAGTCTTTTTTGCTTTTCAAATGGAAGTTCAAACCTATGCTTTAACAGCAGGCCTAAAACAGCTGCATCTAGCCAAAACCTTAAGTATTACAGCCATTACCACAGAGAAGCCCTCTCCATTTAACTTCCAGCATCCAGAAGTTCCAGTAATAATTCCTACTATAGTACCACCCTGTCTTCCCACCCCCAACTTAAATAAAGGGGAGACTGTTTTGGCTAACAAAACTATGTACATAGAAGAGCTAGGTAGTCATCTCAACTGTCATTGAGCCAGAATGCAAAAACTATGCCTCAGAAATCTAGCAATATAATCAAAAGACACATCTCAATTTAAATAGCTTTACAAGAACCAAGAAACAAGACCCCATAAACCTTAGTAATACCTAATTCCTGTAGGCGTTGATGCTTCATGAGGGAACATTTCCTTAAGAATATCCCTTTCTACTCTTCGTTCTTCTGTATGAGTTCTCTCCAGTACCTAGGAAACCAAAAACAGTTACAGGCCTAGTAGACCACAAAATAAAAAAACTCCTGCATAGCTATCTCAGTGACCATAACCACGTGCAATCTGTAAGACTGAATGAGTCACCCTGTGACACTCAAGAAGTTTATTTCTTGGGTTTTAGAAGTTAGTTTAACCTTTGTCAGTGGCAGCTGTCTGGTCACTTTTGGTGTCCTAAAGCATTTGGTGCTGTCCTCAGTTTCCTTTAAGATAAAGAATATGTTGTACAAACATAATACACCTGCCAGCCAATGATGCAGATGATTAAAATAACTCTTAACCATCACCTCTATCATGGCTGTGTTGAGCAGATCACAGGATTGGTTGTGGCCAACATGATTTAAAAAGCATTGATGTAGGCAATCTGTCTCTTCTTGCTGTAATAAACAATGTCACAGTATGGTAGAATACTAATTGAAAAAAACACTTACACAGTTTGAAATACAGTATCAAGTTTTCCCACAATCTTCTATTCAACAACTAAGTCTACATTGCAGTCACATTATAAACAAATAAAGCAGCCCATTTCACGTTAGACCCACTGGTGGAGTAGGCACCACAAGTGTTAATACAGTTTACAGTAACTATATTAAGCAATGAACTCAATTTAAATTCAGACAAGCATGATCTTGTAACGTCAATTTCCACAATATTACAATACTACATTGATATGTTACATATACTTGCAAGTGCTACAGACAGTTGTCCAAAAGGTATATAATTTTGATAGCTTGAATAGGTTAACAGTAAAAGAATTATTTTCTTTCTTGATAACTGATAGGAATCTACAGATGCTTTTTAAATTCAGGCTTTCAGTCTGAATAATCCTACTCTTCGATTCCCTAAATTAAGGGACGTTGTGGTTTTTCAGGGTAGTCTGATTTACAAGATCAGAGGTAGATAACCCAATTTTGCTCTGAGTTATTCAAAGAATAAAAAAAAAAAAATCTATATTTTGTACAGAAAAGTAGCAGCACAAGGAGAAATAACAAACCAAAATGTATTTGGCTTAGGGGAAAAAAAAAGAAATCAACTAAAGAAAAACTAGAAAAGCAGGATATCCCCCCACCCCCAAATCTAAAAGAGGAATATAAAAATAAGTTTAGATTCTCTCCTTTATGGTAGTCTATTTTGACTAGTGCCACCTGGGCAGTGACATCCTCTACCCGTTCCATACTAATGAGTAAGCACATACAAGAATCTTGTTCACAGAGAGTAAGCAAGAGCAATCTAAGTTTTAATTTATTTACTTCAGCTGTCATCAGTGGTTTCTTTGGTGTTCTTCTGGGTATGTCTGAGAGTTCACTGATTGACAGTGTAGGAGTTGCATGCTTGATATTTCCAGGCACCCTATTGACAACCTGCTGAGATTCAAAATTGTTCAAACTCAGAATCAACCAAAACACACAATAAAACAGAGAAGAGGGGAGAACCAAACAACAAAGCCTTTATGTGCACTGCATATATGCATGTTAGGAGTTCACTCAAGAACGTTACGTAACAGATACTCTTAAATAAGCACAGGAATCAGATCGCTTATTATTCCAAGTAGTTTCTTTTAAGCCATTTAGAAACATAAAGGCTATTTAGCTTGTAAGAAAAGTCAAACTTAATAGCAGATATTCTACATGTACTTAAATAAATTAAGAAATTATCTGAGTTTTTAAAGTGGTTCTTCTTGCCCCTCCCCCAGAAAAGACGTTAGATAGGACCTACGGGGTCTACCTAGTCCCATCTCAAAGTGAACAGCATTAGGTACTAATACAGATACTGAATATGCGGTTTCAAAGACTACTGAATAGAAGACTTTTAAGGATAGTTAAGACTATCTGTTCAAAACAGAATGCTTCTGTCAGGAAAGATATATTACAGAAGAATACCACTTGCACGATTTATTAAACATATTACTAAGCATATTTACTAGGGTCTCGTTGCTTGCAGTCAATATAGTTTCAGCTATGGGAGTACTCTCTGTTATTACAGCATCATCTACAGGCAACTGTACTGTAGCTTCCACCTGTTTGTTTAAAACAAACAAAAGAAAACAATTGAATACAACAGCCACAGGGACCCTGATAGTAAAAAAAGAAAAGCTTGTCTATTATAAAAGCCTCTCATCACCCTTTTCCTTGGTGTTCTTCTTGACACTCTTGTAGACTCCCTAGAAAATGCCTGCAGAGGTCCACTTTTTGAAGATCCACTTGTCCAGACAGTCTCAGTAACTTCATCTTGAGAATAGGTCTATTTGAGCATCAAACACATGATCAAATACATGAAAGCCAGCTCTCAACATTGGATACCCACAACCAAAAGCCAGAATAGCATGCATACTCCAGAAGCAGTGTGTCTGCAATCCAAAAAAGTTTGCATCCTAATACATTCAATAATACCTAGATTAGTAGCATTGACCACAATACTTAAAGCACATTATTTTTCAAATACAGAACTGACTAGACAATGCCCAACGTTGAAACCTTACCATCTGCTCACTGCAATAGCGTGAAATAACTAATGCTACAAGTAGTTACATCAAGTCATGCACAGCATATATGCTCGCTTCCAGGCCCATTGCATTACCTGCCTACATACACACACAAAAAAAAAAAACAACCTATGAGCATAAGCAGAAGGCATCACCATGTTCTCTGCCAGGATAGGGGTCAATTCTCTCAAGCAGAGATGGGAATGGTTTAGGCGCAGCCATCTACATTTCAGCAGGAACTAATCTCTAGCCACAGGGGCAGATGTTTTCTAATCTTAAAAGGTTCCATGTACAGAGATGAAACTCACAATTTTCACATAACAGTGGGTTTAAACAATCAAGCCTGACACAGATCTTTATAAATCTAAGCAACAACACAAAGCACCAAACTTTTATAGCAAATGCAGATCATTCCCTATTCCTTGTTGCAAGTTTTATGCTCAAACTGAAAACCCTCCTCAAAACTAATTCGAAACGTAGACCTGGAAGGAAAGGGACAAGAGGACCTGCTTCTTCTAGATTATATACAAGATTTTCCTTTTTATTTGGTTAAGTTTAAAAATAAAAATTATTACTTTGTTAATACTGAAATCTTTGCACATAACACCTCATGCATTGACGTATTACCAAGTTTTTGCAAGTTACGCATGGTACTGATGGAAGTTATATAGACTGGTGCAACTGTCAGTTACAGGTGTAACAGCAGAAATAACTTCACTGGAATGGTATTAGCCCCAAAACAATGTGTTAAAAGAGCAGGCTGGAAAGTACTTTTTTTATGGGGGGATGGGGTGTGTGTGTGTGTGGTGGTGTATAACAATGCCCTCATCCGTTCCTCAATTGTATATTCAAAGTTGCTCCCGTGAAACCAGAAGCTGAGCACCTTTGATTCTTAATCCAAGTTCTGTATTACAGCTGCCACGTATCCAGCAGAGGGAGCACAAGTGTTTCGCTTTACTCCAAAGTCACTGGAATACTTTTAAAACCAAATTATGTACATTTATGCACAAACCTCAAGTCCGAACAGATTCAGATGTTTTGTTGAGAACTGTAGTTTTCAGCTTAAGTCTCCATATTCTTTTCAATTTAAGCATAATTCTGATGAAAGATCTCCCAACCCCTCTTTATATATTTACCATACACCGACTTCTCTTCCCTATTAAGAAAAGCAACCTTCAACCATGGCTCCCTACCTCACCCCCATACACTTTCTATTTAAGATGTGTTGTTCTTTAGAAGCTTAGAGAAAAACTCTAATTTCAGAGTGGTTCCACTCAAACACATTCCATTCAAGATATCAGTAAGGCAATTTCTTCATCCTACTAATGGAGAGCTGCCCTGCCCCAGGCCATTTGACTAGGAACTAGTTTTCTTCTAATGAAAAGTTAGAACTTCAGTGAATAACCACCTCTCCCCTTAGTTTTTCAGATGCTTGTCAATCATGTGTTTTAAGTACCACGCTTCAAGTTTTTTCTTGCATGAAAAGTCTAGGAAAAAATCAGAATCTACTGCATAAGACCCATCCAGACTTCAGCAGAGCGTATTCAAAGTTTAAAAAAATTTTTTTAAAAAATTGTCTATGTTCATAGTTATCCTCACTGTCAATTGAGCAGGCCATGTCTGCTTATCCCACAAATATCTAAACTAAATAAACCCTATTAGAATTTAATACTCATGTTTAGGTACACCAACACCCTGTATATAACCAGAGAAAGTTACAATGGTGTGGTACCCAAAAGCACATGCTGAATAGTGCTTAACTGTTGTATTACTCACAAGCAGTGAAGCTATAAATTATGAGTTTACCTCAGCTGTCACTTACCAAGTTTTTTATTGGGTGTATGCCACATGAAATTTGTACGCCAGCAGCTGCAAAGGTGCATGTTTTATTTTTAAAAAGCCCAGCTATATAGGACTCAAAAAATGCAGGGAGAAGTAGAACACAGCCCATGCAAAATGTCACTATACAGAGTCTCAAGGAGAGAGAGTAGTTCTACATTGCTAGGACTCCTTAACACAAGTTATTTAGCCCACCTCTTTCTGTCCAGTGCCATCTACTATGAGGCCTTAGGCTCAGTTTTGAACTCTTAACTCTACGTTCACCTACCTGATTGGAAAGGGGCATGCAAATTAGGGTATTATTCCAGTTCACTACGAGGAGGCAACTAGGCACAAACAGCTGAGCTCAAATTCATCTAGCCTCCCACTGCTGACTGACAAGACTCAAGCCTGCTCAACCTCCCCACCCAGTTTCTCTTGCACCAGCCTGCTTAAAGACTATCTATTTGCACTCTTTTCTTAAGAGAGCAGCAACACCTATCCATGCCAAATGACAGACAGTCCTTTCAGCTGTGTATGTCTGGACTAAGACTAGGTCCTGTCCAGCACTAGAAGTGACTAACAAGTCTGCTCACACCACACTACCAACCGATTCAGCTCCACCACTCTTCAGAGCCTCATAATCTTTGAGCCAATGCCACACAGTCCACAACAGTTGCATATAATTCTGCAGAATTATTATGGTCACCTGTCACACCAGCTGCAAACTTAAGATCCCATTTCACAGGAAGAGGGAAAGAAAAAAAGATAGCATCTTCCACTTTTATTCTCAGCAAAATATATAACTACACACATCTGCTAGCCAAAAACACTGGGCTGTTCTTGGCTTCAAGCAGCTGTAAATTTTTGTTGGTCATTGTTTGGTTTGGTTTTGTGGGTTGGGTTTTTTCTGTTTGTTCGGGTTTGGGGGGGGGGGAAGGGCGTGTTTGTTTTGAATTTTTTTTAAACATAGCAGTCAGGAGTTGAAAGGTGAAAGGTTTAAGAAGCTAGAGATCCTGAAGAATTTGGCATCATTTTGAAATTAGATAATTTTTTAATTAATCAAGTGATATTCCTTTTATTAGCTACTGGTAATTAAAATATGGAAGCTGCAAAATATTGTGCCTATACTGCACATGTAAAAGACTGCAAGACAAAACACAGTGATGACCTAACATTATTACAATTAAATTGGATGACAAAAAATTGAGTAAGTACTCGTTACTTGAAAATGCCACAAAAATACAGAATAAAAGAGAAGAGATGCAGTGATGTAAGTGGGTTCCTGAAGACTAGGCAGCTTGCTTTGTTGATAGGTGAATTAAATACCTCTATTATACTGAGGTTGGCAGGGATTTCTGGGTGAATTCAAGTTGGAAAAAAAAGTAATCCTTAAAATACAATAACCTCAAGATTCTGGTTCCCATTATGAAGACCATCATGAGCAGAAGTTGCCTGAATAAATTAAGGAATATTTTCTGTTGAACTATGTGTGTGTTTTGATTTGTAGAAGTGAAATCTGTTTAGCTTTTACCCTAAAATCCAATTAAAAATAAGCAGAACTAGTTACGGATCTCCGTAACTGTGTTATATTACCCAAGCTCACACAGCAGCATGTTACCTGCTTTAAGAGACATTCATAGCAAAAGCATGTTTAGTCATACATATACACTACCTAAATAGGAAGTATCTGGCATTTACCACACTACAGTAAGAAAAGTCACTGGTCTCCTAAAATACATGAAGCTATTAACAGGTCAGATTAAGTCACTGAGTGCTTTCTATACAAGTCCTTTACTGTAGCACAACTCTGCTACTTATTGGTCAGATGAATAACACTGTGAGGATCCTAAGTAACCTAAGCTGGGGAGCAGGGTATTTAGTGACACTGTCACATCACAAGGACAAATTAGCCACCAACTACTGCATCCAATATTCAGCCAGCAGTTTGAAAACCTGAGGTGCTTCTGTAAATAAAACCCCTCTTTCACCAAGACAATAGAACTAATGATATTTATAAGTAAGGGACAGATGGTACATACAGTGAGATTTAAACTGGTTTATTATTTTTCTTCTTAGGAGAAGGTTTCCAACAAATTAATGTCTACTCTAGTACTGCTGTTACAAGCACAGCTGAGGAAAAACTATTATATAGGTTGCTAGTACACATGCATAGGCACATACACACATTTCCATATATATAAATATAGGCATATACACTCACATATTAAATCAGTCATTAAAAAGATGTATTTGAAATGCATACATATATCTGTAGATATCAAGTCAGATGATAGAAATATGATATGCATATTTAAAAACCTTTCTTAAGAAAACAAACAAAAACCAGAACAAAAACCCCAACCTTTTCCCAAGCTTTTCTTGTTGTGGTTGGGGGTGGTGGGGGTTTGGTTTTTTGCCCTTTTTTTTTTTTTTTAAAGAAACTGCTTCTTTTATTGAATCAAAAGCATCCAACAGGATGACATCAGCCCATCTGACTTAAAACCTGTCAGATTTCCAAAACTAAACATGTTAAGGTCGACTATTATTATTCTCTAAGAGGTGCCAAACAATTTTTATCAGACCATAATTTTGAATGTTAGACAGGCTAAAACCAGCAGCTACAGTTAATTCACAAGATTTTCATGCTGTATTAGAACAGGCTTTCTGAACATTTAAAAAAATATATAGCCCACTTAATCAAATATGTTTATGTTAGAAGTAGTGAGCCCATCACCCGCAGTTAGTAGCCATTGCAGGTGCCACTAAACTAAACAAACATACCTGGTTGTGCTCAACAACTCTTCTTTGTTTGAGTGCTACTGGAGTCTTCGTCCTGGCTTTCAGTGGTTCTCTCTTCTCAAGCCTCAGCTCAGTTGTTGCATCTGTAACCAGTGTTAATATAACTAGTTTCTATAATGCTACTGGTTGTTGTACTAGCTTAAACCAATTGTATTTTAATAAAAATTCATTTTAAAAGGCAACATAATTGTTAAGAGTTATCATTTCCTTAAAAAGTTGTGAGATACAGTTAAGATTCTCCAGTGAATGTATAACAAAGGCTTTTGAAGAATAAGCTTAAAAATTGTTTTAAAATACTGACCCAAGTACTTCAGTTTTGTCCTAAAAATCCTACATTTCAGATAAGCTTTGACCAATCCAGCAGTTCCATTTAGAAACTGGTATCAGATTCCAATTACTTTAACCAAAGTACCATTATATTATTGATTGTACTAAGGGTAAGTTTTCCAACATTGTTTAGGCTGTTAGTTGTTTCCTTTAAAGTAGGTCCTTTTATATAAAACTTCTTTTTGATGCAGAAGGCGGCTAAGTGGTCAGCAGTCATCTTACCAGTAAGAAGATTAATTATTTCCACCCCCTTTCTAAAATTCTAAATAATGTTGGTGTAATGCTATTAGAGTTCATTGATAGAAAACTTTTTTTTTTGCAGGCGTGTGTGCTTGGTATTTTTCCCCCCAGTGTTTGAACAGTTTGGTAATTAAATGAAGTATATGTAAGCATAAGGAGATAGCCATCAGTTGTGACTGGGCTCTTGGCTGTCCTTAAAATAAATCTCTAAACAGCTCCTCTCCCCAAAAAAGTGCAAGAGATTAAAGTTCAAAAACAAGCCTAAATACGCAAGGGAGATTCATCAAGTTTCTAGTTGTATTTCAACCCTGGAAGTTCCTGTTAAAAAAAATATCCCCAAAACACCTCACCACAACACCCCCAAACCCAAACCACACAAAATAAGGACCTTCTAACATTCCATTCAATACACTCTTTAAAGCCTACACTGTTCTTACTTTTTGTAAAATGTATGATGTTGTGGTCTAGGTTCTACTTCCCCCACTCCTATACTTTTTTAATATAAACTTGATATTAAAGCCACAAAAAACTGCACCCAAGACCAATCCATCAACCCACTCCAAACTAGGTCCGTAAGAAACAGAGTATAAAAGGAATTGTCATACATAAGAGACATTAAACATAAAAGTACAGGATAAACAAACATTCATACACTATCCCACAGTAAAGATAGCTACTGTAAGCACCGTAAGACAAAATTGCACTCGCACTTAGATAAAGCACAGGGAACACTGGAACACTTCATACACAGTTCTACCTATCAGATTTACAGGCTCCAACCTGGGGGAAATGGACAAAAGGGAATAGTTCAGTATCAAAAAGTTTCCTTTCCCAGAACAGGCACCTAGATCACTGTGCTAGTACTGCATGATCAACTATATAACTCCCACGGTCTACATCAGCATCTTAAAGCCTCACCTAATAGCAAGATCATGCCCTCTCTAGGTATTCTTCTACTACAAGTATTACTAATGCATAATTTGAATAGTTCACATGCAAGTTCCACCTAAATCTTACCTTCTTCATTGTCACTGTACTGGTCAGAATCATTATTTCCATTCTGTCTGGTGTTCTCAGCAGCTGAAGAAATCACTGGGAGAGGCACAGGCGCCTTCAGTTCTGGACCTTGCTCCATCAATTTCAGCAGTTTTTTCTCATAAAGTTTCCTGGTAGAAGCTATAACAACGAAGGAAACATGCTGAAGTTTTCATCTTTCCTGGCTTGGTTGCTAGAACTTGGCTGTTTTATATTCCCTGGGAATACCCTATGTTTTTGATTTTTAATCCATCTGTATGGCCCAAAGCATATACCTCTAGGAATATAACGTTGCCTCTAAGGCTTCTTTTTGGTTTAAGAGAATTCTTAAGATAAACTTAGACCTGTTAGTACACTCAAAGTTGCTAGGATTTGTCTATGGAAAGGGAACTTACCTGCTGTTTAGATGTTTTGTTTCGTATGTTGCACTACACAAGTTATACCCTCAGAAAAAAAGTTTAGTGAGATTAATATTGCAAGGGTGACAGTTTCGATCCAAATTCGACTATTATCCTCTTAATTCCTTTACCCTGGAATTAACACCCCTTCCCCTGCAGTTTAACCTTTGCCCTGTTTGCAAATTCAGTCCAATAAGCATCACAGGTATTGCAACTAAGCAGCAACAACAGAACTTGCTGTTTGCAGCATCTAGCCATCAGGTTGGCTCACTTGATCTAGCAGGACAGCTGTTTACCCTAAAAGTTAAGTCTAGCACATACTTCCATGTCAGGACTGTGCTGGCAGAAATCTGTAGAGGTCACCGGTGCCAGAGCCATTAGCTGCAGGAAAGTCTAACCTTAGAAAATTTCAGGTAAGAGGAGGCCATGCTCAAAAAGGAGTGGAAGACTCACAAGAAATAGAATCCATACCCCATAAGAACTAAGGCTTTTACTTAGACCAAATTTGGACATCTTTCCAGTGGACTGCATAGGTACTTGGAATTTCTCAGACGACTGAGGCACTATATAAGAGGAATAGGTTGAATGGGAAAGCATACAGAAATAGCTAACAGAAAATATTATGCTTAAGACTTTGAATACAGACAGGACCCCGGACTCCATCACTGACGCTTCCATCCACCCAGGATTTCAAGAACATTCCACGGAAGGCTCAGCAAACTACAGGCAACCATCTTTTTTTGAAGAGTTGTGAAATCAACATCCCTTGCCATTAGGCTGGTGCACAATCTGAAAGGGAAGGAGCTTTGATCCCACACATCACAGGTAAGTGCCCAAGGCAGGAGATTGAGCTGGGGTCAGGACCTCTCCTGACACAGGTTAGCATGCAGGATGGAATGCTAGGTTCAAGGGGCCAGAAAAAAAAATAGCAAAGGAAAATATTACTGCACAATGCAGTACGTAGGAAATGTTCTAGGGAAGGGGAAGTTCCATGTTCTCATTCTTGTCTCAATGCTATTAGCTTGTTATGTAAGATGTATTTTCTATTTAAGCAGGCCCCAGATCTCAACCTTTGTATCAGAAGACCTAATTACCCCAGCGCTGAACTTAACAGTTACACAGCTTCAGAACAGAAGTTGGAACACCTCCACCTGGCCTAGAACACAAAAGGAAAAAACCGTGGACTTGCCTACACTGATGCTTCAAGTCATCTCAGCGTAAACAGTTCAATGAAAACATCTTAAGTGGGAAGCAGGATTGTAACGGTATTGGTACTAAACTTATCAACTGTATCAGAGAAGCTTAGAGTACTGAGAACTCAGGCTTAGTGAGAAATATGTTGAATGGATTAATATTTGCTAGTTCAGTTGACCTACCTACAATCGGGCCAGGATTTAGCCCATACTTCACAAGTTGCTCTTGAAGATCTTCATTGCTCATCTCTGTTATATCTAAGTCATCCTTCTCCTCCAGCCTGGGTTTGTCAGTTTTCTTTGTGGCTTTCTGTGAGTGCGTGAGGGAAAAACAAGACAAGAGCATTTCCAGTTAATACAGAACACCTCTTTTTCTTCTAAGGGAAGAGGAAGATATTACATTCCTAAACATACAAAAAATTATGTTCTCCCCATTCCTCCCACAGTAAAGCCTATATGAAACACTTCAAACATTTACACCTGCTAAAAAACCATGCAAGAGTTTCCTAATTTATGTAAGGATATACCCATTACAAGACTCCTTTATGTTAAAAAAAAAATCTTGCTCATTATTCTGATGCTGTGTTTTAATTTGAAGTTCAAATAAACAATAGTGGAGTATTTCTTTCCTATGACTGGAGAGGTAACCTAGCTGTTTCACCAGCGCTACTCTAAGCTAGAAGTATATATGTTCCATCGGCATTTCTTCATATTATTCTTCCACCTAGTACATCAATAGTTCTTCCCCTAATGATACTGAACAAGTTCTTCAGCACTCACACCCTCTGAACCAAGTTCCCCAAAACCCCATTCCCACTTATCCTGGTGTTCTCTCTAAGATTACATGATGTTACAAAGCAAGTCAGGCAAGGCAAAAACCAGAAACACCCTTACATTTTCAAAACCTGCCTGTCTGCTCAGGCCTCTGCTACTGTAGCTCTAACAGATCCTAAATCCAACTCTGGCAACACTACTCTAACAGTTGGCAACACAGCACCACCACATACAGATGGTTATCAAAATAATCTGCCAAGATGCTACTCTTAAATTAGCAGTTTCCACTGTATCCAAACAGAGCGATCATAACATTTGTTCAACTTGGGAAGCCCATGTTTCTACAATAGGCACTTCAAGCTCCAAGATCTGCAAGAGACTGAGGAGGTAAGACAGAAAAAATATGCTTAGGATCTGCTTGCTCTCAACCAAGAAAGATCTTGGTACTGCTTTGAAATAAGTCCTGTTTGTATCTCAAAGTTGTAGGATAAAGAAAGATACAACTTCTACACTTAACATGTTTCTCAGCTTGGTTGCCCAGAGGGGCTATCTGGGTTTTCGGGTATTTACCGAAGACTAAAATTCCAGATTCCAATTGTTATAATACTTGGTCACAATTAACAGGTTTTTTTCTTGTTGTCTTTAGTTAGATAGTACTAAAAGACTATAAGATGACTGACAAGAGTCAACAGCATCTAGCTAGCTATTAATGCCGGTTCAACACTGGTTTGCATGCAAGCTTGGTCTTGCCTCAAGTGTCTTGATATTTAAAAGCTACAGAGGGACTGTATGAGGATTTCTCAAATATAACTGACTCCCTAATTAAATTAGATTTTCCTGCAACTCCTGGATTGTGAAAAACCCAGCATGCTGAGCTTAAAATCAGCTGTTGAAAAGCAACAGTATCTCCAAGAACTCATGCTATTTCTTAATTCTAGGAGACTCCAAGCAGTCTGAAGAAAGGATGGGATCACTAAAGTGGCAGATTTGACTAATGACAGCTCAGTTTATCAATCATTCCACTCCTTTATAACATAAAAATCTAATTAGTTTTTGAAGCAACTGAGCCTACTGATCTAGCACACAAAAAAACAAACAACCTGCAGCTATAGGAGACTATTTACTTTCATCTGTTGGTCATAACACTATTTCAAGTTAAGTATCACATTAACAAGAAGTTCATATTCAGTGCATTTTTTCTGGACTACTGTACTATCCAAACAGTGGAAAAGAGTTCTAACACACATGCTGGGTTTTCTTGTTGGGACCTGTTTAGACTGTTGACAGCTCTGGTGTTTGCACACATCACCAAGTAGATTAACTAAGATACTACATCTATATTTCAAACTACTACTGTGGTGCATTAAATCAACATTCCAATGGCACTTCAAAGAAACTGGAAACTTAAGGTATCTCTGCCTTTGTATCACTCAGAGGCCACAGAAGAGTCTATAACAATATATACCAGAAGAACTACTCAGCGTTCTACTAGATGTTTTACCAAAACCTTAACTACCAGAAATCTAACTGCAACTAATGTGTAATACGGTTCTCTAATGCAAGTAAACTCAGATATGTTAGAGTATCTTTGGTATTTTTTTTCTTCCAAGTACCCTTTGACTTTTTCCTACAGTATTACCACACATTGAGACCATCAGAATAGTCAGTTTAAGCAGAGAAAAAGGGCAGGGAAGGGATGAAAAGCTAAAGGTAACCCGTGTTGTTCAATAATATGGCCAGATGAATTGATTACCTTCTGTTCTGCGAGGTCTTCAACTTTTACTTTTGAATACCTATTCTCCTTAAAGCAGAAGCAAATTACTTAACTTGTACAAGTAGAAAGCTGCCATTTAACCACTCACTGGACCATAAGATCAGTCCCTAGAAGCATTAGGCAGGATAGGAGAATTTCTCTCACACCTTGGCTGTGGTACAACAGCATTAACCTCAGCAACACCAGCTTTAATTACAACTACTATTATAGTATAAAGCACAACTACACTTTCTCTACATCATCACAACATATCCATGGAACTACACTGTGAGACAGATCAAAAGGGCTAGCTTTAAAAATCTATCATTGCAAATTAAGCTGAACAAAAAAAAACCCCACACCCCCACATTTTCCTGATCTGGTGACCATTAGTAAAGTTCAAGTGACTTACTGTAATGAAGAAGTGAAGCGCTTAAAATGAAATTATCACAAACACCAGGATTTGCCACAGTAAGGTGGCACAGCTGACCACTTCACATGTAATGCAAATATTCTTGCAACACTTATACTCAGACCAATAAATCCTTATCTTAAGATCACCTAATTCCATCCAGAGCTAGCATTAAAAAAATATTTCTAGTCGCTGCCATTTTCTACAAAACAGAAGATGGAAGAGGATCTGCATACTTCAGCTGAGATTTGTTCACACCAAAGAGATGGCAATTTGGTAGTGGTACCTCTCAGGCTCAGTTTCATATTAAGTAGGACCCAACCCTTCAAACAAGTACTGAAGTGAATTTTAAGCATGGGGCTCCAACACAGCATTCTCAGTTGTAGGGCCACTGGAAAAGAGCATAAGATAAGTTAATCTTCTCAGAGTGCCACCTCTCCCCAGTAAAAAGCTTTCACCTTCTCTCACTAATGAAGAGCAGAAAATGCAAGTGATGAGAATTCAGACCTGGAAGCTATCCCTTACCTCATCTTTGGCATTCCTGCTGAAGAGAAATCCAATAGCCACAGACCAGTTTAGGAGAAATTTTACAGCTACCTTTACTAATTCCAGCACTACTCCACCAAACACAAGCATAAGTAATATCTTGAAGCAGCAATTAAATAGTAACAGACAACTATTGGATATTACCAAAAGAAGCATTTTCAAATCCCAAGTTAAATGGCACCTACATTAGGATATTCAAGGACTTTAATCCCAAACAGGTGCAGCTTCATCACTAGAAGCAGAACGGCTCAGGGCTTCTTTACTATTTCTCTGAATGAGGTTAAGACAGGCTAAGGAAGCCCAAATCATGCCAACAGAATGCTCTTTAATTCTCCAGTTTGTACAGTGTCCTCTCTGGTAAAACATAACAGTATTTCTCTTAGAGAAGATAAGGAACTGCACGTGCCAAGACTCAATAATAGACTTATGCTGTGAAATACAGAGGTCTCTATTCCCCTTGCACTTTTTATTCTATCATACACAAACATTTCCTGCAATAGAATTTCTTCTTTTTAAAAAAAAAAAAAAAAACAAGTCCTATTGAACTTTTTAATCTCAAATGCCTGGAGACAATATTTAACAAAAGCTGCAGGACAGACAAAATAAACAATGGAAAGGAAATTATGCAGCCGTAATTCAGAGATACTGATACACTCAACTTCAAGAATTCTCTACTTTTTAGCCTCAGTAAGTGCCAGACTTAGAATTTCCAAGCCTATGTATGTAGCCGTCCTAAATTATAAGATTAGGGACTACTTAACGCCCCCCTCCCCTCCAGGCACTAAATTCCACATTACTCAGTGAAGGGAATGCACCCACTCTGAAGACAGATGAATGCTGCATAATGAAGAGTTGTTTCCAGAAAATTTAAATGGAAGAGTAAAAATTCACAATAAAAAAAAAATCAAGAAACCTAACTAGCAGATGGTCTGTCTCATGGCTCAATCAACTGAATGCCGACCTGGCGATCTGGCCTGTGCTTGTGTCCCTGCTGAACAACTGAAATGCACTGCTAGACAAAAATTACTTCAACAGGACTATTTTATTTGAATATAGATATAGCCACCAATATTACACCAGCACTCTAACAAGCACACCTCCCTAGTTCATGAGTCTAAAACTGCAGAAAGTCTGAAGGTGCAGTAGAGCACAGCAGGACCTCTCACTGCAGCTGGAATTGCTCAGTCATCTCACCCCTACTGCCCACAGCTGTCACTCAGATAAACGGCACTTACCTGTTAAAAGGCCACAAAGGTGTTAATCGGTGTCCTGGGTCACATTTTGCAGCATATCATAATTAAGAGATACGGACACACAGGACACACTGAATAGAGTCTCTTCCTTCAGCAGGTAGCATGTACGCTTTACATTCTCTCTCTATCCATGTGAGCAGTTTCACCCTCCACACTCCTAATCTTTATAAACTACCATTTTACTATTACTGCCCCTTTTCCAATAGAAAAGCATACAGTTACCTCAGATACAGATATTATCACTACCACACCATTCTGACCTTAAAGAGCTGAAGCTAGCTCTTAATTTACTTGGCTACTTGACTAAAACAAGAAAAACCTTTCTAGAAGAAACCTTTACCTGATAGGCCTCTTCTATAAACTTTCAAACAGGCCTATGAGGTCCAGATGCTCTCATTATACCTTAATTAACAGAAGTGGGAGGGGACATATGACTGATCATTTTCAAATCACCACTTTAAAGGTCAAAAATATCACTCTGTTTTAGAAGAGATTCTTCCAGGACATGAAATGCACCAGTAAGCTAAGTCATAAAACCCTACACATTCTGAGCTCTGAACAGCTCCTGTTTGGCAACAGTGTCAAGATGGTATTTTTGGTATGTGCTTTAAAACAATGCTCCTGAAGAGGCAAAAATACCATTTCGTAGTTATTTTTCCTTTGAGCTATTTGTCCTGATATTCAGCCCATAACTAAACAGGACCAGGAACATCAAGATGCAGATGGTTCCTCCTGCAGCAAAAAGATGTTTCACATACCAGCCACTGTCCTCACACACTACTATGTTAAACAGGCATAGAAAAAAAAAAGTTGCTCCAAACATTAGTAGAACTGGAGAGACTGCCTCCACCAGACAATATTATCATACTGAGACCCAAACAAGCATAATTTTAAAAGCTTTTTCTCCCCTGGTAAGAGCATATAGCCAACATGAGCCCTTCCCCCCAAAAAGTAAGAAAAGTATTACATCTAGAGAAGTGGCGTCTAGAGACACCATTTAAAATTATATTTTCAAATATTGCACAGAAAAGCTCTTTAAAAAATATTTGGGCTAACATTTAATCTTACATTGATTCAGTGATTTTTATATTTGACAGCATTTGAAGTAGTCTCCTACAAAGCAGACTGCATTTTATGCAATAGGACGGGGCTTTGCTGCATCACACTACGAATCATAAAAATACTGTCCGAGTTTCACAAAGGGGAAGTAAGATCTTACTACTGTGAAATAGTTTAAACTTCAGGTGCCAAAAAGATGCTAACTTTGCTGTTCCAAAGCATGATGGTTTCAGGGCCTGAAAACAATGCTGTTAGAAGAAAATCCCTGTACGTTTTGATGTCCTCATACATGCATGTTAATCATCTGTATGTATCAGAATAAAAAACAGGCCAAAATAAACCTACATGAATATAAACGGAGGAGCAGCAGCATCACTATGGATGCATGACACTGTCTCACAATACATCAACTTTACATCACTAGTATATTAAGGGTTTTATTTGTTCTGAGAGAGGTATAGGTTAGATGTAGTATTGATAGAGCTGTTCTGGAAGAGTGATGGATTTAAAAGACAATTTATAGAAAAAAAAAAAGAACTATGGGGTTTTGTCTCATTGTTGCACAGCTTTTTATCAATAAAAATCTGCACCCAAATGCATTATAAAATGCCCAGAACATAGAAAATTATAACGACAGCGTAGACTGTTTAAAATCACTGATGACTACAGCAATGTCAAAACATGAACTGTCACTATCAAGAAACCTGTTTTAGCTTTACTGTCTTTTCAATGACTGCAAAACGGATATTTGGAGTATACTCCTCTGAAGTGGTTTCTCACACCATGTTAAGAAAACCACCGCTTCCCCCCCTTCAGCATCCATAAGTCAGCTGACAGATCAAGTAAGGCACCGATTCAAACCTAGCGGGGAGCACCTGCTAAGCCCCCCACCCCCCGCCATACTCCCAGGGTGCCGGGGCACCCGCGCCTCCCGGGGAGGCGGCCCCGGAGCGCCCCCTGCCGGCCAGCCCGGCACCCCCGCCCCAAGGCCTGACCACCCCACGGAGACACGAGCGCCAGGCTCCCCGAGGGTTATAACTCGCGCTTTGCGCTCGCTAGCGGGAGGCGCGAGCGGACCCGAGCGGGATGGGGGAAGGCTGTGACCAGTAAATCCCTCCAGCGACTGGCAAGTCGGGACCACCCTTACTCAGGCCAGCATGGCATCCCCATTACAATCGATTTTTCACACTGAAAGCCATATTAAACAATATTTTGTACATCTTTGATAGCCTATGCCCATGACTGCTTGACTGTGACCCCAGCCCTTTCACAGGACTTGAGCAACTGAGAGGATTGCTCACTCGGCGTTCGGACTTCAGCAGGCAGGCACGCAAAGTTCAGCACTCTCAACTGCTGCACTGGTATTACTACTAAATAAGCACAAACTTGAAGAAACAGATCATGCCTCTCACTTGTATTACTCTTCTCTATTCAGAAGTACTGATTTATTTGCTCCAAGAGCTGTTCTGGCCCTTTTCTACCTCTCCCTCTATGCATCCAGCATTCACTCATTCATCCATCCCAGCAGTAGGAGTGAGTCCTCATTCCCACATCACCCCCCAAAAATTGTGGGTTTTTGTTTTGGGTTTTTTTTTCTGTTTGGTTGGTTGGGGTTTTTTGAAGGACTATATAATAATGTTATATCCAAAGCTATATTTAAAAAAAAAAAAACAAAAAAAAAATAAGGAATAGCAGAAAGCAGTCAGACAGAAACCTCCAAAATGCAAACCCACGTGTGCCCTTCCAAATGTTTTTACAAGTTAATACTAGCCTTGACTGAGTCACCTGGACTGAAGTGACTTTTTGCAATTTCCCAGTTAAGCAGTATTCAAATTCTTAGAGGTATACTGGAAATGCAGAACAGAGCAATCCAAATTTTTCTGATCCCATAGAAGACACCTTTGTAATATAGTAAAGTATTTTGGTGTTTTAGGAACTTTAAGTAGTGACTGCCTAAAAGTTTGAAACAGCTGGTTTATACCCCCCTGCAATGTACACAAACCAATACTACAATTTAAGACCTGTAATATACATAAAACCAGAATTAATAAAGCAGTGCAATTTTGTTACTCAGATCTCCACCTACCAACAGAAGAGAGCCATGTTGTTATACCAGTACATGTTATAAAGTACTTTTATGCACCCACTGCAAATTGTTTTCTGGTCCTTTTAAACATATACATTAAAGAAATATTTAAAGTAAAACAATTAAGTTACACAGAGGAGTAAAGGACAGAGGTTGCTGAATCTACCTTTGTTTCTGGAGCCTACAAAGTGACTTACAGGAAATACAGGATTCCTTTATTTTATTCCTCCTTTCCGTAATGCCTTGCAGTCCCAGCCTCCTCTCTTTGCCCCTTATTTCTAGTTTCTTCTCTTTCAGAAGTCTGAGTGCTTTCCCTCCTGTCCTCTCTTAACCCTATCAAGATATTTCGCTTTGTTTCCATGCCAGCATCTCACCCCCCGGATGTCAGGCTTCCTTCACTCTGCCTCTCCCTTCCAACTGTTTTGGGGCAAGTCAATCTGGAGACCTGTACGTTACTCTCTTGGAAGGAGCGCAGATCAGAGAAGCACCCTCAGGCCAGGAGGCATTAACAGGAACAACGACTACTCAGGCTACAAGCCGTTTCAGAACGACCTAAGCTGTACTAAGCAGACAACAGGCATACATCAACAGAATTTCGGTTTGGTTTTGGCCAGCAGGGGGGAGCGTGATGGACCCAAATCCAAGCAACTGTCGCTAGTATATTCGCTGAAGTTTTGAATGTTGTGATACACTGCTGATATTAACACCCAAGACTAGCAGAAATAGCACAGAGCCTTCCAGACATTGTTAACAACAGTGTAAGAGCACCACCCATTCTGTAAACATCAAAAAAGTCACCCATAATTGTTTAAGCTTAAGCACTGGGGAAGGGAAATGAAAAGGCAGCACTAGGAATTCCAGCAGTTATGAGACTCCTTCTCCCATAAGCGTGAAACACATCCCATTCCGACTCATCCTGTTTTACTCAAAAGCACTTTACAAATGCTACAGGCAGACCATTTTAAGTCAGAAGTGTCTTAGTTCACTGTAAAGTTTCTCCAGTGAACGCCAGTTAAGTACCTGAACGTTAAAGAGAGGTAAATAATTTGGTCAGAAATCTTTTCCTCTTTTAGTTGCAGTTTTCAGTTTCTTAATTCAAAAACTGTTTGTTAGGGTTTTTTAAAGATTAAAGTATGAAAGACCTTCAAAGGAGTCTGTTTCTCCTTACAACTGAGCTTTGAAATACGGTATTTCAGATATTACAAGTATTTAATGATAGTATTGCACACATTGTAACTCCGGTAGCTGGTGAACATTATATAAACCTTTACATGACACCAGACAGCTTAGAATTACGAACAAAAAGATTGCTTTCTCAATATAGGAAGTTTACAGGCCCCCTATTAAAACGGAAATCACGTTTTCCAAATGGGAAAAATTCCAAGTGGCATCAGCTCCTCCCCCCCTTTCCTTACATGATAAAAGAAATTATGTCTAAGGAAGCAAGTACCAGCGGACCAACTGAACATGCAGGAGAAGCACTTCGCTATAAAACGTACACTCAGAGGTATGAAAAGCACAGCTACATTAAGCAGACCCTCTTTACACTAAGCAATCCACTTCATTAAACAGAACAAACAAGCTGTTCCTTCAAAGCTTCATCCTTTCATCTGGAGGTATTCACGCAGAGTAGCGTTGCTTCAGTACAACTGAGAGAGCTAATAGGAATCTTCTTTCCAAAGTTGCAGCCTCGTGGAGAGTTTCTCCCGCTTTATTCCTCCAACACTTAGGAGACCGCCCGCCAAACCAAAGTAAAGGCTTCCCAATTTACAGTCGGGGGGGGGTCGGGAGCGTCTCAGGCTCCACACGCGATCGCGCTGGAGGGGAACCCCGCCACGGAGAAGCGCACACGCGGGACGCGACCTGGAGACGAAGCCGGCGGCTGCCCAGCACCGACACGGCGGGTCCCGGTTCGCCTCCCGGGGCGGACGCCTGGCAGCGTTCCCCTGCCCCAGGCGACAAGGGCCGTCCCCGCCGGGCACGATCGCGTCCTCAGCCCAGCCGGGCCGCGCCTCAACTAAGGCGAGGCGAAGCCGTCCCCAGCCCCACGCGGGAGGGCGTGCGGGGAGCCGCAGTGCCTCACGCCGCTCTCCAAGCTGCGGCCGGACACATTCGGGCGGGAAAGAGGGCCCGAGGCCGCCGGGAAGGCGCGGGAGCGCGGGCGGGGGCAGGACCCCGGGGCGGGAACGGGGCGGCGGTACTCACCCGCCCGGCGGCGGCAGCGCCGCGGCTCCTGGCGCCGAGAGGCGTGGGCTCCCGCTCCTCGTCGCTGGAGAAATCGGGCTGCGCGATGGCGGGCGGGTTGCGGGCAGTGAGGTGCTGCAGGTAGAGCTGCACGTACACGTCCTTGCGCTGCTCGCCGCCCGGCAGGCTCACATTGTTAGCGATCAGCTCGCTCTTCAGCTTCTCCTTGGTCAGCACCGACGGATCCGCCAGAAACTCGGGCATCGCCGCCGGCCGCCGCCGCCCTCCAGGGAGAAGCACCAACAAAGCGCGGGGAGAAGGGGCGGGGGAGGAGGAGGGAAAAGAGGAGGACTCGCCTGCCCCGCGCCAGGGACTCAGCTCCACAGCGGCCGGGCGCGCACACCGAGCACTTTTCCCAGCCAGCAATAAACAGGGCCCGGATTGGCAGAGAGGAAAACGAAGCGGCCTTAGTATTGGCTGCCGGGCCGAAAAGAGGAGAGGCGCGCGGGACCCGCCAGCGTTAGTGCTTTGCGCGAGCAATAGTAACGCAGTTTAAATTCGGCTCAGGCGGGAGAGGTGGGGGGGTGGTGCTCGCGCGCGCGGTGGGTGGGGGAAGTCACCGCCTGAGGCCGCGGCAGCTGCCAGCGTCCTCCCGCCTTCCCCTCCCCACTCTTCTCGCCCCGGTGGGGCCCTCGTCAAACAGCGCTTCTCCCTTCAAGGCTACCGCCGGGGTCTTCCCGGCGGTGAAGCTGCGCTCCTGGCTGCTTTCCTCTGTTGGGAGGTGGGGTGGGAGCACCGCGCTTGGGCGGCGGTTCGGGCGCGGCCGCGCGCCTGCCGTGAGGCGGCGGCGGTTACGGAGCTCCCTGTAACCTGCTGCGATCGCTGTACCCGCGGTGACACCTGCCGCCAGCGCCTCAGGGAGCGCTCTGCCCGGGTCACCGAACCGGCTGCGATCGCCGGCCGAGTGCTCCACTTCACCTAATACGTTAACCGGCAGCCTTCAGGAGAAATCCGAGCGGGAAACCGGCAGCTAATCTGCTAGTGTAACTGCTGCCTCGTTGTGATGACTTCGATGTTAAAAATAAATCGAATCGTTTCTATAGTGTTGCAAAATTTGGAAGGCGTATAGTCGTTTTGTTGAGTGACTTCAGATATTTCACAAGCGTGTCACAAGCTGGGGAAGTAGGACTGAGTTTAAGACGGCACAATCTTTAAACGAGTTAAATCTCCCTGTGCTTACATGCTACTTGCTGGGAACATGCACGACTACAAATTTCCCTGTATTTTATGAATGCAATGGTTTAATATTTCTATCCAACTATATATCAGAGCTTTTGAGAACTGTGTTACAGTATCAGATATAAGAATTGAAATGTGAATATTTTAATTTTCTCATCAATTGTTGACATGAAAACAGGACTGTTAGTGTTTGCACCCTCTCCTCTTTATGTTCCAAAAAGTTTTAAATTGCTGGTGAGGAGAGGGATTTCCTCTGTTTGGGCTTGCTCTGTCACAAAATATGGTGCCTGCCATTCCTGCCTACCTAGCCATTACCACAGTATCAGCTAGATGAAGGTGCTGAGGGTTATTTGTGCGGAAGGTAATTTTGAGGCAAATCAAGGTCTTGCCTATGAGAAGCCTGATGCTTCCAACTAAGGAATTGGTGTGGTGTAACAAAGTAATTAATACAAGGGAGAAACTTAGCTTGGGGTACTCAGTTTACCTTGTAGTGAGGTGGCCATCATCTGCAGTTCATTATAACTTATATCTGAAAGTATTTGGTTCTTGGTGTCATATATACTTTACCCCTTCAGTTTGTTTGATAATGAGGCTGAACAGTGGGTAGAAACATCTTCCTCCCATCTGTAGCGTATGCATACAAAGCCAATATTCATAAACCAATGTGGATTGACTACCGCTTGTAAGCCCGAACAGAACAAACTAGATGGTTCTGTTTATTTTTCAGCATATCTTACCCAAAGTTTTTCCTGGAACGTGGGTATCACATGACAAGTGTTACAGAGATGCTTCAAGGGAATTGAATTCCTCTCCAAAATTGATGATAATAATTTGAAGTGTAGACAGTATGTTTCACCTTGAAAAGCCTCTAGGGGCCTTGGAAGATAGATCCTTCCCCCACCTTTAAGAATTTGCATCTTATTCAGATATGAAACCAGCTGAAGATAGACACAGCGTACTTCAGAAAGGCAGCAGCAGAGAGATTCTTCAGCTGTTGTACTGATGTAAAAAGTAACAACCTCCATTTGTACCCAGTAAAAAAATGTTTTAAAGCAGTGTAAGGGGGAACTGGGTCTGGGAAATCTTAACCAAAGTTAACAGTGGAAATGTAATCTAAAAAATTGGTGCAGGCACCATCTGACATCCCCACGGAAAACAACGATACTATACTTTAGGCCTGAAGCTTGTTTTCTAGCAGTGCTTCTTAGAGGAATGCAGCCGCCATTCGCAACTCATTGTACTGTTCAGAATATGCAACACGGGTGGTGCTAGCTTTTCCTGCGAGCGACCCTCAGGGGTGGAAGGAAGGAAAACTGTTGAGCTTCAAGTCAGTTTACACCTTTCAATCTAAGCACGTTGATGCTAAATCTGGTTTTAATGCATTAAGTGTAGCATAAAAAAATGCAACAGCAATATGGCATGAGGTAGTAAATCACTACAGAGTTATGCTCCCAGTTCAGCTTTGGTCATAACAAATGGATGGGTTAACTGGCATTATCCTGGATCTGGTTTTTTTTGTCTTTTTGCTGTCAGGTAAGACTGGCACAGCAGCATGAAGAGAGCAGAAACTCAGCATCGTATGTTTTGGCTAACTGTTCAAAATCCAGTACAGTGGTCGTGGAGCCACAGCCTCAGACTGACATTACTTACAGCTCATATTTACAGTCCATTTATGTTTTGAGAGTTATTTCCCCAACTATAGAAATATGTATTATCTTTCACGAATGATTGTTGTTACACTGACATAGCTCCCTTGCATGGACACCGGGCCCTTATTGGCTTACCTCCGCTGCTTCCAAAGTGACAAAAGATAAAGAAGCATCCTGTAACACTTTAGTGCCACCCTATTTCAGAGCAGCAGACTCCTCTGGGAAGCAAAGTCCATAAAAAATCCTTGGCACAAAACTTTCCTTTATTCCCTGGCTCTACGCTTTTCATCGTTGCTCCTTGGGAACAACAGGCACCCTCCAGGCAAGGTAAAGACAGGGAAAGTAATACGGGAAACAGCCAAAATGTGCACATACATAACAATTAACACTGGAACCTGCAAACCTGCAACTATCACCAGGGTTAGACCTTAACACAGCTGAGGATCTGCACCTTTATTGTTTGTTTCCTTCGAAGGAAAGAAAGCTTGTATTTTGTAGCCCAATGCAGCAATCAAAGGGGACAGAGAATGAGTTCATGATGAGCAAGCTGAAAAGATTGTTCTAATGTTTTTACAGGGGAAAAAAAAAAAACAGGAGGCAGTCCCTATGCCTATTACATGATTTGTCTTAAAGGTTGGAGTACAAAACTGTTGTTCTGCCGTGCCTTCTGTGCAGCATCCCAGTACTTAAACAGCAAGTTCTGGTTTTCAAAGCCCAGAACGCCTGCCTCTACCTGAGAAACAGGAAGTCATTTTTTGCCTCTTGCCAGTATAAATGGTGACAAAAGGAAAGTTTAGGGGAAAAAGTGCAAGTGATGTGAGACTATGGCCGTTCTCAGTGGTTGAAAAACTGCTGTAAGCTTGCCTAAAAATGTGAAATATGCTGAATGTAGAAGCCAAAAATCCTTCCTGTGTAGGACCCTCCCAAATGCCTGGAATTTGTTAGTTTTCCTAAAGAGTGAGAAAGAGCTTTTCAGTCATACAGTCATCTTTGACATGAAAACTCTGAATGCTTTCTAAATTATCTCAGATTTCTAGGTTTGAGTTTCCCCAGGTTTATGATTCCTTACTTCTAATGCCACCCATAAAAACACAACAGGTAGTTTTTGTTGTGCTGCACTAAAAAAAATGAATTTTCTATATCTGTGTGTTCAAAAAAGTATCCTAAATTCTGTAGAGGGTTTGGATAACATCTAATCTGTAATGAAGTACAGTTGTATAATCTGTATTCACATGTACTATTTGCTGCACTAAAAAAAATGAATTTTCTATATCTGTGTGTTCAAAAAAGTATCCTAAATTCTGTAGAGGGTTTGGATAACATCTAATCTGTAATGAAGTATAGTTGTATAATCTGCATTCACATGTACTATTTGCTTCATAATAGATAGTAGGACTGTGAAGGCTATAAATCCATCCACGGCAAAGGCATTTAACTGTGCTACAGACATGCCCTTGTCTTAGACAGAGCTGATATGACGGAGAAGATATAAATCTTCCTAGCTAAAGGAAACGTAAGAAACCTACATGAAGTATTAATTCAGTTCTTGCTGCGCAGTGGGTTTCACGATGAAAATAATGCTTCTCTCAGAATGGCAACAGAAACTGGAAAGCATTACTATAAATAAAATAAGCAGTTGCCTAATCATTATGGCGCAGTGTAACTACTTTCCAGAGTCACTCATTTCTTCCCCACATTCTTGATTAATGTAGAAAAATCAGGTGGCTTTTTAGCAGCTCTAGCTTATCAGAAATGTCTCTTTAAGCATAATCCAAGTAGAAATGGCAAAGCAGTAAGAAAAAAGCACGCCTTACTATAATGGGGCGTATCGCTTCTAGAGCAGTTCTCTTACAGAAGGAAAATCACACCTCCCCCTGAATTTGCCAGTGGGTGCAGTTTTACCAGGGGGACAGGCCAGGCACCTGCACTCTTGCTGGCACCCACTGGGGAAGGCTGCTGTACCTGTGTCGCCCAAGGTGGCCCACAGAGGGGTGGTTGCCCTTGTTACGAATACAGGGGCGCCTGGTGCCGTGGGTGGTCTGTACGACGCCCCCAGGCAGCGACAAGAAATGTGTACGACTGAAGGGTATAACTGTTTTGAAACTTCTCACTACTGACACTGTGATAGACAAAGGCTGGTACCAACAATGACTGAAAACAGAAGTATCAGCTCCTTCTTAAGTATGCTGACAGAAATGAAATGAAAAGGACGATTTACAGGGCAGTTTCCCACACTGAATCATTTTCAAAGAAGAATTATCTGGATATCTATTTTTATCATACATGGACAGAGATAGCGCAGAACCTGTATTTACCATATGTAAGCTATTACTTCAGCTCCAAGATTCTTGAACCTTCTGTGGATTTAAGTTGCTGTCTACATTTAGCTAGTAATAATTTCATACGAAAAAGACATCTGTGTTAAGAGAAGAGTCAGGTTACAAAATCAAGTATTTAAAAGCTAGAAAGGGACACAAGCACGGAAGCACACGCGCTGTAGAAATGCTGGTGAGAAACAAATACCCACTAGCGTACCTGAGTGCCTTGGAATTAACGGAGTCAACTCGGCAACACCGCTGTCACATTAAAGAGAATTATCATCCCCACTTTACCTATAGGAAACTGAGAGGGAGGTTTTGCACACAGCTAAGGCGCATTTAGTTCTTTCAGTTAGTTTTGAAGCATCACTAGATTATTTTGCTTTAGGGACAGTAGGCTCTCCTGCCAAAGAACAGCCGACAAGAAATTTAACTGAACCATTGGTAGTTGTGGTTGTTGTGGAAAGGGATGACCCTGCTCTTTATGCTGTTGCAGGCCACGGACCCTGACGCTTTCCTTGCGTTGGCTCTGGTAGCTGTGCCGCCAGATCTGCGTGCTGAGCCAGCAGCTGCTGCGGCACAACTGCACAACCGATCCAAGTGGAACAGGGGAAACAAGCAGGCAGGGGCGGACAGGGCAGGGCGAGACTGACTGTTTTGTGACAGCCTGCACTCACGTTACACTAGGTATATTAGTGTGAAACCACACCCTGAAAACTTTGACTCCTGTCAATAGTTTGTACGGTCAGGAGATGAACCCCTTGCTGCAAGCCAGAGGCAACGTTCGTCTGGCAACGATGCGGAACGCTCAGAGCAGCGCACCTGCTTCGGCGGCCACACAGAAATGCAAGCAGATTGCCACCACTTCTTGCACCCAGCTCTCTGGTGGCTGGTCAGGCAGAGACATGAGAGACTTTGTGGGACCAGGGAAACATCTGAAAGACTATGCATCCAATAAAAATAAAAAAAAGGACTAGCCACATAAATGGAGGTCCAGTCAGCGCAGCACGTGAGGCAGTCCTCCTCTTCTATTCAGACCTGGCAAAATCTGAGTCAGCTGAAATGCTGTGACCAGTTCTGGGCACTTAAAAATGCAACTTATTTGGAAAGACTCCAGAAGCAAGTTATACAAATAATCAGAGGCCCAGCAAACATGGTCTGTTACTCTAGAACAGCTGTGGAGGGTCATTAACAACTTTCAAATATGTAAGAAGTACCTACAAAAAGGAAGAGAATAAAATTCTCCACTGCAATGGCACGAGGGCTGGATATAAATAACGGCAAAAGATACATCAGGGTTGAACTACACATACTCCCTTTGTAACAGTAAGGGTAGCAAAGCACTGGAACAGAGCACTTGAGGAAGATGCAGAATTTCTGTTTCTGAAAGGTTTGAAGGGTATATGGAACAAGTATTAGCCTGTAGAAACAAAAGTATATCTTTAAAAAAATGCACATAATTTGATGGCTCTGCTGAGTCTGTTTTCTAAGACCTCTGTATTCTCTTTATTTTCTCCCATGGTTTATGACACTAATAATCAATCCTTACAAACTTAGAATTGTATCTCTGGCATGTTTCTTTCTGTCCCTCAAATTCAGGCCCTTGACAAACTATTCTCTTTCCCTCCTAATTAAATATCATTAAGTGTCAAACTTTCCAGTCCATCCAAATCACTAAGGTGTTACTTCTAGGACTCACTGCTTCATATCTAGATCAAAGATTAAGTACTTTCTGTGTCTTTCTGCCTTTGGCACCTCCGTGTGTGGAAATGGCTACTCTGAGAAAACTCTTCTGTTCCACAGCCCGAGCCCACCGCCCTCCAACGCGCCTCCCCTGGCACCCCGCTCCCCTCGCCCGCCCCGTCAGGGTTTTGTTCGCCCTCAGGGTTCTTAACACAGCATCTCTCCCAGCTCTCGGCTCTGGACCACTTGCTTCCCCTGCCTTTACTTCCACTCCTTTTCATGGGAAGTTCTGTACTGAAAACAGGCTGTCCCTGCCATTTTGGGGGCCTCTGTCCCATTTAAAATTTCAGGTCACTCCTTCTACACATCTTTCTGACTTTTCTCTCATCATTTCCACACAGTGGAAAACTTAAAGTAGATCTTTGACGCGTTCTTGCTTTTTGTGTTTAAGCGTGGTTTTTAGAGTCCTGTACACACAAACACCATAAACAATTACTTTTATCCAACGGGATCTTTACGATGACGTAGACACAGCACTAACCCCGCGCCACGGCTCCCCTTTGGCTCCGCGCACGCTGGTTCCCAGCCGCGGACCCCGCGCCGCGAACCCCGCGGGGCGGCATCCCCCGCCCCGCCCCGGCCCCTCCCGCCCCCCGGGCCCGCCGCGGCGGGAAGGAAACTGGTGTCCGCGTTTCCTCCGCCCCCCACCGCCCAGGCACTGTTTCGCCCCAGTGCTTCCCCCAACCTGCCGCTGTCGGAACCTGGAAGCCACGTGCTTCCCGCACCCCCGTTTCTTGCGTTTCTCTCCGCAGGCTGCCTCGTCCGTGACACCGTTCAGACGGCCCCCGTTGTATACTTCTGTTTTTCCTCTCAGGCTGAAGCAAAAAGAGAAGACCCTAAGCTTTAGGGGAGGAAGCCCCTCCGTTTCCTCCGAGATGAAGACGGTAAAAGCCGACGGAAGAAAGCAAGGGCGAAGAAGAAAAGGAAGTGACCCCGACGTGATTCGAACACGCAGCCTTCTGATCTGGAGTCAGACGCGCTACCGTTGCGCCACGAGGTCCTGCTGGGCAGCCGCAGGCAGAGCGTTAGAACTCGCCCACCGCGGGCCGCCGGCCGCGCCCCCGGACCCGCAGGGACAGGGCCGGGGAGGTCGCGGGGACCGGTGGGGGCGAGGACCCTCCTCACTGGCTGTGACAACCGCAGCGGCTCGTGCCGCACCCCCTCCCCGGCCCCTCTCCGCCGCCACTGCTTCGTTTCCCGCCTTCCCGCGCAAGTACGTTAACTGTCCCCACCCACCGCTCGCCGCCGGCAGCAAGGGCTTTCCGCCCCCCGGCGGGGCCGGGCTCGCCGCCCGCGACCCTGCCGCCGTACGCGGGCTGCTCGGTCCCGGATCCCGCTGCCCGGAGACCGCTCCTCCGGCGGAAACCCCGCACTTACCGCGCCCTGGGGACGTGGAGTGTGCGCGTTCGTTTGCGCATAAAGGCAGGGCGGCGAAGAAAGCAGATAAGGCAGTTCCTCGTTAGTATAGTGGTGAGTATCCCCGCCTGTCACGCGGGAGACCGGGGTTCGATTCCCCGACGGGGAGGCCGCAGAACACGTTTTTGATCCCGCACCCCTGGAAAGGTGCGGGGTGGGGGGCCGCAGCCGCTGTTTTTTGCCGCCCGGGGGCCCACGGCGGGGCGCGGGGCCTCTCTCGCCGAGGAAAGGCGGGGAAACAAAAAGCGCGGGCGAGCGCGCCACTCCCCGTCGGGGAATCGAACCCCGGTCTCCCGCGTGACAGGCGGGGATACTCACCACTATACTAACGAGGAGCCGCAGGACCCCCCGCGCCCCGCGCAGCCGCTCCGCGGGGTGGGGGGGTGGGGTAGCCCCGGGGGGATCTCGGGGGGCATAGCAGACCTCCGCCCGCCTTCCCCGGCCCGGCCCCGGGAAGGCTGCGGCTGGGCAGGAGCGCTGCTGGTGTCCTGCAGCTTGTCCAGCACAGGGAAGCGGTGGGGAGAGGGCGGGGGGAGCAGGAACGCTCCCACACAGCTCGTGTTTTGTCCGGATCCTTGCGCACTGCCGTGGGGAGGGAGAGGTATCGTGCCACACCAGCCGTAGCTCTTGCCTTCCCTCCCGCCCCACAGCAGAGCTATGTGGGACCTGCATGTGCGGGTCTGGGAAGATTGCGGTGCGAGGGAGTTGCCCGACGGGAGGCGGTGAGGAGCGAAGCAGCAGCTCGGATGTCTTTGCGTTCGTATTTTTGCATCTCGTTCACGCAGTTTGTTTTTACGGCAACCTGAGAAGCCCTGGAGTCAGCAGTCCGTGGGGTGAAGGGACTCGAGCACCTGCTTCTTACCTACCTAAAAAGGGAACGAGAGAATTGGAAACCAGTTACTTTGAGATTTGAAAGTAAAAGGCAGAAGGACACATACTGACCATATGGCTTGATACCGTAGGGGTCAGCAGCAACACGGTTTTAAGTTTGTATCGCAGTGACATTAGACAGGAAACTATATTTAATTTGCTAGCTTGTTAGATGAAGAATAAATGCCGTATAATAAACAAGCGATCGGAACAGCTGGTGTTTTCTTTCAATGGTCTCTGCTAGTGCTGATATTCCTTTGGGAAAAAAAACCCCAGCTTAGCTTTTTCAGACAAGTGTAGCTAAAGGACAAACAGCAACCAATAAGTAGACATCTAAATATAAGTGACCTGTAAAAAAAGCATTTCTAAAAATTGGCCTACTCGTTTAAGCATTTGAATATAAACATGTGTTTCTCAGTGGATGCAACAGATTCAAATTTTGTCCTGACAAGTGAAAAATAACAACTAGAGTCTCATAATAATTTCATTACTTTAGAGATAGTATAATGAGATCAACAGGTAGGACTGTGATCAAGTGATAGGCTTTAAACCTCCCAGAGCAGGATCAAAACCAGCGTTGTTTGCTAGGCTGGTCTAAACTTGCTGTGCAGGTTCAAATTTTATTCAAAAGATGTTGATGGTCAGCTTTAAGCTGGGAGACTTTCTGGTGGATCAAACATTGCGCGTTTGCATTTTGTGGGACCGGTCACACTTCGCTAGTTTAGATCTTTTTGCTGGTCACTTCTCAGTTCCTTCTGTTCCTTGACCCTTGTGGTCAGGTAGCTGAGATGTGACCGAGTGGTGGTGTTTGCTGCAGTCAGACCTTCCTTAGCTGCTGCTGTTTACCTCACAGCTAGTTTTGCCTCAGGTTCCTGCACAGACCTCTCCTTGGGTTGCCTTCTCTTGGAACAGGACTCCTGCTATCTCCCTAACAACTCTTGCAAATATTTAGCATTGCTAAGCACTTTAAGAATTCTGGAGGCAAGCTCACAACAAGTTGTATAGACTTTATACTGTGTTCTTCACTTTGTCCATGAAGGGAAGAGCAGATCTGGGTGGGAGTTCTGGGCCTGCTGGAGATACGGGGAAAGCCTACAGCGTGACAGACTCTTGAAGCACCATTTTCAATAGCTCAGTATGTTGCTAAGGGTGTTTTGTCAGAAAGCAGCTAGTTTAGTAACGAGAGTCCTTGGTCATGCCTCAACTTGCTGCTCTGCTTCTGCACACCTGCTCCCATTTTGGGACAGCTATTTCTGACTGCATCAGCCATCTTGTATATCCTCCACCCCTACTCCCAACCAGGGCAACCCTGAACCAAAAGTGCCAGTCAATATGGCAGCTCATGCCTTTGCACAGCTTCCTCCCACTCCCCATTTGGCAGGGGAGAGCAAGCATATCTACTAAAAATACCTACTATGGCCTGAGCTGGTGACGGCGATTATGAAACAACCCTAAAGAAGTGTTAACCAACTGTCCCGCTATGGTGAAAACTGTGACCACCTTTGTTTTCTCAGTGAAACCTAATACGCTTCGGAAGCCAGACTTTCAAAGACATCTTTGTGTACCCCAACCAAGATGACTTATCCAAAGCTGTCTAAGAAGTGGTGCAAGAAGAGACGTAGAGGTATGAGTCAGCACAGCAAAAGTGCTGTTTTGAAGTGGATGGACTGTTACAGGGCTGCAATGGCTCGCAGTTACAGAGCAGGTGCATTCACTGTTGATTTGCCACAGCTGCAAAGTGCAGAGCAGAACAGGTACTAGGAACTAGTATCAGCGTTCCAAAGTCTGTGAAGCATCTGCCTTCTCCTCAGGATCTGCATACAGCTATTCCACGTGTCCAGACCTGACAATCTTGTTCCATGCTCTCATCATCATTGCACCAGCCACTAGAGACCTGCTCCCTGGAGCAACAGCCATCTGCAAGAGGCCCTTTACGACCATAAGCAGGGGTAGGGCTGGGATCTAGCACATGATTGTAACTAGAAGCTAGTTACCAGCTTGCTTAGCTGAAGCTCTGCTTGCAACTTGTCCAGTTGAGTTTTGAATGTCATCATGGATGGGAGATTCCACAACCTCTTTGCCACAACAGGTTGTCCACCCTCGCTGTGAAGAATTTTGTCCCCCCTTATATCTACTTGGATTTGCCATGTTGCAACTTTATCAGTTGCCTTGTGTCGTTTTGCTGTGCACCTCCGAGAAGAGTCTGGCTCCATCTTCTCTATTCCCTCCCACTGGGTAGCTGAAGACAACAATTAGATCATCCTATAGCCTTCTCTTCTTCAGGCTGAACAGACCCAGCTCTCTCAGCGTCTCCTTGTTTGTCATATGCTCCAGCTCCCTGTTCTTTTGGTGACCCTCCATTGGAGTCATTCTAGTTTGTTGGTATCTGTCTTGTATGGCAGTGCCCCAGACTGTGCGCAGTACTCCGTGGGCACTCTCACAAGTGTCAGACGGGGGTGGGGGCAGTAATCATTTCTCTTGATCTACTGGCTATGCTGTTACTAATGCATCCCACTATACAATTAGCTTTCATTGCTATGAGAGCAATTGCTCACTCAAGTCCATCCTTGTTGTTCACTGGGATGCCCAGGACCTTTTCTGCAAAGCTGCTGGTTACCCAGTCAGCTCCTGGCTGTTGTATGGGTTTATTATATCCAGGGTGCAGGACTTTACATTTGCCTTTGTTGAACTGGAAGACGTTTGTGTTGGCCCATTTCTCCAGCCTTTCAAAGTCCTGCTGAATGGCAGCCCTGCCCTTGAGTGTATCGGTTGCTCCGCTCAATTTCAATCTCATCCACCTGTGTCACCTGCTGATACTTGCCTTGACAAGGAATTATTACTGGCATACTGAGGTTCAGTGCAGCTGCTATAATCCTTGGCAGTGTGATCTGGGATCTGTGCTATGGCAGCTGCTTGAACTTCTCCTGCCATGTAGAACTACCCCTGCTTCTAGCACTACGGTTGCTCAGGTGCGACGCTGAGGCTGTGGCTTCCTTTTGCAGATCTGAGACGCAAACTGAAGTGCAGCAGTGCTTCCTTGAAAGCACTGCCTGGCAGAAAGCTCGGCTGCACAGAATATCCTCACAGTGCAGCTGTGCTGGCATCCCAGTGTCCGTAAGCAGTGGATTTGACACAGTGGAATGCAGGACACCAGCAACATGTTCATGGTAACACTGGTACAAAGTCAAAGTACTATCTCTAATTTGAAGTAGCCACTTAAAATTTGGCCACATAACAATGTCTTGAACTGGATGAAGCCTCTTACACCAGGGCATCTCTCAGTATAAAACGCTTGTTGAACCATACTCTGAACATTATGCCTTCCATTAAATACCTTAAGGTTTCTTTTCCACATAAAGAACTGCACTGATGGCCATATTTTATACAAATAGGAAGCTGTTTGATATGGTGATTACTTTCCATTTTCTTGAGGTAGCTTTTGGTTAGCTTAAAATACATTCATACATAAAAACATATCTGCTTCAGATTAGTCAAGGTGAGTACTGAGTGACACTTGTTCGGTGTCACCTCCAAAGCACTACAGCCTTCTGGAGAACTGCCCTGATACCGAAGAGTTATCTTCTGGGTTTTTGAAACCAGAGTCCATGAAGGAAGCTAGGAAAAGCAAATGAATTGTTGTTGGGTTTAGATTTGTTGTACAGAGGTGTATAACCCATTAGGAAAATGTTAGGGGTCGGAACTGAGGAAAATTTTTAAAAGCTGCAGAAGTGGTTTTGCCTCTTCTGCAGTTTATGGAGTCATCTGGAAAGTGTCAGCAGGGGGAATGTGCTAAGTGTAGGACAAAATCTTGTTAGGGCAGCTCCTTGCACCAGCAGTTCTCTCCTAGCTGTCGTTGCCACAATGATCCGGGTGGCCTGAAAGAAATGAGGATAGTCCTCAGAACCAGCAGCGCTGACAGATAAATTTTGTGAGCAGTAAGTCAGGCCCTCATCTCCTTGCCAGACTGTAAAATGGCACAAGTAATTTCAGCCCAATGACTGTAATTTTATATTCAGTGGTGGGGAGGGGAAAAGAGACTTTTGTAGGTGCAGAAATTAATAGCTTCTAAATAAATGTAAAAACACAAACCTGGGTGAGAAGTGAAGCCTGTCACTAGTGTGCCCTTTAGGGTGCCCCAGTCCAGAAGAACTGCTGCAAACTGAATATATTTGATTCTGATTACTCTTCATAGCTATTTTGTACGTGCTTATTGCTGCCCATTCACACATACCCAACACGCCATCTGCTCTTTGTGATCTATTTTGCATTTAATTTTTGTCTGTACCCTCACCCTCTGAAGTTCACAGCACAGGATGTAATGAGCTTTCAGTAAGAATGTGTAAGTTATCAAATGGCTTGTTAAGTTACAGGACTTCTTTCTGTATAGTTTTTGGCCTTATACAATTTCTGTCCAGTGCAATGGATTTTTGTGCAGTCTGTATGACTTAGTGATCTCTTTCTGTGCTAATGTATTTTGATCAAGCTAAAACTAAGTTATTAGAAAAAACAGTTTACATCAGTTAAGGGGATGAGTGATCAGACATCCCGTGTAAAATCAAGAGCTGAAGAGCTGAAAAATTCAAGGTAAAGGGGACTGTGACATTGTATGTCGGTGCTTGGTGGATTAGAGGGAGGAGGGGCTTAAGGGGCTTTCCCCTATTAGCATGCCTGGTACAGTTTATACAGGAGTAAATGCAGCCACACAGCTGGGCAGCTTCCTCTCCGTGTTGCATCATGTGAACTGTCTAATAAATGGAGCCTTTTAAAAACTTGTTGGAGGAATCTCAGGGCTTGAAAATTTATGTCCTAAGAACTGTGAAATAAAGTAGACAAGAAGTACCCATGCAGAACTGCGTTTTCTGTTTAGGCAAAAAGCACTCTGAAAGAAAAGTTGAATAGTTGGATCTAGCCATCTCTGTTCCTATAGCATGGTTTAAATCCAGTAGATACTCCCAATACAAATAAAATCCTTCTCAAAGGGAATCTACATTCTGATCACTTTTCCCCTCAGAAGGGATTGCCAAGCAAATATACTGAAGAGATACCATAAAAAGCTGGAAAATTCAAACCAGGATAAGCGGAGGCTGGCTGGTTTTAATGAATAATTTCAACTCTAGAATAGCAAAAACTGAGAGATGTCCTGCTTAGAAGTCAGAGGACAGGGCTCAGTAATAAAAAGAAGACTGATCAGGTTTGTATATTCTGGTGTTTGAGATGTATTGTTTTGGAGTAATCTCAAAAGGTTGTTTATGCAGCAAAGCCTTTAGAGACCTATCATGATGCTCCAAAACCCAAATAAATTGTGTACTAATATAAGTGTTCCTGTGTAATGCAGCTCTGGATACTAGAATATGCCTGCCATATGACTAGAGGAATAGTCATAACTTTCTAGCTGTGAAGAAAAACTGCAGTGGACGCAAACAATTTCACCATTGGTCTGACTTGGTCTGAAATACGGCATTTCTTAAAATCTTGAAATTGTGAACAATTTGTTTCAAAATAGACTAATCATGTAGTGCCTAAGGAGAAAAACTCTAGAGACAAACGTGGAAAAAAAAAACAACTGTCATATACAGCTATAATGTAACTATTGGGTCTGACTCTTGCATCGTATCAGGTCTAGGAGTAAACAACTGTCATTCGAAAAAAAGGAATAATGAATGTAATAAAGCAAAATGAAGTGTAGAGACAGGAAAAACATGGAATAGCAAACCCCACAGAAAGTAACACAGGAAAAAGTACCATAGACTGAAGTTAGGTAACCAAAACAAAGACATCATGAGATAAAGGCGTCACACAAATAAATTAATTCTACTGTAAAGAGCGTGGGGAGATATTTAAAGGCGTTGGGTTTATAAAACTGTACATGAGGGAATATGCAATGAGTTTAACTTTGTCTTAGAAAGCTGATCATCACAAACCTGTTTTATGCATTCTGATGCTCACTTAATAGACATCATGGGCAAGTGCAGGCCAAGTAATTACGGTGGGAAAACTGGACATCAAAACCAAAGATGAGCACAGGGAGGAGGTGCTATTAAAACCAAGGCCTCTGTGCTTGCTTAAGGCATGGAATTAGAAATACACATAAGATCATACAAACTTGAAAAAAAAATTTTACGCTCCCACATCAGAACTCACTGATGCCCCAGACCTTGAGTAGTGCTTGCTGTTCTCTAAGTTTGACAGATTGTACTGCTGTAGTACTGAAAAATCAGTAGGTAAAAAAAAAAGTCAGTGTGCTAAGCCAAGAATGAATACAAGTCAGTTTAGTTTTTATCTAGTATTTAACACAAGGGAAACTGACCTTACCTTGAAAGCACTCTCAGAATGTGTCAGTATAAAGGGAAATTTATCTATGTTTTTCTGCTTTTGTGAAGGTTTTGAGGAGTTTCAGCATGACAGACAGATGTGCATCACTGAAAAATGTATTAATGACTCACAAAATCCAGAGTTTAGAAAACACTGTAGCAGAGAGAAAACCATATTGAAACATCAGAGTGCATTATCAAGGTACATTTTGTCTGTGAAAGCATTTGCTATTAAGTAGAAAGCATAACAAAAGGCAGTTTGGTATCTTCTATATGGCATCTGAGTTAATGGAGCTTATATGAACAATATAATGTCTGTTAGCAACCTTTCCCTAAGAATTCAGTTGGAGAAGACCTTCAGAGCTTAATGAATGTTTTGAAAAAAAGTTATGATAAATGTTAAGAAAACAGAAGTGCTAAAAATAGTCTCAGCAAACGACAAAGTTGACAACTCATTTATTTTAACAACCGAGCACTAGGTCAAAGGTACCAGCACTCCAGCAACTTGTTGTAGTGCTGGCTTCATTGTGCCTTCCTGGTCCTCCAGTTGCCACCATTTACTACTTCATTGTGTTGTGCATGGGGAACAGAAGAATAGCTCCCTTTCTAGACAAAACTATGGCTTGTTGGGGTAATGGTCTCCTCCCTTCTCCTTTCCTTTGGATACAAAGAGCACATGACATGGAAGCCACGCTCTTTTCATTGCAGTAGTCCATGTACACAGGGAAACCTTGAGGAACCCCAAGCGGTCCTCATGACTAACAAAACCCAGTAAGGCTTAATTCTCCTTTCAGTAGTTGGTTTTTATCCTCGCAATGTGTTGTACTATTACTCCTACTTCTGGCTTCTCCACCTGCACTCTTTTGTCTTCCTTTTCGCTATTGTGTGTCCCCCCCTTTTCTTTTTTACTCTTTTTCCTTAAGAAAAAACAGGATGCCCCATGTCTTGTCCAAGTCATGGGAGTGCAAAAGAGTGACCTGAAGGCTGGAGGAAACTGCTGGTCCTGTTCAGCCATGCCAGAAGATCCTAGGATTGGCTTCTTTTGCTTCTGACACAATTTTCAGTGGGTGGACGAGTAATATCGGTTCTTGGATTTAGCAGATGGAAGAAGGAAGATGGCATAAAATAAAACATTAAAAAGCCTTTACAGAAATTAATTGCCATTTTCAATGTTATTCATGACAGAGAAAAGCAAATGTGCACATTCACCAGAGATTGTTCAAGATGTGATGGATGGTTAACCATCTTGCTCAATTGTAAAAGCCTGACACTTAAAAAAAGATGCAGAAATGAATCACAGTGCACTTTAAATTTGATACAAGAGATGAATATTTAAAGTCAGTTGAATAGGCAAAACCTCAAATGAGGAACTGTTGAGAATGATGTTCTTAGAGCACAGCTGCTTGAAGTAAGAGCTTAACGCTACTGTGTATCTGCAATACATCGCCTGACAATCACCAAATTACTCTTAATTCTAGTAAAATCAAAGAAAATCCAGCAAGAGAAGAAATATCAGATGCATTGCTGGGTAGAATCAGATTCAGAGAACACAGGACATTTTACAGCTTTCTCACAGCCGGTAAGGATGGGAGATGGTGATCTGCAATCACTGGTTTGGAGATGTCAGTTTAGAGAGATGAGAAAAAGGCTGAGGAATTGGTGCAGGCAAAACGTGAAGCAAGACATTGTCAAGGTGACAATAAAAAATTAAAATAAGGGGTTATTAAAGTGCAGGGCAATGCAAAATAATGCATCTATTCCTGGGGAAAAAATATAAGCAAGTTTTTTTTTTAATTTACATTAGTGTTCCTCATTATGTGTGATTGGAATGTGGAGATTTTTACTTCAAAAGGCACAAAAACCTGTGCTTCAGAACAATAATCTTTGTTCCTTTGCTGTCTGCTTTTTTGCAGGATAATGATCTTTCTGTAAGGTTTGTTTTGTTTTGTTTTGTTTTTCCAAAAGAACTAGAATTTCAAGTTTGCAATTGCATTGGCTCCCTCTGGTGGCATTCTGGAACGCTCTACTTTATAGTCCAGTAAAGTTACTGATCCAAAATTAGTCTGATAGCAGAAATTTGAAGTTACTATTTTATGTAATTGTTATATTCAGAATAGGAGAAACAAATAAATCGTACCTCTTAAATCCAATTCAGCCTACACAAAATCAGCTCATAAAATGCAATTCTAGCAATCTGGGTCAAAATGGTTGGAGAAAACATCATTCATTTCCCCTCCCTCACATTCTCTTAACTGAAGCCATGGAGAGCATTTGGGCAGTACGTGTTTGGAAAGGGGAGGAGTTACAACAATGTCTTTACTATGGGACTGGCCTGTTTCACTTGGCAGCAAAAATCAGTCAGTCCCTTACAGCAAGTTTTAATAGGAGGATTTCCATTTTAAAATTAAGGCACTTGGCAGCTGTTCCCACTTGCATCCTGAGAGTTCTTGCCAGAGCTGAAACCAGATGTGCAGTTAATGCCTGCTTTTGTCCATTTGTTATTAATAATTAATATAGAAAAGAGAGGAAAGAAAGGATAAAGAGGAGCAGGAAATGGAGAAGTGGTTAGATCATTTCCCCTGTTTATGCATGTGGGAAGGACCCACGTTTTGGAGATTTTGCAAAAGAAGAAGCTAACCCTTTCGCCTAGAGTTGGGTAACTGCAGTTGCCCATTCTCAGACCAAGAGGAAGAAAATTATCAGAGTTGCATCATCACTGCATCCCAGTCCCCTATCTCTGCAGCGTAAGTCCTCATTACCGAACATGGTAGGTTTCCCAAATGAGTTTATGCTCCTGCTCCTTCTTTTACTTAATAGTAACTGAGAGTTCAAGGACTCTTGCCTGGAAACAGAGAGGGAGAGTATTTTTTGGTCAGTTTGACTCTTCTGTATCAGCATTCTCGGGTTGATACACTGATATACTTTTGATTATAGCACTTGAGAAACTATGAAAAGAAGACAGGAAAAAGTCAATTTTTCTGTAGATTAACTGCTCATATTGGAATAAGTTGTGTAGGCTCTTCTGTTTAAATGGATGAGGGGCCCATAATCTTTTCTGACATAGTTTAAGAAAAGTAAAAAGGGAAATGCTAAAGATATTTTTTTAGAACTATTGTTTTCAAAATGGCACAAGGACTAAGCTTTTTGAAAGGGCTTCAGTGCTAAGTAGCAATAATACTTTGCAATTCTGGCAAAATTCAGATGAAGATATCAAATTTTGGCCCAGTGTGAGATGGGCAAAATCCTGATCCTACAAACATTTATGCTTAAGCAAAAAAATGTAAACAAACTTATTAGATAACTTTTTAATGAACTTCTTGTCTACTGTGCCTGAAATTTCAGAATTATTTCAGACAGGTGATTTCAGGTTTTCAAAAAAACCCACAGCCAGCAATACTATACGTAAGAGCTGTACATCTGTGAATAGTGTGTGTGTATATATATATTTGTCTACTACAGAATGAAGAATTTTCTATGATTCGCTTACTAGTATATTTAAGTATAATAGCTTGGCATTCTTAAGGCTTATTTACATAATTCTGCAAAGGCTTATTTACATAATTCTGCACACCTGCAAGTTCTTGGAGCGTTTCTTTAACCTGTAAGACACACTCTGTCAGATAAGCAATATATTGCATGTGTCAGCGTGTTATTCTAGAACAATAAACATGAACTTTAGTATTACTAAACCTTGTTTCTTCATATGAGGAAGTCCAGTATTATTCAGCAAGTCCTTTACCTGACATTTCCACAACGTGTGTTTGTTTTACCTCTACAAAACCCACTAGTTTTGGACAATGCCTTTTTTTGTTTAAAATCAACTGAGCCAGTAATAAGTTAACAACATTTAAATAAAGCTAGCTTCTGAGCCAAGAAAGAATATAAGAAATTTCAGCTGTGTTTAAAAGGCAAAAATGATTGAAACTGTGCATTAAGAATGGGAAGTCATTCATAACTCTACATCATATGATTAAAAGCTGAGCTTGACTATTTATAGCTAAGCACTGTCAAGAGCAATATGTGTTGATGAGAAAACCTGACTGTTAGTACATTCCTAGATTAGGTGTATGTTAATGAGGCCTGTACAGTGCAAGAAAAGGGTTAGATTGAAGATAATATTTAGAAGCTGGAAAGCATGTTTAAATTGCTTAGATACACAAGATTTTAAGATCAGAGCCAAAAGGAGATAAAGTAGGTAAATTTTCACTTTCTAACTATTTATAAAGCAACTCTGCTTCCTATAGAGACTTAAAAATGCAGACTCATAATGCTTTAAAAATTTACTTTTAACAAATAATTATATTCGTATTTTTAAATAGTAGTTAATTACTACTAATAAATACACAGCCCCCCATTAAATAAAGATTAATTCATTTAGAGTGTATATTTTCCTGAAGACATTTTTTTTAAACAAAGGAGAGAAAGCAAACACTTTGCAGAGGGGCTCTGTTCCAATGCAATGCTGAAACCAAGCTTTTTAGTTTTGCTTCTGTCTTAATGTGGGTTATATTAAGGATAATTTCAGGATAACTGGCAAGCATCAAGGCATTTGACTCTTAGCAGTGTGTCAATCCTTAAACCTGGGTATGGAATCACCTTTACAGTGCCCATCCATCTGGTACAATTCCCTGAAAGATTTCAATGTTGATAGGATGCAGCTTTGTAAGACTATTTAGATCAGTCTGTGAATTTCAAAAGATGTGTATTCAGGGCAGAAGATATATCAGAGATAGGTGGATGGATTTATCAATCAATCTTCTGGTCTTCAGTTTTATTCAGAAAAAAATCCTTAGTATGCACAGGAGAGAGTTCCTGAAGTCTGACTGTTCCTCTAGAATAACATTGTATTTTCATAGGATAAAAGACTAAAATACCAAAATGATACAGGTGTTTTAGGCAAATGAATTGTGGATATCCTATTATGACATGCAGTCTTATCATACGCTACCTCCTGTAACTGCAGAGTGTAGCAATCTGTTTTCTATATTTGGAAGTGAAGGAACAACTACTCAAAAATGGACACTACAGGGCCTAATAATAATATCCCTGTTCTTTTAACTAAAGACATGCTCGTGTGTAAAGTTTAGATCTACATCTGAGTTTGCCTACAACTTAGGGAGGGACAGAAGAGCATTGTGGTTCTGCAGACCGGATGCAGAACTTCAGCTGAGATATTTGGGAGAAGGATGTTGTGGATAGATAGGTATCTCAGATTCGAATACTTTTGTGTTTCAGGATGCATGCAGAATGTGGGTGTTGCCTTGTGCTAGTTCCATATTTAAACTTCCTCTGTGGTAAAACGATTAGTTAGTTTGAGATTTTGGTGAGTGAAATAAAGAGAATTCATGGCCTGTGAAAATGTGCACAGAACTCATGGAAAGAGGATATGAAATTCGGAAGGCTGCGATTATCGTTTCTGCAGCCCATAAACCACATTTCCTTCATGTGTTCAGATGATACAGCCAAGAGATGGTCATTGTGCAGGGTGCTCTCTCCCTTTGCCAGGTCACTTTCTGAAAGGGAAAACAGCATGAACTTATGCATCAGGAACGGCACTGCCATGGCTAGTCCTAAATGGTTGGATACGGTACAAAGAAAGGATGGGGATGGGTGATGGTATCAGGGCAGTCCAACAACAGCAGACATGCCATGCACATTGTCAAATGTTCACTCGTCAGAGATCTCAGCAGCTTGGCAGGCTGTTGTGCCTACATTCATCTTCTCACTCGGCATGCACGTAATAGCGATGCCTGAATTGCAATCACTTATCTCCTAGCCCCTAACTGCAATACTTAATGAGAATACTGTGAACACTCCCTCCCTATATAGTCAGTTGTACTGGTTTTGGCTGGGATAGAGTTAATTTTCTTCGTAGTATCTAGTATGGGGCTGTGTTTTGGATTTGTGCTGAAAAGTGTTGATAACACAGGGGTGTTTTAGTTACTGCTGAGCAGTGCTTAAACAGAGTCAAGGCCTTTTCTGCCTCTCACCCCACCAGCGCGTAGGCTGGGGGTGCACAAGAAGCTGGGAGGGGACACGGCTGGGACAGCTGACCCCAGCTGACCAAAGGGATATCCCATACCCTAGGGTGTCATGCTCAGTATATAAAGCTGGGGGAATAAGAAGGAAGGGGGGGGATATTTGGGGTGATGGCGTTTGTCTTTCCAAGTGACCGTTATGTGTGATGGAGCCCTGCTTTCCTGAAGATGACTGAACACCTGCCTGCCCATGGGAAATAGAGAATGAATTCCTTGTTTTGCTTTGCTTGTGTGCATGGTTTTTGCTTTGCCTATTATACTGTCTTTATCTCAACCCATGAGTTTTCTCACTTTTACTCTTCTGATTCTCTCCCCCATCCCACTGCAGGGAGTGAGTGAGCGGCTGTGTAGTAGCTGACTGGGGTTAAACCATGACACAGTAGAGAGACAGACACAGCATTTCAGCGTTAGGCTAGCTGAGTGTTATTCTGACTGCCTACAGAGTCCAAAGTCAGGTGGGATAAAGGTAAGCTTGTTTGAGTAGCAAATTGTTATTTCTGCTTGTTTCATATCCTTGTCACAAGAGGGTCGTTCCTAAAGTTTTTCATTATTTTAGCATCACAGAAATATTATCTACCTTGACCCATTGTTTTCTTTCATTAAGTTTGTCCACTGGAAGATGGTCATTCACAAAAGCTTTAATTTATGTTATTGATAATTTATTACTACAGAGATGGTTACACGGTGAATGAAGATTGTTTTATATTGAAATGTCTTTCATTAGGTAATTTAATTGATAGGTTTGGTGCTACCATTAGGCAACTCCCAAGAAAAGGGAATATTTTAACTTAATATACTACGTATAAACACCTTCCAAGCCTGTATAATAATTGCTCATCATTATGTCTGAAGCAATGGTCTTTTGGCAGAAACTTAATTCCTGTTATTCCATTGGGCAAGCTAAGGCTCTGGTATTCACTTACTGAGTTATTGTCTTAATTCTTTGTGTCTGGATGATCACAGAAAATGTTATTAATGAGAAATTGGAAATGAAGGATAAAAGGGTCTATTCATCAAAGACCTTATCCAAAGGACATACAAACTCTGGCTTGCTGGACTGGTTGTTTAATGCAAGTGATAGTGTCATTTGTACAGCAGATGCCTAATAGCAGCCGCTGAAGGGTTACTGAACTGCATTGCTCTCAGAAAGATGTGGGCATCTTGCCATCTTTGCAAACTGTAAAAATAAATTTGCAGAGTACAAATACATTTTCATAGATGAGACTGCTTTCAAGCAACTGAAGATATGATACTTAATGTGAGACTTAATTTCATTTCCTGACTATCTATTCCTTATTTTCTAAATGTAGATAAACTGGAATAGAGGAAAAGTTTGTAGCAGAAGGTAACATGAGAAGAAGGACTCTAAAAGGTCTTGGAAGTATTTGTATTATGAAGAGTTCTATCATGCATCTAGCTATTCCTAGGTTCCTAGATTTTTCTGAAGGGGAGAGATTTTTCATCATCTTTTGAAGGGCCTTAAAATAGCTGACCTTTTATATACCCACTATCTGCTTTTCTACAGTCTGCAATGGGAGAGGATTTTTCTGTTGTTCTGCAGAGAGCATAATTTTCTCCTAGGTACAGCCATTTATGACAAACTCACAGGAGTACATCTTAGTGGAGGAGGCATTTGGAGAAGGCATGGGAAGGTCAGAGAGCCGGCCCGCTGCAACAGTACCCCATTTACAACATCTCTTTAAGTAGTCCTTTAAACCATTTCTCATCTTCCTGGAAACCCAGTGTATTACACTTCATGTTGGTGTGGGATGGGATACAGAAGGTGGCATGTGATGGAGAGCTCAGGGGTGTAAGCACATGACATGGGGCATGTGCTGGGTGTATTGGTCATTTTACAGAGGAAGAGGTGAGGTGCTGCATTTGCCAGTGCTTGTCAGGGCCTAATTTCAATGCAGGGGCAAGGAAGATAAGAGCTAGAATGCAATGATGTTGCATCTTTTTCTTTCCAGGCCTCCAGGCCTGAAATACAGCTCATACAGAGATCACCAAGGAACTGCATTTACCTACATGAATGCAGAAGGTGAGAGGGGTTGTAGCACTGTACTGACAGTGAACTTCAGGCACCTAGGTAAGACCTACCAAATAAGCAAACCTCAGACTAATATTGAACAGTTCTGCCGTTCATGTTTAAAAGACTTTAGTTTTAAGGGGTCCTTGTGTTATTAGCTTGCACAGAGTGCATCATGCCCTGGGACTGAACTCAGTCTTGTGAAGCCAACAGCAAGAAGGGAAACAGTAAAGCATTATTTGCTAACAGCAGAGCAGAGCAGCGTGGTGGGACTCAGATCACCAGCAGTGTTGGATTTACAGCAGCTTGTGGCATGAGCAGCAGTTGACTTTGTATTTGGAGGTGGCCATGGAGAATTAGGATGTGAAGATGACAGTAAATACATTTTACTGCCATTCATGGTATTTGCAGTGGCTGAGGACACATGCTTCCATTGAACCTGAAACTTCCATCAAATGTGAAATTTGTATTTGAATAATTTGTAGAAAAACAGGAATGCAATCATTTGATCAGCTGGATTGTGGATTCCATGGAAAAGCCATCCTTGCAATATAGATCAGCAGCTGTATTTGACTGGATATGATACGTAGATAAGATGATACAGATAAGAATCTGTAGTTGAGTGGATATTGCTCTACGAGGGCAGGTGGCTCCCTGCGGCTGGGGTGCTGGAGGCCCCATGGGAGTTGGGGGTGTGTCAGGGCAGGGCTTGGCAGCCCATGCCTGTCCCACCACCCCAGCCAGGAGCAGGGCAGCCAAGGGCAGCCCCAGCCTTGGGCACCGGGCACCTCTGCGGGGATGGGCCGAGGTGGTGCTGGGATGTCAGCTGTGCTGGTTTTGGCTGAGAAGGGGTTAATTCTCCTCACTGTGGGGGTCGGCTACCTTTCCAGCTTCCCGCGCTCTGCCGCGTGGTGGGGGGGGCTGGGAGGGGCAGGGCCGTGGTGGGGGCGGCTGACCCCGACTGGCCAATGGCAGGTTCATTCCATACCATGTGACACTGTGACCAGTATATGGAGGGGTTGCACTTGCAGCTCGGGAGCGCGCGGCACCGGGTCGGCGGGCAGTGAGAGGCTGCCACACGTGCGGTTTGTTTCGGCGGTTCGTTCCCCCTCCCCGGGGCTTTGCGCCTCTCGTTGTTCTCCTTTACATTGCATTTCTATTGTTGTTTCTTTTAATTTTAATTATTAAACTGTTCTTATCCCAACCCACGAGCGTTACCCTTCTGATTCTCTCCCCCATCTACCGGTGGGGGAGTGAGCGAGCGACTGTGTGGGGCTGAGCTGCCGGCTAAACCACGACATCAGCCAATGGATGTGGGTCAGGATCAGGCCTGGTGAGGAGCTCTGGGGCCAGAAACGCCCTGGGATGGCTGGCTAGGGCCTCTCCATGGTGCTGCCTGGGGGCCTCTCCCCATGGGCATCAGTGGGAAGGGGCTGCTCTGGCTTTATCTTGGCCCTGAGCCACACTGCCAGATCCCCAGATGGTGGTTGGATGCACTGAGGACCCTTAGAGATATGTTTGATAAAGGCAGTACAAAACAAGTGGGGAAACAAAGTGTCAGCAGGAAACACAGAGTTTATCACAGGATTTATAACAATTGACAGGTAGGAGCCATACCCTATGGCAGGGTCATGAAGGCTATATAAGAGCTGCAGAGCAAGTAAGGAGGGGTTGTCAGCTGGGTCCATTGCTTTAGCACAATGTAAAGATGCTTCCAGGTCATGAGCATCTCTGTAACTTGTCCTTCCCTCTGTGCAGCTAAGGACATCTGAAATGGAAGTTTTGCTATCCCTGTTTCAGCCACTGAAGGAGAAAACACCAAGACTGAAAAGAAGCAGCATCACTATATCTGCTGAAACTAGCACAGGGTGAGTCAATGGCTAGTCGTGGGCAAAAAGTTCAGAGAAACCAAGGATGTCAGGACAGGGATCTAACATACACTGCTAGTTAAACTATCCAGCCACTCCCCTTGGGTGAATACTACCGGGTCTGAATGATTATGTGATTTTCTAATGTAGATTCCTAGTCTTCAAGTATAACTGATGACATTCTTTTTGTAGGAGAGAGAGAGACTAAGAAGGGAGTCATTTAAGAACATGAGAGTAAGCTTCAATTATTTCTAAGCAGCGCTATTGCAGGATCTTAACTTGAAACAGAGACTGAGGAGATCTGAAGCCCAAGTGTCAGAAGTCAAAGATGTGAATGAAATACACTCAACTTTTCATTAAATATGAATACCTCCACCAGGCAACAACAGGGGGTCTTTTGCCGACATGATTTCAGACCAAAAGAAAGGCTTACATTTTCTGAAAATGTCTCATTTTTTTCCAGCCATATGAATTGCAAAAATAAAAGATGTTATGTCTCATTACAACCGACGACACTTTGAGGCCTCATAAGAAAACTCTCCATGACTGAAATATTGGTTAAGTACATTTTGTGAAATTTATTCTGTTGCTAGCAATTGATTTTTAATTGTATTGCCACAGTACTTCTGAAGTGAAAACGTTAGGAAGATAGTTCTCTGCAAGTATGAATTTCAGCCCCCCAAATCTTCTGCATCATCTTCCTGACATACCTGGGAGAGGCTAAGCTGATTGTTAAAGAGAAGAAAGAGGTAATACCAGAGTATTAATAATGATCATTGACAAATGGCCTCTAGTCAGAGCTCCTGAGGGGTCATGGGGTCACAACAAAGCTGAAGTGTTAGTCCATGATACTGAAATAAATATCACAAGACTGAAGTGATCAGAAAAATAGTCTTGCTTGTTTCCTTAAGAACAATGAGCTCAGTGTCTCCTCAAGTGATTTTACTGATTTCTTGAGACAAAGCAGTTCTTGGTGCAGGACTCCACCTACTTCCAATGCGATAAATCTGCAGAAAAACATAGCAAAATATGTCAATCCTCAGAAAAACAGCTGCCTCATCCTGCCATGCACCCTTGTACATGTAGCCCTTAGGAGTCCCAAACATAATAATTAGATATGAATATCCCAAGTCTAAAATCTTCCCTCAGTCCCATGGCTTTTCTTCACACCCTTCCCAGCAGTATCTTTCTGCACTCTTTTCCAGCCATGTCCTCAGATTGCATTTCTAGAGTTTTAGAGGGGGCAGACTGCATCCTCATCAAGTTTGCAGATCACACCAGATCGAGGGGGCTGTTTGATACACTTGAGGGCTGGGCTGCTGTTCTGACAGGCTGGAGGGATGGACCAACAGGAACCTTATGAACCTCAACAAGGACAAGTGCAAAGTCCTACACCTGGGAAGGTCAAACCACTGGCAACAGCACAAGCTGGGGACTGACAGGCTGGGAGGAGCTCTGTGCAGAAGGACCTGAAGGTGCTGGCAGTCAGAAGGCTGAACACGAGCAGTGGTGTGCCCTAGCAGCAGAGAAAACATCCTGAGCTGTATTAACAGGAGCACAGCTTGTAAACTGAAGAAAGTGTTTATCTCCCTCTACCAGCATTTGTTAGATCACACCAAGATAGTACAAGTTTTGGCCTCCTCAAAACAAAATATATCAATAAACTTGAGCAAGTTCAGCAAAATGTCACCACAGCAGTCAGGCTGGAGTTCCTGCTTTGTGAGTGGAAGCTGAAGGAATGGGGCTTGTTCAGCCTGCAGAAGAAATTGCTTAAGGGGACCTAAAAGCAGCCTTCCCATACATACAAGGAGGTGACTGAGGAGGTGGAGCCAGGATCTTTGTAGCAGTGGATGGTGAGAAGTCAGGAGACAAGGGACCTAAACTGAAGCAAGAGAAGTTCAGACTGGATGTAAGGAAAGCCATTTTCCCCATGAAGAAAGCCAAGAAGTGGGACAGGAACCCAGAGGGGCTGTGCAATCATGACCCTTGAAGGTTTTCAAGATCTGACTGAAAAAAGCCCTGAGCAACCTGGTCTGACCATTCTTTGGTCAGGCAGTTGGACTAGAGAGCTTCTGAAGGTCCCTTCCAACCTGCATTTTCCTCTGATCCTATGAAATTATTTCTGAAAACTTTCCTCTCCCCTCCTTGGGTGACTTGAAGAAGTCTTAAGGGGAAACGAGACAACAGGTATGGCATAGTAAGAAACTAATGTTCTATTTCAGCAAATTACATTAAAATCTTATGATTAGGAAAATGGAGGTGGAAGTAGCAGAAACCACAGGATGAGAAAGCATGGGGCGAAGTATTTTGGAACAGAGTCTGTAAACAGTTATTCATGTGAGCAAGGACGGATAGACAGGCCTGATTAGTGTACAGTTGTGATAGGACTTCATGCTCTACTGGATCAAAATAGTAAAGTACTCCATTATGGCAATTATCTATCAAAGGATGAAAGCACAATAGATGAAGTTGCTAAAATATTTCTGTGTTCGTTAGCCTCATTATGTTGCAAATGTGTTACAGGGCCCTATATGCTAATGCTGTACCTGACAACCAGAAAATGTTAATGGCAATGATAGAAAGACAAATTATAAGGAAGCTAATCCATGTTCGGCCATTACAAATCCAACTACACGTTCAGCCTACAAATACTTACAGGTCGGTTTGTGGTCAACTTCCAAAGCCCTTTCATCTATTCCAAGCTATGAGGGGATTGAGGTCATGCAGCATCTTTCTTGTGACATGATAGATCAATAATATTCTACTCCGAGCCAAGGCTGAACAATTTTGATTTTTAACTTAGGGAAACGGATAGCTCTTTATTTGACCTTGAAGATTATTGGAAGGCAAATAAGCGATCAAGCATTGTCAAGCATTCTTTGGTGAAAAGCTCTTTGTAATCAAGATTTGTAAACTGAAAGACCCACATAACTTGGGTTGAACTAAACTGCAGCTTTTTAACAAGGAAACGTGATGGTGTTACCTGTGTACAGCGATGTGGGTCTCTGCTTTCTATCATAACTATGTCTTAAGGTTTTGCATTTAATTATTTTTCATATGTTTTTCATATAACATTTTATTAAAGTAATTACTTGTGGTTCTGCACAAGAAAAAGCATTTAACTCATCAGGTACCAGTGGTTTCAGACATATTTTAAGAATTTCACCATTCCTCTCTGTGGCTGAGTCACAATTTCAATATTCACCCATGTGTCTGGGGAGAACAGAAGGTATGTATACATCTTTACCAGCGTGGAATTCTGTGATTCTGTGAATATATTCCCTCCATAGCGGTACTAGTTAGCAAGCTATAGGGAGAAAGGACTATTCCTGAGCTCTTCCTCAACTCCTTCCCAGCAACTGCTTCCAAAGCTCTAAAGAGTCCTTCACCACTTACATTCAGAAGATCTAAGGGTTCTAATTATAACCATTTCTTCACCACTGACATGGAAGATGAGGAGAAGAAAATGAGATCTCAGTGTGTTCCTTCTGATTTTATTCACCTGCAGCGAGTGTCAGAGAGATAACTGGCTTCTATTGATTGCGTATGGCACTGCTGTCTCAGGATACTAGGAAGAAGTTATATGAACAGCTGATTTGTGTAGCCGATTTGTTCTAAATTTGGTGCTCATTTCTAGATTAAAGCCTCAGAACACAGATCTGCATGTACAAACTCTCTGGGGCTATTAGATTTATGTCAAGAATCTAGCCCGTGTAATGCTGATGCTCAGGAAAAATTACACATTAGCTGGAGAGGAATAAAAACACAACAGGATAAAAGTGCATAATAACAGGAAAAAAATGAAGATGTAAAAAGGAATTGGTTGTTTTTGAGGTCAAGGGAATAAGGTTCTGTGGCTAAACCCAGCTGGCCTGGAGGAAGAGAAAAATGGGTAAATAAAAATATGTAGGAAAGAAGTATTGCCAATTAAGTTTTAATACAATTTGTGCAAGAAAGTAGCAGTGTTTAATAAGACTCTATTTAAACTTGAGTGTATTAACCGGCAGGGGCAAAGATATGGGGGGGCCCAGTTCTTAAATAATGGGTGCATATATTTGCTGTTCTCAAGAATGTATTTTCTCCAAGGAGAATTTCAAAATACGACACTGTAATTCAAACAGTCCTCCCATTTCCTGGACCAGATTTTCTTCCCTTTTTTGCATCTCTGCATGCTTTAATAGCTTCAAAAATGTTGCAGAGGGATAGTTAAATTGTTCAGTAGTTACACTTGCAGACAGTAGTTAGGAGAGATTTGCAAGCTGGAAGAAAGAAAAACAAATTTCTGAATAAAGAAAGAAAAGATTGCAACAGAGATCAAAGTATGCTTTGGGGTAAGCTGTTCTTTATGATTGCAGCAGGTGCAGCAAATGATGTTGCTTTGCTGTGCGATACGGATAAGATAGGTGACTGGGAACAGTCCCAAAGGGCCTTGGCATGTGAGTGTCACCTAAGCAGCACACACTGCCTTGCCGTAGCTTATAGGGATTGGAAGAAGACAGTTTTGTGACAAACTTGAGGATTATGGGGGCCAGAGAGGCTGATCAAATTCCCTTGAGATTTTTCTAAAGAAATAATGTCACCAAAATGACTACTCCAGCCTTTAGACCAGTGCAGCTTCCGTGGGTAGGCTGACCTACAGGATGCTTTGGGACAGAAGATTTCTCCTTCTGTCCTTTGCCTAGTGTTCAGCTGGGAAATTGCTTGTTAGTCAGTATTAACACTGGCTTAGGCTCCCAAACTTCTCATAATTCATATCCTCTGTCCTGAATGTCCAAATGTGTTTTTTGAGCCTTGGGCAGCTCATAAACTATTGAAGTTGCTCTGCTGCTGCTATGTGTTGTGGTGAGTTACAGGGTAGTACTGGCAATGAGTCTGTGTGGTGACCTGTGCCCTCAGCCACTGAAGCAATGCGGTGAGACAGACAGTCCTGGGCCACAGAAGGATTCAGCTGTCCACCTAACCCAGCCGCAACTGGGAGAAGGAGGCAGTAGGACCCTGTGGATCTACAGTAACCACCCGTCTGTGGACCAGTGCTGGATGTCACTTCTCTTCAGCTCTCACAGAGGTTGCTTTTTGCAATATGGAGATTTTGGTATGCTGCTTGTAGGATTTGAAAGATTATGCACGTTGAATATTGTATATAATAGATGTTGCATTTTAATAACAAAACCTCATATGATATTGCCAAATTCAATTTTAATTGCATTTATTTTGAAATTAAAAGCAATGGAAAATGTTGGATGATTAGGATGCATTTTGTACAGGAGACTTTTGCATATTATGCAAACAGAAAACGCCAGCACTTGGACAGGTAGCCAGTTAGCTGCACAACTCACAGTTATGGGGTCAGAGCAGTTCACAGAAATATTTCACAGTTTATTAATCTATATTCCAGCCACTGCCCTAGTAGCACTCTCTCTATGTTCACAGTGATAGGACTGTATATGCCTAACCTACACTTTTTTGAGCCAATATGACGCCAGTGCAGCTTCACATACTCTCAGCATTGGTCTCTGTTGGAGCCAAGGGCTGCAGTGGCTTTGACTGTGCTCCCTGTTCTGTGCAGGGTTGCATAAAACTGGGAAGAATCTGGATCAGATATTCAGCTGCGCTTGATGCATTTTCCCTACCTTACATTCTAGATGTTAAGAATATAATCCACATGGTGGCCAGGTGGCATGAACCTTAAACCTTTCAGGTGTCCTTTGAACTGTTTCTAAGACAAATAGCTCATCACTGTTTCCCATGAAAACTGCTCAAAGAAGGCATACAAAGAAACCATTTTAGCTGAAATGGGAGAGGAAGATAGATATGAATTTTAGAGTTCAATTTTAGGAGTCAAAATAGTGTGATAAAAGTGTTCAGAGGGTGACTTGTGAAGTGAACCCAAGATGAAGCACATTTCTTTGGGAAACAAAATATTGCTCTAGCTTATTAATCAGGACAGATTGCTAAATGTTTTTAGTGTGACTGTAACAGATCCTTTGTCATTAGCAGGCACATGTGCAGAGTACAAACACCTCGACATGGGAGATAATTAACAGGAACTGAAAGTAACATGACCAAAAGCTGGTGCCTCTCTGCTGTATTGTATCATCCCTTCTGGGGGGAATAGGATGCAGTAATATCAACAAGTATTAAGCTAGGGCTTAATCTCAAGCCTCAGGCTCTGCCAGTTTTTGCATTGCTCTATAAATCATCCTTTCTTCTTAGCAGAGCTTGGTTGGTATTAAGGATGTGTTTATATCTAACCTTAAAAGTCAGCACTCGCTGATACAATTAACTAACCTATACCTCTCAAAGCTGAAGCTAGTTGTTTATTTTTAGGTAGAACTATTTTTCATCTGAAAGCGCTGATTTATCAAAACTAAAGTGTTTTGTGGGAAGATGTTTTAACAACAATTGAATAGAGCTATCTGCTGAGGAGGCATGTGTGAGAACCTGCCAGTTTGACTAAGCAAGGGGCAATAGCAAGTTGAGAGCGTGCAGCCCTGGAGCCAGGTGTGTGGCTCCTTGCAGGCTCAGCTTCTCTGTTCTCAGTTTTTAAGTATCTCACCTCAGGGCTGCCAGGATTCAGCAATGGGGAAAATCCTCAGTGTTCAGCCCTAAGCTGGTGTAGCAAGGCTTGGGGAACATGAAGGAACTTTGTGGAAAGGTAAAAACGCAAAGAGGTCTGGACTTTTGAAAACCATGATTTTGGAATTTCTTTCCTGTAACAACTTGAGTTTTCAGTCTGAAAGAGAAGAGGCTTTTCTACATTCTCTCAGCAGAAGAAACCCTGTCTCTGGACAATAATATCTGCAAATGTGCGTATACAGCATTAGCTTCCCATTTCCTAAGCTGTCTCCACAGGGCTTCTTAAACCCTACCTGTTTCAAACATGAAAATACAGGTTCTGAGACACACAGAAACAGTCACCAAGGGAAAATGCTAAGACGGCAGTATGGTATAAACGAGCCAAATAGAAATCCCACATTGCAGTTACACCTCTTTATGAATGGAGTCTAATAATGCATGCATTAGTAGATGCCATTCTTGGGAATTTTAGGGTACATACACACCCCTGTCCCACTCTGTCCAGCTCTGGGTTGCTGCATTTAAGACTTGCAGTTTCACCTCATTGTATTCACCTTTGGACAAACCACAAACAGAGCATCTGCTCTGTTCCCTGGAACAGTGACTATAAAGATCTAAGGTCAGAAGCTGCGAAATAACTACTCTCAATTCCCTGAACAAGCTTGCTATTGAATTGACTCCTTTGTTCTTACCCAGGGAGAGTACTCATCTCTCTAATTTGCTTGGCAGCCAAACCACAACCTCCTACTATTCAACATACTCTGAAACTATAAAGCATTGGTTTGAATAGTGTTTTATAGCGAGGAGTTATATAAAAGAAGAGAAGCACTGACAAAGGCAACCTAAGTACTTGTCTATGTAATTACACTAGTGTAATTATACAGGTAAGAAAATACTTGTATAACTTAGCCAGGATGAGTGTCTTTTTTTTCCCCCTGCAGCTCTGCGTCTCCTTTAAAGCAACAAGATGATGTACGGCTTTGCTAGGCTACAGTATTGTGTTTGCTAGGACTTGAAACTTTCAGTATTTAAGTACTCTGATCAGTAAAGAGTGAAAATTTGATTGATACAGGATGGATCAGTGCCTCCTTTCAGGCTTGTCCTCCTGTTGCTACAAGCACTTTCTAGTGTTCAGCACAGTCTGCTGTCTTCTTGTCTATATTCAAAATGCTTCAGGACCTGGCTCCAGTTTATCTAAAAGATCCTATAAAGTGCCAGGAGGAAAAATGCAGTGGGTAACCTCAGGAGAGGAGCAACAAGTATTGAAAGGGGGCTGCTCACTTTCCTGAGGCTGCTGGCCATTGGTTTTCTCTAACCTCATATGCTTTCCCAGTCATCACACGGTCATACTGAAAAACCTGCCAGCCACTCCTTGAAGTATGTTGGGAAATAACATACAAATTTTCATTCTTGATTGGCCAAAATATGGTGGTTTGTACAGTGGCAAATTGGGAAGGAATGTGAGAAAAGTGCATGTGAAGAACTAGTTCCCAGTACATGCTCCTGACTTCTGATAATCTGAAGTTTATGAATGTCTAAAGACAGAGTTTGTATGGTATTGGTGTTTAAAGTGAGCAGTATTCCTATCTTTTTGCAAACCTAAAAGCCTGTTTGGAGAAGCAGAAGAGTATATAGGGGTTCTTTTGGCCTAGATTTTGCTTCTTTAATAGGAATGAAATTTTCCATAGTCTGTGTCAGGCCATGAGGTTCTTTTCTCAATCAGGACTTTGGAAAGCAGTTATTCAGGAAATATCCTATCGTCCTTCAAGGTTAATTATACATGGAATTTAATACTGGTGTAACAGGAGCTAGAACGAATCCCTTTAAAGTTCAAAGGTGAATTTTAGGTTTTACAGCTTCCCTTTCTATCTTTCTAGTAATTAAATGATTCATTTTCATATTGCCTGTGATACTTTTACATCTGCATAAGTGTTCTTACTACTGGGCTTTTACAGCTGAAATATTGTCAGTCGTATTCAAAGTTGTGTTTCCATTCGGGATAATGAAACCATATGTTTCTGCATTTTCCTCAACAGTAAAAGATATTTGACTCCCAAATTATAAAACGGTTGAGCATATTTTACTATTTTAGTATCACCTATATTCCCTTTTCTATCCTTGAATGCAAATAAGTTTTTTAAAGAAAGCCAAGGCTGTGAATGTCAGTTAATGACACATGAACTTTGCCCTGAAACTAAATCTAATGTGGTGGCATTTCTATAGCTGTGGGAGAATAATCTAAAAAGGTTAGGCAGAACCACCTTTTATTTTTTCTTTGAATACATAAAATTGATAGCTCACAGTCAGTGGACCTCATCCATTTTGGGCTTGGATTCACTGGACCATATCCAAAAATAACTGATATACTTCCCTTCATCTACTTGTATCTGCTTGTGGGGACAGAAAACGCTGGTTGCTAAGTACAGGAGACAAGCAGTGTTAACTTAAAACTGGAATTTAAAACAGATGGTGGCCTACATTGACACTGACCTTCAGCACACTCTCATTATTCTTCTTGTCACCCTTATGTGGTGATTGTGATATGACCCAATGTACAGAATGGTTGCATTTCTTTGTTTCATGCTGCCCTCCTTGCAGGTCATTTGTTGCCTCTGGTTCTATACTAAAAATATCTTCTCACTGGCTAGGGCCGACGCTGTCAGTCAGTGTGGAGGAATGGGAAGGGAGATGACAACCACAGTGCCTACCAGCCTCATTGGTGAGCTCTGGGTGTGAATGGAAATCAGTTAATTAATAACACGATTAAGATTTTGCCAAAATATTAGCACTGCAAATGCACTATTTGGTCTCTACATGTTCATTATTTTTAGTGTAAAGACTGTCTTTTACCTGATTTGATGTACAGAGCCACGCAGCACCATTTAAGAGAGCGACAGCCCCTGAGGTACTCCAGGGACCGTGCAGTCCTGTGACAAGGCCTGCAACCCACCAGCTTGAAGCTGCCCGTGTTTTCAGCATATGAAAACCCAAACTGGACCACAGTGGGGAAAAAAAGATATCATCACAGGTATTAAACTGAAGAGTTAATCTAGCGCTAAAACAATTTCGGCAGCTCCCCGCCTCTGCGTGAAAGCCCCTTTCAGGCTGGCGTTTTGCAGGGCTTGTGTTGGGGTAGGGAGGACATCTTGTGGTCAGTGTGGAAAACTCGCCCTCTCCCAGCAGGCTGGCAGCCCTCAGCTTCCTCCTGGGAGTGAGGCACGCGCTGGGACCCATCCTGGCAATTTTGAACCCCCAAAATGTGCTCAGCCGCATTTGACGGAGAGGAGCAGCCTCCCACGACCTGGCGCTGGTGTCCATGTGGTGGAGTGAGGCCGGCAGGGAAGTGAGCTGGGAATCCCTGGGAAACCCTGGGAAACCCTGGGAATCCCTGTTCCCAGCTGAGGTCGGGGACCTGTGGGCACCCAGGGCTTCTGAAAAAACGTGTTTCTGCGATTGGTGTTCATTGATGGGGATTTGTTCTCTCCTTGATGTACACATAGGAGCCACAGCCATCAGCCTGAACGAAGTTGCTCCGGGTGGGGGCGGGTGGCGCTTTGTCTCAGCAGGGAAACAGGCGGTCCTGCAGCTCACATCAGGATACGGGGATAAAAACGTGCCTCGAAAATGTAACCGAGGCAGGGGAGTGGGACAAAGCCTCCGAATCCAGACGCTATTAACATTCAATAATCACAGTCAGATTAGTGGGATTATGACTGTGAACCAAGAACGGGGCCTGCAGCGTGGTCACGCAGGCCTTACCCAGGCTGCCCTTGCAGGTCACCGAGCCAAACAGGGCCAGGCCAAAAGGAGACCAGGCCGAGCCAGCCCATTCACATGCCGTACGAGTAACCCGGAACAGGAGGCAGCTGGGACGTGCTGAAAGCAGTGCCGTTTGGTGGCCTCGCCGAGGAGAGCTGAGCGGTGGGTCCCCGGGGCTGCCTCCCTGCAAAGTCCAGTCAGAACGAATGGTGTCACCAGTCTTCTGCGTTCATCCTGTTGTCCTCACACGGACATGCATCAGGCACTTGGCAGCATCAGGAACAGGAAGAAAAAAAGCAATAATTTATCAGGGATGGGACTGTCATGTGTCTGCCTGTGATGTCCTCTGCAGAAAGAGGTTTGCAGGTACTATTGCTACTTGTGTCAGACATGCTGAACATGTGCTGCACAGGGACCAGTATGGTACACTCATACTATGGGAAATGACTAAGATTTCTACTCACAGCTTTCCTTTTGGACCATGTGCAACAGTGTGCCACCAATTCTGTCTACCCAGACCCATGGAAATCCCAAACAAAGACTGTAAATCCTCAAATCCACTGGGTAAACATGTCCAGAGAGAAAAGGAGAATCTGGGGAAACAGACGTCTTTCAGTTTTAATCAGGCTACAGAAGGATAGAGGAAAAGAGCAAAATGAAAGGACAGAAGTGAAAAGCATGCTGGGCTTTTCTGGGAGCAGGTAATAGAAAGCCCTGCTCTGTGCTTTAAAAGGTATTAGCTAAACCTGCACTTAACTGTCTGTACGCTTTCTCCCCATTCTTCATATGCCCTTTTGAGTCAAGGAATATCTGCATTGTGTTTCTGCAAAGTCTACCAAAATGAGGCTGATTTTTATCGATTTTGTATCTGTTTCTAAAAATAGATTAAGAATATTTGGCTGCCACATTTTGACACTGTAGTGTAGAAAGATGAGATCAACCATGTGAAGCACATACTGACTGAACTTGGTAAAGCCTGCTTTTTATGGATCTGACAAAAACAAACATGGAAAAAATGTAGAGCCTCATGTTTTATCTCAATTTAATTCTGTATATGTGGTAAGCAGATGCACACTTGACTTTCAATCACAGCAATCAAACATTTATTTTGATATATCAGCTTGCTATAATAGAGATAAATCTGTTGGGATGATGCTACATTAGGTCATTTGTTGTCCAAAGGTATTTTGTTTAAACATTAGCCCACAATCCTGTCTTAAGTTCTTTGCTGCAAATCTCAAGATTGGGCAGGCATCTACTGTACTGTGCACACCTCTTACATCAGTGACTGCTACCATCTAACTGTTTCCTGCACTCCCTTGTGCTACCACCTGTATTAATATGAGGTAAACACCTGATCATCTAATTTTCATATTCTTATACATCACCGAATGCAATGAAGCTACAGGCAGTAACACAGTAGGGCAGAGGTAATTACAGTAACACCAGTAATATACTGAGTGGCCATGAATTTTGCTGACACTATGTGCCCTTAGCAGCGTGTCCAGCTCCTGCTGCATTGTGCAGCTGAGACTTGTGGACAGAAATCAGAAGCTGGTCTTCTGATGGAGATTTCTGCTGCCTAAGAGACCACCTTTAAATCTTCATCCTTGCAGCTTAAAATAACTTGAACATTTCTTTAGAATTCGGTACAGATGTAGCTCAGCTGCTGAAGAAGTAGGAGCTGTTATTAATCTGTCTGGAAAAATATGCACAATAATAACAATTAAAAGAAAATTTCTGCTCAGCCTGCTTCCATCTAGGATTCAGTTCCAGTAAATAGAACTAGCTTAGGGGAGGCAAATAAAGTTTGCCTCTCATACTGGTATGCATACAGGAACATGGGCAATTTTGTTTTAGGACTACATTTTCTTCTATTTCCTGTTTCAGGGTGTTGTTTTTTTTTTATACTATACCCATTTTCTACTGTTAGAACTCCTCATATGACACTGAAATGCAACATTTTCTTGGTTTGCCTTTGATCTTTGAATATCAAGTTTTGGGTGCGGTTTTTAAAATTAGAATATTTTTGCTTATTTTGCAGGTGGAAAAACTATTCCACTATCAAGCCCTTTGGCCTTATTTCATTTCTAGTCCTCTATGTTTATCATTCAGTAAGCTCCCCCAAACCACGTGTGGTTTTCTCCATGAACAGAAACAATTTAAATTCCAGGACTGTTTAGTTTCTTCTTCCAGCATCTGTATTTTAAACCATTTTGTTTCAGTCTGCACAGTTTGCTTCTAGACAAGGTTGTATACATTTCTCTCCTCAGAGTGAGATATTGTATATTTCATTATGAGACAAAATAAGAGTAATCTGCAGGTGATTTTTTGCCAAGGCAAGGACAACCATAGGAGCTAGAAATGCAAATGTGAAACCAGAACCAAACTGCAATGAAACAAAAAATTTTTCCAGTTGCAGAGAACAGTAGCTTTTCTGATAGTCTTTTATTGCCCACCTTATTAACATACAGAGCATATCGGTCAATATCCACATATTTAACACATATCTAATCCCATTTCCAACAGAAAATTGACTAATTTTGCACAACCATGGCCTGAAGGTATCTTTAGGTATGTCTTATATCCCACTAAGTTCAGGAATGGCTTTTGTTGTCTTGCACATTTACAGTAAAAGTAACGTGAAATTTGTCAGTTCTGTCTCAAGTATTGTATAATAGATTATGTGTATTTTGTAATGTATTTGGCCTATGAATCCAAACTAGACATCATTCAAATGTTTGCAGTGTACAGTTGTACGTAGTGTGAGTCTATGTGCTTTCACAGGAAAAATGGTGTTTCATACTATACTGGTAATACTCTACAGGTAGGGAAATAACTGCACTGAATTAGCTCACCTTTAATCTGACTTCTGTTATATCCATCCTGTGGCTTTTGCCACCCCTTGCCACCATAATAGCACAAGAGTCTAAGGCATGAAGTGATATCAGTGCCATGGCAGACGAAGCTGTAGCAGTTGTTTCAGAAGCATTGCCTGGGGCTGCCTTGCCCATCTGAGGTGGGAGGTGCTGTGGCCATCGCATTAGTGGGCACAGTGTATCTCAGGATATGATATGTTATGGCTTCCCAGCTGGCATGGTTCATAGCCTCATACATCACTTCGCACAGTTTTAGTTAAATGATAGGAAGAGTTTAAGCTGCTGTACCAGAATCTGAATTGCAATGGCTGAGAGCCATCACACAGCTGCTTCTGTTGCCTCACCTGTGGGCAAGAATCTCCCCAGAAAGTTATGGGACAGAGATCCGTGAGAATGAAACTCCCCATCTACTGTAAATCAGAGCCCTTTGGCATATTTGTACCTGCACAATGACTTTTTGGAAAATGTTTGCCACCACTGCTGGCCCCAGAGTACTGTCTACGTGGGTACTGATGGCTGGAGCAGACCGCTGCCAGGCTCTTCTCATCCATTGGTGGTGTTAATGATGTGTCATCAGAGCTGTCTGAGACTGTTTTGTAACAAGCCACTGCACTTTAATACATTTGTTTTATTTCTCTGTATAAAAAAATTGATTTTTGAAATCAAAGCTTGCAGTCTATTCCCCCATAATGTAAATGAATCAGTTCAGTATTCCTTTTTAGATGAATCCAGCAGTTGTGATAATGACATTTTTGAAAGTGGCTGCTGCCTAATGCTGTGTAATTATTTTTAATAACGATTGATCCATAAAATAAAATTCGCACCATTCTTAATACACGTTCTAACTAGAAGCAGTGATGGTGTGTGTGCAGAGCATGCACATCAAAAAGTGTCTGAGTCCTTGTTTCATGGGGCATATCAAGCCCCTGGCTGGTGCAAAAGTAGGTATCCTCCTTCGGCTGCACTGGAATTTCGGTTGCTATCAGCTGCAGAGAATTCGGTCTACGATCCAAACAAGAGTCAGACTTGAAAGCATGCTATAGAAAATGCAAAGTAAAACAGTATTATCTGTGAATACTTTACTGTCTATCCTAGACAGTGAATGAAAGGAAGTAATGAGGAACAGAGATAGTGATGGAAATCCCCTGCTTTTACCAGGGGTATTCTCTGTGATAAAGTAAATTGCAGTTCTGAGCAGTTTTTCACTTGTAGGATCTAAGGCCAGTGTAACACAGTCCAAAAAGACTAAATTGTGGCACATTTTATAAATGAAAGGAAACATATGCATAAGTTTTTATTTATAAATTGTCGTCATAAAATGAATATTCCACCCACTTGGTCAAGCACTTGGCTTAAGTACTCATGTACAGGACATGCCTGAAGGTAGGAATTACTGAAGACAATACAAGGACGTTAAGATGAGTCAGAAGAGGAGAAAGGCTTCTCTTTAGTTGCAAGTGAGCATAGTTCAAATGTAGTAAGTACCTGAGTAAGCAGTATCTTTTTTTTTTTTTTTTTGCTATGGGGTGGAGAAAGGGAACGTTCCCTTCAGCACTGTGAAATATTCATGTCATCTGCTACAACATGTTATCTATGCAGGTATTTTATTAAGCAGCATCACCTGGCCATTGCGACAGTAATCTAGGCTGATTCCTGCCTGTTTCTGTAATATTATTCAACTTACATCTTTTCACAAAGTCCAAGAATATCTTTTGTCTGTTGTTGCTCTTTGATGGAATCTCCATTCTCCTAGAATCCAAAGATCGGCTGAATACAGGTGTCGGTTTAATTTATGCATCTGCTGGTTTATACCCTTTCAAAAGGCATTGTACATTAACTCTAATTTGGTATCTACAGGTCTTAACAACAGTATTTTAAAAGCAACCATTCTACTCATGAGTACAATAAAGTGTGCTTTCAAGAGTAGATAGGTGCATCGAGTTACAAAGACTTTCCTGCCCTATGACATTCTCTTGCATTAGCATGTGAACTGCTTTCAGAAGGATGCCAGTTAAAAGGGATCAGTTCAGCTGTGACCTACTGAGCATCCATGGGACCCAGCCCTTGGTTTGCAGGCAGATGCTAATATCTGAAAGACCAAAGCACTTGAGGGACATTACCAGCAGAAAAAAGAAGGTGGGGTTTGTGTTTTGGTTTTTTTTTTTTTTTTTTTTGCTGTTAGAGGTACAACGAAAGGAAACTAACACAGTGATAGAAAGTGTTGTATCTCTAACGTTGCTACTTCTCTGCATGCTTCTGGGTAGCCTTCCTTAATCCTGGAGAGCTCCACTCCCACCTTGGTCCTGCTTTGCTGGGACACTTACTGACCAGTAGAGTCTCTACAGGTAAAAACAGTGCCTGCAACTATAATTGTACCAACTGGAGAACCCGCCTGAGTGGAGAAACTCAGGATCTAAAGTTAACAGACTGAAGTTTAGTAGAAGTAAATGCAGAAGGTGATAATGAAGTGAAATCAATCACAAAATGACCAATGCCTGGCAAGATGGCAGAGCTGCAGAACAGGGTCTGGGGCTTACACTGGATCATAAAGTGAAAAAAATCAGTCAGTGAGATGCTTCTGCAGAGAACATCAGTCTCCCTCGGGTGTATTAACAAGAGTGTCACTGAACTGAGCAGAATTTACTCTTTGCAGTGCTGTTGTGACATCATTTGGAGAGGTCAAAGCACCACATATTAAAAGGAAGACATTCCCAAAAAGAGCAATAAGAACAGTCAGAGGGATTTAAAAAAGCATTATCTGTGAGAAATGAAAGAGGAAAGAATTTGTTGCTTTCAGAAAAGAGGTAACTGTGACTGGGGATTGCTAATGCTGATAACCTTTCAACCCTGTAAAATTTAAAAGATTATTATAAAGAGGATAGTAATCAGTCATTCTGCTCATCAGCACAGACCAAGGAAAACAGCAGCTGAAGTTTCAGCACACACTGCTTTGGCTAAATATTAGGAAAAAATTCCAGCTATAAAGGTGTTAATGTTCTGGAACAGGCTATGGAGGGATGTTATGTCTCCTGCCAAAGTTTTTCAGAGTAGGCTATATAAATGTGTGCCTCTTCATAACAGGAGGCTGTACTGAATGCCATCAGATTCTTTCCAAGCCTACAGTAGGAATGACAGTAAGAACTGCAGGGTTACCTCTGCGACAAAAGCCTCTTCAAACTGTGAAGCTGCATTAGTGCATGGTGTTGTCAGGTCCTCATCTTGATATGGGCCACTGCAGTGTGTGCAGGAATATCTTAATGTTATGAATTTTTAACATCCTTAGCACTTGTGAAGGTTTTTCAAACTAACAGGTCAGTTCCCATGATAAGCACAACCTAGAAAGAGCTCCTTGCTTGATGCCCCACTTCTTTCCGAGACAAAGCAGTACTCCCTTCTATCCTCTTTCACAGGATCAGGGCAAGGACTTGCGGGATCTGAAACAAACCTGTGAAAATTAGGACTGCCAGTGTATGTAACCATTATTTCCCAGGTTTGTCTGCGGCCTGATTCCTTTTTGAAAGCCTGCATCTATTTTCCTACCTCCTGGGCTGTGTCTGAAGTAAATAAAGATGAGCTGAAGGACTTAATGCTGGCAGCCCGGAAGGCAAATATTTCTGTGCCTGGGACTGTAACCAGGCAGCTAGCCAATATCAACTTTAGTAAATAAGTAACACTCACTGCTCTCAGCAAAAATCACTTCTGTTTCTAAAAGAGCACATTCGTGGAAATCTATACTCAAAAACACACTTAGGAACTTCCCAGACAATTAATTTACATCTCTCTGGCTTTTAACCTCCCCTCCTCAACTGGTTATAAAATTTGGGATGCTCAAAAGACTGCCGTAGCAATCACAGCAGGAAAACTCACCACCACTAGAAACCTGCACACAGCTCTTTTTGAATTAATGCACTCTTTTTTTTTCTTCTTTTTTTTTTTTTTTTTTGAGCTGGGGAAAGAAGAATATGCAGTACAGTTTTGAACGGGACATAATATATATGGGAATAATTTGTATGTCATGACAAACAGGCTCCCAAATCTGTTATTACTTCTTTTTCTTTGGCAGACATAAAAGCATGCGGGGTGCTGTACAAGCATGGAAAAGGTTCAGATGCATATTCTAAATGGTGTGTTGGAAATGGCAGGAAAGTCTTGGTGCTGCAGGGGCTCTGTGCAGGTGAAAGATAACTTTTTAAAAGTTGTTGTCCACACTTCTGCTGTCACCTGGGGATCCCCGGGCAAGTAAACTCTACAACCTTTGACTGACTCTTTAAAAGATATTGCTAGAAACTGAAACACACTATTTCAAGCAAGAAAGGTTTCCTACATTTTGGATTTAGAGAGTCTGATTGCTGAAATGCTGTTTTCATATGACTTCTTTTCTAAAAATTGCTTTTCCCAAAATGATCCCAAACTTTCTGAAATAACCTGACAAATCCTAATTCCTGTAGAACTTTTTTTTTCTCATTTTTGGTGTTATCATTGGTAAACATACCTCTAGGCTGGCATTAAGTGGCAAACTTTTGATGTACTTCTAATAACTTTAACACCTGCCTTTTTTTTCACAGCAGAGTAAATCCCGCTGAAAAATATTTATAGTGATCATCATTTCAGATGCCTTTACAATAAGTCCAGAGGACTTAAGAAAAAGTGTTGAGCTTTTCTGTGGGCCTCCATAACTGCATCGAGTCTGACTGCAATAAGTCACAGCTCCCAAAGGGACTTTGATTATATAGATTTAAATGCAGAGAGAGCAACGATAAGCCCAGGAGCTAAAAAGCACTGAATCCTGCCTTAAAATTAACAATCACAAAAGCTGTATCTATTTAGAACTTTGATTTGACTAAGTCTTTCAAAGCACAGATCAATCATAGGCAGGGTAAGGAAGCCAATCACCATAATGTCTAAGTGAGGGTGTTTATCCCAGTCTCATTGTTCCCTGCATTAGTCTAGAGATATGGTAGGATCAAGCTCTCTTGTTAGACTCTCAGCCATTCCTCCCTTTGTATCTACAAATGACAGGCAAGGGACAGAAACAGATACGTCTTGCAGTCCACAACAGCATATCAATATCCCAATCTGCATAGCACACAACAGGGGTCACCTTGCAGATGGATTAGTGTGCCAGCTCCCTGTTGCTGCTAGGTAATACAATGAGTTACATAAAAGTTAATTAGCAAAGCAAAGAAAGCGGAGAGCCTAGAAAGGCTCTGATGATTTGTTTAAATACTATAATCCTCTGATGTTCTGCAGATTTACAGTAAGACTCATGGCTTCCTCTTCTTTATGGCAGAATGAGGGGATGGGTTAATGCTTGGTGAATTTGACTCTTTAGATGCATAGCTGAATAATCTATACGGCATCCTTATAAGACAGGGCAATGTTTCATGAATCAGTCCCCTAGCTACATGTTATTTAGTGTCCTTGAGATCTATTCCTTGAAGATAACATTTAATAGGACTGTCAGGGTGCTCCTGAGTTTGGCTAGCCAGGGCAGATCTCCAAAAGGAAAAACTTGAAACACTTTGGGAGTACAGGCCTATTTCAAAGGTTTAATTCCTTTTTTTTTTTTACTTGCCTGAGCATTACAGTCCTATAGTTACTTTTATTTTTTAAAAAATAAACTACATTTTTGCACTAACCCTTTTATCTTTAGTAATAAGCGTGACCTTTAACTTTGCTGCCATGTACAGCCCAGCCTGACATCACAGACAGCAAATAATTTCCCTCAAAGGTCTTGTGTCCTTTGGGATGTGTACCATCCAGTCCAAATGCTTCAACTCTATAAAGCTGAGGAACAAGTGTTACTCTATTGCTACAATGACTGCTTTGCAGCTTGGTGAGATGATGGCTGTACTTGTGGGCATTAGTTTCCCGTAACGGCGATCAGGACTTCTTTGTCATGGGATTCCAGACATCGCAAAGTGATGGCTGTCTCTGTAGGATGAGAAGAGAGATCTACACAGCCTGGTGGAGACCAGATGAATGTGGTGATAAGAAGAAAGTAGAACCAGGTAGTTTATGGACCTGGGAGAAGAGCAGAGCTTCTTAATTTCTACCCAGTGTGGGCCATGACTCAAAGGAACAGAGTCATAGTAATAACTAATACCGCTATGCTCAATCTCATTTCCTATGGATTAGCACTTCCATTGCAAAGATGTGACTACTGCCGGTGATGCTTTTATTAACAATCAGCAGCGTTCTCCACAGAAATGAAGCCCTTACTTGAATTTCTGCAGCTGTGCCTTTAACTCCCTCTGGCTGCCTGAAAATCCCAGGGTAGCTCCACAGAGGGACAGAGGACTTATTAGAGACAAAGACCAAATGTGGTCCCTCCAGATCAGCGCGGAGCGCGGGTGACAAGGTGGCAGAAGGCAAGTCACTATCTGCCCATGCTCTAGACATCCTTTGGTAAAGCAGAAGGGTTAGTTCCCAGGGGCAGCATGTGGAGCTTTCAAAAGTTTCAATCCCCTATAACAGGGAAAACCAGTGATGGAGCTTTCAGGAAGGAGGAAACTCCAGGGAACCCAGGGCACAGGGCTGGCAGGATGGGATAAGGGGGAGTGAGCAATGACATTCACCTGGAAAAATGATGTTTCATTGTGATTTCAGGATCTGAGTTGCATGGTCTTTGGCTGGCCGATTCACTCCTTTGGGCTTTCACCCCCTCAGTTGCAAACTGAGTGAGGGATACACTGTAGATGCAGAAGTGAAAATTTTTTTCCGAGACCTAAATGTCAACACAGTCCATTGCTATAAGAAACAAATGTTTACTTAAAAAGTGCACAACTTGAAAGAACTGCAGACCCTTGCTATTTGAACTTTCTGTCTAGAATTGTGGTGCTAATGCAGCGACCACTGTGGTTTCATAGAAGCGAAGAGGAGGAATGCCATAATCTCTAACATTTTTCTCTTCCACAACTGTTTTTGTGGTAGGATTGGTAAATTATAGAAGCAGCCACTGGATGGCAATGTTTCACATACAATTTCAGTCTCAACGGTTTAATAAAACTTGGAGTGCAGGTGCTCATCTGATTAAAACTTTCATCCAAATCCTAGTCTAACACTTATTTCAATTCCATGTTTATATCACTGACAAAAATTGAACTGACAGTTGTATTATGGAGAGGCTACTGGCTCTGCATAGCTAAGGTCGAAACTTGTTTTCCATTATAACCTTAATCTTGGCCTCACCTCTGAAATTCTCAGTAAAGACCATTCCTTTTTCATATATTGGGCCCACAATGAGTAGCAAAGAGAGATGTTTTCTTCACATTTCAGATAAGTTAGGCAAGGTATCCATTTGATTCAGGTATATGAACACCGGGGTGTTAAAATACATTTTAACTTTTTTTGCCACACTTTGCAAGGTCTCCTCTGTGAAACTTTCTGTGAAATGCAAGACCCTGAGGACATCATGTGCTGGGGCTGAAAGGCTCACCGGATGAAATGGGAAGTGAAGTTCCTCCAGCTGAATTCACTCTTCTTTCCGTATGTTTGCCTGCAGTGGAAATTCACCTAACATTTCTGAACATTTTCAGAAAATGAAAACCTAGTGACAAGTAACACAGTGACAGGTGCAGGCATTCTCAGGAAGCAATTTTTTACACTCATCTGTCAGTATTCATGCTGGGAGCACTCACACCTGGATTCAGCTAGGAGCAGGCACAGTGCAAATCGGATGACTTGGCTGGCAAATTACAGCTGACCAACATGGCTCAAAAAGAAAACGCTGTTGCTTAGAGAACTAAGGTGGCATATCCATCCACTTTTTTTTTCCTCTTTTAAAAAGAAAAATTTAACACTTTGGGAGACAATATGAAATAAGAAAGTTGAAGAATTCTGAGCATTAGAAGTATTTATTGTGAAAAAGCAAAACACTAAAAATCACTGATGATATTATTTACGTTGTTTCACTTACCATATTACAAAATCCTCCTTTCTCTCTATACACCTGCTCTTGTTATCTATTGCTGACCAGCACATTGACAGGTGTGCCATATACCAGGCAAGAAAACAGAAAATCGCTGTTCAAAGGAAATTATTCACAAATTTTCGTTTCTTGTTTCAGTGCAGGTTTCAGTAGTAGTCACGGGAATCATGTTCACAGTGCATTCCTTCCTGGGCCAATTTAATATGGTGTGTACCGGGTCTGAGGAAACCAACTCCTTTGGAGAAGGATTGTCTCTTGAGATATTTCTCGATGCTGCAGTCATTCAGGAACGGATACGCTTTCTACTCTGCCACTGGTTTTGAGCAACAAGCTTTTCATACCTGCCCTCAGAGAATTCAGAATTGCTCTAGATGGGAAAAATCAAATTAACTCCTATATTGGCACAGCCTTTGAATCCTCTGCTTTACTTCTAAAGATCATAGAGAATGCTCCTAGCAGATTTTGTGTAACAGATAAAAAGGTACACAGAGAGGAGGGCTGAAACCCTGGTATTGCTGTGGAAGAGAGCTAAGGTTAGAACTACACCTGAAGATCATTTCCACTTTCAGGTGTTCTCAGTTTAGTCTTACAATATGTTCCCTAACTTTGTAATGGCTCTTTTAGAGAATTAAAGTGCTCTTATATTTTACTTCTCTGATACTGACAGGCACTCTCATGCTGTACACAAGCTTGTGTCTGGGAAGTACATCACTTCTTTTTCTTTGCTGCTGTGTAGAGCTAAGTTCAGAAGGTGAATCTGTATTTGATCAAGTCATTTAAAACTTGGCACTTCTTCCTTTTTTGATCATGAACGATGACATGCCACGAAAGTACATAAACTGTTATAGCACAAAGCTGAGGTACGGCCAGGCAGTAAGGCAGAAAATAAATTAGACTTACACTGCCGAGACCTTGCTGGGAAAATGATGTAACCTAGTCCTAGCAGTAGCATAGTGATACCATTTGCGTCACTGAAAGTCATTAAAAAGGTCACCATTTCTCTAAGGAAATATTGCTTCAGGTGTTAGTAATCTGAGTGTGAATATTTGTTTCGACAGGACTTTCATCAGTTTGCATATATTTCAGTCAATTATTTAAAAAGGGGAATCTTTTAAAAATAATTATAACTGTTCATGTAATTAAAGCAGATTGTTAAAACCCCGCACACTTTACCCAAATATGTTTTACAGGGTATATCACAGAGGAGTTTTTGTTAACAGGCATCTGTTGGTGACCTAGGAGCTCAGGTTCTCAGCTGCTACAGTAGGTCAGTCATACAGAAAGGGTAAGTCTCAACAGCACTCAGCAGCCGTTTGCATAACCTGCTCAAAATATCCAGGGCCTGACTTTTTTAAGTGTACGATTTTATTGAAATGAGTAAGTTCAAGCCATAGGTCTAATATACAGCTGCAGCTATGCGTGGTGGTCTGGCCCCAGGAATTCACATTACACATTCTGTATATGTGGAACATGCAAATAGTGATCACCTAAAGGCCTGCCCAAAATCAGATAAGACCTCTTTGGTAGGGACAAGGGAATACTCTGCGCTACTGAAACAACAGAATACTTAAGTAACATTTTTTTCTTTTTCAAAAACATCAAAGATTGCCTCTCTGGATCAAAATGGAGTATTTTATTTTGGGACCTTAAATTAGGACAGACTGCCTCTTAGAATATTTATACTGGGATATTAATTTCCCCTTAGAGGGAAACCTTCTGTAGTATATCATTGCCAAACACAGAAGTGGTCCAGTGAAACAGTATGTAAAATGAGACTGGAATTTTTCAGTGTGGTAACTTTTATCGTGCTATGAAGCCAACTAGATGTGAGGGAGATAGACTGATTTGAAAATGCAGTGAAATCATCATATAAATCACTATTAACATTTTTTTCCTATATTAATGACATCAGAGTGACTTGAGAGATTGCATTTATTTCCTACTGAAATATGACAGTATCCTGATACTTCCTCCACATTGGGTTTGTTAATTTTTTTTGTGTACTGACATCTGTTTAGGGATAATAGCTGTCAAATCCAAGAGCTCATCAAATAATGGGAAAAGGACAAGGAGGAACAACACTGCATGGGAGGACACGTAAGACCGAGGATACTGTTTAGTGCTATGTGCTTGTAAAACTGGCTGGACAGAAGGACTGAGAGGATGGAGACTCAGCTACTCCAGGACCTGACAGCTACTCCATGCCTGAGGCTTTGAGGGGAGCTTCAGGAAATGTGATAATCAGGAAACGACTGACCTTTTAGACAAATGTCTTCCTTGGCTTCATCAGCCGTTGGCTGTTGGCTCGTCAGCTCTGCACAAAGATTGAGATTAGAAGTCAGTTATCCTCTTTAATGCAGGACTGGTGTTTCCCTCCAGGCTGCTTTAGGAAAATGGTGCTTTTCTCTTCAAAGTGTGACATCTCTGGGTGTCAGGGATGTTGACACCAGTATCTTCTACAAAGACCTTTTAATGGAAGAGATGACTGAAGGGAATTGTCACTAGCAAATGCCAGCCCAGCCCCCTTGCTTTGAGGCTGAGCAAAGGCTGAAAGGTGTCAGCAGGATTCCAGACCTATGGTCCTTCAAAGCTGAGCAGCAGTGGCTCCTCCACTGGCTCCCCTGGTCTGCCCCACACCTTCATGCCATGTGTGATGCCACCCACCACAAGGCACTCTGTCCCATCCACCACTCGGTGTCAAACTGACGCGGACAGACGAGTGTTTCAGCAGCTTTTCTTCTCTTTGACCAGAAAGGGAGGCTGTGGCAGTGAAGGCAATGTCAGAAATACATCCCTTCCCTGCTTTGGGACAGCTGTGAGAGGAACAAGAAGACCACCTCTTAAGGAGATGGGGAGGACAAAAATCCTCATCAACAGAGGAGAAAAAGAGGTGGAATGTGAAAACTTGTGCCCACTGAGGTCAGAGGCAAACTGCCCAGGAAATCCTGTGAGGCCAGTCTTTCTGCACCAAGAATGGGAGGGAGAGAGAGACAGAAACTTGAAAGTGTTCCCAGGGAAGCCAGCTTTTTGTTTTCTTAGTTGCACTGCAAATTAAACGTGGGAAATATAAAATATTTTATGCCTTGGCAGAAGCTTGTTTTTCCCCGTGGGATAAGAAAAAGAGAAGGATTCCTTAGAAAGCTTTTAAAATGGAGAGGATGTTTTGGGGTTTTGTAAGCCAAAGACCAAATGTCGTGAAGGCTGAAAGGGAATACTTTTGGATTTGGTTATTTTGTCACGAGCAATCGTGTGTATTACTGGAAAACAAAAGGCTTCACAGCTGTTTTATCCGCCTTCATTTCCTAGCAAAATGTTTTCATCCATTTCTTTTCACATCCTTGCAATAGTCTCCATTAAACTCTGCTTTATTTTGCCATTTTCGTCTTTCATTATTTTGGTCCACACAATTTTGCAAAATGGACCTTGTAAAACAGGTTTTTTTTTTTTGACAGTGGAGCTCTGTCAGGTTTATAAAGAGAAGGTGGCTCAAGCAGTTTCTCTCTAAAGTGTCAGAAAATCAAACGCTAAATTTAGTGTCCCCTCTCTCACTGCTTTTCTCTTGCCTATACCTGTGATTTTGGATTCGCAACCAGTTTTCAGGATAGACAAGATTTCTGGTTGCTATCTTATGTTGCTGTAATATATCTCCAGCAGTGGCATAATCTCTAGCTGTGATACCACTTAGCAGTTCATATTTTTGAAAACAATCCCTTAAATTTTAATCCAATAAATGGCTTCTTTTAAACACCCAGTGGAATTGTACCGTTTCTTAGCTTTGTTTGACAACATCTTGAAAAAGCCTTTAGATGTAGATCTATAAATAAAGCCCAATTTCCGCCTTAATTCCAGACTCAACAGAATAAAGAGAAGACTGTACACCTGTTTTACTGATATATGGGAGAGGCTTGAAGAAGGTAACTATTGTAGAGATTGATTCTGCAGCCTCAGCAACTTTGAAAGTAAGTAGGAGGTTTAAACTTACCAGCTTCAGCATTTTCAGAATCTAAAAAATTGTTGTGAAAGTGAAAAACGTCTTTCAGTCTGGAGCTACAGGGAACAGCATCTGTTACATTATGACTTATGAATGATGATAAGAGGAAAAAAGAACAAGCAAAGAGATTCATATATTTAGGAAGGCTTTATTTTGGGTCTGAGGAACTGTTTCTCATACGAGGGAAGGGAAAATTACTGTATCATGTCCAAGAAATGTGTTTGTTCTAATACATCTGGTTATTTTCATAACAGAATAGTCAGTAGGTTTTTTTTCTTAAACCAAAGAGGATACACTCTTTGGAGAACCTAGTGTTAGACATATTCAGTGTACACAATCAGAGCCTGTTTTTGGATGCTTAAGTGGCAACAGAATTTGTACTGATGCCCTGGGAGAGCCAGAGGATCATGCTCCAGTGGTTCCTGAAAGCTCCATCAGCAGGAACCTCGATCTTTTGATTCTATTTTTCTTTTCTGTCAGGTGCCACATGTCTGTCGTCCTGCATAAACAAAAGAAAACACCTTCACTAATCAGAACAGTGAGAAGTAAAAATGCATGTTGATAGCGTTGAAATGCTAGAGTTTTCTTTGGCATTGCCAGCATTAGCCTGCCTGATGAGTGGTCTGAGGCAAAGCATTGAGAGGCAAAAAGCTTCTATTGATTAGTCCTATTCTGTGTAAGGAATTTGCGTCTTGGTTCTTGATGGCAATTCAATCTCTTTGTACAAAATTTTGCTGATGATGGACTTGCCAACAGGTCTGTTGAAGCCATTGGGGATTGCCTGGATAACTCTCTAGGGCAGCTCTGATAATGGTACTTGTGGAGTTAGGGGATTGTTAGGGAAATATAATGTAAAAATATAACTTTAAAAATGAGATTATTCTAGGCAGGAAAAAGGCAATCTTGTTCAGTGAGTCCAGACCTCTAATCTTTCTTGCTGTTCCTGTATTTCTGAGTGTTCCATTCAAACTATGCTGTTTATTGCCACTATTACTTTTAGTATTTTCCTAATTTGTATGCTGGAAACTGAGAAGGGGGATCAGTGGGCGTCTTATTGCCCCACTAAAATATTGCCTTTTATATCAGCTTGTCTGGAATTTGGTGGATCTGGGGAAGGTTGATCATCACACACTTGTACTTCCTGTTAGCAGTTCTGTAAGAGCCTCACAGGAGAGAGAAATGGTTTTGAGGTATTTCCCATGAGAAAATTAACAGATCACTGTGACTATAGTCACAGCCAAGGTGCTCCAAAGACAGTTCACCACTCAGACTAGCATGTGGTCCATGCTGGCTTTGCAGGACAACCCTTTGATGGCTGTAATAGCTCTCTTTTCCAGCAAAAGGTTGGAGCCACATTCACCCACCAGCACTGGAGAGAGGATAGGTGAAAACTACTCATACACAGCACCTTTTCCTTTCAGCAACTTTTTTTTTTTTTTTTTCATTCAAAACTACCAGCTGAAATACAGCCATACACTCTGGAGCCTGTTGGGTTGCTTTGCCAAGGGACACTCTTGTTTGCATAATGGGACCAGCTGGTCATGGCAGGTTATGTGATGCCTGCAGCTGCCTCTTTTCAAACAGCTTTAGTGGCTCCTAGCCCCTGCCAATTGCAAGGTTGAGACACAGGGTCCTTCGGGAGTTCAGTCTTTATTAAGCAACATGGAGAAACCCTGTTGTTTTAAAAATTTGAAGCAAATTAGAAGGGTGATTGAGTACTTCATGTCTAGCTCTACCAGCGTTTCTGTTAATCCAAAGAAAGATCAGTGAACAAAAGGGAGTAAGTGGGGTCTACTTTTCATATGTTTTTAATAGTTAAGAATTTCTTCCCAAAATCTTTTCTGCATTGGGCTAGCTCACAAAGAGGTGTTGCAAACATTTACTGCTTTCCAGCCTGGTGTTAATTATGTAAGTTGCATACATTGTTTCTGCTCTCTGATTGAGTGACTTAGGTAATCAACCATGTCAATGAAAATTATAGCAATCAAACTTAAATGTGTTTTTTTTGTTTGTTTTCTGAATATCTCAGAATTCAAAGGTGAAAATCAATGTTTTGAACATCAGTGGAAGTGAAGCTTGACTGCATGAATATTTACTGACAGCAAAGATGTCAGATTAGCAAATCATATGAATCAAATTTGGGTTTGCTTGTTATTATTGTTAATAATAACTGGTTGTGTCACAGTATTACTTAATATTCTTTCAGTGCTCAAAATATAGTGAAAGCATAAAACTAAGTGATAGTCTGATCTTCAAAGAAGTTACAATATAAGCATAAAACACAGGGGGTTTACTGGCTTTGGAACAAATGTTTGCAGAATTTCCCTCTTTTCTCCCTGTCTCCTGCCTCTCTCTCACACAAATATACTCTTCTCCCAATTATAAGAACCACTATGAAAAAACTGATTTAATGTTACCACTATATATTCCCCAAGAAAGGGCTGCATAAAGCTTTGTTTCTCTAACTTCTGCAAGTGCTTTGTTTTAGACAGAAGAGAGGAATCAAATCACACTGATCACATTTCTGTGATGTCAAAAGATTCAGTTATATTTCTGATGTGCTTCTATAATTCATTCTGCAGAGGGATCTGCTGCAAAAAACATCCTCTCTCTTAGAGCCTGCATGGAAATCTATCATCTCTGATAGCGGTTTTGGTACTTTATATAGCTAAGAGGGTTGGGTAAATATCCCTAAAGCTTTTCTATGTATATTCACAACCTCACTATTCAACTCTTTAGATGCTGTTTAAAACCTTCCAGCTGGAACAATCATTCAAAATTGAAACTTTGGCTATTGAACTTTCTGGCAAGATTGTTACTGAAAGCTCATATTTTAAGTTAGTTTTCATAAAGTGGCAGTAAATTAATAAGTTAAAAAAATACTGGATTTAAAAAATGTGAGCTTTGAAAGTAGAAATCCTAGTCTAAAAGTTATAATATATAATCAGGGCATAAAAACATGCCAAGAAAACTATATGCTCAACCCAAAGAGTTAGAATATGACATTTCAAACAGTGAATCCCTTCTATGGATTACTCAAGCATAAACTGCAGACAGGGAATTATTTTTGAGGAAGTGTTCAATAAAGTGTTTGAAATAATGCATACATTCAAGAAATCAATAGTGAAGTTATAAGGGAAAAAATTGTATGTATCTTCTCCACTTGCGAGAATGGTTTGGCACTCAGAGGTGGAATTAGCCTCAGTATTACCAGCAAAGTGAAAGAAAGCTTCAACAGCCTTCGCTAGCAGTGGCTAGCAAAATGCACACTCCTGTATTACATGATGTGTTTGCAGGAGCCTCCATTTAAGCAGGGTTGTTTCCACCCATGCAAGGAGCAGTTTAAATTATTTTTTTTTTTTACCTAGTAGTTGAAGACTCCCATAACACAGGCATGCACTAACTGCAGCGTTAGAAAAGAGTGAAGTTCATAACCCCTAGCAAGATTACAGTAATGAACCGTATGAAATCAGAGTGAGAAGAGACAGATGATACAGAGCCTGGTCAAAAGCCAAAGGAAATCAATGGCAGATCAGCTGCAGGTTTCAGTGGGGTGGGATTGAAAGTAGGGCATCTAATCTCAAGTCTGATACTCACTTTGTCTGTAAATTTGGGCAAGTAATTTCTACTTTATAGCCTTTGTTTCTTTCTGGAATAGTTGTGAGGCTTCAGTTAGTGTTTCAGAAGAGTGTCAAAACCTTAAACGAAAATATGAACAATTCCAGAAATATGAACCATTACCAACATCAGAAAAATACGGGCTTTTTATCTTAATTGAAAGCAAGTAGCAGCAAGACGATGATACGTATAAAGCGTACTATAAGTGCACTTAAACTTCTGACTTATAGATTCAATTAGAAAGAGAGAGATTGCGGGAGTATAGATGAAATCTGTAAGAGTACTGAAGGAAAGCAATAAAACATCCAAACCGCCCAAATGCCTGCCATGTGAAAACTTTCCCCCACATGCACAGAAAACCCACAGGTGCTGAATATACTGGCAAAACAAAGGGAGAAGCATATTTCAAATCAAGCAGGTGCTTGCAAAAATAAAACCATTAAGGGAATCTCAATGAATAACAATATGACTGCTTATCACTCACATAATGAAGGAAACATTTTTGCCAAGGGCTCAGTACTAGTGCGACTTAGCAAAATTGTGACTGAAGAAAAAGGAGAATTGTCAACATGCATATCAAAAGATTATTGGATTTCATATTGGAATATTAAAAACTTCCCTTTCTGAGTCTGAATCATCCATATTTCTGGCTCCACAAGAGTGCTCTACTAACAGCTAATTAATCCTTCTGGTTGTTCAAATATATATATATATCTAAAACTGTACCTTTTACATAATTTCAGCGTGACCATTTTTGCAAATGAGGAATCATTTGCTCAGATGGATTAAGCCAAAGGGACATTTTCATTGAATCAGGATGATTTTTAAAACTGTATTTTACAATTGTACTGATATTGGGCAAAGCATTGCTCTGCACTTAGAGAAAATTCTGTTATCCAGTACTGATCTCATATTCTGAAATGACAGTTTTCTTTAAGTTTTTCTGTATTCCTGAACCATCTCTTTTCATGCTTGTTTTTCGATGCTTTCACTGTTTTTTGTTTGCTACATGCAAAATATTCTTGGGCCAGTAAGCACATTTTTCACAAGTATATTTTTGGTAAGTATTTCCATGCAGGCAAAAGTACACATCCTTTTGTCCACTAACTGCTGTAAAAATTCAAAGCTATTTTTATACAGATCAGTTCTCCCTATATATTAATAATTGATATTTTAAAAATAAATCAAAAATTTATTTTTAAAACATATTTTTAATACATATAAAGGTATAATGTGAATTAGGTCTATAAAGCTACACTGATGTGAGCTACAGCCACTGTGTTACTTTACTAACATTCCCTGACAGCTGCATAATGAAAAGTATGCACGACAATAACATTTAATTTTGTAAAAGGGTGAAATTCACTATAAGTTAATGAACTCCTGAAAAATGTGGCTGATTTATTTGAATTTCACAAGAAGAGAGGCTGGTTTATCTGTGATAACGTTGTATAACCCAAAAGGATCCCATCTGACAGCTGTTGAAAAGCGTACGTAAAAGATGGGATGTGGGAGCAGTCAAGTCCTTTATAACCTATATTGATGCCCCCCTTTGGCAATTTTACTATAGAAATCAAGACTTAGTGTGCCTGAAAATAATTACCTTCTCCTCACTAGAGATAGTCCTTCTGTACTGGGATAATGCTATGTGGACAATGGCTACGGGACTGCTTTTGTCATGCTCCTCATGCAATCTGTATTTGACTGACAAACAAAGAATTTCAAGGGCATAAGTTCAGGATTTTACAAGTGCTAGTTGTAAACCCACAAGGTAAAATCCTCTTCTCATACGTGTCAAGATTCTCTGTTCTCCCTCATGTATGAGCCATCTCAGAAGGTGTGTAGCAGAGAATAATGACGATGAGAGCAGTGGTGTGGCTTTGAGATGAGACTTCTGCTGTGAGAACACTCAGTTCATTCAAACAGTAAAGGACTCATTATCCTGCCATCTGCGACAAAACTTTAAAAGCTAATTTCATTTCAATCCTTTTGTCTGCCTGTGGAAAACTAACCGTTCTAATTCCTGTTTGCTCTCATTTGCCTGAACAGGGTTATTTCAGGCTCTCCGTTTCCTGATTTTAACAACAATTAGACATTTGGGCATTGTTGAAGTGCCTTGGATTTTTACAACTAAACCTTCATACTTGAAGGGCTACGGAAGCCTACAAAAAAGAAAATTCTCCAGCATCTTCACCCATGTGGGGGATTGCTTAGCTTACTGCTGTTACAACACTCCCTGCCCTGATGCACATGTTCTAGATCTGCTTTTTCTTCTTCTGGAAGGACAGGGTGTGAGAGGGGGTTTGTCAGGAAAATGCAGGACTCAAAAGCCCAGTATGGGATCAGAAGTCACCTGCAGGCGCACACAGCCCAGGCTCTTTGCCTCCCCAGTGCTCCATAAACCTTCTCTCATACTCTATAGCAAAGTTCAGTAGAAAGAGCAGAAGCCTCAGAAGCCACTCTTTGCCCCAGGAAGGGAGAAGGTGCATCAGCACTGCCTTGCATTTTTCCAAAAACAAGGAGTTTGCCAGGTGAGAATGTCCAAACCGTCGTGAAAGAGGTATGTCCCCAGCAGTACTAAGGGAAGGAAAAAAAAAAAAATGTCATGTTTTATCTCTGCTTCACTTTGTCTCACTCTGATTTAACTGACGTACTCCCCCAGTCCTTTCAAATGCTGAAACATTTTGGTAATCTCATCTGGCTCCCAATAGACACAACAGCCGCATGTCTTAGCAGGCAGACTTGGGACTGAGCAACTGAGCTCTCACTGGGGAGAGGTGCGGGCGTTGGAGCTGGTGTCATGTTATTGCTGGGGCGTGGGAGTGAGATCAGGTACCAGTTATGCTAGCTCAGACTCTGTCTGGCCTCAGGTCATATTCACTAGGGTCATATTTTCAGAAATGCTTAGCACCTGTCACTGGGACCTGTTTTTCAGATGTGCTTCCAGTTCAGCACTGAAATAAGCAGGTAGATTTCAAAAAAGCTCAAACTCTTAGGCTGAATTCTTCTGAAATTCTCGCTGCATTTGTGGGTGGTGAGTATTTGCAGATCTTGCTCTGAGAGCTTTTGAAAAATGACTCTGGCAATTACAGCTGAGTTTCATTTTTGTACATCTAAGGAACTGTACAAGTAGGTGCTGCCTGAAATCTCTCCTTTCTCGTCCTATGATATCTTGACTCAAAAGTAATATGAAAGTTGGTCTACCTGTGGCTTATTTCATCCATTAAAGCAAGCCAGATCTAAGATGGTCTGCTCAGATAGGATCTGGGCCATTAGCTCAAAGCCTCTTGGGAACTTATATGCCGTTTTTATTCTGCTCTGTAAACACATGCAGGAGAAAGCTCCTGGAGGAGTAACTTGTTAGCTACACACAAATTGTCATTTTGGTCTTGTCTGGGTCAATAAAAAACTTCTGAGACATCTGCTAATATGCTGCAAAACCTGTTAGTTGAAGATAGTAATTCTGGAGTGTCCCCTCTGGGTACTCTTCTGGTTCCTGGAAAGAAGGGAATCATTCACACAGGAAGATATTAACAAAAATGAGAGACCAATAAATGCACCTGTCAGTGTTCAGCAACAGCTAAAATTAATTCACAAATCCAAACAATCTGCAGAAAACTGAACACAATTATATAAGAAATTAAGTTATACAGTTTGCCATGACCTTTAATCAATCATTCCAGCTGTTAATGTTAATTTTGTGATCTGAAAATCATAGTTCTATTTGCATTTTAATGGATGTTAAATGAGAGTCATCAGGAAGAAATAGTGGCAGCTTGGCCTTTTGATACCAAGTTCTTCCCTCCTAATGTGATTTGGAAGATTTGGAATTCCTGTTCCGAAGGGGTTTTGTTTCAAACTGCACCAGGCATAGGGAGCCAATTTTGCAGAGGGAAAATAGGCAATTCAAAGCAAAATCCCTTTTTAATCCAACTGTAGCTATGAACAGATCATAAAAAACAGGTAAAAAAAGCTATAATGGCAACTTCATTACTCTCTTACTAACAAAAACTCTAGTGTCTTTTAAAACTCTTTTAACAGATATATGTTATTTTAATATTTTTTCTGTCAGCAGGGTCTTTGTACCTAACTAGCACAAATCTTTGTCAAATGGAAAATGAAATAAAACCCAGCAAATGCAATAAAACCACTAAATAACCAAGAATTTTAGGTTTAGTTCAATTAGTTTATTTTGTGTTTACCCATCCAAAGTGTTGCATACAGCACTGTCTTATAACATAAATACAACTCTTTGGCTTATTTTGCAGATAATGACGTTAGTGGTATCGCATTAGATCGAAACTATTTAAATCAGATTCCCACTATGGAATTACTGTGAACTTGTTGACTGCTTTAATTTTTAATAAGATCTAAATGTCTGCCAGCCTCTCGTGCTAGTATTTTCCATTTTAACATTAATACATTTTCTTATTAATAGAAAGACCTTCATTGTTACATGACAATTTATTTGTATGCAAAGTGCACAAATCTGATTAAAATGTGATGCTCCTCTTAAATCTTCACCTAAATCTCCTAGGAGACAGTCCCCAGGTGAATCTTCTTTGGTTAAGAAAGGAGGTCTTGGAACTAGATGTTTGGAAGGGAAAGCAGTGAGCTGCAGACAGATTTCAGCAATTGGAAAGCAAAGTCAGTATTAACAATAAAAGAAGAAAATGGTTTAGCTCTATCCAAAGTCATTTTCATTTAAAACAGGTAAATTGTAAGAGGAAGAAAGTTTCAGCGGATGTTTTCAGGCTGAGTTTCATAAAGGATTGAATAGCAGTAGGGAAGAGGAACATTGATAAATGCCCTGCCTTTTATCACACAAGTAGGACTTCTGTCCATAAAGGCAGTCTAATTTGAATGCATTGAACAGCACTCCCTCTTCTTTCCCCAAGCAGAGAACCTATGCATTCTCTGCTTTTACATTACTTCTACAAATAAAACGTGTACAGGTGATACGCATGCTAATGGGGCTGATCTCTGAAGTCGGAGCACTGCCTGATGTGGGAAATTGTCGCAGGGCAGGAGGACTCCCATCCTTACTGTGACAAGCCCTACCCTGGGTTCTTATGCAGACAGACATACTGTTGCCCTTCAAGCTTCCCATTTTAAAAGCTAACTAGGAAATGAGGCAGCTCCTAGCTTTGGCTGAAACACAAATCAAAGCAACAGCTTCTGCATGACAATATTTTGTTCAGGAAATTTGCTCCCTTAGAAACCCAAGGAATTTTCTGTCTGGCCAGTAATGTTCCAATCTGTAGTACAGCTTTTTGCAAAATCAGTGCAGTTGTGTGTGTGTGTAAATGTAAGTAAGCAGCAGTATGCTGTGCATAAATGGTGATAGGGATTCCTAGTCTAAAATTCTGGCTCCACAGAAGTCAGTGAGGGCGTTGCCACCAGTTTTGGTGGAACCAGACAGTCACCCTGCAGTCTGAAGTCCTTTAGCCCAGACTAAGAATGGGTGAAGTGCAGGGGTCTGCACACTGAACACACTTAAGGATGTGTGGTGTGAAAAGTTAATTTATTCTCCAAGATTAGTCAGATTCTAATGAATCTGCTCAGATAACTAAATGTGATGTTAATTAGTATTAATTGTGGCGTCTTTTTTTTGTCCTTAATATATGTCTTTCTATTGCAGGTCTTGTCATATTTAAATAGGAATAGACAAATCTCCAAAGGTCTGGAGTTTGATTTGGCCAGGTGTTCAGAAGTTCTACAGCTAATTCTAATTCTCTTTTCTGAACCTCTTCAGTTAAGACGTCAGTCCACAGATCTCCTGACTACAACGTCTCTCATAGCATTCCTAGTAATTCCAATTCTGATCAGGTTAGAAATAAGAATTTTTTTCCAGGTACTTTATGATTTCTGTGCACATCAAGTAAATGGATATTAAACATTCTTCAAGAAGAATAGCATGTGGAAAGGATTCACCTAGATTTTTTGCTACAGAATCAGGCTGCTTCTTTTTTACCGAACCACACACCTGTCCTGAATTTTCACTGCTGGATTAAAGGCACTAAAGAAATCCAAAGAGAGTGGTATCTTAACTTACTATTTTCCACCTGTTGATAATCCTTGGCATTTAAAATGTCACTATTTTTTTTTTTGAGACAGAGCTTTCTCAGGAAACCCTCTATGTGGTGTTTATCTTGCAATACATATCATATTCCTTAACAAACTTCAGAAATCAAGCCAGCAGATTAGCTCCAGGAGAACAGACAAATCTCAAAGGTATCTTTATAGCTATATCGCAGGTCAGAAGCTCAATGCAAATGGGACCTATTTTGTTGCTCACAAATTGCTGAATTGCAGGAAATGTCTATATTAATATCCTAAACAAATATATTCTTCCTGTTATACTTGGTCATATCTTACTTGTATTGCCTTTTAAAAATCTAGATAATTTAGCATTGAACTGAAATGGTTTTAACAAATCAGACCCTGGGGTACTGTAGGGTTGTGGGTTTTTGTTTTTTTTGTTTTTTTTTTTTTTCAGGTAATCAGGGCTTTAATTCACTTTTGTTCTCTGATTTCATCATCTGTTCTGCGTCCATCAGACTTGCTACCTGTCCCTTTCAGACATACTGAAGCTTAGGAAAACCAAATATTTTTCAAGATATTTTTATCCTAATTTAAGGCATTTATAATGCTTGATAGTCAGGGTTGGTTTTTTTTTTTCATGATGATCTAGCCTAGGAACTAATGCATGATGCTGGCTGAAAAATCTTTATGCAAAACTTAAGCCCATTTTCAATTTCCTTTCTGAAAGCATACCAGAAGCAATGATAGATGGTGCACAGTCTGGGTGTCATGTACCTTCCTCCTCTTCATGAGTATGCTCTTTTTTCTTCAGAAAACTCTGACCAACCTTGTTCCATCTGATTGTAGATGTCTTACAGAAGATTTACATCATTACAATGCACTGATAGGAGTTGTGAAAAGGAGTTTAAGATTCTGTCCAGTCCCCCAGATTGTTGGCAGCAGTGCTAAAACACACACAAAGGCCATCTGGCCCACAGAAAGATAGTTTCCATACAAATAGATTTATGCCAAAAGTTTTATGTATACAAAGATAAGTAACAAGATAGTTGAGACTGACGATGACAACTCTTCTTGGTAAAATGCTGACTACTGGAGCCTATATTGGGACAACAGAACTGAGTTTCCTCATATGCCCTTTGGGAAGACAGGCTGCTTGTAGAAAAGAGGAAAGATTCAGGGATTGGCATCTTCCTGGTCAGGCAGGAACTGGAGAATGGTGATGGGAAAGAGTGAACAGAGTCTCCCACTTGCACTCTTGCAGTGAAGAGTGGAATCATGGTCAAACCCTGAGGGCAGAATTGCTGAAACAGCTGACCCTGTGTCCAGAAGTGAGAGACAAGAACTGGGCTTTTGGCTGATGGGCAGCTGCCTCCAAAACTGGTATGGGAAACCTCTGTTGCAGAATCCTTGCCAGATTCATTAGCCCTCAGACCCTCACCCTCATCACTTTGCCCAAGAAGTCCTCTTCAGGTCCCAGCAGTGATTATTTAAAAAGTTAGTAACCTCACCTGTTATAGTAATTATGAAAAATGGGTAAATGGTTGATATTTCACCTGGACCGTGCTACCAGATCCCCCAAAGTGGAGCTAACCATTTCCTTAGTCACTTGGCTCTTAGTGTCTTGATTGAATGACTTTGCAGACCATAGGATTTCTCATTTGCCTCAGGAATGAGTCTTTCAAGATGGGTTTGGTGTGCTAGGCTTTTCAGACTTAATGGTAATGGAAAAAAATGGAAAACAGTGTAATAAAGTGAATGAACAACAAAGTAAACAACAGGCAAATAAGTGAAATAAATCTCTGAAGAGAAATGATGTCTCAGCAGAGAACCAGATTTAATGGAGAAAAGAAATTTATTGGGAGCATGAACAGGATCTGCAGGAAGGAGGGTTAAAGTGAACTAATCAATAAATGTTTAGAAAGTTGCCATTTCCTCAAGTCTCCTAACACTCACAAAATCCTAATCCCAGCTTCTTAAACTGTATAGCAGAGCTGAGGTTGCAGGACAAGATAGTATATCTTGTCTTGTGCTAGCAGACTTAAACAAAGTTCCCTATATTTTCTTCATCCCTGGGACCTACAAGTAGGCTAAGCTGATTTACCAGAGCTGAACTTCTGACAGAATAGTCCCAGAAGCCATAAAACAAGCTTGGACTTAGCACTGTTATTCAGAAAACTGCATGTAATAGTTCAGAATGCAGATGATTTCAGCTAGAGATATATTTCAAATAGCTTTCCTGACTTTACTTTTAGACTAATGGATAGGAGCGTATCGCAAAATTGTAATAAATATAACTCTGCATTACATGAAGCACTATTAATAAGTTGCTTCTAGTGGCAATGTTATTGCTCCTTATATGTGAGAACATACTGCAGGTGTCACATGTAATTTCTGAAAAAAATGTTCAGAATATTTACTGATAAACCTGGTAGGATTATTGTTTTGGATGGGAAGAAAATCAGGAATAGTCTATCTTTTGAATCTTATGTGACTGGTCATAAAGTGGTTAACAGAAATTCTCCATCACTGCAGAAATATTTACAGCGAGGTGCAGTAAAATCCATTTTAAACTAGGCTAACATATAGCACTGTGTATGTGAGTATTCCTGCTTCAGAAACTTTCGCAGTATGATTACTCTCCTGTTACACAATCTGGAACATAAATTGACAGCATTAGGAGGAGCTTTTCATTCATTGGCATAATGGTTCAACGTGTTATGGAAATAACTTAGATTCATTTATATTCAAGGGCTTTGGAAGGACTTTTATGTAGAATGGTGCTCAAATGCAAATTTCCAACATATCCAAATTCACTTGACATATTTTTCTCTTAAAATGAATTATCAAACACTAGGATAATATTATGGGGAAAAATGCATGTTTTAACCAGCAGTAGTCATCTTATTGTGGAGCGGTATTCACATACATCCTATTACCATGAAAATGTCAGATATTTTCTGTATTTATTTTGCATATACTCAAGGATATGTGTGTGTTTTGTTGTACGTTCATTATTTAAGGCTTTAGTTCTGCAGTGGGGCAGTAACAAACAGCTCCATACTTAAGCCTGTTAACAGCCAACTTCTGAAAGCGATCTGAAATCCAAATGCTCACATGGACCATCCTGAGAGCTGCTGCATCTCACGAAGATATGGGGCAGAATTCGGCTTCCAAAGCAGAAGTCATAAGAGGTTGCTTTGCTGGAAGATGAGTAGGTGCTAATTAACATGTCCTCTGAAGTGTCTTTATTATTGCCATTATTTGATGTCCAGAAAGGGAGTGTGGCCAGCTACAAAGTCACTCAGATCAACAGATCCAGACTGTTGTCATATGTAAAAATAAAGCATAACATTGATGCCCTGTTCAACCCCCACGCTTCACCTCCATCAGGAAGCAGGGGAGCCTGGGAGTCCCAGCTTTCAGTCTCTATTGATAGAAAACCATGCTTTCATCCACTTAGAAATCTTAGGAGACGTTAACTGCTGAAGTCCTCTCAGCTATTCCAAGTCAGAGACCACAGAAAACAACAGCTGAATAAATAAATAAAACTGCCTGTAGAGAATGCTAGGGCCTTCATTTGCTTCACTGGGGAGCTTTCAAGAAGTATCGACACCTGCACCAAATGAAGATATCTTCTTTTCGTAATAACAAGCTTCTGGTCACCCAGAATGTCAGAAACTGAAACCATCATAGGATACAAAACAATTTGATGGTAGGCTGGAGGATTTACTACACCGCCAACTGTAGTGCGTTCATCCATCATGGCCTTAAATCCACAGTCTTGATTATCCAAATTGGCCTCTTTGCTCATTTCTCTTGGAGATTTCTGAGGGGTTACTAGATATCATTGCTTGTGTACATTCACAGAAGACTCCAGTGTTTCTGTGAAGCTAATTAAAGGCAAGTGGAACTCTATTTAAAGAAGTGAAAAATGTAAATGTGCAGCTGGGGAGTTGCTTCAGTCAAGTGACCACAGAGAATAGGGGAGTGAAACGTAATATGGCTCTTAAAATCCCACTGTGAAAGAGCTGACTTACAGCCAGGACAGGGAAAAATAATGAATTCTGAATGTCTTTTACCTGCATGTGGAAATATTTTCAATGTGAGTCTAAAATAAACCTCTAAACGAAACTTTAAAATACCACTGGTTCAAGGAAGTTTCTGTGAACATAATAGACCATACTGAGGATCCAAAGTGTCAAATTCAACCCAAGAGTCTGTGCTGCCACCACTGCAGCTCAAACAGTAATGTCCCTCAGGCACTAGCTGTGTCTTGGTCATGCCCTATCTATAGAGTACCAGCAGCTAAAAGCCAATATACAGATGGCCAAGGAAACAGACGCGGGTATCACTTTGAGGAATTACCTTTTTGAGTGCACAGTAGGCTACCCAGGAACCTCCAAAACACCATTTTCTGGAGATCTCAGAAGGACTCAGATTTTTAGGAAGCCAAATAGACCCTGTTTACTCCAGCAGCCCAGAAGCTGTGTGTAGACACCAAATTGTCATCTGCCATGTTTATTCTTGCTCTGCTTGTGCTGCTCAGGCTAAATGCCACTCATCTTTTGGGATCCGCCAAGTGGAAGATTTAATTGCCAAAGGTTCGGTGTGCCTCTGCTGGGGAGACAGCCTTTCTGCTCTCTTTTGCTCAGGGAACAGAAGAGGTGGCAAGGAGGGGAAGAAAGGAAAGCCCTTTTCTCCCAAAAGGGGTGTAGTGGACTGAGTCCCATGGCCTTCCCCACAGGTGTGCCCCACTGTCTTTCCCTTCTCACAATTAGTCCCTGATCCCTCCCTGCACAGCTGCCTTGAGGCTCCCTGCAAGCTCCCCCATTGCCTACTTATGCAGGTTGGAAGGTGTTACACACTTTCCCCATTTTCTCAGGGGAACCCTCTAACCACAAGCAGTTTACAGTTGAATGTATATTTGCAAATTGATAATGTTGCATCGTGTTGCAAGAGGCTGCTTAGCCCTGGGCAGTGCTGTATTAGGAATGGCATTAATTCCCCCATGGGCTCCTGAGCAGAAGCTACAAAGACTGGAAGTAGAGCAAGAGCTGGTGTCGGCAGCCTTGGAGGGAGCGGCTGACAGCCCGGAGGGGCAGAGCAGGACTTGGGGTCCTGGGGCACGATGGACGAGCTGCTGCACCTGACTGAGAGTTGTTCCCTTTCTTCCCAAGCACTGCCTAATGAAAGGAAGAGTCTGACCTCTGGGACTGGAGCCTCTCCTGAGGATACAGATAACTACACTGCACTCTCACAGCTTTACTCTCAGCGGAGTAGCCCAGCATACCATGTGTGCCACGCACAACGTTCAGCCTCAGCAAGAAATCACAACTAATAGCTTTGCCCTGTGCTGAGAAGAGTATTCACTAGCTTTGCTGTTAGGTAACCTCCCAAAACCTGCAAGCGGGGACATGGGCAACTCTTCCCCGCTGGCTATAGAGTTGTTCTCCCACAGCAGCTATCATGCCTCAGGGCTGCAGTGCTACTTTCCCCCTGGACAAGAAAATATAGCAAAAAAGGGGAAAGGTATAATCTAACCAGGGAAGCAACTAGGAGGGTGTGAAAGATGAAGGATGCTAGGAAGGAAAATGTAGTTCAGTCTCAGGAAGTCACATTCGTATTGAACAGTGCTGGAGCTGGCTGGGAAAGGAAGAAATTGAATTGTTCATGTGTTAATACTAGCTGGATAGTTATTGTGCAAAGGGACTTGTAAATTCTCATTGATGAGTGGAGGTCTGATGTAACTCCCATTGCAGAGCATTAACAAGGTGATTCATGTAAGTGAAATCTTCAAATCTCAGGGTGTAGTTCTAGTAGGTAGGACTGAGGGGGAGGGATGGCACCCAGCACTACCCCCTTTAAAGCAATCAGTAGCTGGAGGAGTGTGAAAACATGCAAACGATAAACTCCAGAAGGGATGCTGGGGGAGTGAGGGGGAATGAAGAGATGATGTCTGCTACAAAACACTGAATCAAACCAGAAAGTAGGACGAATTACTCCTAAAGCATCTGTCTGCACTCTAGAGTGAAAATTGCATTATTGTAGGGAACTTAAGTTTGGAAGATCTCATGCTCATGCTCATGGTTGTAAAACATTATGAGTTCGGAGATTTAAATATCTTTTTTTCCTTTTATTTTTTCTTCTCTCCACAAAAGGAGATTGCATTTGACAGCTATCTGTTTGGAGACTCATTCTAACAGATAATAATAGATTAATTCTAAGACTACAAGTTGTTGATTGCCTAAGGCTTATAGGGTCTGGTTACATTCATCATGAAAAAACAAAGGACAGTCCTAACGTATAGTATTTATATTTGGAGCATCACAACACTGAACTTCCCATCATTAAGGAATATTAAGAGAATTTGACCAGAGGGTGGATACAAGGCAGAAAAAATGCCTGAAAATCAGGTGGTTGTTTAAGAAGTTTGCTAGATGGGCAAAAAGCCATGGCCTAGAGTCAAGAGCAAGTACAACTTTGGCAGAAAGCTCAGGATGGTTGAGAGAGGAAGCCCATAACAACAGGCTTCTTAAGCACAAAGGGCTGTAAAGGGGCAGTGATCTGTTGCACGGAGACAGCCACAGCATATGGCTTCTAGCACAGCACATGGGTGTCCTTGGATGTTGGCAATTTTTCGACAGCCCATCAGGCCTTTCGGAAGGATCTGTTGCAGGTCTGTCCTCTAGGAGGATGACCGTGGCTGAATGACAAGGGTAACCCATGCAGCAGCAGTGTAGGGCTGACCTCAAAAAGTTAACAGTTGCCTTCAGCCTCACATCCAAATTCTGACACTGGGAAAAACAAGTATCGTCTTTCATGTCCCTTGAGGAACTACACTTTCCTCTTTGCAAACAATGAGCCTGTGTTTGAAACAAAACCAATTTTAACAGGAGGAGGAAAGGTACATTAATTTAGGGAAAAAACCCAACAGCAGCGGCAAATCAATGGTTCAGCTGTACAAATAACATGTGAAACATCTGCCTACACAGTCACCTCCAGCGGTCTTTCATCTCCCTCTTCTCAGCTGCCTGATTGACCAACAAATGACTGTCCTTTCACAGCCCGCTTTCCTCCCACACTTTGTTTTTTGATGCCCCGCTCTCAGTCTAGCATCATTACCTGACCAAGTCCAGCATCTGGACTCAGGTCGGCTCATCGCCAGCGCTGATGAGAAATGGTATTGTGTTTCTGTGACAGGCCTCCTGTGCCGTTTGTCCCTGAGTGATATTTTCCATGTGAATGTCGCTACAGCAGCTACCCTCTGCCAGGGTAGCTAGCCTGGTCCAGTCCTGTGCACCAACTGCTGCCTGTAGCAATGAGGACTGCAATACTCAGCATGGAGCATAAAAAGGGGGGTGGGGGACACAACCAGTTTTGCAGGGCTGTGCTGCCTTCTGCAGCTTCACCGCCCCCGTCAGCCCTGACTCTGTTTCCATCCCAGCTCCAGAGGTGGGATGAGCTGCTCAGGACTCAGCATGATCAGGTTATTACGTTGCATGATGGGACCAGAGTTTCCCAAAACCATCTCCACTCTCTTTGTAAAGACTTTGTATATTTAAAATTACCTTCTAGTCTGGCAAACATGCAAACCAGGTTAGTTATCAAATAACCTTTTGGAGTCAAGTTTATGATGGCCATATGAGGCCCTCATTCACAAAAGATCGATGCCAGGCTGTGCACAGCTGGCAGTTACAAACCCATTCATTACCAGGAACAGAAACCAGCAATGCAAGCAAAACTACAAAGCCTAAAAAAGCTGAAACAACTCGTTTCTGTGTGCTTCACCCCACCGCAGGGAGCCCACAGGAGCTGAGACACCTCGGCTGAATCTGTCGGAGCTCAGCCCTACGTCCCTGTTGGCGAGGAGGACGCGTTTGTAAGGGAAAAGGGGCCCGGCTTTGACGCGACCCTGTCCGGTGCCGGTGCCGGTGCCGGTGCCGTGAGCCCCGCGGCCGGCGGGGCTGGGGGGACGCTGCTCGGCCGGGGACCGCTCGGTCGCTAGAGGGCGCTGCCCGCCCGGCCGCCGCGCCCGGCCCTTCCCGCAGCCGCTCGCGCGCGGCGGCGCCTTTGTGATACGTTCGAAAAGGGAAAAAGAATGAAGCAAAACCCCCACGTAGCTGAAACGTCCTGCTCACGTCATGCAGCGCCCCTCGCCGCCATGAAACCCAGCTCCCTCCCGGTCCTCAGCGGGGAGCGTAGCGCGGCCGTGGGTGGTTTTTCTCCTTCCGAAGTTGGGAAGAGGCTCAGGCGAGGTCTGCCTGGTTTGGGGGTAGGCGTTCTTCCAGTACTACTTTGCAAGGTGTTTCACGTCTGTCGAGCGATTGCTGCCAGTTTGGACTAAAACTTCACAAACATGCTTGTTCACTGGGATTTCAGCAATGGCCAGACCAGAGCCAGAATTCTCTCCCCCTCCTAGTTTAGGGTTTGATCAGACATTTAAGACACAGGGGCTCTTCACACCTGATTGATGCCCTCTTGGGTGAAAACTACTAGGTCTGGTTTATATGAACTACTTTACGCTCATGAATAATTCCCCTTATAAATAACTCCTTCCTTACAGAGTTAGAGAGGGAATTGTTCTTCTCCATATAGGGATTATTCTGAGACTTATTAAATCCAGAATTCTGAAACCTTATGACTGTGTACAATGATGTGCATAAACTTTTTTGGTGTTTTTTTTTTTTTTTTTTGTAGGGGTGAAAAATTCAGCAAATTCCATTAGCGTGAATTTGTTTCGGATGTGCTTGCTCCCTTTTTATTTCCCTTGTTTGAATGTGCTATGAAATATATTAGCAAGAATGATAGGTGAAACAAATGACATTTTGAATTATTACAAGAGAATTCTCATCGAAAGTAATTTTGGAATTAAAAAGCATTAGACTTGCCATTGGAAAACTCTTACTATAAGAATGTCATCTAATCAGGAAACAGAAAACTGTCATCAGATATGCACTATAAATCAATATTAACCAACACAACTCAACAAAGAATGTTGAATGCTGCTGTAAATTTCTCTTGAACAAACTATAAATCAAGAATATATGCTTAAATTATATGACAAATAAATTCTAGCAGTGAATTACACTGAGGTGAAAAACGTCTAGATTATTTGCCAACATTTCACAAAACAAGAGCTAAAGTCATGTAGTCACTGTGAAAAATAAATCCAGTTCTAATTTTTTGTAAATAGGTTTGCAATTGCAATTACAGTTTTTGAAACATAGTACCCATTTTTGCAGGTAAGTAATTTTGATTCAATGAGATTCAAGCTAAAAGCCTTCTATTCTTTTAAAAATTATTTTTGTGTGCATGGTAATGTCCCTGAGCTTAGATAACTGCTTGGTGGAACGCATATTGCATGAATATTAATCTAACAATATATACTGATGGTCATGTGAGCCTAGAAATTCTCACCTTCTCATATAGACACGAAAAATGAAATATAAAAATGTCATCTGGCATTTACTGGAGTTGAGAAAACTGTGAAAATTGACATAACATTGACAAGCTTTCAAAACACTGTAAGAAGTACTTCTGGTGCCAAAAGGCGTGCTTGAGGATCACAGCACAAGTATTGTATTGTCTCGCTCCTAGTCACCTAGTACCATTTTCTAAATCCATGTTAAACTCCCTGTACAGCACATGCATAGAAGTGCTTGCCTCGAGATGGAGTCCAAGAAGCTGCTCTGCTGTAAGATGTTGATAGGCAACAGCAAACACTGGCTAATAGTGTGCATGCCTGAATTTTTTCCCTCCCTTGGACTTGAGCATTCAGGAAGGCTCTTTCTTTCTGGAGATAGGCTGTTGAGTCTCCCCTGTTCATGAAACCTGCATTCAGTAGCAGGACGTTCTGGGTAGCTTGCTCCCAGGCTCTTCTTGGATACTGAATATAAAATACTTCACCACTAACTGGGCCCTCAGACCATATCTCTTCTGCTTTCAAAGAAGAGCTGAAGAACATGAAGGAAGTATCAGGTACCACCTTTCCCTCTCCCATTTCCAGCAAGTATTTGATTATTCTGGGCAGAGCACAACTCGCCCAGAGCAGAGTTAGACTAAACCGGTCCTGGGTGACAGTCCAAACTGCCTGTGGTTAGGGCAGCCGCAGGGTTTTTGGGCAGTGCAATGGGTTAATCCCTTCTGGTACAGGTGAGTGATGGCAACAGCCCAGCTGAATCCCTGAAATAGGGCACCGGTGCTGGTAGAAGCAGCACCCCAGGGAACCTCCACTGCAGCAAGCCCTGCAGAAAAGCACAGCCCCTTTGTGGGTTTGCCCCATTTGGGGGTCCCAGCTGTGCCCCTGTCTGAGACAGAGCTGAGATGCTTGCCAGGGCTAGGAGAGAGGTTTCTCTGGGAAGAGAGAGTTAGATACTGGACTAAAACCAGGTGATGTTCAGACCCTAAAAGCTACAGCTTTCAGGTGCTTCTACTCAGGTGGAGTAAAGGGAATAGGGCTTATGAAGACCTGAGTTTAGGAAGCAGCATTTCAGTGCTTGTGTGAATCTAGGCCTCTGCTTTCTGGAAAATAAAAGATTCTTTTTTTGTTTGAATGCAGAGGTAACGTATTAATGGAAAGATGACCTTGATCTTGCAACTGAAAAGCAAGAGAAGAAGAAAGGGTGTGATGGTTAGCAGTCTTATACCTGGGCCGCTCCCAGGCAGAAGTTCCTAGACCTCAGGCAAGATGAGAAAAGTGTGTAGAGAACAGCCCAAACTCTTCTTACGGCCACTGAGTAGGTGAAAAGGTTTAGCAGAGGGAGCCAGTCTGAGTACATTAAATTCCTTGTGCAGTCAAGGAGCCCTAGTTTTATTCCCACAAAACAAGTCTACATATCAGTCAGAGACAACTTGTCCTCCCCCGCCCCACTTCAGCTGAACTAAATTGCTTTAGGGTATATTGATGCTGTTGTTCGTGGTAGCTCTGCTGCGGTTACGGGTGCTTGCCATTAATAAATGCACTAATAAATACATGAAGCTCTAAGGTTTCCTTAGCTCAATGAAACAAACTTTTCACAGAAAAAAGACTTCTTCAACGGTTTTTATCTTCATGACACTAAAACAGAACCTATTTAAAAGTGTTTCAAAAACACAACCAATAATTTTAGAAGTGATTTAGAGATACCATGTTAAATGTTTTTCCTGCACAAGTGCTTTAATGGGCATACAAATAGTGATAGGACAGGCCCTTAATATTTTATACAATAATAATTCGTATTGAAATTCATGGAAATTTTGGCCTGAACAGTCTGAGGAAAAAAAATACTAAAGAAATTTTAGCTTATACTGAGAAAGAAATAGGGTATCTCTTCCTCTGTTGTGTGGGCCCCTCATATCAGGGTATGTCTTCCTCTGTGGGTCCCTCATATCACTGGCTGGAGGAGGGAGGCAGGGCAGCTCGTTCATCAGGCTCTGCACAGGGGCTGGGAAGAAAAGGGAATTCTCTCGCTGTTGTTGCTGCATGGTGGCTATCCCTGCTGGTCTGGCATGGGAAATCCTCTTCACTACTTCCAGTACTGGCCCAAGGTCTCTCTGCTTGAAGGAAAAGACAAAGAGGGAACTGAACTGAGGTTATCCGAGTCACAACATGACCCCATGGCTATTCCATATACCTAAGGACTTCAGTGCTCTCAGAGGTCCGTAAATCCTCACCTTACAGGCTCTAGAGAATTTAGATATACCCAGAATTGCATGAATTATATAAAATATAAATATAGCAGGTAAAATACAGCAGATAAAATGGAACCATAGGTATCTGGCTGGGCCAATCTGTTTTTCTGTACAAACACATGGCAGATGCAGAGTTTTTAAACATACATGTGGTTAAAGTGAGTGTTTTCAATGTGTTTTAACTAGATTTGTACAAGAAGACATTTGCTGTTAAGACAACACAGGAAAACTCAGTTGCTAGACACTGCCCCTTGCTTAACGAAGATATTATGACAGCTTCAATTCTGAAGCAAAATTCTACCGATTTTAAAAAAGGAATGAAAGCCCTAACAGTGAGCAGCTATTAGCTCCTGAGATGAGGGCTTCAACAATGGTGATGTTTTATCTTTGCAACTGAAAACGACATTGACAAGTGCCAAGGATGTGTCAGTGTGCACATCCTTTTCAGCTTGGCCTTCTCCACACCTCCTAAGAGAAGGAGCAGTGAAGTTTTCGAGAGCCCAGCAGTGTTCACCACAATGTCCAAGTGAACCCAGACAGTGTTGATTATTTTAGGCATGGCAGCTTTCCTTGCAGGAGTCATCACTGCAGTTGTTCACAGCTCTTCTGTCATTAGACACCACCATGAGGATTGGGGGGCCTCCTGCATGACTGCTGGTAGATTTGCGTTAGACTTGTTAAACATACAGGTGCCCCATGTGATTATTCAGATGAGCAATCAGGTGATTCATTTCCTGTTTTAAGCACCTAGATAGGGAGCAGAGCATCCAGACTAGTGCTGATATTTGTATTTGCAGCTGTTTGTAATGGGCTCACTCATTACTGCTCATGCAGTGCCATTAGTGGGTTGAGTGTATTACTGACACAAAGGCACACTTGCCCTGAGGAGCCTACAGTCAAAAGCAGGCATCAGGATAGTGAAGGCTACAAATATTCAAAAAGCGCAGGAATGAGAGAACGAGGGCTAGAACACCGAAAGATTATGAGATATGCTTGTTATATTCACCTCTTGCAAATGCCTTGTTTTTTCAGTCTATGCTGACACCTAACCTGAACGATCTTGCGAAAGAATCATGTTCTGAATTCATATAGCTTCTTGTGATAAGCTGTTGATGTGCTAGTGGTATTTTTAAGACACAGGAGAGACATGTCAGAGAAACAGGAGCCCGATTGCACTGCAGATAGAATATTCTAATCGGTGAGCAGCTTATCAGCACACTTACGGGCAGCAAATGCTTCACAAATCCTGGGGAACGCCAGATGAAAATCCCCATCATTACTGACATAACTTTCTTGATAAGCCTCCTCAACAATATGAGGTATTGTTTATACCGAGAAGCACTGCTGAGGTTCAGTGGAAAGGTGTGCGGAGCTTTTTCCACCAAACAAATGAAGTGCTGGATTCATGGGTGAGAAGCAGACCTGCAGGCATTCACAGCTCTTATTCTATTCAGTGGTCATGGCAAATGACACCCTTTCATTTTCCCTTCCTGCACTTCATAGTACAAAAGAAAAACTTAAACCTAAAGCAGCTATTTTTATTTTTGATTAAATCTTCCTTTCCCCTCTCCAGATGGTACATGCAGGGGCACGACATTAACCCGAAACAAAAATGAGCAACCAGAAGCAAGTGTGCCATTAGCTCAGCTCAGCATCTGATGTGTTTATTTTCAGTTGATCTGTGAAGCAGGCTGACAAGCAGAATCTTTTTCTTCACATATCACTTACAGAGCTCCAGTGAGCAGGCACCATATGAAACAGCCAGTGAAAAAACCTTCAGCAAGGCATGGCCGTGATTTTTTTTCATTTTAGGCACAGATACAGTCGATCAAAACCTTGATCGGTGAAAGAGGCTCATCAGAGACAAAATTAAGATAATTACATCGTAACTACAAATTGTCATAAGAGACGTTTTATGACACAATTTAGCTGAATTAGATACTATTGACCCCAGAGTGGTTTATCAAGGCAGGAGAAATAAATTAAGAGAGATACGCGTACTGAGAATGCAAACGGTAAGCTATGTTTTTCAACTTGTTTTCAACTTCTTTGAGAGCAGGTGGGATGCTTTGATTTACAATCACCAAAATGAAAGGTCCAGATTTTCAAGGTACTGTCATGCATGAGCACAGCAGAGCCAGAAGGTTCACAAAGTGACATTATATGCCTTTGTCTGTGCTAGTAGGCCAGGGCATGGGTGTGCACGTTAGCCTAGGATGATCCGTACTGGAAGTAGCGTAGCAAGGTGCTTGACATGGTTTTGGCCAGTTAGCGTCCTCTCCAGGTTTCAGACTCAGCCTGGTGGTTAGCACAGGCTAAGGACCTGCCCAACTGCAGGCCAGATGTGTCCCCTCTTCTGAAAAGAAGTTTAGCCATATGAATCAGAGCGGTGCTGTGCCAGTGGACCTCAGGGCCAGAGAATGATCCCTATTTACTAATACAGATGTGCCTTGCATCTGTGGAGACGGAGAACGGGCAACAAGCTGTCTTCTGCGCCACAAACAACGTTCCAGTAAATGGTGCTGGTAACTGGACTTTCTGGCTATTTCATGGTGACTATGTTAGAGCAGTCCACTCTGGTAAAGCGTCTTGGCAGGCATGGCTAATTTGGAAATACTGGATTCCTTTGGGCTAGCTCCAGCACTGGACATGCAACATACAGAGAGATGCACGCTCATTGGATGTGAGCCAGCTTGCACTCAGGGGTGATGTAGGCACGCCATGGTGCGGCAGCTCACGGGAGTAACCTTAGCTGGTAAACACTGACAGCATCCCTGTGTGGAGGTTTTGGCTTGGGTCTCTGCTAGCTGGGGGAAGTGACCATGTGGTGCAATGCTCCACCACCATGTCCTTTCCCAAGCTTTCCCACGTCCTTTCCCAAGCTGGGAGGTGTCTTGTCTTGGGTGTTTGCATAGTGCAGAGCACTGGGGTGAGAGAGGGTCAGCCAAAGGGTTTAGCTGCTATTGAAGCACAAGTAATGGATAACAGGAGTCACTAACAATGAAAATTAACAATGAAAATCAACGTGAAAGTCCAACTCACCTTGAGAAACAATTAATGACTCTAATGCAGGCAGAAACTGAGATGTCCTCTGCTACCTATAACTTCGTTAAACTGGTGAGGTTTTCCACTGAATGTACTTGGCAAGCACACCACAAACCCTTACTGAGTTCTCTGCTGCTTTCAAAAAGTGGCACCTCTTGGGATCTGGAATCTGCTGACATAGATGTTATAAAAGACTTTTTCTAGGATTGACAGCAAATAAAATATTCTGCTGCTTATTGCAAGGCTTTTGACGGCATAATTATGGGTATCCTTGCTCCAGGCTTCCTGACTGATTCCCACCTGACAGACAGCCTCACAGATTTTATGCATTCAACAAATGCATTGGCACTCTCCCTCATATTTCAGCATAAATCCAGGAATGAAACAGACATCAGGTGACTGTCTATTTTGAATCTGTTGTACAGCTTTTAACATTCCTGTCTTTTCTGTGTTGTTACAGAAAGTCTCTCTCTCGCCTCTCAGCTTTCTGAAACAGAAATAAAGGGCTGTATCACAAACATTAGAAACGAAAGAGAATCATGGCTGAATCAGGGTGCTGTATGTGTACATTAGCATGAACAATTCAACATTATGTTTTCATTAAAGATAGCTTAACAGGAGTTCAGAGAAACTAGAAAACCTGAACCTTTTCTTCACAGGTGTTGAGCATCTGAAACTTCCATTAGCTTTCTAAAGGCCTCCATTTCTTTTAGGCCCTAGGTACTCTGGGAACAAAAAGCACTTAAGAGAAACACGCTGCTTTTTAAATGGCAGTGACCAATGGCAGACAATAACAATTTGAGGAAGGACAAGGAGCGTTTTTCTGTTAAAAGGCAAGAGCACCTCTGAAAAAAACCAGGACAACCTGATTTTTCTGTGCTTATTTTAGCAGAACGGTCCAGAGCAGACCTATTAAAAGTTTCCACTAAATCTTATTTCCATGGAGGAGCGATAGAATTTGTGATCATGGACACCATCTTTAGCTTTGACTTGAAGCACACTAAGCTACTTTTGCCTTATTCTTTGTAATTTTAATTATGGAGTAAAGTGTTCTTAGCCTCCTAATGTGGCACTATGCTACGAGTCAGCTTTTTACAGTACATCTATCTCCTTTTGTCACATCTCCAGCTTTTCTTTATCTTTCTGTAGCTATTGCATCTTGATACCACTCTCATTTGTAGTAACCTCTAGCCTAGCTTTCAAAAATCCCTCTCTTTTCAAAATAAGCTTTATACCTTGTCTAATCATCTCTTCCTACAGGTTCCTTTTGGAGCAACAACTTTCAGTGCTAACATGCAAAGTGCAACGCTCAGTTTCCTGTAACACTTGTGCAACCCGTTGAGATCTGAGGAATTGTACTGGTGTAACAAAGGCAAGTTCAGCTCATTATATTTGCAGTCCCAAACCCCTCCTTGCTGTTTCTCTGAAGTGTGTATCCTCAGACATCTTTCTTGCTCCCAAACACCAGGGAGCCTCAGGGAGCGATCCCTTAGCGTGGGTGCTGCTTAAAGTCAGCAGCTGAGAATGCGATGAACAGCAGAGGCTTTTCTTCTTCTGATCTTGTCCCTAATACGACTCATACCTCTGCATTTGTAGTTACTTTCTCCTGAGTAATATAAAAGCCTGATGATCGAGTCTGTATCCCTGAGACCTTCCAATAGAAGGTTTCAAAAATAGTGTCACTACCCCAATGTTACTCTTAATGTAATTGGCATATAACAGAAAAAATATTGTAATTCTACATCCTAAGCCTGCAGCGAGCATGGCTAGATGCCCTTAAATCACACTGAAGTTTGTAATATTACTGTAAAGGGGGTGGAAACATCCAGCTTAATTTTGACCTTTCAGAAACCACTTGGTAAGCTAAAGAACTGCCTGAATACATGGCCTGGAGGTGACAAGTAGCATGTAATTCACAGTTCCCAGTTTATTTCTTTCCACTGTACTGTGTGGTACTTGATAATGTAGCTGACAACTCTCTTCCCATAAAGAACATTATTTAGGAGAGGTGCTGCCTAAGCATGGTTCAGAAACATCCCCCAAACTCATGTCTCTCTATGGCTGTGGAAGAGGGCTTTACCCATGCTATTCGTGCAAACAACGGCAATAACAATCTCTCACCTTCGTCATGAGGGAACATATCACTTCATGAGGATGAAAAGGGATAAACTGTTATTTCAGATTTCTTCTGTTATCCTTCATCTTCCACATTCTGATTTTTCCTCACCTTCCTAATTGTTAGAAAATCCTTTTCTTTCGTAAAGAAGGGAAATGCACGGGTACAGTAGGAGGATATTTAAGAGAATTAAAGTGTTCCACTAGGTATAGTGCTACAGTAATTTTAATTTCCCATTCAGGACTTGGGCGTAACAGTTCAGAGGTCTCAACACTCAGGACTGAAACCTGCCTAATTACAGTGCTCCCTGTGCCTTGCACACTCTGTGAGACCTCTGCTTTCCCAGGAGCATGTTCCTGATTCTGAAAGGTCTGAAAGGAAATACACATTTCTGAATTTTAAAGAACACTGCAATACCCCCATGGAAACAGCATTGCTGTGCAATAAGTGAAAGGTGGGGTGAAAGGGTAATATCTCTGCTTCATGGCTATGACATTTGTTTCAAGAGATGTAGTACATCAAACACTTCATCCTGTGTAAACATGTTAGACTGAGGAAGACAACTGAGCATTGACTAAGGAACATGGTGGACTTTACAGTGAATGAAGGAAGGACCAAAAGAGCAGAATAAAAGTTAGTCACAGAGGACTAAAGTGCTTTACCAGGCTGTAGTTACCACCATATGGGACTGAGTGGTAGTCCAGTAGGTAAAGCAAACAATAGCAATTTTGCCAGCTATCTCTGCCCTATATAATGCAATGAGGAATGACCACAAACTGTCATTTGAGAAGTGATACCGCTTCTTAAGACCAGCAGAGCATGGTTTTTTTAGGGCATCAAAGTACATTTATACGGCAGGGCCATAATACAGTGTCTGGCAAGAGGTGTTACCACAGGGGTTGCCAGAAGCAGGCTCCCTTGCAGAGGGAGCACCCAGGTGCTACAGTGAGAAAACCCAAAACTAGTTATATTGTTGTGTCCGTGGGAGTCCTAAGCCTGGAAAGACTCCACTGCACAGGACCTCCGATGTGACATCCCAGTGCTGCTGGCTACCTGGCTCAGCAGGCGTCTGCCGTGAGTGGGTGGGTCACTTGGGTGGAGAGTCAGAATTAAAAGGCAAAGCAAATATCTGTGTCTACAGCCTACCAGAAACATTGGCGCTTCTCAAAACCGATGAGACAAGGAGGCAGCAGGGGAAAAAAGTATAAATGAAGTTCATTTTGGAGGGAAGCAGCAACAGCCAGAACACAGTGGCTAGCCCTGAACTCTTTCTTCAGAAGCGGAAAGACCCTCTGAAGAGCAAAATCACGAATTTTCAATTCCATTAAGTGAGCTCACAGTAGGAGTAATTTTTAAAATGAAAAGCATGCCCACTGTTCAGAGATACAAGCAGAAGAATGGCAGGGGAATATACAAAAGGACAGAGGTGATGAAGAGAGACAGCAGGAAATCAAACTCCACTCAGAATAGCAACCTGCAAAGTTCCAGTGCAGTCCAGCCTGCAAAATAACAAATAAACTCTCACCAAGATGAATAAACTGCTAAATGCCCTGGTAGAGAAAGAATGAGTAGTACCTACAGGTACCTCATGGCTCTTTTAAATGGTAACAGTTAGAAGTCAGGATGTGAATACAACCCTCTTTTTCTTTCTCTAATTCACAATATACATGCTTTTGAAATAGCAGCATATGGAATAAGGAGTTTGGCATCTTGGAAAAATCATTGTATTTCAGATGACCTACATTACCAATAGAGGCTTTTCATTTACCTCCGATATATTAATCCTTCACTGGAGGGGGTATCAATTATAGACCCAAATAACTGTAAATCAGATACCCTCACATTACATTTGTACTTAGGTATAGTGAGTGAAGCCAGAAACTAGTGTAATCTCTACCTTATCAGAGGATGTCTGCTTAGGAAAATGTTCTTGATTTGTAGGTGTTCTCACTGCCCACTTTCATTACTCAGGTGTAAAAATTGCTCCATTGCTTTAGCATGGAGTATCAGGTTTCTCTTAAGGAATCCTGCAGTGAGTTGTCTATATTTTACCTTTGAAATATCTGTGATATTGATGTTTGGAATATCAAGAATTGTTTCAGGCAGATAAAGTAAGCAGATTTATTTCAGATTTTTTTCCAACTTTATTGTCTTCACCAAGTTCAGAGGTAGCTACTGTACCCTTTTTCAAAGTTTGGGGTGGTCTAAACTCATTAGAGATAGGAGATTTGACTGGTCAGACACGGTACATGGCCGTAAGGACTCAATTAGGAATTTAAAGTCAGTGCTCAAAACTAGAAAGATGGGTTGATTTCATTAGTATTGACAGGCAGGTCATTGAGAAGTTCACCACAGTAGGAACTCATTTAGGTAATAAATCCTCACTGGTGTTTACAAGGTAAGCTTTAATTCCTGTCTAAAAGAAAAAGGAAGGATTTATTCTTTTTTTCCAATAATGAAGGAGGCTTTAGGATTTAAGGCAAACATATTTGGATTACAGGATGGTCAGCAGTTTCACTGGGAAACTTTGGACAAACCTATCCAGGTAGTAATTTTCAGTACTGCCATGTCACTTCTGTTTCAAGTGCTAGATATTTCAGAACTGTAGACAACATCAGGATTGCAAGGCAGGTATGTACTTGCTATGGGTATTTGTGAATTCTTCCTGACCAAAAGGTTTGGCTTGATTCAGTAGTAGAAAACTGCATTTAACTTACTGCCTCCAATGAACTCATCTTGTCCAAATTGCTTAGTAATGCTAAATCACTAAAATGCTCAAAATAATAACTTTGAATTTTTATTTTTGTCCATTTTCCTAAATGCCATTTCAATTACAGCCAGTTAGAGAATTCTGGCAAGGAAAAAATTGTGTTGGGATGGTATCTTCTCAGTTCCCACAGGTGTGGCCCTTTAGGTTGGTGTGTGTCTGTAGGTGTCCTCTTCCACAAATACCCTGTGGGCAGCAGACCAAGGATGTCCCCATAGTGTTTGGGGTGGTCACTAATGAGATTCTTAGCAGTACATTAACCAGGTTTCTGCAGAGTTGACAGAAGTGGGGTCAAGTCAAGAATAAATCCCTCCTCTGCAACTTGGTGAAACCCAGCAAAGCCACTGTGGCAGTGTCTGTGAATAGCGAATGCTTTACTGATTTTTAGTCAGTGGATCTACATATTTCGGGACCCCTGCAGGCACACTTGGACTCTTCCTTCAAACTGCATCTCTTTGTGTGACTGCTGCCTCAGCTACAATAGCTGGCGATTTTCTGCTGCAGATGGCTAATCTGCCACTGCTGCCCTGCAGCAAAACCCAGACAAGAGTTGAATTTCTCCCAAGACTGATTTTCTAAGTAGATATAACAAGCACCCCAATTTGGGAATTTTTAGGAGGGTTGCAAACACAATCTACTGAGGTGGTTTCAATTGCACAGGATGAACTGTCTCTACAGCTGAAAGTTATTGTCCTGGTGGTCTTCAGTGTACTGAAATTAAAGATGTGCTGAACTTTGAAATTACTGGCATAAACAACTGTGCACCCAAGGATATTCATGACAGTTGCACAAATTTAGTGTGTGATCAAGATTTGAGATTGCTATGATAATCAGGTTGTAAGTATATGCCCAGGCACGTAATACGTCTGGCTTTGGAAGTAGGCTGGACATGCAAATAAGCACTCTTGTTAATCCCTTACTTTGTTTAAAGCACTGGAGATCAGTAACTGTACTGTTCACTTTAATAGGCCAAGTAGTACCCTCTACTCCTTCCTTCCTTCCTTCCTTCCTTCCTTCCTTCCTTCCTTCCTTCCTTCCTTCCTTCCTTCCTTCCTTCCTTCCTTCCTTCCTTCCTTCCTTCCTTCCTTCCTTCCTTCCTTCCTTCCTTCCTTCCTTCCTTCCTTCCTTCCTTCCTTCCTTCCTTCCTCCCTCCCTTCCTCCCTTCCTTCCTCCCTCCCTCCCTCCCTCCCTTCCTCCCTTCCTCCCTCCCTCCCTTCCTCCCTTCCTCCCTCCCTTCCTTCCTCCCTCCCTTCCTTCCTCCCTCCCTCCCCTCCCTCCCTTCCCTTCTTTCCTTCCTTTCTTTCTCTCTTTCTCAAAGGAATAACTTGTAGGCGTTTTTTTCCCTAGAATGAGGTGGAAGCCAAATCAGAGAAGTAAGTGTACATACATACCAGTACTTGTACACACCACAAAACATATACATATATCATGCTCAAAAATACGTGTTGAAATGATGCAATTGTTTACAAAATCAAGCTTTTAAAACTTAGGAAATGCCAGAATCAAGTTTGCCTGTGCATGCTTAATTGAGTTCTGTTCTGGTTTTGCATTACGATGAGTGCTTGATTGTACAGCTACATTTTTTTACCCACAGGTGCCTGAGATGGATTAGGATCACTTGCTGGGCAGCTTTTCAATATTTTGTTTTATCTTCATAGTTCAGCACGTGGCCCCATGTCTCGGGTATTGCACTCTATTCAAGCTGTGCTCTGGATACATAATTATTAATTTCCTCAGGAGCTTTTTGGTGGCAGTCACTGCTATTGTTTTCAAGTGGCTCGCAAATAGCGGTGAATTCTGTTTTCTCTCTCTGAGATGAGAGGACATTGTTATCTTCATTTTTCAGGTGGAACGAAAAGACGCAGGAAGATTAAAGTCCATAGGTTCCACTAATTTCAGTCACCAAAGATCTCTGCTAATTACCCTTGTGGAAAGCTGATAGCATTAGCAATAGCCTTTATGTGGTCCAGTGCTAACAAAGCCTTGCCAGCGGCTGTCATAGCTATTTGCTGATGGGGGAGGCAGTGGAGCCCCAAGCACCTCCCAAACTCTTTGAGGCAAACGTGCTGTAGGTAGACACAGGCTCATCTGTGCACAGAATCTTGCCACAGCATGATCCGTGGACAGCCGGCTCCCCTACTCCCCCACCCTTGCCTCCAGCTGAAGAGGGCAGTTTCGTCCCCATGCCACCAAAAGTGAGCCAAGTGGACGCTCTGCTGCCAGCCGTGGTGACCATCCCCAGCCAGGTGGCAGCAGCCTTGGGCAGCAGCTTCTGGGTGATGCTGAGGCACTCCAGTGGGGTTTTTGAGGAAAAAAAAAAGCACAGGCTTTTTGAGGAATTTAACTGCTTTCCTGTGCTAAGCGTGCTCAGACTGTGATCTTAGGAAGGCGCGTAACATGGGGAAATTGGGGTTGATTTGCACAGGAGTAGCAAATGACCTGTTAACCTTTCAAGAAGACAAGGCCAGGGCATATATTTTTCCTTAAGCTTGTTCTTAGAGAAAAAATGAACAGTCTGGCATTGGATATTTCTCTAAGTATATAGCCTGCAGGGAAATCTACCTAGAAGACTTCAGCCCAACAGGTTAAAGACTAGCAAAACCGTCAGCAGATGAAGCAGGAATATCTTGGATGACTTTACTATTGAGTAGTTCTAGTAGTGGCCTTGCTGCTAATAAGAAGGCATATACAGGCACATATGCACCCACACACATACGATCTGTGCATACACAAGCACAATAATTAGCAGGATGCTGGTTGCCCTCTCATTTATTTTACTTGTTCTTTTCTGTAGAGCTTAATCTTACAGACAGTTTACTTTAATCCTGAGCGGATGGAAACGGCAGGAGTTTGTAAAAAATTGGTGTAAATTTTCAGCCACTGAGAGCAGAACCCATCAGAAGGCAATGCTGAATAAATCCAGAGGAATAGCATGGCATTAATTGTGCACCGTGCTGAGCATACCTACTGCGGCAGGAGGTGACTCCCACCCCAGTGATGGATGGGATCCTGAACGAGCTAGGACCTCCTCATGTTTCACCAATGCAAAATTGCTTAAAGCTTCATGTCATGGTTTAATTCAAATTAATTGAATTTAAATGGTAAACACGGAATCATACAGACAACTTTAGTACAAAGTGAAGGAACTCACTGTAGTCATTCCTCTTTTGGAAATGAGGTAACACCTTCAGAGGAAAAATTGTGAGACATGGAGGAAAAAAAAAATCATTTGCGTATGGAAAAAAAAAAGGTGTTAGGCCTTTTAAAAAAGTGACCTGCCAGATGTTTTGTATATTAGTTATGTCTTTATACATAGTCTAAGTGAGAGTAATGCATGTGTCAGTAAGGGTTCAAATTTTCAAGGAGTGTGAAACAATAATTTAATCCTCCTGAGATACATTGTCAATGCCAGTCCCATGCTTTTTATACATGTGTAAAATTCAGTGGAAACCATCTTAACTGTTTTCCTTCTCATTAAACAGTCTTCCAAAATCTATAATTCAGTGAGACATTAAGCAGTTGGCATTTGTTGCTATACAATCCCGTTCCACAAACCCCACTGTGAATTCAGCAGGGCATTCGGCACTAGCCAGCTTTTGTTATCAGTAACTCTACATGAAAGAACTTGCATTTTCCTGCTAATGAAACAGACCGAAGAATAATAAAGTTGTTCAGTACTTTAAAACCCTAGTTTGGATTGCAGCTCCTAGATTTCAATGTGGAGAACTGTTGAGATGCTCTCGAATCCAAGTGTCTCTCACTGCTAAGTGCCTGTATACTTTTATCTCCTGCAGATGAACATATACAAGTTATAGCAACGTTTAGACATCAGTAGGATAACATCACTAAATTCTGATAGGGGATCTCAAATATTCAATGAGCTGTGTGTATATTAGGGAATTAAGAGTTAAAAAGGCAGACTAGACCCTTGGGACTGAAGATGGTGAGCAATACCAGCTGCAAATGCAAGGTAGAAAGATCAGCTTGTGACACAGCACCTTCCCTTCTCTTCCTAGCATGATCATTGCTTTTTAGGAGCCTTATTTTTGCAGAATGATAACCAGTTTTGCCTTCACGGAGTTTATTGAAGTTTATTGACTGATAAGCCTGTCAGTGGCACTCTGGACACAGGCACTGGCCTCAAAAGCCTCTTTGGACTAGGAGTCCACTAAGATCCCAACTCCTTTACGACCACACATGAATTTGCATGGTGCCTTCCACTGCCTCCCCTGCGTGAGCCCAGTTGGGCTTGAGGAGCTGGGTTTTGTTCAGTGAAGCAGGTGGTGTTGCTCCTGAGATGACTGAAGAGTGATCAATGTAAGCGCTTGGGGTGAAATGTCCAGGCTGGATGTGGTGGTGTGGAGCTGCAGCGCTCAGGAGCTCTTGGCACAGCGGGGTTCATGCTGGGGTCTCACTGGGGCATCCCAGCCACGTCCCTTTGGCTTCTGGAAAGCTCAAAATAGGAATGATGAGAAGATGAGTCAAAGCTATGTTAAACTGTGGTCTCTGGCCTCTGGCCTCTGCCTAACTCTGTCCTGTGCTTCTGAGGCCATCCTTGTACTGCCACAGTACCCAAGTTGAGTCTCTACATCCCCTTTTTTTCTTTTTGGCTACTTGCCTGAAAAACAGGGTATTTACCCTCTGCTGTGACACATAACACTGGGCTCGTTTCTCAGATTATCATTAAGCAAAGGGATACAATGTAGTTTTTGGAAAACCACAGCCCTACCCCATTTCCTTGGATTTCATTGTCCATCTGCCTCCATCCTGCTCCACAGAAGAAGGGAATTAACTGGATTTATCAGCACTGTGGGAGTAACGTGTGATGTCACATTAAGCTGGAGAAATTTTTTCAAATGGGAGGAATTTCAATTTAGCAGATAAAATGCCATTTTGGGGAAGCAAGTGCTCTGAGTTTGGACTCTGTCAGTGGAGGAGAGCCTGTATCCCACAATCAGTAATATTAGGGTGAGTTTGCACCACTGAAACCAGGACGAGTTTTGCTGCTTATCTACAGATGGGCAGGCCAGAGATTTTTGCTTTTCTGCACTTGTATTTTTCAGCTTTTTTTGATTAGATGAATTATTGCCAGAAAAATATTCCTGAAATCATTGTCAAAAACCAGCTGCAAAATGTTTGTCTTTTACAGAAAAAAATGCTCCATCTCCTTCCCTTCTGCACCCACAAGTATGAGATATTTCATCTGCTCTTCTTGTTGAGGGACATCACATCAGAGCTACGAGCACAGTTTTGCAGGGGGAGGGAAGGACCACTCAGCAAAGTTACAGAAGCTTGTTTGGGGTTTGTTTTACCCAGCACAACATTGTGCCAGCAGAAGGTTTCCAGGCTGAGCAAAAATATGCAACACATTAATGATCCTGATTTTTAATGAATTTTAAAATGAATTTGTGCTGGTGCAATCAGTTTTGTTAACTGCTGAGCAACAGTATTTGTGTTCACAATTAGTTGTGGAAGTACAAGTACAGGCATGCAGATAGAAGCTGAATTTAAACCAGCACGTTCCAATTAAATACATGGCTGATAACTGCACAACTGGAGACTTGTAACAACGGTATTGTCAGGAAAGATCAGACAGGTGTTTGAAGACCCGGTGTGAAGGCAACTTGAGGGTTGAAACTCCGGTCTCTGTGATGTCTGCAAGGAGAGCTGGATCTTTTCACTGCAAAAACCTAGCCTGTGGGGGTGAATGGGAAGCAAGGAAAAAGGCCATAGACTTCTGACAGTGGAGGGTTGTGAGCACTCTAAATATGCCAGGACAGCAAGGTATCAGGGCCTCGGTTTTGTCCCTTGGTCTAGAAAAAGAGGTTTTTTTCCCATTATGGAATACTGTGGAGACAGAGTGTCAGCCGCTGTGTGCAATTATTGCAACTCTAAACTATCTCATTTAGATAAGATTTCTTAGGAAGTAAGTTGTTAAGTGTATGGATTGCTCCAGCTGAGGACAAAGAAGAGCACTGTATTTTAGGAGATGTTCCTAAATGCTAGGGCATAGGAAGGTTGCATCCATTGCCTCAGAGGACAACTCAGGATAACTGTGGCATTTTTTTTTTTTTTTTTTACTTTGGGACATGCAAGGATGAGGGCTAGTTGTCTATTTTTAGACTTCTTCATGGAAGACTACCAGATTCTTCTTACCCTTTGAAATTGCCCTGTTGTATGGCAATTTCTGAGATAAAAACCACGGAGTAGCATTGTTCATTTGCCAAAACTCTTTTGCTGATCTCTTTTTGTAGATCATTTGGCAATGCATGGATAAGATGTGTGCAAAACATCCCACCAGTCTGCCTGCCATGGTGTAGGCTAATATGCAATTGTCCATCAGGAGACACATCTCTTGGTACCCTTCAGGACAGTGCAGCGGCTTTGAATAACCTTCAGTCATGCTAGTGTTGTTGTTGTGTGTTGGAGAAGAGTTCCTGAGCTTCCTTAATTGGTGGATATATGTGACAAGCAAAGTGTCTTTGTGAACTGTAGGCACCCCACAGAGATCTTCCTTTCCTTTATGCTCTTGGCCACCAGCAGCTGTGCAGGAGGACAGATGAGGACCCCCAAGTCACTTCCCAAGTGACTTCTTGAGTTTCTGCCATTGCAGACGGGGACTTGGAAAACCCTTTGTGAGTCCCTGCTGTTGAAAGCCAATCTTGACTTCCCTGGGTTGCTGAGTTTGAAGAGCTGGTGGTAGGTCATTCCCATAATAATGATCTTATTTCCTAGCCAATGAGGTAGAAAGACTTCCCTAAGTTTATTATAAATCTTGGGGAAAAAATGGGGAGAGAACTGCAGAGATGGAGGGAGAGGGAGGAGTCCTGCTTATTCATCCAGCCCCAGTCTCCTTACAGACAGCATGAATGTCGCAGGGCACTGGGAGATACCCAAGACAGAAAACACTGGGCAAATCTTTTCTTGTCTGTCTATGTTTTCATCTGCATGTAGCCAGCTGAAGACACAGAAAGCAGCTAGTTTATTATTTCCCCAAAGAAGTGTCTATTTATTAGCAGGGAAAATGCAGGCTGAGACACAGTAAGACACACTCCACACATGCCAGGAGCAGCAAGGAGATGGACTTGGAGCAACATCCATGTCCAGCAGTGAACATCTGTCCTAGCCGCTGGTGCTGCAGGGGCAGGAGGGTAAGTGGAGGGTCTTTCTGTAGGCTTGGCACTGGGCAAGACACCTGCCGTCTGCTGCCTGTCCGTAGCCAGTGCCCTGGGCAGCCCAGTCCCGCTCCAGGGGTGCACAGACACCCCAGTGCTGGGGTGAGGGACTGCAAAGGGGTCTTGTCCTCTGTTATACTTTGAAATGGGGATTATCAGTGCTAAAAATGTACAGCTATTCTGGACAGCTTCACTACTCCCGTTTTATTGCCTCTTGGTGGAGGAGACTGCCCAGCCTTGTCACAGTTGCTGGACTGACTGCAGTTGTCTGTGTTGCTAATTTTGCTAAGGGCTAAAGGGAGATTGATCAGGAAGAGTTAAGTCACCCGACTGATGATACAGACTGGATGGCATGGAAATGACATGGCGTGAAGAGAACAGAACAGACAGAACGTATTTTTAAAGTTGATAGCTGCTTCACCATCCTATTCCCTGGCCTCCTGATCTTGAGGCCGACTCCTGTGCTGTGGCAGGAAGAGCAAGAGAGGTTAACTGTGGCATTAACCACTCCTCATACAACCAGCACAGTTTCTGCACCAGAGTGACATAAACAGCAAAATGAGCAATTTTCAAGGAAAAGTGCTAGTGTGGATTCCTGGCAGGATGGGGAAAATAAAAGGATTTTAGTCCCCTTAGATTTTGGGCTAAAGTTAAGTGGCTTTGGGGCACTTAGTCTGTGCAAAGAGAAAGACTTGACACATAATGGGACAGCTCAGGAAGTATTATTTAAATGTCAGGATTACACAACAACTAAACAGTTAATCTGTTATTTAAAGAAAACCATCCTGATTTTAAGGGCATCCCCTGCCTTAGGTAGTTAGCCAAAGGGCTCTCTTCTTAAGAAGCTTGTGAAAGCATTGCAGAGGCTTATTTGTCAAATAATCACAAAACTGACAATGGTTATCACAATAGCCAGACTTCTGCAGCGCTGCAAGGTCCTCCCCGAGGAGCCTGCTGCAGGGCAGAGGGGAGGTGGCTGGGGGGGAGTTGCCCATTTTTGCAAAATTCTTTGTGGTTTAAAAATTTTGATGCTGAGTTAAAATGGACCAAGACAGAACTAAACCTATTCTATATGCACAAGGCTATAAAAAACAGCTCTGTACTCACTTTGCATTGCCTGTCCTTCCCCACACACCTCTTTGTCATTCAAAGTATGCTCATAGAAAACTTCAAGAGAAGCTGCCAACAACATTATCAACATCAAGAGAGACAGACACACCAATGACACAGGATGTGAGTGAAAGGATACCACTGAGAAAAGCTACACAGATGGTTTTATAGATTAAAAAAGCTGGCATTTCTAAAGCTCAGGATTGTTAAAAACAGAGACAGATAGAGGGGGAGAGGGGGAGAGAGAGGAGTAACTTATTCAGTCCTTCTGGTTTGATATTTCTGTAGGCCCCATCTGTACTTTGCAAGAATGGGTTTGTGCTTTTGGTTGCACTCCCAGCTTGTTCTTCTTGGTGTTTATAGGCTATCCCAGATGTCAAGTTCTTCTTTGCAAAGCAAGTTGATAGCTCCTCGCAGCAGGAATTGTTCTGTTCTGGGAATGCGCTGAGGCATTTTGCATTTATAAAGTGATTTACAGTCCAGAGAAGCCCTGCAAGGAATAACTTCGCTGTTCCTAGGGCAGAGGAGCATTAGGTCTCTCTTGGCCTGCCTTTTAACTAGAGCAACAAGTTCTTAGTTATAGCCATTGTTCATTCATTCCCTCTTTGCCTAAAATTAAATCACTTATTCTGGTAACTCCCAAACCACTGTTTCTTGTACCACATCAAACAGTGCTTTCTGTGGTGGTTTCCACTGAAGGCCTCAGGACGGGAGTGTGTTCTGAGAAATTTTGGTAGTGCTGTATTTGAACAAAAGTTTTGGAAAAACAGAATTACTTTGTCTCCTTCAGATCATTTCTGGTATTACCAGCACTGAGATTTTAACAAGCAGGTTAAAACAGTAAGAGGTACTCCATGAGCCTTCTAGAATATATGCCCAAAGTTGCATGGTTTCAGGAATCCTGACTTCTGAACAAACAACCCCAAAAGGACCATCTCCTCCCTGTTAAGTAATTTACGTTAAATGGGTGCTACTTCTGGGCACCCAGGCTGTACCTCCTGGCATCATCCCTCCTCCCAGCTGTCCTGCCAAGTGCCCCCCAGCTTTGCTGTGCACCCCTAGTGTCTTGCCTATGGTCCCAGCCAAAAAGAAGGCAATAAAGAGATCCAGAAATACTTTCTCTATCCCAGTCCCCTAGCTAGCTTGGGTTGTGCTGACGTTTCACTTTTCCCTCTATACAACATCCGTGAAAGTAACAAAATTGCTGCTGACTCTGGAGGTCTCAGAGAGTCTCTGCTGGCACAAAGTGTCCTTGGGTCACCTGCAGCATCTTGCATGAAAGAGGGGCTACTGCAGGCGGCCATTCATGGCACTCCATTTCATAACCCAAGCCAAGGTAATCCTGCATCTCTGTCAGTGTCTCTGTTTAAATGTTTGGGATCATGGCAAGTGTTTGATGCAAAAAAAACATTTCTAAGTGAACAAATGTTATTTTATTTCTGAAGACTAGAATTAAATAAGATTCTGAGAAGTAAACAGACAGGCGGAAGTGTATTGACAGACAAATGGGCGGATGATAAAATTGGTCTTTTACTCTGATCTGTTTCTAACATATTTCAAAATAGCAGCTTTGGAAGATGGCACTTCCTTTTACAGTCGTTTTCAGAAATAATAAGTGTGGTTTGCTAGAATTTTGGTCTAACTATTTAATCACCACATTACCTTTAGCAAAGGTTTGCCTCCCATCATTAAGTAATTCACTCAAGGTAACAAGTGATATAAAGCTCAAGGGTTATAGGAGCCTCAGATGTAAGCCTTATTTTACAATAAAGAACAGTGTGGTTAGGCTTTCTCCAGAGGGCATTTGTTTTGTATGTTTTCTTGCTTTGTTACAGCTTGCAGAAAGCAGGGATTACAATATGTATCTGCTGATCAATATTAAACTAGTAGAGTAAAATGTCAAGGAGAAAAAAATTTGAAATCATACTACATTTCAACACCAACAGAGAAAATCCCAGCATCGTTAAATGGCAGCAATAAAACTAGCAATTGTTATTTAGTTTTAAGTAATGAACCAAATAAAAAATACAGAATTTGCTACATTGCCTCCCAAATGGGGCTTATTACACTGCTGCTTGAATGTTTGTACAATCTTTAATTTAAACATTTTCTCTTCAGGTCTTAATAATAGGCATGGGTAGTTGCAATTTACTCCCTCTTCAAAGGCAAAAAATGAAAGAGGAAAACAAAATGCTTTAACAACTCACATGCGAACAGAAGTGGCTCATTCAGCCAGAGGAGGTTGGTAGGGTTGAAAGTCAGAGAATTTCACCCCGCGATTTATCTTTCAGCCAGGTAAGGGCAGGATTAGCATGTGGGCTCTCCAGAGCTGCTGCCCCAGGGAGAAGGAAGAGCCATTCATCACTGTTTACTGGGCCTTTGTTCTGCTGCAAACCCTCACAGAGAAGAAATATAAAGAGTAATTTGTGTTTCTCAAATGGAGACCAACACGCAATCTCATAGATGCTTCAAGGATTTTTTTTTATTATTATATTTTTAATATATAAGCAACCGAGGAAAGCATTTAGAGGTGAATGTTAATATATTCCACTCCTCGTGGCCCACAGGATTCTCAATTCTCAGTTCAGTTTTTTCATTATGCATCCTTTGTTTCTGGAATTACTGTGATAGTTTACTGGTTTGAAGGATTTTAGAGTTGCAGTCATAAATAGGAGCAAATATTAACCTTGAAACTTGAATGACAAAATAATCCTATTTGAAACAACTCCTGAGTGGCACATGGAGGAGAAAGAAAGAAATTAATTCCCTTTTTTCCTGTACATGACTACCTCGAGCTCAAGCTGCTGTTTAAAATTGATCATCTGATTTTAAAATCCCAAATTTTAAAATGCCTGGCTCTGATTTTTTTATGAAGGAACAGAGGTAGGCTGGGATATTTATTCTTGGCCTTGGGACCTGTGGATGCATGACCTTCTGTTTCCTCCCCTCCCGTTGGGGCACTGGTGCTTATACCTCCACATGCAGGCAGAAATAATTTTGAAAAGCCTGGGTTCAGATGCTCACCTGCAAGGTAAATAAGGAAGTTTTCCTCTTGGGCTACATTTGATTTCTTTAAATATTTTTGTTCTTTGGTTTCTGGTGTGCCTTTGCAGTGAAGCATGGCTCGTTATTCACTGTGCCGCGCCGCAGGCAGGACCAGAATGGAGGAGCTGCTGCTTTGCAGGGGCACACAGCCTCCCTCCAGGCACCTGCCCACTCATCTGGGTGGCTGCAACGGCCAGGTGAAGCCTGGGAAGGAGTATTTTGGGGAGCCTGGAGGAGTGGGGGACCCCCCAGTTTACAGCCTGGGAGTTGGCTCAGCCATGGCTATGAGGGCTTTTCTCTGAATCTGTCCTTGCTCTTGTCAGTCCTGGGTATCTGGGAGATCTCAGCCACTTCCCTCCGCGACCCACAGCATGGCTTTCTGTGGGATATGAGAATCTATGAGCTTTTTACAAACTACTGGAGTGACATTTAGTAGGTCACAACATACAGAAGGACAGATCAGAGAGCCTTGTGCAGCATTTGTTAATTTTTATCGTACCTATAACCTTTATCCTTCCTTACTGGAAACTCTCTCTCCTGATGGTCACACTGGTCCTAAAAATAGAAAAAAATAAGAATGTCCTTAGCACAGTAAAGTAAATCAGAGAGTAAAACATGATGCCATGAAATAAGATGTTCCAGGTAACATCTTAAGCATGCAGAGAAGCCAAGACCTGGCTTACCCTTCTGCAGGGCAGCTGAGGACACCCTGCACAAACCCAGTGCTGCTTGGGCCGAGATCCCGATACATGCTCCGGAGTATTTACATCTGTGTTAACCGGTCCTCTGGAGCATATTGGGACAATCCCCATGCTTCAGACTAGTCATATATACTTTTAGAAGCCCGGGGGCCTCTGATGTCCTTTTGCAGGTGTGCAGAAACCTTCAGGACAGGACTGACTTCCCCCTTCTCTGGGACAGCTGATAGAAGAAACCAGGAGCATATGACAATGACATCTGGAAATTGCATCCTGAAATGAAGTCCAGAAGAATTTGGATTTGGCTTGCTTTTTCAAGGGAAACTGAGAGGAGGTATGTATTTAGTAATGAGTTATTATGGCAAGGAGTGTATTAGAGGTCTAGAACAGCTATATAGTACCTGAGTAAGAGAATTTTGCTGAAATGTTATCAGTACTTTCACCTACATAATGTTTTTCATCCTCTAGGATCTGTTTCAGATAGACTCATGCAACCACTGTAAAACATACTGACATTACAATTTTTTCCCAGATTAATCTAGGAAACAGCTGGGAACACTATTAATTTCTGTCTTCCATATTCATTGCATTGAGAATTTCTAACACATTCAAACTACTGGTCAACCACTGTATGCAGTCTGGCTGAGATGGAGTTAATTTTCTCCTTAGCAGCCCTCATAGTGCTGTGCTTTGTAGCTAGAAAAGGTGTTGATAACACACTAGTGTTTTGGCTACTGCTGAGCAGCGCTGGCAGAGCATCAAGGCTGCCTCTCCAACATTCCCCCTGCCTCACCCGGTAGGCTGGGGGTGGGCAAGATCTTGGGAAGGGACACAGCCAGGACAGCTGACCCGAACTGACCAAAGGGATATTCCATATCACATGACATCTGCTCAGCAACAAAAGAGAAAGAAGGAGGAGGGGGAGGCATTTGTTTTTGTGACGTTTGTCTTCAGGAGCAACCACTAAGCTATTGAAGCCCTACTTCCCAGGAAGTGGCTGGAGATAGCCTGCTGATGGGAAGTAGAGAATAAATCTTTTGTTTTCCTTTGCTTCCAAGCATATCCTTTGCTTTTGCTTTATTAAACTGCCTTTATCTTGACCCACGAGTATTTTCCATCCTATTTTGTCCGCACCCCTGTCCTGCTGAGGAGGGGAGTGATAAAGCAGCTTCATGGGCACCTGGCGTCCAGCCAAGGTCAACCCACCATAACCAATAAGGAATTAGAATAGGAAATTATCTTCTGAATTATGTCACAGACTTTTTCCTCAATCACAGTTAAGTTAAAGGAAAAAAGCAATTAGAAAGGTATTATTTGAGCCTGAGTATATACAAGGCAAAGAGAGTTCTTGCTGCCAGCAGCAAGACTCTTGGGATCTATCAAATATCCAATGTTGAAGATAGACTCTTTAAAATCTAGGACCAATTATGTATCCAGACAGACTAGAATTTAAAAAAGACCAGACTTTTCAATTATGTATAAAACTTAAGAAAGGTTACTTATATTTAAGAGGACATAATTCATTGCTACTTATGCTGAGGGATGGAGATGATGTAGAAACAATGCCAGGTCTGTATGGCAGAGAAAAATCCTAAATCTAGCTTGTTACCTAATGAAGTTCACAGGTATTGTGTGATTCTAAGTAGTCAGAAGAGAGTGTGGTAATAAAACTACACCTCAAGTGCTCACTGTTCTGAGAGATGATCTAGCTTAGGGAAAAAATAATACACACACACACACATAGAGAAAACACAGGAAGCTTTAAAGATAATCCATCATCAGCATTAATGGGGAAGACTTGCAGCCATGTCAAGTAACCAGGATTGTGTGGGACACAGCTGGAGGTACTAAACCAGGCTGCAGTCTTCATAATTTTCCTAGTAATTCATAGCTTCTTTTTAATCAAGGACTATTGCATACCTGCCTAAACCTGGGGAGCAGTGTCGTGGTTTTCTGGTCACCCAGGCCAACACCAGGACCATAAGCAGTGAATTTCAGGCAGTACTTCCTACATCTTAGGATCCTCTGTCCTTGCCTGGGAACAGGGGAGGGACATCCTTGGGATCTCCAGCTCAGTAAGTAGGCACTCAGCTATGCAATGATTTCATGACGATTTCAGGAGATGTTAGCACCTTCCCCCAAAGGGGGACAAAGTTAATCTATCTTATTAGTAACTACATAAGAAAAAAGAAAATAGGAGAGTTTCAGTATAGCTGATGGAACTGAAGGGTTTTCTATCTTTTGGGAAGTGTTTTTGAGTCTAGCTCAGATTAACAGTGATCAAAATACATTTTTATCCTCGGAAAGCAGGAGAATGCTTTTGTCTCAGGCCTTTGCTTTATGACGAAGGTTAGGTTTTTGCATCTACAGATCTGACCTGAGGCTGCAGAAGTGCTCAAACAGGAGAATGTGGGAAGCACGGAGGAATTATCTGCGGCTAAAAGGCAAGCCTCCCAACACAGGTTAAAGCTTTTTTGCTTTCAGCTGCTGTCTCTCATCTCATGTTGTCTGAGCTAGCTGACAGTCGGAGACACCCTGCAAAATGAGGCATAACAAAGCCAGGAGACAGAGGGGAATCGTTTCCCTCTACATCAGCGGCTTATACTCAGTGTCAGGGAAGAGAACGCGGCATGGGTGTGTGGTCTGAAGGGTTTGTCCCTTGCTAGGTAGAAGAGGAAGAGACTGAAGGTGGGAGCCTTGAGAAAAAGTCCAATAATTATAGGTGCCACAGAATAGGCAGGGAAATGATATATTGTGAAGGAAGGGACCCCCTGTTTGAGCCAGGAGAAAGGCAGAAACATAATCTTGAATGAAGGGTTTCCTTGGAGGGAAAAACCAGAAGAGGGTGGTATCCCTGCTTAGAAGATTAGACCAAAAGGAAAGACAGACCAAGAAAGAGTTGCTCAGTTAGGGAGGGAAAAACAATCATAGTGGGAGAAATGATGAGGTTTGCACCATAACAGCAAGCACTAAATATAGAAGGTGAATGAAAGTCTTTAAGAGAGACAGTGGGACTCAGTACTTGTTACAGCTAATGCCAAGCAATATTAATTTACCACACCAGGTATTAGTGAATATTAATATTATGTTGTTAGCAAGCTTTCAGCACCACTGGCAGTATGTTATGCCTTTTCTGGGGTGAAATAAAAGAACTCAGTTTCTAGCCCTACTAATTTTATATCTTTTATGAGCAACACATTCACTTTTAAAAAATAAAATACAACATGTAAAAGTAGTAATTTACAGCTAAAGCAACCATTTTCTGGTGTTCTCATTAAGCCTATTTTATGCACCTGTCTTCTATTCACTCTTTTGAAATTGTAGACCACAAATAAGTGTACTGGGAGTGAGTAATTAGCCATAATTATTGTGTCTTTGTAATATTTTGGGATGTTGGGAAGATTTCTTATGTGAGAGCGTCTTTTGTGAGGACGGAAATATTCATAGTGATGCTGAAGCTTATGACTTGAACCTGCACATCGACAGAAGCCTGCAGTGAGGAGAGCAAGAAAGAATTAAAGGGGGGTGCTTGCAACAGCAGGTTTCACCAAGGACAAATCCAAATATGGTTTAATCGCCGCTTGGTGTTAAATAATTTTCATTAAATATTTGCGTTTTTATGTCGACTAAAGGCTTCGATAGTTACAAGCTCTTTGATATCCCAAATTTGCTATAATGTTGTGTATGTTTAAATACATCTCTATGTATAATGATCTTTAATGTCACTGATCCTCTGTGTAATGAATTAGACTTTTCACTGCTGTAAATAGGACTGATGAAAGATTAATAAACCGAGCCAAAGAGTATTGATACATGGAATTGATGTAAAGCAGGTTAGAGGAGAAGCTAATTAACATGCTTGAGTGATTTACAGTCTAATCCTATACAAAACATTAGAAACCAAACTTGTGAGAACTGAAACAACGAATCCTAGCTGAAGTATTAAAAGCGATGTTTCAAATTCTGCCATGGTTTGTCCCCTCAACACTCCTTAATATTACACTAAGTATGATTTTGCAGACTAAATATAAGCATTGGTATTTATTTTATAATTGGATTTAATGTGAAATCTGTTCTTCACAAGGATTTTTTTAAGAAATGAATGGATTTCTCCATCAATTTGCAAATCTAAACTATTCAATTCAAACAGTAACTGCAACAGTGTGAAAAGCTATTTACAGGTCTGCAGCCATCTCTGGTTTCATCAATTTGTTTTTCAGTCTTTGTTGTTATTTCTTGCTTCTTATGGATCTCCTGGGACAGCTTCTTGCTTGAGGAGAGAATGTCAATAGCTCATTCGTCCTCCAGGATGTTTCCTTGCAACAATGAGAATCCTCCCCGAATTTAATCTGGTTCTTTTGCCTCTTTTCTGTAAAATAAAGGAAAATTAAAATAAAAAAACATTTCAAGAAACAAGAATATCGCCTGCATAAGGCTGCTGTGTAGTAACAGCCTGGTTTTGCTTGGTTTGTATAAAGGGGTAATAAAATGGATTATAACTTTCAAAAATCCATTAGTGAAATTCTGGACCATTTTCAGCACTAAGTTCAGAGTAGTGTAGATGCTGGACAAGTTCATCTGAGAAGGGCTTTTTGCTTTGTTGTTGTTGTTTTTTTTTTTTTAATTCACCAATGTATCATGAAACTTACACTTAAACCTTGTGTACCTCTAGGCTAGTCTGCTGGAATATTTATTGAAGAACTAGTTTCTGTTTTCCTGGGGCCATAAGATTATTTCTTAGCCCATGCAATATGAGGATGCATTGTGATGTTCATTTTGTTTTAAAAACAAACCTAAGGAAGTATGAGCATGGTTGCAGACAAGTATTTGTATTCTAGATGGCTTCTAGAGAGAAATAACCTTGTATTAGGTGGAAGGCTCAAGTTTTCTAAGATGTAATATATGGAAAAAGCACCTGTTCTTTATCTCTTTACCTGCAATTTGTAAGAAAAGATAATTTCTTTTGTCTGGGGCATGTCTACCAGGGGAAATTAATTACGATAGCTATTCTGGATTAATTCTCCACACAGATGCTGGGTTAATATCAAACAGTGAAAGGTCATTCTTATTCCAGAATTGGAGTGTATACATAAGGGAAATAGTCTTGCAGACTTGTTCCACATTCTGTTCATGCCTGAATTTAATCCAGATTCATTTCCTTACAGGTGTCCTGAAAAAAAAGGTTCTTTTTTTTTTTTTAGGAAAAGGACTTCATAGTAGTTCCTCTAAACCTGGGTCTGAACGGCAAGAAAAGGAGAATTACCGGTGTATTGATTTAAACTTTTTTCCTGGTATTTACTACTTCAGTTCTTATCTAGTTATACTTCTGGAGTTATTGAGCATCAGGATGCTTGGAGCTGCATACAACAGACAGCTCTGCACTGAACCCATCAGAAAAAAAAAAAGTAAGTGAAAACAATAAAATTATGTTCCCTGGAACAGATCTATAACAAAAATAATATTAAAATCATAGCTGAAGTTTGGTGTGATAGTAATGCATCACAGCTGAGACTGTGATTTCCCTGTCCACACCTGTACTTATCTGTAAAATCTGTGAAATTGCTGAACCGTTTATTGTCTGAGACTCTGACAGGTTCTTTCTCTCTTTGTTAACATAAATGACCACTTGGTACAGGGACCAGATTCCCATATTAGTTACATGATTATTGTCTAGCATATTGTAGCTTAACCCAACTTTCCCTCCCCCTTTCCCCTCAAACAAAAAGCCTCTAAAAACCTATGGGAAATCAGGTGAGAAACTGTGTTAGAGAAAATCAGTTCATATATATACAGACTAATAACCTTTTGACCTTTCTTGCCAGAATACACACGATAAGGGTAATTGCCAGCACTGTTATTTGTTCTCATTTTATTAAGTCTGTTTTTACAATAGGTGTTAGAGATAAGTACTCTGATGGCTATTTCTCCAGATGTCTGGTTTAAATGTACCATAAAACACACTATATGGTGTATCCATTAACACCATATAGTGACGAGAATAGCAGATTAACATTAAACACTGTGTTAAAGGGGAAAATGTTTCTAAATTGCATTTGCTTGGGTTAGTCACAGCAACTGGAAATAATTAAAACTGAAACAATTAAAAAAAGATATCCTTCTATACACGGTTTGATTTTTTCTTTTCTTCCATTTCTTTTTTTAATTCCAGGTTGCTTTTGGAGTCAGAATAGTCAGGTTTGGTGAGTCTGGTGCTATGCACAGAGCGAATATGTTTGTGCTTCCAGAGCTGGGAAGGAAGCACAGATATTCTGTCTCTGTGCCCTCCCCGCTCCCTCATTATGCACAGACGCTTTCTGCCTTTGCATGTTAGGTTATTTTATACACGAGGTACATGCACAGCACCACGATGGATGCACACAGCTGTTAAAAACTCAAGAGTTTTTCTGTGTTTTCACTATTGCTGCACTAAATTTTCACCTTTGAAAGGCTCTTATGTATCCCAAACCTAACCGTTGGACCTACACTGCAGAGAAACAACTCAGCCTTTTAGCCCCTGGAAAGAGTCAATAGTCTTTAATTCTAAGAACTCATAATGCTTTTTATGAAGCACACTTTCATATGTTCTTCCAAACATTATCTCTCCTCTTTTGCTCCCCCAGCAAAACACTGAACACTTCATACTTTCTGTGTGCAACACTTTATTGCCACCACCAATGTCCTGGTTGTGCCTTTCAGCTTCGGTGTTCTGCTCTGCCTTTTTCTATAACTCCTTAACAATAGTTTCCAGCTACTTATACCTTTCCTTTTTTTTTCTTCTTACCCCTTTCTTGGATAATTTCTCCTTTCTGTCTCTTCCATCAAGTATTTTGCAACAACAACAACAGTATCTGATTAGTCCCTGTGATTTCCTCTCCTAGTAACTTGTATAGAGAAAACATACTTTGACAGATACTTCAGGCAGATAATGAGGATTTTGGAGATGGGTGGTCATGTGGTGCTTGAAATCCCTGCTGTAATGAATAACAGCCTTTCCCCAACTGGATGTGTTCCATTTCACTTTGTTTAAATGTCTGTCTCAGCTTCGCAGACTATAGAGTAGGATCGAGTTCCTCTGAAAAGTTTTCAATTATCACCATGTTCCCAAACAATCAAAGCAAAAATGTATCAGGAGGCAGGGGGGGAATGCAAACAATTAAAATTTTTATTTCAAAAGTCTTAAACCACTTTGGTTGCTTAACATAGCAAGAAAAGTTATTTGAATGGAGCCTAATGAACTAATTTCGACAGTCCTGTGCTTGTCAAGCATTGTTTTTTAACCCTTTAAATCAATACAGTGCATTGCTTTCATTTCTAAGCAGTGAGGAGAAATAAGTGAAACACTTTAATTGAAAACTGTACTTGTATATTCAGCATAAGAAAAAAAAAAGACAGGGAGCAGAAAATGTTTCCTTTGCATCAGCAGATGATGAAAAGTTTTCTCCTCTTCTGTGAGAACGTGACTTGATTTTCATTCCTCAGTGTCAGTGTACTACATCCATTCACAGTCCTCTAGAAATCTTTTTTTCCCCTCAACTTTGGATGTTTACATTCTTTTTAAACCTCAGGGCATGGGATGGCAGCACAACACCTGCCCTGCAGGAGGCTGGCCCCTGGATTTAAACTACTCAATACAGTGGCGGGGCCTGGCATGAGGAGGGTAATCATGGTAATTGAAACACAGCCCTGTGAGACTGGATGACTGATGGCTGCCTGACTGTGGCTTCAGGAGATGGCCTTCCACAATGTCCCGTCAGGTGAGAGCAGGTGTTGCTTTACTGAAAGGAAAGACTCCAACAGATTAATGTCCTGGTACCTACATGAAGAGATTTGGTAAAAATCTCGTCTTCTGTGTTGGTAGATGTTTCCAGCCATATTGTATTGCTTCTCACTAGGGATAAAAACCCACGGGGCTGACACCCAAGTCAGTCAGCACCATTTTGCACCCATGCTTTTCAGCAGGAATGCAGGTATTTGGTGGGTAAAAGAAGACTCTTGAACTTTATGGAGGTGATCTTTTTTCTTTTCTTGTGCCTCATCCCAAACCCGGGCCTGGGATACTGGCTGGGGCTAGTTTTCTGTGCAGAGTGTCCAGTTGTCATCATCTTGAAAAGCTTCCCAGGGAACAGGAATTAGGAGACGTGATCTAAATTTGACACTGTTTCCTTCTTTCTTTACAGCTCATCATCCTACTCTGTAGTGTTTAGAAGATATTTCCAACACAGTGAAAAGCTATGGTGTAAGATTTTCTTTAATGGATTTCACCGCTGTAATGAGTGGGGCTTATTTTCGCTTGTAGTAGCGTAGGCGTCTCGTGAAACTCCAGTGTTTTCTTGTCAGCTCAGACATTAGGGGAGGTAACATTGGTGTCCTTTCCTCTTGAGCAACTGTCTTGGATACAGCTAACCTTTTCAGCAAAGTTAGATGATTAAAAACCAGAATTATCACAGCTGACACTTGGCCCTGAGATTTGGGGAAGACAAGCAGGGCTTGTTATCAGCTGACTCTAAAAATCAATGTCATGGAGTTGTGAATTCCTGTGCTTATGTGCGAGAGCTTCCCTCAATGCATGGTGACCATTTGTGCCCTTGATGTTGCATGGGCGTGTGCCAAGAGACCTGAGAAGCCAGAGAGAGCATGAGAGGAGCTTGAACTCCCCAGGGCCCACAGGTTTATAATAAAAAACAGAGGGTGAATGAATGTAGGTATACTCAGGTGAAGAGGCGGAAGGGAAAAGAAAGAAGGAATAGTTACAGTAAGACAAAGGGGAGTGGATGAAATTACCATGCAACAAAGTGGGAACTGGAGACATAAAACCAGAGAAGAGAACGGATGGGGAAAGACAGAAATTCCTCTATCCTGTGCTGTGACTGCCAAGAACACCACTGTGTCTGCAGTGACAGGGAAAGCTGCAGTTATGCACCCAAAATGCATTGTAGGTACTGGAGGAGGAAGGCCAGTTCTTGCCCTACTTACCCATTTAATATAGAAAGGAAATTTGTGTAGGATTTTAGGGAATGATACTGTTTTGTTCACAACTTTTCTTTAAAATGTTCTTTTGAAGTGGTGCAAATTTTACCTGGTCATGGCAATGTAAAAATAGAGTCTGTAAAGCTAGGCATTTGATGCACTGAAAAATTAGAAGAGCAAACTGCTTCATGCAGAGTGATGAATATAATGCACTCTATTTATAGCAGTTATGTTTATAATAGGCATGTCTTCAGGATAATAAACCAGGTTTATTAGATAAAGTTACATGCTGTCCATTTTTTGCTGGTGATAGAAGTTGTTAAGGATTTCCTTGTCTTTTTTTAGTATTTCTTGGTGACCAGTACTTCTAACAAAATTCTTGCTGCAGTTCAAATGCAATTAAGATAAGCATTTTGAAACAGGTATCTTCTGGCTTAAAAACAGTAGCAGGGATCAATCTTGGTGCATAAATATAGAAAACGGGCCAGCCTCTGAATTTCCTAACACACAACTGAATGAATCTTTTCCATGTAAACCAATTCTGTAGAATAAAGATTTCATAGTGGCACTGAACACAGCAGTAATAGCTACCTCCTTCACCTCTGTCTTGAAGTCTTGATATCTGGCAGGTTTACCTTGACTTTTAGCAATAAGCTTCTTTCACATAAATATAACTTACCAGGGGTACAAATGGATGTTCAGCAAACACAGAAACAAAGTCAAAACCCAAACACACAAACAAACAGTAGTTGTATGTTTCAGAAAAGCTGTGAGTGTGTTTTAGAAGTATGCGACAACATAAAAAATTTTGTCCTGGTTTGATCATATTGAAAGCTTATAACAGGGACCGGGAAAGTTTCAATGCTGCCTCTAGATACAACTTTATATTGAAGCAACATATTACTGCTCAACAACAAATTAATCTACTGACTCCTTTGCTGTTAGTTCCCCAGACCAATAAGTAGCAGCTGGACCTAACATGGGCCTTTCACATGCTGGAGAATATACCTGCTTTCACCCAGCCAGGGAGGGAGCATTAATACTCTGCTACAGCCAGGAAATCACGTGTGTGCTACCAATTAGGAAACCTTTCAAAATGTGGCTTTGCAGCCCATCTGTGATCTGCAGACCTCAGTTTGGGCACCATTATTCTCTACTAATGGCACCTGGGGAGCGGGAGGGATGGAAAACTGTGGGGTTCGAGGGAGCAGAGTCTATTAAATGCTATGGCAACAGGTAGCAAAACAGCTTTCTCCCTTTCTCCCTTACTAATTAGTAGCTGTTAGCATCTGGAGTTGACTGTCTGTTGGTGGATGTAATTTTCTGCACTCCATCTTGTGATGGTGCAAGGAAGCTGAAGGACAATGCAAGGAGCAGTCAAGCCAAGAAGCAAAAGAAATATTAGGAATGAGCTCCTGTACACTTATTTTGCAATACCATGTTAAAAATAAATTAATGCTCCTGGAAGTCTGGGAGTAATGTGCCTAACATAGCAATATTTTCTACCCTGTCTGAATTGTTTTGCTTACATTTTCTGCATTCTTTTGGCAGAAAATAGTCCAATACTGTTCTTCTCACTTGTTTCAAATTTTCAGAAAATGAAATTGCCAATTGAAAAGAAAACTCCCATGGTAGATCTGAGGAAAATCTTTCTCCTTAACTATTGGCAGTCCAAACCCATTGGAAAGGAGAGCTTTCCAGGTAAGCTCTGGCCTGGTGGCATGTTGGCAGAGGACCAGGGAAGGAGCCACAGGCATGGGATTGCCCCTGCCTGTAGGGAGAAGCAGGTTCACTTCCCCAGAGAGTCAGTATTGGAGTCTTTCTTATTACCAAAGCTGAACGTTTTGAGATCACCACCTTTCATATGAGATACGATTATTATTAAATAAACTTGGCCTATGGGGTTCGACATTGTCTGGGGAGAGAGGAGGAAATGTGTCTGAAGATGTGGCGTATTTGCAGAGGCTTCGTTTCCTGAGGAAACCAAGCAAAAAAAGAAGAATTTCAAACTTAAATATTGCATATACTTGGTATGTTTGAAGGCAGGAGTGAAATTAGACCACTGTGTTCAACTACATTGATATTTTATGCTTGATTGTATTAATCTCTTTCTTTCAGTGCTCAACTACTACCAAGCTCAACAGAGTTTCCTTACTGGCTGGCTAGAGAGGAAAAAAGGAGCTGATACCAGGAGATGTCAAAGGAAAGGCCTGTCAGCTGAAACTGTGCCCAGGACGTAGCGCAATGTTTCAGGGATTCTATACAAAATTAAACGGGGTGATTGCTGTTCATTAGTTAACTACCAGGGCTTGCCAGGTACCACCCTGACATGCTACAAAAAGAGCAATAATTGTTGTAAAGGGCTGGTGGTCCAAAGCACTTTCAACCTTCTGCCTGCTTCAGAAGCTGAGAGACTGCAGTACAAGTTAGAACGTCCCTTTGTAAGACTTTACAAAAACCTGTGCATTATATATGAACCTAATCTGCACAAATTTATTAATGGATTTGTTTCTATTGTTGTAAGAAGTTCCTGTTACGCATATACTCATTTGCAGAATGTAGGCTGTTATTCTGGCTTGTCATGATATATGCCAAAGTGCAACCCTCCAAGTTACATCAGTTCTTTGTCAGCCGATGGACAATTTCTAGTGATTTAATAAGTGCAGTTCTGATTACTCATGTACTTATGTTTTCTTTTGCTGCTTTATGTGGGTTTTGAGTTTGGATGAACAATGCAGCAGTTCTGCAGGAAGTTAGATATAATGAAAAACTAAGAAAATTGGAATTTCTTCTAAAATGAGAAATTGCAGATTATTTATTAGGTAAACAATATGGCTCAAGAGAAGTAGGCCATTTCCATTTTTAACTGTGCCTAAATAGAAGCTCCAAGGTTCAAATATCATCAGCTTTGCAGAAACAGATTTTAATTTCCCCCTGTGTTTTTAATTTGTGTACCAGCTTGACCTTGAAGGCCTGCCAAAGATATAAAACTATCTTCTGAAAATGCCGGAGAAATTATAAAAGCTATGGGAGCTAGGTGATGATGGGCATTTGAAAATCCCATGTATACCCATCTGCATTTTTAGGCACCTAAAAGAAAAATCTATCTTCAAATCTGCAAAGCAATCAGTTGCTCATTGGATCTCTGTGATGGCAGATTTAAAGATCTGCAGGTGCACTAATAAGAAATCAGCAGGATCTGAAGCAACATGAATAGCTGTGTTATATGAAAGAACTGAAATGGTAAACTGGCATAGGCTGCAGGAGTGAGTCAGAGAAAAAGTGTCTGGTGAAGCTTGAGGAGCAGAAGCTCCATAGGGACCATAAGGAAATATTTGATTTGGCATGGTTTTGATGCTCTTTTTCTGTTATCATTACTGTTTGGGTCATATGTTTTACACTAGATAATCTTATAATTTTTTTCCCAGACCAGATTCAGAGGTTCAATGGATGGCAGTGGATTAAACACAATTGACACACATGATAAAGCAATACAGCAGTAATTGTGTTGTTTTTTTTTAAACTGTGCTGTTGAGAAGAAAGGCTTGGGATTCAGGCGTTGTCTGTGAGACATGCAGATTATAGAGGGGAGAAAAAGTCTATAGAAACCATACCAAAATAGTCTTAATTACTACACTGGTTTGTAGTGCCCAAGTCATTGAGAAGGATAAGAATGGCAGAGAAAGTGCAAACAAAATGAAGGTGAAAGAACACAAAATTAATTCTGTTTTCCCTTATCTCCAAGTCCTGCCTGTGGTTTCTCTACCTTAAAAAGATATTCTTGAAGTACCATTTCATTCAACGGATACATGATACCTATATCAAAGGCAGCCTAATACTTCGCAGGACTAAGTTAGATATTCCCAGCTGCAGGGTTTTTCTGTCTGTGATTATGGAAATTCATTTGTACTGCTTTTTTAGCTCAGTGGCCCATTGTGCTTGCTCTAGTTTTTTAGCCTGCAAGAACAATGACAGTCATTTTATGAGAATGAGGTTGTAAATCACTTACTTTTGCACTTCAGTGTCTTCCCCCAGCGTTCTCTGAGAGCATCCGAGAGAGCTTCGGCCTGGAGGACATTACTTCACCGCTCTGTCCCTACAAGTGCCACTGGCGTCTCATTGGTTTTAATTTGTCTGTGTGTTAAAGATAGTTTTTCTGAATTTCCAGTCACTGTCGCTTTGCAGCGCTCTTTAAAATATATGTAGAAAGGAATTACCTCTTGCCCAGAATGACATACAAGCTTGAGAAGCAATTTTGGATTTCCTTCATTAATGTATTCTGATGTGGGTTTTAAAAATCCTATTTAAAATAAACTAAATCAGTGAAAACCAAGTAAATGATCTTGAAGTCTGGCGTGTTTACACTGTCTGTGGAACAATTAAAAGGATTTTCCAGGAGATACTGTTTTATTAATATCCAATGCGTCAGTCATGCCAAACAATGAAAGGCAGCTAAAGAATAGCCCAAGTTGGAGAAAATCTGGTAATTATACAACTATAAATGACAAACTTTATTATTCTTTTAATTGAGAGCTCTTTAAATTATTTTTAGCTTCTTTTTTGATGGCAGAGTCACAGAATTTTAGGCAGTTTGTTCAATATATTATTGCTTCTTATATCTATGAGGTCTTCCTACCTTCTGATTTGCTTTGTATATTGATTTATAGATGGAAATGAACCATCTTTGTTTGCTTTAATTTAACCAAAGAGGCACAGCAGGTCTGACTAGGGTTTGAATGCATGATAAACTTTTAGAGGGAATCGCACATGCAGTCAGAATTTAGGATTAAATGGTGTGCTGCAGGACTTGTCATTTATTACCATTTTTTATTTACTGTGCCATTTTGATATGTCCTGTACCAGAGTTGCAGGTAGATAAGCAATAACTTTGTGAACTGTGATGCTCAAATGCATGGGCATTTCTTAAAATTTTAATAGAGAAGTGTTGTAGTTATTACAATCTTACCATATTTACTAGAAAAAGCAGGAATAGTAGACCTATAGCAGGGCTCAGTCAATCTGGGAAGTTAAATTCTGCTTTCTTGGAGAATTTAACTGCACAATCTTACACTGCAGGGACATTTTTCGCATTCCATTTACTTGATTTTATTTACTTATTTTTTAAAACCAGAAGTGAGAAAAGACAGAACTGTCGTTGCTTAATATTATTATATGGACATAACCATTAGCCCTCATGGAGGTTAGTTGAAAGGAACAGCTAAGTTGTCATGCAGAACCAGGGCCTGAAAATACCATCAGCCTCTGCTGCAAACACCAGCACATGGCATCAGCCAGAGCAAAAGCATATACTTTGTGTGTAAGGTGAGAGGGATTTGCAGCCTCCTGTGCTGCAATGGTGTCTGCATGAGAAGCAGAGGAAGAAGAGAGAAGTGTTGGCTGGTGAAGGATGAAGGAGAGAGAAGGAGCACGGAATGGACTGACAAGTCTTGAGTGCACAGACCCAAAGGAAGCTACCAGAGAGAGCTTTTTTTGGCTGGGTGGGAACAGAGGTGGGTCCTAACATCCTCCAAAGAGAATCTCTCCAGGGGGGCAGTGTACAGCCTGGGCTCCTGCCTGGGAGCTCTCCTGTGCTCTGCATGGGGAGTTGCCCAGCACCAACCACTACACCAAAGGTAGACAGAGCTGTGAATTTAACTGACGTCTCCACAGTCCAAGTGAACCTGGAGTGCTAAGACTACAGCTAATCTGCTGCAGCCTTCTTAGGAGTAAAGCTGAGTTATTTCAGAAGCGTAATAGACCTTGAGTGGAGGTTTATTTCTCTCGACACATGATGGTTTTTAGTACATTTGTAAGCCTTTGCTTAGGCACTCAGTTAACTCTGACTTAAAGTGGAGGCACTGACAGTTTTTTGGCACACTTGGGTATGTGGTGGTGCTTTCAGTCAGGCATTTTGGTGTGCGAGTACCAAGACACCTGTGAGATTGTTTTTGATGGCCAACACAGCACACCAGAGATGATCATTCATGCTTTTCCTGCAGGCCCTCCAGTGCCTCTGAGGCACCTCACCTGTATTTATGCTGCAAGCCATCTGGGCTGCCAATAAGTCTGATACCTATCCCAGAAGCACTTACACCACTGCTAGCAAGGACCTTCTTGCATTTGTCCTGTCTGTAAGTGGTCTACAACACACTCACCTCTAACACTTATGCAGCCTTGAATGAATGGCTCTGGTGCTGAATGAGGTTGTCGGTGTCCACACTAACCTCTGCACCAGGGCAGATGAGCAGGCTGAGGCTTGCAAGACCAAAGGTGGATGGGTGACATGGGAAGCAGGACAGTCCATAGAGCCCACAGCAAGGGAGTGAATATCCCATTTCCAGAGTCAAGCAATCAGTTGATTCCTGAGACTTTTCAGCTGATGCCAGCTGTATCTTGCAGCTAGCTGCTTGAAGACCCTTCAATGGGCCCAAGACATCCTCCAGACTTGGGATGATGGACAGCAAGGTGCTAATTGCAGATAGGTAAAATGAAGCCAGATGGCTTCTGTTTCAGGAGATACATGGCCTTCATTTCTGGTTCCCATCAAGGTCTGGAAATGGGCATATACACTCTGCAAGGTAGCTACATTAGACAATTACGGCAAAACCATTTGGCATCAGCTATGACCAGCATCATAACAGAGGTCTGCAAGCCTGTATGCCATCTGGCTTGCCTCTTCAAACTTTTTGGCTTTGTTATAATTTTGGCAGCCAACCCAAACAGGTGAATGGTCATTGGAATCTAAGCGTGAATTTCTTGCCAGCAGATCACCGCTTCCTTAACCTTGAAATACTCAAAGAAAGGTTTCTGCTTGTGTTCCTAAGCAGTGTAGGTGCAATGTGGGGAAAGCAACTTTGTACTTTAACACGCAGTGAGAGGACATTCATTTCTATCTCTGGCATCCTTGTGACAGGACTGGGCATATTCATGCAGCCCTCAAACTGGAGGAGATGGTTAGTAGTAAGGAAAGGACATCACTAAGTCAAAAGGACAGAAAAGTTGTGGAGGTAGAAACATATTGATAATGCAGACTGAAATAAAATCCAGGCTCTTGCTATACCAGGGGTCTTCATATGCTAACATGAGCTAGAATGGTCCTCAGTCCCATGTCACAGGTTTCTCCTTTTGGCTGTTAGCTTTTTTTAGCCTGAGCTGAAATTCCCCTGTAGGATTTATTTTAAACCAATAGAGATACCAAATTATTAACTTTAGAAAAAAAAAACCACCCCTTCTCTCTCTCCCTCCAAATCTCAGTGCTACAGTTAGAGTTTACAAATTGCTAAAGAATGTAAATAAAAGTAGTTTGGTTTATAACCAGAACCATTTTCAGTTCTTTAAGACAAAGAAATCTTTCATATGTGTATGCAATGAGACACCTACATTGTCATCCTGTGAATTGTCTCAGGATTAACTGACTCGTCTCAATTCTGCTTGTTTAGCTGAAAATACAAGCATGCTCAGAAGTGATTTTCCAGGTACTTTAAAATTTTTCACTCTTATTACTTAATTTATAGGACCTTTGCTGTGCAAAATCAAGCCTTACATATAGTGGCATGAATATTATTTTAGATGTGGATCTAGAATATGATTTAAACATCTTTACAAGGCACCAAGACTCAAAATGTAAAACTTAAGTGTAAACATAGGGGAAAGAAAACTGCAAGGGCAAATAAAATGAGTCTCAGCATACTTTTCAGAACCAGCCTAACTAAGTAAAGACCTTAGCATAGCTGTCTCTCCCACATAATTTTTTTAAAGTTTTATAGAAATTGTTTTTCAACTTAGGATGTCTTGACTGGAAAATATTCTTCTGGAGAGAATCACTTTTGGCTACTTGGTTGATGGTGGGTTCCATACTGTATCTTTTTATAGAAAGAGTTTCTTTTAGTAGAGATAATTAATAGTAATTTGATCAAAGTAAATGGAAAAGTTCTTAATATACAGTTTGTTTTGCTTGATGCTGTTTCTCAGATTCAGAAGCCAAGAGAAAGATTTATTCCAAACACAAGTCTTCTCTGACATTTTCTCTGTTGACTCTAGCCCTACTGGTCTAATTTCTTTCTTACTTTTGCATGCCAATCAACTGAAACTGCAACAAAATAATTTAACTTGCTCTTATAAATCTAGTAGTTGATCCTGTTACTTCTTTGTCCTGGCAGGCAGAGAGGCCCGGGACAGCTGGTTGATCTCCAATTACAAGCTCTGCAGAGCACAGGAACCACCACTCTGATGTGCAGGAAGTCAAGCAGATGAGGAAGGAGGTCAGCGTGGATGAGCAGGGACTTCCTGACTGAGCTCAAATGCAGCAGATAAGGGCGTGGAAGGAAGAAGTGGGAACAGCTGCCCAGGAGTAATATGGAGACATTGCCTGAGACTGCAGGAACGGAGTTAAGAAAGTTCAACTGAAGATGAAACTAGCAAGGGATGTGAAGGGAAGTAAGATGATTATTGGTAGAAAAAACAGGCGAAGGAAAATGTGGGCCCCACTGCTCAGTGGGACAGGAAACCTTGTGACAGAGGACATGATAAAAACTGAGGTGCTAAATTCCCTTTTTGTCTCATTTTTTATTGGAAGGATTTGCCCTCCCACATTCCTGAGCTTACTAGCAAGGTCTTTGTGAATAAATCACTACTCACACTAGAAGAAGATTAAGTCAGGGACCACTTCAGCCAACTGGACACACAAGTCCATGTGGCCAGATGGGATGCATGTGAAGGTGCCAAGAGGTCTGTCTGATGTCTGACTCTATCACTCTTAAAAGGCTTTGATCAGAGGAGGTTCTTAATGACTGGAAAAAGACCAATGTCACACACGCCTTCAAGAACGGTAAGGAGGATCTAGCTAACTAGAGGCCATGCAACCTCATGTCAGTCCCTGGGAAGATTATGAAGCAAATCCTCCTCGAAGGATTGTGTAATTTCTGAGTATGGGCAAGACAAAAAGGTGACTGAGAACAGCATGGGTTTACCAAGTGAAAACTGTGCCTAGCCAACCTGATTCTCTTTTATGAAGACATGAATAGATCTGTCGATGGGTTGAAAGCAATGGAGGTTTACATTGTCTCCCACAGCATCTTTACAGCCAAACTGGTAAAACACAGGTGGGGTAAGTGCACAATACAGTGAATAAAAAATTGACTGGACTGCTGCACTTAAAGAGTTGTGATCAACAGTACAAAGTCCAAATGGTGGTTTCCTACTGGTGGAGTCCCACACAGATCAATACTGATGCCAAGACCATTTAACAACCTGGCCACTAGGATGAAGTACATCCTCAGAAAGTTTGTAGATGACAATAAATGGGAAGCAGGAGGGTGGTTGATATGCTGGGGAGCAGGGCTGCCACTCAGAGACCTGGATGGACTGGAGAAATGGACTGAGGGGTACCTCATGAAATTCAACATAGGTAAGTGCAAAGTCCTGCACCTAGGACTGAATAATCCCTTGCACGAGTCCAGTACTGGCTAGTGACCAAATGAACCAAAAGCAACTTTGTAGGAAAGGACTTGTGGGCTTTGGTGTGCATAAATTGAACATGAGTCAGCAGTGAGCCCTCAAGCACCAACCACATACAGGCTGTGCTAGCAAGGCTATAGCTAGCAAGACTAGAAAGGGAAGAAATTGTCTCCCCATACCTAGTGCCAATGAGACCATATCTGCAGTACTGGATACAGTTTTGGAGTCTCCAGTATGAGAAAGATACTGACAGAGAATGACTGCCAGGATGATTGGGTACTGGAGCACATGATGTATGATCTGTTTGTCAAGTCTGAAGACAAGAAGGGTACCTGGTGATCTTAGTGCAGCCTTCATCTTCCTAGGGGAATTGTACAGAGAAGATGGACCAGATTTCTCAGAGGTGCTTAGTGGCAGATGAGAAGCAATAGACACAGTTGCAATAATGCAAATTCTGACTGGATATTAGGGGGAAAAGATCTACAGTGAGAGTAATAGAACATGGGACAGGTTGCTCAGAAATTTGTGGAACATGGAGAAAATCAGAGATATTTAAAACAACTGGACAGGGCCTTCAGCTAACATGAATTAAATCTGCTTTGAGTAATTGATCGGAATAGATGATCTCAAGAAATCCCCCAACCTAAATTATGCTGCAGTTCTGTGATTTTGTTATTATTGCCCTGCAAGTGGCTAAATGAGAAGAGACACAAATGAAAGAGCAGATCTGAGCAACTATTCAAATCTATTCCACTATATTCTTTGAGTCAGAGGAAGAAGAGGATTGCAGAGAGAAGTAATATATTTTACTAGATCAACTGATATAGCTGGAAGAGAAAAATAGATATATTTTTTATTAGGTTTGAAAGAGAAGTGGTGCTCTTCAAAACTAAAAACAAGTAGAGAACAATTGCTTTAAATTATATGTTTATATTTAGCAGTGGAAAAAGGTAGTAGGTACTTTTAGGGCAAAGAATCCTAGACCAGAACAGAGAAGCATCTGCAGGATAGAAAGAGCACTTCAACACCAAGACCAGCTCATGCATTTTACCTTTAGCCCCCCCAAACTTTGCCTTCAATAACTAACACTTTCTTCAGACATTTTCACAGCTAGAAGGACAACATGCTCCCACAATATGCTGTAGGAATCACCATGAAAAAGAGATTCTAAATAACTGCCAGCAAACCTAAGAAAGCTTTATCATTCGGACTGAAACCCTAGAATCCCTATCGATTTCCACCACAGCTTCATTAATCACTTTCTGTACAAACACTAATTTCCTAGTCACAACCAGCAACATAAAGAATAGATAGAATACACGCAGAACCAGGACCAGTGCACCTATTTCTGCAATCATTTAATCACCAATCAACCATTTAAAACAAAACAAGGTTGGGGCATACACTCAGATCCTGAAACACTGGTGTATGAGGAAATGTCAGAACACCTACCCAAATGCCCACAGAGCCATTGAACAGGATTGTCACCTGTGAGGCAATTCTGTGAAAGTAGACCCCCATCTTTAACCAAACCACCATATACAAACTCTCTTCATTTAAAAAGTCACACCAAATGTTTGCAGCTACCTGGGAAACACCCCAGCTTCAAAAATAATACTGAATTATCATCCATACCAGAAGAAAGTTGGAATTTATTTCCTTCCTTGGAAAATAAATTGGCTTCACATTCCCTCCCACACCTCTACCCCCTCCAGTCTTGCTAAGTTCATTGCCCAGAGCAAGTTTCCTGGAGATCAACATGCACCACTTGTTCAGGCCATTGTTCAGGAAGACTGGGCCTTTTGGACAGAGGCTGACTTGGCTAAGCAAGGAGCTTCTTAATGAACAAAAATGCAAAGCACATAAGAAGTGGAAACAAGGGCAGACAACAAAGGAAAAGTATAAAAGCACTGCTCAGACATGCTGGGACAAATCCAGAAATACCAAATCCCAGTTGGAGATAAAACTGGAGAGGAACATAAAATGTAACAAGATGCGATTTTACAAGCATGACAGAAATGAAAGGAAACTCAGAGAAAATATGCATCCATTTCTGAGAGGGAGTAAACCTAGTCATGGACAGTATGGAAAAGGCTGAAGTACTCAATGACATTTTGTCTCAGGGAAAACCTGCTCCCAACTCTGTGCACACACCAGTGCTATACAGGAAGGATGACAACCAACAGTGTATTGAAATCCATAGGACTGCATGTGACTCCTCAGCAGGTGCTGAAAGATATGGCTGATACGCTTGTGAGGCTGCTGTCATTTGTGCAAAATCATGGTGTTTGAGGGAGGTCCCTGATGACTGGGCTGATGTTACACCCCACTTCAAGAACGGCCAGAAGGAGAATCTAGGGAGATGTACAAAGCATCTTCAGAAGAGAAGTGTGGGAACTAAAATACACACACCTGCTGGACACTAAAAATTATAGACTAAATAGAAAGATTGGCTTTATGGCACATTGTAATTCCCTCCTTAAGCTCCTCCGTCTTTCACAGACGATGAATTACCTGTCTTTTTCTCTTTTTGCCTGATAGGAGCTAATGACCTTATCAACCTTTTCGTTGCTCACACCACTCATGCTCCACAGGTAGCAACAACTTTCTCACCCAGATAGTCTAACTATTTAATGTAATCAGGTTTAACTCAGACCAACTGTTCAGTTGCCTTTAACACTGAAGATGCTGCTTTTATTTCAGCCTTGAAAAATGGCTCCTGTAGCTGAAAGGCTATTTTTTTCCCAACAATGGGCTGGGTCTAATAAAAGATATTATCTCCCCCTACAAACCTTGCCTCATTTATATCCATAGATTATCATGCTACAACAACAATGCCACTTTTCTGAGTTACACCATTTAAAAGAACCATGTTTTCAAAGAAAAATACATAATCCTCTCTTCCACTACCACCCATTTCCCTATATGGAGGCACATGCCCAGAAACTGCCTGTAAACTGAATTTTCTAGTGGAGCCAGATGATATAACAAAAGTTTCATTTACCCTAATTTGGAATGCTGCAGGTCTTAATCCTGATATAGGGCAAAACTTACTTCTTACATTCTGCTGAAGGCTGATGTAAGTCAGCCGTTGAAGGTTATCTGTTTGTCTTTATGAACTGCATCAATCTCAGACTCGTCAGTACAAACACAAACAAGACTATGTTGTAGCAGACTTCCATGCTCCTGGAAATTGCAGAGCTGAGCAATCTATAAATGATGGTCTGTCAAGCCTGTATTCTTTAGGGCTAGTAATCTTGGCTGACAAGGAATCTTTTCAAACATTTAATTTTTAATTTTTTACCAATCTTAAATCAGCCCATTAGCTAGTTGCTAGAAATACAGGGGAACTTCTAGGGCCAAAAAGGAATCACAGCCCTCTCTTGATGGACTCTATCCCATGTCATAGACATGTCATTTCAGTGTAAGACCAATTTAAGATGAAGGCTTGTGTAAAATTCAAATATTGCATTAAAGAAGGGTTGCAGCAAGCAATAGTTAAAGTACACTAAATTCTGTAACTTTTGTAGTTGTTTATAAACCAATTTTATTCTTGCTGGAAGCCAACATCATCATTGGAACTATTCTGGATTTTCACTTTCAACAGTTTCACTATAGGTCAGGGTTCACTCTAAGCTGCTCCACTGTATAATGAACTAAGCCAGAGGGGCTGGCTTAGAAGTCTAAGTATCACCTTTGAAATATCCAGACACTCTGGAAACAAAGGTTTAAATCCCAGCAGGGTTGACTCAACCCTTCCACTTTTTGAGATAGATAAATGGTGCACAGTGTGCCAGACTACCTATGGACCTCTCTGATAAGGTGAGACCTCAAAAAGAGACATGTGATCTACTCTCTGCCTTTTTCTTAAGGGCGAGTTTGCTTCTAATTCTTGGCCAAAATTTTTCAGCTCCAAAAGTTGTGCAGTTCAATCTGTATCGCTTATCTGAGTGACTATTGCCTCCTGTTTTAGAGGCAGGAAAGCTCCAGCGAGACTGCCTGCACTTCAGCCTGATCCAAAGCGCAGCAAAATTAGGGTTGTTCTTGTAACCTTTATATTGATTGTTTTTGGCGCAGCACCTTCCAAAAAACCCTAGGTGTCCTGCCCTCCCCCTCCCCCCCAAATCTGACTATTATTAATGACAATCCCTGTAGTATAGTATATCAGAAGCACACACGCATGTGTAATACCATATACTTATGTGCACTTAGATAAGCATCCTTGCACACACCTAATACAAAAATGAAATCAAACAAATGTGACTCAGTCCTTCTGGCTACCTCAGCCCACTTGTCCTACTTGTGCAGCATATTAGCATTCATCTCACAGTGATTTGCCTACAGAAATTTTGCAAGATGAAAGTTTGATGCGTAAGAAGAATCTCAGGACAGAGCGGTTCCCTTAGCAACCTTGCAGCCAGCTCCAGGAGCTCTGACCCAGCTACAAAGCCCTTCACAAGCCGAGGAGACACACTTAATGACAGCTGGCTGAAATTTGGGAGTACTGATAAACTGCCTTCTTATCTGGAAATCACCTTTGAGGAATATTATCTTTATTGACTTGCTTTAAAAAAAAAAAAAAAAAAGCCCACAAACTGCTGCTACAAATTAGTACATAATAATAAGCAGCAATACCAATTTATTAGTGTGCCCTCCCTCTCCACCAGTAAAGCACCTGGGGCACTCAATAACAGAGTAAAAATAAACACAGTGTAATTAATTAACACTGATTACACTCCCTCCCCTCTGGACCATCTCAAATGTAGCTGCTTAGTCCTGTCTGGCTTGCCCATGCCTCCCCCCAGGGAGCCTCTTGCTGCATCCCCCAGCTCTCTACTGCCTTTGCAAGCTCTGGCCTTGCTTTGTTTTTCAGAGTGGGTGTACAGCTTTGTCCTTTCTCTGTTTTTGTCAGCTATGTCTCTGCCTTCCAACCCCTGTCTCCATTTTGTGAAAAAAAAAGACAGTTTTATCTTTTGTTGGACAGGGCAGTAAATTACAGGTATGACTCTATAATGGCAGTGAGGATATACTTAAAGAATAGCAGGTGCAAATATTGCTATGGTTTCCCAGGTCTTTCTATCTGCAATGCTAAAAACAAGTGTTATCAAAAGTTTGGCTTTTAATGACTTATTCATATGGTATCTCTGGGCCAGCCCTGAACCTCCTGGTTGACAACCATATTGTCCAAGTTAAGAAGAATGAAATGGAGAGGCTGTTGGCATTGGCCTCTCTGCTCAGCCAATTACAAGGTGTTGCCTTCTAGCCAAGTTTCAACCTGAGCCTCATGGACAAAGACAATGTTTAGCTGGTAGGGATTGCAGCTGAAGATTTTGGTGTGTTTGTGTGTGCACATTGAACCAAGGGAGGTTCAAGAGGTTCACAGAGCGCAAGAAAAGCCATTCCCTAGAGGTTACTCATCATCAAGGTAATACTAACAAGATGAGAATATATGTCAAGAAAAAAACCCAACCTTTAGCATCTTAACTTTCTCCAGTATGCTCTTTTTCATGCTCAGCCCCTGTCACCACATGTTGATCTCTGCAAGGATTAACCAGCAAAGTTCCCACTGAAGACTACTGTGTCAGTGCACAAACCCATGAGAACTCAGTAATGCCTTCCAGCCTCCTAAAAATAAAAAGAGGAAAGAAAATCTATGGAAGTTTTGTTATATGTTATAATAGTTATTTCATGCTGTAAACTGTTACATGTTGCAACAAGTTTGAATGAAGCTTGTAGTTACCTCCATCGTGTTATTCATATTATTATTAAGACAGAACAGTAATGAAAAAAGCTTAGCAAGATTTATAAAATGCTGATGGGGATGGGACCCCACCCCCAAGATAAAAGATACCTACGTAAACAGAAAATCTGCATGTCAGAGGAAGATACTCCCTTTCACAGCTTGCGTTGGGCAGGAAATTGAAGAAGTTGTGTCTGAAAAATAAGCACTGTGTAATGGTGCAAGACTGTGGCTGGAGATGTGACAGCGCGTGTGACAGCAGCTTCAGCATTCATTCATGCTGGGGTGAGCATGAACTTTCCACAGATTTGCATTTTGAAGGGGTTGTTTGTGGGGAAGATGAGGTGTTTTAGGACAAATATGGTCAGCCTAAACCACCACTTTTTCTATGCCTCAATTCTCCCTCTGTAGCTATTCATAAATAGATATAAGTAGGTTTAAGTTAAACGCTGATAAATAGATAAAATATGCTTCCACAATTCATGCCACTTAAAATTATTTTCCTCAGCTCATTCAGCATTCTCCAAAGCTAAAAGACATCCCTTATTATGAGTAGATACACATACACAATTTATCATTTTGAATCATCCTTTACCTTAAGATGAGCTGGGGCAAAGTTCAGGCACAGGCAGAGCAGGTAGCTCCCTTGGACGGCTAACGGTCTGTGAGTGTAAGATGATCGGCTCTAGCTGCCGCAGCTTTGGCTCTTTTGCCTGCTTTTACCTGTACTTTCTCCTGGAAGGGTTGGGACTGGCAGTTCAAGCCACTTGAGCTACCCTCAGGGCAGATGTCTCTTTCTCCCTGCACAGCTGGATGTGCCACTACCCTGTGGTTGGGGTCAGGGTGTGGTGCTGTGGGGAGGGATTTCTCCAGGGTGGGAAGAGAGGGACAGGCTCATTGCACTGCTGATCTCCATGTCTTTACCTTCCTCCCCTTCCCCATGCCTTTTGTCCAAGGGCACAGATTCATGGGGAGAAGGGAGGAGGGGGGAGCAGACCTATACCCAGCACCCAGCACCACTGAAAGTCTTCCATATTGTCCCCAAACTTCCCAAACCACTGAAGATTTCCAGCCTTCTGCACCACTCAGCCTTCTTCCTTCTTGCCCTTCTCCCCAGGCATTTGCCATTCCTGGTCCGACACGTGCATTTCCCCACAATCCTTACACTGCACCCGGTTTTCCCTTTTCTCTCTGGGTTTGCACACCCCTACCTGTGCACTTGACATAAACATTCCTGACCTCTGAGCAAAGTACTCCTTTTCTCCCACCCTGGATGTTTTAGCTCTGCCCAGGTGCTGGCACAGCTGCTGCCATCCTGAGCTTTTGCTGCAAGGCCATGGGCCTCAAACCAGAGCTGTCAGCTGTACACCAGCCCCACAGCACCATGATGCCAACCGAGCAAAGCTGACAAAAGCTCTGGCCGTGAAAGCCACTGCGACAAAGACTTTACAGTCTCAGCAGACAGGATGAGCAGAGGCTTGTGAGAAGGGAAACAGGAAAGCAGAGAGAAGAAATATGACAGCCCAACACAGACGACATCGGTAATGCCTTCAGAACTAGATGTGTTAAGATGGACCTGCATCTCAAAAAGAACAGGGTATGGCTAGGGGACCGTCACTCACAGAAAGCAGGGTTACCAAGATTTTATGATCAACCATGTGATCTTTGAAAAGGTTGAATTTAACCCTTTAAACACCTAGCTCAAGTGAAAAATAATTTAGGACATTACAGTCTGAATAAAACATTAAGACATATTAACTATCCACAGTAGTCCCCGCTGAGTTTATAAGCCATGACTATTGAAAATTTTAGACTTTCAAAACAAAGACAGGGATTGACTTCAGGGATGTGTCACCTCTGGAGTAGACCAAAATAATTACAGAATAGGTGGTGAGATATATAAGATAGGAGAAAGGACATTCTTGCTAGTACACTGCTCTAAATTCAGTGTGATTGAAAAGATTTCAGGAAGAGATGAGTAATTTTTCATGGAATGGAAATTGAAAGAAAAAAAGAAATACATCTGCCTCAGATATCCAGTTTTGTGTTGTTTTGCTCATTAGAAACAGCCCAATTTGTTTTACGATATCATTTGTTACTGTACTACAAGGTTCCAATAAACACTTTAATAAACATCACAACACAAGAACTCATCATCCCTGCTTATGTCTCCATAAAAATTTATGACAGCATCACTCTGCCAGGGCTTCTGACTGAAGAATTTAACTTAGATGGTTATTTATGAGTTTGGTTTTTTTTTTTTTGGGGGTGCGGTGGGGTGGGAACGTGGGACACACATATTTGTAGAACAGCTGGATGCAGTTGGCTAATGCCATCAGCCCCACATGTCCGTAGCGGCAGACATTTAGACTTTTTTTGGACATTTTGTGCCTCCTGCCTCCCACAGTGTCCTGGTTCAAAAAGGGATGAGCAGTGAAGTGGTTTCAAGCCTGAGCCTGAGTTCCAGCTCAAGCTTGTGGATGGGACACTGGCTCTACTTCAACATTGCCCTGCTGGCTACAAGTGCTGGTACTGGGGCTGGTAAGTGACTCTTTCTAGACACTGGAAGCTGAATTCCAGTCCAGGCCCCCTGCCTATTGCTTCAGATATATCTAGAACCTGCCTGATCTTTATGATTGAAACACTGATGAGAAAAAGCTTGAATTTACTTTACCCCACAATCCAATTCTGTTCTTTCCTCCCAGTTCATAGTTTCAGCTAATAGTTTTGCACCAAGTCATATTGACACAGTAAGATTATTTTCATATATATCTTAACAGTACTTAATGCTATTGAATATTTTAAAATAAGCTCTGGTACAAAGGCCTTCATGGACTCCAGGAGTAAAGGACTAGCTCTGCCAAAGGGAGTGGAGGCTGGACCTGTCTACGACTTTGGGCTTGGAGGTAACCAATAGCACCGAAGGTGAAGTTCATAAGGAGAGGCACAAAAACAATAAGCAAGAAAGAAAAGAAGTTCTTTTTGTTAGCCCTGGGGAGGAGATCAGAGCAAGTGAGAGCCCTCTCCCAGTGCTCTGGTCAGGCGCTGGGTGCCCTCAGCTCTGCATGGCAGGTGAGGGTGGGAGCCTGCATGAATACCCAGCACCATGCAGAACTTGTCCATGGGAGCTGCTGCTTGGAGTATCCCCTTTTTAACTTCAACTTTTCTTCAATTTTAGTTGCAGCATGGAAAAGTAAAATAGGAGGAAGGGATTTGATGCACACAAAGATAGTTCTTTTTAATGGTGGCAACAATCTGTTAAATTCCCAATATTAATTGGCCACGTTTACCTCCTCAGCTGAAAAGAGACTTTATCAGGAATGTGATTTATATAAAAGATAGCTGGTTTTATACCTCTTTATACAAATCTTGACATAAATCAGCATGAAAGCATTTTAACAATAAGTTGCTAACTCATAAAACAGTAAGTCAGCTTCCAACACAAGCCCAGATAAGTCACTGTCAGGTTCTGCTCACTTGGTAGGAGTCTCCAGGCAAATTCTCTCCACATCTGTGCCTTAAAAATACTTTTATCTCAATGCGTGGGGGATTTAGCTCAGGTTCTCATTGCAAAGAGGTCCATTTCCAGGCCATTTTTATAGCAAAGTCATAGACGCACACAGGTGTGGGATTTTTATTTGTTTATTGGCTTGCCTTTTTTGTTTTTTAAGGGAAATGTCACAGTTTTATTTTTTCATGGGTATTACACCGCAGAGACGAAAGGTATATGGGCTTCACCACTGTGCCGTCATTTGGAAGTTCTCCTATGGCTCAGTATATGACTGTTCTTTACTACATTGGCTTATGCAGCTTTTTCCTTTTCAATTTTCTTAGCATTACTTCCTACTGTACAGCTCAAGACTAAAAATAAAGGATAAAATGACAATAAAGGCTCCCAGGGAAAAACAAAAGGGAGGAAACATGAAAAGGACTTGAGAAGAAAAGGGTACAAAAGCACAAAGTACAAAGGAGCATAGAGTTGAAAAGATTATAGAATTAAGGGGAAAAACGTGCTAATGTAATCTTATAAAAAGAGAAATAATTCAAATGAAAAGCCATCAAAAGGAAGATGAAAAGGAGGAACATTTTAAAAAACGAGAGAGATATTTTTAGGCAGCCTGTTTAACCTGAGGGGACAGCCCTTGGGAAAGCCAGATGTAGTTTACTGAAATTATTATCCTAATAAAATGTATAACAGAACAGAGAGCACTATAACAACACTTTTAATGGAGAACACAAAACCTTGTTCTCTCTCTCCTTTCATAACACCTTTATTTAGAGTAGATCACGAGCACAACTTTTGCAATGGGTGCTGGTTCCCATTCCCAGCTGGTTAATTCTCTGCTGAAATAATGCCTGCACAGCTCGTCCTTATTTTCCTGTGATAAACATTGAAAACTCAGTTTTCCCTACCTTATTTCAGTAAGACATTTGACACTGTCTCCCAGAGCATCCTCACAGGCAAGCTAAGGAAGTGTGGGTTGGATGATTGGACAGTGGGGTGGATAGAGAACTGGCTCAACAACAGAACTTGGAGGGCTGTGATCAATGGAGCAGAGTCTGGATGGAGGCCTGTAACTAGTGGTGCTCCCCAGGGGTCTGTGCTGGGTCAGTCCTGTTCCACATATTCATCAATGACCTGGATGATGGGACAGAGTGTAACCTCAGCAAGTTGGCTGATGATACCAAGCTGGGAGGAGTGGCTGATACACCAGAAGGCTGTGCTGCCATTCAGTGAGACCTGGATGGGCTGGAGAGCTGGGCCGGGGGTAACCTGATGAAATTCAACAAAAGCAAGTGCAAGGTCCTGCACCTGAGGAGGAACAACCCCAGGCACCAGCACAGGCTGGGGGCTGAACTACTGGAAAACGGCTCTGATGAGAAGGACCTGGGAGTGCTGGTGGACAGCAAGCTGACCATGAGCCAACACTGTACCTTGTGGCCAAGAAGGCCAACAATATTCTGGGCTTCATTAAAAGGAGTGTGGCCAGCAGATCAAGAGAGGTTGTCCTCCCCCTCTACTCTGCCCTGGTGAGACCACATTTGGAGTACTCTGTCCAGTTTTGCATCCCCCCAGGTTAAGAAGGATGCAGAACTGCTTGAGCAAGTCCAGCAGAGAGCTACCAGGATGATCAGGGGACTGGAACATCTCCCTTATGAGGAAAGGCTGAGAGACGTGGGTTTGTTTAGCCTGGAGAAGAGAAGGCTGAGGGGGGATTTCATCAATACCTATAAATATCTAAAGGGTGGGTGTCAGGATGATGGGACTAGGCTCTTTTCAGTAGCGCCCAGTGACAGGACAAGGGGCAATGGGCACAAGTTGGAACACAGGAAGTCCAGCTAAACATGAGAAAAAACTTCTTTACTGTGAGGCTGACAGAGCAGTGGCACAGGCTGCCCAGGGAGGTTGTGGAGTCTCCTTCACTGGAGACATTCAAAACCCACCTGGATCCGTTCCTGTGCCCCCTGCTCTAGGTGTCCCTGCTCAAGCAGGGGGGTTGGACAAGATGATCTCCAGAGGTTCCTTCCAACCCCTGCCTTCTGTGATTCTGTGATTTCCAGACCTGTCTTGCCCTGGAGTGAAAGAAGGTAGATTAAGGGCCAATGGGGAGTGGTCCCCAAGTCCTCCACATCTGGAAACAGCAATATGGATGCAGCCCTGCAGGGTGGGAGCAGTGTCCCCAGCACTGCCTGGCCATTGCCTCAGGATCATGCCAACAGCTAGCTTTAATTATTTATGCGGTGTTCTTAGTAGGGTTAAAATCAAATGGCCACTCTGAGGGCAGGTGGTGACAGTCAGTTCAGCTTGGTAAAATGCAATCATTAATTTCCTACACTATAGTCTTTCATTACAGTGCTATATTTAAAGCTAAGAAGTCTTTTTTCTCCGTCTTGTTCCAAGCCATTATTTACAGAAACATCCACCCTTCCTAAAATACTACATTTTTGGCTGGGAATTGTTAAGTTTCTCCTAATTTCAGAAAAGAGCTATTCTGAAAGATTAAAAAAAAAATAGTGTTTTACTTGTGTTTAAATCATATCAATAAAAAAAAATAAGAGACTAAGGATCCTCATTAGTCAAGACAGTCTTCATTTCCCATTTCATTTCACTGGGGCCCAAGTATAAAGCAGTTGAAAAGGCAGTGAGATAAATTAACAAAAGAAACATCCATCAAGGACTACTAATCACAAAGGTGCCAACTCAGTTTTTAGCTTAGGAAGCTGCTAAGCTAAGTCACTAAGACTATTGGAAACTGAAATATCACTTGATTCTTGCCTTGATTTAATCTTGCTTCAGCTCAGACAGAGCTGATCTAGATGCACCATTGGATGCAGCTTGGCATTTTTATACTATGAAACCAGAGCACAAAGAACCAAAAACATTTTTAAAAATTTTTTGTCATGGGGATTTTGTTGGCATGTGTTGAATCAGAAGCTCCAGGTTGTGGCTGCTGGACACACTATTAAGGGCCGAGAGTATGAAGTCCTTGTTTCACACTGCAACACACAGCTCCATCTAGGTTAGAGAAGAAGACGGGCAATAGAGAAACTTCTCTTTAGGTCTGCACCTGTGCAGGGAAAGGCCTTGACAAGTGAGTTAGAAGGCCACAGAAATATTCAGAAGTGGTGAGTGCAGTTCCCTGACAGACTGGGCAGTTGTTTCTGATGTTCATTAAACTTTCTCATCATGGGTTACACACAGCCAAATCCTATCAATGGCTGACCTAAACATTGCTGGGATAGGGATAAGGGAGGGGAGCAAAGCTGAAATCAGGGGAGCCTAGGCAGCAGGGAGGTTAAAGGTAAAAAATAGACCACTGCCAAGCTGTATTTGACATTTCCCATGTGCAAAGCCCCTGGCAGTTTAGGTCTGCACAGTCAAGGGCAGGTATAAAACCTAATTTCTGCCCATGGTCTGTTGTGGAAGGTGGGTTATCTCTGTGAAGAACCCAAGCTAATAAGCCCTGGGAATGCCAATACCCTCTTGTAGGGGTGGCCCCAAATACCTGGCCCTGTCTTGGTTCCCTTCTCATTGCTCCCAGTGAAGAAATCAGCACTTAGGCTGGCATTCAGTAAGCCCAGAGGGATCTCCCAGTGGTAGGAATTCCTTCATCTGTAGCTGTCTCTTTATTAAATTTTTCACAATTTTATATTCCTAGCACATATGTTGAGGAAATGGAAATGATAAGAAAGCAGGGATAGCATAGGTGGAGCGCTAATCAATCCTCCACTGGCAGAACAGTCCTCATCACCATTTCATTTGCGTACAGAGCTTCCCTGGATTATAACATTTTGGCTCAGCTTACCAAGAAGAAAATGCTCCGTCATGTGCAGCACCACATAACCAAGAAGTGCAGTCATACTGAAGCTGTAATGAAGACAAATCACACAACCACACTGTGCATATCTTGTGAGCTGATGTATATTTGAGTAACATCGCCTATCAAATACACTTGAGAAAATGAGGGGTGGTTTGTGAAATGTTTAGGAATAGAAAAATAATCTGCTGGAAAACCTCACTGTTGATCACAGATGGATCTTGGTAAACTATTTGGCAATAAGCAAAATGGGACCGAATGGGACAGAGCAGGACATTTCTCCCAGAAGGAGGTTTCTTTTGGGAACAGAGCAGTAAAATATCATGGAGTAGATGCAATCAGAAGGTTTTGGCTGGTTTACCAGTTCAGGCCCCAAAGCCTGGGACTTTACCCAGGCATGTGAATCTATTAATGTAGGACTGTGGCTCCCTCAGTTAAAAAATGTAGTCCTGTCTACTGGCGTTAATATAATGAATCTGTGGAAATGAAAATACATGAAGCATTTCCCAAATGGTCATGCATATGGTTATGCTTGACTTCAAAGCTGAGTGTGTTACTATGACCTGTCTTCTCCCACACTCCCTTTTCCCAAGGGAAGAAATTTGTGTCTCTGTTACTTTTTCACGTTCCTTTGAACACATCTTAATGTTCTTAACGTTAACTCCGTTCTTCTTTAACAACATATTCTCCTTTATATAAGAAGTCTGAAAGCAAACTCCCATGTGAAGGATGGCGTCAATATTCCCCTCCACAACCTCCTTGTCTTTAAACAGCAAAATTGTTGACACATGGCTCAGAATATGAATATTTGATCAAAATGAACCTTCAGTGATTCCAGAAATTTCATGTCCCCAAGAGTCTTTTTGGCAGATGGCCAGTAATCATCTACATTTTTTTCCATTTGGATCCACCTTGTTTCAGGTTTAATGCCCTTAGAATAGAACAACCATTATGGAAATTAGTTAGCAGCTGCTGTACATCAATGTTTAGAAAATTAATATTACCCACATTACACAGCACAGAAGCTGAATTTTAATGAAGCATGGAAACTATAAGCAAATTGACCTTTCACCTCATCAGAGAAATAGTCAAACACAACTTTGTCTGAGAAAACTTATAATTTCCACCAGAATTCTCTGGACACAATAACAGAAATATAGAATTTTCAGTATAACAAAAGGAATTAAATGCTTCAGCAGATTAAAGATGACAATAGAATCTAAACTGTTATGTGTTCTTACTGCTAAGCTTTAGAAATATTTTCTCTTAGTTGTATGACAGTGGGAATTACAATGCTTTATAATAATAGATCTAACACATGAGCAGAAACGATGAGATATATGCTGGGAACAAAACTGATCTAAGCAGTCAGCCAAGGTTACTCTTGGCTTAGGAGCTGTTACCAGCCTGTACCAAGAAGGCAGCAGCACCAGCCTCTTGCTGGCTTTTTGGTTGCTGGCTTTGCTTTGCTGTTTCTCATCACCATTTTCGTTTCCTTTTTATTCAACTCTCCAAAGTGTTAAATTCTGACCTCTTTAAATTAAAGCATGTATCTTCTGCTATATTCTAAGACAGTTATAACTAGATCACAGCAAAAACAGAAGGGGTAAATTTATTATCCTCAAGCAATGTATCATGGACATTTTAATTTCAGCTACAAGCATTTGGTTAATGTATTTTTCTCTCCTTTTTTTAAAGAATAATTTGCAAAACTCACTTAGGAAAACTTGCAGGGTGTCTTTCTGCAGACACTTTCTAAAATAATTTTGTAGCCTTATTAAAACACCCTCCTAGTGTGTGTTTCTGTGTATGTGCTTGTGCGGTGTTCTGCATTTTGTAAACATGCGTCAAAACTGCCAGTATAAATTTACCTTGAGGGTACATTCATTGTGTAAATGACAGCTAGTACAAGAAAGTATTCCAATGGAAAATTATGCATAGTTTCTAGCAGAACTATTTACTGGTGTTCAAAGTTAAAGGAATAGGTCTGAACGCTGTAGGGGCCATATTTAGTTTTTATTCACATTTAGTTGGTAATAAAACAGCTCTGAAACTCTCAAAAGTTAATAAGTGTAAAAAAAAAAAATGTAATCAGGAGGACATTACAAGACTCAAATAACTGTAAAATAAACTGACTCACCTGGCTGCAGCAGGAATCTTGCTCCATGCATAAGGATTAAAATTAACAGAACTTTGGAGGAAGGAGAAAGTCTGCTTATCATTTTCTTCAGACACAATGCTGATTAGAAGACTGCAACAGAACCATAAAGTGCTATAAAATTACTTAAAGGTCATCACATGTTGTAATAAACCGTAACCTAATTTATTTTTTTTAATGCTGACATGAATCTGCTGAAACTAGAAAAGCAGGTAACTTTTTCAATTAATGTCAAAATGTTCAGTTTTATTTTATAGGTTGTTTTACCCATTCTAAGTTAAAATGATGCTTTATTATGGCATCATTTTATGAGCCCAAGGAGACATTTTGACATTTAGTATAATCTTCCAGAAAGTCAAAAGAGAAATGGTTACAAAAGATGTACTGAATAAAACACCCTGAAACAAAATGTAAGAAAGATTATGTTATAAATAGGAGTGGTGATTAAAGTATTGTTTTTTCCCCAGTTCAAATGTGGGGGCTCCATTCCGCCCCCCCGCCTTTTTAACACTCTTCATCACCGTCTTTGAAATAAAAGGCAAGCATCTTGCAAGAAAGACCTTTTAAAAGCAATAAAAATCTTTCTTGAGCCTTCATTTTTGTCTCGTTATTTTACCTGTAACCATTTGATGACAGTTTAGTGCAGGGGTATTATGGATTTAAACTGCAATTTATGGGAAGTCTCTGCTCCTTACTGGGGCACTGAGGGTGAAGAGATGAGACATAAAGGCTTGAATAGTCTCACTTAAAGAGCCTCTTTCTCCCAGCCCTCTCTGTGGTCAGACACTCGAGCACCCCTGTTCGCGCCACCACAATGAGGCGGCAGGAGGATGCTGGCAGCCCCTGTCCCACCACCAGCCTTTGTCCTCTGCTCGCCTGCTGCTTCCCCATGCCACTCAGCTATAATTCATCACCGTGGCTTATGGGTGGAGGGAGATGATCTCCACTTCCAGAGAAATCGTGTGAGCCCCTGGCTCCCTCACACCCCAACACTGTCCCCCTCACTGGCTCCTAACCACAGCCACCAGCGTGCTGACCACACATCCCACAATTCTCTGAAGCCAAGGGGATGTTTAAAAATATCCCATAAGGGTTATTGAAGCCTGATGCTGTAGGGATCAGCAGAGAGTCGGTTCCTTCTAACTAAAGGGTTTAATTTACTTTTGAGCCATCCCTTACGTCCCCAGAGCAACCCTGGTTTCCTCTGTGTCTTCAGAAGGGCATGTCCCACTTTCCCGTCCCCACCAGAGACCCGAGAGGTGGGAAGTGACTGCAAGAAGACACTTTCTGCTGCAAGCAGAGGTTGGAGGAGCAGATGAAAGGCAGTAGCAGTGGCCCGGCATGACCCCAGGAACCAGGGCTAAGCCCAGCTGGGCCTCACTGTCCCTGGAGCTTCATCTCTCCTCACTGGCAAGGAAAAGGGAGGTTATACTTCATTAGGATTAATCGCTAAATGCTGACTTGGCATCTGGGGTTTCTCCATTTTAACAGCAGCTGCTTCCAGGTCACAGTTGCCTAAGAGCAAACATTCACTATTGGCTGTCAATGGACATGAGACATTTTAAAACACGAGATGTTTGTGTGGAGGCAGCTGTCCAGAAGGGTGAGGGGAGAGGCATAAGTAAAGGCCAGTGCCAGTCCTGCCCAGGGGACCACAAACATCTGCTCAGGGCCAGAGACACCCTGTGCTACCTCTGGGAGTGGGAAGAGGTAGGAAGAGCAAGGCACGGAGGGCTGGACACACAGGGGGACATGGTGAACACAACATGAAACCCCTACACAGCCAGTGTGGTATCTGGGATGCCCAAACGAACCATGTTTTGAGGAGTGTTAGAAGTGGGACCAACAAGACCTACAGTCTGTGTGGTGAGATGCCAATACCAACCACTCAGAAATGCCGCAGGCAGGGGGGCAGCATGGAGTTCACACCTGGGACAACATCACTGTGTTCTTGCATGAGGAAGAAGCAAGCAGAGGGAGTACCATTCCACTCCTGCACAAACCTCGGAGATCTGGAGTTTGAACTCAGATCGGTTGGGCAGGGGAAAAAGTCTGAACCAGTGTCAAGCACCACAGGATGGGTATTTAGCCACTGGGTGATGGGAGCAGGGTGAGGTGGATCACCATCATCTTCCCCTGCCAGCTGCATTTCATGCAGGGCTTGGCATGGTGAGAGCACTTAGTCCCTGCATGCTGTGGGGCCTGGGTGTGAGGCTGATGCATGGCAGCTTGTCAAGCTGTTGGAAGCAATTTTCTTTGGGAATTTAAACACTGCCAAGTGATAGAGAAGGCAGCAAAACCTTTATTTTGGCGAAGAAGCTTTCAGCTGCAGTGAATTACCTGTAGCTTCCTTACAAACCTTGCGTATTTTCCGCTCTGGTGGTGCTTACTGGAAAGGCATGAAAATACACTGCTGGAACAAAAGAAAACAAAAAAAAAAAAAGAGAAAGGAGAAAAAAAAAGGAAGGCATGGGTGTTGCACAGCAAAAGGTGAATATTAGAAGAGAGGACATATAATTCGAGGTGTAAGGCTGGGATCCCCATTGATTTAACGAGCCACACAAGCTGCTTTCTTGCTGTGTGTTAAATCACCAGATCCCTTACCTGGTACACATTGCAACACACAGCCAGCTGGTTTTCATCCTGAATGACAGGCTTGCAAAGTCTCCAGTAGGCCTCATTAGCAAGGAGTTGCTAGCATTTGCAGATGGGTTGGATTTAACCTGTATCTTACAGGCACATTTTAAATGTCCTTGTTATGACTGCAACTGCAATTTTGAAAGATTATACCAACTCCAAATGACTGCAACTTTCTGACTGCCCCCAGGAAGAGGACAGCAGTCACACCATTTGAGGTCAGTGAGGAGAAGGGGGTTTTCTGCTCTTCTGTGTTAATCAGAAAGCAGAATCTGAAGTGCCAGTTCTGTAAAGAACTGTGTCCAGTTTTCCTCCAGCCCCGATGCTGAACTGTCTGATCAATACTAAATCTAATTTATAATGATGGCCCCTGTGAAGATTGCAAATGTTATGTCAACATATCTTAATGGCTTTGGCTTCCTGAGTAGCCTTGTTAGCTGCAACCTTGTCTGCTTCTGCTACTGGCTTAACTACTTCCACCTACGGAGCCCCATCTGTAACGATGTTGACCGCTTCTCCTGTCCTTCTTGCTCTCTTCTACCAGTGGACACTTCCACACTGTTGGTTCCTGTCATGTGAGAGCTCTCTGACAAGCACATGGAAGAAAAACAGAAGAAGAGGGAAGAAAACAAAATTAATTCCCCTGCCGATTCTCCCCCCTCTCTGCAACTGATGAACCAAAGAAGGAAATAATTGCTACTCTCTTTTAATAACGGCACGTTTACAGAAATTTCCATAAAGATGATTCAGAAAGGAATGCATGGATTTCTTCTCTGTGGGGTGTCCAAAACAGTTTGCATTGTTCTGTAATGTAATGTTATTAGTGCTCCATCTAATTTATATTTGCATTTCCCTGTCTCCAGGGCAAATTTTTACAACTCACTTGCAAAGTACTAAATGAGGAAGTGCTGCAGTGCTAAAGAACCACATTTTCTAGCAAGCTTTCAAGCCATCCATTAATTGCTAAGGGGCTGAACCTGAAAGGTGTTGAAGGACTCCAAAGAAACATTGACTTTTCTCTATCCTCATGTGGAGCGGAGAGCACACAGCACCATAGGAGGTCAGGAGAAGTGATTGTTCATTACAGTTGTTGGAGCATGGAAACTGGAAATGTATGTACTATATGTCTGTAGCTTGAACTTGCTATAAATGGGAGGGGTTGTCCTCCTACTTACCACTGGAAGGGAGTTTGAAAGTGGAACAGAGGCAGACCAATGATGAGTGATAGCTGGAGAATCACTGTCTTCCTGAGGTGTCTCGTTGCCTGATCACGTGGCACATCCACATGTGTGGTGGGATAGTTTAGGCAAACCAGCTTTTACTAATTAGATACTTACAAACATTTAAAACGCCACAATTATAGCAGGGTTTCTCCTGCCAGTTACTGTGTAGGCACAGAGTCTGTATCCCAATGGAACAATATAGGTGAAGATAGGAAATAATATTAGTGCTACTAATGAATTATTCTGAAGTAGCAGTAAAACCTCCTTTAAGTGCACTGGGAAACTGATGCACAGAGATGTAAATTACTTGCTCAAAAGTTAGATGAGAAATGAGTGGCAATGGGGAGGAGGAGGACACAGAACTGCCGAGCCTCAGTCATATTCTTCACACTCAAACCATTTCTTGCCTTTCAGATGTCATCAGTATGAAAAAGTATAAATATCTGTACATAAGAAAAACCCTATATAAATTAAACACCACCAGTGGGTTCTTAATTCAGAGAATGAGTATATGGTATTTCAAGAGTTTGCCCAGCATCTCAGGTCAAGCTAATTTGGGTACAGCAAGACAAGCTGCAGACATGCCTGAATAGTTACCAAGGGACAATGGTTACTCTTTTCTTCCATAAAAAAGCTCAGGCTTCACAGCCCATGGAAAAATTGTATTAAAAATCACCAGGTCTGTGAGAGAAAGAAACATAACATGCTCTTTCTGTTCTAAATACCTGATCAAAAGACAAGAAAAGAAAAAAAGCAGCAGCTTTCTAGACTTTCTGGGCAGCAGAAAGTCGTGATGATTTCTGTGCCTGTAATGCCAAGGTGGCTGCTTTGTTCTTTAATGAGAGAATATTATAGTCCAATTAAAACAGGATAAACTTATTCCACCTGCTTTTTAATGTCAATAACTCTAGGCTGCAGTTTATGGCAAACTCTATCCACACACTGGGGAAGCTGCACCTGCTTAAACATCATGTCTTAATTTGGCCAAAAATCTTTACGGATGCACCTCAGATTTTGTTTTTATAAGATGACTCTGCATGCTTTGCTGGTGCTAACCTTTCAGATATATTTACAAAGGAGAAAAGTGTAATATTTCAAGTCTTAACCATGTGTCTTAGCTAGCAACTCAAGCCATACATTCCAACATTTAGAAACCTCTTAATTAGTTCAAGCTAAGGAGTCAGAATCATGTTTTTTTCTCAGCAGGGATTCAAAGAATCTATCCACTTGCTCAAAATAGATGATGAGCCAAAATTTCATGCTGGAGTGGCAATTATGCCTGTCAGAGAAACAAAGGATTCCCCCCGCCTTTTGTTTGGCTCATCCTTCCCATTCTGGAGTGAAGTTGTGATCCACAGAACCAGTCTGCACCTCAGCAAATCCAGCAAGTACCATTTGCAAATGTTATGCCAAGCTAAAAACAGCAAAAAGAACAAAACCTAATTTCTACTTCAGCAGTTTAAAGGTTAGGTCAGAGGGGAAGCAATGCAGACACTTGTGTTTATGAATATTGTATGAGCTCTAACACGTAATGAAAGTTGTATTTTAAAAATTAGGTAAATGCTGGTCAAGAGAACATCCTGCTATGTAACTCTTTGGACTCCAAAAATAATGAGTGTGGCTTTCACAATGGAAAAGAACAATATCTATCTTGGGGCTGGCGTCTCCCTTTGTTTGCTCCTCCATAGATCCATCTCTCTCTGTTCCCCCGGCTTTGGTAGTCAGCAAGCAATTTGCTCTTTGGCAGGAGGGTTTCTGCATGGCAGTGATAAACATCTTCCCACTCACATCAGTTAGATTCTTCATAAGGAAGAAAAACCTTACACACTGTCCTCATGAAGTCTGTTTCTATATACTGGGCTCCTAAGGGCAATGGTAGTGGATAGAGACTATAAACATACTCTAACGTTTAAGAACAAGTACCTGTGATAAGAATTTAATAACTAGGCCATGTTTTCAAGAGAAAGACCAGAAACTCACAGTAAAACATGGAAACTGACCTTCAGCTCAACATTTACAGTTTCTACAAGCTGGGTACCTGCAGGCTTTGAATATGACCTTGCGAGACCCAGTCTGGCTTTGCATGAAGGGTGTCTCAATGAATCCCTGATGATCATGCAGATCGCAAGACAGAGCATCGCGTGAACTTTTTCTGAATCTTCTTCCTGGCTGCGCACGTCTACCCCACGTTCTTTGAGGGCTTTCCTTTTCCAAATATTTGGTTCAGGTACAGTCTTGCAGTTCTGCCTCAGAAGAAACCCTCACTGAGGCCTATGGATTTTGCTAGGCTAATCAAACAGCCACCACAAAAAAGACTTTTTCAGTGATCGGGTTGTGCAGTCAATGCCTGTGCTCCTCGTTTGCCTCAGTGCAGTATCTGCTGGCTTAGTTTGAACAGCATTTAGTGGTACCTTGAGCTGATGCTGCCCTTGGAAGGAGAAAAATCCACTGATGTGATGCCTTCAGCAGCATAGGAACAAGCCTGATGCCTGATGCCCTCACAGCTACTGCTTCAGTAGCTGACTATGGTCATGGATGTCAGGGAAGTTTTAGCTACGTCAGATCAGTATTTGTTAAAGGCAGTCTGCCTTAAGAGTGCCTGAATCTTCACACAGGTTACAAGGGGTTAGCAAACATTTGCAAACGAACACCCTACAGATCCTAGCCTGGACAAAGCCAGTGAGAGGGAAGGGGTGTTTAAGTTGGATCTGGAGGATTTGTCAAGCAGCCAAGCCACTTCTTCCCTATTTGTAGCAAAGTCTGTTAAAAATAGGATAAGGTTCAGAAGGCTCAGATATGCCCTTCAAAAATATCCAGATAATTGAAGAGTTTTTCTCACTGACACGTTTCTATTTCTGTTGTCAAAAGGAAAGAAAAACTAATAATGTTGGGGTTTAATAACAGAATATCCCTGACATACAGAAGGTCCTTTGATTTTGATTAGGAGTATACAAGGTAGGCTGCTGTTACCTGTGCTTACTAAACTAGTGCACAGTAAGATCATAACTGAAGGGCTGAGGTACAGGTCAGATAAGCCACAAATAAAAAAAAAAAGGAGAGCTATGACATCTTTCATTACACTTTCCTCCTGCAGGGATTTAAGAACAGTAGTAAGTAAATAGGTTTACAGCTGTCCACAGGTGAGGTTTTTTTGATCACCAATACGGCTATATTTTACAGACCTGATATGTTTAGGACCAGGGGTTTTTAATGACTAGCACTGGTCCAAATTTCAGCCTTACTATCTCAACAGAAGTTTGAGATTACCTTCTAAAACACCAACAATGATGAAAGTGGTAAAATACTCATTATGGGATCTGATTTGCTGCCTGAAATCCTTATTATTGGTGGCAGAAAAAAACAAAAAATAAGTACGCATCTTAAAACGGCAGCTTGGTGTTATAAATAACCATTCCCTGTGAGACTTTTGAGAGATATGCATTCAGTTTACTGAAAAAAACATATTTTTCTTTCTGTCACCAGAGTAGAGGCTATATAGCTACACACGAACATACTGCATTCTGTCTCAAACACTTCCCTGGAGAATTTCCAGTTAAGTTCTTATTCTACAATTTTTATAGTCAGCAATGATACATAAAGTACAGAAATAACACAGTTTAACTTGAAGCTACCAGCCTGAATCTCCACTCCTGATCAAAGAATCCTGAGTTGACTTTAAAACTGAGTGAATTTCATATAGAATTTATGGTGCAGAAATGTGTAGGGAATGTTTGGATGTCATTTTTATAAGGACACTTCTTATGGTAACTGAAGCTGCTATGAATTGAATTACAAAATATGGAAGTCCTTAAGGTTTATGGTAGTTTGACTGCTGAAATGAAGACAAAGAACTTGAGATAACAGGTGTGTCAGCAGCACAGAGGTCAAATATGATCCATTTTGAGGTAAAATTCAGATATACTATTTTCTGTGAATATTTGAATTCCATTGTAGGTGAGTAAATAATGGGTTTGCATTAATTCATGCTGAAAAAAATACTTGGCTCTTTGATGTTGAATAGACTATGTTGCATGATAAAGTTTTAGTACTGTTGTTTCTTTTGCCACAAATATTTGTAGCATTTCATAGATATTACACCAACAAACTCCTTGGACTTGAAAATATGTTCTCTGCCCTGATCCCACAGAGTCTGCTTATGCATTTCACTCTCCTGCCTTTGTTCATTAGAACAGTAATTACTTACAGGAGCAGAGCTTGCTTTTTTAGGTCCTAAAACGTGCTACTCTGCTCTAATTAGGTTCTTTGAAGCTAGCTCATTCTGTAAATAATTCAAACATATCTGATTCATGAAAACATGTCCAAACACCTCATAGGAGTAATTTCACACAAAACAGAGATTAGGATGCCAATTCCTAGATTTCTGCCTCCTCTGAAGCACTGAGGCTGCTTCACTGGGAACTTTCAAGGCCAAGAAGGGTCCTGGCGGTAGAGGCACCTCCATGCCAGTGTCAGGCAGGGTGCAACCTCAGCTTCGGCAGTGATACCACAACTCAATATTAGTATGGTTCAAACAATCTTTCAGTTTTAATGAAAACTTCATACCTGTATCTAATCACTGCTGAAGAGAAAAGGATGCATTTGCCAAGCAAGAAGCTTAGCTGAGGTTTTGCAAAAGGCTGAGATGCATGGTGGATATAAAAGATAGAAATGAACCTTGGATGCTTGGAGAGGTGAGGTCAAGGCAAACATCTGCTGAATGCTAAGTATGACCATTGGCATTGCATTTAGTTACCACAGGTATAGGAACTTTTGAAATAAAATGGAGAGATATTTAATGTTGGTGAACACAGTGCTTTTGAACGACACTGCAATGGAAACTGTCTTCTTCACCACCACCTCCCACCACCCCGACCCCCCACCCCCGCCGCCAGAACAAGTACACCAAAGGTACCAGCTGAAAAAAGTAAAGGTCTCAGCCAGGCCAACCCAGCAGCGTGCTGCCAGCTGACCTGGAGCAATTCTGAAGGCATAAAAGTTGCTTACTTCTATGGCCCATCTAATTTTTGACCATCTACTAAAAAGGCGCTAACTAATGCAGATTGCAGTAGTGGGGTTTTTTTTTTGCAAGCAAATTCCTGCAACAGTATGAACCAAGCAATTAATTTCTGACATGGTAGGGATCTCAACAGTAGTAGATGTGTGTGAGTGTGTGCATATGCTTTACACAATCAAAGTTTAAAGGTGTAAGTTGTCCAAAGCAATAATAGAGTTTTTCATTAGGAAGATAATCCTAACAAGACAAAAATATCTAGTGGTTAAACTTCGGAAAACAGACAAAATGTTCCTTTACATCCCCTAAAGACCCGTCTAAGTTTCCTCTGTGACCTCTTTTCAAGCTCCAGCCAAGTTGCCACAGGCCCATTTCTGTGAGCTTGGGGACAGCCAAGAAAATCCCCAGTAAGGGCTACCTACCACACAGGCACACAAATGCACAAGAGCTCTGCAATGCATTTATTGAACTTGTTTTCCAACACAAAGCTAATCTATTTTGTTCAGCTTCACTGTGAAAAGGACAGCTGAAGCACTCAGTTACACAACAAATTCTTGCCACTTACTTCACCAACAAAATCACAGGACAGATGGAGTTTGGGACCTTCTCATTATATCTTAAAAGCCTCCCTTCACTCTGCCCAAGCTGCAAATGCATCTGTGACCTTGGGGATAGCCATGGAATTTGCTGCTGTGGGTGTGCTGCCATGTCTTCTCTGTTGTGTTGTGGGCTGGATGCTGGCATGGGTACCAGCCATGCCCACCACAGGGGTGGAATAAGAAAGATTTTACAAATTGTTATGAAATTATTGTGGGAATGGATCCCATAATCTCAAAGGTAAGAGCTGCCAGTGCTCCACTGCCAGAAAGATACCAGTTTGCACAATTAGTAAAGTCATCCACAGAAAGAAAAGGTTGCAATAGAAATAACCAGTCTAAACATAATGTCTTAGAAACTCTGAAGTTATGCTTAAAATTGGTTATGTTTTAAGAATGAATGAAATATAACACCCTTTTAAAATGAAGCTGACCTATAACTGTAGTATAGCACTTCACCATTTGCACTTAAACAAGTGAAAACCAAGTACATAATGTTGTAAAATAGCAGGATTTCAGAGCCTGTTAAAGTATTAACACTAGCTAAATAGAGAATAAAAAGCAATGCATGAATGATCTACATTTCAAAAGCTGAAACATCGCTGTGCTGTACTTCATACAGTTAGTTTTGCTGCAACGCTCATCCTGCGCAGAACTTGAGATCCACTTTAACAGTGAACTTTCCAAGTATGTACTTTACAAAAGGCCATCTCATTACACAGCCAATTAAAACGATTTGTTTGTTCATGATGAAATCTAATGTAGAGATTTGTTTTCTTCCAATAGATACCTTCTGCTAAGAAGCCAAATTGGCACAACTTTATAATTGCGCTAGTTCCACTGGGAGCTACAAAGAAGTTTGTGAAGCTGATAATTCTTTAGTGCAAATGAACTAACAATAAAGACAAGCCACTTATAAAATTTTCCACTGTGAAAATTCAGAAACACTGCAGAATCTAAAGAAAATGTAGACGATTAAAACCCCCAGAATTGTATTATATTGCTGTCTTTATTGTATTACTTATAATATTTATTACATTATTGTATTACCGTATATATTATATTATCAGCTTTATAGTTGATGTACTGATGAAGTCTTTGTCATGACAATTTTAAGACCAACAACCTGATATTGCAACACCTTTTTCTTTCCCAAGCAAGATACCAAAGATGCTGTAAAAGTTGTCACAGTGACAGTTTTGGCCTCTGTTGCCCAAATAAACCCATTAACAATAAAAGCTAACCTGGGCATAAAATTCAGTAAGTCATGCCAACATGTTTTAAAATTGCAAGAAAAACCTATAGAGCCTTAGAGCCTTTCCTTGTAATGAATGTGAACAGAAATATGCTACGAGGCATGCAGAGCGATATGCACCCCTCACCGTGTAGCCTGTTCATCAAAACTGCAGTACCTACAAACTCATGGATTAAAGCACAAGACATAGAGGGGACAGGAGGAACGGGGATGAAGTTTTTAAAAAATGAAAGAAAACTGACCCTAATGAATGTGGGCACAGTTTCCAAGGAGAAAATAAGGGTTTCTGTATCTCAGAGTGGAGCTGACTTTGGCATGGAAGCTTAACTGGTGTCATTGCTGCAATAGAATCATTTGTGAAACACCCAGGTATTTTTTGGCACTGAAGTTTGTTTTTCATTTTTGATTTGGGGGGGAAGAAGCAGCAGAATAAGGACCATCAGTATGGTCAGAGACAGATCTGACCTCCCAAAGCTGGTGGAGAGATTGATGGTCCTTGTTGCAGAGCACATCATCACAGAGGAAATGCTGAGAAAGCCAGACATGAAAGATTCGTTGTCATCCTTCTGGGCAGAGAGGACTCTGCAGCAGTGTCCACAGGCTGCCTTATGGGTGCCATGAGTCTCGCACAGCTCTCAAGGGGATGAAAAAAATGGGTGCTGTTGGCAGTGCTAGGGAGAGGATTTGACCCTTAACTGTACTGACAGGATGTATTTATGCGTGACCAGGACAGCAGGCTGTTCTCTCTAAGACAGTTAACATTTCAGGAGAGGCAAAAAATAAATATTAGTACTGAAGAGAGAGGAAGCCACGCTCCCTTTCATCCCTTTGCCTTACCTTGGCAATCCAGCTGAAAAGTGAGGGAGGTCTCTGAGGGCTCTGGGGAAGGCCTGCTCAAAGGTAAGCAATGCTCCAGGGGTAAGACACAGCTTTTGCCACAGGAACACAAGTGATCCAGTGGCCCGGACCTGAGGTTTTTGTCCACACTGTGGTATTAAGCAGAGAATTGTGTTCCCTTTTCTTGGAGGCAAAAGTTTGTTTTATACCATTTGCTTCAGAAGGTTAAAATTAGGACCTAAAATGTGATGTATGATCAGACGCTTCCAAAGGTAGGAAATTCTCTCAGGGCATCTAAATTGCCTCAAGCAGATGTTTTGTAGCCACAAGTGTGTGGAACTAGCATCTCCCTTACCTTGTGACTTTATCATCTTTCAAGACAGTGCAATGTAGCAGTCAAGTACCACCAATCCAGAAGTGTGTATCACTGCATTTTGCCTTAGTAACTCTCCAAGGTGCAGAAGAAAAGATGGTTTGTTACAGTATTTGAGCTATTTTCCTTTGGACTAGGAACGCCAGTGTGAAACATCATTATTATTCTTATTGTGGATAAAATTAGAATTTAAACTTGTAAAATATATGGCAGTGTCTGATGATATAATAAAATGAAGTTTAGGAGCTGATGAATAGTTTATACTGTGGATGCTCAAACAAGATAAAGAATGGAGTTAATGCTGAAAAAAATGAGCTGGATACATCTCATTAAGGGCTTACTGCTGTATTTGCATTTTTGTTTAATACTCAAATCCTGAAGCACTGCAAATGAGCTGTAACTTTGCAGTCTTTAAAAAAATAAATAAAGATTAGATAAATGCAGATGCTATGCAAATAGTCGATCAGAAGCAGGCTACTGAGCAGCCATTAATGAGTGCTGGAAAGTTACACAGGTGATCATGAAAGACCTTTCCAATAAGACCAAATGGTATGGTGCTGTGTAAGTTCCTCCTGATTCTTCCTTTGAATTTGTCATACAGGCTATATGAGGTAATCTGAAGTTATGCCTTGTTAGTTGGGGAGAGGTAATGTATCTGTAGGTGGGGAAATACATGTAGAATTGCAATCATGTGAAGAAGAACACAAATGATATAATTGCACAATGCCTGGATTGTTGTAAGGGAAAAGAAATAACCTTTTCTATTATTTCTAGTTCTTCTTCATTATCAAGTAACATATGAATATCTCCTGCATTCAGGATCATACTCAGATCTTCTAAAAATGACTTATCCTAGATCAGATGAGACACTTGCTCATTTATACCCCAGCTTACAAAAGCATTTAAAAAATCATTCTTTCACTATCCATTTATGTGCCTGACCCATGCTTTCCTATTGGTTGTTCATTATGAAAGAGATTTATAGCTTAAAACTCCATCTTATTTATCCCCTTCCTTTTAATGAGTAACTATAAAATAAGCATCATTTTCCTAATGTGCATTTTGAGTGTCAAAAATAGGCAATTTAAATGTGAAGCTTCAAAACACTATTAATGCTGCGATTTAGTGACAAAATATCTCTCAGTTTTCAGTGGCTCTTGCCACATTTCTTCATTTCAGTGATTTATTGTATTATTTCTCTGCCTGTAATAGCTAGTGCCCTAAGTCACTGGTGTATTTTTGTATTTCTCCAAAAATTAATACATGTCAGTAATGGCTGGCTCTACCTTTGTTTGACAATCAGCTGAGAGGAACGCGACGTAAACCCCCCTGTTGTGCCAGGCCCTTCTAGGCACCTTTTTGAGATTGTCTCTCCATTCACTGACTGTGTATGACTCTTGAATACTAACTTGGAAAAGCTCAGCCTGCCATAAATGGCTCCGGTCTCGCCAGAGAACACCAACCACTGCTTTCTCCTCCTGATGACAAGGGAGAAAAGCTGTCACAATGCCTAACATGAAAACCTAAGTAATGATAGACATTAGAGGGTTTCTTGATGATTAGCTCAGCTTCATCTGCTCCAAAGCCTTTAGAGAGGATGAACTCTGGCTTGAGCAAAACGCTGTTGCTCAGTAAGTTTACCAGTCTCTCCTCTTGTCTCAAACATGCTACGAGCTCAAGTAACTTCTTACTAGTCGGTGTGTGGCATACACAAATTCAGGATGCTAGATTATCTGCCTGCCTGCATGAGGCACAGTGTAAATTATCCAGCACCCTGCTGCTATCTGAAGATATTGAAAGCTGTTTCAATTTTAAATGTTCATTCAAAATCCAGATACTATACCACCATGCCTGTGTTAGATATACACTTGTGCTGAAAATGTTTTCGGACAGCTTTATACAAATGGGTCATTTGTGAAAATATACCGTTGTGCTCTGAAAGCTGCAAAAGGACAAACTGTGCATGACAAAGCTCTCCGACAGTCTTCTCTTCCCCTCCCAAACTTCAAAACCTGTGAAAACAGTATAGGTACCCTCATCATACACATACTGTGTATGGTGGAGGTATTGCTTGGCATCAGTTGCCATTTAGGGGTGAGAAAATAAACCCCAGAGATGTGAGGTACCTATCCTAGTGTTGTACAGCAGATCTATAAAAAATTTCCTTCCTCTGTGCCCTCATCAAATATTCCTAAATGGCTGACACAAGTGCATTCCAGTGATGAAGTCTACACAGTCAGCTAAATCAACATTTGCCACTGGACGAATACCCGCTGTCAACAAGTTTGCTCCTGAATACAGGACTCCTGTGCCCCTGCAGATTGCAAGCCCCTTTTTGTTGAGATTTTGAAATCCTTACAGGAAAACTCTTGAAATTGAACTAGAAATGCTTCCTTACAGCTTAGTGTTTCTCTTCCTTTTTGGAATGATAAAGTCCCACTGACCTAGCAGAGGATGTGATGGCCATGTGCCTTATGGGTAGTGGGGGAGGTCATTGCTGAAGTAAGTTCCCCCAAGGGAAAACCAATGCTGAGGCACCCAGAAAAAACTTGTACCATTATATTTGTAAAACCTGACCAGGCTTGTCACATTGTTCAGGAGGAGCCCAAACAAGTATTTTAATCCTATGTTTATATCTTTATTTCTACTAATATGTATGTTTGTACAGTATTTAGCACTGGAACATAAATTTTTTTTTTTACTCCCAACTACATTTCTCCAAGGAGAAGGAAGCCCATCACTTCAGTGGGAGCATCCCTAAAGCCAAACCGCTCTGAGGTTCAGTGGAGATTGGCTGGATAGGAAGATTGTTAGTGTAGCTCCTAGACTTGCACTGGACAACCCCGTGGAGTGGGCTTTGTGTGAATTCCCCCAAGACTTCAAGTTTCTGTGCAAAACTTGGGGCACTCAGGATTTGGAACACCCTTGCCCTTTGGTCACTGTACAGGTGACCAATTTTATAAGACCACATGTGTCTGAAGTTCTGCCATTATGAGCCCAGATTATATTCCCCTGCTATTCAATCTCACCCTGAGTTTTACCATGAGAGGACTTAAGTTTGCATAGAGCCTGAAACAATAGCTTGAAAGACACATATTCTCCACCTGCAAAAAAATAAAAAATACTGAAATTTTCTAAGAGAAGTATGAAATGTCGTTTTACTGAATGACTTCACCTGAAAGAACACATCAACCAGAAAATTGTTCTCTACATGCACCTGAATGCTCTTTGATTGCTGCAGTCAGTCACAGACCATCACATTAGTCTTTGAAAGAAGAAACTGCAGACTAACTGCAGAGACTGGAGGACATTAGGCCAGCAGGGCTTGGAGACACTCTGAAAGTTTCTCTCCCCACTCATATGCTGCAGCACTGCTGAACATTTTGCCGTTTAGCTGACCACAGAGGAGACTCTCAACTATTTTTCCAAGTGCTAATCATGACACTTTTATGGAGAATAAAAGAGGGACGTAATAGGAATGTGCAGTGCCCTGGAACAAGACAATGAAGCTGGCCCATCTGAGAGTACCATTTCAGACACACACATAAGGTCTATGAGCCCAGGCTGCCCAGTCCTTCAGGCTGGTCCTTCAGCACAGCAGCGCTATCTCTTTTTGCTTCTTATCTGAAACATTATATTTTACTCATTTAATTGTTGGTTAAATTGGTAATTTTCTTATTCTGGCATTTTAATATTCTTTGAGAAGGCAGATTTATTAAAGAAAGAGCTACCCAAATCACAATCTTGTATCAGTGCCCCTCAAGATGGGAGCAGTCTTCTTCCCTTCGAGCAAAGTTTGCACAATGTTCTGAAAAGAGAAAGGTCTGAATAACTCATTCAATATATTGTATCCAAAAGGCACATGGGCTGTACAAAAACCCCCACCATTTCACATTTTTACCACATTTTCCAGTAGAAAAAGAAAATATGGAAATAAATGTGGGATGATGTAGTTCAGGTTTATTAAGTCTACTTGACCCTTATGTCATATACTGACATTTTAATTTTACTGCCTGACATTTAACAAATCCTTAGCAGTCCTGGAAAAGTTAATGATTAAAAAAAAAAAAAGAAATCTCTCTGCATAGTTAACTTAAATATATGCAAATAAAATAAAATAATTAGCAGCACCTTTTGTTTTATCATATAAAATTGTTCACTATGGTGATTTTTAATTGCATATTCAGCATGTATTTATCCACAGCCTTTTGACTAACAGCTTGCCCTATTTATTTAAGTCATGGTTGTTTCTTTAAATAGCAATATTTATAAAAGTGTTAGGCAACAAGAAGGAGACACTGCTATAATAATAACTTATAATATTCCTAACATTTGTCAGACTTCTTCCTCCTTCACACAACTGACCTGGGGAGCCACTATTACTGGAATGAAAGTACTACAATGCCTTTGCATATTTCCTACAATAGGATCATGTCCCTCCCAGCTATTTGCAAGAAGTCCTACAGGAACAATTATGAAATACTCTCATTCATTTGGCACAATGGCATATGGAAATTTCCTGCAACACTAATTACTATGGTTGCAATTTTTAGCCAAAAATGTCAGTGTCTAGGATTTAATTAGTCTGCAGCAGGATTTTAAAACTGACCTTCTAGTTTAGTTAATTAATTTGCCAGTTCTCTTCTTTTCTTTTTACTTTACTTTCCCTATTTTTTGTTTAAAAGAGAACCCTGTCACATCTGTTTTTAGGAGATTTTAATTAAAAAGAAATCACTACTTCCAATGTTAACAGAATATCTAAAAGCAGTTGTTAAACATTTTTAGCAAATAAAAACAGTGAGGTCAAGTTCTTATTGCTTCAGAGTGCCCCCTATCCATTGCCCACGAGCGTTAAGATTGCTACCCAGGTATCTGTGAAAAGCAGTTTGCAAAATGTAAAAGTGTAATGAAGTTTTTCCCCAATTAGCTCTTCTCCCCGATGCTTGCATCAGCATTCTCTGCTGATAGTGGTTTCTTTACAGGAATTTTTTACAGCATTAACTAGATATCTGTTTGAATCAAAATACTAGAAATCAACACACTGAAAGTCCACACTGAAAATCTTAGAAAGTTTGAATTGTCTCAATGTCTCCAATGAGTGTCTGAGGCTGATTTCTCATTCGAACCAGAAATCTTGATATAAATTCAGTTTCAGAGTTATAAAGACAGAACTCTGAGAAAGATTTTTTTTTGGTTCAGTTTTATCTTGACATGAGCCCAAATACGCCTTTTATTCTATCCTCTTTCTTTGTGACAGTTACTCTGCTGAGAAGTTACAGATTACTCTTTCCTGTGGAGAAAATTAAAAACAAGCTATCTAGCAGTCCCAGCTCTGCGGCACATTCCAGCTACTGAACAGTGTCATACTGTTTTAAAAGAAGAACTATAGTACATCTCCTGAAATGGAAGCAGCTGTGACTTTTTAGGTGCAAAGGAATCAATAAAAGGATGAAAAGTACACGGACATGCCTCAGACTGCTCTTGACACACGCACCCGGACACAATTACGAGCTATAGTGTGCTATAATGGTAGGGGTTTTACAGCTAAGATTTAATCACTGGAAGCATGAATGTTGCCATCCAACCCATGCAAATGAACCTTACACTTTTGAATGCCAGCACACTAATGTGTGCAAAATGGAAAACTTTGTCTGGAGCCATTCATTTGCTTCTAAAAAACAGAGTGTATTAAGTTGGGTGAAATATCTTAATAAAACAATGTAGCTTCCAGTAATTCCCCTTGTTATTTTGATGTGTTGACATAACGAGGAAAGAAGACTAGGTCTGTAATAAACATTGAGTAGTAATTACATTTATTCCCCATCAGTGGTGTTGTCCTGGAATGGACCATGTGCCCAACTGTCAGTCCTTTCTGCTCCACTGGCATCAAGAGACAGACCGTCCTGAGTCCCCTTGACTGATCTTGTATCCAGCTTCAGCTTCGGTGTGTTGTTATTTCTTTTACCATACTTCTACATGTCTTTCAGAAACATTTTGTTTGGGGTTTTCAAAATACTTTCCCTTACTTTTTTAATATTATTTTTTCCCTGGAAAAGAGAAGAAAAGCAGGTAAATTGATCTGAGTCACTGAATCTGAGAAACTCCCTTGGAAATAAACACCACATCCTGGGCACTTTTCAAAGACCATTTCTAAGGCCTACCTGCCACACTCCATAGAAAAGGATGAGAAGCTCCATGTGACACAAGGCATATCTACCTGTGGACAGATAAGATTGACTTGGCTTTTCAGTAGCACTTCAAAAGCTGAAGGCTGCCTGCGAGGCCCTACTACATGCCTCACCACATTCGCGCTACGTGAGTTTGCTAGATGAGCTGAGTTGTCCTCCTAGTTCAATGGTTGCATAAGTGAGTAGGCACGTTCCAGTAGGTCTCAAGAATCCAGTGATGGACTCCTAGGGAATTTCACTGTCACAATTACCCAGCCATCAAGTCCAGAACACAGCTAAAACTACAGTTAACCGCAAGGGACTGCCTTTTCGCAAAATGGTGGTAACCTTTAATCTCTATGGCAATACTTGTAGCGGATCTCTAGTCGTAGGTCCACTCTGTTTCCCCCATATCCTAGATGAGACAAAAGACTTAAAGCACAAGTAGAAGAATAACATCATTGTGATAAAGTCATCATCTTGCCAAAAAGCCCCAGGGATAAATAATCCCAGAGCTATCACTTGGGATAGCTCATCAAGCCACTAGGATGAGCAACAGCTGTATCCATGTATATCTGCAGCTCAGTCTGCGTGTATCTGTCAACTCTCTATTGCAGGGAAATGATTCCCTTAACTACCACAAAATGCTGCTACACTTCATAAGCAGAAGAAACGAGATCCCATTCCTTAAAGGAGACCAGGTTGTTGGAGAGGTGATGAATGGAGAGAAAAAAGCAGAGGTAGAAAAGAAGCAAGATTCAGAGGAGGGGAGAAAAGAAAATATCAGAGAAAATAATTTCAGGAAATGTGCCCATTTAAAACTCAGAACAAAGAATCATAGCTTCACAACACCTTCTCCATTGTTAATGTTGCTGATATGAGCCAGCAATGTGCACTTGCAGCCCAGAAAGCCAACTGTACCCTGGGCTGCATAAAGAGAAGCCTGGCCAGCAGGTAGAGGGAGGTGATTCTGCCCCTCTACTCCACTCTGGTGAGACCCCGCCCCTGGACTATTGCATCCAGCTTTGGGGTCCCCCATACAAGAAAGTCATGGATATGTTTGAGTGGGTCCAGAGGAGGGCCATGAAAATAATCAGAGGGCTAGAACATCTCTCTTATGAAGAAAGGCTGAGAGAGTTGGGGTTGTTCAGCCTGGGGAAGAGAAGGCCCCTAGGAGAACTTATTGCTGCCTTTCAATATATATATAGAGGGCTTATAGAAAACATGGAGAAAGACTTTTGACTAGGACCTGTAGTGGCAGGACAAGGGGCAATGGTTTTAAACTAAAAGGGTAGATTTAGGTTGGATATAAGGAAGAAATTTTCTACAATGAATGTGATAAGACACTGGAACAGGTGACCAGAGAATTTGTGGATGTCCCACCCCTGGAAGTGTTCAAAGCCAAGCTGGACAGGCTTTTTGCAATCTGATCTAGTGGAAGACGTCCCTGCCCTCAGCAGGGAGTGGGACTAGATGATCTTTGAAGGTCCTTTCCAACCCAAACCATTCTGTAATTCTATGATGTGCCAGTGAGCAAGTCTGATGGCAAACTGAGGGCCCACTAGCTTCAGTGTGTTTGCTCAGTAGAACATAGCACATCACTGGTGCATTATGAATACAGTGTCAACTCACTTTTCATACAAAATCTCTCTTGAACGTCATGGAATCTCCAAAATGCAGGAGCTTGCTTCAGGTGTTCCATAATTTCCAGGAATCTGCTTTTGATGTTGACCCATTATTCATTCATCAAAAGGGGCCCTCTGGACCTTTACAAACTGCACATGCCTGCTTTCATTTTTTGGCAGTGAGCTTGCCTGAAGACATGAATTCTCTTCAGATATATTTTTTTCACATGTTGCTGGTCTCTTCCTTCATCATTGCATGATGCTGAGCTCCACTGCAAGGACTACCAAAAATGAGATGAACTCTCTCTCCTGTTTTGAACACTGAACACATCCTCTTGATAGAGCCAGAGAGGCTTTGTTTCACATGTGACTGCAAGAGGCTGCGTGGTTGTAGTGTTTGTTGACTCTTCATCCTCAGCAGGGGAGGGAATTTCATAGCTCACACCTTTAGCTGAATGTTTCACAAGCAGCATCACTAAGTTAAAACCAATGAATTTATATCTCCCTTTAAAACAAGAATCACAGGAAAGTTATCGCCTTTCAGTTGCATGGTAACTGTTGACCATTTAACAGTTCAAAAAAAGTTCTGGCTAACATCAAATATAGACTTTGCTTATTATTATAAGCTAAATGAATGGGTGGCTATTTCTGTCTCAGAAACCAGAGAGCAGACTAGCAGTAATCACTTGTGAAATGAAATTAGGCTTACAGGCTGTTAGACTGAACAACTCATTTCTGTACTACCATTAGCTATTTTGACTTTGCATTGAACAATGCATGTTCCAAGGGCAGAATTTCATTAACCTGAACATATTTTGGGCTCATCAAGTTAAAAATCAAGCAAGCAAAAGAAAGAAGAGTCAGTGCATCTTTCATAATATTTCTACTGTTAGAATCTCCAAGGCTTTCAAGAATTGCTTGAAATCATTAGCTGATTTTCTCATTACCTTCACAGTCTGGAAGGAAAGTTCCGTCTCTACCAGCTTTGACTGTCTACAACTTTATCACAAAGAACCCAGTAGACTTCCTGTACCCATAGTTGCGTTAATTTTCATGTTCCTTCAATAACTTGAGGTACTTGTTCCACCTTCAATAAGATCACCCCGTACCAATCAATAAAAAAAGCGGAGAATATGAATCTTTCAAAATCGATAATATGTACAATAATTACACAAGCATTCTAGTGACAGAGTGTCAAAGCAAATCCCAGGACTCATGATCTCAAAACCTCCAGAAACTAGCAGAAAATGATGCAGTTTTATTCACTTGTACTTTTGTATGAGCCAGTGTCAAGATTAGATGATGAGTGGGTGTATTAACTCCTCAGCCTATTCCCTCAGCTTTCACAAAACAGGCTCCACTTAAATGCAAGGATTTTCAGTTTGATCAAAAGCTCTCTACTGCTGGCTGCCCACTGAAATGGCAGAGTTCGGATGAGGTGGCAAGAACAAAACAGTGTACGTGAGTGCTAACCCTCACACTGCCCATCTATGTGATACAAAGAGGATTCATGAAGCAGGCTTACAGGAGGAAAAAAATCACGAGGCTAGTTAGATATGATTGCAACAATGCAAATCAAAAGCAGCTTGGAAAGTCCATGTTCAGTGAGGAGCTAGTCCCTTGGGTGAAGGGCTGGGTTACTCCTCTTCTTCACAACATTTTTCAGTCATATTAGGAAGTTAGCTGGTAGGTGCTCCAGGGAATGAACTGCTTCCTAAATAATACATTGATGTAATGTGTTTTTAAGAAGCCTGCGGTCTTCAAATTCCAAGGTATCAAATAATTTCCATGTAACTGTACAACCTTTGCAAATACAGAGGCTTTTCTGGATCGGAGGTGCTTGCAGGTTATGACTGGATTTCCTGAAGTCTCTCTTAGCACTCATTCTGAGCTCCACACATCCATTCACTTGCCTACAAAGAAAGTACTAAGAGTTTGGCTGTAGGAAATGATGGGAGATAAGGGTGGCTGGCACAAAAGCGTGTTTTTTCACATTTGCTCACACTGCAGTAGCAGTGCTTGTTCAAGTCTAACCTCAGTTTCTGATGTTCTTACTTTCTATTGGGTTGGTGCATAAAACAAAGACCAGGTACACAACCTTGACTTTCCTTGCTTTTGACCATTTCCTAAGTACAGCATAATGGAGTAGACACCCTCAACAACCTAGTCCTCCATGTGCTGCCAAAGCATAACTTAAAATGGACCTCTAAACTCCTCTGCAATTTCATCCCTTCAAGTATGCTTAGATCCAAGAATATAAAAAACACCTTACAAACAACTTCTTCTAACCAACAATCCTTTTTTTTTCTTTTTTTCCTTCCTTTCCTTGGGAGTACAAATTTCTACTTACATCTTTACAGAGTCACAAAAATATTTTCACATGGACTACATTTAGCTAAGTCAAACTGAACATGCTACCCAGAAAGTATGCTGAAAAAATCCCTTCTGGGGAAGGTGTAAGAAGATTTACATAAACAGCAGCCACAGCTTGCTCGTTCATGTATGTTGCTGCCCAAAACTGTTGTGGAATAGACGTAAGGTGAGAAATGGAATAAGAGAAGACTTTAAGAATAAAATAAAATAAATATTTAAAAGTACACCTATATTGATGTTTCAGAGCACCGCATTAGAGGTCAGGTTTATCAGCAGGAAACTGGATATGCTGATATCAAACAGCAGCTCTAGCCTGTCAGTCAAGACTTCAGCCAAATCTTGTTTATGAGCGTGTGCAGTTCTTCGAAATCCTTTGGTGATAAAGTGAGCTTGGACATAGCCTGCATTTCCTGTGTCCTTGGCCTCCAAGGACGGCGATAAACTTTTGTGAAAGGAAACTTTCCAGAGTTATAAAGATCTGTCCTTTGATCGTATTTCTAGACAATCAAGCCCGAGAAGCTGTAAGTTGGATCAGACAACAGGGCTAAACACGGTTGTAATCAAAACACAAGACAAAAGGCATCAATGTGAAGAAGTAAGTGATAAAAGGAAATAAAAATTTAACATGATGACTATCTTTCTAATTTGTCCATGGCTTTCTCTGCTGTTTTCATTGTTCTTAGGTGTTGCTTCCTACATTACCAAAGTCTCTGTTTGCATCTTCTCATTTTACATTTTCCAGGTATTTTTAAGGGCTCTACCAGCCTTTACAGCTAGGAAAGACTGTAAAAGGTACACTAGAGAAGCCAGAGATATAAGCCTTTAACCAGCAGGAGGGAAGGTTTTTCTGAAAGACTGAAAATCCAAATGAAACCTAACTTCTCTTCAGGGCTGGCCATGTGCAGTTGGCCGTTGTCTTATTATCTCAGGGTCTTATTCTCCTACTCAGGTTGTTTTGTGCAGTGGCCTGCACCACAGAAAAAAAAAAAAAAAAGCCAGGCAAGCAGAGATGAGTGTCTGCAGGGTTCTTTTGACATAAGAGCATTTCTCTCCCTGCAGTGTTGGGGTTCCTCTGTGAAAAGTTTCCCTATTCATTTCCACAGTAGGATTCAGGACCAGAGAGTATTTCTTTTTAAAACTTCTCAGTTCCATGCAGTGACGGGTCTTGGGAGATATATATATACACATATATATGTATGTGTGTGTGTGTATATATATATGTATATAAGTACAGATTCGCTGTATTTCTTCTTCAGAGCTGTGGAAAGAATAAACCTGAGTTTAAAGATGCAGGCAAATAAGCCCAGAAGATGAAAATTATTAAGGGATATCAAATCTTTGAGTACAACTCCCTGTCAAAATAATGCCAGACACCTTTTTTAGAGAGAAGAAAACAAAGAAGCATGCAAAACTTTATTTGGCTTGGTTTAGTTTTCCAGCTCACAGTAGCAGTGTACTGCTAATTACCATATAGACAGAGAGTGGCAGTTCCGTAGACTGGATAAATAAGATTTGCGATTATGTCCTCATTGAAAAAAATGCCAAAATTCACCAGCAGGGCTCTTTGCAAAGAATTTCATCTTTTTTTAACCAGTTCTAATAAATGAGGTGGCAGATGGCCCCACATTCAATACAAGGTTTCACTGGCTCAGGGGGCTCTTCCTGTTCACGGGTAGCAGCTGAACCCCAGAACTGGGCTGCACCCTGGGAGGTGCCTTTTGTTTTAATGGGTAATGCTTCATATTTTTGTGTTGTGCCACCCACCCCCGCCCTCACCCCCCCACCTATTTTTTTTTTTGTCAAATCTACACAAAGGATTGAAAATGATTCCTCACTAGGTTTCCTTTTTGTACCACTGGCAATCGTTTTGTCCTCCTCCAGTTCTTAGGGGAAAAGGTTTGCATAGCTTTTCCATAATGACCTCCTTATCTGTGCAGCCAGCAGCAATGTTGGCAGTGCTGGAAATTGGGCTGCTACTTAAACTAGTGCTCCCTCTGTTGGCTGGATGTCAACACCCTGAAACAAAGACTTGCAAAGCCAAGGATTACACTGATTTTTTTTTTGGGGGGGGGAGGTGGGGAGGATGCTTTGGTGGAGTTAGAGCCCAGGTGATATCCCGAAGATCTGTGTTAAAGTTGTCTTGCAAATGAAAATTAGGTCCTGAATAAGCACCTTCACTGAGTGGAGCCTGAGAACATCACCAAAAAAAAACAAACAACCAAACCAAACCTCAAAAAGAGTTGCATAATTTGGAACTCTTTGAAAAATATGATATCTCCTTTTTTAGTGTGCATGCCAAAATTGCTTCTCCTCCCTTTACATTCACGTCAGTCAGAAATAATTTAGAGCATTTGAAGTTTACCTGGCAAAGAAGAGAAATAATTCAGACCTGACATAATGTTGTTGCGTACTGAATGAAGGGTAAGAACTGAATTTATTCTATGTCACGTTGTGCTGTGCCCAAATTCTACTCGGGAAGGTTTCAGATACAAAACTCAGCACCTGTATTCTAGCTGAAGTGCCATCTTCCAAGCAACTGCACAGCTGCAGAAGAATGTAGATGAATACATGTGAATAAGGTTAAACAGGTAAAAAAAAAATCTCGTTCAAGTTATTTAAGACCTGCACTCCAGAGCTGCATAGCACTTTGTGAAAAATTATATGTAGCCCAGTTTGCTCAGGTTTGAGGGTTGTACTGTCTCAGTTTCTCCTTCACTTGCTCAAGAAGAATGAAGAACTTTCCACCAAGGAACTAAATTTCACATCCGGAAATTGATGGAATATTTTGGGTCCCTGTGCTTATGTCACTCACGGTGATGGAAGGTGAGTCAAAAGAGTGTAATGAAGTTTTGCCCTCCTTGCTCCATTATGACACAGTGACAGAGAGCCTCATTATTACTCTGTTCTGTTTATGAGGATGGGACTAGACTTTTGAAAAACTGATTAACCAGGATTTCCACAGAACATTGAATATCTTCACTAAATTACAAATCTTATATTTCAGAACTAATGCTGTTCACCATTTCAAGAAAGCCCTATGCATCAACTTTTTAATTAATTATGTACCTGGTGCTCTGTTGCAAGATAAATACATTTGGGTTTGTATTATTAGCAAACAACATTGTCTTCTATGCAGTCCATTGGGCTGTCGAGCACCGCTTACATAGGAGAGTGTCTCTGCTTGTTTGGCACAATGGAGTTTAGGATAATTTAAACTTTGTAAACTGAAGAGGATGCAACACAAACTAAAGAAAAATCCCAAGACATATGTGCTTCAGCTAAGCACAGGAATTCCTTTAATGCTACCTCTTTGTAGGACATTGCCATCTGCAGAGGTGTTTCTTGGCAGGGTTCTGGCACTGGCTGCTTTCCTGAGCATCTGACCTGCCAACAGGGAGTTGTTGCACCTCATCCGATCTTGCTGGACATGAGCTACATTCCCAACTAAATCCATACTGAAGCTTGTCCACCTAGGTAGCTCACTGAAAAGATGTCCTTCCTCTTTAGAGATTCTTATTTTCCTTACTCCATATTTTATACTATTTCTTTCCTATTAAAGCTATTTATCATCTCAGTTGCAATCTCAGACTGTTTTATACTTGCTCCCCTTGTAAAAAGCATTTTCTTTTTTTGCTGCTGAAGCCATACATTCTGCCAGCACGTACCCTTCCCCACCACCTTCATCGGTGTCAATCTTTCTCTCCATTTCCCATTTGTGTTGGCTCAAATCTCACTGAAATTATTTCTTGCATTTCAGGTACCACAGGGAAGATCAATACCAATTAGGAGACTGTATTGTAATAGAGATGTATTAAATTTTTTCATTCTTATAGGCCAATTTTATTCGTACTGAAGGGTAAAATAAGGCAACAATTTAGTGACAATTCCCTTTTCCCGAACAGGGCTATATATCAACTTAGCTAAGAGCTTAGCAGGGCATACTGTGTTTGCCTACAGCAAAAGTCTTATCCCTTCCTATCAAAACACTTGCTCTTGGTTACTTTGGATACAGAATAGCGCATTAAACAGACCTTGGTTCTGACCTAAATGTAGGAAATAACTAATACAGGACTTACAGCCCTGAAAACCATTGACAAATTATTTTAATGAATGCATATAAGGGCTTTTTGTTATCTTTATTGGAAAAATGGTATAATCATAGTGGTGTTTTCTTCTTTCCAGGCAAATGCAGAAGTGCTGTTCACTTCCTTGGGGTGCAAGTCCTTGGCACAGGATTTGGCTCATACTGCTGTCAGTACGGGCAGGGAAGGCAAGGTACATAGTTACTAAGCTTTGAAGCTTGGATATGATTTCAGAAAAGTGTTAAACTCCGCATCAAAATGCTCAATCAGCTCCTCATGGAAAGATACTTGCCCTGTTTTTGTTAGGGAAGGAGTCTGTGGGGATTACATCAAAAAAAGACAGGGAGACTGAGGAGTCTCTGTATGTCTTCCGCCACCAGGAGGGGCCATAGCTGCAACCAAAAGCATGCCCTTGACTTGTACCACACCCCGTCTCCCTACATCAAAACCAAAAACGACTTAATTTTTTTTTCATGTCGTTGCCAAAACTCCGAACCCAATGAGTTTGCCTCCTCTCCCTCCACAAACTCTCTTTAATGGACAGTGTAAAGCACCCCACGCTCTCCCTCTGCTATTAAGTGCACCTCAGCAAACAGAATAGAGTCATAGCACAAAATAAGGACAGGCTATGCTGTTTATTGCAAATGAAAGCAGGGGGGCTGGGCTGGGGGGGTGAGCTTTTCACAGCCTCGTATTAAAAGGTAACTGTCTGCATCTCCACTGCTGTCAGGTGTCTAAAGCAAATGGATGCCTGACGGTGTTTATTCTAACAGTTTGAGTTTGAAATAATGACCTCAGACTTTAGTTAAGCATTTAACAAATAACAAATTAAGATTTGTATTCCCAGAGAAATTACTGGAACAGGCCTAATCTCTGGTCTGCCAATCAGGCAGAGGAAAAACATTAAAGGAATAAATTGCTGTCTCCAGTCTTCCTGCCTGCCTCCAGACAGGCAGACCCATCATCCCAGGGGAATGTGCCAAGTTTGTCCTCTGACATGGGCACTATTCCCCAAAAATGGCCATTCTTTTGTAGCATGCAGCAACAGTTGCAGGGGACAGTCCATACATGCAACACTTCCTTAGCATTTGCACTAGCCCAGCGGCCCCCTTTCCCTCTGCTCGTATGCTGGAGCTGACTCCTTCCTCTGGAACTTTGCTTACGTGCCGTTGCTATCACCAGTACCCACATCTATCCCAGACTAACAGAGCAGAGACTTAGCCCTGGGTTTCCTCGCAATTTGCAGGCTTCCTTTTGAAAATCAGTCCTTCTCACTTGCTTTTGTTTTGCTTGCTCCTTTTATTTTGTTTAAACAGCCTTGGCAGTGATTCTGTCAACTGACTGTCTCTCTCCTCTCTGCTCAGTGCAACTTTTCTTTTTGTCGCCCCTTCTTCCCGCTGCCACAGTAGGAGTGTGTTGCCCATCTTAAGTCATCGAAATGTCTCCATGTCACAGATTTCAAACTTAGTTCTCCAAAAAACTGCTGCTAAATTTCAACTGAAAATGTGCAGTGGGCAAGGAAAGAGCCTGGACTGCAGCATCAGAAGGCTTGAAAGCCTCATCACATTTTTGTTCCAGTTCATAAAGCTACTACCCTGGGGGGGTGGGATGGGGGGCAGAAGTGGATGAAGCCTGAGCCTTAGAAAAGTGCAGCGTGACTGGTGCTAGATCAGTCCGTCTGGTGGTTCAGGTTCTTTATGACTTGCTGTGAGAGAATCGCACGGCTCCATTCACGCATGAAAAAAAGCAGAAGACAGAGGGTTGCCGCTGTGATCTGAAACACTGTGCTGTCTGATGCCACTGACAGTCTGAGTGTCACCCCAACCTACTGGGGCAAGAGGCAGCAAGCAGCGAGAGAGGGGCAGCAATACCTGGGGGTGAGAAAGCAATGTTGTTTTCCTCACTGACACACAAGATTCACAGTTACCAGTGTTTGTTAGGCAACTATTCTTCCCCTGAAAGTAACCATTAACAGCTGGGGAGAATTTACAAATAAAAAGAATGTAAAGGTTGATTCCTGCTTTGGCTGCGCTTGGCAACTCTCTGTCTTCTGATTCCTTGTCAAACTTCCTCTGCACGGGCTCCCTTTTGCCCCTTGCAGAGGTGGGGACCTGGGGTGTGACTGCCATGCTATCAGGGCCACTCATAACCTCTTCGCTGCTTAACCCAAGATTTTACCGGTGTTCAAGCCTTGCAGGCTCTTTGACTTGCCATTTAATTCTCTACAAATGTGCAATAATCAGAAAGTCCAACAGGGTTTGCAGAGGCTTCTAACCCCACTGTTCTTAAATATCAAGACTGCACAAGAAATTAACACCTGCAAAATAGTGAAATTCCTACCTGCTTTCCCCCCATTCAGTTTCCTTATCAATCTAAAGCGTCAGAATCTTTAAAGCATTCAGGAGTCGTCATCTCCTCCATCCCTGGGGCTCCTCCTGCCTCCTTCTCTTAGGCTGAGAAATAAAAGTCTCCTTCATGGCTGCCCATCAGGCTCCTTCGTCCCTAGGAAAGCTCATTCAAATCCCCCACCCCGTTATGAGACTATAAGGGGACTGTCTTTTTTAAGCTGGCTACCCTCTGACCAAGAATGCTTCATTTCAACAGAAAATTATCGAAGTATAATCTGTCTCCATAGTCAGTCCCTTTGTCTCTGAAATGTTCCCAAGCTAAAGGTAAAAACACACTGGAGAAGGTAAACAAAGCCCTGACTCAAAATCTGAGTTATATGATGGGTATAGGCTCTATATAGAATTATACTGTTGAGTTTGGGAGCTCTTCTGACTGAGAAATAAAGCAGCAGGTATTACTGGAACGATAACAGGATAAATGAATATAGAGCATTTTGTTTAAAAAAATAAATAGAATAAAATCATAATATAAATGAAAGACAAATAATATTAGTTATGTTTCAGAATTTTCAATGGAAAATGTTTATTAAAAACTTCCCAGTTATTCATTTTAGTAAATTTTGTTGTTTATCAGGATTGGTTTAATTTCTTTTAAAAGGTCCTTATTTCTTGGAAAAAACACCTTAATTTCTTGGCAAGAACTTTTTTTGGTGTTAGAAATGTCCGACACTGTCTTATTCAGTGAGTAATAGAACTAAAATAATTGTCCTAGGGCCAAAGATATGGTCTTGTTTGCATATCTCAAATTTCTGTTAAATGCATATGCTGTTCTCCAAGAGCACTGATGTGAGGAGTAGAGATAACAACACTCCCAAACACTTCTGAAACCATCAATTCAGAAACAACAATTCTGGATTTTATACATAACTTTTAAACTCTGTTCATTCTTTGGTGACATCCAGGAGTCTCTGTTTTCAAACCGTGGAGTGACAGTAAGATGTAGTGGGAGGTAACTCCTGTTCAAGGAGTGGTGCTTAGGCTCCATGGAAAGTTTTGCGCTGAGTGTGTGAAGGACCAAGGGGCCCTTCTGGGGCTGCATTTGAGGGGAAGAAACAGTCAGTAACTGACCAGTAGCTATCTGAAAAATCAACCAGGACAGCACGAGAAAGAGTGTCATCTTGCACCATGCAAGGAAAGACTTGTGTGGGATAAGGCCACTGAGAAGAGGGGCAGAAGGAAAACATGCAGATAAATCTCATACGGTCTCTATAAGCTCTATCATGATAGGCAGTGATGGACAAGTACTTTCAAACCTCCTGTAAATCACCAATTAAGGAATCCACAGGCATGTGTCTGTTTCCATTATACGGTTCCCTCCGGAGGTGTTCTGTGTGGTGTACACAAAGACTTCACAAGCGCAGTGGCAAGGTACAAATCAAGCGAAAGAAAGGGGTTTCTGCGCTGAATCTTGCCTCCCCTTTCCTGTCCTTTGCACAGTTTGAAGCAGCTTTCTAAGGGGGGGATTGTGATCAACAGAAGAATGGTGCGCTTTCTTCCCTCCTGCCCTTCTAAAATAACGTGTTAAGTGAAGGGGGATTCAAAAGATTAAAGCTCTGAAACTTTTCTATATGTAAATACTCTCAAAAATCTAGAATCCAAGAAAGGACTGAAACATATTTTTCTTTTCTTATTTTGTGCCTGCCAAGTGAGTTCTCTCATTAATAGATCAAGTATAAATAGCCCACACAGTTGGCTCTGGTAATTTTCAAAATATGATATACATAAATTTAACTTTATAATCTCATGATGAGTATGACGGTATGAAGAAATAATAAATGATACACTCTGCAATGCATCTTCAGATGCTGCCAGAATATTTTATTGCTGTAGCAAGATTCATACCATCTATCATGTGAGGAGTAAGGGGAAGATGTTTTCTCTTCACCTTCTGTGCCTGCTCCCAGTGCCCTGCAGGGAAGCTGAACCATTTGCAACAGGTAGCTCGACTCATTTTCTTTGTCCGCATCAGGGATTTAACACTTTGGGCTGAGTTCAGCCTAGAGAAGGTAGGGTCAATTGCCAGGGACCAAATGTTGGTTTCACAAGTCTATGACTGCTCAGACCCACCTGAGATAGAAAAGTATGAAATGTTATATCTAAAATTGAAACTGTGACACAGGGGGTTAATTTTTAAAAAAGAGGCTGGAAAGGAAACAAGGGGGAAAATTGACAGGGTAGGAACAGAGGAACAATGGGTATAGAGACAGGATGTAGGACATGAAAAGCTGCAGAGAAGTCAGCCACTCTCCACCCAAGATTTCCACATTTCATGAGCTTTTTTGCCCATTAGCAGAACTGAAACCCCAAACCCCAGATGTATACATCCTTAGGACTGCTCTGCTCCACAGATGCTGCCGTGACTACAGTCTCCAGAGACATGCTTGAACCCATATTAAATGAGTTATCTTGGTTAATACTATTTAACTGGGACAGCACAAGCAGCACAGACAACTAAGCATTTGCACAGATTTTCAGGCAGGATTTGCAGCTCATGCAAAAAGCCCATGCAAAGCCCTGTGTTGCCATGACTGCCCTTCCAGAAGCTTCAAGCTACTTCAAGTGAGCATCAGTAGGGCCAGCCCAGGCAGTCAGCCCTTAGGCTCAGACCTGACATCAGTGCAGAGTGGCACTTGCCTGACTCTTCAGAGTACAGTCGCACAGGTCTGTAATGCAAACTGTAATGCTCTAGACCTCTCATCCTCGTCTAGCACGGCTGGTGAGTTAGGATTTTTCCATCCCTTACAAAAATGGAGAGCCTGCAGCGATACCCAGGTCAGACTTTGCTGCTGTCTTCAGAGTTCAAACAGCCAAAGTCACAGGATTCTTGAGTGATGGGCCGGGAGGAGGGAGAGGCTTTTCCTAATCAGATAAATGAAAGAAAAGATGCTGATCTGATGAACAACCGTTATGATGGAAAGCACCACATGATGGACTGCTTCCCTACTGTGTCCATATCTACATAAAATGGCATAAACTCCCACAGATCTACTTGCTATGTGTATGATATTATATTAATTATATTGATGTATATTCATTCATACATATATATATATGCATAAGTATAGATAAATAGATAAATATGTGCATGTGTCTTTCTCCTTAAAGTGGTTAGAAGCAAGTAGTGGACGGATGAAGCAGCTGGTTCTTGATTAATCCAGGAAACATGTGTGATATTTACAGGAATAGAAAATACTACACAAAATGTGCCAGAATCCTGACCTTTGTCAAATGTGTAATATCTTCTGGGTCTTATGGGATACCTGGATAGAAGAAGTGTGGTGAGGAAAGCATTCTGTTGTCTTAGCCTGTCTGACAGACTTTCATTTGCTCGTCTCCAGCAAGAATTCCTGTCCATCCATTCGCCTGCCCTGGGAGACAACACAGATTCTTACTCTACCTGGAGCTGAACACGACTATTTCAGATGGGTTGAGTCAAACAGCCCAGTAATTCAACCACCCATGTGATCTACAAGGGTCCAAGTGAACACATGTTATCTTTCTTTATAAAATTCGCATATTACACGTTCCTCCACACCAAGTTCAAAGGCCAAGTCCAGTTTAATGAAAAAACTTTCAAAATCAGGACTGATCCATCTGAGAAACACATCCACTAAGTTTTTCATCAATCACTAGAATTGCACCACTGAAAAGCCATAGTTTAAAGGTGGTGTAGATCGAGGACACAAGACAGTCTGGTCAAGAACTGGCTGTAGGACCTGCTTCTGAAAGAAATCAGACTGAGGTTTACTGAATTTAAAATTAACCTTTTTAATACAGTCTTTCTTCAGGGGCAGTATTGGTAAATAAAGCAATCAATGGCCATCTATGGGGAGGAAGACAAGGGAGAGAGGAAGAGAGGAAAAGAGACATTCACACAAGTGGTAATTCTGCTTTCATTTTTTTTCCTAGCATCAGGAAATAACAGGGTTGTGTCATCATGGGAAAAGCTACCCACCTCACAGTATGTATCTTAAGGCAGGATTTGTTCCTTTTTATTGCTACACGTCCCCTCCATTTCTCCACTCCTAATGCAGTCAAGCTTTCTGCTTCATGTTGAGCCCATCCTTATTTTGCCACTTCAGAGCCATTTTGTAACATATGGTCTATTACATGTAGACGTGCAACCACTTACATAACTTCAGGCTTGCTGGAGTACAAAGACCTAAGTATACAACAGATGCACAAATGAACACGGGGATGAACGTGCTGTGGATACAAAATGATGATGATAGTGCTCAGAATCAGATTTATTCTGCTTCTCCTGTAGAGCACACCTGTCTTCTGCTGGCGATATGTGTGGCTCCAGCCGGTGAGGCTTCCTCATCCAAAACCAAGCTTAGATCTTCCTTCATCAGTGTACTTGTGACTCCCCCTCCTATACCTCATTTGCACAGGGCATCTATGTGTTCATCAAAGCATTTCATTAGCATATTCAAGGCATAACCCCAATAGACCTGAATGCGATACACACAGATGCAAGCAAATAAACCTAGATGAGCAAACACAAGTATACCGTGTGGGGTTCGCAACAGGTTTTAAACAAATTCCCAGAAAGGAGATTAAAAGTTGTAACAGCTTTAGTTGTAAGAAAGTGAGCCTTGTTTGTTACTTTGTTGTGGCAGTTCATGATCCCCTTTCAAGGGTGCTTTGTTCCTCATGCCATGAAAGGAGCTTCAACAAAGGACCCTCAACTGTGGTTTTCTGTTAAATGGAGCTATTCCATATTAGCTCCTGGCTCCTGCTCCTTTGCTCTTCTTAGGCAGAGCAGTGATGGAGCTACTGATGTCCAGCTGGGAATTCTTTGAGGACCGTTCACGTGGGATAATTCTGGTATGAATGAGTTTACACCATCTGCTTTTCTCTCTGACACAGGTATTTGGGCATTTCAAGGTATCTGAGTGCAGAGCTTGGGCTCCAGCAGTATGGAGAGGGGTCTTGAGGGGACCGAAATTTATAGAAGGCCTTAGACCAGTAGAGAAATGAAAATATGCCATGAGGCAGAACGTTGAGTCAAGTGGCTGCAACACTCTCTTGATTATTTGTTAAAAAAAAGAACTTGTTTCATGGACTGGGAAACCAAGGGAACTTTCAGCCCTTCATGCAGGACTACAGCTTCAGGTTCCCTGGCATGTCCTCCGTAGCCCTCCCACACCAATACCCCACTGCACGCTACATGTTGGGCTTGCTCCTGCACCACTCCTGTCCTTCCCTCACTGGGGTCACACCTGATGCATTTAGGATGCTTCTACATCTCTGAGACTGCAATAGCTGTGTCAAACCTGGCTCAAGAATTGTCAGGGAGCAGGGGCTGACAGGCAATGCAAAAGCAAGAGCATGATTTCCTTGGGACTTCTTACCTGCATGAAATCAGGAACCTTTTTTGTTGTCTGCAGTAACCATACAGATAGTGTGACAGAAAGCAGGCTCTGAGGCAGTAGTGGGTCTTTTACTAGCAAGTCTTTCCTGTTTAGCATCCTCAATGGCTTTGCTGCCAACAGTTTAATCACCTTAGAAAGCCATGGATCCCTCTGACAGTAAAGGATACTACCTCGAATTACCTCAGCTGCTTCTTCCTGTGGCTATATTGTCAGACATTATCAGCAAATATTTGCTTGTTATAGACTGTCATTGGGGGAAAAAACATGCCAGTCTTCTTGCCTTCCAGGTAACTAATGCTTTGTTGTTTATCCAGCGAAGAGCGTCTTCCTCAAATTGTTCTTTCTGTGTATATTGCTCATCCAGACAGGCTGACAAGTGACAAGCTGCACCCACAAGCACAAGTAATTCTGAGTATATAAAGGAGCGAAACCTTTCTATTTAAAATGGCATGAGTTTGTTTTCTCATTGTCCCCACCTGCTTCTTCCCAACCTCCATCTCATGGTTTATACAGAGGGTAGGGCAGTATGAGAATTTTTGACAATGAAAAGCCTCATTGTTCCTAAAAGGAAAGAAACTCTGCTGTATTCATTAGAAAATGAGGGATTTTGGAGCAGGAAAATTACTTGCATTTCTATCACTGTTTCCTAAGTTCAGTATAAAATGATGAAAAGATTCTGCCTAATGCTTTAAGCTTCTAGTGCAATTTCACTTTGAAAATATTAAGAAATATTCTATAGTTTTGAGAAAATATCAGACTTGAAAACACCCACATTTCTCCTCTTTTATTTCCTTGCTCTTTTGTATTGCACTACAGAAAAGCCGAAGCCTTTATTTTATTTGGTTAAGGGTAAAGAGAAAGGTAGGAGCTCCAGCTGAAATGCAGACACTACCTGCCAACTTTCATGCCTCTTTGAAAAGCACAGAGGGAACATAGGCTGAGACCGCCATGCAAAGTTGTAATACAGTGTTAAACATATATTACTAGAAAACAGGATCTTCAGTACAGTAATGTGTGTAATGACTGGTTTAAGCATAACTGTGAACCATAATAATAATAAAACATGCAAGAAATACCAGTTCTTAATTAATGGCCCATTCTTTTGGTAAAAGCACAGCTGCTTTATACCTTAGGTATATATAATTAAGTGTATCATAAAGTATGGTTACATTTGTCTAATAATCGAGCACTGGAATGGAGCCTCCATGGCTCGATGCTATTTTACTTTTCCTGTTCAAATCTAGATTTTTTTAAAGCTGCAGATTAACTAGGTTTGCTCTTAAACAACAAAAACTTCTTTTAAATTCAGATATAGGAGACATAAACAAGGGCAAATTTGAAGTCTTTCTAACAACCTGTATTAACTTGAATCATGCAGAACAGTGCCTGAGTCTATTGCACACTCTTCCTTTAAAACTGACTGCATGTTAGAAAAGCGTCTTCGACTGCTTTTTAACCTCAAAGTCATTCACTGAAAGACAAATGATTTTGTTTTAGTCCTTAACAACCAAGAACTAAAAATTTATTTGAAACTGGTTTGTGCTGGCTTAAATACTGATAATGTTTTCTCAAAAACACGAAAATGCATGTTGTGCCTCTCTCCCATGTAGGCTTGCCTTTCTCATGCTGTAATTCACTGCAACATATAAGCCTTTATTCCCTTTCCTATACAGGGAGTCATGTAACTCGGAGTGTTTTCCTGTTGTGACTGAGAAGATGAGGAATTATAAAAGACTAACACTACAATTTAACGCTTCAGAGAAACAGTGTATATCATTACTCCTCTGTAGCCAAGCACACTAATTAATATTTATTGCACCTGTCAAACCAGTAGCCATGGTCAATCCATTGCTGCAGCAGTTCAATGGGAGGCTGGGCACCATATTTCTCCTTGGCAGGCATGTTTAGGTCATCAACAAAGACAAAAGCCCTTTTCCCCAGTGGAGCACTGTAAACCCTCTTCTTTCTCCTGCAAAATTAAACCATTAATTTTATTCATGTTAATTTTCATCTTACTTTGAAAAAGCAGAAAAAGAGAGAGGGGAAGAGAAGAAAAGAAGACAAGAAAGAAGGAAGGGAAATCACATACTTTCAGGGGAGCCTGCCTGACATTATTATTAGAACCGGTTCTTTTGGAATCCATGACCTTTTACTTTTATCAGATGTGCCGTAAAGGTCACAGAAACATGGGGAGGACATAGTTATAAATCCACATGGAGTTTAATCAAAGGTGGCACGTTGTTCTGAAGTAAACAAGCTAATAAAGCTATTCCAGTTTAAACAAAAAAAAAAAAAAGGAAAAGAAAAGAAAAAAATCTTTGTTAAAGACTGTCAACAAAACTCTGATGAATGTGAATGGCTATCAATAGAATTAATTAGGCAAGAGGGATTATAATAAGTGAATTTCGGTGTTGCACCTACAGTAGGCACTTTGGCACCCTGAGTGAAATGCTTTTATTTCCAGCCCTGTGCCTTGTTCCAAAGCATGTCATGGTGCACAGTGTGCTGCTGGGGAGCCACATTCACTCCAGCTAATTACAAGACAATGAGAACTTGAACTAAAGGCAACTACAGAGCAGATTGCTTCAGTTCTGCCAGCCTGTATCCTGATGACACCACGAACACTTGTGACACTGTGAAGTAACAGCATAAATGGAAGAGAGCTGATATATGGCACCCTGCATTTCAGGGTGTAGCATGAAAACAAATTGTAATTATAGGCCTTGCAAGAATTGCCCTCTTTCTTCCTCCTCAAAGGTACCTGGACTGTCTGTCAGCAAAAGGATACTGTGCTCCAGTGTGGGTACTAGGTAAGCTAAGGAGTCAAAAATAAGACATTGGTTCTACTTCTACCCAAGCTGTACTTGGTGTGCTGGGTCCCTGGGAAATGAGACACCTAAGAGGCAGGAGGGTCAGGCAATACAAGTACAGGAGGCAGTGTTGAAATACCAGCTACCAAGAGTGCAAGCGGTGAAACAACCTGAAAACCTACCAGCTGGAGGAGGAGTAAAGCATTTGCTTCTTTTGGAGAAGACATAGATCATCTTAGTGAAGTCCAGTGCTGCAGGAGTCCTTGTGAGCACTGAATCAGATGCCAAGGTTTATAGTATATATCATATTATATATTCCTGTGAGGGAAGGAAGCCTCTACAGAGGGATTTGGACAGGCTGGATTGATGGGCTGAGGCCAATTGTATGGGGTTCAACAAGGCTAAGTGTTGGGTCCTGCACTTTGGTAACAACAACTCCATGCAACAGGCTTGGGGAAGAGTGGCTGGAAAGCTGCCCAGCAGAAAAGGACCTGGGGGTGTTGGTCGACAGCCAGCTGAATATGAGCTGGCAGTGTGCCCAGGTAGCCAAGAAGGCCAAGAGCATCCAGGCTTGTATCAGGAATAGTGTGGCCAGCAGGAGTAGGGAAGTGATCGTGCCCCTGTACTGGGCCCTGGTGAGGCCGTGCCTTGAATATTGTGTTCAGTTTTGGGCCCCTCACTGCAAGAAAGAAACTGAGGTGCTGGAGCATGTGCAAAGAAGAGCAACGAAGCTGGTGAACGGTCTAGATCTTATGAGGAGAGGTTGAGGGAACTGGGGTTGTTTAGCCTGGAGAAAAGAAGGCTGAGGGGAGACCTTATCGCTCTCTACAACTACCTGAAAGGAGGTTGTAACAAGGTGGGTGTCAGTCTCTTCTCCAAACTAATGAGTGTTAGGGTGAGAAGAAATGACTTCAAGCTGCACCAGGGGAGGTTTAGACTGGATATTAGGAAATAGTGCTTCACTGAAAGGGTTGTCAGGAGTTGGAACAGACTGCCCAGGGAAGTGGTTGAGTCAGCATCCCTGGAAGTATTTAAAAGACGTTTGGATGTGGTGCTTAGGGACATGGTTTAGTGGTGAACTGGTAGTGTTAGGTTTACAGTTGAATTTGATGACCTTAAAGGTCTTTTCCAACGTATAGAATTCTGTGATTCTGATAAAATGGTCAGGAATGGGTTTTTTAATGTTATAGATGCATATGAATAACATCATGCTTCTCCCTGCAAAAGACCATGGGCTGGGTTTTCAGTAGATGTGCAATACTCAGAGAAATAGATAAATGCTTTGAGAATCTTGCTGGCTGTCTAAATAACACTTTGAAATAAGAACTGGCTGTCAAGCCTACTAAGGTACATTTGAAAATCACTCTAGCAGTTACATGACTCAACAGATGTCTAAATACCTTAGGAAATACAGCCCTTTATGGTTAGATATATGAGGACAGATGTATACATATTTTGTCTCTCACACTAAGGCTTGTTACTCAGATGGGTCTAGATCCTCAGGGAAGATCTAGGTCATGCTGCACACAGCTTTTAGGCACTTTGCTTTCTTAAGGAAACCACAGCCCAAAGCTGGATGCTTGAGATTTCCCCATACAGTGGGGAAAAGAACAGGTTCATAACCACCACCTGCCAGCGCTACCATCCAAGGACCTTATCCACCAAGAGACTGCAAGTATCAGAGCAAGGTGAAATCCCACTTTTTTAAGGAGTGTTAGGTAGCCCTCTGCTCTCATTTCTCGTCAGCCCATGTAATAGCTTGTTGCTTGGTACAAGAAACAGGAAATGTGCCAACCCCAGGACAATGTCCTGGGTAGGGCAGGTCTCCTGAGAAATTATATCAATTCCTGCCCAGGTGGAGGGGTGCCCTGAGCCTGGGTCCCCTGGCTCCCACCTGGGAGTGCAGGCAGCCCAGGGAGCCCAAGGCAGAGCAGGGGAGGTGGGCTGCAATTGTGCCAGGGGAGTGAAATGAGCACTAAGTGCCGGCATCTGTCTTGTGAGTCTAACCTATATTTCCTGGCTCTTTAATTCCTCCACAGGGTTTATTATGCGAGGCCGATGAAATGTATCAAGAACTACACTTGTGGGCTGAATGTGGAAAGAAGCCATTTTCCCTGTGCAAATAATTATAGAACTAATTCTTGGGTCTTTTGTCAGCTGTCTCGCCTCTCCCTTAAACATTGTTGGATGGGCTGTAGTGCCATAAAACAGGTTCAAAATAATACTAGAAATTAATACAGCTTGATTTAGATGACCATTTATTTTATAGCCCTAGTTAAAATGTCGGGGAGATTTAACAGAAGATAAACTTTGTATTTGGCCCTTTATGCTAGAATAATTCTAGCAGCTCAATGCCATGTTTTGGGGGCCTAGTGTTAACAGTATTTTTCCTTTTCCCTGAAAAATGAACTGTTAGCTAGCCATCAGTTAATTACTGACAGATAGAGGTGATATATCAGATAATATTTTGTGTCAGAGAATCACAGGAACTAGATGCAGAAAAGACTTCTTATGTCATTCATGCTCTTACCAATATGGAGCTGTTTTATATTCTATATTTCTGTACAGTTCATTTTACATGGCCTGAGAAATGCTGCTTTCATTGTTTCTCCCAGAGTCTTTTCATTAACAGAAGATCTTTTTCTAATATGCAGCTTAAACGTTCATTACCTTATTATGCTTCACAATGAAGGGAACTCAGTGCTTCCAGCATATAGTCATAATTTTTACCTATCAGCTGGAAGTGTACTCTACTGTATGAAAACGTCAGAATTATCATACAGCTACTGCCTGATAAAACATTACTCAAATCCTGTAGTGTTTTCAAATCTTGAGCTATTAATAATTTAACGTAATTAATTCAAAACACTTCACTCAATGTGAACCAGAGAGAGACGATGGGGAAATGATGCATATTCCTTCTTTCAAGGGTGGAATTAAATATGGAAAACAAGGAAAAGATAAAGAGCTGCCAACACTTACTTGGAGTGTAATTCACCTGTTTTGAACTTGCTACAAATTTCATGTTTCCAAGACTTTCAACTAACTTCACAGGCATAAATAAAAAATACCCTTTCCCCTATCACAAGTGAACAATTTAACATGGTTATAGCTGTTTGTCAGGCATAAGAAGAAAAGAAACAATTTAACAAATGGGGGAGATTTTCTACAAAGGAAAGTAACAATTAAGCAAACCAACCGTCTTATAGAAAACCCTTTAAAGTGGAATACACAAAGATTCCTTCCTCTTTTTGTTAACGCTTATCAGCAAAGAGTATTGTATCACTGACGCTTTTGCTTGATTAAACTGTCTTTAAAAGCAGCTTGTTGTTGTTCTTCTCATGACAGGGTTGCTTTTTAAATTTTATTTATTTAAATCAAGGCTGGACCGAACCTTTGTTTTCCTGGTTAGAAATTCTTGCTGTTAGAAAGAACTGCAGGTGCTAAATTATGGCACAATACATAGCAGCTGCAGAAGTGCACCTGGAAAAAATTAGACTAGTAATGAAAATTTCACCTGAAAAGTGCCAAATTGGAAGTCTCAGAGATTGAATGCTTCCATTAAGCCACCACTCAGGAACAAACCAAGTAATAAATATTGAAACTTTCTCTCTTCTTTACTTTGACCATGAGGACTTATTTCAGATGTGTTTTGCTCTATATTTGGGGAAAAAAAGGGAAGAACACAGAGCATGTTCATCTCTCATCTCCATTAAATCCCTAGCCAACCTCTGCTGCCAATAGAGGTACCAATTAGTGCTAATTGTAGTAGACACTAATAGTCTAGACACCTGTCACTATCTATTGAGCTGGGACCATCAGTAAATTCACAAAGGCCACCAAAAAGGCATCTGGAATAATAATGATCATCATTTTGGTACCGACCCAGTCTGAAACTAAACTGTTGATTCTGAGGTAAAAAGCTGAGCAATGCTTTTCGAAGGTAGGATAATCTAATATAAGTAATGCACACATATATATATATTGTTTTTTATTACAGAAACACACAAAAATGATACAGGACTGGTTACCATAGCAACAGTGCTTCCTGCACTGCACGGACCAACAAACCTCACTATTTTGGAGCATTACAATAGATTCATGCTTTATAAAAAGAAGCTGAGTGGCAGAACCTAAATATCCCCCCCAGGCAGTGGCAGGACCTGTGTGGGGAGAGTGATGAACCCCAGCCGGTCCTGATTCCCTGCGCAGCTGACACGTGCATCACTCATACCCACACAGGCAACATTCAGGTTCTACATTTTCACATGTAATAATGTCATAATTTCGTATGTAATATGTCACACCGCAATGAAAGGTAGCCACCTTTCATTTTGACAGAAAGCATGCAATCTGTCAGCTTCAGCACAACAAGGGCAGTTCAAGGGCCAAGCCTGAGCGTGTTTCCAGGCCACCTACCGATTATGTGATGTAAGTCATTCCATTAAATGCTCCCTTCCCTCAAAGCGGTTGTGGGAAAGACAAAAACCCCTGTGATGTGAATCATGCTAAATCAGCCATCCAGACACAGGACATGTGCTGCTTGGCTTGGGAATGGGAGCCAGCACCTGTTGGTCTTGGGGGAGCTTGTATTTCCCGCAGTTATTCTGCAAGCACTCCAGGCACACTCCGCAAGCAATACTAGAGTGATAACAAGCCCATAAAACACTGAATGTTAGAGATTACATGTAAGCATGATAGAGAAAAATTAAATCCATTAAAAATCCCTGCCAGGCTGTGATTAGCTATTATTATTTTTTAATTCATTGTAATATACACTGTGCATAAGAGAAAAGCTAACAAACATAAATGAGAGGGAAGTTAACAAACACATTAATTTCCATTTTAACTTAGGCCTCTCGCCCGGAATAAATGGAAGCGGTAACTCATATAGATGAGAAAGATCTGTTCTGAAACCTTCAGGATGAGCAAGCCCTGGAGAAATACCAACAGGATGCCATTTGTGAGGGGCTTCTCTCTGGCAATGAAGGGAACCGTAGTACTCAGAGCAGGTAATTTTTACTCAGTGTGGAACAGCTGGACAGCCACGGATTCTCAGGCAGTTTCCTTGCATCGAAGGAAAAGGGGGATTGGGAGTTTGGAGGGCTCCTGCAAGCTGTTGCCTGCTTGAAGCTGAGCACAAAACAACTCCACAGGAATATGTTTAGATAAGCAATGCCTTTTCCCAAAGACAGACATGTTTCATTTTCAGTTCACAAAGTACCTTTTTGGATTTCTGCGTGTTGGGAAATTTGTCATGAAGCTTCTCTCTATATTCTAAGCTCTTGTAAGGCTGCATCTCTGGGCCAGCAGCACACATGAGCTCTGGCTGTGCCTGATGGGCCCAGCAACGCTGGTAAGGACAGTCTCTTTTCTTCATCACTTTCCTGGAGGAAGCACAGGAAAGATTTGCGTTAATCACTAACTCTCCAGGGAGAACTTGGATCTGGAGTTCCCTTTGCTCACCAGGGGGCTGTGCAGACAAGCATGGAAAAGTGCTAGTTCGTTCCTTGCCTTTCAGTACAGCACTTCACATTCCCCAACCAGGCGTGAAGTGATGTGCTTAACAGTGCAACCTGCCTATCTGCCCTGATGGAAAATATTGCTGCAAGCAGCTAAGTTTCCACTCAGAGGCCTAAGTGTACACCCTGAAAAGACCCGTCTGCGAGAAAAGTTATTTGGCAAAGATCTACCTCTTTTTTTTTTTTTTTTTCCAAGAATTAATTAAATGTGGTCACGAAGGAACAGTGAAACAGTTCAGGCAAGGAACTTCAAAACAGAAGCTGTAATCAAACTACAAAAATCACTCAACCCACATTTGCTCCAGCAGGTGGTTAAATGCAATCTGCTCAGAGAGAGAGGAAGCAAGCACAAGAAAAGCTCCACAGAAGATGATGAAGTTGCTTCTCCATCCCCTGAAGAGCATCTTTCCCCACCTCATGTTCCAGGCCAGAGTATTTTGACTGACACAGAAGAGGGTACACTGCAGTCCTCGCCTCCCCCTCGCTGCCCTTCAGCAGAGAGTTTGGACAAGTTACAAACCAAGCAGACACAGGCAAAGAAGTACAGGGTGTCCTTCCTCCCCCACCAGTTCAAAGAAGGGCAATCCAATCTTTGTCATGAGGGGATGAAAGAAATCTCATTTTTGAGAGAACACTGTGCACTAACTGTTAGTCTCCTTATTTATTTGACTGTTTAATTCAGTACGTGACTTCAGGCATGTAGTCAGACGTCTGGTGTTCATTTTCAGTCAGTTGACAAAATGCCTGGAAGTTTGAGTCATTTGATCAAATACTCCACTGAAATAATCACTGACTGAATCACTCTGACAGATCCAGGATGGGTTCTCCTTTAGCTGATTTCTTTATAGACCAGAAATTTGCCTTGTGCTGTATGTAACTTAAGCGCCTCTTTGATCAGACAGTTTGGCAGTGTTTGTTATGCTAAAGGTACACCATGCACTGCTGTCACAGCCTCCTGCTACCTCCACTCTGCCTGAAAACCATGTATGACTGACTCCTTCCTCCTCTCTCCTCTGGGCCACCACCTGCCTCCTCCCTGGTCTCAGCCAATGACTGTCTGGATGGACTTGTATTCATTTGGTTTCCTTTGTCTTACTCCAGTACTTCTGTGTCCCCAGGACAGCCCTGCACCCTGTCCGGGCTCCCCTTGATCCTCCACCATGAATGCCTGCATTGGAAATGTTTTGTGGGGGTTTCCTGGATGCCATGACCACCCACGGCCTTCTCTTAATAGCTAGGCTGCATTTTCCAAATTGCTACCTGCGTTTCCACACAGCTAAATTTCACAGTACCCACCTCACATGACAGCCACCTATACCACGTGGACCAAGCTGGGTGCTGTGTCATTCCATCATTGACTTTTATTACACTAGATTGTGTTGATTTGTACATAAAATGCAACATGTTTTGTGCTGGGTCTTCCAATTTAATAGCAGATGTTTAGCAATTAAAAAGTTAATAAAATATAAACAATGACCTTTCTTACAAGAATAATTTCTCTGTTCTTTTACAACTCTCTGTCATCAACTGGAAACCTTAAAAAGAAGCTCTGCAACATCTGTACTACAGTTTGATTTCATTCCCAGGAAGTGTTTGTAGATGCATACATTAATGTTTCACTCTCAGTAAATGTTTCTGAAATGTTCACTATCTGCTTCTGTTGAAGGGGCCAAAGTAACTCTGTGAAACTATGCTACAAGTTGTACCACTACGAGTGATCCTGGCCAAGCATAATCAGGGAAGAAACCTCATCTAGTCCATAAAACTACCTAAGCCTGGTAGCTAGTGTTTCTCCTTCAAAAGAAGTACATTTCTTTCATACAGTTTTGGAACACCACATTTCAGGTTCTTCAGCAGCTTTTGGCTCAGAAGCAGATATTAAAAAAGCAAGAAAGGCACTTTTTTCAAAATATTTAACAATTTTTCCAGACATATATTACATTTTTCAGAATCTGCATGTTCTCACTCATTTCATAGCTAGTCCACTGCAATCCGTCACCCAAACAGATGGGCTTTTCAAATAGTTTTTATGAACTGGAAAATTAAAATGCGAATAATCAAAAACTGACAATTTTTTACCAACCCTGTGTTGAATTAGCACTTTCCTAGAGTCTGTTCAAGTGATGTATTTATAACCAGACCCACAGGGTAGGCTATCCAGAGCCCTTTAAGGCATCTAGTTAGCATCCTTACTTAGGAATATGCTGGGTCATGAACCAGGCAGTCAGTGTGTGTGTGTGATGGGAAGCATGAGGACAAGACCCAAGGGAGGAGGTACTGGAAGGGAGGAAAATGTATTTTAATGTATCCATACTAGGCTTTCTTTTGAATCTCGGAGTTTTTCAATCTTTTTTTGCATACTATTTGTTTAAGATAAGATAAAATTTAGTTGGTTTGGCTTTCTCATGGCATTGCATATGTACTTTATTGCAAACAGTCCCCTTCTGAGCATTTTCCTCATCTGAGAGAAAATTCCTATTTTAGTGTGGGCTAAAACAGATGTGCTGTTTTTGGTTGTGGGAGAGTTAATTTTCTTCCTAGTAGGTGGTGTACTATGGTGTTTCGGATTTAGGATGAGAATAATGTTGATAACACACTGATGTTCTAGTTGCTGCTGAGCAGTGCTTACACTAAGTCAAGGACATTTTTGCTTCTCACAGTGCCCTGCCATAGAAAAGGCTGGAGGAGGCTGGGTTAAACCACAACAGTCCTTTTGGTACGGGGTGTCCTGGTTTTGGCTAGGATAGAGTTAATTTCTTCACTGTACTGGTATAGTGTGTTTCGGATTTGGTATGAGAAAAGTGTTGATGGCACATTGATGTTTTAGTTGTTGCTAAGCAGTTGCTAAGTAGGTGCTAAGTGTTACTAAGTAGTGCTTATACTATTCAAGGTCTTTTCCAGCTTCCCATGCTCTGCTAGGGCACAAGAAGCCAGAAGGGGAGGCAGCACAGCCAAGACAGCTGATCCATACTGACCAAAGGGATATCCCATACCATATGGCGTCATGCTCAGCATATAAAGCGGAGGGAAGAAGGAGGAAGACGGGGGTGTTTGGAGTGATGGTGTTTGTCTTCCCAAGTAACGACTGCACGTGATGGAGCCCTGCTTTCCTGGAGATGGCTGAACACCTGCCTGCCCATGGGAAGGAGAGAATGAATTCCTTGTTTTGCTTTGTGTGTGTGGCTTTTGCTTTACCTGTTAAACTGTTTTTATCTCAACCCACGAGTTTTCTTACTTTTACTCTTCTGATTCTCTCCCCCATCCCACCGGGGGGAGTGAGCGAGCAGCTGTGTGTAGTTGCTGACTGGCACTAAACCATGACAGGGACTATGTTTTGGATTTGTGCTGGAAACAGTGCTGATAATACAGAGATGTTTTAGTTATCACCGTGCCATTTATATCATGCTCAGGTTCCACACTATCCAATACAACCTCATTAACCACCACACCCTTCTCATCCTTTGATACAATAAACAGATATCATTCCCTTAGTCTATGGACCACCCCTGTAAAATCTCCATAAAATGCTCATAAAATGTCCACAGATGTCCACAACTTGTCCATTGAGTTCATTTAGTCCATGACTTTGGGCTCCATCTGTTATAGTGGTCACTCAGTACAGAAGAGGGGTGTGTTGCGTGGAGTTACTAGGCACCAAAGCCAGCTCAGGTCGGGTCACTGCTGCGCTTGCACTGCTTCTTGTAAGGCCTATCCTCCACTGGTTCAGGTGGTTCCTGCTATAGTAATTCCTATAACATGCAACTCAAATCATGGTTTACAACAGTGTAAAGGAATATCAATTACAGTCTCCACCTTGGTCCCTTTGGGACCTGTCATTAACACTGCAATGAACTCCTCCTCTTGCTCCTAGCCTGGCTAGCAACAAGACATTCCTGATACAGTAATTCCCATAACATGCAACTCAGATCCCAGGTTACAATAATTTAAAGGTATTTCCATTACTACCTCCACCCCTGGTCTCTTTGGACCAAACCATTGGGTTTAGCATTGCAATGAACTCCTCCCATTGCCCCTGCCCTGGCTTGGATTTGTCCACAGACTGCAGCCCCTTAGGGCTGTACTTGCTCCAGGTGGAGACTTATCTATGAGCCACAGTCTCTCCAGGGGTATACCTGCTGCAACACAGACATCCACAGCCACAACTGCTTTGAGGTGCCCCTGTTCCAGCACAACCTTCTCTATGGGTCGCAATACCTTCAGAGATATACCTGCTCCAACAGGGTCTTACCCATGGCTGCAGTCTCTCCAGGGGAGTACCTGCTCTATCATGGGCTTATCCATACCCACATGCTTTGAGGTCCTCCGGCACGACTTCATGCACAGCCACAGATGCTTCAAGGTGTACCTGCTGCAGCATGGACTTATCCATAGCTACCAATGCTTTGAGGTGTACTTTCTCCAGTGTGGACTTGTCCTTGGGCCACAATCACTTCAAAGGGATACCTGCTGTGGCACAGACATAACCACAGCCACAGACGCTTTGAGATGTGCCTACTCTGGCATGGGTTTATCCACAGTCACAGATGCTCCAGGGTGTCATAATCCCACATGGACTCATCCACAGGTCATGGTCCTTGGACTCGAGTTCGCACTGGAGTTCCAGCCTGTCTGGTACAGCAGCACAGAAACAGCAGCGATGCCCTGGCCATCTGCCAGTCCAGGCACATCATCATTGCTGTTATCAAAATGTTCCCAGGCACAGCAGAGCAAGATGACCAGCAGCAGAGCACTACAGCAAGCAGTAAAAGCAAAAAGCAACCGCTAACGAGCACTAGACTCTAATATACGGTAGGCCAAGCAAGACCCATGGCAAGCACAGGAGCTTGTCAATTAATAGCTAAACAGCAATAACAGCTATAAATTCAATCCAGCACATTCCAATCAAATCTGTCATTATCTCAAAGCCTTTGAGACCCATATTGGGCGCCAAAAAGGACTGTTGTGGTTTAACCCAGCAGGCAGCTAAACGCCACACAGCCACTTGCTCACTCCCCCCACAGTGGGATGGGGGAGACAATCGGGGAAAAAAGCCAAACTTGTGGGTTGAGATAAAGACAGTTTAATGGGAGGGAAAAGGAAGGGAAAATTATAATAATAATGATAAAAGAATATACAAAATAAGTGATGCACAATGCAGTTGCTCATCACCCTCTGATGCCCAGCCAGTTCCTAAGCAGCGGCCCTGCCCCCCTGGCTAACCTCACCAGATTTTTGTTCACTATGATGTCATATGGTATGGAATATCCCTTTGGCCAGTTTGGGTCAGCTATCCTGGCTGTGTCCCCTCCCAGCTTCTTGTGCACCTACAGCCTCCTTGCGGCAGGGTAGTGTGAGAAGCTGAAATATCCTTGACCTACTATAAGCACTGCTCAACAACACCTAAAACATCAGTGTGTTGTCAACATTATTCTCATCCTAAATCGAAAACACATCACTGTACCACCTACTAGGAAGAAAATTAACTCTACCACAACCAAAACCAGCAGAACAGTGCAGCACAAGCTTATGGTGACCTTGCCAGCATTGAGACTGATCATTTTTGGGTGCCTAGTTATTCCAAATCTTCTGCCTAGACTACCTTAATATTCTCTTTGATGACAGAAGTTTGAAAACACAGCTTAAAGAAAAATATAAATATAAAACAAAAATACATTGAGGAAGTGGTTTTATGTTGACTATCCAGAAATGAAAATGATCATGACTTGTAAGCCCCTCAGCAAATACCGTCATGGCATTTTCTAGTTCTTTGTACTGTTGGTAGGACAAACAAATGTTTCTCCATTCACTACAGTCTGTCAGTTTTCATAACAACATTTGTCAAACACCAGTATGCATAAAAATGTATTATTTCTGTAGTTGAACTATTTATGCTACAGCTGAGTCAAATTCTTAGTTTTATTTGCTCAGGGAAGTTGCAATTACTACAGTAAGTTTTAACACCAAAAATATCATCTATACTATTCTTAACAACTCATGCCCATGCCAAGCACTTTCAGCACTTTCTCCTTACTTTTATTTATTTACTTATTTATTTATTTTTGCATTAATTGATGTGTAATGTTGCCCACAGACCCCATTTCTGGTGCTTGTAAATAAAAAGTTCCAAGTTTCGCCTAGGCTGGCTGGTGAGTGAGGCTCTCTGTATTGAAAGGTGCAAAATACGGTATAAGCTCCCTTTTATCACGCCAATTAATGTTTGACTTGTTTGTCTGCCATGTGATGAATTAAAAATGCATGATTTAGATGCTGGAGAGCTAGCCATTTTCTAGATATAATCCCCTGGATGCTTCCATTCATCCAGTTGATCTTTTTGCCCTCCGTGTGTTGGCGAGTGCCATATATAGCCTACTGCTCAGATCTTTCCCTAATAGATGGCTCTCTTTACTGGTTGGTACCCAGTCTGGTGATTCCCTTTAATACGCTTTAGGCTGAAGAATATCCAGGGACAGGCAGCTGATTCATTCTCCTAAAGCAAAAAGAAGATCAAGTTAAGAAGACGCGCTTTCCAGACTATTTGCTGTTCTATATACCCCATAAATCAGAATATTTGTCAACATCAATTAAAGCGTAGTTTCTCTGGTAATACACATTACATAGAGAAAGAAATCAGCTTTCATTTATTCTGTCAGAAATGGAAGGAGAGCATTTCATATTATTTTGTGGATAATCTCTGTGGAGTAAAATAAGCACAATTACATATTTGATTTTAATTAAAACTCCGGGTACGTTTCGAGTTTCGTTAGTAAGATGTCCTGGGTATGATTAGCTGAGGCCTGCGCTGAGAAGTTAATTTGACATACAACATATTTTTCATGAGGTAACTGTCGCAGGAAGTTGTTTGTAATAGCTATCTTTCCCAGGCCTGTGGGGGCAACAAAAAGTAATGGCTTATCCTGAAGCAGCAACTTCTCCGGTATGCAGTACATCTGCATAACAGTCCCAGTGGTGCTCACAGTAATGTCATTAAGCTGGGAGAATAAAAGAAAGAACCAAAAGATGCAGATAAAGGTGTTTCATTACCCACTGTACCCAGAACAACAATAGAACTCAGTCATAGAATAGTTTCGAATCACAATAAAAGCAAAAACCACAGAAAATACCTGGGAATGACAAAGGAGTTACAGTTTATGAGCAGCAGGCCGGGTGGAATTGCCAAGTTGGAGTCTTAAGCACAAAAGAGCACTAAGAAATCCTGTTTGGTATTGAGGGAGGGAGGCTATTATACCCAAAGCTGGTAATGAGAATGCAGTGTCGTTAACTGTTTTCTTTTACAATATTTGACACCAGGATGGCTTAATGCTATGTTGTTTTCTCTTCAAGCTACAGTTTTCCTTTGCAAGAGTGTGAGAGCAGAATTCTAATGCGAGTATACACTGGGAAAAAGGGCCTTGCTGCTCTGCTTTGTCTTTTCCAATCTCTTATATTTTAACTGGAAGGTCATTTCATTTATTACACACAGAAAAGAGCAGGAGCTAGGCTTAAAGCTTGGTATGTACTCGTATATCAAACTGGCACTTATTTTGTTCTCCCTTATCTTGGTTAGCCTCCTGCCCTCATCGCTGCTATGGGTGCATGCATCTGGCTAGAGAGAGGTCAAAATGACCTCACTGCATGCACTCCGCCTTCGCATCCTTCCAAAGGAGTTACCTTAACTTGGGGTATTGGTGGGAGAATTGCTCTGCTGATCCACAGGGCATTTTCTAACCTCAGTAGCTATTCCTCTGCATGAGAAAGCTGCAAGGAATGTGTGCTTCATGCAGCAGGTTCACAAAGCAATTTCATCTATTCACAGCTGGCTTATTAAGGGAATCTAGCAAATGGCAGTATCATTGAAGCATTATGTTTCCTGCCCTTTTCCTTTTGAACATAGCTTTGAAAATGTAACCAATATAAGCTGATAGAAAACAATTGCTGGGGTTGATAGCTTGTCACTTATGTTTCCTGAAAACCAGAAGCTATTCACAGTCCCCTCTACCGGGGTCCAAACTGTGCTTTGAGCAACCATGGCTGTGAGTACCTCATTTTCTGTGGCTGTCCAGGGCTGCATGCCGTGCCATGGCTGCACTGCATGACCCAGTGTGGTGTGGGCTGGTGTCTCTCCTCCCAGCTCTCAGCCTGACCGCAACGCAGCTACCAAACCTCTGAGCAGCCATAGTAGGCTCTGGTACAGTAACTTAGGTCATGGTGTGGAAATGCAGAGGACGGAAGAAAAAAAACTTTCATGTAATGCTGTATTTTTCATATGGGCTTTCTCTTGGGTTTAGGTCAAACCACTCAGGCCTCCTCCCTTGTTTGTCCTGGATTAGCACTGACAATTCATTTGCACCACATCAACTAGCATGTAGCAATATCTGATTAGGAAGCATGCAGACACACAGGTAAAAATAACCCACCTCCTGCAAGAGCCTATGCTATGAACTGACAAGGCAGATAAAAGCTGGGAGGGAAAGTCAGAGAGGTAGTGTGATGTCCCAAGGTCAAAACAGCAATTCTGGGGCAAAAATAGTTAAGAGAGTCCCTGGCTGCCTGTGGCTCACCCCAGGATCTCTTCCAGCAGGATGCCATGGTGAACAACAGAGTTGGGTAAGACCCACTATCCTCAAGTGAGGATGTCTGTAACGTTTATAGAAAGCCATGGCCAAATATACAAAATACATCAGTGGGATGTAAGGGATCTAACAACATCCTTCTTATTTTAACAAGAAGACTCTGAAGCCTTTTAAAGCTGCAGGTTGAAGATGAAGCAGTTGGCCAATGGTCCCACAGTAGAATATGGCCTCTTCTCTGGGATTCCCACCCGTTTTAGTAAAAAACCAAATTAGTACTGTTTGGAATGTGTCCTGAAGTGCTGTCCTTTTAATCAGCCCCCTCCCTGACCAGAAGCTTGCCCTGGGCCTGGCTGTACATTACCAATGGACTGGGATTAGATGTCCTTGCAGATGGACAAAAGTTTTATGTATTGCCTCACCTTTGCACAAATCACATACCAGGGGCTGTTGTTGTGCTTTTTAGGTGCAGAGCTTGAGACTGCCATAGAAAAGGGGAAAAAGAAGAATCAGGGAAGGACAGAAAACTCCAAAGAATATTTAATTACCACAGACCTTTTGTGGCTCCAGAGATGTGCACTGTATACCCTTGTGTATATACAATTAAGCTGTGAATTAGCCACAGTTTGACCTGTACAATATTGGTAGCTCTCCTTACAGATTGGTTTCACTCCGGCCCAAATTCCCAGCCTAAAAGGTTAAATATATAATATCCCATACTGTTGATAATCCATTTTTCCTGCTTTCGGCAGTAGAAAGAAGGTGAACATACAGCTAATTAAAATACATTTGTTGAAAAGGTCATGCAGTAAGCTGCAGTTTGGATGAATAGAAGGATTACGATCCTATTCACCCAATCTAGTCACAAACATGCTGAAAATGGAGCCCAAGATACAATTAATCTGTTTTGCTGTCACCAAATGGGAAATGACTCAAACTTAACAGTATTCAGGTTCTGAAAAAAATCCCAATCCTAAGTGTTCCCAACATGCTCTGGTACAGTAGTAATAGGCTATGGCCATGTTTTTCACAAGGGATTTGAGGAGTAAGCTGCTCCAATTTGATTCAAATGTAGTTTGAGCATCTCATTCACGTTCCTGTAAAAATAGCAGTTTACTTTAAAAAAGTAATTTGTACAGTGCAGTCACATATTAGTGACTACTACCTCCTGGCAAATAACTAAGCAATTAAAATCTATGCTCAGTTTGAAACCAAGGATCATCTCCTTTTTCCTGGGAGAAAACATAAAACAAATGAAGTTGTGTGTGCCTACATCTGAATATTCTGCTGCAGTGTCTGATCTCAGTTCAGGAGTCTGATATTTGACTTTATCAAAGATGGGAACTGTTTTATGTTTAGATTTCACTAGCTGCCAGAGTAATCTAAAGGTACCTCCTCTGCATGAATGCATAAAAAAAAAAGTTGTGAACATTGTATTTTTCATGCTATTCACTGTTCTGAGTCAGACACCTCCATGACACCATAGGCCTAAGAAGGTTTTTATGCCAAGGGTAGTTGAACATTAAAGAGAAAAAGATTACATTCATCAACCTCTCACATTATCCAGAAGAGGTTTAAAAAGCCACATCATTATTTACCCTGGGGTGCTCTGTTGAAGTGTCAGCTCCCCATCCTAGTCAAATTTTAACACCAGGGCTCCTGTAGGAACTAAAGAAGCTCAGCACCTCGCAGAGCCTTTATGCATGTGTGACCTATGAAGTGATGCTGTAGGACTGTATGACCCATGCATTCCTGAATAGTCAGCAGTGTGCCAGGGAGAAAGTTGCACTGTTATCACTTGTCTAGAGCGAAGACCTCTCTGTGTGGGAATACAGACCACCAGCAGAAACGATAGGGGAGTGAGAACATAGTACCTACTTGATTATATTCAGAGGTAAAAGTGCAGATAGGCAGACAGCAATTAGTTAGCCACAGATACTGGACTCACTGAAAATGGAAGGCAGTTCAAAGCAAAATCTATTTATAGTCCTTCAGACTGAATTACAGGAGGTATAAATTCATTATACAACTACAAAGACTGACAGAATATGGAGTTTTAGAATCATAGAATCATTAAGGTTGGAAAAAACCTCTAGGATCATCAAGTCCAACCACCAACCCAACACCCACAGGCCTCCTAAACCATGCCCTGAAGTGCCATGTCTACACATCTTTTAAATACCTCCAGGGATGGCGACTCTACCACCTCTCTGGGCAGCCTGTTCTAATGCCTGACCACTATTTCAATAAAGAATTTTTTCCTAATATCCAATCTAAACCTCCCCTGGTGCAGCTTGAAGTCATTTCCTCTCATTCTATCGCTAGTGACCTGGGAGAAGAGACCAACATCCACCTCACTACAACCTCCTTTCAGGTAGTTGTAGAGAGCGATAAGGTCTCCCCTTAGCCTCCTCTTCTCCAGACTAAACAACCCCAGTTCCCTCAACCTCTCCTCATAAGACTTGCTCTCCAGACCCTTCACCAGCTTTGTTTCCCTTCTCTGGACACACTACAGCAACTCGGTGTCCTTGTACTGAGGGTCCAAAACTGAACACAGTGTTCAGGGTGCAGCCTCATCAGTGCCTAGCACAGGGGCACAATCACTTCCCTACTCCTGCTGGCCACACTATTCCTGATACAAGCCAGGATGCTGTTGGCCTTCTTGGCCGCCTGGGCACACTGCCAGCTCATATTCAGCTGGCTGCCAATCAGCACCCCCAGCTCCTTCTCTGCTGGGCATCTTTCCAGCCACTCTTCCCCCTGTAGCTTTGCATGGGGTTGTTGTGACCAAAGTGCAGGACCCAGCCTGTGGCCTTGTTAAACCTCACACAATTGGCCTCAGCCCATTGATCCAGCCTGTCCAGGTTCCTCTGCACAGCCTACCTACCCTTGGGCAGATCGACACTCCTGCCCATCTTGGTGTCTGCAAACTTACTAAGGGTGCACTCAATCCCCTCATCCACATTATTGATAAAGATATTAAACAAGACTGGCCCCAACACTGAGCCCTGGGAAACCTGGCTTGTGACCGGCTGCCAACTGTATTTAGCTCTGTTCACCACAACTGTCTGGGCCCGGCCATCCAGCCAGTTTTTTACCCAGTGAAGAGTACACCCATCCAAGCCATGAGCCGTCAGCTTCTCTAGGAGGACACTGTGGGAGACAGTGTCAAAGGCTTTGTTAAAGTCCAGGTAGATAACATCCACTCATCCACTAGGCGGGTCACCCTGTCATAGAAAGAGATCAGGTTGGTCAGGAGGCACCTGCCTTTCATGAAGCCATGCTGACTGGGCTGGATTCCCTGGTTGTCCTGCACATGCTTGGTGAGCTCACTCCAGATGAACCACTCCATAACCTTCCCCGGTACCGAGGTCAAGCTGACAGGCCTGTAGTTCCCTAGATCCTCCTTCCTGCCCTTCTTGTAGATGGGCATCACATGGGCAAGCCTCCAGCCACCTGGGACCTCCCCTGTTAACCAGGATTGCTGGTAAATGATGAAGAGTGGCTTGGCGAGCTCCTCTGCAGGTCCCTGAGCACTCTTGCATGGATCTTATCTGGCCCCATAGACTTGTGAGTGTCCAGGTGTAGCAGCAGGTCAAAAACTGCTTCCTCCTGGATTATGGGGGGTTTATTCTGCAGTCCATCCCTGCCTTCCAGCTACAGGGGCTGAATACCCTGGGGATAATTGGTCTTACTGTTAAAGACTGAGGCAATGAAGTCATTTAGTACCTCAGCCTTTTCCTCATCCTCAGCTGCAGTGATCCCCCCCGTGTCCAACAGGGGATGGAGGCTCTCTTTGATTCTCTTTTTGTTGTTGATAAATCTGTAAAAACATTTTTTGTTATCCCTTACAGCAGTGGCCAGGTTGAATTCTAGCTGGGCTTTTGCTTGCCTAATTTTCTCCTTGCAAGACCAAATGAGGTCTCCGTACTCTCCTTTTGTTACCTGCCCCTTCTTCCAAAAGTGGTAGACTCTCCTTTTCTTCCTGAGTGTCAGCAGAAGCTCCCTGTTCAGCCAGGCCGGTTGTCTTCCCCGCCAGTTCATCTTGCGGTACTTGAGGACAGCCTGCTTCTTCGCCTTCAAGACTTCCTTCTTGAAGAAAGCCCAGCCTTCCTGGACTCCTTTGCCCTTCAGGACTTTATCCCAAGGGACTCTCCCAACCAGTGTGCCCTGAACAGGCCAAAGTCTGCCCTCCGGAAGTCCATGGTAGTGGTTCTGCTGACCCCTCTTCTTACTTCACCAAGAATCAACAGCTCAGTCATATCATGGTCACTAAGCCCAAGACAGCCTCCAACCACCACATCTCCCACCAGTCCTTCTCTGTCTGTGAACAGGAGGTCAAGCGAGGCACCTCCCTTGGTAGGTTCACTTACCAGCTGTGTGAGGAAGCTATCTTCCACACACTCCAGGAACCTCCTAGACTGTTTGTTCTCTGCTGTGTTGTATTTCCAGCAGACATCTGGTAAATTAAAGTCCCCCAGTAGAACAAGGGCAACTGATTGTGATACTTCCTCCAGCTGCTTCTGGAACAGTTCATCTACCACTTCATCGTGCTTGGGTGGTCTATTACAGACCCCCAGCAGGATGTCTGCCTTGTAGGCCTTCCCCCTCATCCTTACCCATAAACACTCGTCCTTATCATGAAAGTCACTAACCTCTATGCAATTGAAGCACTCCCTAAAATACAGAGCCACCCCACCACCTCTCCTTCCTTGCCTATCCCTTTTGAAGAGCTCATAGCCATCCATTGTAGCACTTCAGTCATAAAAGTCATTGCACCATGTCTCTGTGATGGCAACTAAGTCATAGCTATGTCACTGCACAATGGCTTTCAGCTCCTCCCATTTATTACCCATGTTGCGTTCATTGGCATAGATGCACTTGAGCTGGACTATTGGTTTCCCCCCCAACCCTGGTATGCCACCCCTAGGCTCCTCTCTGGTAGGCCTGGATACATTTCCCTCCCCCTTCAAACCTAGTTTAAAACCCTCTTGATGAGCCCTAGCAACCCATTTGCAAGAATCCTTTTCCCCCTTTGAGTTAGGTGAACTCCCTCTGCCGCCAGCAGGCCCGGTGCCACGTAAACCTCCCCATGACCAAAAAAACCAAAATCCACCAATCTAGGACACCCAAAATAATTATTGAAAAGACAGACCATCAATGATCAAGACTAAGAGTTAAGTTCAACATAAAATGGACTAAAGGCCAGATCCCACAGTGCTGAACTCTTAGATGCCGCCTTCTGCTGAGATTACACATCTCTCATGTAACCTAAAAGGCCACTGGCATAGGTGAACTTATACGTCATCGTCACACAGGACAACACCATGCAAAATTTTGACCAGCTATCTCCAGAATTCAAAGTAGCCTTTTCAAAGAGGGCAAATTGCCATGAGCTACAGCACTTCTGCACTGAAGTGGGTAAACAACATATCCAGATCTATCGCGGCACAGTAGAGACTCTGGTGGCCATGGAGTGCCCTGTGCAAAAACTACACCCTACCTGCATGACACATAGCACCATTTTCCCCATTGACAGTGCATCCAGCCTGGTCTCCAATGGCACCTCAAAACCGTGTGCCACATGGGCATTCTCATATGCAACATGGGCTCAGAAATAACCTACATGCTGGGCAGGAAGCTGCCTAGAGCTAATTGACAAGTTAATTGACAGTTAATGACAAGTCTTAAATCCTGTCTGTCAGGCAGAAGTCACCACCAGAACTCTCTCTTGAAAACTGACATCTGTACACTTTCTTTGCAAGGTCTGCGTAGGATCTCAGTTCTTGAGAAGATGAATGAATCTTGAACCTTGATGTCAATTCCACTGCCGAGGTAGTTCTTATTACTTACTATTCTCCTTACTCCTTACACAAAGACAAAACCAGGAAGCTGTAGGCTAGCTTGGGAAAGGATGCTAAGCATCCCCTGTGTTGAAGGTGTGCTGCTATATAAAAATATTGAAAGATAGGTACCCCAGGAAGAAGGGGCTGATGAGAGATATTTAAAGAGCAAACTTGAAGATAATATAAACCCTGTAGCTTAAGGAAAGGATGATCACCTGTGAGAAGAGAGGCCTGGGTTCCAGCACTGTTTAATCCAACAACCCCAGAACAAGGTCCAAAATGTAGTGTTTGTCATTCCAAGTGAGTCTCTGAACCAGTAGTCTATAGCATCACACACAGTCTACTACATTATCTTGGAATTTGTTCAGTGCACACTGGCACAGCCACAGAGGCACCTTTATCCTTGCCCCAGAGCAGTCCTGGGCCTGAAGGTTAGAGGATTTGGGAGGGCCCTTCAGGCAAAATAGAATGAAGCAGTTGTTGGTTGACCACTTGGCAGATGAGCACAGTAATCACAAGCAATAGTTGTACACTAAGGGAAAGAGGAGGCAGGTGCACTCAGAGCTGTTCTGAAGGAGGACATAGCTGGATTGGCCTCCCCAGGGAGCCTGATATGGCTGCTCATGGCCTCTGAAGGCTGGTCAGGCTGGCCTGCAGATGACTCTTCAGAGGGAAAGTCTCCTCTGGGTTTGATCTCAGGTTGGGGATGGGCTGCTCAGCTCTTTCAAAACTGGGGGAAGTTGGTAGGGATCAAACAGAGTCTTTAGGCATTTTCAGAGTCAAATGAATAAAATAACTGAAATAATAATAGAGTAAAAGGAGAAATTCTGCAAGCAATGCATCCAAAAGCTGGATTCTTTCTTGGATTATCTACTGTCTGACATAATATGAGTTCTGACTGGAGATTTCTGAGACCACAGCTGGGATTTGTTATTCCCTCCTTCCCTCTCTCATAGAGTCTTCAGTGTCTAATAAGGATTAAGCTCATGCTGCAGGCTTTCTCATAGTGGGCACCCTAATTAAAATCTTACTCCTCTATACAGCTGTTTATTTTCATCAAACTTGTGGAATTTAATATATTTAAGACTCCCATTCCACTTTTAAATCCGGTTGAAACTAAATAATGAATTCAAAATGTACTTGAAGAGAATCTGTAGGTAAAACAAATGTATACTGGATGATCACATCAGTCTTACCTCCTTAAGAAACTAGGCAAAAATCTGCAGTACCTATGAAGCTTAGTTACTTCCAGAGGTATGTCACAGGGAAGGGGAGTTTTTAAAGGTATCTTTTGGAATCAGATGTTCAAGTTTGATTAAGTCGCACCAGAAGATCTATTTCTGGGAGATTTTTCTTCATTAAAAACAAAACAAAACAAAACTAACAAGCACTCCAGAGGAAAGGACTCATTTGTTTTCTTACCACGTTGCATAGAAATCCTCTTCTTTCGACCCACATGACCCTGCACGATGTTAGCTGTACTAATTGTAAACAAAAGTCACGCTGTCAAAATAAAAGGGAGATGAATTAGCAACAATAGAGTTCATTAAAGCTTGATAATCTTTAAGGGGATGGGTGCAATGTAATTGGAAGAAAAGCTAAGAGCTATGTGGATAAAATATTTCAAGGGAATACGTTTCACTTCAAATGACAAAATATAATTAAAAGTGAGAAGTTAAGTCGTCAAAAGAACAGTTACATCTGCCTTTTTTTTTTTTTAAATTTTAAATACAGTGAAGTTCTTTTGCCAACTTTTCCAGCCTGTCTGACCTGTGGTCTGCTCTAGTTTTAGCTGCAGGTCCCCTGAGGCTGGCTCTCATTGCTCTGAGGGAGAATGTACCCCTTGTGTATTTTCCTCTCTTTTCCTCCTTTATATCCCACCCTAGGTACTCAGCTACCAGGTCATCCTCATAACAACATCTGCTGCAGCTTTCTTTTTCTCACTGACCCTTACTTTCCTTCCTTAGCAAAGCTAATACTTATTTTGACAGCCAACCACAAAATCTACTGTTCGCAAGTGACTCTTTCCTGTCTGTAAGCCAGACATCCAGGGACCTGCAGTCTTCTGCTTCAGTCCCTGAGAGATCCTTCTGCATCAGATGTCTAAGCCTCTTCTTCTGGACTCTTTCTATTTTTACTCTTTGCCCAGAGCCCTTGTCTCCTTCTGTGAAACTTCGCAGTCATAATATTTTATCAACTATCGTTTCTTATTCCCCTTCCTATTTGAGATGCCTGAACTTCTGCTAACAACACTTTTTGTGATTTGAATATCTTCCCTCTTCTGCTGGGCACAGTAGTCTTGTGGTTACGGTTCAGGTCCTCTCAGCCAATGCAGTGCTCCATTCTCTGGACAACCTCTGCTATCACTGCAGTGCCAGACTTGTCTATCAGCCTGTACATAAGGAAACCTGGGAAGTGTAAGCTTAACGCCGCAACATCTGCACCCACAGCATACACTCACCAAGAGGATTTTGCTTGTCTCCCTTTGCATTATTGCATGCTATCTCATCTCTCAGTTTAATGCTGCTTCTTCTGGTCCTGCCTATCTCAGCTAGACAGTCAGCTCCTTGAATCACAAGCTTTTATGTGTAAGCTATCTAAACAGCACACATACACTCAAAGTGTCTCTTCCTTCAAACATAAGCACATATATTACTCTCACAGTCAAAATAGGTGCTTTCCAGGGAGGAAAGACAGGACTAAATAGCAGCATACTGTGATTTTCCCACCATACCATTACTTCTAAGTGCTCACAGTCATACTTCTGAGGTCTGGTTTGTAACCAGAGATTGGATGCTTACACACATGCACCCACTTTTGTCTGAATATACACACAGAGAGCTGTGAGTCACAATTCCCAGGGCCCTGAGGGCACCTACAGCACCGACTGTTCCTGTTTGGACCCTGGGGTTCCCCCCATGCTGCCCAGGACCCCACTACAGCTCTTTGGGGCCATCAGTCCCTGCCCCAGCAAGGCTGCAACAGAGCCAGTCTCCAGCTCCCCACAGCCCTGCCTTGCCTGGCCATGGGACCCCTGAGCTGGGCCCACCTGCAGGCCAAAGCCTCAGCCTGGCCTTGGTCCTTCCCCATGGCCCTGTGTGGCTATCCTGAGGCTGTGTCTGAGCCCAGATCCTGACCCCATGCACAGGCTGATGTCCTGGCCCAGCCTCGACCTGTTCCCAGGGAGGTGCTCCATGGCCAAGGCTGGGGCTGCCCCAGTAGCCTCCAGCTGCCCTGCTCCTGGCTGGGGTGGTGGGACAGGCCTTGGCTCTCCCATGGAGAGCCCCTGGCCCCCACAGGACCTTGACAGTTGTACCCCAGGGTCTGGTATTTTCTGCAAGCTTTCACAGAGAAAATATTGGGAATGGTTGGATCTCTGCTGCAAGTGCTGCACCTGGGTCACCTTCATGCCTGTGCCCATGCTGCAGTTACCAGAATCTGTCAGATTTTCATATAGTATACAGAGTTTTGACACTTAGACTTATGGAGGGCTTTTTGGAGTGGACTGGTGCAAAAAGATCAACCCACCCTACCTCTTTTGGCATCTCATATTTGCCATGTTGCCTCCTCGTCAAGGCTGCCCCAGCCTGATGCTCCTGAAATGTCAAATTCTCCCTTCCCCACACGAATATCACACGATGCCTCCCATGTTTGGCTAGATGCTGATTTCCTTGACTGTAAATAATAATAATGGAGGAAGCACTTGATAAGCGATGTATTGTGAAACTGCTGTTCTATTAAAAACTTCTATTCCCACAGCTGTCAGCGAATGAGTTTTCTGTTATTTTTTTCCAGGAGTCACCTATTACAAAGCACCTCCAGGTCTACAGGCAGCATTTGAAGTGTGCCCCATTGACCAGCAGCAGCAAAAAGATTGTCTCTGCAAATAACTGTCAACCACCCTACTAGCATACAGTTTCTGGGAGAGGCACAAGCCTAATTTTTCACCCTACAAAGGGAACAAGGTTTATGTTCTGCTTCTTTTGTCTTGAGGTAACCAGCTCCCACCTAAGTGCTGGGAGCTACCTGAATGCCTCAGGTCCTCAGGGCTCCAGAGCTGAGCATCAATCCACCCCTTTTTGATGCAAGTGGCATTGCTTCACCTGCTCTGCTCACAGGATCTGCTTGTGGGGAACTTCAGCCCCAGCCCATGCTGGTGTGGTGTGCCAGCACTTGTGTGAGGTGGACACTGTAGTAGGCCCTTCAGAAAGATGTACCTCTAGACTCTGCTGTGAGATATGGTGCTGGAAATTAGTGGTGGAGATCACAGATCCCCTAGGCATGGTCTTAGTTCCTGCCTCCAACATGATGATCTGAACTTGCTCAGCATCTCCCAAGCAAAAAGATGACATTTGTTAAAAACTTATCATCCCATAGGACACCCCAGAACAACCTTAGTGCCTCAAAAGCACTCTAAAGAGCTGGGACAAGCAGTGTACTTCTGTGGTATCTTCTGGCTGCTTTCACTAAGTATAGGGGCAGCTGTGGGCACAGTTGGCTGAGAAATTATCTGAGATAATAATTCCTCAGTAACAACTCCTGACTTTAGGAATGGGGAGTTGACTGATTATGTGCATGCAAAATGTCTAGCACCCTGTGCATGCCATATAAATAATTCATAATGTTCCTAACGACCTGACAATACTATTCACAATTTTCACAATTGTCTTTTTCATCCTGGCCAAATAGGCAGATAGAAGCCTCATCCGTACTAAATGAAAACCACCATAAAAAAAGAAAAGTATAAACAGAAACTAAAAGAAGCAAAAGTATCCTTCCTTTGATCTGAATCTCTGACCCATGAGCTGTAAGCACTTCTGTTTCATGCTCAGAGTTAGAGTGTGAAATGAGTGGGACCAAAAATCTACCTAAACATGAATTGTTCAGGGGTCCCCAAAAGTTGCCTGTTCAATTTACAGGGGTGAAATAGTATACCAGCTGAGGTAAAACCATTAGTTCAGTGATATTTATACTGTCATATTAGGCCATCTTCCAGGTGAGGTATGTATAACAGTGGTAACAAAGATTATTACTGCAGGTTAATTGCATAACTACGAATGTATACAGTTGTTTAAATAACACTGCTGTGAACACAGATCTGCTTACCCACTGTCAATATATTTTAATATGCTTTCTTGCAGCATGAATTATGATTAATGAATTTGTAGGTGAATGGATTACAATATTGTGATTAAATGTAATACATTAAAATGTCTCTTCTGGCATCTCTGTATTAGAAAGGAATTAGGGTGATTGTTTATTCTTTGCTTGTATGAGGGTTTCCAAAACATATTTTAGCAACTGCATATGTGATAGTTTTGGAGAATTGGAAGAGGTTTCTTCCAAATAGAACTTATCATTAAAATATGTGAATAATTAATAGGGAAGAAATGACGCCATCCTTTTAGAGCTTCTGAACTGTGACTTTTGGCATGGGTACATTCTATCTTTGGGGACTTAATACAGAGTTTTTTAATTTGCTTTCTTGTAAGTCATATCATACCTTGGTGAGTTAAAACAAATCCACTTTATAACACCAGTTCAGTCAAGTGCTTGTGTACCATGTGTCTCCACTACTGTCATGTATGTAAAGTTTTGTATAGGCTTATTTTTCTCATGAGAGCAGGGAGTTTATGATCATTTCTAGCACAGTGAGAAAATACCTCATGTTAAGAGGCTCATCATTAAGTCTGGCAACAAATCTAACTTAACTCAGTCACAATTAAAAATGGAACCATTGGCTATAAATAATACATAAAGAATTCAACTCTTAAATAATTAATATTTTTATTTTAAAAAGAGTTTAATTTAGTCTGAAGCCTTGAAGTTTTCTTTGCACCACTGTTTTAATGAAAATATTATCATTCACCCTCTTTTCTGATTAGAAGTATGCAAAAGAAACATACACATCCTGCTTTTTTAATGTTTTTTTTCTATCTGATCATAAGAACATGAATGGTGTTTTCCCTTTGGCTTTTTGTTTTGTTTGTGTTTTACTTTGGTGCACATAAGCCACATAAAAACAAAAGCCCAAATAACTATTCCAGCCCAAGGATACAGACTGAAGACTAACAAATAAATTATTCTGTTTTCAAAAGATTTATATTTCAAAGGATGTTGTTCTATGTTGCAAGTACAGCTGATGGGTTTGCTTTCTCCTTAAATATTGCATTCTAGTCTTAAGAGTCAAAAAGGTGCAACCCCTCTGCAAGATATTGACAAAAAATTCCACTAAATTGTTTGTGCCACCTTCGATTCCCCGAACAGTGGCCCTTTAATATTTTTTCTAATAGGAATCATAGATCCAGGCTGCAGCATACTAATGAGTCTAAGCCTACCAATTACATTTTGCTCTCCATTTCAGATTAAATGACTGTCAGTCTATGCGCTCATGCAGCCCACCCCCTCCCCACACCATGGTGTCCTGGTTTTCAAAAATAGAAATAATAACAATAATAATGTACGGTATCTTTCCAGTTAGCTACAACTCTATATGCTTTGTTAGGATAATGATAAAGCAAATGCCTGAATCTCAATGTTATGGTAGCTGCTTCATGAGGATAATCAACTTGCCATGCATCCCTGACACTTTGCACAGCAGAACAGAGAGATAGGCTTTAAGGAGTCAGAAACAGCAAAGTGCGTATAGAAAAGAAAAATAACCACAGATGAAACAGCAAAAGAAAATTGATGGGTAAAAACAGTACAACTGCTTAGAATTTTCCACTTCATTCTTTTCTCCTGGAAAAGAATTTTTTCCATTAAGTGCCCTTTCCATTTTTTTCCTTTTGAGGAAGGTCCCTTCCAGCTTTCTGGCATCCCTTTTCTCCACAGCCTTGATCCAGAAGATAACTGGAATAGCTGCTGTCTGTACCTTCATTCACCCTAGCTGCCAGAAGAGCAGTGGTTTGGGGTGCTCAGCTTCCAGCAACACATGGGAAGGTTGCTCTCAGTCTCACCACTTGTCTGCCAAATGCAGGTGGACACCCCACCATGCAAAAACTTTACACCTCATTTGAGCTCACGTCCTGTACATCTGCAAAAGCACAGAGGTTGAACCAGACCCACTTTTGTATGTCTGGCCCCCATCTTGGCCATGAACACTGTACTTGGTATTTTATTAGTTGTGTCAAAACCATAACTACACCAGCTTGGGACTTCTGAAATAGTAACATGGGCTTTGATGTCAATAGAAAAATGCCCCTCAGCCCAAGTCTTCGCCTCTTGGGTTTCACAACAGATGGGGAAGAAAGAGAAGGAGAGTGAGGCTGCAACTATAGGCTACATTTATGAAAGCCAGAGGTTGGGTTTATGGAGAGTAGCTGTAGGAAATGTTTGACAGAGACTTGTAGGAGATGGTGAACTTGAAATTCAAATGCATCCATGAGTAGCATGGGAAGGGTTAGGGCAGGATTGCAAATAGACAGGTTGCATAAGATCAGAGACAAGCTAAGGCCTCTCAGCACACCTGTCTTCACACACATCAGTGCCTTCACGTACTTTCAGTCCCTGATCTGCAGGAATTGGAAAGCATGCTTCCAAGGGATATTTCTCACAGCTCTTGCCCATAGGTAGTAGCCTAGTTCATCGCCTCCATGCTGATAGGATATTTTGTGCCAAGAGGATGAGTATTTAGTCCTAGGGACCTGCAGCACCCTGCATGGCTCTGGAACTTCAGAGGATGCAAAACAGTTTCGGGGGCTTTGGTGCACCCATCTTCATAGAGGAGAGGGTCACTAGTGCCCTCTGGAGCCTTCCAACCCCCACCTTACATGTGGTAGCAGGACACTAGTTTTAGGTTGACAGCTTCACAGTTGGCCTCTGGGTAGATGCGGTGCGTGTTGATATTTTGCTGGTGGAGACCCTGTGCAGTTGAGGACTTGAGGAGCACATTGAGCAAAGAAATATCCCCATTGCCTAGTGAGACCCATATCTATTGCTGTGCATAGCGGGAGGACAAGGATGGAGCCATCCTGGAAACTTCTCCTTGTCTGTAAGTGCCATGGCCTTGCATTGCCCTTGTCTCAGCTACAGACTTCTGTTCATTGCTATTTAATGAACTTCTCCTGAGCATAACAAGCATTTCCCTTCCTTCCTATTTTTTTCTGTCTCACCACGGGTAGACTCCTGCCCTGTGCCAAACTCTTTTGCTCTGCTTTCAAAGCAAGAAGAAAACCACCTGTCTCCAGCCTGATAGGTCATGCATGAAGAGAGGAAAATGGGATATGAACAACAGGTTGGCATGATGCCTGAAGAGTGGATGCAGCAGCCCTCAAATTGGATGAAATTAATGAAGGGGGATGGCTGACCTATACTGTAGAGCCATTCCTGGATTGCTTAATGATGATGAGGAAAGGTAATAAACTTGCTGCCTAAACCATGTATCTCTCATCTTGTCCTGAGCCTCTGAAACATTGGAGGACTAGAGGGGAAGGATGATTCTGTTTCTTAGCTCCCTTCCAAGGCTGATAATATGTTCCCAGACTCCTTGCTGGCTCTTCTACAAATGTGCTAGCTGGGCAGAAAGGGCCAGGCACCCAGTTTCATCCCTGTCTAATCCTCATATGGCCAGTTAACATTTAGAGGGTTGCTGGGCCATATTCTAGTATAGATTTGCATGATGACTCTGATTACCTTCTCTGCACAGACTCTAGAATGAGAGCAGAATTCACCCAACTGACACACAGGAGGGTGCCTGATTACCTACTGAAATTCGTGGCAAAACTCCACATGTGGGAGCCATAGGTAAGTTTTAGAGAAATCACTGCTAGGTTACAAGCCACTGAATGGGTCCCACTGGTTTTGAATCAAGTACATACACTGTAAGAGAACCAAGTGAGTTAAGCTACACTAGGGTTGTTAATTTTGCCTGGTAGGCACAACTGAAAAAAATACCACCACAAAACATTAAAATTACAGGTATTCATTCTGTCTGTCCCTTTGGAGTTCAACCACATAAACAGTTGAACGGGCACAGCTATAGGAGAGAGCTAAAAGAACTCATAGGGAAGGGAAAGGGATGGAGACTTGGTGGTTTGAATTAGGAGTTTTCTGGGGCAGATCATCGGCTGCTGAAGGAAGTCTGTGTTCCACTGGGAAGACTGCGTTTGACAGTTCTCCATCCATTCTGTTCATCCTCCCCACCCTCCAGGGTGCCGAATTAAGCATTTTGACACCTATGGAGAGGCAGGATCAGGAGGCCTTCAAATGACTGAGTGAAAGAAAAAGGGATTATTATTTTTGAAAGTGATCAGTGGCAGACAGGTCCTCACCTAATATAATTTAGACTTGATCGAACAACCTTGTTGAAAAAAAAAGTCCTGAGGGACAGCTCTGCTTTGATTACAAGTGGAAAGAGACATCATAGCCAGTTGCAGCTTGTCTTTGACTGCAGTGACATTAGGATTTACCCCAGTGAGTCAGTTTCATTGACATTTACCATATTCAGATACTTTTTACATTTCATTCCTCTCAAATCTACTACTGTCAACTTCCAGTCACGAATACAGCACCATCTGCAGCCTTCAACATGGTTAACTCTACTACAGAAACAAATTTACTCTCAGGTAAAAAATGTTACTCAGTTGCGTCAATAACCTATCTGGAAGAAGAAGCATTTTCCAAGAAAGGTTAATTGACAATCAGAGGGCCTGACTTACACGGAAAGCTGAGAAACCTAAGTACGACTAGGTTGGCTGAGCACCAAGAACAAGTGGGAGGACACATGAACCATCTAGAAGTACCAGAAACACCTGAAGACTAAGGATGGAAAGGAGTTGATTAAAGTGGTATCACAGGTAAAAGCAGGAGTACTAGTAGAATAATCTTTTAAGAAATGATACATTCACAGCTAAATATAAAACCAAGCTTTGGTAATGAATCTTGCTATACAGGAGAACAGGTTTTCACAGTAAGCTATTAAGCCCTGTCTCCTGGGACCTTAAACCTAGACTCAAAAAGTACCTTGTAAAGCAGGGACAAAGCTGCCACAGCCTCCAGTATGGAAAAGATGGCCCAATATATATTTTTCTTCCATAATTTCTATAATTCTATAACCTTTCATATTTTGAAAATAAAATTAATTTCTGTTCGCCGAATGCTGATGCTGCCTATTGCTTTGTGAAAGTAAAAAGCTCTCCCAAAAAAAGTTTCAGCTGCCCTTTATTGCAGTCTTTCGTCACTGTCACATCATCGTCTTCAGGCTATCTGCACTAGAAAAAAATATTTAGGAACTAAGATTAATAACAGGTTTATTGGAAGGAGTGGAAATGCAAAAGGATGCATGATCTTTAGCCTCTAGCTGTTAATGCAGCATCTTACATATGTTAGCATTCTTTGCTTGTGGAAAATGGGAATGCTGTTTCTGCTGATACTGGAAACATGGCATGTTCACAACATTCTGCTCTAAGAAGACAAGTAATTGTTGACCAGTTGCTACTAATAAACAAAGAAACCCTGACTCAGAGTATAGCAGTGCTTTCTGAGAAGGACATTTTTTCCAGTTTATCTAACCTACCACAATTTTTTTGTCACTCCTGAAATGCAGTGTGTCATTTTTAAAATGAATTAAGGTTGAAATGAAGTAGAACAGAAAGAGAAACAGTGGGAATGGAAAGGAATTCTTGATTAAAAAAGGAATGATTGAAGCTAGATATACTAAAAAAGGTTGCTGTGGAAGAAAACTGCTCGGCCTATAGCAAGTGACTTACTTTGCCTTGGCACTTACTATGAACTACAGTCTCAGAGAGAAATCAGAATTTCAACAGGACTCAGTAGGGCCAGAAAGGCAACACAAAGGAGAGCTGGACAGACAGCTGTGAATAAATACCCTGAATATTTTCTCCTGCCCTCTCTTCCCCTCCAGTGACAACAAATCTTCATCCTTCCCATTTAGACATTCTTGTGTATTGCGTGCTAAGTAGTTAGACCAAATTTCACGGGGTGAAATTTGTTCCATTGGGAAATAATTGCTCAGTTGGGGGTAAGGAAGGGGAATGTTTTATTACACTTCTTGGAAAAGGAGATGTGCTCGGATCATTAAGCCATTCTTTTCTCTCTGGATAGAATCAGATCAGAGGGCACCAGAGACATGACAGCAACGGGAGTAGAGATAGATGGACATATACACAGATAAGATGGATAGACAGATATGACAGAAGCTGATAACAGGGTTTTATTATATGGGGTAGAAAGATTACAAAACTACAATCTTCCCCTGGCCAGATGTGGAAACTGTTTTCTAGAATGTTACATTTGGTGTTAAGAATTCTGTAAAAGCATTGAAGTGATCTGATGTATATGATTTACAATAACTGTAAAGAAGCTACCAGCCTGTAAATGGAAAAATGGAAAGGCTCTGAGGAGCAGAAAATCATGGGACAACAGAAATAATTTGAAAAATAGTGTCCTCAAGTAACATAGACACTTTCTTACAGGTATCTCCAGAGAAGAAACTTCTTACTGAAATACACAGCAATCTTGTATCTAGTCCCTGTAAATGATTACATCATCTGCTATATTTAGAATACCTCCAGTGTAACCATGGAAACTGCTTTTGCTTAAACTCACATTATTCCATTCAACATTAGTTGGCACTATAGAAATACTTTTGGAAGCTCACAAAACAATTAATGTATCACTTTTTATATGCCTGTATATATAGCAATGTGGTTTTTGTCTTTTCTTGAAGTATGCATTATGCACACCCGGAGATGTGAGATTTCTGACAAAGACTACAAACAGCCAGATGCATGGCAATGGAGTGAGCATAAAAGAGTACAGGAGAATTCAGAGTACATCCTCTGTACTTTGCTTTAAGCTCAGCTGCCTAAGGAAAGAGCTCATGCTGTTACACTGCATGCACATGTCCATGTGTCTGTCTTTCCCATGCAACTTTTGAACCCAGTTCCAACCAAATTTGACAAAGAGAAAAAGAGGGGGTTTTTAATCTGCCCCAAGGTTTGCAAAGATAAACAGCTATGCAGAAAGAAGTCTTACCAGTGATCCCACTGAAAGACTAATAAGTGCAATCCTTATTAGACCAAGGAGAATCTGCAAAAAAGAGGCTGCATGATTTCTGCAAGTAATAGAACTACTTATAATAGTGATAACAGTATTAGAAACCCAATAAAAACTATACCTATATATTGCATCACAAAAGTGCAAAAATACTTTTGTTTCTTTATAAAAATGCAGCTTCGCAGAAATCATTAAGAAATCACAAACAAGTATCAGAACTTCAAGCAAATACAGAAAACCTAGAGAGGAATTCAGAAGAAACCCTTAGAAGCAGAAGTCCCAGACTCAGCCTTCCAAACTGGAGGCAAGGAGCTACAATCATTTCAATATGAAATTGCTTTACATTTTTGCAAGGAATTATGTGAGATTAAAAGGTAAAGTTAGTAATAGGAAACAAAGTACTAAAAGGTAAGTACAGACGCCCAGTTTTCACAATGCAGGAATGCTACCATGAGGTCCCAGATACACCTGTGCTCTTCAGCATATTTAGAACTAAGCTGTAAATGGGAATGAGGTGACCACATTTGCAGATTGCAGTTGATTGTGAATAATTGCAGAAGGATCTACTGATATTATGTGGCTGAGTGATAAAATGGCAAATGATATTCAATGGTAATAAATATGAAGCAGACTATGTCTGTGGAAAATAACCCAAACTACATATGTACAGGGATAAGCTCTAACTTAGCAATTATTACTCAGAAAGACACACTGGATTTGTAGGCACTTCAGCACAAAGATGGGTAAAAAAGGAAAATCAGATATTCAGAGTTATTGGGAAAGTTATCAGAGCAAAACAGAAAAGACCTTATGTCACTTATGAATTCAGGGCGCACAAACGTTTTTATGACTACGTGTGATTTTAGTCACCTCAGAAGCGATGTGAGAGAACTGGCTAACATGAGGAGGAAGAAAACAGAAAGCCAGGCTATGGCATCCTTTCAAGAAGAGAAGAATAGGTGAGAATTCCTCAGCCTGGAAGAGAGTCGGCTGACGGGTGGTAAGATTAAAGCCTACAGAGGCATGAATTATATGGAGAAGATGAAGGGGGAGTGACCTCCTTCACACTGGGGAGAGGATGAAACAGGAAGAAGGGAAATGGCCTTGACCCCAGCTTCCACTTCATGTGAGAGTCCTGCCAGTGGCGCATCTTTTACATCTGTCCCAAGTCCCGTATCCTGCCTCTGAGTGGTGCTAGCCAAGAATGCACTGCCACATAAAGAGACTGCAGGAAAGCAGAGGAATCATTACAGAAGCAGGGAAGAGAGGTTTCTAGCAACAACATATCTAAATGAGCAAAACGCTCACCAAAGACATTGCTTTTAATGCATTAGAGTTTCATGGGTAGTGTGCTGTCACTAGCAATACCCTAATTCTGCAGTAGCATCATGACAAGACCAGCTGGATACTTCAACTGAGTTGCACAGCACTTGCTTTGAAACGACTACATTTTTTCAACATTTTCACCCTTTTTCTCAACAACAGCAGCCGAAACTTGCTGTTGCCTACACCTACAGTTGCCAAGTTGTGGCATGGGACCAGACCTGTAGAATGAAATGGGTGGTGCTGAAGATCTGACATGTTCAGTACATGGTTTGAGGAAGTGAAGGTGCCTCAGCTGACCTCTAGTCAAGTGCCATGGTCTGAAGGCAACAGACCTCCTGCTGCCCACCCGCTGCTCTCAGGAGAGCAGCCAGCCTTCCCAACCCTGCTTCAAGGCTGTCATGTCACCTGTCTTTGTGCAGCCAGGTTGTAAAACAGGTTGCTAAAATGATCTAAATTAAAAATAACCAAGCAGAAAAATCTAGGCAAAATATTGCTCTGCTGCAAATGATGGCCAACAGCTTGCCAGCTGCTGGGTGGGTTTTCTCCACGTGACTTCTGTGGGAAAGCATCCAAATGGATTTTCAGTACAGTGGCTGAGCAAAGGAGGACAAAATGAAATGATAGTGACAGTCAGTTGCTCCAGCAGCAGGATGCCCCCAAAGTGACCAGAAAGAGTGTTGAGGTCCCTTACGTAGCATGGACCAGGGAATGAGTCCTTTCTGCAGAGAGGAACTCTGCAAAGCCTTGGTGGTGACTTATCACCAGATACATTCTGCAAAATTTTCCATACTGAACGTGTGGAATCTGTAAGTATTTCACATTGAATGAAAATTATCACTCACATGTAGTAGATCAATTTTCAAACAAAATTACTATGTCAACTTTTATGTTTTTAGCAAACTTTTCCCAAGGCACCAATCCCTGTTCAATCTTAGGAGTCTCAAAGATGATGGCTTGAAAAGCACAACCTTCCAAAATGTTTTGCAAACATGTCATAGTATGTCCACTTGTACCAGTGGAATTCTTTAACAGAAAAATCAGATTGCTACCAACATCCAGAAACTAATTAGGAGGGAAAATTACATTTCAAACTGCAAATATTCCTTTTTTTATTCCCAGAGCATTACAAATTGAATGACAATGCTAAAAATGTGACTGGAAAATAATATATTGCCAACCTGAAACCTTGTTTTACAAATACAAGTTTTAGCCAAAGGCAATACTTTTGAACAGTCAAGTGGGAAATCCTGAAAATAGGGGCTGGAAAGTCCTCTTGGAGTGGAGAGGCACCCTGAACTAATGCATTGTCTGCATGTTGATGCTTTGTAGCATCTTATTCCTTCTAATGGGGCAGACGTTATTTCAGATCTGCATTAATTTGCTAAGCAAAGTCATTAGACACCTCTGAGTCGTTTGCATCTCACTTTAATCCTTCAGTGTAATGTAGACAGTTCCATAGTCCCACATAATATGAACCAGCTGAATGGGTTCCAATTTATCAAGAAACTATAAATTGCAGAATATTAAGCTGAAATGGCAGTAACAAACCCAGTGATCACTGTCCCATACACTTCAGATTGTTATTTGAGGCCTCCTGGGAGATCAATGCTGTATAACCTATTTCTCAGGACTCCTGTCAGCTATATGAACTCTTTGCAACTGCTTTCACTAATATATTATGACTTGTTTATGATACTGAAGAATAAGTAATGGGATCAGCATGGTCAAGGTGGAATGGGAAATGATGTGGAAATTGTCTGGAAAAGGTATCAGTTTTTTCTATATGCATAAACTGAAGGACACTGTTATTACTAGCCTATCTCACAGGCATCCCATTTAGGTCCTTCAGACATTATGTTAGAACCTAGACGCTCCCTCTTTGTGAAAAATATAGTATCTGGGATACTAATTGACTCCTAAACAACAATCATAGAATTCAGACTCAAGATTTAACTTTAAAATTAAATTTAGGAGTTACCAAGAAGATATGCCAGCAAAACTTTAAATCTCTGCATTTCTTCACAGACTATATGGCTGCCAGTCAAGCAGTATCCCACTTCACAGCAGCTGATGTAACAGCTCATTTCGGCCTCCACTATGTCCCTGCCTGCACCCGCTAGCGCATACAGCTTCCAGGAACCAGGAGACAGAATCGCTGCAGCAGAGATTTCCTGCTCCAGCTGCTGCAGATGAGATGGACCCAACAGGTTCTTTTGAAGTAACACACCAAGTTCCCACTGAGCAGGAAATCTGCAATTACACCTCCCTTACTTTCCCACTTCCTCAAACAGCACTTCTCAGTGAATTAGCCAAGTGTCATCAGCAAGGCACTGGAAAGAGAAGCAAAAGGCAAAGTCTGTTGCCGTCCCTCCCTTCTGTGGGAGCAGCTTCTGATAAGGAGGCTTAGAAAACAGTTGTGGCTAAAAATTTCAGGGAGTGAAGCTCTGGGACCACCGTTGGCAAAATTTCACACCCCTTCTTTCTGATCATTCTCAAAGCCAAGCTCCCTTGCTCTGTGTCCCGCTCCTATGTCATATATGTTAATATCTCCACATGTAACCCGCAATCTTGTCGGCACCTCGGGAACACGTGTTTCACTCTGACAGCAAAGGGAATCACATCCTTCGGGAGGCTGCTGTATGCAAGCTGCTTTCAGCATTATATCATGAATTTCCCGAAAGGCTCATGCTATAAGTACAATTACCCCCGTTTTACAGAGGACGTAACTTCAGCTGAGAGTTTACCAGTTTTCTCAGACATTTCTTATGGGAATTATATTTTTAGCTCAGGAATACATTTAAGTATACACTTCAGTCAATTTACATTGCTTTCTATGACTACACTATTAAAGACATTTTAAAGCCCACTTTAAATCCTGTTGATTAAAGTTCTTGCTTATATGGCTTTCCAAGTAAGAACATTTCACCAAATTGGAGTCTTGTGTATAACACGGATGACTGAAAAATAAAATGCTGTTCACTATAGGCATCCAACAGAGCAAAGAAATATATCAAGGGCTTTCATACTTGGTGTCAGGCATGATCAGATTCATTTTGGGTCTGCTCTCTGGGCAGACAAACTACCAGCAGACTGAAAATGTAACACATAAAATAAGAGACATAAACATGACGGTCTCATCTGATAATGAGAACGCAATGTGTTTTCTGTTGCCTTCCTTTCCCACCCTGACAAAAAACACTTTTTGCTTCCCACAAAGCATTAAAGAATAATAAAACCATTTGTCTAATAACAGAAAGTTTCATTTCCCATTGTTTGCAATGCCTTAGCATATCCTGCATCATTCCTACAAGGTAGTGAGTTTTGCGATCAATATGGTCCTAACAGTGCTTCTCTGACAAGGTGCTTTAAAAGATTATGCTCTACCGTCTTTTCCCATGCAACTCATCTGCTCCCTCTTTCTTCCCTCCCTGCACGATGATTTGCAGGACACAGTCAGAATGAGATATTTGTAAAGCCATCGCCTTATTTTGTATACACAGATATAAAGATCTCTCACAGCAAAATATTGTACATTTTATTGAAATAAAAGCCATAACGAGAAGAGTTAAATTGTAGGATGTGTTGCAGTTGTTAAAAAGAAATTATTAAAGCCTTTCTCTTTTCTGTCACAAGACATGGTATGTATCTTCACAGTGTTATAATTCAAATAACTATTGAATTATAGTAGTTAGCTTCAAGTTCTGATTCTTAATCTAGTTATCTGTGTCACACTTATAATGCTGCATTAAAGGACAGTGTGGCTTTGATCTAATGGGGAGAGACTAGTTTTTTGAACCTTTGCCCAACTTTACAATTATATCTTGCTCACAGCACTTCATCATAGACATATGCATGCCCAGATGTGCATACACACATTGCCTAACTAAAGCTGTCAACGGAAGTGACCTGCCTACCGATAAAACATGACCTTCTAAGGGTGAAATCTTGCAACTGTTTAATGGCATGCAGTCACGCCCATTAATTTTAAGAACTTGGGGGCTTGGCTTCAGGGGGACCTGCAAGTAGCAACCCGGTCACAAACAGAGATTTGGCAAAGCCATCAGGATTGATAGTCAGAGGCTTAAAGACAAAGCTGTCTGTGCTGCACAAAGGTGGGGAGACCCTCAGCTTCATGGCCTAGTTAAACCAGAGCATTTCCAGCGGCACAATCTCTGCTGCCGTTTGGACTTGGTACTGACTCAGCCTGGACCTACCAAATGCCCGTCACTGTTTTCTGCAGCACGGAGATATTTCTTCTATACACTTATGCAGCCCAGCCTGACAGTGGTCGATGTACCTGAGCCAGCTCTGGCTGGGCTGGCTCGAGCACAAGAAACAGCCTAGATGAACTGTATGTTGCTCCTTTCCTGCCTTGCTAAGAAGTATGTGGTATTGATATAGGCTTCCCACCTAAGCAATTATTTACTTTCTCCTTGCTTAGCATATCAATTCAGATAGGATCAAAGTACTAGCTGACGTGGCTGAAAACTAATCAGCTTATAATTTGCACAGGGTACTATGCTAGTATTGTACATCATTAATAAATATGACAAAAATCAGACAACACTGCTTGCTGATCATTCATATTACATAGGAAATTGACTGAGAATGTCATTAAAAAAAAAATCTGTATTCACTCGGAATCAGGAGCACTTTTTCCCATTTTTCTTTTCAGGAGCTGTCCAAATCTTTAAAAATATAACATAAGAGTTGCTTTGAATTTGTGAAATGTCAGCTATCCCTAAGTGGCTTTTTTCTAAATTATGAAAAGTATTGACAGGTTTTCTCATTACAACTCTAGGAAAGTTCTGCAAATCTTTTTTTTTTTTTTTGTATGATTTTAAGTCAATAAATATGAGGCTATATGCAGAGGAAATGGGATGAAATGTGGGGCAGCTGAAGAGTAAATGAATAGCTTCCTTTCAAAGATCTACTAAATCAAAACAAAATTTTTGAGACACTGGAAATCTCTCAAGAAATCTTTGAAACTGCCCCACTTCCCTACAACAGTAAAAATATTTTGCAAAATGCAATCTGAAGAGTTCATCTTTCTTCTCCTACTGTAGGTACAAGTGGCTTTGAAATATTTTAGCAGGGGTAAAACAGCCCTCCTAGCTATCCTGTGAATTTCCTGGTGAAAACAGTCAGTAAATGAAATACAACAGAAAATTTAGGATGTTGTCAAAGTGCAACCCAAGGGGGTAACCAGGATGCTGGGTTTCTGTGACCACTGCGTGATGCTACCCGCCTTCTACCTTTGTGCTGTTGTCCCATGGCAGTTGTCACACACGGGCTGGTCTCGGGGGGAATCTCTCCTGCTTTTCATTAAGTCTTTTGCCCCTCTGACACCAGCCATGCTGCCAAGTCCTGTGCCAGACTGTTTGCTGCTTCTGCAAAATGATTGTCCGGTCAGCTGCTGACCAGTCCCACATAATTTTCTGCAGTACGTGGAGCTTTGCAGTGCATCCCTCCTGGCTGACTTGGTGTGATCAAGGGCAGCCACCATCTGACACATTCAGCAGTTTCACCGCAGATGCAGGGGTGCATTTCATAGTCAAAGTGAAATTTGGGGCTTTCAATGACCATGTCTGGCGAGTCTTTCTCATTAAATTAGCAAATATCAGCAAGGGGAAAATAACTCAGAGATATTATAGGGTTTTTAAAGGCTAATATCACACATAATAAAATTTTTTAAAATGTTTTGGCTCAGGAAGATCAATTAACAAAAAAAATAGACTAAAATTATCTCTAAGTGCAAACATCATGGAAAGGACTGAATGTTCAACAATTTCAGGCCACGACCAATAATAATTGAGAATAATGCCATTTTAGCTGGAAAAAGTGGAAGTAAAAAAAAAAGTTTGGTTTGCTTTGATATTTAGGATGCAGTCTTTGACTTTGTTAAGATAAAGTTGAAGAAGGAATGAATTATTCATATAAATGTTGCCGTAGTAACAAGCCAGCAAATAAAATAATGAAAGCAGCTCCTTTTCTTTAAGGGGGAAACCACAAATTTCAGCCTATTGGCTCTGAAAATTCAACACTTTGTATACTCTGAGGAAACTCTAACTTATGCCTACACCCGCAAAACATGAGATCTGCATGATTCTCATCCCCCGATTCCCCCCATATGATCTTTTTTAGCATTCAGAGGAGTGGCAGGAGCAATTGCCTCAGCAAGACCCATGCATGAGATCATCTAGCATCACCTAGCCCTGCAATGAGTGGAGAGGTTTTGTTTTTTTTTTTCCTTTTCTTTTCCTAAAACCCTAAGTAACTCCATTCAAAATGTTTTATTAAAAGGAAACTAAGGCCAAAAAGCAAAACACACCATATCAGGAAATTTCAGCACAAACATGATGATGAGAAGATTTTCAGGTAACACATTCTTGTGGAAACCTGCGTGGGTACATAGCTTGGCATTTCCAAAGCAATTAAATCAATTAGGGTGAAACTGACAAAGGAACAGAGTAGGCTTTTGTACCACCTAGTGAAAACCAGAGCCCTGTGCTTGAAACATGAACGCTCCTTTGGTGCCTGAGGAAAATTCAGCACCTGAAACAGCTGGCACAGTGAGACTGGGTTGTCTGAAAAAGGGTGGTGGACAAGAAGGGAGCATCCCAAGCCTGCCTGCATAGGGGACAGTGAGATGCTAAAAGGATGATTCCTGGGACAAGGGTCTCTGTCCCAGACACCCAGCCAGGGAGCACTGTGGGGTGATGCAGCAGGCAATGCCTGACCTGTTGTGCTTTGGGGTGCTCACCAAGGACGGGGGGAGGGGGCAACATCACTGGGAGCTGAGTTGTTAACATCCCAGAGCAACTGTGGTGCTCAGGACACTTACCTGGGAATGGGGACCTCAATATTTCAGAGAGAACATGCCTAAGTCTAAGTCAGAGCACTGAGAGACTGCCTTTTAGTCTGGGATGTTCCTGCTGGCTTTCAGAGCCCTCCCTGACCTCATTTGCTAAGGGATGAGCATGCACACAACTACTCCTCACAGCTGCAGGTGCTTACACTCATACAAAAACATTTACTGCTCTATGTTTAGTGTTTAAAATGGGGTTATTGTTCAGCTGGGTAACAGCAATACAGCTGATGACCAGGGCTTGACGGTCAGCATGGACGACCCATGGTGTGAGACTTCTTTCCCTGAAAGTTGTTGTAGTTTTAATTTTATGTGCTTTGCCTTATTTTGCAAGTCTATTTCTATTCAGCTTTTTCTCATGTCATTAAAAATCCACTCAGCAACAGTATTTGGCTCTGTAAATAAACCTGAGGCTAGACTAGGAGCAATACCAGTTTATACCACCAGAGAACCTGGCATATATTCTTTCATATTCTTTCTCTGTTTTTTTCCCCCTGCTCCTGCTTTTTTTTCTGAAAATACTTTTTTATTTTAAACAACTGTATAAAATATCAGAGAAGACAGGGTGGAATGTGGAATCTTTGTAGCACATTACTTGATGTCCCAGGTGTAATCAATTCAGACAATATCTAGCAGTGGAGAGTTTAAATAAGGGTCAGATTGATGTCAGGAAGAACTTAAACTCTTCTGCTTTCTAAAAACTTTTAAAAAAATATATATACTCTTTGGCCAGAAAATTTAATATGGGTAGGTGATTTCAAACACAGCATCAGTATACCCTCTGCGTCTCATGTTTTTCCCTTCATTATCATCTAAGCTTAGCTTTACAGACTATCTTACATCAGATCATTTCAAAGCAACATCTGTTGGTTTCAAGGTTAAGCTTGCTGTTACAATAAAGTACTGTTAAATGTTAGTTCTCTATAGAAATACCTTGGCCAAGGTCCACTTTATGCACAAATTATTGTCTTGGAATACTGCATGGAAACCAGAAGAAAAGATAAGCTAAATTACAAGGATATTTGCTTAGAGTAATCACTTTTGTTTACAATACATTCAGTCTGAGAGCACTGAAAGACCGAGGCTTTACACTATTTTTGAGTCTGTGTTCATGTAACAGGGGACTCATCCTAGCATTCACACTTCCCTAGCCACAGTGCCAGAAGATCACTCCACCGGAGAGACTGCATCTTGTCAGCCAATGCAAAGGGTAGGCAGGGCTGGATGACATGGGGCCATGGCCATGGCTTGTAGGGGATCCCCATCAATGTCGCATTGCTGGAAACTACCAGTGAGTTTGAGCAACTCCAAGTGGACCCCCCAAAACAGTGCTGATGGATTATCACAGACCCATTCCAGGGATAAAGCCTCAACTTGGGGCAGGGCTGACTCAACACACTAGTAAACAAAAGTATTTTAGTTGCATATATGGTGGTTATTTTCAATCTGCTGAATTTAATAAACTAACATTAGGCAGACTCCGGGCAATTTTCATCTTACCAATTTACCTTGATTTTATACATAAAACTGCCTTTTATTCCACCTAAGCTATTTATTAGATCGACTTGTGAGGCGAGCGATGCTTGTGAAGTAGGTGGCTACCTAGGCATTGCCACTGCTACATTTGTTTTTTGTGTCTATAGCCTGAACCCCCAATCTCAGAGTGGGGCAGATTAATGCTTGTCCCAGACAGCTCCACCAGGATCATGGGTTTCAAAAATTCTCCTTAGCAAATAGAAGTTTCATTAGAGGTTAGAAATATAAATTGGTGAAGTGACAGATTCTATGATATGATGGAAGCTCAATTATAAGTGGATAACATAATATAACAAGTGCAGATGAAATCCTATTAAGGTCTGAAAATCCAATATCTCATCTTCCTGACTTTTAATTGATCTTTACACATATTGTCATTGCAGTCAAATATTTGAAATGATTCCTGTACACATAAACAAATGTAAGCACATTAACTCTGTTAATAATTTTAACAAGTAATTTGTATTTCCCATTAGACTGTCTTACAATTTGCTTTACTATAATTAAAGATATCATCAGTGATAAGCTTTAACGTGTTATTTAAAGTCTGCCTGTTTATAAGATTTGCTTTTATCATTAGCTGCAGGTTGATACGATCCACACATACCCTCATTAAGAAATTAGATTTTATGTCTAAAGCAAATAGGATGTTCAGGTAGGAAAGGACTGCTGATTTTTTCATGAATGCTAAATATAGACCTTTCTTCCTAAGGATGATCTGTGGTAAGCCAAGCAAGTTCATTACACCATGGCTTTCAGTCTGCTTTACCAGAAAAGCAACACTTTAGCCAAACCGCATGTCCTTCAGTCGCCATAAAATTGCACCTCTCTGTGGTGTCTAGAGTACTGATGGGCAAGGGAAGTTCTTCACATGACGATAGTTATGGAAACCTGCTGTGGAGCAAAGTCACAGGTTGCTTTGCTTTTGGGTGGGATGAAAAGCCTTTACGAATGAAGTCCTTTTGCCTGGGTTTCTCAAAGCCCAGACAACAGTGGCTTTCAAACACCCAGCTAGAGAAACAAATGAGGTACACGTGATATGAAGTGCTGGTTAAATCCTTTGCAAGTACTTTGCTGCTTATGCCCTTTCAAATCAGATACAAAACAGCCCTCCTTTATCCTTGAGCAATACAATGGGAATCAACAGACTACCTGCCTCTGCCCTTGCTCTGTTTTGCACAATTGTTATGTCCCTCTTAACAGGAGTGCTCGGAACTAACTTTTGAGATTATTTCTTTTACACTACTTGCCAAGAAGAAAAAGATAATTAATATGTATATTTCCAATTTGAAGTTTGAACTATTTGCTTGTGGTACAGATGTGACTTTTGTGAGTCTTTCTTTAGATATACCCAACACCACTACATTGTAAACAAAAAACAACTTTTGACACCAGCTATGACTAATCCATTGCTTTAGTTCAGTAAGTAGAACATACGTTCAATTCATAATCAAACAGCTGAAATTACCCTGCAAGGCTGAAAAATTGACGAGTGGTTTGGCTATTTATTTTTTTAGTTTATAAGACTTTTAGACAGAGGTAAATAATGTCCTATTGAATAAATTGGCAGAGTAGGTGGAGGTGAAAGTAATTTTCCTTAGTTTATTTTTCACTTGTTGTTTGTTTGGAGGGGGGTTTTGTCCTCAATTTTATTTTAAGGGATGAAACACTTATTCCCCAGTCTCAGCACCTGCTGCTTTACTGTTCTTATTTTTGTGTAGAGAGGAGATGATTTGGACTTTAATTAAAGTTGAAATCACTTCTTACCATGGAATGATATTAAACATTTTGCTAGCAAGACCTAGCATGCAGAAAAACTTTCTATTGCTATTATTTTGATGACACTTTCAAGATTCCTCCAGGAGATGACAAAAAGACTACAAAGACATCACTGACAAGTAATGGATTGATGCTCTTCCATTCCACATGGCATTCAGAATGGCAAAATCTTTTGCATCCTCCTTCCCTAAGATCTCGGCTACCCTTCCTCTGTATCTTACGTTTTCCAAACTGTTGAGTACAGAACAGATTCAAGTATAACATTAACTGAGAGCTGTTTAACTATTTATGCTGATATAATTTTGTATTGATTTTATGTAAACTTTTAACCAAACACAGATTGCACTGCTTAAAGACGACTTTTGGGAGTTCCTAATAAATTGCCTTTCCGATCTTTAATGGAGCATTAGTAATTATCAGATACAATGTGATTTAAAGTCATTTAGAAGCCACAGAACAATAGCTTGATACAGTACATTTCTGTCTCACTAATAAATTTTGTGATACGCACTTTATAGCTGACAAAAATACTAGGAAAAATACTGACAATAATTTATCTTCATTGTAAAATTCTATGTGATCATCACGATATGATATGTATATAATATTTTCATCATTAACAGCTACAGTAGTTATTTAAGTATTTCTACAGGAAAAAGAATTAGCATAAGTGGGGTCAGATGCACAACAGAACGTTGCAGCAGAAACTTGCTCCTATTTTCAACCAAGTCCAAGCCAAGGGAAAATAACCATGTCCAGAGCAGGTAAGAAAACAAACAAATAAAAGCACACTCCTGCCTGAAGTAGTCAAAATTAGAATAGGTTGCCCACAGAAAGATCAAAACAGAGAGAGATCTGATTATTCCAAAGCTAAGACAGAAATTCTGGTGATGACCATATCTTCAGACTTTCTCTTCAGTTGTGGGTTAACAGCCAAGGAAACCCAATGAGTATGCATCGCTGGGTAATGAGGATCATTGGGTAACCAGAAGCTGCTGTGACGAAGCAACTGGATGCAAATGCATTGGACTGGGACACATGAATGGCCTGACAAGTCCTCTGTGTCTTATCCATTCCGTTTCCAGCCCTCATATCACCTCTGATACGTGCTTTAGATACAAAAAGCTTCAGTAATTTTTCCATAGTCCTCCTGTTGGTCGCGTGGCACAGCTGGTTTAAGGAGGCTGGCTGCACAGTGAATCGAGCATGTGCTGGGGAGAGGATTCGCTTCTCTGCATTGCTTTATCTTTTGCTGCTGACAATCCCCATATTTCAGCAGTCTGTACCTAAGGCAATGACTTTTTATTACGCACCCCACAGCCATGGGCAAACGCCCCATCACCTCCAAGCTGCACACAGGCCTAAGAGAAAGCGTTTCCTACCCCTTGTTGCCAGCATGCTAAGGATGCTACAGTTTTCAGTTCATCCCTCTGTTCCTATCACAGCTCACTACATTCACAGCCTGCTCACAACGCTCACTGTCCCCTTTCACCATTGCTCCCTTCTTCGCTGCTCATCCCCGCACGCCCCTAAACCGCTCACCCACGTCCCACCCAGCCACTTATCCCCCATTTCCAGCCTCCCACACCTGCCTTTTTTACACCCAGCTCCCACCTATACATATTTATCCTTCCAGTATCTGAATCACCTCTTCAGTCTCCTTTGCCTGTTAGCTGCTTCCACTTTGTCTATCTGGCTGTTACTGCCACTCAATTCTCTTTCATATTTCCATTCTATCCAGAGCAAGCACTGCCCTGGTCTGTAATAAATTTCATCTAACCCATTTCTTGTTCCTTCCATCAATCTATCCTGATGCCTTTTATCAGTTTTCTCCCTAGGGAATTACTTGCCCTTTACTTGGCCCCCATAACACTGTTGGAGTAACTGTATTCCTATCAAGTCTACCCATCTATCTTCAGCGTTTATGGTCCTCAGGTCATTACAGAGCATAGGCACCACTACCTTTCCCAAGATCACCAATTACTATTGGAGCCACTTCCTTAAAATTCAACCCATTAATTAGATATTTTTACTAGTAGCCTCATCCCTCTCTCACTGCCTCATATATACATTTCAATACCTTTACCAATCTATAAACAAAGGAAGAAGACTGCAGGACTTGTAGGTACTTTCTGCTGGGCACAGCTGGACAGGCTGCCATGAGTAACAACGCTCCCCACCTGCCACATCCCCAGGCCTGGCACACGGCCCATAAAAATCGGTCCATTGACTTGAGTGGTCAATGAATAGGGTCTGCTGCCTTATTTCTTTGTTTGTTAGAGCAGACAAGAGCAACACAATTAAGTAAATGTTCTTAAGATTTAGGAGATGGGGTTTTTTTAACTGCTCATTTCATGGTGGACCATAACTCATAGGGTTCATGGGCCTTACTCCAGAAAGCAAAAAGCCCACAAATATTCCATACAGCACTCGCTAGTAGAAAGAAACACAAAGGTTCGCAGCCAGCAAGCAGCTAGCCTACCTCATCCATTACCTCAATTGGCATATTCCCATGTGTGCAGGAACCTTCTTAGGTAGATCTAAAACAAGACAGTGATTGATTATGGAAGGAACTGTTATATAACTTAGACATTATCTCGGTTTCCACAACCCTAATCACAAAGTTCCAAATGCATTCAAGTGACAAACCAATTTAAAAACAATTTGACTCCCAAGACAATCACAACAGGGAAAGACTTTAAACTGAGCAGGTATTACAATGCAATTAGCACAATTAACCCTTTGTCACAGCAGCAAATCAAGAGTTCCCGCCTCTTAGCGGTTCTTTAAAATGACTGTGATTGGAAAATTGACTTCCAGCAAGGAAGAGTTAACACTATGGCAATCTCTTCTTTACAGATTTTTAACAGTCACCAGGTGGCAAAATCTATTTATACACCATATGTTTGTAATAGGATCTCAATTTGTAAGATACAACATTAAATTTCTTGAATGAATATGCTGAACAGAATAGCATGACAACTGGAGCCGCAATAACATGATGAAACATATTAAAATCGGTGTTAATATAATAATCAGCTGTGTTTTGTTCCATATGGCAATTTATGTTAACAGTTAAGCTAAACCCCATCTGTTTCTTCAAAAGCTGAATGTAATAAAAGAAGAAAGGTCATGATCATGAACTTCTGCCTCCAAGCCAGACCGCGTGTATTTCATAATGAACGTATAGCTCACTGGCTTTCTATACGATGTGTGCCTAGCTAAAAGGCAAGTTTTTTCCACATGTAAAAAGTAACAGTTTTGGAGAGAATCTCACTCCTTATCTCCTAACTTACTGAAGCACTTTGAGGAGGTGCACTGGTGGCAACAGAATGGTCAACAGCAATGTAAAGAGCAGACCTAAATTCTTCCTGGGCTGAAGATCCTGTCATCTCAGGGTACACCTGATTCTGCAGCTATGACAAGACAAATGGTATATTCCACACATCTAACAGGTGTGCTCTGCTACCCTTCTGCTTGTACTGAAATGCGCTGACAGTACAGCAATGGAGTACATTTGTCTTTATCTTTATAACAACTGACAAGATGCATGATTACTGCTGTAAGGGTATCAGGGATAAAAAATAAAAAAGGCCCTGTCCATGAGCCTAGTTATTAGTCACATGCTGAAATGCTGACCAAGTCTAGCAGAGTAGGAATTATTTGTAGAATTGCCTTCAAAGAACATTATCTCCCACCCTGCTTCCAATAAACAGATCAAACAGAGCTCACCTTCACCAGCTTTTCATATTTTTTTTGTGAGAATATCTGGCAGTTTTGTAACTTAGCCAAGTTCAAACTATTAATGTCTGCCTGAAATTCATCACATCTGTGGCTTTATTTCTTCAACCTTTGAGAAAGATCTAATTATTACTATGATGGATTTTTATCAACATAAATATCTCAGAAGAGTTGCTACCTGTGAATTTGCCAACAGTGCAGAAAAATATATATACTGCATTCGGTTTTGATGGCAAACCTCTCCTGGGATACTTTCAAGGGAAATGTAATTATTTGGCCCCATATTCAAACAGACGATCCTCACTGGGGCATCTACTTCACATCTTCTGCTGCACTGAGATACATAAAAAAAGATCTGCGTTATCAGTTTTGTCATACACATGAAAAACAGCCTATTGAGCACTTCTTATATCAGCTCTTTAAATAATCCAGCATTCCTGAACCATCCTCCCTAAAGTGGATGGATTCCCCACTTGCTGTCTGGAAGTTAACCTGGAATGTAACCTTTGTAATTTCTGTGAATACGTTGATCTGTGAATATAATCCTGCCTTTGGTGAACAGATGCAGTGTCCTCTGTAATGTGCAACAAATTCACTCTGTAAACAGCTCTAGGTTTCCCCTTTGGATCCAGGATCTGAGAATCAGAAAGGTAAAAGTTTGTGTAACCTGGGATACCCCTGTTAGCTACACAAATAAAGAGGATTAGGAGCATACCTTATTCCTACCAATTAAAATTTAAGCTTCTTGAATAGTCTCCCACAGCAGAGTAAAGGCAAATATGGATATTTCTACTACCTGTGAAAGCATAGGTTTAGCTAAACCTTTTCCACCTGCAGGGAAATTATACATACAACACAGCTAGCTAGTACATAGGCAGGAGATCCTTCTGTTCCTTCAAGAATGTGGATTATGAAAAGATCAAAGGTTTCTCGCAAGATCTCTCCCGAGACCCTGCCAAGTGAGCGTATGTGCGTGCTCCTCTGTGAAGACCGTCCGTATAAACCAGCTCGGCTGCCCTGACTGTACAGGGGATAACTGGACATAGGAGCACCAGCAGCTGCTGTTCAAGGCAAAGCATGGATGAGACATTTGAGTCTCCAGGATGGTGAATATTGTTTTCAAGGTGTTTTCCTACAACAGATGTTAGCAAACAGGATAACTGGGAAAAATAAAAACCCACCTTTCTGTCTTTGAGAAAGCTCAAAGTCCCAGCACCGCTCAGAGCCACACTCGCATGATTTTGCTTGCCTCCCTAGCAAGCCTTGTTTCTCTGCTGCCTGTCCTCTCTGTAAGCTTCTTGGCTAGGTATTTTGTCCTTATATCTGCTTGCAAAAGCTATCAGTAAGTTGTTTAACCAGGCAAACATGCAACTAATGAATAATTATCCATTCGGAAAGCAGGTCTTTAGACAGGTGGTAAAGAGTCATTTCTACCATGGGCAGGTATTACCCCAGGAGGCTGATGTGGCCCCTTTCCATACTCACAGTCCTGCACTGTTCTTTTTTTATTTATGATAAAGTAAAACAAAAATGAATTTAGAGGGAAATGATATCACTTCTATGCCATTAAAATTGAGATATAAACCACAGAAGCCAAGATACGCAAAGACACAACTGTCATTTTTCCTGACACCATGCAGTCTAACATAGTGCCAGGCTTAACTTTGAATTTCCTGACTTTGGTGGGTTCTTGTTCTAACCCCAAGACATCATTTAAATGTAGTTTGTCATTTCTGAATACAACTGTAACTCTTATATTATCAATAATAATAGGGTACCTTCTGCTCCTTAGGGGCAAACTCTCAAACAAATGACTTGTGAATCAATAAATACGTTAGTGTGCTGCAGCTGAATTTATTTATTCATGAGATGCTTATCTCTCTGTAAATTCCTTAGGAAAAATCCTTAATCCTACCATACTGAATTGACTATTTATCAGTTTTAAATTGGACCTTATTAATTTTTTCCATGCTGGAAAATGTCTCTCACACAATATATCTTCATACAGAATTGTATTTCTTTCTTTCTCCTTTTTCTCTTCCAGGGACTAAACCCAGTGGTTAAGAATGGGAAATAACAGATGGCAACAAGCTCCCATATACAAATCTGCTGCATCTGAGCGTCCTGTAAGCTCTCTTTGCAATCTACTTGCAGAAGCCTTTATGTCACGGCATAAGCACAGTCACATTTGGCTTCTCACTCATCGGTGACAGGCTGAGCTGTTTCTCCCTTTGTTTTATTGCCGGCTCATTGGCAGCTGCTGTAAGTAGAGATCATCTCCATCACAACCAAGCGCAATTATATTTATAGGGTACAAAGGTACTTACAAACCCTTAAGCATAAAATTGAATTAGATGCTAAGGTTGTGATTCAGGTTTTACCTACTGACTGTGGCAGGAGATGTCTTCTCAAGATCTAGGAACTAAGAAAACAATGTTCTGCTCTGGGCTCATTTGAATAATCTCACCACTCATTAAACACAGCTGCAAGGCAAGGAATGACAGAGTTCAAAGGCAAACCAGGGGAATATATTAGTAAAAAAAAAATTATTGTCAGAGCCTTTAGGTATTTTTCCCCAATATTCCTCAACATAATGCCATTAATTACAATAGGAACAATTTTGTCATTTGCAAACACTTGAAAAGGTTAGAAGAATACTCTGTGCCAATAGCCTAAATGTCTATTTTCAGAAACACTGTTGGTAGACAATTTCAAAATGTTATACCTTTTGATTAAGGACCAAAAGAGGGGTTTGGTTTGGCTGTTAGTGGCCTATTTCATTTTATGTGATTGGTGAGCTGTAGAGCCCAGACAGCATGTTCTTTCCTAAAAATGGCTGTTGATGTGATTTAATATATATTGCCTAATCCTAATATTTTCAAGAGGCTACAGACTGCAGGGAAAAAAACAGCACTCAGAGATTCATGTAAGATTATTTTTGACTTGTGTTTTTGCATATTATCATCATCAAGCTACTTCTCTGGCCAAACAGCATCCACTGCCTCATCAGAAATGCACCATTCTCTGCCTTTTTGGCAAACGTTCCCTGATACACCTGTTAGGACAGGCAGTGAGCGCAGCAATTGGGCAGTCTCTCTCAATTCAGTCCCTGTGATTGGAGGGTGCCAAAATGCTTCAGGGCTACCAAAGTATTGATGTCTCCAGTGCAATTTTCATCACTCTCTTTGCTAAATAAAATAAGCTTTCCAACATTGCTCAGGAGATTGTTTTTTTTTTTTTCCCTTCTCTGTGAATCAGATATGCTGCCATTCTTTAATATTTATCAACCTGAATCCAGAGGGAAATACTCAGCCTTTAGTTTTCCAGAATACATGTTTTTCCTCACCCAAAAAAGCTGCTGGATTCTATATGGCAAAGAAATTCAAATGCGTTTGATTTTGGAGAAGGGGGATATTACGAGTGCTTGGAGGACTATGTGGCAAGTGGCCATTTTTCAGATCTGCTATTGTAATCAGAAGCAGAGTGACTGGAAGGTATTTCCCATAAAATACCTCTCTGGAGCTAAATCCAGGGACTGGGGCATTGTTTGTGAAAACACTGTCATTTTTAAAGGAAGTGTACTTGTTTACACATCATAAAAAATTTGATACTTCTCCTTTAGGGACAAGTGCAGACAGCTAGAGCTGAAGAAAGTTGTTTCATGAATCCTTCAAGTGAGAAGGAGCACTGAAAACAAAAAGACTTATGGAGTCTGTCACATTCAACTTTTGTAAAACTTGTAATGGAAATGCTCATATGGAGGAGACAAAAGTACTCCCAATTAGACCTTGGCTTGCACAGCACTTAGGCACCTGCTTATCTTTCAGCCTGTGAGTAGTAATGCTGACTCCCAAAGGACATACTCACAGATGAGCATGGTCTTCAGCCTGGACAGAGAAGAGGACCTAGCACAGTGGCAATGTGCCATGCCGTGCCGTGCCATGCTGCGCCGCTGTGCCCTGACTCCCCTCCTTCTTCAGGCCAGAGAGCAAAGGGCCCTTCCAGGCACCGGGGTTATTCTGCAGAGGAGATCAACAGGCTCACAAATGAAATCTGATCATATTCATTGTTGATTTAAGTCTTGTTTTGGTCCTGCAGATGCTTTACTTAACCCTGCAAAGTCATTTGCAGGTGAGTTCGGTGGAGAAAGTCCTTTATTAACAAGCCAACACCAGCTGCTTTTAGCCTTTCTGTGTGGGAACAAATGTCACGAAAAAGAAGGAAAGAGAATATGCTCTTTTTTTTTTTTAATGGGGAATTAAAAGCACTAAAAGCCATGGGCCTATCTCGCTACACAATTTAATTAGACTATTTTTCAGTGGTTTGTTTAGTTCTCTTATTTATATTTAATGTGGCTGCAAACAGCAAGCAAGGAGTTTGGTTCTCCAGTGTAATGATGCATTATGCTAGCAACTAAACTCCTGAGACTTTGTGATCCTGGCATTTCTGGTCAGGTCACCTCCTATTATTCAGTTTCTGGAGTCACATGTGAAGAATATTAGCATTTGTTCTTCTAGTGAGGGGAGGAAGAGCACACCACCAGCACACCAGTGGATGCTGTTGTTAGGCAGGAGCCGGAGTCCTGCAGTGGGGTCATGCTTACTCCCCCTACATGGTATCGCATGTCATCACAAATTACTGCAGATGGATTGAAGAAAGCAGACCTGTATTCTCTGGAAGGACAGAGCATAAAGAGTGGATGGAAGTAATGTGGTGTTAAGAGGAAATTTTTGCCATTAGTTGGCAACACTTGTCCCTAGCTCGTTCTGCTGGGAGGACAAACAACACAAACGGACAGAGCTGGCTGTGTTGACAGCCCTGAACAGCTCGATACCCCCTTCAGCCATGGGGAGAAAGTATTGAAACTGAAACATCCACCCAAGCATTCAGGTTTCCAATAAAAGAGAACTGCAGGTGGTGGGATTTGGAAATCCTTGCCCTCGTCATCCCTCATCCCTGTTAACCCGGTCTGCTGCCCTGGAGTTTATCTGAGCTCCAAGATCTCTTCAGACACCGTGCTCTAGAGTAATAGTTTCTACTTTCTGAGACAGAGAAAGCAGAGTTGCCTGGGGCATCTGCCAATAACACAGGGACATGACGAGGGGAATTTATGTTTTGGTTTTCTGGGCCTTTCTTTTTAGCAACTTTTTTTTTTTTTTAAATCAAGCTCTGATAATCTAGTGAATGAGGTTGTGATTGATTTCATTTTCTCAAGTTCTCAGGTATATTTTGCAGTTTCTAGAGCACATTTGTGTGAGTATATATAAGTAATGCTGGATTTCATTTAACAGGAATGGATATTTTTAGCAATTTTTTTTAAGGATATATAACAAAAAGGCAGGCTGACAATGCTGTGACACCTTTGTTGGGGTTCTATAAAGTGAAAATACCTATTGAGAGGCCTCAAATATTAACTTATACTTCTAGCTCCTGTAAGAAATACAACTGGAATAGGATAAAAATAAAAAATTAGTAACAATTTCTTACACAGAAAAGTCTCAAAATCTTTGTCCCAGAAAAGAAATAACTCTCAGGGACAATTAATATTCCAATCAAGTCTTACGTGCTGTTCCAGTCATATCATACAGCATTTGTATAATGGATTATGCTCTGAAAGAATGAAGGCAATAAAATCAGATAATATAAACCAGCTCAACATACACAGGGCTTTACATCCAAAACCAGTGTTGACATACTATATATACTTCACTGGAAAGAAGGCAAGCAACTGAAGTCTACTGATGGTCTCGTGCTTGAATAATTTTTTTCCCTCTCTACATATCTGAAAAAGAGCTATACTGGCGTTGAAATGAGTACATAAAAATAAAACGGTGGAAAAATCCATGGAGGGAACTCAAGCTGAACCTGAATGCTATTTTAAGCAGTGGGAGGCAAAAATCTCTGCATGGAAAATGGGCAAAAATTCTTAAGAAGGCTGATTAATACCTTGCTGGTGCTTAAGAGCAGACTGTGTAAAACCGTTAGATCGAGTCAATGCAATACTCCCATAAAAGTAGCATGACATATTTTAAAAACTAATAAAACTACAAACAAATTGAAAGCTTATAAAGTGTTCTGGGGTTAGCATACATATTGTGAGCAATTGGTAAATGCTGGCCTAAGGTGTGCTTGGTGTGGGTTATAGCCAAGGAGGCTGTACCCTGTGTTGAGATTTGTTTCCTGACTATCTCCCTAAAGAGGTGAAGTGTTGAATACACAGCCTTGGCCCATTAGCAAAGAATGGAAAAGTGAAAATCACTGACCATGTGGGATTTCACCTTGGGATTAGACAGGCCAGTCAAGCCTAGGAAACTACACAACATATCTATTGGATCTGAATGCCCCAGGGTCACACATACAGAACTTCATTAATATTGGCATTGCTTGCCTGGAGAAGACCATCCAGCAGAAAAGGAAGAAGATTAATTCAGACCCTATGGGTGTTTTAGTATGAAAATGAAGAGAAAATTCTCAAGAGGTGCTCAGAAATTTCTTAGCACCCTGCCTAAGAGTCTGAAGAGCCATTACAATTGGTCATTCCTTTCTGTCTCTATTCAGAGTTTCCAAAAAAGCTGTTATTGAAACGTGACCTTGACTTCTGTGTATACAATCAATTCCAAGTCCAGGGCAAGAGACTGCCATTTCACAGAGCACCTTGGTCGATGAGATTATATGTGAACGTACATGATAACAATAACGATAGTAAAAACAGTGAAAAAATCCATGCACTGGAAATGCAAACAGACAGACAGATTATACTTTACACGTAGCATTTGCATAAAAGGATTCCTTCACTTCATGGCTTTACAGTGGCTATGGAGCAACCCTGTGTAACTTTTTAGCAGCATCAGCAGTGCTGAGTGACATGTTAAGATGGTTTATGTTATACAGCTGAAATGACAGAAGTCTAGATGTGTAGTCTGCAGTAAGCCAGGCTGGACTGTAGCCAGGACACTCAGCTAAGTAACACCATTGGAAGCTTTTGAAAAGCAATCTTGGGATCTTTAAAGACTGCAGAGGAGCAAGCTAACTGCTTTGCAACTGATCTGAAAAACAGTTCATCACAGTGGAGACATTCAGTCTTATGGCTGAGGCACTCTTGGGCAGTTTGGAGGTCTGGTTTTAAGTCCCCACTCTGCCACATGCTTCCCAAGCAATGGTGGGGAATTGAGTCCATCTCTCCATGACTCTGCTTCCCCCACAACACACGTGGCAGCAACCAGCCTCCATTTCCTCCAGCCTTTGCCTACTTCATCAGACAAGCAGAAAATGTGATGTGATGTGGCGTGTTTGTACACATCCATCCCAGTGTTGTCCTACCATTGGTAAGGGCTGTCCCTGCTCTGGGAAACCACCTTATGAGACTGGGGCAATGTGGTGAGATGAGCACCCTGTTCTGTGCGTGTGGGAGCACACATGGTAGAAAGTGAGAGGTACCCCAGGGGGTACCCGTGGGAGTGACCCTGACAAGGAAAGTCCTGATGGAGGCTGGAGTCCTGCACTGATGTCTATTCCTGAAAGGAAGTCCTCATGTCAGGCACACTTTGGTAGAAGACACAGGCTCCACAGCTGTTGCTGACACTCAAAAGCAGGAGAGATGGCTCAGCACTACAATGCAAACGTGAGGAAGAAATACCACCATGAAAGAGTGTGAGGCCAAGACCAAAAATACGTGACATTTGACAGGCCTGGTCTGGGAGCATGGGAAAGAGCAACAGTGGCCAGGTGTTAGAACAAGAGCTTGTGAAGAACAAGTCAGAAATACCGAGGGACTTGCTGCTAGACATATTAATCTGGAATTAAATAATTTTATGTATTTCAAAGGAGGCACAATAAAATCCCTAGATACATCACTATAAATCATCTAATTTTAACCCCCTAAAATATTAGTATTTCTAAAGTAGTCTGATATTTAAGTCTAGAGACAGGGCATTCAAAGATTTAATTTAATTAGCTATAGAATTATAGACATTTAGTCTTAATCAAGAAAGACAGCTCTAGTTGTTGCCTAAGAATAACATATAAGACTTTAAGCTCATTCAGACTAAAATTACCTAATCACAAATGCCCAGCAAGCTTTTGAAATAGGTAGTACTATATGATCTGAGATATGGAAGAAAATATTTCAGAATAAATAATAAAGTCAGCAGATTAAGGAAAAGAAAATATAAATAAGCAGGCACTGTTAGGAAACTGAAAACACAAAAAACAGTGGACAAGAAGGACCAAGGTGCTGTTCCACACAAATTCTTTATCAGTGGAAATGTGGCCAACCAAAATGTTACATAAATCTGAATTGGTATGCTAAGATGATACAGACAGAAAAGCATAGCTATCTGAGTTCTAATAATTAATATCATTAACATAAAGGAAAACTAATTGGGCTAATCCTAAAAACTGTTTGAAACCTTCAAATAAAGAAACTCTCAAATGACAAGCATCTACAGAAACATATTCACAAGGTCAAATAGTAATAGTTGTTATAGTAATATAATGAATTAAATGGATGGTTATTTCTCTGTTACAATAAGAATATCTGACAGATATATCAATACTTCTCTCAATTTATATGAGCAGATGAAATATTTAACCTAGACATTGAACATGTTATTCTGCACCTTTTCATTCATGGAAAAGGATAATTCTGAAAGAAAATTAGACAGTCTATGCAAAAAAGGGCAAGCTAGAGAAGCAAAAAAGCCAGTTTAAAACCAATCTCCACAGTTCTGAAAATAAACATATTAAATAATGTAAAGTGCATGTGTCCAGACAGCGTTACGTGACAAGCTGCCAAACAGGAACCCTCAAGGCCACAAAGGAATTGCCTTGGGATCCTGCATCTGCTTCTGTGTCCAGGTATATGGATCTGAGCTGATAAGAATGACGTCAGTCTTTAAAAGCTCTGTTAGAATTTCTCTGGGTTTTTTTTTCAATTTTCCCTGTCCTGCTTGGAATTCTCCCTTTTGGTGAGCATTCAAAGCAAGTAAGGCACAACGTCAGAAGAATGGCAAAATTTGGGTATCAAGCGGAATAGGAGAATAAATGGATGGACTCTGGAGCAACAGCTATTTCAGAAAACTAGACTTGGAGAGAAAAGCTGACTTCTGTGGGACAGCAATGGATAAATGATCTGTGGGCCAGAAAGTTATAGACATATCTTCTTACGTATTTTATGCAGAAATGCAGGGATACCTGTGGTGTCTAGTGGAAAGCTCACCGAAGTCAACAGCTGTATGTCTAGATTCCCTCTCAAGTCAATGGAGTGAATAAGCACACCAAGGGTAACTTCATGTCATCCTAATGTAGGTGGCTGGAAATAGGTCAGATTATTCACACTTTTAAAACTGCTTATTTCATTCATGTGGTTAAAAGAGATCTCGCTGATACAGTCTACGTGAATTTCCAAAAGACATTCAGCAAGGACCTTATACAAAGGGTCCTAAAGTAACTAAACAGGCATGGGATAAAAAGGAAGGTCATTGCATGAATAAATAATTGATTAAACAATTGGAAGAAAGGGTAAGAGTAAATGGCCAATTTTCACAGTGGAGGGAGGTCACCAGTGGAGTCCCACAGGGGCTGTGCTGGGCCTCATGCTGTTTAACATATTCTTAAATGCTGTGAAACAGAGGGTGGGCAGTGAATTGACAAAGTTTACTGAGAATACTGGGTTATTCAGGGTAGGAGAGTTGAAGACCAACAGTGAAAAACTGTATAAGGACCTCTTAAAGCTGAATGACTGGACATCAGAACTCAATGTAGAGAAATGTACAATGAGGAAAATGAAGACAACTTCTGATATATAACCATGCAACTTTATCTGATATTACCCCTCAGGACTGAGATCCTAGGCTTCTAATGAATAATTCCTTGAAAATGTTGGCAATGTGAGGAGTTATGGTTAAAAAATAAAAAATAATAAAAAAACCCAACATAAAGTATTTTCAGGAAAAGAACACAGAACAAAACAGAAAACAACATTATGCTTTGCAAAGCAATGACTGATGGAGATATATAAAAGAGGATTATGAAATTGTGAAGGGCAAGGAGAGACCAACCAGGAAAGAACTATTTGCCATCTATTCTTGTTCGAGACTAAGAAAGCATCAACTGATATTAGGCAGTGGTCTGTTCACAAAAATGAAAAAGAAAGCAATTTGTAGTTCATGCAGCTTATACTTCAGCTGCAGAACTTCTTGCTTCACATTGTTGGGAATTTACATCGAGGCTTACATAGATTCAAAAAGTAACCAGGCCAATGAAGAGAAAAAAAATTATTTGACGGTAATGAAATGAAAAATAATTAAATTAAACACTCCCACACCCCCACTCCCTCCACCTCCACCCCCCACCCCCCACCCCCCATATGCTAGTTTAGGAAACCACTGACCTGCAACTTGTAGAACACTTGGAGAATGTTTCAGTATTATCATAGATGGCCAACAGCTTCTCAAACTCATCCTTAGGCATCTGCTGTCAGCCATTGTCAGGGGTAAGATACTGGGGCTGGATAGACCTTTGCTCAACCCAGTCTGACTGCTCTTATATTTTTGATGTGAATGCAGGGACATTCTTAACAAACCTTTGTCTTTTGTGCCACAGTGATTCCATGCTTAGTGCTAGAGTTATAAAAGTACTGCTCAAATGTGAAATAGAAAACCGAGTAGTTTCAAAGAAGGACAAAATGCAGGGCAGAACAGAACAGAATGAAACAAAAAGCCAAAGAAATGTATTTGGAAGAACAAGCACACACACTGCCGTAATGGTTACCAGATCTGCAAAACATGCGAGCTGAAAAACAGAGAGAAACTGAGAGTGACAATGCAATGAGTTCTTTAAAAGAAATAATAAGCTCAGACTGGGCTGCACAGAAACTAGTTCCCTTGACTACGGGAGACTTTTGGAATGGAAAAAACCCAGAGGTGACTGAGAGAATGAGCAAGAGCAGAAAGAGGGGAAAACAGAGAGTCCAATTAAAATGCACGGAGAGAGTCTGAAAAAGATTCATGAGGACACCTCAGATGGCGTTATGCAAAAGACTGGGCAACAAGCAGGCTTTATTGGGCCAACATGAATGCAGAGACAGTAAAAATGGTCAGAAATCATTGCCACTGTGCAAAGTACCAGAGACAGAAGCACCGGGAGGCTATGACAATTTGTGATGCACCCAGCAGAGCTTGGCAGCAACTGGCAATTGATGTATTTGAACATGGAGGAAACCACCGCCCGCTGATAATTGATTATTACAGTTGTTCTTTTGAAACTAACAGAAGTAAGCAACACATTAGCCAGCGCTCTAGTGAATCACACTGAGGTAAGAGTCACCAAACACTGTATTTGTGATGAGCTCATTTGAGATAATGGGTCATCATACACGTTGGAGGAATTTTGAAGATTTGTAAAGTACTGGGGCTTCAAATGCAGCTGGTTGTTCTTATATCTGATAGTTTAATGGGCTGGCCAACACTTACAAATAGTCGACAGATACTAATGCAGATAAGACCTTCCTTTACGTTTACTGACAAGCCCTTATGGAATCAGATGTTTTACTGGCTGAGATGCTAACAAGCTGAAAACTCTACTCCTAAGTCCCATGGCATGCCCCTTCTACAGCCCAGAGCTGCAAATAACAGCCAAATAGGACAGAGGGGAGCAGGAGGGGAATGGAGGCAGCAAGCCCAGCATGATCATTCAAGAAACTACAACACAGTTCTACGTAACTCAGAGATAATGATGTGGTGGCATCCTTATGTGGAAACAGTACCTGTGGAACAATTAAATTTATCTGCCATGCAGGTAGAAAATGGAGAGAACAAAGACCTCAGGTGTTAGAAGACAGCTCTGGCCATGCAACTACTCTTCTCCCCTGATAAAAATCTGATTCATGATGCTGAAACAGCATCTGAGAAAACCACTGACTACAATCCCACCATGACTTTAATGCCACTCGCTGTGCAGAAGGAAGATGACTCAGGACTGAACATCAAGTGATACTTGAACTATACTATGCCACTCAAAAAGTTCAAGCCTAAAGAGCTGACGTCCTAATGCTGTGATTACACAGAAACATTGGTAAGAGCATCTCCAGTTTTATGTTGCTTTCATGCACCGTTAGGTAACTGGTGCAACATCATTTACAGAAAGGCTCTTAAAATGACTCCAGGAGATTGTTTCCTGCTCGCTCGCTCTGCATGGGCGCTGAGTTCAGATGCTGAGAGCAAAGAGTGTTTTTGAAAAGCCCAGATAAAAAAATGCCTGTTTGAGTTTACATGTGTGCAGCTCCATTCAAGTGAGCAGTCCAAATAAGACAAAATAAAGGTCAGATAAATAAAAATGAACAGTTACATTCAAAACAGAAATTCACATGTCTGCTGTGGAAGGACTGGGGAAGATTTGTATGGCTGAGCTGGATCTCTTTCATCTCATAGGATGAGAGGAAAGCCTCTGTGATACTGCAGCCATGTCCTAGATATTCCCTCATACAAATATTGCTTCAAATAAGAAGATAAATTAAGGGCATTCTGAATGTTATGAAGCAATGCATTCGGGTAGGAAGGTGATTACCATACTCAGCTGTAGAGTTTACTGAAGAGTCAGTTGGTCCCTTCCAATGCAGGAGTAGGTTCCTTTCCATGTCCATAGCACTGTCTCTGGGAGCAGTCTGGCTGAGAAACCATGAGGTATGTGAGCTGAATGGCTCTTTTGATTCCCCTGTCTCAGCTAAGTCTCCACTGAACACAGCAGGAGCTTAGACACACGAAGCAGATGAAGAGACACTTATATGTAGCCACCTAAATTTGGGTGTCTTAAACTGAATGTTGTACACCGTGACTGTTTCTCTTCTCCTTCATGGCTGCCCTTATTCTCTTGCCCTTTTTCATTCTAGTTAAAAACAAGCAAAATTGTCTATTATGAGAATATGCATATGTATTTTTTATATAAATTAGCAGAATATATAACATAACATAATAATGTATATTAAAAGAAGTTAACTCTTCTTCTTGCTTCTTTGTTTGTATGAACTATCTCCAGTGCCCTTGCTTTTGTCTGACTGGAAGGCTAGACATAGCTTCTTTTTTATGCTTGCCAGAATCTAGCATAATGGGATCCAGGAACAAATGGCCTTTTCGGACTGTATCACAATGTAAGTTTATATCATTGATCTTAAGCTACTGGTAACACATTAGATCCTGTATGATGTCAGAACATCAGAACTTGGCTTTTCATGATGTGTATACTTAGAATCGCAGTGTGACATCCTCACCTGGCAAATATCAGACTGGAGAATATGAAGCTAATAATATATATATATATGTATATAAACACACAGAGACACACACACATATGTAAATGAAGTAATTGTGACTGTGTTTATCAAATTTCTGTTCTTCTTAATTACAAAGTAATCATCCATATTTTGCATAAACAGCTGCAATCACATTAATTTTTTTGAAAACAGTATGGTCAATTAATTTTAATTAACTGTAATAAGTTTTCCTGTTGTTATTTTCTTTTCCTAATACCTCTTGTTCTCCCAGCTTTCTTTAGCCCTCAGGATTTTCTTTAGTTTTCTATTCAAATATTGATGAAGCTTAACCCTGGTTAGTTTTCGCATCTGACAAGATCATAACTTGGTGTGTACTGTTATCCATTAAAAATCACTTAAGGCAACTGCTGTTACCACTGTAACATGATAAACCTGACAATAGACTGTTAGTTCAAAAGAACCCAGTAATTTCATTTATTTCCCATTCCTCAAAACATCTGCAGTGACGTGAAAGAAATGTCAAGTTAAAAATAACAATTCATGGGTCATGGTATCAACTGTGGTTTCATTACATTATGTCTGTGAGCAGAAAAAAGCTGCTCTGGCGTTCAGACTTTAGGTGAGCTGGTAAGTGAAGAAAAGCTGAACCTATTCCATTTTAAGATTATTAATTATTCAAATACCTACAAAGAGTGTCTATTTTCCCCATGTTCCTAAAATGAGAACACAAGATGGTCTGCACAATGGGGGGCAGGCAAATGCTGGTGGGCCCTGCTTGCAGTCTGAGCCTGCAGGGTCTGCATTAATCCAGAGTGGGATGCTGGGATCCCGTGGATAGTGTGGCACTGAAGGTGGCTGGGGAAGCTGGGACATTGGCTCAGTCTCAGTATTGTGCCAACGTGGCTTCCTACATTTTGCATGGGAACAGTGTTGCACCCTGCAGGCAAGCCTTGCCTGTGTCTGCCTGCACTCTCCCGTGATGGCGTGCCTTAGCTGTGGGAGAACTGCTGTTTAAAGGAAGGATTTTCCAGGGCCATTCTAAACACCTTTCTTCCTATGCTGAAAGTCAATTATTACAAAGCAGCTACCTTATCACTTAGAAAAATTAATATATGAATACAAATTGAAAGAGCTGGCAATCTGACAAAAACCCAGCAGAGGAAAGCACAGGTAACACCTTCTCCCTTGTAGGTATTTATGGCAGTTGTATTGCAGTATCTAGGACTGACAGGACCTGGTAAGCTCATGTTCTGCTTTGAGACACCAGTGTGAAGAAAGAAAGTAAAGTTTTAGCCCTATTTCTGAACTACATTGCTTTAAACTAGCAGACCTTCAGGGCTGGCCTTACTTTTAAGGAACAAAAATTGCTTAGTCCAAAGCGAGACAGACAAAGCTGAAATCTAGCAGAAGAACTGATATTTCAAGACATCCCTTGCTTTAAGCTATCTGCAAGAAAAATGAAGCTTAAATACGAGAGTGATATAGGCACTTTAGAAATCCCCACACAAAAAGGGACAGGCAGTCAGAGATATGGACGGCTATAGGTGCCCATTTCAGAATGTACCCACCTAATGTCACTGCCCAGCATTTGGGAAGAATGGATCTCATATATAAGAATGACACAGGTAATAAAAATTTAAAACATTCACAAGCAGACAAAATCCATAGACAGAGAAGTGTTTCACCAGGGTTGGTTTTTTTTTTTCCTGAAAGCATCATGTCTGCAGCTAGTGGTTGAGTGCATGCACAAATTAAGTTTACAGATTTCATAAAGCAATTCATTCTGCTTGAATGTAATAGCAGTAATTTTTCATGTAAGTCAGCAAAATACAATCCATAAAGGAAAAATATTGCCATTATTTTAAACCCTATTGTTCTTATTCAATCCAAATGTGAACTGAAACTAAATAATTTACTGTGTAAATTTCATTTTTAATTTTATGCTATTCCAAAAGAAAAGAGAGTGAATGAGAGAGAGAGAGAGGGTAGCTTCAAAGCTTTAAATCCTTGTATCCTAATGTCTCAACAGTAAAATAATCTAAGGAGAGTGCTTCAGCAAAAATTATTGCTGGGATCTATAATAGGATTGTTATAACTCAATAGTGTTTTATAAATTTTTGATTCACTCTGAGTTTTTGACAGCTTGCCAAGTTCCAGTTTTTATCTGATCATCTTTGCATTAATAATACATTACAATAAGTTTCTCTGAAAAGTGGCCACTTTTTTCTCACTGAATACTTCACTTTTGCCAGCAAAATATTGACTTGCGTTTATAATCAATGCCTGTTTGGCTTGATCATGCTTAGCATGAAACTAAAATATTTGCTGCTAGACAGCTGCCAATACAAATGTCATCATTGTTCTACTCTAATGAATTCCATCACTTGCTAAATGATCTGCTTTGCAGGTTGCAACATGTAACGGACTGAAGCCCAGAGCTTCAAAGACACTGGGATGTGAGTAGTTGTACTTACATGAGACTCCCGTCCCCCTGCTCCAGGAACACTTCCTCCCAGCGACAGCGTCCATTTCTATAGAGCCAGCCTCTGAGTCACCTGTGGCTTGCTCACTGACTAGATTCAATCAAGGCAAAACTACTGCATAAAAGAAAAAATGACAAAAAAAAATTTAGTCACCTTCCCCTACCTTCTCGGACATGAATGAAAACTGATTTTCAAGAAAAAAAATACCACTAGAAAAAGGACTTATTTCTTAAGAAGTATTTCAGAAAAAAGTTTTAATCTAGGTGCAATTCATGTGTCCTTATCTTCCTACATAATTATAACAATTATAATTTTTATTTACAGATCAATTATGCTTGAAAGGTGTCAGGAAACAGAATAGTCTGAGAAATACTACTGTTTAACCTAACTCAGTTAACTTACTTCCTGAAGGCTTAATACTAATTACCTCTTCCTTCATGTTAGCATGCCATCCAGAAAGCCCCATCAAGTTCTGGCACATCAACCCCAATCCCTGAGTTTTCCTTCCAGGGAAAGGAGCCAGAAGTCCCGCAATTCTCTCTTTCTGCCTTTGAGGTTGACAGCACAGCTCTCAGAAAAGTCCAAGATCAGCACTGAGCCCAAGGTCTACACTGTTGGCAAGACATTACTTTGCCACATCACCTGACCAGAGAAGACAAGCGTGCACATGTCTAGAAACTCTATGATGTTGATGGATAATGTACTCTCAGAACAGGTGAAACCTTGCTGCATCCTCAGCTACCCCCGTGGTGAATAAGGGTAGTGCGAGGGACTCTTCTGAATCCCCAAGGTGAGAACTGCAGGGAGTGAGAACCTACCTGGAGAATATAAATGTTGGAGTCTGGCCTAAACGAAGGTGTGCTGAGGTCCATCTGTCTGAAAGGCAAAACAAGCATGCAGAAGTGGCACAGGCACAGAACGAATGCCAAATACCCTACCTGATCCTCACAGTGCCATCTTTCCTGCTGTAGATCTCACTTTGACAAGGTTAAATGCTCTGATGCTCTGGCACGTTGCATGCATCTGTAACTGATATTGTGTGTTGCTCAGTTTACGCCCAACTTAGATATCCAGAAAAAGTGAAGAAATGTAAAACAGACATGTGCAGGCACCGCAAACAAGCAGATTTTGAATGTCAAGGGATGCCTTGGAATTTCATAAAGTCACTCCTGATGTCCAGCCATTCTTTGCAATTAATTATTACCTTCAGCTTGTGCCATTCAAAAAAAGAAAAAGATAACGTGAAAATATGAGTTTACATTTCAACACAATTACATATTATATTTATTGCTTAATATAGTAATTTTCTCCTCTACCCCAGGCATCAGGCAATTGCTCTGAGAAATACAATATATGTGAGCTGCTGAACTATGCAGGCCCTTTAAAGCACTGCATACATCTATAGTGTCCCAGTAGCAATGACACTGCAAATTGTAACACAACAATGCGCCCTTTATGACAGTCATTTTCCTGGATCTGGTCATTACACAGTTACTTTCACAAATATGTTTCATCTTTCAAAAACTTTAAATCCCTTTCAGAAAAGAATGTGAAATTTTGTCTCTGAAAACTGTAGGGTTTAACTGTGGCAGTCCTGTGGCACATGAGAGGACAGTGCCCCAAGTCTCAGCATTAGTGATCTCAGAGAATAAACTCCCTTTATATAGTTTCATCTCACTTGGGGCAAACAAGGAAGACAAGAATGTAAGTTTGCTGCAGCTGCTATCTCCTGCCTAGAAGTGGCTGTCAATCAGGTTGAAAGGAAAGGAAAGGAAAATGCATCCTTCTCATAGCAAGACACAAAGAACAGAATGTAGTGGGAGCCCACTAAATCAAGAGTGTAAAAAGCATCATTTTGAAATAAAATTGGAAACAGCTGGGCACTGAACTTCTTCAACGTCTGTGATTAATCAATACATCTAGGCCAAATCAATTAACAGTTGATAGCTGGTACATCTATTATGGAAGTCAAACAACAGAAACAAAATTGAATTCAAATAAATAAGCCTGCACAAATACATCAGTGAAAAAAATTGCTGTGGAATGCTGCAAAACCAGTGCTCATTATTTTTAATGTATGCTTTCTATTTGCTAGAGGTGGACTTCCCAGTCCTCGGGTTGGGTGAAGGTGGCAGATGGATGGTGCTGCAGAGAATGCTGAACACGTGTGATTTACACATAGGACTGAGTTAAAAATTACCTTTTGTCTCACCAAACAATAAAAAGATGACAGTTTCAGATTCACTCACATCACTGTCTTTTTGCAAATCCACAACAGCAACTCCATCACTGGTACAGCATATATCGCTCCCCGTTCCAACCCAGGCAAGCATAACCTACATGGCAGCAAAGGAGTCTGGAAGCAAGAAATGCCATCCTGATTTCCCTTCTGACAGTATAATTTGTGTTCTTCAGATTTGAAAGAGTCAGTGAATTCACTGAGAAAATGGATGGGAAAGAAAAAATTAAAACTCTCTCTCACTGTCATGTGCATACAAAATGAGAACTATCAACCCAATGCAATCAAGCACATAGAAAACAATTTTATTGTTTACACAATAAAAGTAAACAAATAAGTTCATTCAACCCTGGCTTTCCAAACTCTTATTTGTTATACTTTCTTCCAACAGGAAGGATTATTTGGGTTTGGCTTTACTTTCCATTGAAACTTTAAAAGATGGTGCTGACTAGTGTCCCTTTGTCTGTGAACAAATCTTACCATGACTTGAGCTGAGCTAGAAGGTTGATACTTCTCATTTTGTTGCACAGAGGTATCCTTTTGGTTTCACCAAAGTGAAAAAAAAAATGACCAGAAATACCACTAGGCTGCAAAAATACCTCAAATATTAGCTGGAAATATATAAGCAGGAGTCACCAGTAAGAACAACAGTGGTAATTACTTCATCACTTTCCCAAAGGAAAAAGATGCTTTCTGGTTTTTTTTTTATTTCCCCCTGTTGAAACAATCATTCTTCCATTAATGTACAGTGGTCATGACATCGTTGGTTTGTTTATGTGATTTCCTAACACCACGGATGTCTGTGAGGTTTTGTCCAAGCATCTTGACACCTCACTTTCTCTGACAGCAATCATTCCTGTCACAAATGCCACTGGAGAATGTTACAATGGAAGAAAGCGAAATTCGGCGCTTTCATAACCACGCGTCATTGTTGCAGTGATTGAAGGTCAAGCATCAGGAGTACACAGGGTTTTGTATGGCTGCAGTGACAATAACAGTCAGTGGCTGATGCCCAGGAAATCGCCTTTTATTATTTCCTTTTGTGTTACACAGATCCTTGTGTTTTACTGTAAACTGACTTGACCTGTGGTGAGGTATGCACCATTTGAAAATCGATATCATGGTCTTTTCCCCTTTCTCTGTACTGCAGGTCAAACAAAAGGAAGGTGTATTTTCTTCTTTTTTTGGTTTTTTTTTTGTTTGTTTTGAAAGTTCATCTGAAGTGATCTAGTGGGTATCAAAGAAACTTAAATGGAAGCTGGTTCCATTAAGAGGAAAAGCATTCAGAAACATGATGAGTTTTTCATCTATTAAATGCAAAGCTGACTCATGGAATTGAGGAGGGGACCAAAACCCAGGTACTTATCATAAGAATATCACAAGTTCTCCTCTTTGGCCTGAGGCAACATGGGCATTTCATTACATCAGTGCATCTCATGACATTTTGTTTATAACAACACTGCCATAAGATCAAGATGATCCCTACTTGGCTGTAAATCATGCCTCCTCCAGCTTCTGACTCAGACAGCAACCCCTGAGCACACAGAGCCACAGACAGAAACCAAAGTGGTTTTGAGCCACATAAATTTGTATTTTTAGTTGCAGATATTGGACAAAAGCTTGGTTTGTTTTCTAATTGAGCCAAGCCAATTTGTCCTCCCCTACTGCCAAGCCACTCACATGTAAGTCCTTGGTTTTCCATGTTCATAGTGTCTTGGGGAAAGAGGAGCATGTTAAATGCGTGGTCCCTACTTTTGGTCAGAGGTGCTGGGAAACAGATGATTCTCTAAAAAGCTGCAGAGACTGTGTCCTTTTCTCCTCTGTATTTCTTGCTCAGCTTCTTTGTTCTCATACTTTTGTGCAACTGGCACCAGTATTTCCACTTTAAATGATGCTTTAACATAGATATTCCCCTATGTCTGCCATTCTTCCTTGGACTAACATTTGCATGGCAGATGGTGCAAATGGCCCAGCAAATATTTACTGGATCAGTGTTAGAAAAGCAAAGCAAAGCAAAACAAAACAAAACAAAACAAAACAAAACCACCCCAGCTGCCAGACTGATGACTTTCTGGCACCATATTATGTGCCACCAGTCAGGATGGGGAAAACACCACAGGAAGATAATTGATGTTGAACTTGCTGGCTTTTTCAGAGTGTCTTTTGAATCTTGTTGCTCGCAGCATCCCCCAAGGGGAGGTACAAGGACAGGAACTTTTCCCCTACTTTCTCAGAGTCTGCTTTTTTCTCATTGCTTAGGTGACAAAGAAGTATGATGACAGATTAATGTATTCCCCTTTCAAATTAAAAACAGCCATACCTGGTATCGGAATTGTATTAATTACAGTAAACAGATTGAATTCCTTGCAAACGGTGTCTGCTGAAACTGCAATGGCGAAGTCTGGGATAAATATATTAAAGATTTAAACAGTGATAGAAGTGGAGGGAGGTGATCAATGTTAAGAATAACCTATTACTGTTGGAGACATTTACTTGCTAAGGCTTATCACAGGAAGAGCAGAGCAATGAAGTACCTGCCCAGTGAAGTTGCCTTTTAATTTCTAGGTTCCTGTCAATCACTATCCCTCTATTTTGCCATTTCCTTGGTAGTTGAACTAACTGGGTGTGAACATCTTCGATGGTGAAGGACAATGAAATGCCAGGAAGTCTTATGGAGCAAAAGCCCTTTTCTCTACTACAGTGACACTCTAAATTATATTTAATGGTGCAGAAACAGTGCAAATTATATTACTATACAAACTGAGGTTATTTTCTAACCCTATAATTCAAATTTAAAAAAACAGTCTGTTAAGATTCTGAGGGGAAAAAAAGGAAAAGAGGAAAAATAGAAGCCAACAATACTTAGGCCACCATTATGAAAACTAGTTCAGCAGATGATCAAAGAAAGATTTGTACAGAATGGGACACAACAGAAGAAGATGGAGCACATCTGAAATTCTTGTTCCAACTGGAAGTCGAAACCACCTGAAAATCAAATTGCATATACATTCGTTTTAAGGAGAACACATTTTCCTCCTCCTATCAGTCCATCAGAAAAGATTGTTTCTCTTTAAGCCGAAGAGCAGGTAAGATAGAAAGAGAATGTATACACAACAAATATCAGGCAAGAGAAGAAAGAAAGTTCAGTCTCCTGTAATTGTATTTTGCCCATTTACCTTGCACTGTAAACTGTGAACTAAATGAGAATATGCCATGAACCGGAAAAGGGAAAAACAACACAGTCCTGATTAATCTAGTTCACCCAAAGTTCTCTCCTTGATCTCATGGCATTTCAGAAGACAGTGTTCATTAGTTGCCAAAGCTAAAAAAAAAAGTCATCATATCCTCAGTACCAAAAGAGAAGAGGACAGGTCCTCCGCTGCAAAACTAAAGTGACTACGAAATCCTTGCACAAAGGCCATGGAGGGTAAGGCTGTTTTGGAGTCCTCTCTCCAGGAGTGCTTTTATGACTTTCAAACAAATCTTGATTTCCAAAACTCATCCACGCTAACCAAAACCTGGGGACATCTGAAGCCACATCTGAACTCTGAGATACTCAAAATTGCAGTATCAGATATGGGCATTCATGAACAGAGAAAAAGTTTAACTACAGACACTGTTCCATAACCTAGCAGATCCTCCTCTACTACTAGGTGGACTTGTATAGTCTAGGAGAAGAATATATTCTTATACAGAGAACAAAGTTCAGAAAACCATCAATGAGAATGGTCTTTTTGAAGTCATAGATTCACAGACTGGCATGATGGATGCAGAGAAGATGGATCAGGGTATTCACAGTGCTTGAAGGCTCTGACCAACCAATAGGAAAAAAAATTAAGAAGGAAAAATGGCAAAAAGCAGTTGGCTTTGAACCTCATGCCTGTCTACCTGCTTATTACAAAAGCTGGTCATCTGGTTCTGGAGGTTCAGGGGCTCTCATCTTTCACACCTCTAGTACTCCAGCTAATCTCAACTTGGCTGAATTTCCTGCTGAACTTCAGCAAACATATTCAGGCTAAAAACTGTGTAACTTACCCAACTGGCCTGTGCTGATTTCTAGAAAAGAAAATTAAAAAATACATCAGTGCTTAAGTAATTTGTCAATGTTTTAATCTTCTTCCAGCTGCACACCAAAGACATTCTTTCTGCTATCATTTCTACCATTTCCTCTCAGTGATTCCTAAACAGAGGCTAATCTCTCTGAAGCACCTGGAAACTGCCACCTTCTTAAGCCAAAAAATCCACCAAAGGATATTGGATATTGAATTTCACTGGCCCAGGGTAGGATATCACCAGGTCTTTACTTTAACTCACTGCTTTTTTGTGGTAAACAGAAGAGGTTATGCAAGGAAAGGGAAGATGCAGCTTTTGTGCTGTTTTCTTTTCAGACAAATGTGGTTTAGAACTTCATGTGTTAGTAGAAAGAGGCACGCTACAGAAGCCTTTAGAGTGTAATATGCAGCCAAAGAATCCAGGGTTTAAAATCAATATAATTTATGAGGTTTAGATTTTGTAAGCAAATCTGTCCATTATATCATTAAGGAAGCACCCGTGAAGTCACTGACCAGCTCCTCAGTTGGAGGGTCTTGGCAAAGCTGCGCTGAAGCCCAGGGAAGGGTTGCTTGGGGAAGGGTTCATCCTTGTTTCTGTATGTACTCCCTTTGTTTCTCTGCACATAGGACTTTCTACATGTATCCCTATACATGGAGGCCTGCATGTTATATATAACTTGTGCACATGTACATAAATTCCCACCTCTATAAATGCTACAGGAAAGGCTAGTCACAGCTTCTGTAACTGAGAGTGACACCTGCCACTCTTGTGTCTTGCAGAGACAGCGCTGTGTTTTCGCAGAGCTTATTGCTCTGTCAAAGACACCAAAGTATTCTGTGTGGGATTGCTACCTCAAATTGCCCTGTTTTTTTAAATTTTCAGCAACAACATTCAGCAAGTGAGATGTGGGGAGAAGACTTTTTTGTCCGTCTTGTAAAAAACGGTTTCTCTTGAAAAGGGGGAGGAGAGAGCAATTCAAATGAATGGAATGTTAAAACCAAGGATAAGTGGAAATGTTGCAGGTCCCTACCTATAAAAGGGGGTCGGCTGACCCTGCTCTTCCTAGGGTATTGTAAAGATTTATTAAAGTTTGTAGTGTGTTCAGATAGAGTGAGAAGAACTGCAGAATAGTCGAGTAGGAAATGAATAATTCTGTCTTTAGAGCTATGCCTGAGCAGTGTGCAGTAAATAAGGCCTGGGGCCAAACGCCAAGCAATGAGGATAAAAGAACATATTGAATAGCTGCTCATTAAGTGAGCACCATCCATCCTGTGCCCTGCTGAAGCAGGTGTCCTGGGGAAAAGTAATAGTATGCAACCTTGTAATTAAAACTGTATGATAATGCATATTCACCAGGAGGCAAAATTAAGGGTGCCCTGAGAAATTCAGTCTGACATTGCCTAACTTTTCAATGCTGGACTTTGCAAATTTTATGTTCCTTTTGCCATATGTATAGAATTTTTTTTTTTTTACTGCTTTCTGTATTTCAGGAGGTGGAGACATATGACAGGAGATAGCAGAATATAGTCTTTCTGGCCACACATCCAAACAAGAGTAAGAACGACTTCAAGCCAACGGACTAAAACTAAAGCTACTGCGTGCATCTGAAGAGCCCAGAGCAGTGCTGAAAGGAGGAGAGGGGTAGGGCTGAAAACCTTTAAGCAAGGTAAAGAAAGTGTGATGGCCAGGGATCATCAGCCTGTGGCCTGTATATAATAGGCACTGATGCACATCAGGGTTAGATCTTGGTACATACCTTCTCTTGCCTCACTGGCAATCCGGTTATATTTCATTACAAACTTATATTTCATTACAAACTTCAGCTAGCAAATCTTCTATTGAATAAACTCTATATTCTTTGACTACATCCTACTCATTCCACACTTTTCTTTCTATCTTTTTCTTTCTTTCGTTTAACCACATTCATACTTGGCTCATCCCAATGAAATTTTAAAGAATTTTCCATGTTTATTATCTGTCTTTAAGCTATTGCCGCACCTTTTCTCATTTTCTACCCTGGGGTGCTCTTGCTTGTTATCAGCACTATTTCTCCTTGATTTATTGATTGTCTTTCTATACCTATGCATATCTAAGAGTGTGAAAATGATTGAAAATTAATGTAGAAATATATTTATATTAACACATGCAAGCATGTGTGCATATGCACACACATCTTTTACACATACATAAACTGGGTATTAAAAAAATGTTAATGACACAGAATCAAGGCCATAGCAGTAAAGTAAATGACCCCATAAAGTTGTTTGAATTTGAACCACAAAAATTCATCCTCTTTCTGTGTATTGCCCTTTCAGTGGAGCTGCTTTTGCTTTTAATGAAATGGAAGTTTATTCCTTTGTAGACCTCCAGATGTTCTGGCTGAGCAAAGGATGTCCCAGTACCTCTGTCCCCATGCACAGCTGGGGCTGAAAATCCCAGGCAGGACTGTTCTCTGGCCATGCTGGAATGGAGGTGGACCACTCATAAGACCTGCTCCTACCAGGGACGTGACCCTCAGGCAACCATCCTGCAAGTATGAGGATAGAGGAAATCTGTTTTTAACAGAAGACTAAATTCAGCATCCTCAGCCATCACTCTATGGGCCCATGCTCTGTTTTCTGCATGTCAGACTTTGCAGACAAAAGTGTTTACTTTCTCATGAGCTTCTGCTCCTGAGATTTGTCTGAGTGCTCAATTTAAAATGCAAATATCTGGACTTTTTTGTTGTTGTTTTTCAGTCAGCAGTATCACACTGGGAACTTCCTATATTTCAAGAGGAGGGATCTGTTGTTTTTAACTCGCTCAGAGAACATGGCTGCCTAGCAACTTTCCAGCAGGGCACAAAGTCTATTTTATCCTAAACTGTCCCCAGCCCACCTTCGGTTTTCTTCTGACCCTACTTTTCTCAGCTCTAGCCCCAGCTAAGGAACTCCTGGTTTCCAGTCCCACTTTCTAGACTGACACATCATTCTTTAGTAATATATTTTTTATATACACCACATATTTTATAGATTACTAGTTTCAGAAATCTTTTGAATCATTGCTTTTTAAATACACTGTTTTCTCACCTACTTATTTATAAAGCAAGAAGAGTTTTAATGCTCCAAATGTTATTTTATAGGCCTTGAGGGAAAAGAAAACTTATAGAAGTTACCAGAAAGAGTTTTTTTAATATAATAATTCAATAAATTTATCTTCTATTATCAAATTCTGGTGTTCATTCAGCCCCTTTGAAAGTCTCCCCTTTCCTAAAAAAACATTGCTTGGTGTTAAATCTCAAAGTTTTTGAATTTCAGCCTCTAAAACAGTTATACTCTCTAACAAAATATTGCATACTCTGAGGCTTAGGGCTAGCATAGTGCGAAGGTGAAATCATACGAGTTGGAAGAAAGAAGGAAGGAAAATGTTGTGCTGTTTTTTCCTTCAGACAAATATTTGTGAACAACAGAACTAACGAAGAAGAGTTTCCAACATAGTGTCTTCTGCTTGGTCTGCCTGGTGGCTAATAAAGTGCAAGCTGCAAGCAAGCAAAGCTTTCCCTGTGGTTGGGAGGGTCATGCATGCTGTCAGGTGTGTGGGTCAGGTATGTGAGATCATCTCACTTTACACAGATTTGCTGAAGTCTAGCACAGGAAGAGCTCATGCCACAGCCTTCCCTCCTGTGTGAGCCGCTCCAGAAATTTTGGTCCTCTTCTGCTTCTTCTATTTGCATAAAATTTGAAGGATTTTAAGATATTTTTTTTTTCCCCTGTCTGGAGTATGGAACACAGAAACTCTTCATGGTCTCTTGTGCAGGTGTGCCATGCCCCAGGGCAACACCTGGGCTTAGAAATGAAATCTGTACAGAGGGGAAAAAGGTGAATTCCTGTTCTTGTACAAGGATCACAGATCAGGCTGTGCCATGCATGGGCAGGAAAGTGTGAATCTGTCTGTGAATTCTGTCTGTGAAATCTGTCTGTGAATCTGTGTGTTCTTTGATCCCTGTGCCTCTATGGCAGATCTGATTGACATTGACCAACGGGTTCACAAGTCATTAGACACAGAAACATTCAGACAGCATTACAGAAAGCTTGTTTCTGGAGGAAACAGGGTCAAGATACCATTAGCCTAGAGAATCTTTGGAATGCATTTAAAGTACTGGGAAGGAGATGGTTTAATGATCTAGATGCAAATCACATAGTCAATGCCTGTCCCACAGTCTCCTTCAGCTATTGGTCACAGCAGCATCACCAAGAGCTTTTAAGACTAAGTGCAAGGAAAGCTGAAAGAAACCACTATGAAATTGTGGTGCTACCTTCCCCAAAGTCCAACCACAGCCAGAAATTACTCCTGGTTGTGGATCTTCAGGTTAGCTCAGGTAGCTTGAAATGAAAAGAAATGTAGAAATTAAGCATACTCAACAGTTACCCCTGAAATCAACACCACCATTTTAGTGTCCAAATGCAGAAACCTGACCTGAGATCTGTGCTCCCTCAGAGCTGATGGCCCTGTGCCTCCACCGGACAGCTCAGGACCCGATGGCTGCAGTGGTTTGGTGCCATAGTAGCAGAGTATGCCAAGACATTTAGGTGATTTAAATATCTTAGAGTCAGACATCTGAAAGAAAAGGTACAGTGAGATGATAGAGGCTGTAAGTTACTAGGGGACATTCCTCTCTGTTTGACATGGGAAGTTACTTTCCGAGACCTCGGGACTTCCCACAGCCTGACACCAAGAAGCACTTGCCCACTTGGGGTCTTTCCCCTGAGTCTGCTGAACTCACTGCACATAACAATTATTACTGTAGGGTTCAGCAAAACTTGTTGCATTTGACAGCTGCTTCCTAGATATCAGGTGTACGTTCAGAGGTGCGTTAATGTCTTTCCAGGCAAAACCAAAGTCAGGATTTGAGCGCTGTGGGGAGAACCACAGATTTAGCAGGGAAGGAAGAGAACATCAGCACAGCTTGAGCAGAGCAAACACAACACAGCAGAGGCAGAGAGGGAGGAGCAGCTGAGCTTTGCCCTATGCCGCTATGCTGTGGAGGGATGAGTACATGCTTTGCTGCGGTCACTGAGGATCCAGTTCTTTAAGCAGCCGCTACTGCAGAGCCAAAGAGGGAAAGAACCAGAGAGTCTTCAGCTGAGGGACTTTGTTGTCTTGTCTCTGGCATTATAAAGCCTGCAGGCAGAAGAGAAAGGAGTAATGCCAATGATCAAATGTGAGGGAGAGAAACAGTGCATGAGTACATGGCTGGCTCTTCTGTTTTGCATCCCCAACCACCCCTTCCTGTGTTTAGAACAATAAGCGGCATTTTTCAGCAAAGGTGTTGAGAGGAACATTTTCTTGCAGTTTGCTTCACCTGATGCTAGGTGTAGAGTAGTTCTTTCCTCACATACCAGGCAAAATTGCTGCTGGAAAGCCACAGAGACAACAGGAAAAAGCAAGGGGGGGTGGAAAGCTGAATAATAATAATAAATAATGAATAATAATTATTAATAATAACAACGATAATAATCACCGGCACCCTTGTTTATGTTTAATATGAACAGGCAGCACAAACCACAAAACTCTGCTGCATTTACCTAGAGAAGGGAACTCTAACCTGAAATGGTAATAAGGGGCCAAATGTCACCCTGGCTGTGCACATCTTCAGTCATACCTGTGCTCTGAAGGTACACACATTGCTGGTCTGCCACATCCAGAAAAACCAAGATGAATCAGTCATTTTTGTTAACTGTGTAAAAAAATGGTAATTGTGTCACTTCTTTTCAAGATCAGAGGAGTGAAAGGACAGAGGGAGGTTTATGAATGAGCAGTTCAGAAAGTTCAGTCACTTGTTTTGTCTCATTTCTTCTTCATGTGAGACCTTTCCAAGAAGGGTCGTTTTGTGAAAAATATCTTTGTGCTTTGTAGTACCAAATTCCACTTAGAATACATTGAGGTTCCAGTGTAACAGCGCTTCTACACAGAATCATAGAATCATTAAGGTTGGAAAAGACTTCTAGGATCTTCAAGTCCAACTGTCAACCCAACACTACCATATATCCTGAACTATGCCCTGAAGTGCCACGTCTACATGTCTTTTAAATACCTCCAGGGATACCTGCTTAAAGATGAGCATTTATTTAAATTGCATCCTTAGTCAGCAAAAGATTGAAATCCCTTATAAGCCTCAGGTACTTGCAATCACTTTTCAGGCTGGTTGTGCTAGTTTTCAATGGGATAGAGCTAATTTTTTCCATAGTATTGTATGAGACTGTGTTTTGGATTTGTGCTGAAAACAGCGTTGATAATACAGGCATGTTGTTGCAGTTACTGCAGAGCAGTGCTTGCACAGAGTCAAGGCCTTTTCCTGCTTCTGCACCACCCCACCAGCAAGTAGGCTGGGGGTGCACAAGAAATTGGGAGGGGACATGGCTGGGACAGCTGACCCCAGCTAAACAAAGGGGTATCCCCTACTGTATGACATCATGCTCAGCATATAGAACTGGGGGAAGAAGAAGGAAGGGAGGACTTTTGGAGGAATGGCGGTCTTCCCAAGTTACCGTTACACATGATGGACCCTTGCTTTCCTGGAGATGGCTGAACACCTGCCTGCTGAGGGGAGGTAGTGAATGAATTCCGTGTTTTGCTTTGCTTGCATGCATGGTTTTTGCTTTACCTATTAAAATGTCTTTACCTCTTAAAATGTCTTTACCTCAACCCACAAGTTTTCTCACTTTTACTTTTCCAATTCTCTCCCCCATCCCACTGCGGGGAGTGAGCAAGCAGCTGCGTGGTACTTAGTTGCTGACTGGGATTAAACCATGACACTGGAGAATAATACATCAGTGTAGGAAAAAAGGGACCTTGAAAAACCACAATGTGACAAACGGAATCAAAACTGAGCCTGAAAGGTACATCTTTAAATATCTACGATAAAAAGTTATGCATAGTATATGAGAAGAATTGTCTTAGCACTGAATACTTCGTTATTATTATTATTCTAACATGTTAACAACACCCTTGTCATCTGGACAAGACATTCTACAGCTCTATATTGATATTTTAGCTCCAGGTAACTGGGCCATATGGAACAGAAGTCTAAAGCGTGTTGTGGGTGCTGTAGGCCAAATTGTCCCCACCAGGATGTTCATCTACATAGCCAGAAAAGAGCTTCACAAATGTGGACTTGGCATTTGCTCCATGGTAATGAAAAATCACAGTTTGGTGTCAGCAAATGCAGCAAGTGCGGAACACATCCTACAGACTTTATTAGCATTCTGAAGGTTTATCATTTCACCGTGTTCAAGGGAAAAAGACAGAAGAAGTATCACAGATGATTTTCACTGACAGTCGAACCTGTTCCAGGATATGAAGTGAAGCTATTTGTTCAACATTACGGCATTTAATTTAGGTATTGGACACCTCATGGGAGCCTGTTATATATTTATTTATACAAATGTGGAGCTGCGGACTTTGTAGCGTGAGAAGATAAAAAGCAGAGCAACATCTGAATCAGATCTTTGCTTTTCTGAGTATTTTAGAGAATTGAGTATATAGTAAAAGAAACCTGAGTATTGGAAATACGCAAATAAATTATCAAAATGGCATAAAGATAGTTACTAGCTGATGAAGAGTTACTTTGCCTCTCAGTTAATTTATCTCTCTTACATATGAAACAAGTCAGTTTATAAATCAATTTCTGCTTTGGAAAAATAGAAAGAATTAAATCATAAGTCCTACACCAATGGAAAAAGTTAATAGAAATTTTAATGAAAGTACAAACTACATAGGATTTGAACTCAATATCCTTGAAATATAAGGTGTCTATCCCCCAGGCTAAACAGCTTTTGGTACCATCTACAAACAAGATGCATGATTTTCACAGGCTCTCCTGAAGAACAGAGTTATTATCATATATTAGATTTTGCTTCTTGATTAAAAAATCATATTAATTAAATGCAATTAAATTAAATTAAATTAAGAGTTGAAGATGCAGCAATCCATTTATCATTCTTTTCTCACAGTGTGGGCCACATTCTAATAGAGCGATCACCCTGTCTCCCAGCCTCCCAGTCGCGATTACACAACATCCCTGGAGCACTTGCAGTAGCTGTGCTCACAGAATAGACACATTACAGGAGTATTTACAGATTTTAATTCTCTTTAGTGAGATTTTTCTCACACGAGAAAACTGGCTGTGTGGCCTCCTCTTCGTCTTTGGGGTCATCTCTTTTTCTGAATATTTTTCTTTGTCTTGCTGTTTCTGAACTGTCTTTTCTTTGTCTTGTTGTGTCATGTCTCTTTGCATTGTACCAGTCTACTTCACTGTATCCACTCCAGTATTCCTGGAAACCTTCTTGTGAAGAACAGACATCTCTGCTGATAGCTACTCTTACTGTGTTTGTGTTGTATGATCGTTGAGATTGTACATCTCAATGATCCTTGAGAAGAGAGAAGTGGAGAAGAATGGAACAGATTCCTCAAAGTAAGAACAAATGAATTTTCTTTTTTTGGTCTTGAAGGCAAGATCGGTCATCCAAAAGGCAATTGGTTTGATTTTTTTGTTTGTTTGCTGTTTGTTTCTTTTTTTTATGTACAGACTGCCGAGCAACCTTTCGTCAAGTCACTTAAAGACTAGAGGTCTAGGATATGTCCAGTTGGTTAAGTGGGAGAAGCTCCCATGCTGGCAGGGTAAGTTGGCCCAGAGGAAACTGCAGCAGGCAGTGGACAGAATGGTCCTACATATAAGTTACTGTGTCATGTCCTTCTGCCCTACTCTACTGTCATGGTTTTAGCTGGGATAGAGTTAGTTTTCTTCACAGCAGCTGACATAGTGCTGTGCTTTGAACTTAGCATGAAAACAATGTTGAGATAACACACAGATGTTTTGGTTTTTGCTGGGTAGTGCTTGTACTAGTCAAGGACTTTTCTAGCTTCCCATGGGTGCACAAGAAGCCGGGAGGGGAGGGGACGCAGCTAAGAGAGCGGATTTAAACTGACCAAAGGGATATTCCATATCATGTAACATCATGCCCAATATGTTAACTGGGAGGAGCTGGGCGGGGGAAGGAGGAAGGCAATTGCGGCTTGGGGCTGGGCAACGTTGGTCAGAGGGTGGTGAGCAGTTGTATCGTTTGCGTTTCTGGTTTTTTTTCTTCTTTTCCTTTTTTTTTCCTTTTCCATTTTATTGTATTATCATTATTGTCATTATTATCATAATCATTATTATTATGATTATTATTTTTATTGTAATTATTAAACTTTGCTTATCTCAACCCACAAGTTCTTTTGCTCTTCCGATTCTCTTCCCCATCCGACAGGGGTGGGGGGAGGGAGTGAGTGGCTGCGTGGTGTTTAGTTGCCAACTGAGGCTGAACCATGACATCTACATAGGCTGGCAGAATGAAACACATGGTCTGGTTTGCTAAACCAGAGCTGAAGAAACAGGCTGGGTGCCCTGAACCATGACACAATAAAAGGTAAGCCACTTTGTCGAGTAGAATGGAAGTGGGTAATGAAGCCCTGGCTGGCTGAAGAACTGGTAACAAGTGTGGAGTCTGGGGCAGAAAAAAAGACCTGCACCAAACAAACTGTTTCTTGCCAGGTAAGTCTTAGGGCAGTCCCATTGGCAAACCTGTGCCCTCATTTTAAGGAACATGTTCTCCATGGATTTTTATCTTCCTAAAAATATGAGGAAAAAAAAGCCTATTATTTGCAGTTCTTTGTGAGTGGGCAATCCTCATGGGGGAGAACTATTGAGAGTTTGAGCAGCTGCCCCAACAAAACTAAAACCAGGGTCTTAATTGATGAATGCACACACATGCCACAGAATTGCACCAGAGCCAGTTTTTTAACCTACATATAATAGAATGAGGAATTATTTTCTGCTGTTGCGCTCTCCTTCTCGTCTTTAAACTGGGACTGCCATCCCTGCTTTGCTGAAATGCTTGTTACTCTCAGGAGCATTCATCTCCCCACACACACTCCCACCATCTGCAAAAAACTTCTTCCTGTATCATCTGTCTCACCTGTTTTCTTTCTCACTTCAGTTCACTGCTGGCAACATGTTCTCTCCCTTGCCCTCCTTAATTCCTTTGCCTTTCTTTCAGCAATAAAATTATATATGTTAATATTGTTATTTAGTGTTGTCTCAGATTCCTGGATCCAAGTTATACCGAAGTAGCTTGTTGCATTGCATTTGCCACAGTATTTTTATACATTATGTTTTTATCTCATATGGCAGATTTGTTTCGAGGACATTATGAAAATGAGTCTGTTCATGATTATACACTGCTGATTCAAGACACAATTTTGTTTTCCTTTTGGAAAATCATGTTGGCTAAATGTCTTTCTTTTCGATATCTCTGGACAGCTTCTGCATTGTGGTCCCTTATGACAGTTTGTTTCAGAAACAGATTAAACTATACTGCAAAATAATCTCTTTATACTATCCAATTCACAGCAAATACTAACAGGGACTGTACTGAAAGGAAGATACATTCTGTAAACAGAGTGAGTCCGTAGCAGTTTTTCCTCCAATATTTATATAGTCAGAAACATGGGCTTAGAATTTATTCCCCACCCCATTGCCAAATGCTGTTCAGATCTTCAACTCGCTTAACTGTGCTGTTACTCAGGGACACACCAGCCTGTAAGTCAGAGCACGAACCATCCAGAAAGACCAGGCCATTGCTTTATAGACAGATAGATATGCACATGTATGCTTACAGTCATCCTGGCCACTTCAGTCCTGCACTGCAAAGACAATTTCTGAACCAAACCGAAGAGTAACCAGGCACTTCATCACAACCTGCTCCTCAGTCCTTTGCAGTTCACTTATTCACATTGAACACTGCTGGTTAAGACAGGCCTTTTACTCATTATCACATTTAAAAATAGTTTAAAATGTTTATTTGTAAGGTTTATTTGTAGCATACGTTCACACATGAAGAAAAAAAAATAGCTTACCAGGTGTCCATTAGTTTTCAAAGAAAACCCTAACCAAACTAATCTCCTGAGTCTGAGAAATCAAACTGTAAGCCTTTCAGGAAAATTGCACTATAAAATAGGCCACGCATGAAAATATAATTAAAGTGGTTAGTAGTTTTCACTACAGGAGCCCTGTTCTGCTCTCTGAAACACCAGCCATCGTTCCATTCATGTGAAATTGGATCAAATCTGCCATACAACTGCTCCATAGTGATAGTTCTTGGACGCATGAAAACATGCTCTACTCTATGTTCATCCATTAGACCTTTTCCTTCCTGCTGTTCAAGAATCCAGAAAGTACTTTCAAAGCAGAGGTCTTTGCACCCTAGAGGGCTCCCCCCAACATAAAACCAGACCAAACTAACACTCATTCATAGACCTTTCAAAGAAAAAAAGTCACATTTATTAATGGAGATAAAATGCTTAACTAAGAGATCATTCAGTTTACCATGACAGAAGTTGCTATACATAGCCTAAATTCCCCCCTAAAAAGACAAGTTTTATATTATGTCCTAAAGAAGGTCTGTTTGTGTGTTTGCTAACGGAGGATGGCAGAAGGACTAGTAGTACACCCCTAAAGTTATAACATGCAATACATAAAACTGATTCAATATATAATGAAAGATACAAAGGTAGCAGATCCGCTAAGGAATATATCACAACTTTCCTAAATAGAGTGGGATATTGCGGAAGGAAGGATAGGAGGGCGGATTTAAAGGAAAGGTTGGTTTTCTCCAGAGATACCCTTTTTCATTTCTAAAGCTTTAGCTTTGGCAGTCCATTTATCAGCTTGCTTAAAGAGTGCATATACGTAGTTCAAAACAATAACTTTTATCTTTATATGAAAGGCTATGTATGATTCCACTGAAATGCTTTCACATTATTTTCTTAAACCAAAGAATTCTGCATTCATGTTTTAAAGTATTAAATAGAAAGATGTCCTGGTTTGTATTATCTAACCAATGAACCAGAGAACCAGCTGCAGATTCATTTTCTGTATGATTTCCCTGATGGATACATTCAGGATGCCATGGTCAGGAGCTGGTAAAACAACCCCTGGGAAGAGGTCAGAAATGATACTATCAGAGAACAGGATGCTGTGGGACAGGCACAGAAAATTAAAAAAAAAAAAAAACAGATAAGAAATGTGCGGCCAAGGCTACAACTAATGTAATCATTTTAGCTTCTCTTATTTAAATCTCCTTTAATCCTTCATCTACAATTAATAAGATTTGCTATTTAAAAAAAGTTCAGAGGGTTCCACATTTATTGCTGAAACATAAAAGTAAAATTCTGGCCTTTCATCATCTAAAATATATATAAAATTTTGTGAATCAAAAGTCTCTTTCAAACATCTCTGAGGGTGACAAGTTAAAAAACTGCCAAAAATGAACAGTTTATTGTTGAAATCCCACCACAGAGTAGTGAAGATATGAGCGAAGATGGTAGTCAGTGGTATACTGAACTGGCATCAAAGACAGTGAGCTTTCAATCTATTTTGGAAAATAATTTTGCATTTAAAATAAAAAGTAACCCATTAAAGGTATAAAGATTATCTTTCTCATACCTAATAGTGTCAGACAGACTAGGTATATGGAAGGATGGAAGCAATATGTACAGGGAAACAACCCCAAATTAATGTTAAATGTGGACTCTTACAACAGCAATGAGGATAATAACAATGTAAAAAAGGAACTGTGCATACACATATTTTGTGTTCCTTTAGACCCAGGTGAGGTATTTGCACGTGCAACTCACACAAAAAAGGCTAATTTCATGGCCCTGTATTGCTAAACAAAATCCTGTTTAATATACAGAGATAAGCCTGATGTGGTGCGTAAGGAAGGCAAGAGAGCCTGCTTGCCTTCCCTTTATTAATGTAACATAGACCCTGCTGGTCTCAGCCTGCGCACTGGGAGCTGAGGGAATGCAGCCGATCCCAGCAGAAAATCATTGCATCCTCTCTTTTGCTTCCAGCCCTGATGCAGGTGAGGTGATGCACTGTGCCACAAGCCCTGCTCAGATATCCCTGGCTACCGAAGACTTCTGGCCAAGGAGCTGGTGCCGCTCTGTCCAGGGATGGGAAGGTGGGGTGAGTAGGAGGCATGCAGGCAGTGCAATCCCTGGGGGCACAGAGCCCGCTCTGCTCACCAACCTGCCTGAGAGACCATCGTACTGAAAGGAAGCAAAGCAGGGAAGAGCCAAAAGGGCTACAAACTGGGCCCCCACTTCTGACCAAAGCCAGAGGCTAATGAGAAGACACTAGTGTGGTGCAGGCACCATGGACCAGCTCCAGAGCTATGCTGCCACAGGAAATAAGATCTTTTCCATTCTTCTCTATATATTTGCTTTTGCTGTGATTGTTTTTTCATCTGTTGTATAGCCAGGACTATCTCTTCCACCTTTGAATATCTTGTTGCGTAGTAAGAGTTTCTAGAGGGAATAGATAAAGAAAAATCCAGCCCAAATGGCTTAAAAACTACAAGGTGTAAAAGAAACCCTTTCCTGATTCTGCTTCAGAACTGGAAAAGAACCTGTGCATCTAAAAGTTTGTCCTTTTTTCCCCTCATAAAGCATATTTCTTCTAAACTTGTTGCCAACAGAATGACCTGCAGAGTGAGCAGTGGTGCTGCCTTGAGAGATTTAGGACATGGCATTGTTTTAACATGAGATGAGACATTATTACTCTTTGCCATTTCTATTGGTCTTATTGTATATATATAGAGATAGATGTATGCACCCAGGAAAATAAATTAATCTACTCTGGATCAGTCCACTTAGTTAAGCACTTATCCATCTCTCTTCAACAGTGTGTTTGAAATTGAACCAGGAAGTGTCTGCATTTTGGAGAGGTTTTTTTCCTGTAGCTGTGAAAGCAGATGACACACTGCCTAGATCCAGACAAACAACCCCTTTGGTGCTAGTCTCTGCTCCTTAGATTCCAGCCTCCTCTTCCCACTGTGCAGCATCAGAATGAGGTAGAGGTAGGGAATGGGAGGGGAGGCTCACTCCTGCTGACAATCACTAGCACAGAGAGCGACCCTGGTGGGGATATCTCCTGAGACTGTTAAACAAGTTAAGGATACTTAAATGACAATATTGCAGCCGTGGAAGATGGCTGGCACCAGCAAGCTGTTGTTTTTCAGCGGGATACCTGAATAGCCATATCTCTTGTTTCTACCACTGCAATACAGAAGTATATGCTGTGTATCTCTTTTAATGATGTACCTTTATCTGCAAGGACAAAGAGCAAAACACTGTGTGTACGTGTATTTTATGTTGGATGTACATGCCAAAGACTCTTAATGGTGAATTGTTTCTGGTTGTTCAGTTTAATGGCATTTAAATAGACCTGATTCGAACAGTTAGCTTTCTGAGATGTCCTAATTTCATCTCTCCTTTTGAGCTGGCAGTGCTAGACTCGGTTTCACAAACAGGGAGTTTGAAAGAACACTACCATTTTGGATAAAGTAGGTAAAAATTATCTTATTTTCATTTCTGAGATCACAAATGCCATATTACTTCAACAAACGAAAATATCTAAAATCCAAATTTCAAATGGCAAAAACCATCTTGTTTGTCAGCATGCCTTTAGTCCTATCAGAAATCAGGTTGCAATCATGCCCAAAAGAAATAGTTGAAACTACTCTGTGATCAAATCGCATAGATACCTTAAACTAAACTGCTCACTGTGACATTTAAAACACTCGGGTTGCTGCAAGGCAGTATAAACACACTAAAGAGAAGTTTTATACCATAAAAAAAAAAGTAATTTATTACACAATAAACATAATTCAGATCAACAAGGAGAATGGCAACTTCCAGAGAAAAGCCTGCCAATCCCACCCTGCCCGTACACATAGAGATCTACATCCAAGTGAAAACAATAGCTCATAGTTTCCATTAAAATATGTACTTAATAACTCTACATGGCTATAATGATGCTTTCAGATTTTTCAAACAATAAAAAAGCATTTCCAAATGCATTTTGAGGAGTAAAGGCTACTAGCAAATTCCCTGCCAAAACAACTTAAATTACCATGCCACTTCTCCATGCGTGTTCAAAAGCAAAATGGAGATGAATATGAAACACCAAGTCTAAGATCTATTTTTCAAAGTGTTGAAGCCAACACATGAAAGTGAAATATTTCTTAGTCTCCCTAACTATAGATCCACCGCATTAATGCAAGACAACGACTAAAAGCTATACCAAAGCATTTAAAGGCTAAAAAACTAGCAATCTGGTTTTCTCAAGGAGGGCATAATAAATTAGCTGTAGAAGAAACAAAAGTGTTCAGAATTCTAAGGCAACAGAATTCTGCCTGTTAGGTACTGAGGAATACCTAAGTGTGAAATTTCAAAACTTGAAATATCTAATTTACTTCTATTTTTAAAATGCCTGTTCCTCTTAGGAATATGAAATAAGGTACATGCACAATAACCTGAAAAACCTCAAGAAGATGCAGAAACAGATGGAAATGTAAACAAGTTTGAAGGATCTCTGCCAAAAGTCTGCTCTAATCCACTGTCCAATCATTAAAGAATAAACACCACACAAACCCCTTTGTTTTGAATGAATTACAACCTGGAATTACTTGGCAAGTACACAATGCAGAATGTCATGGAAATAAAGAAATAGAACCTAGCATAGAGGGACCTATTTGCAAGTCATCTCCTTCTGTGCAAGATCACAAAAAGGTAAAAAATACATCTTTAGGACTCTGTTAGCTAAGGGTATAGAAAACAAACTTCACTTTTTGCTCCATGGCCCTGGCAGCAGCAGGTTAGAGGCACTGCAAGCTGCAGGATCCATGGGAAATTGGACTGTCTTACAAAAGTTGCCTCAGAGCTGCCCTTGGGACCTGACTTTCTGTCCAAGCAGGCAGGGAGCCTCTGAGGAGGTTAGCACACCCTGGGGCAGCTAGCCTGCAGGGCAGCCAGTACTCCAAAAGGGACCTGAGGAACAGCTCCTTGCGTCTGTGGGTGCAGAAGACATGAGGTTGCCATCCTTGTAGCTGCATCTAAAATGTTGCATCTTGATAAGGTATGTAATAAAGAAACTAACTTTAATTATTCCCCAGACCTAGCCCTCTGGTAGTTTAGTTGGACAGTTTCCCTGCTGTGGTTTACATCTCTCTCACAGTAAAATACCTCCTGTTTTAGGAAGAGAGAATATTGGTAGCAATTTCCTATTTGCTCCACTCTCTTATGACAGCATGCTTCTTAAATTAAGGGTTATCATTGGAGAAGGTGCCCAGCATGGAGATCATACTTCATAAAAAGAAGCTATAGATGTCTACAGCATAGAGAACTGGGCTTGCAATGAGGCCATCAGTATTCAGTTCCTCTCTAGTTTTGTGCTTTCGGTGGTCCCCTTCATTTGGTGGCATCAGCAACACCTACCAGGAGCTGTCTGGCCAGACAGAAAGATGAACATATTGCTTTTAATTACATGACTCATTAGCTAATGAAATTAAGTTTGATCAGCAAAAAAAATTCTATGTTCTTTTTCTCTTATAGATTAGGCTGACTAGATTCACATAGGTGAAACCTTTTTGCTTTCAAATTCCCAATATCTGCAACGATATCCCAGACACTCCCCATCCACATTTTGTAGCAACTATGAAAGAATGGCTTTTTGCTGACAATAGGCACAGAAAAGGACAAGATGTCCCTCTCATCGATGCCACCATAGACTGTAAGTAATTCTATTAAGGTCAACGTAGACCTGTCAGACATTACAAATCCATATTTCCCAGAGATAGAAGAGAGCAGAAGCTGGAGGCAGGAATTAGGTAGGAGAGTAGTAGGTGATTGTATTAGGAAAACATGGCATGGTAGCTATAAAGCTTTGATTATATTTATATATACGTACACATAGACAATATATATCTGAGCAAAAAACCAGATTCTCTTATTCATCTGTTGGAGAGGTCTGTTAAGGATGCATCGGTATAGGCCTATTTTCCTTGTCTAGATTCATCCCAGTTGTTTCCCCCTTTTCCCAAGGAACTTCATCTCCAGATTAGGCAAATATTAGGGTCCTCTTTCTGTAATTAGTGATACTTACATACACTTTATTTGTTTGACAGAAGATGTGTCTAAGCCCAGCTGAAATGGCTCCTTCCCACTGTTTCCCACAGACTTCTGTATCAAGTAGGTAACTTTCCGTGCAAAGCCGCTGCCTGTGCTCTCTGATGCAATGGCAATTGTTCCTTTATTTACCAAATACATATATAACCCCATCCTTAGCCCATTGGCAAGGAAGATCTAAATACAAGGGGGTCTCTGGAGGAGATGGGTGTGAAAGAGGGTGATTAGGGAAGAAGCTATCAAGGTTCTTCAGAGACATGATCTTAAATTTCCAAGGTCTATTATTTTCCATGCAGGAAATAGGCTAAGCCATCCAAAATATCCTCCTCCCCACACACATATCCCAAAAGTAGCTACTGGAGTGGCTGATAGAAAGAGATGGCATTCGGATGCCTTGCACAGCCCAGCTGTGGTGCAAGGCAAGACAGACCAGATGTACAGTCCTGCTTCATCCCCTCACACCTGTCAGCCTCCTTCCCCCATCCCCTTTCCCGCCTTTTGGAAAGTTCTGCCCCTTTCATTGCTATTTCTGTAAACAAAACATTTACAGAGTTCAGGGGTTGTTTTGCATGACATCTTTGCACATAATAATTGGGAAATATGTTAAATCACCTGTTAGCTTTAGTAATTGAAACATGCTGGCTGGGCCCCATGAGGTGTGGAGTTCCCCATCTGGGACTAACAACAGCCTCAGAGCTGGAAGCAGAAGTTGGGAAGAGATGGGAGAGCAGGCAAGGAAGATGGCTGGAAGCAGAAAGAAAGTCTCAGTGGGGGATTCAGGGAACCTGGCACGGGGTCCCCGTCGTGCCTGGCACGGTATGAAACACTGTGCAGAGCCAAGTACTGCTGCCCCCTCCCCAGCTTCAGACAAAGACATAATTGTACCCATTAGTTGCACTGCAGAGTAGTGATGAGTGAACTCCTAACAGTTTGGAAGTCTTTTTACTACATGGTCCAGGTGATTAGCTGAGTCCTTTGGGCCTGCAGGACCAATGCTAAATCTCACATTAACAGGCTTAACTGTGAGATGGTGAGCATTTTTACCCCCCCTTCCCAGACAGTGCAGAACAGTTTGAAAAGGCAATGGCGATTTGGAAAATTCATAGAACTGAACATTTCAAACCTGAGAAAGACTTTACTTCATTTTCACTTGCAGATGAGAGCTTGTAAAGTTTCATATTTCATCAGACATGTTGGTCATCCACACACAGAGATAAGTGCAGTATTTGCTAAGCCTTACAGGCACTCATTTGGGGTGGAAATATTATAGTATCTGGTATACATGCCCACGTATTAAGGAAAATTGATTTGCAGCATTTCCCTCTGTATTTTTGGCTGATCCAATCTAGTGTCTATCAGCCTTCTCTCTCAGCCCCAGACACCTGATCTCATCGGCATTAATAAAAATATTAAGATGAGAAAAGCCTCTTATTTGTTATCCAAGAAACAATCCTGATTTCTTAATTCTTAAGGCATTCATCCTGCTTGAATTAGTTGTTGACAGTGATCTTGCTTTCATATATATTTTTTCTGAGTAAAATTTGTGAACAATGTATCTGTAGCACACTTACATTTTCACCCAAATCACCACTATGTGGGCTTGTCTGCCCAGCTGCACGTACTTTACCCGAATGCTGAGCACCTCCTAACTCCACAGTCTGCTGAACTCCACCAGGTTTCTCTCTACTGAACTGCACTGCTGAATACAACCTGCGGATGTTAGCATCTTACTTTGTTGTCTGGCTGGCAGCTCTGTGCATGCAGATGCTTCCACTGCTCTTTAAACCTTCTCAAATTGTGTGGCCCTGCCATTGATATCTGCTGGAGTCTGCAGCAGCACCGGGTTTATGTATGTGGGGAATTACTTCTACAACCTAGTGGGGCAGAGGCTATGCAAAATTACCCTGATTCTTAAGGGGTCACAGATTTCACAGGCACCAGTGTGCTAAAATAGGAGATGCTCTTTCATTCATTTTACAAGCATCATCATTAAAGCCTCATGAGACAGTTTCCAGGCTTTTAATTGATACAGCCCTGGGACTGATGAGGCTCCCACCCACTGCGGCAGCACACAGCAGGGAGTCCTGCAGTTCCTTTAGTGCAGCTGGGTGCAGCATTGCACATTGCTTAGGTAGCCCTGAAACTTATACTTGGTTAAGTCCATCTTTTACAGCATGTATCATCACCACAGGGAACTTTCCCACCCCTTTCTCAAACCACATCCCCAGTACTCAGTCAGGAAGGAGTCTTAGCAGGGTGATCTCTGCTGGCTATTGCAAAGACTTGTACTTCAATGACAAAGTTCCCCCCCCCCCCCCCCCCCCCCCCCCTTTGTGCAGAAATCATGCAGTTAAGCCTAGAAAACCTGGGTGTGGAGAGAAACTCTTAGCCTGCAAAGCTGGAGAGCTTCTCCAATGGGTGAATTTCATTTTTAAGTTAAGACCAGAACGCATTCCCCTGTCGGGGAGGTGACTTGGTGAATCCTATTAACTGCTCAACTCTCCTGGCTATCTGCAGGTACTATCAATACACCTTCCGCTGCCTCTCCTGGGATAGCTGAGACACTTGGCAATTAATTTGCAGGATCTCAAGCAGAAAATTATCTCTCTGTAGAATGAGCAAACCCTGACTGGTCTCCATTTTAAGACAGATAGTATAGAAATGGCTGCTATTCCCATGAAATCCTGAGCGTGCACATCCCTCTCCCACTTATCCCTTCTTACTCCTTCTGGGATTTATATAGGTGATGGAGGATAGTGCTGTTGTCCAGAAAAATCACAGCCTGAGTGTGGCCAGAACTGCACCCAAAACTGAGCAGCAGCTCTTTCGGAGCCATCTGACTATCGCCGCCTGCATCTGTGTGAAAATGCTGGTTCCAGCCGGCTCTTTGGAGCAGGCTCAAACAGCTGGGTGTACAGAAAACGTTTTCTTCCTCCTCTTAATTTTCACCATGGAAAACAGCACGTTTAACACATTCGAATCAGCAGCTGCACATTGCAGACGAGAGACAGAATTTCTATTTTCTACGTGCAGAAAAAACATTGAAGAAAGTATGTTTTATTGATTATTTTGATTGTGGATCAGGAGAATAGGATTTATTCCAAGTGACGTCTGCCATTTAGAACTTTAGCAACATGATAATGAAATAAAAGTCAGTTAACTTTTAATTTATTTCTATCAATTTATTTTCCAGAAACACTAAACTGTGCTCCAGTCTAGATAGTGCCCTCCTCAGAATTTAAAGTATATCATATTAAGGTTCTTTATAGATACTTGGAATTTCCTTGCGAAATTGAAATCTGTTGCTATGAATACTCATGTTCAATACAAGTAACTATGCCTCTTACCATGTAAATCAAGAAGAAAAATGAATTCTTACTGAAGGAAAGGTTTTTCTTGGAACAGCTTCACAGTGATATAAAAAATTGTAATAAAATGGTGATATAAAAATGTATATAAAATGAAATGTTAAATGTTATACTTTCTATTTAATATTTATATAAAATAAAAATCCTAGCTTTCTGTAAATACTGCAATGTGCTTTCAGTTATTATAAATCTGGTAACACCTATTCTAAGAGGATTTTTCTTTGTCTGTGGGGTGGGAACTTTGTAAATTGATAAGGTATATGAATAATAAAGAAGAGCCAGATCGGTGCAAATCTGGTGCTACCAGTTAATTTTCCCCACTTCCAGGTGAGTTAGCTCATAGCAGCTCAGCAGCTCCAGACGTACATTCTTGATGAAATCATGAACGTTTCTTTAAAGTTCCCACAAAAGTGGTTAATTCATAATCAGGGCATGAGCAGTAGGTTTCTTTTCTCTCACTTAACATTAAAGTAACATGAATTACTCAACATTAATTAATGTTAATTATTTTACCAAAGGAGCTTTATTCTCCTGAGTTCCCACTCAATTAAAACCTTACTCATACTTTGAACAAACAGACCCTAAAAAGAACTCAGAATAAATCCCAGAACCCCTGGAAGTGCTCTCCTGTCTTGGAATGTTGTGGCAAAATCTGTCTGTCTATCCATTTGAGATATTGATATGGCCCCCAACAGCAGGCTTCCTGAGTACCTCTCTGTACTAAACGCATTTACTGCCCAGCCTTTCTGTGCCATTATCCTATGAGTCAGAGAAACAAAGCACAATGTTTGTCTGCCCTAATTTGAGTAGCTAAAGTTAGATGTCACCCCAGGCTCATCCTCTGAATAACCCTCTGGAAATATCCCTGTCGCTACCTCTCCTGCCAGGGCAGTGCAAAGTCATCAGCTCAAACTTAGACATCTTAATATTAGATCAGAGTCAGTTGAAATGTAGCCCAGCCTAAGTGATTTGCCTAAAGTGCAATACCGGGAAAAACATCTCATATTTTCAAGCCCAACTAGCTACTAGACCATTCTTTTTCTTTCCCAGTTCAAAATGGAGCAACTGCCATTGTTTCAAGTAGTACTTATACAATTTACATTTTTTATGCACCAGCATTGCTGTCTGGTTAACCAGGCAACAATTTCCTCATATGGAAAAGTTAGAGAGCATTTCGTAGTAAAAACACCTGATTCATATAGTGTTTGGGAGCAGGTGTTTTGGTTTTTTTTTTACATTATCATCACTTAAATGTTTCTCATACAGAATTTACAGTATCTTTCAAATCAGAGAAAATTTTATTAAAAATTATATATAGGTGGGTGTTCATAATTCTATTATTGCTATGTAATTATTTGGGGTGAATCTCAGGGGGTTCAGTGCATACAGAGTACATCACGGTCCCATGTTTGTATACAAGTTAGAAGAGATTACTGGAGGGTTTAGTGGTTCAGTGTACTTGATGCATGAGCATAAAGTGTCCCACGTGTTTATGAGGTGAAGGAAAAGGCAGCTGCAAAGTACAAATGGTCATGAGGACATAAACAGAATCAACATAAGTAACCTGTCAGGAGGTATGCTGTAAGGTTTGGTTAACCACTAGGTAAAAAAAGCCATTAATCTTTTATAATCTGTTTATAAATAGAGCATCCTTGCAAGGTCTCACCTTAAAAATCTATAAGGATTTAAAGAGGCATCATGTCAAAAATATCCTCTGGCTACGTTTATTGAGAATGCTGTGCCTGATGTCCCTGGCCCAAAAGATGCACCTTTCCAAGCCTCGCCCAACTAAAACCAACCAGCAGCCATGTGTTTGTAAACAGAATTGACAATAGATACCAAAAAGGCTGTATTTAACCCAGAAATCATGTACTTCTCATGTTACAAACAAGCAATAAACGCTCAGCAAAGAGATTCCTTAATGAGATACAGTTTGTTATGTGTGCTCTCAAGGCGAGGGAGATCTCTAAGTAACAAAAATCCTCTGCATAATGCCCTGCCTCTTCCACGAACGCCATATTTGTTTGCTTTTCAGCCTGGATAGAGCAACCCCTGCCTGCTTTCTAGTCTGCAGGTCGAAGTGGTAGTTGCTGGCCACTCACCAGCAACTTTTTGATAGTTGTCGAAAAGATGGCTCTGTGCATACTGGTTTTAGAAGGCTCCATAAATACAGTACAGCTGCAACTATAAGGGACAACCCCTTTCCATCATCATTTTCATCTCTTACTTTCAGACTGCAAAACAAACCAGAACCATCAGCTCTATTAAAAAAAAAATAAGAAAATTACCCAGGTTTGGCAAATTGCTACTCTTGTAGGATTACACCTTCGGAACATAGGTGCTAAAACCTTATAGCAGAGAGTTCACTTTTTTTATTAAAAAAAAAACCAAACTGTGACAAGAGAGTGAAATTGCTCCTACTTTATAATTTACAACATAAGGTGGATCTGAACTGGGGGTTTCATGTCGGGAAAATGCTTGATTCATTTTAGAATAAAATCTTCAATGTTTTATACAGGGTTTTTTCCATACACCAACTGAAGTAAAAAGTCAACTCTGTACAATTGCCTGCTAAGAAGAAAAAGAAGCCAGAGGTTTTTTGCAGACATTTCTTTCTAGTCCTTATGAGTCTCCTGGTATGTCATTATAAACTGGGGAAAACATGAACTGGAGATATTAATGGCTTTGTTCTCATTTTCTTGTCTTAAAAAAAGATAAGACAAAACGAACTGAATTCAAACTTGGTGTCAGCCTCATGAATTTACATCCAAACTGATGGTAAAAATAAATAAAATAAAAGGCTTCTACTTTGATGAGATACACTGTTCATCTTGGATAGGACTGTCTTCTATATCCTCCTGGACATTATTTTTTTGTAAATTCCTGTGTTAGGCTGTTTGTTAAACTTTTTCAGCAGTAACGGTTAAGGTAAGAAAACATAACATTTTATCTGATATGTGAGTGAGAACACATTACAAACAAGATATAAACTTTAAAAATCCTCCTTGGAGAGTTTCCAAATCCAGCAATGAAGCACTGAGTCTTTTATTTCCTTAGTTTAAAAGCCCATTTAGAATATATCACTTTTCATTTCCAGCAACAAATTGCCTCCTAAAATAATTTTGATTTAAAGGGTCATATTGTCAATCATAATGGGCCATACTGAGTATGTCTGATAAAGTCTCCACTGAGCTGTGATTTCTGATATGTGGAGATTATAGCTTGTTTAAATATAGCGGAAATCCCACTTCAGGGTTTGGTTCATCTAAGAGGCACGTTTTTTTCACAGTGTCTTCCTAGGATGGTTCTCCTCCCAGTAAACCTTGTGTAGATTTCCCCAGAGGAAAACACCAAGAAACATATGCTTGATTGTCCAAAAACAACTGGGGGAACAACACTAGTAAAACAAAAAAAAAAAATAAGGGCAAAGAAACCTTTTACTTGTTAGTGGTTTATAAGAAATGGCAGCATTGCACATGCATGTGGTGCTCAGCATGCACAGCGCCCCTATCAGTCCCATCCACCCACAGTGGCACCTACAGATGCAAGCTCTCAAGTGAACGAGGCCAAATTACAACAACTTAAGAACTTACTGCCTCTCCATTGAGTGATCACACCCCAACTTTGATTTGATAAACCCTTTCCAAATGATGAGCCGAAATGCAGCAGCTGAAACTTCTTCCTAATTGCATTAATCCTAGTCTATTTTACTGAGGTTTAGACAAACTCACTTCAAGTCGCAGCTCAGCCAGGCTCACCCTGCATGCAGGGGCAACTAGGGCAGCCTCTCTGACAGGTGGTAACACACTGCCAGTTACTCCAACCTCTGACAGTCGCATGCTAGTCTTGTCTCCAGCCAAAACTTAATTCTTCTCTATGATAGATTATTTTTATTGTATATGGTGTTAAATCATCCTGACAAAATGTGTCTGCTTTTCATTTTTAAATGACACATCATGCTAGTTTTTTAACAATAGTACTACTGCATAGCATAAATAGGAAATAAAACACATTGTTAATACATATTTTTGTATATCATTTTATTATATACTGTGTATTTATATTCTTCATTGGTATATAGTATAGGTCTCATAGCCATACCCTCCAGCCACATGTTCAGCACCACATTTGACACCTGCCATTTCTGTTCTATTCCCTCTTTGCTCTTCTCTCTAGGGGGAGAGCAGGGAATGCAGTGGAGTGCTCAGTTTTATCAGGGCTTTTGGTTCGGTTCTGGTTTTAAACATACATGGTGCTTGTGTCAGGGGCCAAGAGATCCAAGAGGCATTTCTTGCCCTGGAGCAGCAGGTGAGGAGGTGGTCAGTGCTCCCGTGGGAGGGCATTCGCTCCCCACCTCCCAGTTCAGCATGCCAGAAACCCTCATCCCTCTGCACAGAGGAGTATTTTTAAGCTAAATCTATGAATTCACAGGTAAAAAGGAAGCTGTTTGCCGGTTTTGCGATGCAAAAACACAGCATAAACGTGCAAGGAAGCTTCCTATTGTAAAGAAGTGGCTGATATGTCATGACTGAATGTGCATACACACCTGAAACTAAAATAGTTTTACAGAGCTATTTTCTCGGTAATGGCCAGAAAAGGCGTTTTGACAGTAGCACAGGAGGAAGTTGGCTCTGTCACTCCACCAGTTCCTCCCAAGAACAAGGAGACAGTAAGGAATGTGAGTATAAAATAGACGCCTCCAAGTGAAATGCCCTCTGCCACCATCACGAAGAGTTAATTTTGGCAAGTTGACATCACTGATTGTTTTGCTGGGAGCCAACACTTCTTATGTCTGGAAATTAACTTTCAGATTTCCAGTGGGGGTGAGGACAGATTTTACTCTTGTAACCCATAGGTTGCAAAGACAGATCTTGTGACAAGAACTAAAAATCTGGAACTCATTTTAAAACTATATCTAACACCAGCCATTGGAATACATCCAATTTATAATTATAAGACTGGAAAACTTTAAATTAGGTCAAACTTCAGCTCCAAATTAAAATGAAAGCATTCAGGGGCTTAATGCATACCAGCAAGACACGCAATGATGCATCTGTTCTCACACTGGCTACTTGAAGGCTAAATTGATATTAAAAGCAAGAATGTTAAATAAGTGAATTTCTTTTTAATCAAGAGTTGGTGTTTTCTTTGCTCATCACTTTGTGCTAGAGTGCCATGAAACTATCTCAGCAAAACTGTCAGTACTTGCAGTCTCCGTAGCCTACTCCCCAGTGAAGCCGAGCTACTTATTTAGCTGTAAAAATGTTTCACTTGTTGAAGTTTCTAAAATTACACACGGAAACAAGAAAAAGGTTTGATAAATCTCTCCTGAATATAATGGCAAACCTCAAGCAAATTACCTTTAGAAAATTTATTTACCATAGACAATTCAGCTTAGGTGAACTATTTGCTTTTCCATGAGGTTTTGCTTTTCTACAATTTAACAGCAAGGTTGACTGTTAAAAAGAAAAGCTGGTGAGTTGCCACAAGCCACGTAATGAAATGGTGGCTTTGTTTACAATAGGTGCTAGAACTCTGCTGACTCCCAAGTTTTCAACCCTCACCAGTAGACCATCCTGACATCCTAATGGGGATTGGTAGGATCCCAGTAGGAGCCATACCAAGTCCTTTTCTTCTTCCAACCTAGAGAATGGCAGTGGCATGTGGAGAGAAGTGGTGATGTGCCTTGCTTTCTGTACTAAGCTGATGGACACAGCTTTGAAATAAGCCAGTAAGATATAAAGGAAAATAAAATAAATTTAAAATAAAATAAAATGGTCAGCAAAAGAGACCTAGTTAATAGGAAAATAATTTCTGCTTGGGTTATGCATGAAATCTGCAGGCTTTGGAGTGAAACAAAGCCTTCCCTAAGCCTTAAGAGCAAGCAGCTTACATTCTTGTTGTTTCTTTTAAAAATCCCCATTTTATGACAGTAAGACTAGCGAACTCTCGACTGTGAACCCACCTCTCAAAGACGTTTCATCAAAGTAACAAGGTTACCTACTGGAAATCTAGCATCAAAGATATAGTGCTGTCCTACAGGGTAGGGGCAAAAAGTACAGGGAATGTATTGTTTCCAGCTTAACTGCAGATGACAAGGAGGAAGTTCAGTGATTATTTTTACAGGGGTTTTTTGGTGTGTGTGTGCAAAGGCAATTACACCAGGAAATAAAAAAACAACACACCAAAACCAAACCAAAAAAGACCCGAACCACAACCCCCTCATCCCTGAAAGATTCCCTGCTAAGTTATCACTACACCTGTACAAATATATCTATATCTTTTCCCTTCATGCATTTTGAAAGCTGAAATAAGCTGCAAATACTAGACATCATGTTTGGATAGCACAGCAGAGAATTGCTTGAATTAATTAATGCAAACTTATTTTCCACTCTGTCCAGCGATGCAAAAACCAAATGTAACTAACAGATGGGCAAAATAATAAATATTCCATTTTATTTTGACTTTTAATCACTTTCCCCATATTGTATTTAAAAGAACATAGATAAACAGCCCCTTTTAAATATAAGTATGTTAAATATAACCTATTCCTTAAAATGGTAATAGGCAAAAATAAAGGACTTACTTGAAATGGAGCTATTAGCTTATCGAAGCTGGGGTAGCAGACAGAAAATTTACTCAGAAGTTTGGGATTTTGTTTTGCTGATTTTTACATCACGGGCTATCATGGCTAGGAATGTGGTTTTTAAAAGAAAAAAACTGCACAAGCAGGAAGTACCCATTAATAAAGGGGGAAACAGGCAACTACTTGGCTGGGGTTGGGGTATCTCTGTAGGTATACCTCTGTAGCCTCCAGTGCAGTATCATACTTAATTCCTGCTGCTTTCAGGACGTCATTCCTCTCCCTGGTGCCATCGGCAGTGTCTGTCTCCATACCATCAGGAAGGCACCTGCCAGGGCAGGATGACACCCCCAAATCTGTCCTGCCCAGAGGTAGGGGAGAGGGCTCAGCCCCCTGCCTGCTCTGGGGACACAGCCCCGTGGGGCAGAACAGCCACCCCAGAGGCTGCTCCATGCTGGGGCTGGGTATGGTCCATCCTTGTTCTGCACAAATACCCAAGTCCAAACACTTTTACTTTCTCTCTGGGGTAATAATGTTTTGGAGGCTTTTTGCTTGACCATCAAAGCTGTGCTGTGTTTCTGCTCTGAGGCAAGGCATTGTGGTGGCTGAAACATGCCACCCCAACATGTCCCTGCCCCCATCACCTCGCTCTTCAAGATCTGCATCTCACTCTCTGTAAAAAACAGTGCAACACCTGTTCATCATCTCTTATCTTCAGGGGCTTTTTTCCCCCGGTTTTCTTTTTGTGTGGTAGTTTATTCAACACAGTGCTTGTGAGTCTTTGATAGCGTGAGGTAGAAAATCATCGCACAAAGAGTGTAACTCCCGGCAATCTGAACTCTGTGTTTAACACAAAGCAACATTAGCTTTATCAAAAGATATATTGTTTCTACCTGTAGTTTAGAACCTTTTTGTTTTCTTTTTGCTGAGCCATTCCTTATGTTTCTTTCATCAGAAAGAATATAGCTTTTTTCCTTCAGTAGCAGAGTGCCCAGACAAATCCCCCTTGCCCTAGAAATCCCTATTTAAGGTCAAATTTCTTTCTTGGATACTTGATTAGGGACTTTCAGAAAAATCAATGGGAGCTGCTTTCAGGCCTTTAAAGTCTGGCCCTGCTGAAGGTAAGGAAATCTAAAATTCCAACAGAAGAATTCGCCTTTTCAGAAGAAATCCTTTCAAACATTCAGGTTAACCAGAAGCTTGTTTTTCCATTCACTTTCAAAGAAACAGGGCAGTACACTTAAGTATAGCAACCTAACTCTTCTTTTAAACAAATAAACAACTAAGAAAATAAACATCGTCTTGAGCCCTTAGTTTTAAAACTCTTTCAACATTAGCTGCATGAGGAAATTAAATATGGGATGTATTTTCTTTGGGGAAAATATTGCAGCCTTTCACCAGGATTAAATGTATACATGGATGTGTGATCATCAGTTTGGGAAGTTAATATACTTGAAACAAATACCAACACAGTCAAATACATTGTTGAAATGCAAGTGAGTCTTTTATATGCTATAAACTTATTGGTCCCATTACCCCAGTGTAACTTTCACATACATTTAATGACAAATAATCAAAAGCTTTGAAATATTAGTGTGCAGTTAGATCTAAAACGGTCAGGCTAATGAACTGTTCTGCTACAATATCATCTCTGGGCCACTGTGAATATCTACTCCTTGCACATAAAATAAACACGGGAAAATATAGCAAGGAAAGAATAGATTTTAAAGTGGATTTTTATATAAATTTGGCAATATGTCCACAAAGAAAATACCATTTTGACATGTGAATTGTTGAGTTAAAGATAAGACCATTGTGCTAAACAAAACAACTGTCCAATAAAGATCCAATGTTTTATAGGACTGTAGTCACAAGCGAAAAATTAATTTAAAAGTACATATATTCCATACACCTTGAAATCTGCACAGATCTACACTCCAGTCAAGTAAAACAGTTTGAGTAGTTCTTTTCATTAGTCACATGCCAACATGCTTTGCCAAATTAACAAGAGAGGATCTACTGCCTCTTAAAACTGATGGCCAGGCTTTCTTTTAGCACTGTAAGGTCAGGATTTCAAGTTGCTTTACTACACATATGTTAAACATTTTTACCCAGACTAGTACTGCAGAACTAGTGCAAAGCTTTGGAGGAATGATCTAAATCCTCTTCTGCCTCTGCACTGTTAGCAAAGGTGCTGGCAAACTTTTCCAGAGCACACTCTTTGCATTGCATAAAATTTTAAGTAGCAGAAAAAAGTCCACATCCATCTTAACATATTAGATCTTAAGACGCTTGGTGCCTAGTCTTCTAAACTCAACGCATTTGATATAAAAGATAGTGAGAGGTACACTGTATGCAATTTTTAGGAGATTAGAGCAAACGATTATTTTTATGTATAATTATTTTTTAAGGATAAAATAAATGTTTTCATGATTCATTTTTTTTGGGAAAAAAGTCTATAAATAGCTGACATTTCATCCCAATAATAATGAATAACAAGAAATCCTTATGAAAAAAATGGGATTTCAGCATTTAAACTAATTTTCCTGAGTCTTCTTTGAAGCTTTCAGAGAAAGAGTATTGAAAATGTTAGAAACAGGACAAATGAGTTTAAAAGTTTGCTAATGGAAATAAGTAAACAGCTGAACCTACCCAGGACAGTTTCAGTGGTTACAAACCAGCTGAATTTATGAAGTGACATTTGGAAAATGAATAGGAAAAGTCAGCTATTCCCTCCTTTTGTTAGGAAAAATGATCACCCCATGCTGTTCTCAAGGCTGCTGTGTGAACACATGCACATTAAAAAAATAAAAAGAACAATAGTAAAGAGATACCTTGCAGAAGAGAATGTCAAATAACAGCAGTGAAAATCGAACAGCCTTGCAAGCCACCATAAAATAAACAAATATTGTAAAATTAACAAAATTAGAAAACCATCGTTGATATACAGACATACACACCAGAAGATGTTTGGCTGATGGGCAGATTTATTAAAGAATTGATGCACAGAATTTAAGGGACCAGTGTTGGGCAGCGTGTGGGCATGGTGCAAGATTCCCTTAGCACTCTGCCTGCTCAGCTGAATGCCTTCAATTAGTCACATCCTATACTTGGAAGGTGTCACCTCTTTTCAGAATGGTGGAAAAGCTGGGGATGGTACTGGAATCTATTTTACCAAAATTTTGAATGCACAAAGATCAATGTGCCAGAGTAGGTTGCAGGTGTAGGTTACACATCAGGAAATCACACTTGAGGGCAGGATTGATCTTCCCTTATCTCTGTCTCAGCAAAGGAAAAGATAGGAACTGTCTTACTCTCGTTAGTTTTGGTCTGGAAGACAGGCTGGAAGTAAGCACATCCAAGTAAACAGCATTTGTGTTTCTAAAAATTAATGTTTCCAAAAGTGAGAGATGATCTTTTAATACAAAAGTCTTTGCATACAACACAGGTCATTCTTGTAGACTTCAGTGTGACAGCTTGAATCGCACCCCTGGGAGCACAGTTGCACTAGGGCAACTGAGAGAGGAGGATCAGGTAGAACCTGTCCTTTTCCTCAGATACGGGAGGAAGCGCTAATAAGCCGTTTTCTGAGGACGCTCAAATTTCAGATTAACTTTTCTATTATTGTCCCAGAGTAGAGCACATGGCTATGAAGACAGTGTTAAATCTGAACCTGTGTGTATGCTTCAGCTTCTACAAGATAATATAGAAATAAGGAACCCAAACTAGACTTTAATCAGTGGTGAACAGGAAGGTGAGGTTAGGAAGCTGGGAAGAGAAGGGTGCTGCTGGACATGGCGTTACAAAAATTGACAATGAGAGAAATTACATGCTGAGGTTCAAATCAAGCAGGTGTAGGGAAGCAAAAAGAAGAGACTTATTTCCTGTTTTACCTGGTGTGAATTGGGAGTAAAGCCCTCCTTTGACATAATTCCACCATTTTCTCTTATTTCTAAATGACAGGAACAAAGCAGATATTAGATAACTTTAAACCACCCATTAGCTCAATGATAGGCTGAAGAATTTTTTGCATCAATGGACACCACCTTCTTCAAGAATACTTCATAACGTGACCATCTTTGCACTAGCTTAGCCAGTGTGTGAAACAGCTTTCACACGTCCTCTGTTTCTGCTGGCTATCTGGAGAAAACAAGATTCATCCAGGTGCCCTGTCTTCATGGTGATGGCATGGCCTGACGCAGTGCCTCCTTCCCCTTCATGTCTGAGCGGGGAGCCTGGGTAGGTGCCACCCTTCGGGTGGGTGGCACTCTATGGGAGCTCTCTACAATGAGAGAATGACAAAGAAGTGCTATTGATAGATACTGTAAGACTGTATTGCTTATTTCTTTATGGCTCCTTCATAGCTATTGGTTTAACACTTGGAATTGTGTTACTTATTCTGGCACTGTAAAAAAACCAAACCAAACAAAAAAAAACCAAACCCAAAACAAGAACACAAAGGAACAGATTAAAGGAAAAAAGGAAAACAGCTGAGGTTAGTAATCCAAACCCTTTATTATGAATAACAAATACTGTTGGGGTCAGAGAGCAAAAGGTTGGATTTCTCTCTCTTAGAATATTTATTACAGAAATTAAATCACTGTTTTTATCTCGTTTGGGGAATGCATTTGCAGAAAAGATGAGTTCCCACTTCTTTTGCTATCTACCAGCATGATAATGTCCTATTTCATTTTCCCGTTAGAGTATTACTTTTCTGGTGATTATACCTGTGTGAAAGTGTACTTTCTTTAAGCGTGCAAAAGCAGTGTAATACCTTTCTATGAAATGAGAGAAATTCTGAAGTTATTTGAATTGTGTGATCCATTATAATGTAATATCTGGCCTGATGCAGTGGCATATTAGCTAGCTTCCTCTGCAGCCTGAAATTCTTGTAAATACATACCCCTGTGACACAGTTTCAGGCCCTGTACACATCAGTGGTGAACTTATAGTCATTTAGATCTTGGTACTCAGAATTCCAAGGGAATATTTAATTTCCCATTTTTGCCATTCATTCTTTCCTATAGTGTGACTTTAAAAATATTTAGAAATTTAAAAAACCCCACTGTGTATTCTCAATGTTCTTGTGCAAATACTCATACAAAATTAAAAGTGACAGTATTAGAGCTTTTGAAGAGCAATTAAAGATGATGAGGCAAATTTTTGGATCTACTCACTTTAATGGCAAAATTCCCAGTGGATTTCCCAATGGTTCTCCCTACAGGACATTTACAGTCTCTGTGTTTTTATCTCATCTATTATGACACTTACAGAGGAATGAATAACTTTGTGAATTTCTAGATTCAAGAGTGGGTGATAGCAGCTTAGCCGAGCTTGTACAGATGCAACCGACATCATGGTATTGGACTGAGGGAAGAAACCAGACATGTTGTAAAGATTTTTTTTTTTTTTTTTTGCAGTTGAAGTCTACAGACTAGTAGGTGCTTTAGATCTGAGCTCTTCTTAGCACATGAAAAAGCCTCAGAAACCCCAAAGTCTTTCCTGACTCACAGCTCTGATGTTAGCACCCAGACACAGACCCAAATGTTTTACTGCCAGGCAATAACTGTGGTAACAAGTGACAGCTGGGAATGATTGTGGGGATTGGCCAGCAACCTGAACCAGAAGAAGATACCTACCGGACGGTCATGGATTTCCAGGCACTGTTCGAAATATGCTATAAAATCCTTCAGATGGTATCAGACCATTCAAATGTCTGGGTGGCCTCTACCAAAGTTACCCCATACCAGCTCAGTCCGTCTATGGCAGCCTCTGGGTGCCAGAGGCTGAGACATCCCTTAATCAGGTATATTGCCTTTTGGTTAGATAAAATCCTTTGCCATTTGTATGGCACTTCTTTCTTTGGAAATAAATTTCTTCAGCAGTTTGAGGACCAGAAATACCACATAAGTAATGCTTAGATCTCCTAATGGTTTAGTTTCCAGTTTGAAGATATCTAGAATTAAAGCTAGGTCTCAGAAGAAAAAGAAACAAAAAATTATAAAAAGGACTAGTAAAATCAACACTGGAGAGGTGTAATCCTCCAGCTGAATCTGATCAAGTATATATCATTACATACAGTCTATGATAATATATTAATATAACATAACATAACATATCATGGATCATAAAAGTGCTAAACAGCACATTTAGGACTGAACATGTATGCAGTTTAACCCTAACCTTAACTGCACCCTAGTCCTAGGTTAATGTAACCATCCAGGTTCTATGTGACCTTACATTAAAAGAATGAAAAAGAAATGCCCTTTTGCAAACACAAATCCCATTCAGAAATGAAACTGTATGGGATAAGCTAAAAGAAAAGGAGCATAGTTTTTAGAAATAAAACCACTAAGTATTCTGCTGTTGTTGATTAGTGGCATGCAGACATTACAGCGAATGGTAAGTATTCTAGTCATCCATTCTAATTAAAATTTAAATTGAAAACTGGGTTCTAATGAAGAGGAGCTTAGTGTTGGTCTTGAGGGATCTCCTGTCAGTGGGCAAAGGAAAAAAGTGCACAAAGGCAGAAGGGTTTTCACTCAGGCATTTACTTGGTGTATGTTGCACTCTAATATAAAAAGGAGTGCACGCTGCCCTTTTATTGAAAAACCAATGCAGGCACAGTTGCTCTTCATGGGACTGCAATCTAGTGAGAAAAACCTTTCTAAAGTCTAGCAGAGGAGCAAACAGGGATAAGGAAGAAATGATCTTATAATTTTGTCCGACCTAACTAACATAGTTGTTTTACTATTGTTCCTTTTGGGTTTTTTGACAACTCTACTCTGCCAGCCCACCCAAACTGCTGATAATAAACATAGTGGGGGGTGAGTCCAGACGCATCTTCCTACACCTGCACCTGTTCAAACCCAGTGTCTGAAGGGTCAACATTTGTTGAACAGCTACAAAGAGCACTGAAGGGAAGTGCAAAGCAAGCTCTTTGACACAGTTTTTGGTTTGAAAACACCAGTACATTTGTTTTTAAACTTTAAAATGATTTTTAATGTGCTACTAAATGTAATAAAAACAAAAATCCATCACACCCTTAAGCTAATAAATTGCCCGATGCATTGGAAAATTCCCAATGCATCAAATGATAACCTGCTAAATGAATGAAAATGCTAAAGCCATAGCATCTTCCAGAAATAGCTATGTATCTCTAATGGTCTAATACAAGATAATGGAAAATACAGCAGGCATATTGTATTTTTAAAGCCTGTTTCTATGCTACCTCAGAAGCAGAAATTTAAATGAATGGTTATAAGCTAATTCAATGTCAATACCTTCTACCAAGGGTTGCCAGTAGCTGTGATTTAAAAAGAAAAAAAATATTAAAAGAATGTAGGAGCTATAAAAGATCAACCAGATCACCTCAGTTTATATAAGAAAATAGGTTATGCGGTATTTCCCTATATGGACATTTAATTATGCTTTGTGCAAGTGTAATAAATTACCTTCTTAAATGCTATTCTGAATAATGAAAAAAATCCAACCACCCAGAGCTCTCATTTGTTGCAGATCCCTCTTTGCAGGGTTGCTTTCTGGTTTTTGTTGTCCATCCCCCCCCTCCCAAGGTAATAAATGTGGTATTAAAGCAGTCTCTCTCCCTGGCTGTGAGCTTTCTGTAGATGAAAGTTAACTCCTGTCTTTCAAAACACTATGAGTGGCAGGTTGCATACCAGTGCAGAAGAGAAATCTCGCTGCTAATCTATCATGAACAAAATACAATGTCTCCCCACAAACCTCCCTCTGTCACCGTGCTCAGAAGGTTGCAACAGCAATATTTCTCTGGCTACATTTACAGTAGAGAATGCAGAAACCATAAAAAAATTACAAGGACAGATTTGGCATAGACGACCGGTTGAGTTTGATTAAAATGTACTAAAATTGTATTTTTCTTCATTTAACAGTAAGCTTCAGTCAATGTTGTTTAATGTCAGTACTGTTAATGAAGTTGTCAAGCTTGTCACTTTCGTTGAATACCAACTTTGCTAAGAAACTGGTACTACAATTACCTCCAGCTCTATACGATTAAATTCATCAAAGCACACCAAGGCTCCAGATTGTGCCAGACCTTTGAAGAATTTCCCCATGGCTTTGTAGTCTCGTCCATCAGAACAGTTCAACACAATGCACTGCCAAAAGAAAAGAGCTGAAAAAGATCATTTTTTGTTGTTTAAAATGTGTAGGATTTGGCAACATTTACTTTCACTGCCTGCAATTCAGCCTTCCCCACCACCACTCCACAGCCCCGGAATTTCCCCTTAGTTATCCAATCTAAGTCTGTAATATAAAAGCAGCTCATGCAGTTCTTAACTAACTTGATCTTTCACAGTAGCATGTGAAATGTGTTTACACACAATTTTAAAAATAAACCTCTAACAGCAGGAAGACAAAGTTCAAAGAGGACCAGCAGCAGTTTCATGTCCTCCCAACTCCTGCACTTCAATATGCTTCTCATCATCCCTCAGTGAAAAAATCAATTCCATCATGTAATTAAAAAAATAAATAAAATGCAAAAACCCTCCAAAACTAACAAGCAGGCGAGAGGGGCATGTTTCTTGGATGAAGAAGTCAGTGGGAGAAAAGAGGTTCCTGGATTCCTCTCCTGTCTCTGCTGACATAAGGAAACCCCTCCAGGATGAGGTGACTGCTCTCACCACTGGGCACATTGGAAAGAGCTAACCTCCTCCTTCTCCATCCCCATGTCTTCCTCTCCCACCAGCCTGCCTGGTAGCCTGAGAAGGACACAGTGTCCCAAGGGAAGCCCAATTCCAGCTGTGCAGGAATTGGGCAGGTCAGTTTTTGGGCACACCCTGGGCTGGGTACTTCTCCTTGGCAGCCCGGAGTGGACACACTAGCAGTATAGCAACCGAGGTGTTCCCTGAATTTTTCAAGACATTAGTTTTGCTCTGTGTTCTTTATACCATCCTGGAAATGAATATGCACCATCTCCTGAAGACCAAGCAGGAGAAAACAGTGCCCACAAATGTGGTTTTATGGAAATTAAAATACCTATGAAAACAAAGACGTAAGACACGAAAAATCTAAAAATCTAAAAATCAGCATGCTGGACGCACACTTGTTGCACTGCTGTAGCTGGGTTGAATAGTGCAGAGGGTGAAAAGGTAAATGCTGTACCCCTAGTGTGAAAGCTAATTTAACAACACACAGTATAGTCTAGGGTAAAACACACTGCTTGCTTGAGCTGTATATACTGTCCAGAAAAAAAAATTTCTCAAATATATCCACAGAAAATGGACATTAAGAGGAAAATAAAGTTCTGAGGCTACACTCCAAGCTGAAGACCGTGTTGTGATTTCCAGACAGCTACTCTCAAGCTCTTCCATGAACTACCACCACTTTTGATTTGGTGAATGGGTAACACAGAAGGACATCTCATGCAGCTGCAGAGAAGTTATTTCCTTCTGGCTTCCCACTTGCTGCGCTTCCCTCCCTGGGCTGTGCTTATAAATGAAACACATCTAAAACTCTTGGGTTTATACTTCAAGACAAATGAAGTAGAGAGACTTTGACAGAGAGATCACCTGTGGAGCCATCAGGCTCCTGCTCATACAGATGCAAAACACACCAAGTAGGGTCTCCCCAAGACTCTTGGGAACCTCAGCTCCAACGTATATAGGTATATAGGATACGCAGGAACAGCCCAAATGGGTCACACCAGTAGCCCCCCTAATCTACCTGGGGTCAATCTTTGCACATGAGCCAGTGAAGCCTATGTGAGCTGTCTTTGGGACTGAGGCAGATGACAAAGCAAGCAAGCCACCACAGATACGTATGTATTAACAGGAGTTACCTGGTCAGGCCATAATATTTTGAGGAAATGGATCTGTTCAGAATAGAATCAGAGAGAACACAAGGAAAAGACTAATGGATCAAATTCAGTGATTATCTTAGACATCTGCATACTAATACACAGGTATGTGGAATAAACAAGTGAAGACTGAAATCTTCATACATGATCAAAATTATGCGTACTTGGCCTAAGAGGCTCAATCAATCACATTATCAGAACTAGCATATGAGGTGATAAAAAACTTGCTGTAGAAGTACAGGTAGAGAAAAAAGGAAGTATCTGATATCTCAAATATTAAGGACATATTTATTTGCTCTGAAATCCCAGAATACAGAGGGGTTGTGAGCAGCTGAAGAGCTCTTAAGTAATGATTAAAGGGAAATAGATGTGGTGGGAAGTCTATCAAAGTTCACCAAAACAGGACGATCTGGTGGAATAGGCTTTTGTGAGCAATAAGCAGAATCATTTAAATGAAAGGACTTGGCAGCACTTAAACATTTCAGCTATGCAGGCAACTAATAGAAACTGGATATACCAGCACACAGAATCCCATTTTCCTTTAGATGACCTGGCAACAGCTACTTGATAGAGATGGCAGAGAAACCTCCAGAAACAAAGTATTTCTATATTTGGTTCCAACTAATGGCATGAGTCATTTGAAAACCTGAATATAAAAAACAGTTCAAGTAAGCATCATTATCGAGACAGAACATCAAAACAGAAACCAGTGGACTTCAAGATATTGATACCCCCATAAAATTGTCTGCTCGGGTCTCCCGAAGCTAAGCTGATAGGGAAGAAAGTCAAGGAGGAATGGCAGTTCCTCAACATGACTGTACTAGGGACACAAGTGTAAACTATAAGGAGAAGCTAACAGAGAGAATTCAGTAAACAATATTCTTTTCACTTACCAGGAATGCTTGAAAATATACAGGAGGCAAAAATTATGTCAGCTTACAGACAGGCTTACAGAAATAGCAAAAGATGATAGAGAGAGATTCACAAAAGCATGAAATGAGATACAACTATGAGGTGACACGGTGCGTAACTAGAAATCATTCAAGAACATTAGTAATACTAAGAGATGAAAAAATATGCTGGAACACAAATTGCAAAGGCAAAAATATCAACAGGTAGTGATGAGAAGACCAAAGCTTACTGCTTTTTTGTATCTGTCTTTTACTACAAAGGCCAGCTACAGTATGGTAGCCAGCAATACCGATGACAGTGGGTAATACCTCAGGTTCATGCAGGCAAATGAGAGGTTAAAAAGTAATTAGCTCAATTATTGTATTTAAAGATATCACTGAAGCAATGTCAGAATCATTACCCACTATCTTTGAGGATTCATGGGTGACTAATGAGATATCAGAAAACTGGGAAGTTCTAACAGAAAACTGATATTTACAGGAGAAGTCAGAGAATTACCAGCTCAATTTCAAATCCCCCAAAAGCAGTGGAACAAACAATTAAACAAAGGACTTTTCATAAGCCCTGAAAAGAAAACAAGATAAGCACCAGTCTGAGTTGATTTGTCAGGAACAATCACATCAAAACAATCTAATTTCTTCCTGTGACAGGAGAATGACTAGTGGGTATGGAAGCTATAGCAGATGTCACACACCTTTTCAGTAAGGCTTTTCACACTGTCTCATGAGAAAGTTAAGGAAAACTGTTCTGTGGGAAATTATTTCAGGCTGGGTATAACTGCTGGAAAAAACGTAGTTTAAATGTAGCTACCAATGGCTGATTATCAGAGGATTACGTCAAACAGGGCTCTGTGGCGCATTGCACCTGAGTCTTGTGTTCTCTGATATTTCCATTAGCCACCTGCATGACAGAACAGAGTGTAAAACTTAAAAACCATACCACCTTACTAATGTGAATAACCAAAGCCTGTTTTTTTCAAAAATGTTGTCATGAGAGGTCAAGAAGCATAAACAGATGCTCACAAAATAATCATCCAGCACTGAGGAATCTCCAGCTAAAATGCTGTGCTAAGTTTTGAAGAAACTCAAGAAAACCACATGCTGTTGGAAAGCATCTGGAAAGAGAAATGGAATGTTCTACAATGGATCATTTCATGAGATGGAAAGGGCAATAGCAAGCACCAAAAAAAAGAGGTTTATTTAAAACCAAATAAAATCTATTATTCATGACAGTGGTGGATGAGCAAGCTGTGGAATGTCCATGCTTTGGTCTCAAAGGTAGACAAATGTGTATGAGGACACATGGCTTTGTTGGTCCAGCTCTGTCGAAGAGAGACAGACTAGGATGATCTTGAACTCTTTTCTCAGTCTGTCTTTTCACATGATTCTAAAATCAGAGAAAGGTGCAGGGCAAGAGAAGTTTGTATCTAGCATTGTCACTTTTAAGGCAGCAGGCACAGTGCAGTGCCATGAAGACATGTTCAAACTCTCTATAAATGTAGCAATCTCAAGTGCCTGGAGTGACAGAGAGTGCAATTCTGGGTGAGATATCTGCCCATCTCTTGCTCAACTAATTTGGTCATATCTGCACAGCACTCCATCCTGCAAAGGAGACATGCCCCTGACAGTTGGTTCATGCCCAACAACTTTAGTTTTTATAATCCCAGTTAGTAAGAATTGTGTAAAAAAAGCATCCTATCTGGAGACAGGATAGAGGTTTTTATTGCCCATGCAAATGTTCAGTTCTTTTTTCAGCCTCCGGGATCCAGAAGTATCTTTAGTGACTGCATATACTGCTTAAAATAATCTTGGGGTTTTTTTTTAATTTTTTTAAAGTTCATTGTTTTTCAGCTTTATTTTGTCTTGTTAGATATATTGTTAAGCAAAAGGGGACACAGGAGTAAACTACCTCTTCTGTGCAATGCCCTTTCCCTAGACAAGAATCCTGATATTTTTCAGCCTCTTATAATTTGAAAACCATAGCATAATAGAACAGCCCATGTTGGAAGAGACCTTGAAAGAACATCTGGTCAAACCAAAATCTCACTCTGTCTCATACTGTGCCAGAAATTTCTTTTGAAGCCCCTCCCTCTTGTTATATCTTTCCAAGGCAGAGTTGTTTGTGCTGAGAAACAGCATAGAGTTAGAGGGAGAAGGGAATCTCTTAAAATCACGGCACATCAATGTTTTCAGTATTATTCTGTATGCAGTTCCTCAGACAACCAGCTTGGCTGGGTCGCTTCTTAATCAACTGCTTTGCAATTGCATATTAAGCAGGTTTACGAAGTCCTGTCCATGGTAACATTCTGGTTTTTTCCTTAGTGGTTACAGCTAATTTCAAAGCAGCAATGTAGATAGAACCATAGAATCATTAAAGTTGGAAAAGACCTCTAAGATCATCAAGTCCAACCATCAACCCAACACCCACAGGCCTCCTAAACCATGCCCTGAAGTGCCATGTCTACACGTTTTTTGAACATCTCCATGGATGGTGACTCCACCACCTCTCGGGGCAGCCTGAGCCAATGCCTGACCACTCTTTCAGTAAACAAAATTTCCAGATACCCAATTTAAACCTCCCTGATACAACTTGAGGCCATTTCCTCTCATCCTATCACTCGTAACTTGGGAGAAGAGACTGACACCCACCTCACTACAACTTCCTTTCAGGTAGTTGTAGGGAGTGATAAGGTCTCCCCTCAGCCTCCTCTTCTCCAGACTAAACAACCCCAGTTCCCTCAGCCGCTCCTCATAAGACTTGCTCCATGAATACCTCAGATTATTCTCTCTGAAGTCCATTAGCCTGCCTTCATCAGCTGTGTTCTTATTTGCTGCTGTGCTGCCTGGTGCTTCATTTTGGTTTGCTTGAATTTCATGCTTTGCTCCGTTGGGGCACAAGGCTGGACATGAGTGAGGAATGGCAGAGGCACACAAGTCTGCCAAGAGCAGGGACCAAACACCAGTGTTTTAACTCTAAGGAAAGGCCAGGACATCACCTTGACTCCTTTAAAAGCAGGCCTGGGTTTGCTCCCCTCTGTGCGTCTGACACACATGCCTGCGCTGGTAAAGCCACTTCCAAATACCTACAAAATTAGTGGAATTACACCAAGTGAGGGAGCTAGCCCAGCATGTATTACCAGCTGTTCTGAGCTTTTCATATCCCTCAACTATCATTTCTTTGCATTGCATTTTCCCTTTTGTTCATTCCCCTGCTTCCTTCTGTTACTGTGTAAGAACAGAGGTGTGGGTAATCCATTTTGTCATTTTTTCTTCTGGGTCTCAATTGTTCTTTCTAACCTGCTTTCCTCCTCTGTCAGCATTCCCTCTTGCTCCTAACCTTTTGTTTTCTTCCTTCTGCTGCCTGTCCAAGACTGATTTAAATAAATCCAAGGAAAAGTAATTTGAATGGGACTTTTGCCTGCAAAGACTAGAAGCAAGTGACTTGCTCCACTGGCACTGCATTTTTATACCATGCATGCTGCAGAAAGCTATGTTCACATGGTTGGAAAGAGTTCACATATCTGGAGACAGGGAGGAAAGCTGACTAGATATTTTTGTGCCTTGCAGAAGCAGCAGCCCTAACCATACCCATGACAGAGGTTCAAACGTCTCCTTGGAAATGTCTCAGCCAACAAAAGTATTTCATCCTGAGCATCACATGACACATGAAATTGGAAATTCTGTGTTTCAGTCTGTTAGACTTTCTCATGAAGTAACTTTGCTGCAATCTTTGTTTGACTACATTTTCTGAACCAGCAATGTCTCTCTCAAACCTCTTTCAGTGTATGCTTTGTCTCTTTCCCTCCCTCTCTCTCTCACGCTTTTCTCCCCATATTGTGAGCACTTCTCTGGCTTCTTTGCTTTTCCTTTTATCTAAAGCTTCTAGTCTCTTTTCAACACGGGAAGATTGAAGAGTTGTGCCATTTTGCGCTGCTCGACAATTGACATCCTCTGAGATGTTAACACTTTGCTGTTGTTGAGCAAGGAGTGCTGAACAGTTGAAGTATGTCTGCCAGGAACTGGAAGAGCAAGCTGCTGAGCACAGGCATTCCTGTTCTTCCGTAACAGTCTTAAGCTCTTACCTGTAACCACCATTCTGTGACTCTCCTCGCACTTCTTGAAGCACAGGCTGAGAACAACAGCAGAACATTTTAGACAAATCAGGAAGCTCCTTTCCCTGGAAAGCTAGCATCGGCCTGAATGGGTAAACAAGGACCTATAACAGGGTTTTCAGTAGGTGGCTTGGGGCACTGCACTTGTAGTTAGCCTGAGCATTTTGTTTAACCAATAGAAATACACACGCTCTTAAAGTTAAGCACACACTAATGAGTCAAAATTAGCTAGAAATTAGAAACCAGCCATGGGATGTTTAGCTGTTACATATATGTCTATGTTGGGACCTGTTTCTTTTCATTTGCATGTGTTTATGTACTTAAGAGATATTCATAAGCAAATCCTCCCTCTCCTACATATTTATTTTCTTAATTAAAATACACTGTAATTTGTTGCTTTAGAAGCACTGGACTTGTATCTGTCAGAAACAAGAATTTTAGATCATTTCCTTATGTCCTTATTTCTGTATTTCCTTCCACTTTTATTTTATGATTTAAGATTAATATGAAAAACTATCAACAAAAGATATCTAAGTGCCATCCGAATGCATTATTATAGAAGGAAGCAAAGCTCCCAGACACATTACTATATGTTCCCAGCAAATACTAATAACTGTTTGTATGCATAATAAAAATATCTATGTATAAAATGTTGTATATAGAGTGATACAGCAATGAAAAATATCCCTCTGGGACTTATACTGTTATTGTCTCAATGAAATTCAGATGCTCTTTTCTCCACTAATTTAGCAGCACAGAAAACCAGAATCCTTCCAGTCCCACACTGTGCCTCAGAAACGCCTGTGTACACAGACTGTGTTTCTTTAATCAGTGTAAATTCACCCTGCAATTTTCTCTCCCCACTGCTACCCCCTTGAGCAACAGCTTAATAAATAAATAAATAAATAAAATCCGTTTAGCTGCTTCCCGAGTTGAGTGCAGCCAGACATCCTCTCTAGGTCTTTAGGTAGATGAGCAACCGTGCTGACTCCAGTGACTCACATACTTGTAATTATGTGCACACAGGGAATCTACATCCTTAATTTGTTTTTTGCCTCCTGTGGTGTTTAAATCATGAGGCTTTTTTTTTTTTTTTTTAACCTGCTTGTTGTTCTAGTTGGGTCTTAGCAAGTTTCTCTTTTCCCTGTTCTAGCTGGCTTTTCAGGTGCTCCAACAAAGTATGTGTATAACGCTCCCACCAGAGTCCTTAAAGAAGAAAGATTTCCAGGGTGAGTATACTATATTAATAAATGAAATCCAACCTTTTAAAAATTACACTGTCAGAAAAACCCATTAGGCTGTAAAAGAGTCGAAGTAAACATTAGATTTTAATATCTACTGCTGCTTAGATTTTTCTGAACTGAAAATCCCCAGTGAGCACTTAAAACTTCATTACTACGCTGAAAGGTTGTGAAAGGCTATTTAAAGGTTTTCAATTTTGCTGAAGTCTAGAGGTTATTACAGCTTGAAAGAATACAAACCCTAATATTACATGGAATGAAAGGAATCAAATTTATGTTCTCATCTCCCCTGTAGTTTAATCCAGTTCTATTAGATTCAATGGAGAAAATTAGGGCAGGTTGAAACTTTTTAGAGGGCTGATAAAAATAATATTTGGTCGTTGCAGAAAACATTTCTGTCTATTACTCACACTTTAAAGGATATTCCTATCTCTCTGTGCCACAGTCACAACTTATAGTGTTATCAGCCTCTTGCTCAGAAACCCATGGGCTATGACCTATGTCAGCCTCATACCAAAATGTCCAGAATTACACCAGAAAAAATGAGGATATCGGATTCCATCTCAGAACTGAGGTTATCTATAACTTGATATGCAGGCTTTCATTATAAGTATTTTAAGCTCTTTTCATCCTTTACTTAATTTGGGAAGGAATATTTGGTGACTCAGATATTGTGGGTTATCTACCATCATAGGAGACAGATATAATGGAAGTTGACCAAACAGTGCAGTGCAAATTATGATAAAGAGGAACTTTTATACTCATCTACTGAGCAGTCCATCAGACTCCAGGTTTGGTCAGTCCCAAGTGCTAAGTGAAGAAAAGCACGTGCCTAGTGCACAGCTGTAGCTGTGTGAAGAGCTCTGTATCGCCAACTCTACTGGGGCAGGAGAGATTAGCAGCCCATTTCTTTTCATTTTGGTGCTCTAGCTGTCTCTCCAGCTTGCACAACTGAAAGGGACCCAACTACAGAGATTACCCTCAAATCATATTGACTTATCATAAAATAGTAAAAAATACTTTTAGTTTTCCTTGGTACCACCCATACCTGAACGTCTCAATGCCGGCATTTCTACCTTGAGCCAACATACTGCCATCTGTTTTAAAACTTATCTGGTGCTAATTGCTTAAACGCTTGTACATGACTATAGCTGTGTTGACCTAAATCCTGGAGGGTAAAAAAAAAAGAAGAAAGAAAATAGCCAGACAGTACTCTGCATTTAAAGAAACACCTTTATCAAATCTGCATTAAAAAATATGCTTAGTAGAGATAGGGTCACTGTAAGAGGAAATAAAATTACTAGACAACCTTTTAATGGCTGAAGCATATCACCCTCTTAGAACTAGCAGTCATAGTGCAATTGAGAAGGGGAGATCAAATAAAAGTCTTGGTGATCTTTCTGCCTTCCTTTGCCTGCTGCTTTGGGACATGGCAGGAAGCAGATGAGACCTTGAGGTGGCTATGTGACATGGTGGTTAGCTTACTCCTTGAAGGACTGCTCTTGGGTGTATGACATGCTAGAGCTCAGCATTCTCCATTGCTGCTCCTCCACCAAGCTCTCAGTAAGACTGGTCCAGAAGATAAGTACTCCCCACCAACAGCACCATCCTGAAGAGACCTTCACATATCCATATTACACCTTTTACACAACACCGTTCCACACTCTCTTGGAGAGGTTTAGTTCCAGACTTTGGTCCTAATTTAAAAAGGGGGTAGAGAGGTACTAGAAGTGTTGACAGCCCTAACCCTAGCAAATCTGTACCTTTGACTTCTCCTCTCACCCCTCCTTTGCATCATCTATTAGCCCTTTAACTCCTTCAGAAATCACATGATTCTTAAAGCAATGGGTACACGAACTGGCAAGGAAGCGCACAGTGTTTCAGGAACTCACAAGACAAAGGAGCTTGAAGGGATCTGCAGAGGTCTTCTGGTCCAGCCTCCCATTCTAAGGAGGTCCAGCAAAGGAATGTTGCTCAAGGCCTTCTCAACTTGAGTTTTGAATCTCTGGCATGGAGATACCACCATCTCTGCAGGCCTTTGGGTGTAAAAGAGCAGTTGTCTATATTTTTATGTAGGAGTATTTCCAGCTATAAACATGGGGAAAGAGGTACTACATTTCCAACAATTATTTCCTGTCTTGAAATCCAGAAGGCGTGCAAATAAGCAGAATGCTACTATCAACTGTGCTCAGTGAGGTATAGTGGTTTTAAGATGCAAATTGCTCTTTAACTTCAAATCTTAATTTCATTCACTCAGGAGAATTGCAACTTGCACTTAATATGTGGACAGAAACTTTCACTGGCATTTTTCTGAGAGCACTGGCTGTTTAAAAATTGATTATTCAACATATAATTTCAAAATAGTCATCAACATTTCAGAATTGATACATCTTCTACATCATTCTAATAAATCTTTAAATTTTTATTAAGAATGTGGGATTTCTACCCTTTGTTGGTAGGAGAGTTAATCTTCATAGTTCTTCCATGTAAGTGCCAGAGCACAGATCCTACTCTTTCCTTTATGGTCATTTAGAGATGAGATATAAAAAGGCATTAATTTCTTAAATATTGGCATGTGTGCAGTTTTCACCATTCCTGTAAAGGTCAGTGAGTATGTTGTCAGTGGAGGAGAAGCAAATAAGTGCTCTTTTGCCCAGGAAGGCAGGTGTTATTTGAATCATTCTTGCTAGGCAATTTTCATCTTCTTTTGAATTTATTATTTGTGTCAGCATCAGCAACAATAAATCACGCACAAGTTGCCTGTCCGCATGGACACTTCTGTTGTCTCATAATGTGGGAAGCTAATGCAGAGGAGGAAATTACACTGTGTGGGTGATGCAGGTAAGCGTGCTCCCTCGGGGAGGGTGTGAGGACAGTGTTTGTCCCAGCTCCCACCTATTCCGGTGCAAGAGGCATGGTTTCTTGGTTGCCTTGGGGCGCTGGACTTCTCTGACCAGCAGCTTCTCAGCTGTGGAGTCCAGCTGAAGTTAGTATAAATAAAGATTTTTAAGAGAACCTAACTTACAAACAGTAGTTACTCAGGAATACGAATTTTATATTAGCATAAATAAAGTGCATGGCCTATACTACCACACATGGAACACGTTAATTTTCAATTCTCAGAATTTCTCAGGTCTTTAGGGAAGCCACAGCTTCGCGCAGCTGGTTCTGTGTATAACCCAATACTGCACCACTGACAGTGGCTACCTAACCAGCAGCAAGTGTTTCTCTAGCCTGACACTGTTTCAGGTCTCTGTCTTTTCCTTAGAGCCCTAAACAAGCAGAAGCCAAATTATGAGCTTGATGACCTCTGAGCCCTTGGTCCTCTGAAGCAACTGTCTCTTGTGGGGATGTAATGGCTGGCAAAATCCAGCCTTGAATCCAGTGGGGCTTGGCAGTGTTCAGGAAAAAGCAGTGAGTACAGCATGTACAGATACAACACACCAAACTGAGAAAAAAAGTAGAAGTTTTCAGTGGGGTTTTTTTTAATGCCCCCACCAGGCTTACTTTCTTTTCAAAAAAAAAAAAAAAAAAAGCAATCAATATCTCTGCTGACTCCCTGTAATAATTTGCAGGTAAGGAACTTTGTGCTTTATGCTCCTATCTCCTGATTAAACTGAGTTGAAAGATACAGAGTTTCAGGCTGTTTTCCCTTTCACTTATGGTGTTTCCAGAATATGGGCACAAAATATACGTTTCAGAATTAACAGGGGCTGAAAGGCTAATAAATGCAAAATGGATCTAATCTTTAACCATGGACTACAGCTTCCTCAGAGAAAAGTGGTACATTCCTATACTACTTCAAATACTTCTTCAAAATTTATAAAATCAGTTGCTAATACACACACAAACACACAGAGAAAGGCAAATGCAGTCAGCATTGCTGGGCTACCTTTATAATACAAAAATCCATCCACATTAGCTTCATAAACACCCTTTACTGGAATCAGCAGTTTCTTAACCCATCCAAATGCTTTGGAAAGGGAGCCGTTTCTCCCATCAATGCTCAAATAATGCTTTTAGTAAACACAGCAAGAGGTCTGAGAATGCATCCAGGAGGAGGCTTCAGCTCCGCTTTCAGTCTGGAGCACACATTTCGTTAACTCAGGGCACATATTCTCTGTGTGACGCTGTCGCACAGGTTCCAGGGGGTGACTTTGTGGGACACAGCACTTAAGGGGTTAAACATATAATGATGAAATACTGAAGTTTCTAATGCTAATGTTTAAATGGAGTCTAGTTGATTAATGAGGTCTTTCATTTGCAGTCACTACAAAAATAATTTTTTTTTTATCTTACTTGCACAGTCTACAGTACTTTCAAAGACACCGGCTGCTCATTATGAATAATCACAGAGTGTTCATGAAAGAAGAGTACACTAAAAATTACAAAATCCCCAAGTTATTAATGTGCAAATATTCAATGTAAAGTGAAAATTATTTATAAAAAACACTCTGAAATATTGTAATGTCATTTGTATAATTTCACAGTGGGGAAAAAATGGGATGTGATCTTACGTTTTATCATTTTTCTAATATTTTCTATGCCCAGGATTAATTTTCAAGCAAAATGCAAGTCGTCTTTTTAGACAGCTGCTGCTTTGAGACTTAAAAAAAAGTTATAAAGAAAACAATTTTCTTTAAGAAAGTAAGAATATAAACACTGTACAATTAGCTGTTAATGACATTGTAAATCTGTTTCTTAAGAAATGTACTTAATTCCTGGTTTTATAACTCATCATTAGATTTACGTTAAAATATATTCTACTGTCTCTCGATTTCTGTTCTGACATTCAAAGGTGTCCTTTTTCTCTGAAAACATATCAATACAGAATCATTGCAATAAACTCTTTTGTGAACTTCTGTATTTCAGGTGTTAAAATAATAACAAAGAGAAACAAAGCATGGGAATGTGATAACATCAAATTTAAGAAATTCAAGGAGAAATCCTTTCCACATGGTGAACATTTAAGTTATAAAAGATCTGAAAAATAAAAAGCATCTTGGAGGGAAGGAATAAGCTTCAAGGTGTGAGTCAGTCTGCAGCTGTTGGAAGCAGGCAGGGAAATTATTAGGGCAGAATATCCTGTGCCTACCTCAAGGAAGGTATCCCTACCCTTTCCCTTGAAGCGATTGTTAACAATTAGCCCTAGGTTATTAAATGTAGACTCTTGGCTTTATACTGGTTACATTTCCATCTGTAGTATATCTAAGGTATCCACCACCTCAGAACATGATCCCCTAAATTGTCTCCCATTTGAGATGCCCTTTTCTTAGAGACAAAGTAGAGAGACTAGGACTGTGGGAGTCACACACTGCAGCATGTCACGTAGAGGTACACCAAAAAAACCGAAGGATCTGGCCTTGGTATGTCATGGTTGAAGTAATGCAAGTTGTAACCTTGAGAAAAAGAAAAAGATTTGAAGTCTACAAAAATAATTAATTTGCTTAATTTTCCTCTCATGGAACTATTTGCTGACATTTGTTTGCTTCTACGACAGTCACATTTAATATTTAACAATATAACTTGACATGCCTAGGTCTAGGGCTCAGAGATTTTTAGGAGATTTTTTTTATTTCCCAGATGCAATCAGTACGTGCACCTTATCCTGATAGAGATCTCCACGTTTCCACCATGCTCCTAAGTCATACAAAAAAACCCCAAAAACGGTAGGAAGGGCTGTGATTTGAAAATCATTTTAGCCTCTATAGGGTTTTGAAGGCCTTTGAAATGTGTTCTGAGTTTCATGTAACACCAATTCTTCAAAGCAATGAAAAGCTTAAATTAGTATTGCTTGAGAACATTTCAAGACCGATCTTTCTGTAAATTAATTTCTTGCGCTATTTTCCCTGCTTTTGGCTTGCAGTAATTTAATCAGAGTCTGTAATCTTCTATCAGTTATCATGCCACCCTATAATGTTTCTTTACACTTGAATGGAGTCCCTGAGCATGCTTCCAACCTATTGAGAGGAGACATTCTCGGTGCTGTTAGTCCCAAACTTCACGTTTCAATGTCTGAGAAGCACATAAATAATTAAAATAGGTCAATATCAACTTTCAATATTCTATTTTTCTCATTATGGGGATAATTTACCTGCACGGACTCATTTTTACCCTCACAGACTCATTTTAAGTCCTATATTCTATTGATAGGTGTTTCATGTCTTAACAGCGGTTGTTTTGAAATACAGAGATTCCTTAGACAGGAGTATATGAAATATCCTAAAAAAGAAAAAGAAATCCTGGTTGTGCAGGTCAGTTGCACAAAAAAATAGTTTCTGGCTGTAATTTTTATTTGTTGTTTATGGCAATTTACAATGGGCTTTTGCCACAAATCCTAGGCAGAATCTATCAATCTTTCTGCCATAAAGTAAAACAATGCTTCACTCCCTTTGTGTGACCCTGGTACTGTAATATTTTTCTAATTAAGGTCGCTATAAAATTCATTTTTGCTCTACTTCCTCCTCCACATCCCACTCCCAATTTTCTCTCAGAATAAGAAGGCTACTGTTTCTGCCTACTACCAACATAAATCAATTCATAGCAAATAGCCTAGTGTGATATCTATTAACTTGTCACCAGGGATAAAATTTATTTAAAAGTTAAGAAGTGTTTTGCAATATAAAATGCTACCCAGTGCTGCAGTAAATAGTATATGCCTTCTTAATAAGGCACTTTTTTCAGGCACCATTTTTAGAAATACAATCTACTGATACTGGAAGACTGAATGCAATTCACATACCATGAACATCTTTAGTGATTAGTGTCTCAAGAGTAATACTTACTTTTCTGGACAGCTTGCCTTGTATTATGTCAACAAGATTTTCCATTGGTTTACTGTCCTTTTTTTTTCTTGTTTCCCCAAACAAGCAAGTAGATCACCTCTTTTGGATAGGGATCTAATAAAAGAACAAAGCAGATGGATAGCCCAAATAATTTCCTGATACAAATCATGGCATGGAACTTAGCTAATTCCATTTTTCTTTTCTGGAGGTTTTACGGTAATTTGATTTTAGTTGCACAAATATGAATGTGTTTGTTAATCAACTCTGGCATGTCCAAAACCGTGTAAGAAATCTTCTCATATTTTCTAAGCAGATTTGAAAAACTCTTCTTGGGGGAAAGCATCTCACTTGATGGGTGTATAAAATAAAGTAGGATAAAATATGCGCTACAGCATTTGTTTGCCTAGTCACATCACTTGTATTTTTCTGTTTTCCTCTGTTTATTAATATCTAATGAGAAAGAAGAAAGAGAAGAAGACACAGAAATCACAGGAAAAAGAAAACAAATTACAATAAACCAGTATTTCAGCAGATTACATACAAAAAGGAAGAAAAGAATTCATCTCCAAAGACTTACATGAATCTTTTTAAAGATAACAAGCATAAAGAAAATAGTCGGTATTGCATGGTAAAGTCCTCTTTAAAATCCCATTCATTTGTAAAGGAGAAAACATTGCTGTATTTTTCCAGTTCCATGTACCACCCTGTGTTAACTTCTCCTCAGAGATATGTTGGATAGGTCATTTAGCAATTTTGCATAAATTGGAATGTTTCAGATTTCCCTTATCTAAGTATAATTCATTTAGCCACTAAAATTGCTATTGAAACCCATTTTGCATCATTAGCTGGTATTACTAAATCGTTCAGCAAGCTCGGAAAACACAACCATGGGAAAACATATGTTCATGTGAAGCACTTTTGATAAGCTGTTATAAAGAGAGTTCCAGTACATAAACCCATAACTTCTGCCTATAAAATGAAATGTGCAACAAGTAGGCCAAATCTTGATTATATCTCTGATATTAAAGCTACAATTTTGGTTTATTTTGCCATGTGGTGATTATGCCATCTGTGAATGACCTCTTTAAAGTCCTTTGCAGTCATCTGTACAAAGTGGGAAAGAGCCAGTTTAATGGTTTGCTTTTGTTTAATATTTAGTTTTCGTTTTAAACAATCCCAGTTTGTGATTTCTGGCCTGGCCTGCGAATAAGAAGATCCCAGGTTTTGGTCACAGCCCTCTGGCCTGACCTCTGCCCAGTAGCTGTATGCAGCTCTGAGACAAGGGGATGCTCCCTGTGGCACTAGGGTGACCAGAACAGGAGCCTGCCTGCGACTCCAGAGAATTTCCCAATTAACTGTGTGGCAGATACATCTCTTCCTTACTTGTAACAGTCAGGCAAGAGAAGAACCGCCATCAAACGTTTTTACAAGCAACCAGTTGCCACAGGGTTATCATTTTTCTTTGAAAATCCACAGTAACCATATTGATTCTTTGCTGGAAAAAGATACTGGAGAGCCAAAGCCATGTGTATATGCTCCTTTGACTGTACGATCAATGCTCTTTAAAATACAGTAGGGGCTCCTTTCTAGAAATCTAGAAATCCAGGGTTTTGCATGTTAAATCAAAAGGCAGAGCATTTCCATGGCACTGCCTGGTCCAAAGCTGTGGTCTGGTATTTTGCTGCAGACCTGCTGAGGCCAGTTACTGCCCCATCCAGCTGTCCTTTCCAACAACTTGCTCCTGGACATGAATTTTTGCGTCCCTGCTGCTGCATTCATGTTCATGTGGTCAGGTAGGCCAGAGAAATTTGATCCAGCTGAAGAATAACCTCCGGAGAAAATAAACAAGGGTATTTACTGTCCAGCCTGCTTCACTGCCTGCCTGGAAAAAAAAGCTGTGCCAGCACAGGGACTGTGGGATATGAAGAGAGGCATGAAACACAGGGCAAGAGCCAGCAGCAGGGGCAGCTACTGCTTGCGCTGGTGTGGCCACCGAAAAGCTGTTCAGCATGCTGTGCCCACAGCACCCTGCCTGTCACCTATTTGATTGTCATCAGCCTGTTCCTGTCTCTAATTGAAGTTCTGTCTCCTTCCTTGTACTTCTCATCAAGCAATTCCTTAGTGTGTAAAGGCTTAAGCTCCACTTACTACTGATACCTCTATTGCTCTGTGCAGAGGGAGAAGTACCAGCACCCGCTCAGGCAGGACAGCAGAAATAGCCATCCTTCCATTTGGTCAACAGCATCAATGAGGTCATAACTGCCAGCAAACATTTCTTCACTGACTCAATCTACCAGCAAAACAAACCTCTCAGGAAACCCAGTTAAATATAGCAAACACACTGTTTGTCTTCCTCCCTGAGAGATATCACAAGGACATTTGGAAATTAACCTGAATGATCATTAAGCATCTTTCTGACACAAGGTGACGATCAATCTCGCCAGCTGGTAACGCACCCAGGTTGTCGATGAGGTGCCCTTGCAGTGATAACAGAGGGGAGGTGTTGAATTCTTCAGGGATGCAGTACTTCCCAAAGCCTTTTCCCTTGTGTTACATGGGTCCTCCACAGCAGAGGGAAGCTTGCATGGCTTGGTTCCTTCAGTGTTGACAGAAAGGACCCTTCCAGCCACATTTTCAAGGCAAGTTGCACGCACTAAGCAGTGCTCTAGCAGGCAGCCAACCATCACTTTAGAAATATTACCAGCACAAAGAACTAATTTGAAATAGCTGTAAGCAGTGAGAAAATGCTCAGAAACACCAGTGTCTGAACTAGCCAACTCGCAGGCACAGTGGGGAGGGAAAGGGGGCTGGCAGTAGGATACCTCAGGCCAGGAGAAAGTTGCTGCCAAACACTTTTGAGGGCTAAGATGACCCTTCTTGTGTCACTCCAGTCCCTGCAACACCAAGGTGAAACAGAGAGCCTACAGCTGATGAAAAGTACAGCACTGTTTTACCTAGTCTGTGAGTCATCAAAACAATATTATTCCCTGATTTCTGGTGAGGATAACTCCTAGACAAAGCTGCTGATGATATGCTGATGATGTGTTCGCTGGAGACTATCACCTCTCAGTATGGGCATGAAAAAGATGTTTTTAAAAAATATTGAAATGCCACCACTGTACGAACCTCCACAAAGCAAACGGAAAGATTTTCTCCTTTCTAATGGCACAGCAGACTCACTTAGTACAGCTGCTTAGGTGCTATTTTTGTATCATATCGCTCAAAACCATTGCGTCTCACTGCAGAGAGGGGTGTTGGGCGGTAGGATGAAAGAGAAACAGTGATGCTGTGTCTGAGGAGACATTTTAAAAGCTCCATGAATTCAGCGTAGCTGCACAGAGGAAGGGAGTGTTGCTAGCTGACAGGATACTCTCTGCCATTAATTAAAGCCTGTTTACTTAGGGATCATATCTTCATGCAAAAGAAGAGAATTATTTTTAGAGAGATTTCACCTTTATTGCCATTGAATGAAATTAGCGTTAGCTGAATGGCTCACTTGGAAACATAAAAAGCAAAAGCATCTTAGAGTGCCAATTACAAGCATAAGGTCTGGAATGGCTCTCACCAGCAAGCAGCAGCTACCAGTCCTTGTGAAACGACTCCGCAATGCCCTCTCTCTCTTCTTCCAGCTGTTGAATTTGCTGCCTTGTGATTCTTCAAAACAGCTCATTTCACTGCAGACAGAAGCAAGAACGATTAACCCACTGTCCAAGCTGACCAAAAGCTAGCTATGTTCATGGCAGCATGGCTACAACCCTAAAATTGCCCCTTTGAGTGAAATCATCATACAATATTTATTCTGAGCTGTTTGCCCAGTTTTAGAGTGTATGTTTTGATGAGCTGGAGAGGCACCTTTCCATGATGAAACCAGTCAGTTCAGGGATAGCTTTGATCTTTACGTGTCTTCCATCAAGCAAAAGGATTTTGCAAACAGTAACCGTGAAGGAAGTTGGCTTTCGGCCATGAGCAGGGAAAAGTAAATATTAGACGTCAGTTGAGAATTTTATAGAGAATTTGGGGGGGGGAGGGATATTTGTTTTAATAGAAAGCAAATTTGGGAGACCCAAAAATTTTCTGTCATGTTTCAATTTCTGATGTGCAAAATGAAAATTAAACAGATTGGCTTAGGTTGGATTGATCCATGCAGAACTAATTTAGTTTGCTAAATACAATTAAAATATCTTTTCTCAGGACACTTCAACATTTATCTTTCTTTGAACTGCCACAGTGTTTCACAGGGCGTGCTGTTTATTCTCTTCTGAGAGACAGGTACCTGACATACCACATGCCTCACAGTCCACACAGTTTTTAATTGAGATCAGGCAAAATAAAGCTATTGCTTTGCTGAATTTCATTTTGATGTATTACCTTTGGATAAATGTGAAAATGCAGTAGAAGTTTGGATGAGAATTTAGGAATCCACCTGCCTGGAAAGCTGAAAGTTCCTTTGTACCAGGGTCTGCAAAGTGCAGAAGTAGATCATACCTGGCCCTGCATGCAGGTGATGAATCTCCCAGCTCTTTGGAAATGAATAGCTTCTGTGGGTAACTTCGGAGAACCAGAACAGCTATGCATAAACAACAGCTCAGATCCCTCAAGGTGGACCAGGAAAACAAGCTTAAGGTCCATCGCCTAGACTTTTACATTGCAACAGTTCTGTGCAGAAATCATCCCTTGTGATTGCCAAAGGTGTGATTTTATTGCTCTAAAAGCTCTCTGAATTGTGCCATTCAACAATAAAGGCAGCAGCTCTACCCTCCAAACATCTCTGCACGGCTGGATACCTTGTCATTGAATACTTTATCTCAGTATTTTTTTTTTTTCTTCCCAACACAGTTTCAAAATTGATCCCTTTTCTTTCAATAAGCTCAGGATTTTGAAGGGTTCAGCTGTAGATGTAACAACCAGTTTTCACCACTGAAAATGGAAGGGTGGAACAGTACACACTTAGAAGTAGAGTTTCAACATTTTATTTTCACAGAAAGGCTATTTCTTTCTAGGACACTAATGAGAAGCCTGTATAGGAAAAAAAAAAAACAACTTGACATACACAGGTGGCAAAGACACTGCTGAAGAGTTTCACCTTTTAGTGAAGGCATATTAATGCCAGCCAGCTGTTACTCCAGGCTGCTAGCTGGGCCGAGCCAGGTCACTCCAACCACTCCTGCTGGAGTAATTTCTCCTGGGGAGATGGGGAGGGCAATTCATGTAAAGGAGTCAGCTGCCACTGGGCACTGGGGGCTAAAAACTTTGATTGATCTTTCCGTTGACCTTCTATCACGGGGCTTCAGATACACTTAGTGGGTGGGATTTTTTTGCAGGGAAGGGGGTGTTAAAATTTTATAATAATCTTCTCTGGTTAATGGTAGTTTCATTACTTCAGTGATAACTTTGAATCTACAGCCCCTGCCCCCAGCGTATTTTTCACAAGATAAGAAGATTAGAGATAAACAATTGCCTTCTTTACACTTCAGCTATACCACAAGCAAAGGCAAATACATAATGTGACAAATCCCCAAGTGTGAAGTCAGTGGAGGACACTGATTTACACCAGCTGAGGACTGAGTGGAGCACTCTCTTTCTCTTTTCTTGAGGGAGAAGGTTCCTTCCTTCCTAGGATTTTTCCTGTAGGCTACGTGGATCATTAGAAATGAACTAATTATACAGAATGTTTTAAAGATATTTTATTTAACTAATGATGCACTTTTTATTTAATCAATACTACATGACAGGTTATACATTAGACTAGACTACATTAGGTGTTCAGCATGAATCAAGAAATGGTATTTCCCTTGCCTAACACATCTACTTACTAGCATCTCACTGCAGGTGTCACAGAATCACAGAATCACAAAATCACAGGTTGGAAGGGGCCTCACGGATCATCTAGTCCAACCTTTCTAGGAAGAGCACAGTCTAGACAAGATGGCCCAGCACCCTGTCCAGACGACTCTTGAAGGTGTCCAACCACTTTCCTGGGCAGATTATTCCAATAGTTGACCGTCCTCACTGTGAAAAATTTTCCTCTCATGTCCAGTTGGAATCTCCCCAAAAGCAACTTGTGTCCATTCCCCCTTATTCTCTCCATGTGACTCTGTGTAAAAAGAGAGTCTCCATCTTCTTTGTAGCTACCCCTTAAGTACTGGTACATGGTGATAAGATCCCCTCTGAGCCTCCTTTTCTCAAGGCTGAACGAACCTAGTTCTCCCAGCCTATCCCTGTATGGCAGGCTTCCCAGTCCTTTGATTATCTTGGTGGCCCTTCTCTGCACCCCTTGCAGCCTGTCCACATCTTTTTTGTCTAGTGGGGACCAGAACTGTACACAGTACTCCAGGTGTGGCCTGACAAGCACTGAGTAGAGCGGGATGATGACTTCTTGCTTTCTGCTGGTGATGCCCTTTTTGATGCAACCCAGCATCCTGTTGGCCGCCTTGGCCGCAGCAGCACACTGTTTGCTCATGTTGAGCTTCCTGTCCACCAGGACTCCCAGGTCCCTTTCCACAGAGCTGCTCTCCAGCCAGGTGGATCCCAGTCCGTGCTGCACGCTCGGATTTTGTTTTCCCAGGTACATGACCTTACACTTCTCTTTGTTGAACTTCATAAGGTTCTTGCTGACCCACTCTTCCAGCCTATCCAGATCTTCCTGCAGAGCAGCTCTCCCTTCTGGAGTGTCTACTTCCCCACTCAACTTGGTGTCATCTGCAAACTTCATCAGGCTGTCTTTTCTGTCTTCCACAATGCAGTAGCTTCCTAAATTTTCTTGATGGACTCTATATCAGAATCCAGGTAAAGATTAATGTTAATATCTTACTTATGAGTTTGTGTCCCAGTTTCAAAATAAATTTATCCTATATGTCTCTAAGTCTCACAAAATTCAGTCAGAAGCTTTTAAGTGCTCATTGTATTGAAAGTAGATTCAGATTATTCTGAATATCTTATCTACCTCCCAGTGCAAAATGAATGTTAGCAGGGAACAAATTATTATGTTAACAGTATTGTAATATTATTTTTAAATCTTCGCCTGGTCACAGTTTAGTGTTCTGTGTAAGTTCAGCTTCATCTGCGTTTATTGATTCAAAGTGTTATTTAAAAAGAACTCATTAATAAATATATTCTGTCATTCTCACTTACTCATTGTGATCACAAGACAATTTTATCAACAACAAAATTCAAAAATACAGCAAAGAATAATAACAAAGCTCAAAGAGATTGCTTTTAGGGGTATAAACTTCAAATCATGATCACCAGTTGATGACTTCAAAGGTATTCTATATTTTAAGTACTAATATTTATGGGCTTCATCTGGTGGTTAAAGTACTGTGCTATAAATAATGCCTTTCCAAAGGAGCATACTGGTGGACAGCACAATGGGCATGATTCTGATTTCTTTTGTGAAAATACTGCAGTTTATCCTGCTGTGATTGACATCTGTGTGCTGATATGCTGCTGATATTCTGCTTTAATTTGCCTTCTAATTATTTTTGATAATATGTAAGCTGGGAAAATGGGAGCTTTTGCTCTCCCTGTACCCTGAGTTTGCATAAATCCCTCCTGCCCAAGCCTGAGAAAGCAGGGATGCCAACAGGCAGGAGACCCTATGCCAAGGGTAAGAGGACAGGATCTGTCTTGTTTTAATGCATCACTTCAGATCCCATCCAATATGCAAGAAGTCATCCTAGCAGAATTAAATGTTTGAAATATTACCTCCCAATCAAAAGACCTGTGCGTGTGCAGGTCCAGGCAAAGTTTGACACTTGTGCTGAGGAAGTAGAGAGGATAAGCACCTGAGAAAGATGGGATTTTTCTCTGACTGAGTGGTTTAAAAGCTGTGGATGTTTAATCCACGAGGACCTTGTCCCTGTCCAGGTCCCCATCCCTTGCAAACCCTTTCTCAGATGTGGCTCTTGAAATCACAAAGGTTAAGGAAAAAATGTTACATTTGATAGCAAATGTTAGACATCTTCCCCAAGCAGTCAACTCAAGCTTGAACGAGATGGAGAGGAGATAGGGTGCCATGCTTGTGCTGGCTGCCCTCTTTACTTCAGGGGGCAGGGACAAGAGAATCATAGAATAATTAAAGCTGGAAAAGACCTTTAAGTCTTTTCCAAGACTTCAAGTCCAACTGTCAACCCAGCACCACCGTGCCTCCTAAACCATGCCCTGAAGTGCCATGTCTACACGTTTTTTGAACACCTCCATGGATGGTGACTCCACCACCTCTCGGGGCAGCCTGAGCCAATGCCTGACCACTCTTTCAGTAAACAAAGTTTTCCTAATACCCAATTTAAACCTCCCTGATGCAACTTGAGGCCATTTCCTCTCATCCTATCACTCGTAACTTGGAAGAAGAGGCTGACACCCACCTCACTACAACTTCCTTTCAGGTAGTTGTAGGGAGTGATAAGGTCTCCCCTCAGCCTCCTCTTCTCCAGACTAAACAACCCCAGTTCCCTCAGCCGCTCCTCATAAAACTTGCTCCATATCCTTCAGCAGCCTCGTTGCCCTTCTCTGGACACACTCCGGCAACACAATGTCCTAAAAAAAGCCAGAAATAAACCTGGCTGGTCCATGACTGCCTGGGTTAAGATGAAATCTTGGAATTTTGTTTCAGTTTTTGCAGAGACTCAGATAAGAGAACAAAACATGCTGGAAGAAAGGGTTGCAGGGAAATGGGGTAAAAAAAGAGAGAAGGTGCCTGAAAGTCTTTGTCCTAGATCAATCTGTGCATGAGAAGCATTCTGGCTTTCTTTTCATTACCCAGTATTCCCTCAACCAAAAGAAAAGACTGAATACAAATATTATTGACTAGCATGTGGGAGATCCCATCCTAACCTCTGACTGAAGGAAGCAGGCTATGTATCTTTTTAAATACAAAGACATCATCTTTGCTGAAGGAAACCCCTGGTCTACTGTAGGGTCACGGAGTATAAAATACCTGGTTAGCATTCACTTGATCCTCTACTAGCCATTGACGGTGACAGACTACTGGATTTGGGGTATTTTGGTCTCACCCATTGCATCCTTTCCCATGTTCTTAGAGGGTCAGGGTTGACAGCAAGTTCCATCCTGGACCTGAGAAACATCTCTTTAAAAAAAAATAGTTTTAATTGGTAAAACTTGCCTACCTATGCAGAAAAAAGTCCTATTTCATCAATTCTGCAATTTACAATAAAAAAAGTGCTTTATGAAAAGACTCATTACCAGATCTAATGCCCACAGTCTTGTCAATTGGGGGACTCAGAGGTATCCTCCAGAGGGGCTGGACTGGATTTTTCTCAACACTGTGCTGAATTCATACTTAGAAACAGCACCCTCTTTTCACAGTCAGGAAGGGAAAGTAAGGAAAAGCTGATACCATTGGGTTTTCTGCCTGAATTACACCTTCTGTAAGATCACTGAAGGCAGCCGCACTAGCAGCCAGTGCCCCCAACAGCACTGGAAATGGCACCTGGGAAGTGGTGGGCATGCCAGGGTGCCTGCCATGTATCCCTCGCCTGTTGAAGACCTCCTCAGGCCCCGGTGCGTCCAGGAGCAGTCTTCAAAGGGCTTTGCTGTCCCTACACTGCCTCAGTGCTACAAGCTGAACGCAGGGAGCAGTCACGGCTAAATGCTGCCCAAGATACTTATGAAATATTTCATTGGAATCTTGTGATAGACATAAAAAATTGTCAAACTGATACCCAGCATCATTTTTTTCCCAACATTTTCATTGTTGTGAAAGGCAGGCATGACCAGACTGAACGTCTGCTTGGCCCCTCCAGCACTGTATCCTGCCTCGAACTGTCAGCAGCTCAGAGGGCACCGAGCCAGGGGCAGAAACCCTGCACTGCAGAAACTCTTCCAGGTGTCAAAGTACACTGCATTTCTGATATATAAGATTACCACTACTTTTACACATAGATTTTGTACACTGCTGAAGTAAAACAATCTATTAAGTAAGGTTACCAGGTAAAACATTTGTATTTTATCTTTATAACTACAGAAGCAATGGGAAGTGAATGAGCTACAATGTGATACATTTTACTTCTGTTGCATGCAAGACATTGAAGGGTCAGGTACTGTGAAGGATTGTAACGGGCTTAGGCAGACAGAACAGCCCTCCACTATCGTCCTCCATAACCAGAGAAAGACGACCAGCATATACAGCCAGTGCATTTTATCATTAAGCAGCATCTTTCAAATGCCAAACTTATTTACTGAACTTACAGTTCTATTTTATCTCTTACAAGCCATGCAAATAAGTAATATGCTTCATATAGATTAATCCTTGTAATTCTACACTGCTTACTCGCAGAGATAACTCTCACTCACTTTGTCTTCTCATTATCTAAACAGACATGCCTTTCCTTAAGTCATCAACAGAGGTCATCACACAAATGCCCTTGTGGAATATTCATTAATCAAACAACTAATTTGAAATGGATCTTCAAAGCATTATTCATTCCCCATCATTCTTCATACATCAATTTAAATGCTTTATGTGTATAATGATTAGGTTGATGTTTAATTAATTGTGAAAATGTGAATTAAAGCTAAATTACAAGACAAATTATTCCACAGCACACAAAAAGCTTAATTCTCTACTGTTAAGTTTTGAAATCTTGGCAAGTTTCCATGAACACCTTTGTCAGTTCCACACTGTGAGATTATAGCAGATCAGCTGGCTACACTGTTTAATAAAGGTTATGGCTTCAGTGCCACTAATTTACTTCCTCCAATGGCAGAGTAAACAAAGGTTAATGCAAATACACAACACCTATTTGTAATTAAGAATAAATAGGATATTTATTATTTGAGAGGAAACTCAGAGGGGCCAAAACAGAGGGAGATATGCTAGAGGTGTTCTACTTCAGCTTGAGAATTTATCTAATCTCATAAAGCCCTTAGATTTAACAACGAATTTCTCAGAGATCACCAAATATAATCTACCATCTATAGAGTATGAAGCAGGTGATACACTGTGTGACATACATGTCCCAGACATGGCAAAAGTTAGTTGGCTTTGTGACAGAGTAGCATCCAAATTGTAGCACATTAGTTACGTCTGTCCTATTTACAAACCAGTGGCTCTACATTTCAACTGGATAAACCGTTATTTATGTTCCTTCCTATAGGGTTTCACACACTGTTGCTCTTGCAGAATGGATACTGCTTCTAAATGCCAGGAGGGCATTTCATAACTGCATGGCTGATCTCAGTACACTGCAGCCCAAAGTACTTTGGTATGCCTCCTGCTGAAATATGTAAAGTAACAACACAGTAAGCTGATTTACAAAAAGAACTTCCCAAATTTACACACAAAAAAATAGTAAAATATTTTTGTGTAACAAGAATTAGAACAACTTAAAGATTTCTATTTCAGTATAGGTGAAATAAATATATTTATATGTACACTTATATAAATATAGCCAAAGAGACCATATATGGCCAAAGACGTCCATAGCATGATGCATGATTAAAAAAGAATTATGGTAGGTAAGGAATCACATCTAAATTTTATTATAAAAGTAAATATAACTTCTAAACAGATTTATTTTCAGCTGTTAATTTAATGGATGCAGAACAAAAAAGGCCACTCAGACTAAAAATTTTTCTTCTGCTCACAAAACGTATATGACAAAAGCTGTGCAAAAGGCATCATATTAAATTCAAACAAAATCAGGACAGGGTGACAGAAATTGGTCCCACTGCGGCAAGGCAGTTAGCATGGGCATTTTTTAGCACTGTTCTGAGCCTTACTTGTGTAGAGTTCACATATGCTCCAGCAACGTGATCTAAAAACCACATCCTTTAGGCCTATCCCCATGCAGTACTGTACCAAAGTAAGAGTTAAGGTTGCATTAGATATGCACTTAAATGTGTTGTATGATAAGGCTACATTATTGAACGGACAATGCCTGAAGGATAAGCAGTAAGATTTAAACGGAGCTGCTCAGAATGAGGGAACTCTTCTTTTTTCTTTTCAAAAGCCTGCATGAGCTAGTCTGAGGCACCTCCTTATTTGTATGGCTCAATAACAAGAAATGCTGAATATCTACAGCTCTCACTGACTCACAATCAGATGCCCATCCAATAATAGACCAATTCTCTTAGATTTACTTTCTGTAAGCAACCAAGAAAAACCACTGACTTTTATAAAACACTGCTATTTCAGCAGCAAATCCTTGAGTGCACAGACCTGGGCCACCAAAGCAATATGAATATTAAGGATGCTGACTATTAGTCAAGATGAAATTTCAGATCAAATTAATGTCAAAATACAATGCAGAAAAAGCCAAATAGTCAAGCAGCATTTCATTAATTTTCCTGTTTGGGGAAAGTTCAGTAGAGGTTTTCAGATGAACCAAGAGTTTTCAATTTGCTCAGCTGTCTTGAATAATAAGTACATCTTTTTCCCTTTCTTCCTTTTTTTTTTTCCCCTTTTCTTTTTTCCCTCCAGCTGGGATAATAGCTTTATGGTCTACAAGCCGCACATGCTAAGAAGAAGCAATGTCCAAATTCCACTTCAGCACATCACAGCCCTTAGCAACTGATAAAGCAACATTAATAAACCTGGTCTCATCCAAGTCAAAGCAGATATCGTTCAGAAGACGTAAAATACAGCAAAAGGGGTTGAAGTATATGTCTAGTTTTCAGTGATTTATTTATTAAATTCCATGGGGATATAACCACACAAAGGTCTCAAAGCTGTGGTCTGTGGTAAATAGTATGTCATAATATATTTAACAAATGATAATTCAAACCACAGAAAACTGTACAGGGAAAGGTTCAGAAAATGTTTCAAGGCTGGGAAGTTACTGAACACTTGGTTTTACAATTTTATGATAGCGTAGGGGTAAAGTCACTGCTGACTTTACAAAGAAATAATCCCCCTCTCTGTAATAGCAGAGTTTTTTGCTCACATTAAGATTGTTCAAATCCTAGAAAAATTACAGGTGAAGATGTAGAAGTTGCCATGAAAATGTCCCCGTGGATCATCAGACACTAATGAAGGAACAGTTTCATGTATGGCAGTAAGCTTTCAGAGGTTATTCAGAACCAATAATAATAACAATAGAATATGAGCAAAAGAAAATTGATTTAGCATCAGAGAAAACCTCAGGTGGTGTATCATCCCAGCTCTCAGAGTAAATCACTGAAAAATAAAGAGAAATACTGTACAGAATTTACTATTCAATTCTATAGTGCCAAGTGTTTGTAACTGTAAATGGCCCATACGACAGCGATCCTATGCTTCTTCTTGAAAGGTCATTCTCTCATCTGGTATGGCTGCTAGAATCAGCATTTACAAGGAGTCAGCCAGAATTTTCCAGCCCCCTATTCCATAATGTTACTGCCCTTTTGTAATGCCAAAAGCGATAGTTTCCTTCCTTTGATGCTCAGATATGCCAAGTACTATATGGGAAATATCTTTAATAAACTTCATTGTCACCTCTCATAGTACATCTCTCTTGTCCTGCTGCGTATCACAACCAGTTTACTCCTTACCATGCTGCCACCAGCCTGCAGCCCATTTCCCAGGAGTTTAGCTACATTGTCTTTTGCCATCCCATGCTACATTTTATAGGATATATGTTTTCACTGCTGTCTGCTTTTACTAAAAAAGTCTGCAGAGGATCCACTAGGTTTCCATTTTTACAAATACCTGACTAGTGTTAAACATTGGAAAAAATTTGCATGAATTTAGTCAGGTTTTGGCTGGCATATCCTACTATGCGAGCAAAAGCTTTAGGCTGGAAAGTCTGTCCTGCTATGCCTGCTCTCAATCCAAATGCTAAGATAGGAACGATGCGTGTGAAAGAAACTCTAAGGTCAGGATTTGTGTCAGAGGAAGCCTTTGTGAGTCTGCCTTTGGTTATTGCAAAACCCTGTGCCAAAGTCCATTAGGGCTCTGCTCAGGTTCTCTCTCTTAAATAGTCAGGATCTGACTTTACTTTCCTTGCTCCTCCTTTCTTCCCTCTATTATTTCCACTAACTCTTTCTGTTAAAAAAACCCCAAACAACAAGCACATAAGCTGTACAGAATCTCATTAAGTCTGGATACAAAGTTCATCGTATGCAATGATGAGGACTGTGAAGAAATGTCATTCCTCACATGCAAGCAGAATGTTTCAAAATCCCAGCCGTATCTCTGCCTGGCTCCCAGGACACCATCCTATAACTTGCCATATACACATTAATTAATTCAGGCCTTGTTTGTTTTGTCCCAGACCTTTTTTTTTTTCTTTTTTTTCTTTTTCTGTTTTTAAGGAAAGGCTACCGGATGGTCACAATGAAAAGGGCAAAAGTCACATAGATAGAGTCTTCTGAAAGGTCAAGCCATTAAGAATTTGCTTATATTCTTCATTGTGTCTGTACCTTTGCTACTGATATCCAAAAGCTGAGTCCCAAAGCTGAGCAGGAGAGTCAACTCTCCCGGTCCCAGCAGACACCACATCAGCCTCCATTCATCTGCTCTGTGCAACTTGGTTCCACTCAAGGTTCTCACTGAAATTACCTCCAGTGTTTACTGTCACAGGCCTTCCACTCTGTGTAAACAATTAAAAATATTAGAAGCCATTAATACCCCCTTTAAAACATTGCATCCTTGGAATCCTTGGCTACTGTGACACAGAGAAATAAAATGCAGATTTAACAATATATTAAAAACCTCAAAATTACTACAGTGAGGGAGAGGGTATACTTGTCACCAATCATCCAGTCATTTTGATTGTCTGCTCTAAGACTTTTCCTTATTCTTTTTATTGATTTAAGAGTAAAATAGTTGAGAATGTCTATATTCCTGCTACATACAGATTATTGTTGAGTAAAGATAACCATCATCAAAGCAAAATGAAAGACCAGTTTATTCTCATTTGCCCCTTGAAAAATACCTGCTCAATCAAGAGAAAAATCAGGAGCAAGAGATGATGAAATAAAACTCTTTTAGAAGAAAACATTTTTACCAGCAAGGAAAATAGCCTGTTCAGTTAGCTTTTAGTGTTCAGTTCTGTTAGAAGTGGTCTTGCCCGCAGACTTCTATTTTCTCCTGGATCTCCAGGAAGATAATTCCAGCTGATGACTTGTGGAGTTTCCAATTCCCACCTTCTATTCTTTAGCAAGCAGTAGAGAGAAACATCTTTAACAGCTTAAAGCTTCTGTTCCTTTGCTAGCACTATTACTTGTCTTCAAAATATATTTTCCATCACCCATCCAACGTAATTTCCCAGTGCTGGTGCAATACAATAGCAAAGCCTGTGGTTTAGCAGTACATTTCATGATCCTTGCATTTAAAATATTTGGTATGAAAACCTACTGTTTCTCAACAATAATCCCATGGAAAATGTGCAATTAGTCAACAAAGGAATTATTTGCAAGGACCTTATTCCATAAAAGAGTGGAAAGTGTTTCTTTCTCTCTCTCTCTCTCTCTATCCATCTGTTTTTAAGCTAAATAAGTTTCAGGAGCAAGAGGTACCCGAAACAGAACTCTGTTTTAATTACAATCAGTAAATTGTCATGAAGCCACTGGATTTAATTTGACCCACTCAAATTTTTTTTTTTCTAAAGAAGATGGGGATATTTAGTAGCTTTTGCGGGCATTATGATGGTGGTTTTGGGGTACTTACAACAGTAACTTACCAAAGCTAGTAGGAACATTGCTTTGGTACCCTCATATAACCCAACCCCTGCTCTTTCTCCCTCCAGTATATCCTTCACTGATTTTAGCTTTGATTTCTACTACTCTGAAAACAGTGTGAGACATGAATCTTTTACAGGTTAATCATGCAGCATCTGAGGACTCCCATTTTCCTCTGGTGAGATGAAATGTGAAGGTCTCTGGATCTTAAAGACATGTCAGGACAGTCCTAAGCATGATGACTTTCAGATCTGTAAGCACAGTACTGAGACAGCAGTGCCTCCAGGCTGTGGACTGCAAACCAGTGGTGGTGAAGACACCAGCTATAGGTCATTTGCAGCTGCTCTGTAGAAATGTCTAACCCCTCTGTAGGACGTTATAGAAACTTTGGAAAATAAGGGTTCTTTGGGTTCTGTGATGAATTGTGAGGAATGGCAACGGTCCTTAACCCAACAGCATTCCTCAGGATATCTATTTAAGTTGTATTTACAACTGTTACTCTTCTAACATGCCTGGACTGGTCATCTCAGAGCATGGCATCAACATTACAAGTATACCTTCTTTATCAGTCACAGCTGACCTGGGTCTCAGCCTTAGCACTAGGCTCACCCTGAAAACAGAGTCCCCAGCATGTATCACCCACCCCTTGTGGCACTGCCAGGGTCTGGTCTTTTCACCATAAATGGTTAATGCAGTTTCCCAGCCGTGTGAGGGAACCTGATGGTCTTTGGGGATAAAAGGATAAGGCTGTGACGTGTGTGCGGTCTTAATCCTCCAGGGTCAAAACTGAGTGTGAACACAGACGCACCCACAGAAAATGCTTTCATCAGCACAACTTATTCTTGTTTTAGTTCCCAGAGGGTAATAAACTATACTGGCAGAAGGTACTGTGGGGCTGTGGGACTGCGCTCAGAGTTACAACTTTGGGAGACAAAATGCTCATACCACTACCAGAGTTACAGCAGTTAAAAAACTGCAGTCAAAGAAGCCTAGAACAACATAAGCAATACACATACACAAAAGCTGATGACGTTTTGCTTTTGTGGACCTCAGAACAGCTGGGACTGCACAAGGGAGGATGACTGGTGCCAACACCCTGAAATTGAGTCACAGCTCTCCTGGCCACCTCCCAACCTAATCACACATGCACATTTCAGCATTATCAGCCCAGCTGTTTCTGTACCACACAGCAAACCAGCCCGGGGGTTAATTGTTTAAAAAATTAACCCAGAAAGTGAAGAGGAAGAGAAAGTTGTGGGGTCTTTTACCTCAAGTCACAGAGTTGTCACACGCAAGCAGTTAAGCTGGCACTGCTGGAGAGAAGGACACTCTCTCTGGGGGGCATTACCCTGGTTTGTTAGCAAAGGTTTTGCACTGCAAAGTTGCAAGCTGAGACACTGCCTTGTCTGCATCATCATTTTGATGCATAATATAGATGCATGGCTAGTCTCTTTCTAGCTAGATGCGGACCTCCTTCCATTTCCACACTAGGTGCCCTCCCCCCTCCCGCCCCAAAACAGAGCACATGTTTCAAGTTCTTTAGCACTGTAGAACAGGTTTTCACCACATCCCATTTCACTGCTCTCCACCAGCTTTGACAAGTGATCAGAACTTGTATATCCACACTTACACACTTTGCCTTTAGTTATCTAGGTAGAGCCTCAAGTACCCAGATGTGTATCACAGTGCTTTTAGAATACCAGTCAGCAAAACCTGTACACATTTTCAAGCAATATCTAACCTTCTTTTACTCCGCTGTTGCAGTCTATCTACAGTTTCACTTATCAAAATCACTTCTACTACAGGGACACAAGACAATGGCAATATCCTTGATTCCTCCTGCTCTCTTCCTATGTGTTGCATAGGTAAATGAAAGATGGATTGTCTTATCTTGCTGGGGTGCCTTTCATAATTTTCAGTGCACTTCTTCCTTGGAGCTGGTTTAGCTGAAAAGCTCCCTTTGCAGACAACAGGCACCACCTTCAAATTGCTGAGTATGGGAACCTGGAAATCTAGCTACAAAATTGACCAAGATAGGATTTAGAAACCATTCAAACAATGACAAACTGCAACAACAAAAACATAAAACTTCCAAAGTAAGTGACATGGAAATGCAGAAAGACAGGCTGCTGTTAGCTATACTGGGAACTGGTGATTCTTACTTCTTTTAGAGGTTCTGTTAAGAACTTTAACAACCACAGAGTCTGAATCTCAGCTTCAGTCACCACGTCCATCAAGCCTGTGTTGCATGCTGCTGCTCTGCAGTACAGCCGTTATCTCAAATATTCATTAACAATTCAAATAGAATCATCTTGGAATTCCTCTACACATCACACTATTGTTCTAGTTTTGATCTGATTTACCTGATCAGCAATCAAAGCAACAAACATCTGAAACTCAATGGAATATGAAAAAGTACTTAAGAAATAGGGGCAAAATTGCACTTGAACACTGCTGGCTATACCTGCTAGGAGGAAGTCTCTAACTTCTGCAGTTAAATTCTGGAGAAAAAAAAATTAAAAGTCATTATGATTACCTGTCCTGACTCCCTTCTGCAGATAGCTAACTGTATATGTCAAGTGGTACTGGTTATGCCGGTTATGTTGCCAGCTCTCACGCTTAGGACTAACACATATTTTTGCCCAGAAGTTAGAAGATTAAACAGTTAAATAAATCAAAGCATGGCAGGCCACTCAAGCATAATAGTTAGCATTAATGGAAAGGTAACATGTCTCAGTACCCCTTGGGTAGCAGAATCTTTATAGTTTAAAGCACAGGTGTCTCACACATTCCATTAACCTCAGTGAGAATTGCAGGGTCTTAAAATTTCCCATTTTAGAGACTGGAGTCAGAAGCTTTCTGCAGCACTGAAAATTTCACCTCATATATGAAAGCAACAGGCAAAATGTTGTAATGCTCAGTAAGTGACAGGTTCAGATGTTACTTACCAAATACAGATGATGTCTCCTTGCAACAAAGTGTACCAGCTTCTCCATGCCTCAGACACCACCTGTGCCAGAAAGTTTGTGGAAGCCCTCTGTAGCCCGAAGACTCTCTGAATCTAGAGAGGAAATTCTTGCTGGGTTCAGAAAAGCACTTTTAGTGGGAGTATTTCAGGATTTTAAAACCACCAGACACTGTAGACACTCAGTGATAAGGAGGTTTGTAGTGATCACAATTAAACCTGGGAGCTGTGGGGAGAACTTAGGGGTACCCATCTTTGTTACCCTGCAGTTATGAGACAAGGATTAAGTTTTTCCCCTTTGTGGAGTCAGTATCCATCCTGAAACACTTGGTGAAGACCTCTGTTAACCTTGCTGCTCCTTGCCATAAATTTTGGCCCACTCGTAAGGATGAGTAACACTGTAAAATAATCCAGAATCATTCCTTTTGTCTCCCACTGTGGCTTGAAACAGCTGTCATATTACAGGTCTTTGTTATTGAATCGTAAGGCATTTAAAGAAAGATTTTATTGTCAGTCTTTGAAAAGGATATTGAACTGTGAAGAGCACGCAATTACAAGGTATATATCCAGATGTTGACTCAAGTGTTTGTTTCTGATATTTGTGTAGGATATGACCTGGCTGGTTACTGCCTACTCCTGAGTAAAAGCTGCTGAATGGATGTGCAGTACAACCAAAATAACAAAACCAACAAAATCAAACCAAACAAAAAAACCCCCAAAAGTGCCTTACAATTCAAGTAGTCACTGAAAAAACTGGATAAAACCTAAGGATGAAGCTTTTTCTTTCTTTCACGCTTTTCTCTTACTGTGGTGAAGAGATACTACCTCTAAGTATTCAACACAAATTCATTATTTCTGTTAGTTAGGTAATAAATAACATGTCAGCTTAGCATGCTCAGGAAATGTTTCAGCAGTATCTTTGGTTTTCTTGTTGGAAGATATATCAAGTACTGAAAATGAAAGTCCAAGAAAAAAATTGTTTCATTACCATAAACCAGGCTGTACTATACAGTGGGCAGAGCACACCTCTCTTCTGCCCCTGGTTTCTGTAGCTCTATACCAGATGCAGCAATGAGTGTGGAGCCCAGCACGGCTCCTCCTGCCACCCAAGAGCCCCCAGCTCCAGTCAGCGCTGAAGTTTGACATGGGTCTGGAGCAAAACAAACTCACCAAGCTAGATCAGAATGAAAATTAGTGAGATGGGTAACAGGAGAAAGTATAAAAGCATTGAAAACAAAGACCAAAATGATGAAAAAAAGGCAAAATCCTTTTCTGGAGAGGTGTCAGCCAGGTTTTATGTGGTCCCTAGCAGTCTCACACATTTATATCTTATTCACAAAGAATGTCCTAAGAAATGTTCCCTTTGCTCCCAGACTTCTTTTTCTTTCTTGTTAAAGTGTTATGAGTAAATACTAAGACAAAAAATACAGGAATATTAACACTTTTTTCTAAATGTGACGAATCCTCAAGTCACACCTTCAGATACCTGAGTGCCAGGTCATCTGGATTCAGAATTTGGTCAAAAACTTTGGATCAAGGTAAAGATGTCAAAAAACAGACAAACTGAAATGTCAGATTTTAACCTCACCGAAAATTGTGTTTCTGTCCAGGGTGCAGCCAACATCCTTAAGAGGCAGGAGCAGAGCATGAGAGCGAGCTCAAGGCATGTTTGAGGGAAGAGGTGAATGCAAAACCTCAGGTGGTTTGTATGCTGCTAACTCCTGCCCTCCTCTCTACATTCCAGGAAAATTGTCTCGAAACACACAATGTGCAGCCAGCTGGGGAAAATTCCTGCGCCAAAAGTAAGAGGGCTGAGGAGGAAGGTGAGCAGTACTCAGCAACAGCAGCTGCTTGGGGAGGGAGGGAAGGAAATCTAAAAATACAGAAACTCTTCTATTCTTAATAGGACAACTGTCCAACAGGACTTAAACCTGGAAGCTGGGAAATTCTCCCTTTCCTCCCAGCACAGCCTTATTCTAAAGGCTGGTGCTGCAGCTGGCTCCAGAGCAGCTGCTGGAGGGGTGCTGGAGCATCCCACCAAGGTAGCACTATGGAGCCAGGGACTAGCACTCCATCAGTAATGAAATAACTTGGGGCCGCGTTGCCTTTAAATGGAAAGGGACACTGCTCCTGCTGTTGGCAGCCGAGGACCTGAATGATCACAATTTTAATTGTGCTCACCGTGCTGTGATTTAAAGACTTGAAGAGACAGATTTCCAATCTGTCTTTGCTGACCCTGAGGCCCTCCCTATTTCAGGTTCACTTTCCTGCGTGTACCTTAGGTCAGATGGATACAGAAGTCTCTCCCTCTCTGTGACCTAACTGCTCACACAATTTAATTTGTGGATTTGTGCTGGCAGAATAAGAGGTCAGCTCCTGAAAACCCAGCCTTAATGTGTCCTGTTGACAGCTTCTCAGATATTGCCTATCTGCTACCCATATCACAGTGCCTGTATTCTCTCCTCATAGCAGTAACAAACCTCCCTTCATTCTCCAACCTGTCATCTTTTCACCCCGTGAATTTCCAATAACATCAAAAAAAAAAAACCCCAGCAGAGGCTAAATGAAAGAGCTGAGAAAATACTGCAACCAATGCTATGCTCCTGCATAATCCCCTAAACCATGGCATATATTAATAAAAATCTATAATAAGAGTAAAGCCCTGGAACAAAACAGTACAGGTTTTCGCTTGTTTCTGTGTTTGGGTTTCTCTTTGTCACTCCGTGTATGTAAATACAAAAGGCTGTAAGCAGCCGTACGCGACCAGTGCATTACTCTCAGCTAATGCATGCCTATGAGGCATTCCAGCTGCTCCTTCAACCTGAGCTGTTTTGTAATGCATGTGAACCTTGTTTGAGCTGGCATGATATAGTATCTGGAAGAGCAATTTAATGCAATCTCTCATCTATTTCACTGATTGCAACCATTTAGTGCAATCTTAAAGAAAGATGATTAGAACTCACTGGTTCTTAATGTTTAATTTATTTACATTCATGTCTGCTAGAGAGCCATTTCATTCATCTCCTACATGATAGCATAAAATCATTGAAAAATGATGTGCAATAAACATTATTATTATACTGCTGTCCTCACTAGCAGATAACAACTGCTGTCATTCGTAACACTGATTGACCTATATGGCACAGCTCTTTAAATTCTAGCCATAATAAGACACATTACAGGCATAACAGTTCTGTATTGATGCCTGGCACAACAACAGGTTCTTAGTTAAAATAAAATTCAAGCAAGACTGGCATTTCTGTGTAGGTAGGCTGAAGCACAGCCACTCTTCAAAAGAAAAAGACCCGACACATAAATGTCATATTAGCTGAAAAAGAAAGGGTGAATTTTTGGAACCATGACTGCATTCTAATTGGCACTTCTGGTGTTGTTGCCTAGTGCAGAGGCATTCATATTAAGCTGAACAAATGCCACATTTGCATTTCTGATAAGTGCTAGCATTTTTCACATTTCTCATGCATCTCTTGTTTAAATAAGCATACCTGAAAAGTTACCTAAATTAGCCTGCCAAGATAGCTTACTATCTCATTCTTACTGGCAAAATTGTGGAATTTTTATTATAATAACCTTGCTTCAAGGTAAAGAACCCCACCAACAACATTTGGGGGATTAGAATAAGAGCAACATCAAAAGTTAAAGTGGCTGCGATGGATATCTAACAAAGCAGCAGACAACAGCCTGTGCCAACAAACATGAAAAGTTTAAAAAAGTTTCCAGTAAATGAATGCATTCATAAATGTAAAACTTTTTTGTAACATAATGCAGATATTTTGTGATTGCAATGCTATAAAAATGCTGTTTCTTTTATTTGGCATAATAATATTCAACATATTATTACTTCTTTCAAAGGTACTGTACTATTAAAAAGGAAGGTACACATTTTTCTTGATGGAGTCATGGCAATGAAAAATTGAGAGTTACTCTTCATTCTAGCTGTGCAGTATGGCTTCTAAGTTTCCAGTAAAAAGAAAAAATTGCAAGTAAAACTAAGTTACTCCTGCATAATGTATGGATACATATATAGATATACAGTAAATCAATAAAGTATAAATAAAAGTGTAATATTTTAATTTTCCCCCCACTCACCCACCCCAAAATGCAACACTGATTAGACCTATCAAAGTATTCCTCCAGCAAGGGACCTGGAATCAAAATGCAGCTCTCATTCAGGAGATGACTATGCAAAACAGGCACTTTCTACTTATACAAACTTATAAGGCATGTTACTTTTCTTGAAGTCCCAATAGCGAAAAAGACAGACAGACAGATGGAGGGATGGATGGATGCTCTTGTCTCCGCATCACACCACATTGCCACCTGAATTTCTTGCCAGGTTCCAGCCCGTCACACATGGGCAAACCCTGGATGCCAGTGAGGTTGCATAGGTGTCACTGCCCTTTGCCAGCCAAACTGATATTTCCAGCAATGGCTCAGGAAAACTGAGCATAACTCCGACTTTCGGCTGAACTTCCGCAGCTGAAAAATAAAGGAACAACCCATCTCATTTGATGAATGTTAAAAATACTGCACATACAATTAGTCAAGTGCAAAAAAAAAAAACAACCACCAAACCCAACCAGAACTCACTTTAAGTGCCTTTTCAGAAAACAAGATAATGCTAGTAAAATATGGATACTTGGGAATTCACAAAGGACTAAATCAGGGTTGGCAAGTAGTTCCCACCACTATTTTTCACTATTGCTGTGTTTAATTATCTTATCTTTATGTTTGCTGATATTATTTCTGTATATACCTACACACATACACATGGAAGGGGGTGAGGGAAGAGTTTGGAGACAAAGCTCGTGAGTTTGCAGATCATGACACCAGTGACATGGGAGCATGACCACAGGGATCGTTCAGCACCAGTCTCAGCTTTGCAGAGCAATGGCTTTCTGGGGGGTACAGACGTGTGAGTCCCTAAATGGCCACTCCCATGCAGGAAGGGGAATGATCTTATAAAGCTGCACTCTCTGCTCTTCCATAACCAAAATCCCATACTCCGTTGATAAATTCATGGCATAACTCTTGAACAATCAGCCTTTCTAAATGGAAACATAGCTACTTATACAACTGTAAGAAAAAAACTCAAACCCAAACAAACAATCCACTCTGAACAGCAGAGGTTCAGTCCAGTCTCAATGACATACAAATAGCATTGGCTTTTTTAATAACTTTTGTGTTTCTCTTACCAAATTCCATGGCTTCCTCTTAAAATGCTGGGTTTTCCCTGATCTATATAGCCCTTCTTGGGATTGCTGGAGTCAGAGTTTCGGAGCAAAGGTTGTTCAGGACATGATGCAGCTGCTTCACTTTTCTAACCACTGAAACAAAACTCTTCAGAGCAAGCAACAGGGCTGTGGCACATTTGAATATTCACGCCCAACTTAGATTGCATCAGCTGAAAAAGAACAAAAAAGAGAAATGTTTCTCTAATGTCCTCCCAGTGCATCTATCCCCTATATGCTATCCTGAAGCGGCTGGGGTGGTAGGGCATCAGGGTCTGGGGTATCTTTGGGTTTTAGTTCTCTGGAGATTTTTTTCAAATCCAGTAGAATTTGCTTGAAGTAACCAGGTATACAGTGACCTGCTTTAAGTGCAGTAGAATAACCCCATCACTGCTCAAGGCGTATTTGCTTCCTATTGGAAGTAAAGCTTCACCTGTTTCTAGTGGATTTCGAACAGCTTTTTATTGCCTTGGAAAGAGATTAAGGGTCCCTTCTCCACTTTCCTCCACTTTGGCTGGCCAGAAGGAAGAGATAGAAGAGCAGCTACCCCAGCTCGCTGTCTCTCCAGCACGGTGTGCACGTGGTCACCAAGAACAGCCAGATAGCTGTCCTTCCTGGAGAACTGAATCTTTGCTAGATACTGTAAAATTAGGAGTAGACAATGGTGTTTAAAAAAGCCATTTCCCTGGTTCTATCAGCCATTATCATTGCTGCCTGCACCCAGCTAGATTAAACCAGCCTGACGGTTCCAGCTGTGCTTGTTCCTGCTTTGTCATGCTAGCTCAGGGCAATAGATGGATTCAAAAGCTCCAGGACCCTCACTGTACAGATCAGCAAGACTTTCCATTAATGCTGTGTGATCGTTACTACCCTGAGTACTTTCCTGATCACTACAACTGTGAAGTGGGCGTTCTGATAAAAACAGGTTTTGGTGTCAGGTTAAAAAAACCCAGAACAATACAATAGGTTCAAAATATGTACAGTATCTACCAGAGATGGTGCAGCAGTGGAGGCAGCCATTAGTCAACCAAGTTGCTTTGAACTGGCAAAATCCAAACCACGGATGTGTAACAGTATCAGACAAGCAGGGACCCTCTCTGCATCCAGTCTTACACAAGTGGCATTCATGCCTTTAGGGGCTATTCCACCCTTCGTGACTATGTAGACTATGGGCACATGAACAGGTTAACTTTTGGCAAGCTATCTCGATTTTTAAAAGCTGTGAATGACAATGCAACTCTTAAAAGCACCGCAGGCTTACCTGAAGAGCAGCAAAAACACCAGCGGATGAGTCAGGGCAAATCATGTCACACTTCCAATCACTTACTTGCACAGTGTAATTTGCTCCAGGTTTATGACTTCGGCGTCCACTCCTTGCTCAGGGGTGCCTAGTCTTACAAAGTCTGAGCTAGTCACAGAGCAAGATTTAATGCTGATAACTCTGCCTTCCAAATCCTTGTTATGTGTGTGGATAGCACAGGATGGAGCAGGGAAAGGCAGCAACTACTCTCTTAAGCTCCTTTTGAAGCTTCTGGTATTTCATGGCTATCCGAGTGCCAATTAGGGCTCTGATTTAAAGTTTCAGCAGTCCCCAAGGACAATAGCAGCCCCAGCAGAAAAGTAAATACTTGAGTTTTCCTTTGCCTTACACTGATCAAGGAAACACTGACACCAATACATTTTCCCATTTCTCTGTGAGTATTATTTGCAACCAAAAAATAACTTCTAGCCAAAAGAGTAAAGGGAGTCAGGCAGAATGGTGAGTTGGGCCCAGTGTGTTTTTGTTCTTAGGAAACAAATGAAATTATGATGTTCTGCCAACCAGACCAAGGCTGCAAGGGTCAACCTACACGGATAATTCCTTTTATCTGATTGCCTCTTCCACTGTATACACAAGCAGAGCAGTCCCTCTTCCTACTAATTTGGCCCACTTATTCTCCATGCTTCTTTAGAAATTATTGAGAAAAGCAGGCAAATTATGGGCCTGGAAATCTACATGGTTCTGTTTTGTACAAAGCGTTGTGACCTTTTTCTGCTCTCCAATACCTGCAAAGTGTTTTGCTTTTAAAAGTTCCATCTTGTCATGTTGTTAATCCTGGATGATGACAAGCACTCACCATATATTTGAAAGATATTGTTTGGAAAATAAGACTGATATTAACATTTAAATTGATTAACTTTTGCAGGGATGTCGTATTATGCTGGTAGAAGATTTGGCTGAATATCAACAGTATTATTTTGGGTGTCCGACTGAAGTGCTCTGATTCACCGCTCCTACAGGCACCCATTTCCTCCCTCTGGCTCAGGGTGGAAATCTGGCCTCCTCATGGCACCAGCTGTCTCTTCCACTGTTTCCTTTAACATCATTTAAGGCATGACACACACCTTCAAACCACCACCATCCAAGCAATGGGGACAAGGATGGAAGACCAGGGGAGTGGAGAACCTCCTCCAATCTGTCTAGGTACTTATGGCTTTTACTCCTGGCTGGCTGTTCACTGGAGTATCTCACAGGTATGGTCCCACCTCAGGAGCTGGGACGCAGCCCAGCAAGCTGCCCAATGCACCTTTGCCATGGTCATAGCCAGCACTGGGCACGGCTGGCAGGGGATTCTGCCAGCTGCTGCTTCCCATGCAGGACCCAGATTCAACTTTTTGAGTGCTCTGTTTGTGTTTCAGTGCAATGTCAGCCAGCTCAGCTTAAAGGCAATTGTGTCAGTCTCACTTCTCTAGCAAGCAAGGGAAGGACCACCCTGCCTGAAGCTATTCCCCAGCAAGGCACAGAGTCCAGCTCGAAGCAGCAAAGTCTTCCTTATGCAGAACTAGAGGGTCAAAATGGTCAAAATTGCTAGTGAAGATGCTTGCAAAGCCTCTAATATTTCTGAAATTCACCACAAAAAATACTAAAAGTATTGCCATATCTGCCATTCAGTTTGGTTATCAAAATTTGGGTTGTTATGAGTTTTAATTAAAGAGAAAAAAAAATTCTAAAAAAAGAAAAAGCTCTTAAATTGCTTCTTTTAGAGACAACTACATCTTCTTTCTTCTTAAATCGGTGGCCAGGCATGTAAAATGAAGAAAGAGAAATCTCAGGTGCCTGAGAAAGGCAATGAAAGTTGGTATCCATAGTAGTAGGAAATTATATAGTTTCCTCATTCGCTATTCTGAGTCTGTGTGCAAGATGGGGATCACACTGCAGTATGGGGCAGTATGAACCAAATGAGCAGATGGCGAGAATGAGCACACCTTGAAAAGAGACATAGGAATTAGTGAATGGGAGCTGCCCTGCAGAAGAAGTGTAAACTGCACCAGTTTTATTGCTATTGCATGTCCTGAAAAGGGGACAATCTAGTGTAGGTAGGTGGAGAATGGTAGGGTACATTAATTCAAATTGGAAGACAATCTACTTCACATAGACTTCACAAACAAAAGACAACCTCTACTTATTTAAATCCCAAAGTGTTTTGCATCTAAGTTTGTGCTGCTTACATTATCCCCTGTAAACGGACAAATGATACCATTCTTTTCATTACCTAGAAAGTGGCATTCAAGGAAATAAAGCCCTGGCTAATAGCTATACCTTAAAAAAAAAAGTAATATGCAGGAGAAACCTGGCTAGACTTAAAGGGTATTCAGCTTCTTCTCCAACCTACGCAGCAATTGCCTTCTCAGGCTATAAATTGTGAGAATGGGTACAAATGGAATCTGAAAGTGCTTTTATGATTACCACTTACTGTTTGTGGAGTTGGTATGTTTTCAAAAGTATCACCATTACATGGCAAACTCTGATTAAAAAGACGAAACATAAGAGTTTTATTTATAAGTAATACTAAATAATCTCCAGCTCCTTTTTATTGCACATAAAAGCTAGATTAGAATTTAGAAGTTCTATTGTTAAAGCTGCTGCTATTAGCCTGACCAAAATATTAAAAGAATGTTAACCAAATCGTATACAAGGCACGAAATGTGCATAGAGTTCAGATCCTATTTCTATTTAAATGAGTAAGCACTTTGTCCTGGCTTCTAGAAGAAGGGTTGAATCTGGGAACTATGTAGGCAGCACCTCAACCAGTACAGGTCATCTTTCTTTTGTATAGCTCTGTTGCCAACCTCCACACCACTGTCCTGGTTTCAGCCCTCTGATGGGTTGCAACAACTTAGCAAAAAGGTTAGAGGACAAAAAGGACATTGTCTCCTCACTGTGCTAAACACCAGGGCGAGGTAGGGAAAACATAAGGAACTCCATCCCCAATCCGCAGCGTTCTCAGAAGGTGCCTCCTCCTAATCTGCTTTTGGGCTACCAGACAACCGGATCACCTACTGAACCATAACTAGCACTACACACCAGCTGTTAAACGTACCACCTTGTTTTCCATTGATAATTCCTGGGGTACTTCATATTGTTAGTTCTTCCCTAACCACAGTCATGGTAACTGTCTCCTGCTGTATTAGCATGCCAGTGTATTTGCAAAACTTTAATAATTTAGGCACCATCTGACTGACCATATTGTACAAGATTATCTTCTGTGAAGGCCACCAGTGCTTCTTTAATTTTCTGCAGTTGCAATAAATAGAATTACATTTGGGGTACCCTTTCTTTTCTTGTACCTTCCTTTTTGTCCTAAATTCTTACTCTATTTTCCACCCCTGCCTGCTTCCCAATGATCACACGTAATCTCCACCTGTAAATGTAAGAATACCCATAGGTCCCAGTGCAGTGCCCTCCCACCTAATAGTAACTCCCAATAGTAACTTAAAGGGGCTGACAGCCAATATGCATATAAGCAAACTGCACAATGCTGTATCTAGACATCCTGTGACCTGGTGGCCTCTTGCCCCTGCATAAAGGAAGGATAAGAAAAAAATGGCCTATTTACATCAGTGAATTTCAAAGCCTCCAAAGAGCCTCTAGTCTTCCATTAGGCCATTTTTGACAGTGAAAATAAAATTGCTGCTACTCCAAAACAGGTGGTAGAAGTTAACATACTATTCACATTCATCAATATTGTCATGAACTGAAACTTTCTTATTGCAGTTATTTCTTTATTTCTCTTCCTTAAACGAAGAAGCTGCTTTCAACATACTTTGAGCCAGAACATCAAATTTCTTCTCCCTTCCTCTGCCAAGACTGCAAAGCCCCATCCAAAACCCTAGGTGAAACCTTACCAGTCCACACCAAGACCACTGTTATGTGTGTGTTGCTGGAATCACCACCAGACATCTGGTAACCAAAGTATCTTTCTGCATCGTGCAGTGCTTAATAAACAGCCCTGAACAGTATACAACTGTGGCCCATTAAGTACTGCTGACACCTGAGCTTGTAACTCAGTGTGGAAGCAGGTCAAAATCAGCTCCATTTCTTCCCCATGACTGCAACCGATTACTGAACATCCATCCAATATCACTGCGAACTGCATGATGGCAGTAGCTTTGCACTAGAGACAAGGCTGGACAGAAACTACTTGCTGCTCCCTCCCCTCTCCCCCCCGCCCAGCACTAGCAGTTACCAGCACATACAAATATCTGGCCTCTAGTCCAAAATCACCCACTGCTTTTCTGAAATCATCCCTGAAAGCAAAAGTACTGTGAGTAAATTCTTGCCTTTTAAGCATTATGAATAAACACACCATATTTTTACTATTCCCCTGCATGTGTCTTGATACAGAAAAAAAGTAGCACAAGGGATGTATAAGTCCTCCCTTTCATACCTGTAAGCCAACAGACTTTAGCTGCAGCTTTCTGACCCAGTCAAAGCAGCAGTCACAGCATGCTCCCCACCATGCAGAACAAGCTTAGTGCTCGCCAGAATGACAGTACCTGTGCAATTCCCAAGGCAAGGCACCAAGGAATTGTCTTCCTCCTTTGACACTGCTGGGCTGGAAGAAGATATTTCTTGTTTTCAGTGGCTAGGAAACAAAACTTCCTCGATTCTTAGCCCTGTATTCATACAACATAATAAAATGTCTCTTCAGTAGGCAGGACTTCTGGGGTTACGTATCAGAAAGGCTGTAAAAATATTTCCATCTTTGCCAAACTTCTTTCTGGAATGAAAGCTACATAGAAGGTTTTTTTATAGTCTGTAGTGACTTCCTGGATAATTTTTATTTTTTTATATATATATATATATGAAACTATTGATATCTCTATGTAGCAACAGATACTGCTCACATATTTCTAACAAATGAGACTGCTACTAGATGTATACAAAGAATTGCCTGGAGATGCTACCGCAGAACTGTGTGGTTTATCATGCAGGTTGAAAACTAAATTGTTTTGTTCCCTTGTTGACTTCAATACACCCAAGGAACTCTCTAAACTCCAAATTTCAGCTGCCAAACTTTTGCACATTCCCTAGTCAATGTAACAAAAATAAAATGGATTCTTGAAATCATTATAATCTGAAGTAACCTGGAAAATATGTGGGTGGAATAGAAAGATGGAGGAAGGAAGAAAAATGCACCAGGATACCTATAACAAAAACACATCTTCCTTGAAGTTTACTGCTTATATGCCCATTGATGGAGAGGGATGCAGCAGCTGAGACGAATGATATAGTGTAAATCTGAAATCAGTTATGCTTGGTATGCTACATAATGCCAAGGCTTCAAGTCTGCATTAATGGTCCCCACATATCAGTTTTGATGCTAGCTGTTCAAAAGCCATGGAATCACTAGAGCCCCAAATATCAAAACACAGTCAGTCAAAGTTACAAATGACAATTGCAAAGCTGTCTTAGGAAATTAAGATGTAAGGTTCAGGAGCTCAGCAAAGTTGCCAGGCTATACAGCCAAAAAACCTTCTTCCAGTCAAAAGAGTAAGTCTCCAGTCTCTGCATCTGTGAAAAAGAAGGTAATCTACCCCCTTTTGCAACAGCTGCCCAAAAGCCATATAAAATTAGAACAATATGGAGAAGTAAGGGTCAGTAGCTGCAGTTAGCATATTTTCCTACATTCCATCAGGGAGGGCAAATTCTTTTTTCAGCTGGCTGAAATATGAAGGAAACTTTTTGAAGAAACTATGAACATATCAGCTCCAAGCATTCAAAAATCACACACAAATGCATGACCTTCAGGAGTCATAAGCTCAGCTTAAACATCTGAGATGAAGACTTATTCTCAGTGAAGTAGATGGCAGATTTGATTTTACCTGAGTATGGATTCCACTCTGTCAGATTTCCCAAAAAGCTTCAGGTTGATTTTATTTGCAGGTCAGGTTTTTAAGCCTGCAAGGTACATTCAAGTTACATTTTCAGTTTTTTCCCTGCAGAAGAGCTAAAAAAAAACCCCTTAGATTTTGGAAGAACTGAGATTCTCATTTAAGAAAAAAACCCCAAAACCCAAAAAACCCCTAAAGAGGCACAGACTTGGAACTTTCAAATATGCCACTTTTATGATATACAATAAGGCACCACTTCGTAGTTCAGGGCTGTCAAAATCCACCCAGTTAGTGAATTTAGCAGGAAGGAAGGGAATAACATTTTCAACTCTGCTAAAACCTGTTTTGTTTTCTTTTCCTTTTTTAATAATGGGTTCTAAATTAACATAGTAAAATAAAAAGCTTAAGTTTATTTTCAAGAAAAGTAATTTTGGGGTATGGTAAAGGAGCCCCCCTCCTGACCTGGTATGTACCAGGGTCTGGAGTTTCAAAAAACCAGCAACTATCCATCTTACCAAGACAGGATTTCACATGGAGATAAACTCTTATCTACCCAGGCAGGTCATTTTTGCCAGCAACTTTTCTGAATAAAAATTCTGCAGTGCTAAAAATAATAAAAACACAACCTGTTACATTTATCAATGATCAAATACAGTGACACGGAGCAAAATTTCTATAAAGTACTCAAATCTAGAGAACAGAGGACTGCAACAGGCTTTAATATATTTTTGTTGGGAATGTAAACTCTATGCACAAACACACAAATGTACGCCATTATGACCTATCAAAATGGAGTTTTTGTAGGCCATTAAGAACCAGACAGACAGATTGTCTTCCAAAACCTCTGGAAATAAAAAGCAAACCCTTACCAAAAATGAAAGAAGGAAAATATTTCAATCAGTTCACCCAAAACATTACTTGATGTAACAATTTAGAGTGGCCCATGACTACATGAGGAAATACGAGTGCCCCAAAATGTGGTCATGTTAGCTGTGAGATGCACTAGTAACTTGTAACTGTGCTGAATTGCTTCTTTTCTCTGTTTCTCAATTTCTGCTTTCCTATCTCTCAATAAATCTGATTAAATTGTGCTTGCTTACTGAAGGGCAAAGGAAAGAGGAGATGGAACTGGCTAAGATTGAAAAGAAAAGCAAGGAAATGAAAAAACCAAGAAAGAGACGTTGGATTATTTTTTTAAACTGCCTGTACCCTATGACACTTAACACTGTGCAACTTAAAATAGAAAGGATTTGGAAAAGCTCAGAACAGATACTATAAAACAAAGGAAAAAAACCAAACAGCTCCAGATAAAACATTTTTCAAAGCTCTGTGCCCAGATTACATTGTAATAACGTAAGCAGAGGCAGGGGTTGATTTTTAAGTTACCTGTTAGATTCCAATCTAATCAGCTGTGTAACTAGCTTAAAAATTTGGAAGCTTTTCTCTGCTTTGAAGAGTTACAGAGTTAGACATCGGTTCTTCATTCTGCTGTATAAGCCTTTGTGTCATGACCACTGAAGAGTTCTTCTGAATACACTTCAGACACAACCAAATGCAAAAAGTGGGGGGTTTTTATTTTAATCCCCTGAACAAGAAATCACAGGCTGAGAGGGAAGGTGAAACTCAGTTTTCAAACCCTACATTCGTTCAGGATGCAGTGTTACTGTCAATTGTGTTGATGGCTGCCCTGTAAAGGAATTTGTGAAGGATTTTTCTAGAAAAAAACCCTAATAAAGAAAAATCTGCACCACTTGATCAGGTTCACTGCCACACTTTTTAGCTGACTACTCCATATGATCTTTTGTCTGTCTCCACTCCTCCCCGTCTGTTCAGATGGAACAGTGCCCACTCGCAAATTGGACAGTCCCTGTTGCAGGGAAACCAGATGCGGAATGAATACTTGAACAACAGGGAAAAAAAGTAGCTTACAGACACTTCTGACTGCCAGCGAGACGGCTGCATTTCAGAAAGCACACTAAAAAAAAAAAAAGCCTACCCCAAAAACCCAAGAAACAACTGTGACTAACTTTCAAAAAGATGTAGCTGAATTACAGTTGCAAAGTAGACAATTGCCTCCTCAGTCGTGTGTGTGAATGCATTGGCAGGCCAGCAGGTACTGGCAGCAGAAAGCTATTAAGAGGTAGGATTTGCTAGATGCATTAATCAAAGAAAAGAAAACTTTTAAATGGGTCAGCTCAGAAGGTGCAGTATTTTCAATGTGCATCTCAATGCCAGAGGAAGCCCTGGACAGCAATATTTTATCACCACCAACATTTCTCACGGCTTTTGCTGATAAGGTAGTGATAGGTTGCAAACATCACTAGGTCTGAGACGTAATGTTTCCTATATTTTTTACTGCATTAGAGCCCCAGGAAATGTTGCTTGCCTGCACATTTACTTCATCAAATATTGAGGTTGACATTTTATTCAAATATATCCCATTTGTTTGTCAATAATTGCATAGCAGCATATTCTGCGGTACAATAGGGAACGGAGGGAAAACAATAGGACAGAGGGAAAATGAGGGGAAAATCTAGCCACTGAAAAGCACACCCAGCAAAGCTCCAGATACAGTGATGTTCCCCCCTACCACCACCCAAGAGTCTGCACCTGTAAAAAATACTTTTATTTTCAGATTTCTTCTGATCTCTGATGAAACGGGTTCAGGGAAATACAAAAAGCAGCCAGTCAGATATATAACCAGGGCGACACCTTGTCAGAAGTTCAGGGAATATCTAGAAGAGGAGAGCAGCTTTTTCTGGTGGCTGAAAAGGTGGTGATGATCCATTAAACCACCTCTTTGCCAGGATGAGAGGTGAACCTAGAGGCACCATTTGGCTGTTTTATGACCACAGCGTAACTTCATGTAAATAGCTGAGATACTGCTTAAGTGTAAGCTAGATGGTAAAACTTTTAGGCTCAATCTTACAAGGGCACAATCCCAACATGTGGCCTACTGAAAAGTCCAGCAGCTGCCATTGCTCCCCACCCCACTACAGGTTCAACTCTATGTCCTTTTGCCTTGAACTGCTATGAAAACAACTGGCTAGGGAATACATCTTTTAAACAGGGAAGAGTTATTAAACGCTAAATTTCCACCAGTATAAGAGTATAAGTCATTTAGTATTAATAACTTCACTTCATAATTAACTTTGCATAACAATAGTAGCTGGATACCCTCATACTGTGATAAGTAACAGGCTCCTCTGCCCTGGAGACAATACAATCAAAACTGACAAAAGAGAAGAAAAGGATAATGTACGGAGAGATTAAGTGGATGTCCAAGGTCACACAGACCATGTGCCATAGAGGCGGGAGCAGAACCCAGAGATTGGGAGTTACACTGGCAACTGCTGTTATTTTAATGTTCCTAAAGCAGACAGCCCTAAGGCAGCACAGTGAAGGAAGGTGTATTACTGATCTAACTTCCACATGAGGATTATTTATCCCTGAGGTCAACCAAATTGACCAGCAAAGCAGGGTCTGATCTATCTGCAGTTTAGAAGGCGGTCCTTCCTCAGCCACAGCTCTACAGTGAATGCTGAAAGAGTTAACAGACATCTTCGGCAGCATCATTTAATTTGATGTTTTAGACTGACTCTGTTATGAATGCTACTGAGACAATGTGAAAGTAGATGAATGTCGCAGCAATATTAACATGGACTGATGTTAATGTTTATTAACCTAAAAAGGTTTGGGGAGCATTAGGGAATAAAAACAGCTGGGTGTCCTGCAAAATCTTTTTCCCTGCCAAAACCTTGTCTCAATTGACTGTTTGCCACCGTGAGTGTCACCTGCACCGCTGTTTCTGGGTTTGTCTCTGAATGTCTCAGCATTTTAAATATCCGGTGAGATAACGACACTTCTTTATTTACGTGATGACAAAGAAAAGATAGGAAGGGGTGGCAGTGCTTATCTGCTTTTTTATTGTTGAAGTATTAGCAGGTTATCAGTATCTCTAACAGCTATAGCAATTTGATTTTGAAACTGGTTTTATTGCTACTCTTTTCACCTCATTTCTCAGAAGATTTGGAGTCACATTCTCCATTGATTCTCCTCCTCTGACCCTAGGGAGATTGAAGAGATACTTGGGTTCAGATGTAACGTTCAATAAAAACTCAAGAAAATCTCCATATACTTTCTCCATCAAGACTTTGTTTTGATCAGTCTCCTAGCCTATTAATCATCTACTCAGCAAGTTACATACATAAACATGGTAGTGATTTTTAGCATATTTGTGGAACTATCCAAGGGCTGAATATTAAGGTATGTTCAAGTCAACTGCTACCAAAACTCAGTCATAAGCGCAAGTAGAAATTGCAGACAACAAATTCAGCCATGTCCTTCTCCCATGCTGTAAGCAATTGTACATTGTTTTTTCTTTCATTGACTGAATCTTTGGCACACAGATACATCCAACTTTGAGCACCATATTTCAGATCTGAATAAAACTATTGTCTTTCAGTGTGATATCCCAAAGAAAATGGGATTTTCTTCTAAGTAATAACAATGAACCGTGTGAGTCTGGCAAAATGGTATTTGGCAGCCAGAGAAGGGAGCTGAGAGAAAGGGGAAACATCTGTTTTATGACTATATCCTTGAAGAACTGAGAGACTGATAAAAGGGAACATCCCACCTCAGAAGACACAGAAAGCTGGGTTATAAAGTATATAGTCAAGGAGGACAACTAATTGGGATGTCAATAAGAACCAAAGCTGTGTCCTTTAGCTGAACTATCCTCATTATAATACTAAAATTCATGCCCGTAGGCCAGAAACCCCCCCTACTCAAATAAGCCCCTTACTTTCTGAGCATGAGTGTTAAATTTAAAGGGAGCAGAATCTTTAAGTTAAAATGAGAAAGAAACTAACCCATTATTAGCTGGGGGGGGGGGGAGGGCATGAATATTAGCTGTTGCTGACGCATGTAACTGTATAACTACCTTGTAGTTTCTTGCTGCGGGGTGCTAGCTTTGTGGAGTTACGATCTAGCACCACCTCTGCGCAAAAATGAAATTAATAAAATACCTCCGTTCTGGGTGTAGTTTGGCGTTTTGCACACCAGGAGAATGAATCTGCTTTTTAGGAAAACAAGTGTTGCCTTCCATATTTGATCATAGAGAGCAGAGGGTATATAGTTGAAAAAAATATCTTTAGGACACAAAGATGTTAAGGTGCCTACTCTGCATTCCTGTGCTTGGGAGGAAGGCTGAGCACATTCCTGCAGTATTCGGAGTAGTTATGCCTGAACAACAATGCTTGAAAATTGATCTAGTCTGGTCAGTCAGTCAATGATTTTGGATAATAAATCTGGGTTACCTGCAGTACAAATGACAAGAAAGCCACGCCATTCTTTTGAAGTACAGTTTCTGATCACATCCCTGGTTTTAGGCAGGACTTTCAACAGTTTTCTCTGCTTGTGAAGGAGGTAGTGGCTTTTAGAAAATGAGTTGCTTTTCTGCATACCACAGAAAAGCATTAATTCTGGTAAGGTCTATGTCCTTCTATTGAAGCTGCTTCCCTATTTCTTTATTTTTCCAGCATCTCATAGGTAAAGGAATCTCTGTGTTACTGCACCAGAAACATCTGTGAAATGTATATATTTTATTTCATCTTTATCACTTATCCATACAAATAATGTCTTAACCTCTCTCTGTATTTCCACCATTAAAACAAATGTTTTATTTGAAGTGGATATCCTAAGAAAGAAGCTTCTGCCATCAACCCTTTCACTTAACCAGTGTCTTCTGATACCTACCTTCAGATAGACTGCTACAAGTTACAGCCAAAATTATACCAATATTATTTTATATCACATCATTATGAATCACCTTAAAAGAAAAAAACATCCTTCTCTAGCCCAGACAGGTAGTAAGAGCACAACACATATTGACAGTAACTTCACAGTACTGACATATTATTTTCCCTTGGTCCCAGATTATATTTAAAATCAAATCACTCATAGAAATAAAGAAACAAACAAACAAATGGCCAGGGAAGACTCTGATTCTTTGCAAACAAGAAACTCTGCTACTGATATCACCAGGTCAACCAGGAGCAAACCAAGGCTTTTCAACTTGAATTGCCTGATCTGAGGTGAGCTCCCCTTTTTACTGAGACATTTACTAAACTTCTGCATATATACAGAAGGCTAATTTACTTCTTGAGAGATCAGTCATGTTACCATTTCAATCTAATTAGAGCAAATTTTCTTTAAAACAATATTGATTTTAGATTAAAGCTTTCCATTGTATTACCAGTAGGCAGTGTTTCCCTTATTTAACCTTGGTGACAGATAATGTCAAATTCAACAAAAAACTATTTATTAAAGAGCATAGTCAAAGCAATTTTGACTCTTAAAAGAGAAAATTAGTTAAATTGTGCTAATTGCTCTATCAAATCAATATAATACATTCTGTTAAAAGGGGAAAAGTTGCATAATTCTTTTTTTTAATCCATAATGTTTCAGAAACATTAGAAAATGTTTCTGCTGTGCAGATAAGTTTTCTTTGTTTTTTATTGTACCTCCAGACCATGGTTTGACTTCTGTGCTCTGTGTCAAAATGAAACATGTTAAAGTTCACTTTTCACTGTTAAGTTCTCAAAGATAGGTAGAAACCAGCATTTACCCATCTGATGTCTTGTCCAGTTAAGAATCTATTTTCTTTTTTCCTAAATGTACTTTTGCCAAAGAAATGAGTTCTTCTGGAAGGGACGTGCTAAACAGTACTTCTTCCAGAAAAGGAACCCTTCAGTCAGCCAGAGCACATGAAATTTGGAAAGTTAAGATCTGGCACATTTTTGAGCAGAAAGTCAAGTGCCTCTTTCCCAGTAGTTAAAAAGAACAAAAGAAGTGGCTTCGATGTGCAAGGAGAAGGGCCGTGGAGCTATTCCCACTCCTGTTTTCAAAAGTAGAGCAGACGAGTGTAAATAGGAAAGTGAAGGCTGGCACTAGTCTGAGATCATTTATTCACATCAGATGCCTGTCAAAGGATTGCAGGTGGTCAGCATAGATACTTGCCTATGATTGTAAATAAGCCTTGATTTGAAGAAATAGAGAAGGAGACGGGGGCGGAGGGGAATGTCTACTGGCCCACTTGCAGATTCGGTAGCTGGCAACCCAGGTTATGAATGCACATAAAAAGATGGTAGCATTATGACTGAGTGATATGTTGTCTTCCACTAGCCCCAAGACAAGGAGAGTGAGAAAGCCACAAGAAAAACCCCACAAGCACAGAGAAAATGAGATATTTGGAAAAAGAGCTAGCAGTAAAAAGGGAAGAATATTTGCCTTGACTCTAACTGAATATTTTCACATTACTAGAGGAACCAAGACACAGAGAAGGGTTTTCAGAAGAATGTTTGCAAGATGCCCAATCTTGAAGCTGTTTTGTGCACTCAAAACGTGTCTATACCTCCAGCTACACTCATCATAGTAGACTGTAATAGCTGCACTCTTGCAGGTAATGAGTAAATTCCAGTTATTTTGGTAATGTTGTTTTCAGTTCATCATGGTTACAATCCATATTTTCTTGCCACAGCCTGTATGAATGATGGAGAATGTTGACAATTTTACATTTACTATCATTTTGGGTGTTGTTTTCTTGGTAATAGAGGAACTTACTGTAATAAAAGCAATCAATGTGTATTGGATGTTCTTATTCAGTAGTTTAGTGGGTTTCTGGTTCCCAAGAGAGGATCTGGAAAGCTATACCTGGCTCCAATGAACATGTACAGATTACTTCTCCTTGCTGAGACACTAAATTTTTCATGCATTAAAAAAATAGAAGAGAATGTTTTTATATTTTTCCATGCCTGCTCACCTTTATGAGTTACACAAAAAACATTTCATGTGACTAGGCGACACGCTACCACAGTGCAAACAGGTGCATGACCACAGCCACATTACTGTAATCAGTGCTCAGGACTGAGACGGAGAATTGCATTGCTAGCACAGAGATGCTGTGCCTGGGGGCAGGGCCAAGAGCGATCCCCTTCAAAGTCCTTCCAGGAAACCAGTGTCTGATTATTGTTAGTCCTCATTCTTAATGGCCTCATATCCTCCTCCATGCACGCTTAAGAGCATCACTGAGATAAGACAATTTTGAAGGTCATTTATCCTCTGAAGTTTGCTTTCTCATCCATGAAAAAAAAATAAAAAAAATCCAGAGGTGAATTCTTCTTAAACAGATTCTTGGCAGAAAACAACATTTGATTATGGCCCTGCTATTTAATTAGGACGGCTTATCATTATTTTATATTTTAAGAAAAAAAATTCCTGTAAAGTGTAAACACACCAATTCACATTACTAAAATTATATTATGCTACAAATAGAAAGGAATAGAAGATCCTTTAAAGGCAGAACCCTTGCCTGGACCTTGAAGTCTATTTGTGTGTTTACCATCAATAACACATCCTGAATGACTGGCTAAGCCACCCAAGTTCCCTATTCTTGCAATACTAAGTAATGAGTAAGATGATATAAAAATCTAGCCCTTAGATGCTAAATCTGTTATAGGCTGTAACTTCTCCTATGCCCAGTATACTTTGCTGGGTTTATGTAACTTGTTGCCAGCCATTGATTATCAGCAAGAGGCCTAATTAATTCCAGTGGGTTTTTGCTAAATCTTAGCTGAGTGATCACCCAAAAAAGCAGAAGAATTAAATAAATGGTCTGGATCCTCAGTGACCTTTACAACTGCTTATCATTTCCAAATGATAACCAGGCAGGCCTGAGCAGGCAATCCGTTCTTGCAAGCAGGAGGAAAACACCATCTGCAAGGTTCAAACCAACTCCTGTCCTGTTCTGGGAGTGATCACTGGGACCACAGACTCTAAGTCAAATTATGTCACTCTTCCATTTATCACCATGTAGGCTGGGTAAAGAGGCCTCACTGCACCAGACATCAGCCTGTGACAGGACTGCTGGGTCATCACGTCCATTGCTTATTCTGGTGAAGCTAAAGGGGTTTAGCTCTGGGCTGGATCCCCATCCCCACAAGCTGAAGAAGAGCTGATGACCTGCTGGGCTGTTGTCCTTCCAGCACCCTCTAGGAGAAACCACCCATTGGTCCTCAAAATAAAATGCATGTATGTGGGAAATGGACGGGCCACTGGTCTTGGATCAGGATATCCATGGAAAGCAACACAAAGAAACACACATTCCAAAATAAAATGAAACACGCCAGCTTACAAATCACTAAAACATAGCATTGTTTTTTAAAGAACAAGATCCCTGAGGTCCCTTCCAACTTGTGATTCTGTGATTCTGTGATTCTGTGAAGTGAAAAGTCACTAGTGTCTCACAAAATATGAGTGGATGGAGAAAGTAACATAGATTTCTATATACCTTTTTTATCATAGCATTTAACATTTGAAGATAAGTTTACATGTAGCTAGGAAAATAGTCCTGCAGAGCCAAGAATCTTGATGGACTACAGATCAGACATAATGGGATTATGTTATATTAATTCTTTCAAGAGTTCCACTGTCTACTCACTGTAATACGTCTACTGGAATGCAAAATACTTGCAAATGTTCTAGTACCAATACAGCTACTTTTAAATTGTCAAAAGATAAGAAAATTATGTGCTGAAGTTCATTTTTTAAAGTTCTGCGTAGTCGTTCCTTTAGTTTTTCACTTCTTTATTTCCTGCCAAATCTTCCAAAATGTTTCACAATAAAATACAAGCAGAATCCTTCAGATTCTATTTGCAGAGTAGGTGACATACATATAATGAAGTTTATCTTCATAAATGTCTAGATTTCTAAAAAGAATGTTGACCAACAATGTAAAAAATTAAGAAACCTTAGAAATCAGCTTTAGCATCAATCTTTTCACTTTCAGTAGCAGCTGCCGTTCTTTCTACCCTAAATACACTCACAGGTGAGCTTCTGGACCAGTAGTCGCTGGATATTGTTTTAAAAATGACTGAAGTACACTAAATCTCATTGACTTTCAGTTTTGCTCAACTTGGCATGCCTCCTGAACAGTAAGTGACAGATGTGTCTATTGTCCACAGTAGGACTTAAAAGGCATCAGTGCCTTTTTGACAGGATTCATTTTCCCACCTAAAATGTTCCGTCAGACAGAATTTGGCAGAATTGCTATAAAAATTCCTTCTTCCTGGATCTCAACCATTAAAACAGAGCTTTTAGAAAGACATCTGGAGGGCTTCTGGACCTGGTATGCTACCGATGAGTTTTGCTTGCTGATGGATTCAGGTAGCTTTGAACTGCTTCCTGTGAAAAGAAAACTAACCTGCCGTCATTGGTACTGTCATTTGGAAGTATAGGAATAAGTCCACTTCATTTTGTTTGTGTGATACTATTTGAATTTATTCTGAAATAATGTCTGTTTCTGGAATGATGGGGCATTTCCATGCCTATTGCCCATATAGCAAAGGGTTTGACCGTTTTCACCAACCAATAGCAAAAGGAAGGTGAGAAGGGATTTTGTAAATTTTCTTGGGCTAAATGACCATTGGCACCATTATACAGGCAAAGCAAAAAGAGGCCACAGGGAGCAGCCACGTGTGGCTCCCCAAAATGGCCTGGGCAGAGGTTAGGGCAGCAGCAGGGCTGTTTTTCTTCCTGATGCCAACAACAGAGCAAAGCATAGCCCATCAAACCTCCCAGTGCTCCTGGTACAAGCAGTAACTAGGTTGTCATTGCCAGTTTTATGCCTATATTGAGACCTCCTATAAAGGCAGAATACTTCTCAGGAAATCTCTGGCCAGTTTAATGCTCCTTAGTACACCGTAATCAATCCGAAAGTGTGAATTTAATGAATTTTACTTTAAAAGGTAAATTTGTACAACCATGTCATTTTTCACTGCAAGTAGCCTCTGTTGCAATCCCCAAATCTTGTGCACTAGCCTCTGTGTGTAAAATAGCCAGATCTCCAAGGAAAACAGTCCATCCTGTACAAAGATTTTAACAGCTCAGGCACAAAAGAAAATAATGGTACCTGGCAACTGATCTCTCTATAAATGTTTTCTTTCAAGTTGGATCTGCTAGCAAAGCTCCCTTTTAAGTTTGATGAGCAAATACTGATTGCACCATGGAGACAGTTTCTACAAGTTACTACAAGGTAGTGAGGAAGAAGACAAAAGTCTGTAATATTCAGGGAACGCCTCCCTCTGCTAATCAGAGAAAGCTGAAAGATCAAATACTTGCTCAGTGGGCAGTTGTTACCAGGTTTGCTTTTTAGTTCAGTTCAATAAATTGACTTGCTCACTTGTTACTAAAGCAGATTATTGTTAATGGGCTTCTTGGTCAACAGCACCTCTTGATAACATTTTAATTAAAATGAATATGTGTCTCATTTACTTTTTGGGGTCTACTATGTGACACTTCAGAACACTGACAGCGTCAGATGCCATTTTCCTCAATTAATTGGTGTATAATTATTCTCTAATAGCTGGGAAGAGTCCAACTTTTTCCTTCATGCTACATTTACCATTTTGATACTCACTCCACTGGCAGCACATGTACAAAAGTCATGATTTTCCTTTGAGGGGGGAGACTGTGTTGAACTTGCCGGTCAGGCTGCTGTTGCCCACACGCACCTTTGTCTCAGCAGCAGCGCCTTGTCTGCTGGCTACGCCAGGCAGCTGAGCGCCTCTGGCTCCAGACAGTAGAGGGGCAACACCAAGCACCAAGGGACGCATCCCTGCTCCTGGCTCCTCCCTAGAGGAGATTCACAGCTCCAGCTCAGGCTGGGGCATTTCTGGCCAAACCAGGCAGTGCAGTGCATGGCAGTCACATCTGGTTGCACCTTCAAGTTGGGAATACCATCACCATGCTGTGCAGGATCAACACAGATGTGTGAGAAAGAAAAGACATAAAAACACTAATGCAAAGCAAACATAGCCAGCCTTGCTAATCTTTTCTTTCTTGAGAGATCTAGCGGGAGCTCTGTCTGTTGAGCCAGAGCTCCTACTGGGGCCATCACTGTAAGGCACTCGCACGCAAACCTGAATAAATTTAACTCAGGCTGCTGTGTTTAGGAATGGGGGTGATGCCCTCCCTCATCTGCATTAAGGAAACTAAAGCACAGGGAGAAGTTCAAAGACACACAAAAAGACTCTCTGGGCAAAAGCAGCAAAGGGACTTGGGCCTCCCATGTTTCAGGCTACCACATGAATCACTGCATCATTTCTCCCTGATTAATAATAAGTAGTCAGAATCACTGTTTTAGATCTCATACCATGCATCCTTCTTGTAAATATATATCTAATTCCTATCTATGATAGACTGTCCCCTCTGGCCCTATCAGCAGAATGGGGACTATTCTTTCCCTTTTGTACCCGTCACGCTAGGCTAAGAAATAGTGATTAAAATCCCATGGAGATAATCTTGTTTTTTAGTCCTGGCATCCCCCTATCATTACAAATATTTTTCTACACTGTTGCTGTTATACGGGTTCTGTAATGAACTGTTTGTTCATCAGGGAGCTAGCTTGTAAGCTGTAAAGATCAGAGCTTTATTTCAAAGGGAGGGAAAACATTATAGCATTTCATCTTCTCTGCATTTAGGTGACTTTAGAACTCATGAAAGAAGTTACACGAGCTTACTGACAAGCACTGATGCACCGAAGCGGTGCAGCAGAATGTAGACATTTTAAGCATCTCCAGAAAGAGGTGTAGACTCCATTTTGCAACACACGTATCCAACAATCAGAGAAGTTATTCTGTTTTCAGTTGCTCTGCTGCAACCCTCTATTTATGGCTTTTTTTTTCCCCCTGTTGTGGACACCTGTCCACTTGGAAACATCTAAGCCACAAAACAGCTGTCAGGCAGTAGCAACTTTTGGTTACTCAGAACCAGGGCTGGATTCAACCCAACAATGACTGAGAGGTGAGAGATTTGGTATCATCTTATCAATTTTCTGAGCCATCTGGTTCTAAATGTGCAATTTAACAGTGAAAAATTACCATGAAGAATCTAAAAACATTTATGAAGTTTAAGACTAGAATTATCCTCTGAATGATAGATACAATCCTATCATCAGCTCCATCATATTATGCGTTTAAAATACAGCTACCATTCAGAACGAAGCAAAGATAGTTGTATATCAATAAATCTAGTGCAGTATAAAATGATGCTCATATTGAAGTGAAATCTCATTCAAGTATTTGATCTGATGTCAAAGTAACACATGTAAATCAAGATAAAGCTATTAACACAAGAAAGAAGTTAATAAGAACCTCTGTACAAACCTCCATCAGAATGCTTTGGTTTTCACACATGAGGTAGAAAACATCTTCTCGTGTATTGCACTATCTGCGTGCAGTGCCATGAACTGCAACAGTGAGTGACAATCTTCAAAAACTGAAGGAAAGAATTTAATAGGTTGCTTCCATCAAACTCACTGCTCTAACTGTTGTGTCCCACAAAATTCAGCTTAGTCAGAGCACTTCCTGCTAGGATATCTCTCTCAGCCTTCCTTCTTCCATCCATCTTTATGCCCATTTTTCATATGGAGAAATGAAGCCCAGGCACCTACCAAGACCTGCTGAAGATCACACAAAGAGTCTCTAGCAGAGGAATAAGCTGACAGAATTCCTTCAGCTCTAGGTTTGCATCCTTGCTGGATGACCATGTGACTTCTCATTCTCCCTCTACAAGGTACACATTATTTTTAGGACACATACCTCCCGATGAGTTTGGAAGCTTGGCCTTCAGACTGGGTAGGCAGTCTTTGCAGTCCTTAGGAAGATCTACTGAAGTTAATACACATCTAGGAAGGGGAGGGCTATCCTCCAGATTGGGCTACTGAAATAGTGCTTTAATATTATTTAAGATTTTATTTGAACTTTTAGTAAAATATTCATTCATATCCTGGTCCTAATATAAAATTCTTTATTATGTAGTGGTACTGATTTTCAGACTCTGACAGTTTTAAAGTAGGCCAAATGTTAGGTTTAAATACCCTGGAAATGTCTTTCTAGAAGATGATAATCAGTCAATTGTAAAATTGAGCTTGAAAGGTAACACATCTGTATGGATCAGTGAAATTTTTGAAGACTAAATTATGTCTAATTAACGAGGCTGAGATAGTAGCTTTTTTCCCACCTCATATTTAATTTCACTGTTAAAAGTCATAATCTATACATTAACCAGCTCTCCACCTGAAATGTGCAGAAGTGGTGCTTGCAGAAGGCTCCAAAACCAGACCTAAGATATCAGGCTGTGCAGTACCTTGCAGCTAAGAAATATGTCAAATGCTGCTCTCTATTGTATCACATCCCTGACATTGGCTTTCAGGGAAGGATTCAGTCTGAAAACCCCTTTGAAGTGGAACAGAAACTTTGAAGGCAGCATCAGAACAAAATCACGTTCCACTCTTTGCATCTGTCTGTGCACTTGGCAGATGCCACACACCAATAATTTAAATTAAGGCATTTTTCATTCTCAGGCATCGTGATAATTCCAGGGCATTTCCTCCATCATATTTGTAACCTATTCATTATACCATTTTACTGCATAATGAAGACAAATGCCAACAGTTTAGCAACAGATTTGGATAATGACAAGATGTACAGTAACACAGAGTAATGTGACCAGGCCTGCAAGTTCTAATTGAATATTTTTCTGATCCCACTTCCATTAATCTTTCTTCCTGTTTCATTTTTCTAGCCATTTTATGTGTCGCCTGCCCCCTTTCCCCTTTCCTCCTCATACTGCCTGCTGAAAGCATTTTCAAGAAATAGATTCTGCCTCCATTGTGGAATTAGGCTTTCTCCTTATCAATATACATGGCTCACTTGCCGATGAACCATTGAGCTTCTGATGGAGGAAACAACACACATCCCAGGCGTGGTACTTAATTGGTATGCTGGCCCATGCAAAGCTATCTGATTGCATTCAGTAACTGGCAGGGCTAGAAAGCATTTCCAAGGGAAATAATATCTAGCTGTGAATGTGGAATATGCGTGTAAGAATTGAACAGTAAACACCAGCCTTAATTTTAATACCTCACATTATGCAAAACTTAAAAAAGATGAGTGCTCTGATATTCAAGCAGACCCCTGCGGGATAGGAATGTTATCATAAGAATATTATAGAAACCAATGTAAAATATCCAGCTGCTGTGAGAGTTTTAGGGGCATCAAATGTTCTTGAATCACCATTTTCCTTCCACAAATGGAAGTATTTACCTATTAACAGCAGCAAAACTACATTATTTCGCTGGGCTGTATGACCACAAGCAACATTGCCTTTCAGTTTAGGCTTTGATAGGTTAGCGCTTAATGTCCCAAACAGCCCTTAAAAGCTCCAAGGTGAAAATGTAAAACCATAATCCAGCCCTAAACGGTCATTTAAAAAATGATCATCCCAAAGCTCAGGAGTGCCTTTATCTGTTTATGAGGCATTCCAGTTAAAATAGTTACACTAGGAATGCGGGGAGGATGATACCTATTTAATTTTATGGTGTTTTTCTCTCTCTCCAATGATAAAAGGCGGCAGGGACTGTAGCAAGAGCCAAATCCTGTTTGCCTTATTCACACAACTAGTCACACTGACTACAGAAGGACTGTTTGTGGAAGGAATTTGGCCTGAACTCTTACTGTGTCAATTATCTTTCTTTACAAGCAGGTTTCTCTTTTCGTCCTACTCTCTAGCCAAACTGTTACTCATACGCTTCCAGATGAAATGCGTGACAGACAACAGCAAAGATGTGAAAGCAGTAAAAAAAGAAACACCAATTCAGATCAGTGGGTTCAGATTAAAAACAAAAACCCCCCAAAACTTGACAAAACAAAACATCTTGCTGACACAATTTTTAGGGAATTGGTCAAGGAAGATTTATGCCGGACTGTTCAGACAATACCTGTATTGTTCATCCCTTACAATTTACATCAGCTTTCCCAGAAATGAGAAAGCAGGAAGGAATTTGTGATATTCAGAGACAATTCATGTGCAAATCTTGACCTTCATAAAGATGTCCAAACGTTCACAAGTTGATTTTTTATTTTTTTTTTTTAAAGTAACGTGTGACATAAAGAGAATCAAGTGTCCAGCTGGCCAGGCAGTCATTTAAACTAGGGCGATAAGTAAGCACAACCTGCCAGCACTGTACAGCTCCTTGTTTGAACCCTGCCTCATGGGCAGCCTGATGAGCTCATGTTGAGAACTTTTCACACCTCAAAGATAAATCTCAGCAGCCTTGGTCAGTTCCTGGGTCAGACACGTCCAGAAGCACCCCGGGACCACTGCTGCTATCAAGTGGAACTTTGTCACTTCAGATGGGTGTCCTCACTTTCTCAGCCTTATTCCAGCTTCACTTGCTGACTTTTTTCAGGGTTGCCCCTGAGAATAAAAAAAAAATCAGCTCTCCGATGCTCTCCCTTCAGGGGTCTCTATTAGCCCAGCCTTGGTTTAGGAAGGGTGAGGAAGAGGAGTGGGCTTTCCCTAGCCAGCATCCCAGGCTCCTCTTGAACTCTCTGCTTTTGAGGGACGGGGATAGGGTTGTTCTGTGAACACATTTTTTTTTTTTTTTTTTTTTTTTTAATGCAGGTGGGGGAAGAAACCTCAGCAACCTGTGCAGACTAGTTCCTTGTAGAGTCCAAGTCCTGTGAGAGGAGGGGATCTTAGCATCACCTCTATCTGGGATATTCCACATCAAGAACAAGGGAAAATTTCTTTGTAAGAGCCAAGACTTTCAATCTGAGAGACCGAAGAGGTGACAGGATACTGATCTTTTTCTGCAAGCCTGGAAGAAGTGCAAAGAGGGTTCAGGAAACTAGCAGACCTGGTGAACAGCCAAATTTTCTTTGCTTATAATCAGAAGTCTTGATACCCCCCAAAAGAAAAAAAAAGTCTAAACAGAAAAAAACCCACATTATTATTTAGGGTACCTAAATATAATAAACACCTGTAATTACTGATTCTTCCAGAAAACATGTGGATTGTGCATTTATTTGTGACCAAGTCCCAGTTATCCTCAGACCTTGCAGATCCCTTCCTTCTTGCAGATCAATAACAGGGAAAAGTGCAAAACTTAAATTATATTTTAGCACTGGAGATAATAGCAGCAAATTCCGAGCAATGGCATAAATCTTCAATTTCCTAGATTTAATCATTTAGTTTTCTTCAGTGTTGCACACTAATGGACATAAAGTACAAAAGATTCGATAAACAGTTCTGCACCCTTTGTGCCCTATTCTGGATGTGAGTGTATGCTGCAGCAATTTGAGATGTCAAGTCTAGCTGTCAAGGCAAAAAAGAACAGAGATAAATGGTCACCCTGTCGCACAGCCATTCTTACTGCAAACTAAGCACAAACACGGTATTTAGAGCCCTAACATTTGAATAGGCTACCATACACCTCCGAATGAAAGTTTCCATAATTAAAGGATGAAGTCGACAGATTTTCTTAGCCTACTTGTATAACACTTTTCTAAAAGACAGAATTTGAGGGAGATTGGATTCGCCTCAGCAAGGTATGCTGCACAGTGAACTGTCTGATGCTTCCCCAGTACATTTTGCCAATTTGATCACCAGTAGTAAATTGGGCGAACTTCTGAATTTCAATGCATGAGACTCCTCATGCGTCAAGATGAGATAATTCTGTGACTTGGATGATTATTTCTGAAGGCAAAAGGCCAAAGTTTTCTCCTTGAACTTTACATATGAATTGATCAAGTCAATGCATTTTACATAGTTTAAGGTACCTCCATGCTTTGCCTAGCCACATCAAGGGAATACAGTGGTAAAAAGCCGTTTTCTTTCTACTTGAAGAACATATTAGCATTTGAGAGGGAAACATCTATAAAAGACCTTATAAAAGTCCTCAGAAGATCCATTAATCCCAGACATTTTGTCCATAGCTCCTTGCAGTGCTGTCAGAGTGTCTAGGCTATTGACCTATAAACCATTAATAGGATATTTAAGAGTTCTGTTATGGTTACTCTTCAGGAGATGAGTGAACAGACGGATAGGATGGTCACCCTTTTGCTATAACCTTTGCCTAACAAAGCTGATTAAGTCAGTCTTTCTGGTTGATAACGCATCACGTGTGGCTTTGTCTACAGATAATTAACTAGGATACAAGCCAGAGAAGTCCACAGAGGTGAACAGCAAAGTGAACTTTCTAGGCTAAATCCAACAGACTAGGGACCAGAAACAGTGGCGAGATAAACAATACCATAAAATATACATCAGTAAACCGCTGTTACATTAGCAAAAGCACTTGTCAGCACAGGCAAGATATAACCTAGAAAACGAGCAGGTAGAGAGCAATGCCAGACACCAGGAGCACTAGCTGGAGCTCTGACATGGTGCTGTCACTGCAGCCCAGCATTTCACTCACTGCTCATTACACTTACCTTCCCAATACCTTGAAGCACCTGAAGAGACCACCTGCATGAGGTGCTACTGAACACGTGGCATACAGCAACACCCCTGGCCTGAGAGCACAGGGGCAGTTCAAGAGCAAGCAGAAGGGCAGAGCAAGCAGTGCAGTATCTTCAGATGCCCTGCAAACCCCTGCAGACACGATTCCCTCCTTTCCCATTTGCTTTTGTTTGGCTGTTTGGAGTATTTCTGTGGGCCCACGCTGGACCGGAGGCTAGCAGCTGTCTGCCTTACCTCATTAGATGTGAGCGGTAGGGGTTGCAGCCATCTACCACACTTAAGACATTCAGAAGCTCCCAGACACATAATTGACTCTTAGCTCCTTTCAACCCCAAAGCAAGCTAACTACAGTCAACAATGATGAATAAAGAAAGAATTCAGGCCTGGTAAATAACCTGAAGTAGAACAGCTGCAATGGGAATGGAAGCAGCCAAGTGAATTAAGCCTCCCATGTTCCTTGCTTAGCCTTGCTATTCTCTCCCTGACCTACAGCTGAATACAGCCTTTTACCACTGCTCCTCACAGCTTGCAGCTGCACAGCTATGAGCCTGCCAGGAGCCTCTTAACTCTCCTCTGGTCAGGAGTAGGGATTTTGCACCACCAGAGCAGGTACAGCATGGTGCTGCCCCTTTACCTGCTCCTCTAAAGCCACATCTGCCTTCCTTGGCATCCTCCCAGCTCACCTCTGAGGCTATGCCTGCACACACCACTGACCGCGTGCTCACAAAGTACTTATCCTAATAAAGAACTTAGAAGGCAGCCTCAGCCACCATTTTTCAGCAAGGGGGTTGACACAGCCATAGGTTAGCTGGTTTGCTGCCTCACCTTGCTGTAGAGAGCAGGAGGAGCACAAAATCCCAGCCTTGGTGGAAAACTGGAGAACAAACTGTTTTTCACATCTTCAGTTTTAGACTAACACTTTTAAGTATTACACCTTACAAGCAGCTGTGCATAGGTTTTCATTCTGTTTCTGAATGAAGAAAAAAATTCACTGTGCCAGAAACCCAGCTTTTTTTTTAAGAACACAGGCTGAAATTTTATCACCACTGAAATAGGAGGTTGTGCAAAAGATTTGGGGCACAAACCATGGAGGTTTTCACACATAAACCCCAAATACTGATTTATAAACTGTTGATCTAGCTGTGAAATAGTACTGTAGCTACCCAAAGATCTGCTTTGGGATTGCGCAATTTTGCCTTGGGCAACTCCCAGAAATATCTCAGTATTGCTAAGACAATCCAGCTCTAACCCCATCTCATGCTCATACTTTGTCAGAGGGCACAAAGACACAGCCCTCTCCTCACAGGCTAATTGCCAAATTGAAGGCTCCTCTGGGTTGGTACCACACTGAAGCTGGCTTACTGAAAACAGTGATTTACAGTTCAGTTTCTGTCCCACGATCTATTAAATGGATTTTATTTTCTTCTTATTTAAGGTAAATGACATAAGCAGACCATATTAGAGACCAGAAACCAAACAAAAACTCTAAGACATTGGACAAACTGACGCACGATCCCTTCTATGAGGAGCTATGACTGACCCTCTGGAACACCTTGTACTTTTTAGACCATTTTCTTAGAAGCTGGAAGATTCAACTTTAGTGCCATGCAGGCAGAAAAGAAAACTGAACTCAGGTCTCCCTGAGCACTTCAGGTCCTAGGCGAGCACTTCAAACACCTAAGTAACATATAAAAAGGTGGTAGTGACACTGGTACACGCACCACATTTTACAGTTAGTTATAGATAGAAATGGAATCCTATCTTTGCCACATTTCAAAATTCTATATATCTACATACAAAATATATTCAGGATAGTATATAGACCAAATTTCAGGAGAGAGAATTTCAAGGAACACGCAGAGTTAAGCAATTCTGACCAGTCAGTTATGAATGTTTAATGCATTCCTGTCTAGCAAGGGTGTGCTTGCTCTCTTTACTCAAATGAGCGGCACCACCAAGGAGGCTATTCATGTGAGCACAACAGCATGATTTAGCCCAGTCTGATTTCTAAAACTCAGAGTAATCATGATATGAGCGTGAAAATCAGGGCTGACTTGGATATTTATTAGCACAATTATGTCTGCAACCGTCGTAGACTGAACACAATTTTGGTAGTAATTTTCAAATCATTAGCACACTGTTTTAGTAACATCTTATCTCAGCTATTAGGCAGGCTGTCCTTAAATTGAAGTCATTAGCAAACACTCCATTACTGTATTGTTTTGCAGTGTGCATTCAGTATATTGGATTATTTTGTAATGTAAATAGCCTCTGCATATAAAACAAATCAACATATATCTACAAAACATAATTATAAGGCTTAAGTAATCTACTTCATTTTGCATTATATAAAAAATGTTTCCAACTTTTATATGAAGTAGCTTCTAAATAACAGAATTTATTGTACATGATCAATTATAGCAATGATGGCCATCTATCTGTGCTAAAATGACAGTTTAATCTTCTAAATCACATCAGGAATGAAACAATTCTGAATCTGAGATATCTCTTTATGGGTTCTAAGTACAGCTCATAAATTACTGTGGCTTTTAAATATCATCTACATTTCTGCAGCGGAGGGGCAAACCAATACTATGTTCAAGTGTGTAGTATTCCAGTAAAATTCCTGTTCATTAAAATATTTTTAAGGTGTTTTCACAAGAACAATGCCATATGGCCAACTTTCTCTGGAAGAACAACTTCAATTTTCATATATTTCCTAGGGTAAGTAAATTTTATACTTTGGGATATTTTTACAGAAAGCCAACCCAGTGCTTTCATCACACTCAATTCTCTTCTCTCTCAGAAGGGTCAGTCCTAGTGTCATGGCTGGGAACTCCCCATGCCCACCAGTAACTTCAAATTTTTCACCACCTGAAACTACAAAATCCCTAAACATGCCAGTGGCTCTCTACCTCTTTCCCAACCTAACAGATTCAGAAAGGTATGAGTTTTTTGGTGAAGGCAGGGAAGGCTGGCTGGTTAGGACCACAGGAGCTGACTGCTGGGGTTATTCTGTTCATGAGGTACTGGGGTACCTGCATGAAGGAAGGTACCAAAATGAAACAATATTGTCACCAGTGAGCTGGGGAAGAAAATGATTCACATATATGTGGGAAGAGCTCTATTTTCTCCTCCCCAAGTCCTGCCACACAACTTGTGGACCATTCCTGTATCACAGCACTCTCTAAGGGCAGGAATGAGAGCAAGAGGCCACCTTTCCTCTGATTCCCATTTAGTACTATTTCAAAAATATATTATCCTTTCTTCTTTGTGATTGGTGTGTTGGTACCAGGCAGGTTTGTAATGCATCCCCAAATGATGACCACAGGTCTTGGGGCAAGATGCTGTGCTGTGCCATGCCATATAGATTAAATCACCTGAGTACCATCTTAAACCAAGTCTGATTTTGGAGCCTGAAGCAACCTAAACAGGCAAAAGAGCTTAAGGTGTGATGGGTGCTGAAGCTTCTCCTCAGCTTGCTTCTCTGTCCAGTGTAGTCCCTCCTCCAGGCTTCCTCCTCCTGACCGAGGTCTTGAGAAGGATCCCTCAGCTGGCAGCTTTGCTGCACTGCACAGGGTGAATCTTTGCTGAGAAACCCCTGGAATATAAACCTCAGTTGTTTAATTCCTGCCTTTTCACTAGTATTAGAAGTTTATATAAGAAGCAAGGGTCTCTTGCCCCATAAGTGTCCTGAACTGTGACTTTCTCTCTGGACTGCTGCTGCATATTGCTGTCCCGATCCAAATAGGGGAAGCCCATGCTGTCTGCAGTTGCAGGTAGCTCTGCAGCTAAGCTCAGGGGAAACGCAGCCCTGTGCACAGATCACTGTCTCAGGACATGCTCTCTACAGTAGTGCCTACAGGACAATTTGCTGATCAGCTGGGAACCAGGGAAATTTGCAGAGAAGGTGGTTGTTCAACGAGCACAAGACACAAGAAATAAGCATGGACATTTGATGCTGTCCCTCGGAAAGCACAGTTAGCTCAAACCTGCCACACTAGACCCTAGGTTCTACCTCTAGTTTTAATAAAATAGTGCTGAATGATGTCTGGATTAATTTAATCTGATAGCAAAAAGCAGCATCATAATATTGATGAGATGCAAAGAAGCCACATCAGACTGTGGAACAAAGGTAATAAAGACCCGGGATTTCTCAGCAACTTGTAGGCAAAAAAGGAACAAAGAGATAAGAAGCTGCACCCCTGCGTGTGCATTTCTTTTGCTTTTCTGTTCCACAAGTTTGGTGGCAGGGGTGTCTGCGGGGCACAGCTGTGTGGGAATAAGTGGACTTTGCCAGGGTGCCCACACTGTCTTCATTCACAAATCTTAGTCCACACACTTCTTGTGTGAGAAAGACTGAGTTGAAGACAAGGCTGGACAAGGTTGTGTAGTTATGACAAACCTACTTTACTTTCATTAACCTTTTCATAGGACTTGACTGTAATATTAACGAGCATGAGCAAGATCACTAGATCAGCAACCTGATCTAGTTGAGGATGCCCCTGCTTACTGCAGGGGGGTTGGACTAGATGACCTCCAAAGGTCCCTTTCAACCTGAACCATTCTATGATTCTATGAAGGGGGAAGGTCTTACAAAAAGAAAGAGCAACTGAAGCTCCAACATGGATAGCAGAAGAGCAAAAATTATGGGCAAATTCAATAATAACATCTACAGAAGGTGTTAACTAACTGAGTCACTGGGTTTTTTTCTCTACTCAAACTCTAAAAATGTAAGACTAGTTGGAAAAATAACATTCACCACACAAATATTTGGTTTTAAATGTGACCCGGAAAAATAAGTTGTCATAGCAGAAATTCTTATCAGGATGATGCAAAGGAAGTGCTCTGTAAGAGCTTGTTTTATAGCTTTTGGACCCCTGAGAGCATTACTGTGCCTCATGCAATGCAGACAAGGAATGACTCTGCAGCTGTCTATCAGAACAACCCCCTACCACTTCGATCCCTTTTCAAAATATTTTAATGCACACATCATGCTCAGTAAGCTGAAAGTTGTAGTTGGCTATAAATTTTCACAATATGAATCAAATTAAGTTTCCATGTACTAAAAGCTGAAATGGTCCTCAGATGTCATATATGTATTCCCAGTTTTCTTCTCCAAGGTCAGAAGTACTAATAGCTTTATGGGTAAATTGGCCAACAAGCAACTCCTCTCCTGGGTTTTCAGTAAAAAATTCTTTTTCTGTTTAGCAGACTGCCTGAAGGTAATTTGCCAAACACAAGAGAAAAAGGTGGGGGTTTTTTTTTTTGTCAAAAAATGTTTTTTAAAGGAATCTAATTTTGCTTCCTGAGAGGCTTTCAATAAGAATAACATTTTCCAAAACAACACTCTCTTTAGAGTTTTTATTTGGCTGTGTACTTCTACTGCTTTCAGCAATCTCCCCCCAGTTGTCCCTGATTTGAAAGCAGCTGCAAGGGAAGGGGAGACTGTAAAAAGTGTGAGACGAAAAGTGAGGCCTTGAGAAGAAAAATGGCTGAAATAAGATTTCTTTTTAATCCAATCTGCATTGCTATTGCCTAAGAGATTAAAAAATAGCACAGTCCAGTAATGCAATATACTATCATGTTAGGTGCTCAAATGTATACGTTGCTGCAAATATGGATATCCTCTTAGAAGACGTCATTTATTTTGCATTCCAAGTTACTTTTAAGATATTTTTCTCTTCTATACTGCTCTTGAACTAGTTTCACCTTTCATGTTGTAATCTGTTGTGGCATAAGTTCATGGAAATCTTTGTTCATTATTTGTTCCTTATTTCAGTGCTCTATATCCAATTCCCCCTGCTGAGGGTATCCTCATGAACTCTCAACAGGAGCAGGGGAAAAGCAGCAAGTGAGCCACAGAGAAACAGAGTCTAGGAGCTGATTGTCTTCTGGACAACCTCCACTGCTTGCTCCCATGTTGGCAGCTCTCAGCATATTCCCATAAGCAAGATCTTGTACTGAGAGGAACACATTAGAAATTGTATTTAAGTTCTTTCTTCATTCAGTTTTAGGCAGATCCTTTCTCAAACCAACTGAAGGTTGATGGATTTAATTCAGGAATTCACGCTCTGCCAATTAATAGCACAGGATCTGTTTTTACACTCTATCATCTGCTGTAGACCATGGATTTGGGGAATCCATGTAAGCAAGAATTTGGAAACCTGACACAAGTTCCATCTCTTTGGTTATTTACTGCTTTTCCATAGCTGTTCCCACCTGGCATCAGTCTGAGAGGTCAATATCATTATTGCACAAGTTATAGTGTCTAAATTTTTATGCTCGGCTAGAGAGGCTTCCTTGATTTATTGCCTTAGAGATAAACTATCAGCTATTAAAGTTTGTCCTAGCTTAATCAGATAAACATCTCTTTAGTATATTAGAAGCAGTAGCATCATGATAAATATCCACATGCCTGGAATAATCCTGAATGAACCGTTACACACAAACTTATTAAGGTTTTCTAATAATGTAAGTACAGCATTCATTCTGTTTAGCACATTTTGAATGCTGCTGAATAGTGATCTATGTATTTACTGACTAAATTACATGTCATATTCCTCATGCTGCTGCTTCATGGGTCTTAATTTTTCCTGTTGCACCTTTTGAAATGTCTTCTAATGTCACTACCTCCTCTGCACTGTCTGGAATCTCCTCATCTTTGCTACACTCTGCTAAATATTGTTTATAATCGAGTAAAGAGCAAAATACACATAGTAGACTTTTTAGAAGTTATGAAATACACATCGCTTTTCAGAACCGCATATTTTTATCTAGAGGTGCTGGAATTTCCACTGAAGTGAAACCTGAGACCAGACGATCCCATGCTATGATAATACGACAAGGGAAAAAGCACATTTTCTCAAGTGGAATGAACGCCTCTGGACATCAGTGTCTTCTGACCAGCTACGTGATAGGTCTGATATACCTATCATATTCCTAATATTATTCCTAATATACCTAATTATTATTCCTAATATACCTAATAATATTCACCTAGGCAAACTGGATCCTTGCAAATCCATGGGCCCCGATGGGATGCACCCACGAGTGCTGAGGTTGCTGGTGGATGTTCTTGCTGAGCCACTCGCCATCATCTTTGAAAGGTCGTGGAGGACAGGAGAGGTGCCCAAGGACTGGAGGAAACCAAACATCACTCCAATCTTCAAAAAGGGCAAGAAGGAGGACCTGGGAAACCATAGGCCAGTCAGCCTCACCTCCATCCCTGGAAAGGTGATGGAGCAGTTCATCCTGGAGGTCATCTCCGGGCATGCAAGGGAGAAGGTGGTTGTCAGAAACAGTCAACACGGATTCACCAAGGGAAGATCATGCTTGACCAATCTGATAGCCTTCTATGATGGTGTGACTGGCTGGGTCAGTGAAGGGAGAGCAGTGGATATTGTCTATCTTGACTTCAGTAAGGCATTTGACACTGTCTCTCATAGCATCCTCACAGGCAAACTAAGGAAGTGCTGGTTGGGTGAGTGGACAGTGGGGTGGATAGAGAACTGGCTCAACAACTGAACTCAGAGGGTCATGATCAATGGAGCAGAGTCTGGATGGAGGCCTGTCACTAGTGGTGTTCCCCAGGGGTCTGTGCTGAGTCCAGTCCTGTTGAACATATTCATCAATGACCTGGATGGTGGGATAGAGTGTAACCTCAGCAAGTTGGTTGATGATACCAAGCTGGGAGGAGTGGCTGATACACCAGAAGGCTGTGCTGCCATCCAACGAGACCTGGACAGGCTGGAGAGCTGGGTGGAAATTCATGAAATTCAACAAAAGCAAGTGCAAGGTCCTGCACCTGGGGAGGAACAACCCCAGGCACCAGCACAGGCTGGGGGCTGAACTACTGGAAAATGGCTCTGATGAGAAGGACCTGGGAGTGCTGGTGGACAGCAAGTTGACCATGAGCCAGCACTGTACCTTGTGGCCAAGAAGGCCAATGGTATCCTGGGATGCATTAAAAGGAGCGTGGCCAGCAGATCAAGAGAGGTTATCCTCCCCCTCTACTCTGCCCTAGTGAGACCACATTTGGAGTACTGTGTCCAGTTTTGGACCCCCTAGTTTAAGAAGGATGCAGAACTGCTTGAGCACGTCAAGCGGCGAGCTACCGAGATGGTCAGGGGACTGGAGCATCTCCCTTATGAGGAAAGGCTGAGAGACTTGGGTGCATTTAGCCTGCAGAAGAGAAGACTGAGGGGGGATTTCATCAATACCTATAAATATCTAAAGGGTGGGTATCAGGACGATGGGACTAGGCTCTTTTCAATAGCACCCAATGACAGGACAAGGGGCAATGGGCACAAGTTGGAACACAGGAGGTTCCACCTCAATATGAGAAAACTCTTTGCTGTGACGGTGACAGAGCAGTGGAACAGGCTGCCCAGGGAGGTTGTGGAGTCTCCTTCCCTAGAGACATTCAAGACCCACCTGGATGCATTCCTGTGCCCCCTGCTCAAGCAGGGGGGTTTGGACAAGATGATCTCTAGAGATCCCTTCCAACCCCTACCATTCTGTGATTCTGTGATTTTGTGATACTGAATGCAGACAAGAATTTTTGTGTAAAAGACAGAAGATAACTACTCAACTCAAATCCACCAATTCTACTATCAAATTTAAGGTCAGGTGGGATATAGGGTAATCTAAACTATTAAAACAACTAAGAGCTATCTATAATTTGGTCTAAAAAGATATCAGTGGGATTTTCAGATATGACAGGACTGAGGTGGCAACCTCATCAGCTGAAATGGTGTACCGCAGCTTCAATACCTGTTACTTAGATATCATCGCACCTTTTCCTTCCTCTGTCCCCATTCAAACTTATTTACACATTTCACTTGTGTGGAATATGACATGACAGGACACACATGTGTTGACAAATAACTTCTCAGGAGAATTATCTGAAACACAGGTTGCACAGATGATGAATAGAAACCATCATTGTCTCAGTATTATTCAGTTTCACATTTACATTGAATAGAACCACAACTGAGAGTATTAGTTCACACATGCTTCAAGACTTAAATCCCCCCTGCCTGGTACCAATTCACCAGCAAGCCCTAAGCAAGGTCTTGGAGGTGCCTATGACAGCAATGCCCAGGTAGTCCTGCTCCCGGCCACACAGAAAATATCTGGGAGTCCTGAGATCCTGGGCTCTCAGCTGCCTGGCATGAGGCTGGTACTCAACCACCACATCAAAACAAGGACCGTAACAGCTCCAGGACACCCAGCCCCCCAGAGATGATAAACCTTCTAACTGTGCCGTCTCCAGCAAACCATCAGGAATGAGTCAGGTTTTCAGGAAATTCTATCTTTCATTAATCAGAGATTTGTCAATCGATCAATCAATCAATCAATCAAACCAAAAAAACCAAACCCAAACCCAAGAAAACAAACCACCAAGAAAACAAAACCCCAGATGAAACCAAAGAGCAAAAAAACCCACCAAACCTCTTCAGTCCAATAGATCGAGTTTTTGTCAGACAGCAATAGTTCACAGGGGACAGTGTTCTCTCACCTAGCCTGGAATCAGATGCATGATATTCATCTCAGTGAACAAGTGCTTGCAAGACTGCTGTATTCTGCATTTGCAAAAGACATCACTGAGGTATCAGTGGAAAAGATGCTATCAGAGACTAAAGCAGTGGTACATACTAACATTATTGGCCTGCAAAATTGAGCGATCTATGATCTTTGGTAGGTAGCTATAGCCAGGAGAACCTGAAGAACAGCAACTTACAGGAACTGTCACAGGGGAAGACAGGATCAAATGACATGGTGCACTTCCATACCAGGATTACTATGTCCTGACAAGTGCTCTAGAAAGACACTTAACATCTACCTTGATTCCAGGTAGAGTCTCATTGTCAAGAGAACTAAAGTGGCCTTGGCATCAACATTACAAGAATAAAAAAAGAAAAAAACCACCCAAAACAAAAAAAACAAAAAACAAAACAAAAAAAAAAAAAAAACAAAACACACACAACAAAAAACCCACCATGGAGGATTTTTTAACCTTTAAATGCCAATTGTGGTGAGTTGACCCTGGCTGGATGCCAGGTTCCCACCAAAAGCTTCTCTATCTCTCTTCCTCCTCAGCTGGACAGGAGAGAGAAAATATAATGAAAGGCTCATGGGTCAAGATAAGGACAGGGATATCACTCAGCAATTACTGTCATGGGCAAAACAGTCTTGATCTGGGGAAAAAATAATTTAATTTATTACCAGTCAAACCAGAATAAGATAATGAGAAATGAAACCAAATCTTAAAACACCTTCCTCCCACCCCTCCCTTATTCCTGGGTTTAACTTGACTTCTGATTTGTTCTACCTCCTCCTCCACAGCAGCACAGGGGGAGTGAGAATGGGGGTTGTGGTCGGTTCATCACACATTGTCTCTGCTGCTCCTTCCTCCTCAGCGGGAGGACTCCTCACACTCTTCCCCTCCTCCAGCGTGAGGTCCTTCCCACAGGAGATACTCCATTAACTTCTCCAACGTGAGTTCTTCCCAGGGGCTACAGTTCTTTATGAACTGCTCCAGTGTGGTTCTTCCAAGGGGTGCAGTCCTTCAGGAACTGACTGCTCCAGCGTGGGTCCCCTGCAGGATCACAAGTCCTGCCAGCAAAACTGCTCCAGTGTGGGCTCCTCTCTCCACAAGTCCTGCCAGGAGCCTGCTCCAGTGTGGGCTTCCCACAGGGTCACACCCTCTTTTGGGCATCCACCTGCTCCAGCATGGGGTTCTCCACAAGCTGCAGGTGGATATCTGCTGCACCATTAATCTCCATGGGCTGCAGGGGGACAGCCTGCTTTACCATAGCCTTCACCACAGGCTGCAGGGGAATCTCTGCTCCAGCACCTGGAGCACCTCCTCATTCACTGACCTGGGTGTCTGCAGAGTTGATCCTCCCACATATTCTCACTCCTTTCTTTGCCTGCAGTTGCACAGGGTTTTGCCTCCCACACAACACCACGCACCCCCACCCCTTAAAAATGTTATCACAGCAATGCTACCACCGTCACTGATTGCCTCTGCCTTGGCCAGCAGTGGGTCTGTCAGCTGGCATGGGCTCTATCAGACACAGGGGAAGCTTCCAGCAGCTTCTCACACAAGCCACCCCTGCAGCCTCCCCACTACCAAAATCTTGCCACACAAAACCAATACATGAATATTGTATGTTGGCTTGATGTTTGAATCTCTCTGCAGGTGCTGTTCCAAAAAACCAGTGTCCCTGGAGAATTAATAATATATGATCACTGAAATAACTTTTTGCAAGCCCCTTGAGTGTCTATAATTAACATGTTAAGCTGCACTTAAGGAGAGTAAAGTATCATTATACACATAATAAATCATTTCAAATTACTGAACTATTTGTCTGTACTATTACCCAGGTAATCATCTAAACTTTACTAATAAAAGGTTTCATTAACTACCACTTACTCTGGATAGAACTAACCCATCAAGCTTTCACACTCAAATACATCCACAATGTGAAATACAATGCAAACGCTATAGTCATTTTAAAATAAAACCTGAATTATATGGTGAGCTCAGTTCATTCTGAGGCTATATTTTTGTTACATAGGGTGCATTTCTACACTGAGCTAACTAGAGACAGGCACTGCAACGTAAAAACATAAAAAAAGGAATGGAAATTTTTACCAAAGTGTAACTAGAAAAGGTGAATCTTAGGCCTAAGATACAGGGTTGCAGTTGAAGAAAATTGACCTGTTGTACGTTCAGGCAAGATTTCATACCAGCATGGCTATATTGGTTTAAAATCAGAGCCTTTCTTCAGCAACTTTACAGCCAACTATAAGCCATTTGCATAGTGGTATACAGTTTTATGCTAATACAAACTGAGCATATGAAGTGGGAACTAGAACTGACAACAAGGTGGCATTACCCAACGGGCTAGGACCAGTGCTTAAGCAAGGCCTTTCTAAACAACACAGGTGGCTGGTCATACATATGCTACTGCTCTGAGAGCAATGAAACCTGAAGGTCTTGCTCTTTCTAGAGCTGAGGCACATCAGATACAGGTATGTGACCCAAAGGGGATGACTTTAGCACTAGAGCCATGGCTTAAATAGTCTTACACTAAATACAATTACTGTATGATCTCAATATAGGTAAGATGTAAAATCTTTGGGGGTTTTGGTTTCTTTAATTTTAAATCAAGATAGTAATGACTTTGTCACAGCCAGAACCTGATGCATATGCAGGATTCATGTGTGCACTTGATACTCCACTGTGGTCCCAGGTTCAGCCCCATAATCCAGCTGCTACACATCAGCTGAGCCGCAGTAACTTCTGAGAGTCCTCAGCAAATGCAAACTGAAATGATTGATGTGGGATGTGTAAATGCCAAGTCATACTTCCTCCCATTTGCAGCAGACTAAAAGTATGTGCATGGACAGCTAGAACACTACAAACATCCCCGCTGCAGCTACCTAAGACATAATTCAAACGCACATCTAAAACCTTAACCGTTGGAGCAAGTGAAGACATTTGCAATGTTTTATCCAGGCTCCCTTGCCATTTATAAGTTGCACAATCACATTTTTTCCCCCCACAAATCTCACTTCTGTTTATGTGGTTTACCCAGAATTAGGCATAGAAATACCTTTGTTTTTCTGGCCCTGGGAACCTACCAATTCCTAAACTTCATGCACTAGCTGTTTTGCTCTGAGATGTTCCAACCTCATCTCCAACCTAAGTGGATTGTAGTTCCGGGGTTTTGGTTTTGGTTTGGATTTTTTTTTTTTAAACCTGCCTGAAGAAGACTCCAGGCATACAGAATTTCAGCCTGAACAAGGTACTGGCAATTGAAAGAACTTTATTGTAACATAAAGCACTGCACAACTTTGACTTCAAGAATCACTACTTCAGATTAATAAAATTATAATCATATATAGACTTAGAGTGTTTTTCATCCTTAAACTGCCTTACAATAGAGGACTGTCAGAAACACTGGCTTTACCTCAGCTAGAAAAATTGCCAAAGTCAGGACAGACTTGGCTACTGTACAACTTCTAATTTAAGCTATAGCTTTAGAAAAAGCTGGCTAATTACTGTGACCCTGCTCCCACTCTCAGGAATGGAAGTGTGGCAGGTAAGAGCATCACCTCTGAACCAGTCATAATGACTGGAAACAAACTTGGATTCTTAGGCACACAAGCAGAACTTCGTATCTTGGAGACACATCTGTAAGTGCCTGGAGGCTGAACAAGACCCTAGCCTTTCTTCTTCCCTTGGAATGGGAAAATGTAAGAATCAATATCTTCACCTTTGTAAGGCCCGGACTCCCAGTTTTCACTATTCAAAGGTATTTCTTTGTCTTGAAATGCACAAGAGATGGAGCATAGCAAGTGGTGGTTTGTGTGGGAAGTTTTATTTTAAGAATAGCAAGCAGTTTGTATAGTCTCAGCTGTTCATGAACCACCAAGGCTCAGAAAGCCTGTCTGGAGCTCACAGTAGCCCATGTAAATGTTTTACTGTATGTCAGAAGCAGCCTGGAGAGCTATGCTCTGCTATTAATGCAGACACATGGAAGGGATTTTTTTTAAAATAGAAATCTTGCCACAGCAATGGGATTGCTGTAGTCATGTCCTCACACTTGTGTAGCCTCAGACAGCTGTCCACAGCTGTGAGGGAGGACACACAGGCCCCTCTGAGGGCAACTGCCAAAGCAATTTGACTCAGTTGTATTCATAGTATTAGAAAAGACACAGGCTTCAAATCAGGTGTCCCTTACCCAGCACTGCCAAGGATTTCTGCCATTAAAATGTATGAGTACAAGACACTGAAGGTCTCACTTCATCCACGTACTTGCTATGTAGCTCCACCAAACTTGTGTTTGAGAAGCAACATGGAGCAATACAGCCTATAACACACTAGGTACCTTCATGAGCTGTTTTTCAGTAGAGAGAACTATGCAGTTATGTTGAAAATTGGATTATTTTGTCTGGGTACTGCTCATTAATGACATTAAGTGCTGCTAGGCAATGCATTTGCTTACTGGTGTCAAGCTGATGATGGCAAATAACCTCCAAGCTACCTGGATATCTCTGAGCTGTCCCCCAAAATTGCTGCATGACATTGTCTACTTCCACCTGGGGCAGCAGAAAACTGAACAATGTCACAAACCGAACGAAGACACCCACCATTTCGTTCAGCTTCCTGCATTCCAGAAAATGCCAGTGGTATAAGGGTTAAGAGCCTCTCTGATAGCAAATGAGTCACACTGTTGTGAGGTATATAAAAGTGTTTTTGAAGATTACATATCTTCATAGGTTATACTGTCATAAGGAACTGCATTTACACAGTAGGGGAATTTAAGTTGGAAATGTGACACTGCTAGTAAAAACGTGAACTGGAACAAAAATTACCCTGGAAAGAAGCACCTTAAACCTTTCATTTCAAATAATCTGTGCTAAGCCTGAAGAGAGCAAATAATGAGCAATGAAAGGAGTCTTTGTTATGCCGTGATTTCAAAGCTCTGCCAAAATGTCAAATAATCCATTTAATCAATCAGAAAATTAAAGAATGTGGTAAATTCCCAAGGTAGTTTGAGGTTTTAGCTGTGCCAAGTAATTCAGCTACTGCATAAAGCTTATGTCACAATAGCAATTACTTAATAAGTCATTTTTGTCTAACCGTGTTGATGTAAAAATACAATTTAGTTTTCAAATTATTTGCAGCTGTGCTCTTATTGGGATACAGCATGCAATACCTCAGGAGATGTTGACATTCGTCGCTTCAAGCACTGATTTAATTTAATTTTTATCACACTATATCCTTCAAAAAGTTCCTATTATCTCAACATTCTAAGAAACTGATTTCTTAAAATGGGTGTTCATGAAATCATGTAAGAATAGGAAGGCACTATCTGTTGATTCACATACAAGATTCATTACACACCTCTGACACAATGCCATAACTCCTATCACTTTAAATACAGATTCTTTATGATGTTTACATTTCAAATTTGGTGATTTATTTCAGGACAGAGTTTAACACTCTTGAGAATCCTGGATTATCATGAATTAAATTCTGGAAATGTAAAACAGACTACACTGAACATTTTTTACATTATAGACTATTTATTTTCTATCCCTCTCAAAGGACAAATTTGACAGACTGGTTACAAATGTAGCTTTTTGCTTCTAACAAGCCTAATAAAATTACAGATCCATTTTGTTAATGTGAAATTGAATAAAAATGTTTTATTAAAGTAAAAAGTTCAAAAAGTATTTAGATGCAATGTTAGTTCAGAAAATTTGAGAACACTTATAGTCTGCCAAAATAATTCACTTCTGTTGCATAAAAATGGTGAAGTTCAGCTTAAATTTAATAAAACTTAATTTTAAATCAGACCATTTTAGATTTTGCTCTATTATCTAAAGATTTGCGTACCAATTTCCAGGAATTTCTTCTAACTCTATCTTGTGTCAGTGGCAAGAGATGCATCCTCTATCTACCTGTAACAATATGGACAGTATGAGTTTTTCCTCCTTCTAAAAATTGAAATGCAGACACAAAAGAATCATAAACTCTATCAAATATATACCTACACTTCCGTGTTTAAAGAAAAAAAAAAAGCATTCAGCACAGCAAACAAAGCCTGACCTGCGTTCATGACAGCAGGTGGTGAGTGTCTTTGTGATCCTGGAGCCTATTAGCATGATCTCCTTCAGTGGCTGGATGAATAGGGACCCTCCTTTCAGAAGCCACAGTGAGCTTCACAAAAGCCTCTGTGCAGAGGAGGGCTGGAATGAATCCAGAGTCATGCAGCTTTCACTAACCCACTGATCCTTTCTTTGGCTCCCCACCTCCACCCCATCTACCTCTCCCTGTCCCCCTGCGTCTCATTTCCTATGGACAAAGACTGCAGTGAAGTTAGTAAAAGTATCCTAGAGGAATTTGTTGAAATGGGCCATAAGTTGAGAGCTCCTTGGCGTAACTAGGACTTGCACTCACAGCTTCTTCAGAGAATTCAGGGACTTTGGCCAAATTTCTATCAACTCTGAGTACTTCTGTAATGATTCTTGGAGTTTCCCTACTTGCTGAGATTCCAAAAGTAACCAAGTTAACTCCTTCAAAATGACATTTCAGGCTGACCAAATCTATTGAAAACTTAGGTCCAGCTAAAGTGTTCGATTTCAAAGTTGAAAAAAAAAATCCTCTCATGAAGTTCAGCTGCAGAAGCAAATAATTAGGAACAAGGACCCCAAGTTATACACAGAAATATGGGTAATGACATAATGAGAAGCAAGTTTGTAAGGATATGCAGTATCTTTAAGTAAATCATCAGACTGCACTGGAAAAATAGGCACACATGTGCCTTTTTCCATGGAAAAGAAAAATGCTAGTTTTATTTTAGCAATGACTGTTGGAAAACAGAAAACCAGAAACAAATGCCTGCCATGTTGACAAAGTAGAGAGAAATACTAAAACTTATGCAGTATTTGCCAGATAGTCAAGTGATGGCTTGTAGTTAAAAAGAGTGTATGGGAGAGGCCTGGAAAGTAATACACTATGTATAATCTTTTTTAAGAAATCAAGAAAAACAAAGACAACTAGAATACATATTAAATATTATAAAGGGTAGTAAGCACCAGGCTGACAAGGCATCTTTCAAACTAATCCTAGGAATTCAAATAATACTGAAAAAGTTGATCAGAAAAACTGATGTGCCTCTCTCTCTCTCGGTGTATAGATCCTTCAACCCCACACCCCACAAACTCAAATAGCACTTCAACTTCTTGTCTCATAATGTCATACCTATTTTTTCAAAACCCAACATGGGGTTGTAGATGAACAGTTAACTGACGCTCACATCAGCAAGACAATGATGGTGTTAGGAGAATAGGTAAGTGCCAGTCTCCAGAAATAGCCTTTCCAATTTTATATTTATACAGCTATTGCAAACCTCTCTGCTTCCCTCAGTGGCATGGCCCTCCCCAACAGTTAACAAAGCCTTTCCTACATCCAGATTGAATTGCTGTAATTTATTCTCCATGATGCTACCCTTGAAGACTGCTTTAAAGCACTAGCTCTAGCAACTGCCCTTCATTTTATGTTCCCGGCCTTGGAAAACACATTATGCTTGTTTTCAGAGATTTGCACCCTTTCACAGGTGACACTCAAGCTGTTTGCATTGTCCTAGAAAGACTTACGAAATCCTGCTTGGATCTGACATTGCCAAGAGGTTGCTTTTCCTGAAAGCTGGCATGTACGCCACCTAAGTCAGTATTTTGAAGGCATAAGTAGCATATTGTCTTGCTCTTGACTCAGGCTGTTAATAAAGAATGTACACAATATGCACATTTACAAAATATTAAACAAAGTGGTAACTTCACCATTTCATCTCTGTGACAAGACCTTGCTTTCTTTCTGACAAGTGACTCATTTTAAACACACACACACTTTTTACTCAAATTGACACTGACAAGAAAAACACACTCTTTGCCATCACAGCACGGTGTCACTTAAAACTTCGATCGTCACATTTTTATAACACATAATTCAAAGAAGTAGTTCTGATATCATGTTGCAGGATTCATAAGAAAGCATATTTGTTGCTCAGAAAAAAAGGAAATAAACTGATCAGCTCCACCCTGAAGGCAGGGGGAAAAGAAAATAATTAGGGTGGAAATAAAAATTTTCAGGAAAGAATAGACTGAAGAAGGTATCTACAATCTCTACGGATGAACTACTACTCCAAAGAAAAAAAAATCCCAAACTGACCCTCTCTCTTCCAAGAACATAAGAAAACCACATCAGAAACCCAAAAACGTGTTTAAGGTATGACTACCCCAGGACAGGTCATTACTTACTAACCCATGGCACGTGGAGTTGGTTATGAAGTCAGTGGACTTACATCAGTAGAAACACCATGAGGAAAGGTATCAAAGTGCAATAGCACCGTTAGGCCATTCCGGTGCCTACTATACAGGGATATATTTACCTCTGACGTTATTTCAGAGGACTGCAACTTTCCTGGCACCTCTCTCCATATGTCTCAGTGCACCGCTTTGAGACTTCTTTTTGGAAAACCAGAGCACTGACTTTATTTAGGCAGTTTCCAAAAGCCATGTGTAAATTTTTAGTCCTATCCTATATTTCATTAGGCAAATGGGACAAATAGTGTCAGCAAGATGAAACCTCCTACAGGTATGTTGAAAGGCCTTGTTACAGCAGACATGAACTGGTCATGCTCCAAGAAAAAGGTTTGCTTTCAGTGGACAGAAAGCAGCGTAGCTGCCTTAGCATGACACAGAGACAAATCTTATATTTTCAGCACCTCACCCTAGAAACACAGGCAGCGTAAGCCCATGTCAGTGACCAAATGGTCAGGTAGGCAGTCTGTATAATTTATTGTGGTGGTAGGGGAGGATAGATTTTCCTTTACTGGCCAAACCTCCTTCAGATAATAGAAAGCACGTAATTATCCCTGAGTGAACATATCACATTGGTTTGTACTATTAGAAGTCCCCCACAAAAAATGCAGGTATGACAGTGACCCCAGTGACAAAACCTGCCTTTTGAAATTCAATTCTGAGTCCCCTCCTTTAATCCTTATTATTAGCCAAGGTGGAGGCAATCATTTGCACAGTGAAGTTTATGCTGTGCTAATGAAGCAAAGTGCCTCAAACTATTTATATCAGGTTACCTGAGGGTTTAAAAACAGCATCAACATATTCAGAGAATATGTATACTGCATTTTCAGAGTAGTTTCTGCTAAAATACACAGTACTTGCTAGCTTCCTTTGACCACTGCAGAACCAGAACTACTGTAAGAGAATGATCTGGATTCTTCTCAACTCTTAACAATTAATAAGTTATTTAACAAGTTCCAGTCACACCTGTGTAAATTTATTAAAAACAATGGCATTGCAAAGGAAGTATCTACAAAGATTAATGGGCTGGTATTGCTTAAACTGAGGACTTAATTTTTGGTCAGTAGAGCCCTTCCAAACTGGTGCTGACATACAGGAAAAGAGCTCCACTTTCATTAAGGACCCATGTTCAACCATTTGGCTTAGCATTAAAAATTTTACTTCAGCTTGGGGAACATTTGACTCTGGAAGTAATTTGGAGATAAAATGCAGTACTGAAAATATAGTCTACAGGTGGGACTGTAGACTATTTTTCAAAGTATAGCCTGCAGTAAAGATGAACTGCATATTATTTAGGAATGACAACAATATAATTTAAACTGGGAGAAATGGAGAAAAATAGTACAGGAGCGGATCTGAAACTATTTAAAGAACGTTGTCCCAGGTTTCTGAAGAGTACTTTCCAAAGTATATATTGAAAACATCTGGGGGCAAATGACGAAGACAATTTTTATCTTAGCCAAATACAAAGGTGAAAAACAAGTCCAGTTTATTCTCTTGGCAGTACACCCTAGATACTCTTGGGAGCAATTCTGTTAAAACATGAAGAAGAAAATACTTTGCTGTTTAATAGGAGCCTGAAGGTAACTTGTTTTACAGGTTTTTATTAATTTTTCTTCATGTGGCAGCATTGGTGCAAGCTGATATCTACCACCTTTGTACGTCCAAGTAAGACTGAAATAATTGCCACACAACACCTGTGAGTTAAAATCCAAGGTTAAACTCTCTGTGTGCTATTTGATTTAAACCAGAAATTTAGATTTATAATAAAATAGGACTTATACCTCCTGCCTAATTATTGATTGGGCTTTTCACCAGAAGATTGTCCTTAGTTACAATAATGTGAAAGTACTTTTTAGCAGGCAAGAAATTCACACCTGAGAGAAATAATAAAGGAGTCAAGGTACCAAAAAATCAGTAACACTTTATTAACATATACTTCAGAGAAAGAATACAGACAGAAAATCATAAATAATTGTATCACAATAAATAACATTCCCCAAAGTATTCCCAGAGGAAATTGGTACCCAAGAACGAAGCAGCTGGAGCAGTAAGGCAATATGTGGAATGGCAGCACTGTAAGGGAATTGTCAGAAATTGTTTTCTGTCCCCAACACTGTTAGCCTTTATCTTGGATCCAGAGAGAGAAAAGATCATGCATTTTCAGAAAGACATGTAAGCAGGGAAAAGAATTCATTTTTTTGATCCCCAGATTGTCTCTCAGATTTGCTCTCAAACATGGACATAAAGAACCTGGACCACTTGCTAACTGGGAAGACCCTGCTTTGATTCTTTCTTAATTTTCAAGCATTTAGAAATTCACTGGCTTTTCTTTGTATTCATTTTGTCATGTGTTTATTAGCTATATTAAATACTTAGCTTAGCGTTTCATATACAGTGTTATCTTTGCCAGAAAATGAAAGATGTATGAACAAGTTAAACACTGAACACTGATGTAAAGATGGATTGACTCGTTACAAACTGATTTCCTCTCATCAAACTACATGGGTGAAGGATGACGAAACAAAATGCAAAAACATGGCAGTCAACGTGGTGACATACTAAATCATCTTCCAATCATTCTCAATAACTCTACAACTACAGCATGCTATCCTGATGGCCCCATCTGAGTTGATGATTTTTCACAATGTATTTCATGGCTTCCATCCCTACATGAGACTTTATTACTATCACATAGGAATAAAAAGCCATAAAACACTAGAGTGAATTTATCTTGATCAGATGCAATACTTATTTTCTTCACATGATTTCACCACCATTCCAAAACTAACCAATGATTTTATGCTACATTACTAAACATTTTAAACTACATTTCAATGACAAGAAAGACACTGAAATGGTTACATCACAAATTAACAGAGCTTTAGCCTTGAAACACATTCCTACCTAGGAGAATCAAGAAACAATCACAAGACACAACCATTTAATTCACTGATAGAAGACAGGACACCACAGAAAGATATCACTTCCACATACATCTTTCAACACATAAGGAAAGACAAAAGACACAAAAGAAACTGGTATAGATTAAAGCTATGAAAGCATCACTACCAGCATCTTTTAAAAACTATTTTCCATAGTAGCTTCCTGGCATGCATTATAAAAAATTCAGACTCCGTCACTAAGACATCTCTTTAAGACATCTGAGCTTAATTGGAGAAACAAAGCAAAATTCGCTGCTTATGGCACAGAAACAGCTACTACCACAGAGCTGCTAGCTAATATAACTCACTCATCCCTAGGACTTCTACCTTCTTGGCTACGATGAATTTACTATAGCTCCAAAGTCCATATTTCTCCTGATGAAAGACCAAATGAGACAAATTATAATATACCCTTATTTTCTAAGCCAGACTTATGATACCAAGGTCCTGGTCTGAAAACAGTTATTTATTAATGTAATTACTATTCATCTTCTTATTACTACTAATTGGCCAAGTTGAAACACAAGTCTCTAGGGTCATTGAAAAGTCAATACAATAATTTAACTGCCATTTGAAAATAATTTTTCTTGTACACTTGCAAGCAAACTAAGCTGCATCAGAAATGTCTTGTTAAGCTAAAAGCCTCTGCTTTACCAAAAATATTTTACATTTTCCCAGCCATGTAACCCCACTGGCATGGTACCAATTTTAATTCTGATGCACTGTTGACACTAGAACTAAAAATTAACTCAGGTTTGATTTATGTACTACTATCCTTTCTTGCCTACCAAATCCTATTTCTTGCATAATATAATGTTGATAGCATAGAAAAGAGCAAGAAATCGTTAAATGAAAGGAAGTGCATAAATAAATTCAATTATCATGCATAAAACATGCAAATGATTTAAAGACTGCATATGAAACTCTAGTTTATATTCATTAATCTCAGGTTGCCCTTTTGAGGGAGAAAGAGACACTAATTGGGTCCAGATTAATGCACTCCCAAACCTTCCAATTTGTTTTTAGGTGAGGGTTAAATGAGATGTATTAAAATAAACACAGCTGCTCACCTTCTCCAACCCTGTTTCATTTGTGGGAAAAGGTGAAAACTAAGAAGTATATAAGTAAATTGCAGGCTTGGGGTACTGAGAATATGGACTTTTTCTGGACACCTCAGGACTGCCACTTACCCACTGCAGCCTCTTCTTTTTTTTTTTTTTCCCCCCACCTAAGATAACTTTGTGCTGAAAACTAGTCCAAAACCCTAGCTAGTGACTTGACATGGAGAACAGGGTGGCTAGCGTTAGGGCTTGCCTAAATCATGCTCTGATTCCTGCCTTCCCTACCCTGAATGATGTTGCAGGTGGACCATTTTACACCACATGCAGTCAATTTTAGAGAGGATCGGTCTGAGGCTGACATGTTGCTGCTGCACAGTTCCATTACATGGGCAACAGGGACTCATGAGAGGACTTCAGTCATTCAGCTTTTCTCACCCAGCCAGCAGAAACACAATACATAACAGGGGCAAACCCCTCCAACCCACTGACTGCTCCATTTTTCACTGCTCAGGAATTCCCCCAAGCTTCCACTGAAGCTGGGTATAAAAATAGCTGTCCCCTGGTTCCCCCTTCCCTCTCCTGCTGGTGCTGGGTGCTGGTCCCCACCACTCACCCTCGTTGGCTGGCAGCCCTGTGAGGGGCACAGGAGGAAGCCAGGGACAAGCCACCAAGGACAAGAACATCACCCACAACAGCAGGTGAAGGGGAAGCGGTGTTCCTGGGGCTGATCCCGCCCCAGGAGAAAGGTAAGCACGTTGAAGGGAAAATGGGGTTTTGGCCCAGAAAAAAAACAAACAAGGGAAGGGCCCGGTCCCTTTTCTCAGCTGGCAGAGGAAGGTTAAATAAGGTGAACAAAAAAAGGTCACCAAAGTAATTTCATACTAAACCAATGAATTTGGATGAGAGGCCCAAAGGGGAAAGGTTACGGTGTTATCAGTGACATAATTTCTCTTCGCTTTTGTTAAAATGATTAGAAATTAAACCTCTCCAACACAACAGGACACACTTTCAGCAGGGTGGGAAGAATTCAAAATCTTACATTTCTCTGATTATTTTTTTAAATGTTATCCTCCTGAACTACAGACATTACACCATGAAAGCACAAAAAGACATACATTTAGACTCAAACATATATGATTTCAGACACAGACCCACTTCTGCTGACAGGCTGACTCTGAGACAGCTTTTTATTGGAATTAATTTCTGCATTTTTGCAGATGCTAAATTAGTTGCAATAAATAACAACAATAAGGCTGAAATCTGTCAACATCTTGACAAATATTCAGAGAGCCATTTAGTTAGGAAATATGCTTATGATATTCATTGCTCCTAAAAGAGAAAATGATTATACAGTAACTAAACCCTAAGTAAGAGCTAAAGATATTCACCTCATGAAGCCATTTCTCAACTAGCCCCTTGGCACTTGCTGGAATTATTCGCAGCACGAGCTCTACTTTTTCATTTTCTGCTGACTCCATGTGGGTAATTTCTTTCTCGTGATTAAAAGTGAGCTTGGCAATTCCTTCAAAGCATTTCCTTGGGTGTGGTTGGACATGGAGTGGATCCTTTGTCTCAGAAAGGATTCCTGAAAGATCATTGCTGCATCGAGAGAAAAAAAACCTGAAAAACGATAAAAAATGAACTTTAGAGGTATTTATAGAAACATATTTTACACCAACACCAACAGCAGACAGATGAAATGGACTGTTTACCTTGGAAAGAATAGTCTTTTCTTCGCCAAATAATCATTCAAGGCCTTCCTGAATGTCATCCAAAAGCGATTCTGCCTCCTTCAACTTATCCAGCATCTGGGGCTGTGAGATAACCCTCGTGGCATTGGTCTCCTTCACTGACTCCTTCGTTATTAGCCTCCTGGTGGGTGAGATAGAACACAGTGAATGTAATAACCATACTTCACACAACAGGCTCTCTCTCTCTTTTAAATTGAAAATCCCCTTATTACAAAACAAGGGGTGTTCTTTTTCTTCTACCTTTAAGTAGGACTGCCACATTCATTGCTTTTTACAAAAACGCAGCTGCTTTTTAAGCTACAGATAAATAGAATCTGCTAGGCGGTAATTCTGCTCAGTCTGAATGCATTATTTTCTAAGTCACTTTGGCAAGGGACTTTTTATTATGAACTGGAATGAACAAGGAAAGTCCTTTTCTCAACTAATTATGACTACGCTTTGTTCTATACTATTAACTTACAATGCCAGATTGATCAGCTTTTTTTTTCCCCTTCAGCCGGTTCAATAAATTAACATGCTTTTTCTGGGAAATTAGAGAGCTAATTATTAAGACTTTAACGACTAACGATGAAAATATAAATAACACAGAACAATAAAGAATGGCGTATCAATAACATTCACACAATCCCTTTGATGTGCACAATGCAGTCTCCCATTTTAACACCACTGATGCATGGACGGGAGTTACTGTGACTCAATCTACAGAATTTTCTTCTCAAAGATTTGTTAAATGGGATATTTTCTAAGAACTGAGGAAAAAGAGCAAAGCTGAAACACCATTTTTCATGTACCTATCCCTGGCACCCATTTTGTTTTCTTATCGTTAGTCTTCCAATTTATAAAAATCAGGAATGACAGAATAAAAGGCAAAGCTATAAAGACATTAAATCAGACAAACATCAGGACTTCTGTTGTTAATTTTTACCACTATAAGACATAACGTAGTATATTTGATTTGAAAAACAGTTGTGTTTATTTTATATATTTTTTCTTTTTTTTAGTCAGCTACTTTAAAGAATGGCTTAGTTTGCAAAGATGAGTAATACCAAAACCCAGAATATAGTTCTCAGGTTTCGGGACCTCCAGTGATACAGAATGCTTGGCTTTGACAAAGGAAAAGACACTCAACTACATTCCAAGTGGGCAACACCACATTAGCTCACTGTTGTCCACAGATCCTAACTACTGGTACGCAAACACTCTGATAAATGAAATGTAAACATTTAGATATTGCCACATGATTCCTTTTATGCAAAATAAACTGGGAGGGAGGGAGGGAGGGAGGAAGGTTCCTTTCTTCTTATTAGTTCAAATTCACTTTCAATACTTATGAGTTGAAAACCATCAGTATGGCAGAAAGACCTGGCAACAGAAACACTTACGTCCAGCATTCAGGATTACAAATTAGAAAGAATCCTGGAAACAAGAACTTCCTCAGCGAAAGAAAACTCACACTGTCACCATCTTAATATCCTGCTTGCATTCAAAATAATCCCATCCTCTTGTATTTCTCCCTGAAATATTATTATACCTTTTTCAAGCACCTACTGTAAGAAGATATATAGGTACAGCCAGCAACAGTGTCATTGTTTTGAGTTGCTAAAACTTGCTACTTCCATGAGGCATTTCTCAATCCTCTGATACATTTAGCAAACTATGGACCCTTTTGGGATGCTGGTCTCCATATGTGGAGGCCAGGCTGGAAGCTGGAGTGCCAGGAGAAGCCTAATTCATGTAGAAGAACAGCAAAACTGTTCTACTAAGAAATAACTCTACATGTATCAGTGGAGCTTCTAAGATGTGAGAGAGAATGAACACATCCACAAAAATATTAGTTTCACTGACTACACTTTATTTTAGTACCAAACTGTGTGTTTGTATACAGTCAAAATATGTCCTTTCATATTATCTCTGAAACAAGGACACTGTCTAGCGTACTGCCAATTTAGGTATGTTATCTTTTGTACTAAAATAATAAAGGAATTTTGAAATGCTTATTCCTGCTTGCTTAAAAATATATCTGGATCTGTCCATTTAGCAACACTTCTTTTCGTGATGTGACAGTAAGGACACTAAAGAAATAGCTGTGAATTGGCAAGAAGGTTTGCCAATGTGGGGTACTGTGTTTGCTAACTTAATTTCAGAATTAAAGATATTCTCAAAAATTTTGTGGCCAACTTCCAGGCATATGACTGGCTTTCAGATTATTGAGCATCCCACTTTTAACATTGCTTATATCAATGGTGAATTTTGATTAAAAACGAACCTCTATTATTTCAGCTGAATCAATTAAAGACAATGAAACAGTCAGATTGCACCCTGTGCTCATCCTCTGCTGTGTACTAACAGGCAGCTTTTCACAGAAGCCAAGGTTATGGTGCAAAATGATTAAGTGACTCAACAAACATTGCAGCCCTACTAGAGGCCCATTTACATACAGGGACAAGATCTATAAACTCCCACTTGTGTATTATATCCATCTGACCATGTTTCCCTACACTTCAGAAGTCAGAATCAAGATGAAGATGAATTCAGGAAAAACTAAAACAAACCACCACATTTCTTTACCAACCTCTTTGTAGCTACTGCTTTGCCTTGAAACTATATGTAAATTAGGTGCATATGTCTTCCAGTGTATTCCTTGCATGCTTAAAAGCGGGTGTTTTACAGGTGCTTTTTGATATGCATGCACTTTCAATAGTCTGGAGGTCATACATTAGCACATCAGATATAACTAAACACAGTCTTAATGCTCTGGGGAAGCAACAGCAGCAAAGGCCAATTTTTATGACTTTCCCCCGCCTGAAATGAAACAAATCTCTAGGTCCTAACCATATCAGGATTAAGTTAACCAGCCAAGAACTTACCATTTCTTATTGACAGCTCTCCTCGAGTTCTCTTGGAGTCATTTGTGAATCAGAACTTGAAGCCACTACTCCATAATACCCTGTGTAAGTCACAAAAATGAAACCAGATATCTAACTGCATTGAAAACATTTTGTCCCAGATATCAAAACATTTGGCATTAAAATACTCTAATAAATATTTTTCTAAAAATGTTCATTACCTCTTTCCAGTTTTACTTCACAGAGTACAATGAGAAACAAGCTATGCACAAATGCCTGTTTGCCTTTCTCACTTGAATGATTCTCTAACTTACTGGGAGGCTGTGTGTCTATTGTTTCTGAGCTCACATCATAAAAACTAAACAGAAATCAATTAAAGACAATGAACTTTAAACTTTATTTTTCCCCTCGGTATTCTAAGTGGCACAGCTAAGTTGGAAAAGTTTTAAATAATGAAAGTCACTGAAGCCTAAATCACATACAATAATGAAAAGCTGAGATGTGAGATGGAGATGAAATCTAAAAGCTAATTAAATTCAACAAGAGCCTCTCAAAGGCAACATACCAGCTTAGCCTCCCATGCTAATATTTCGTTTTGAAGGGTGCAGTAAATGGAGGGCCTTTCATGGCTGCAGATTTCACAATGTGATCCACCAGCTAAACCTGAGAGGGAGAAAAAAAAAAAAAAGATTAGATGCATGGATTACTGTACTGAATAGATGCCAAGGCCAAGATAAAAAGAATAGATAAGTTAGGGCTTCTGAGGAGCTAAATTTGAAGCCAACCAGCAAAACGGATTGAACCTTATTACCTCTAGTCACTGAGAAATTCCCCAGACAGTTGGATGTAATTTGAAAAGGTCAGAAAAAAATTTCCTTCACAGTATTATTGCTTCATGGTTTAAGGGTGTACATTTGTGAGATGCCAGCTCTAATCATTTTTATTGACTTGCTCTAGAGAGACAGACAGATGCACAGGGAGGCAAGACAGATGGATAAGACATATCGTACCTTTGTTTCCAGTTCTAAAACATATCACAGTATTAGGTATATTTTAAAGTTAATCATTTCAGTTTATCCTTTGCCACCTCTGAGAAGAATGTGCCTTGTTTCTCTAAGTCAGCCACAAAAGGGGGGAAAAAAAACCCCTGTGCATATCATTGGAAACTTGCTACAGTTTTTCGTATTTGATCTGAGTGTTCATTGAATTCCATGCGAATCTGAAATATATAACTGAAATTCAGTAAGTGTAATAGGATTTTCCAGACAATTTTAGGTACGCTCAGTTGATTTTTCTTTTCACCTAAGGGGGAGCAGTTCTCACTGAATAGATTATAAAAATGACCTTCAACACACTGACAGTACAAGCTTTGTTATCAGTGTAGCTGTCCTGAAAAAAAAAATACAACCCCCAAAAAACAACAAAAGACCCCAAACAAACCAAACAAACAAACCCAAACCCACCCTAATTAAAAGCATTTAATTCTTTGACTCAGCACACACAAATGCTTGTAATCAAATATGAATATTTGCTAACATTACACTTAACAGTCAATTTTTTTGTCATGCAATTAAAATCAAAGGAGACTTAACAACACAAAAGTGGAATTATCTACCCCAACCCCTGGAAAAGTTTAATTATTAGATTTTCTTTTGCTTGGAAGACATTTGTCTTCCATTCATAATACAAACATCCGTATTCACTGTATCCTGGCTCCGAATGCACCACTGAGGCAATTTAAATGACCATTAAAGTATGGTTCTGTGAGTTCTTCTACTGTATTATGTTTATGGAGCCCGCCTGAAAGCTGACTGTTTCCACTTGGATAAGAAAGCCATTTCCATACGGTCATGTTCCCTCCCTTCAAGCCCTGTACATTCAGAGAGTAACAAGAAATTGCAGCAGGAGTGTTGCATATATATTCACTCCTCCAGAACTTTATAGCTCTGAAAGGAAATCAGAAAGGCTTAGCTGTAGCGAGGAACAAAAAGCAGAGGGAATTGTTCCGCTAATGGAAGCCGATACTTTAAATTGAAATGGGACTGTTCCCCAATAGAAAAGATACATGGACCATTTAAACCTAACACTTTCTTCAACAATTTAGGAAGCTTTCAAAAGAAGACATACACACCTGCATATATGGAAAGGGGGCTGGGGAGAGGTAATCACATACTAGATTTATAACAATTGATTTAGATTCTACTACTCTTTTTTTAAATCAAACTGCCACTGTCAGCTTCAGGGATGCTGAAACAGAATAGGAATTCGTTTTTTAAGATCACAGATGTGTAACTACAGAGGAATCGTTCAGTTTCTGTGGCAACATGACAACATTTTGATTTTTATCCCTCTAACTTTTTTCAAACAGAAGCAGTGATAGAGAAATTAAGTTCTGTCATCCTCCTGATCTAAGCTCAAAGATGAACTCATGAACCCTATGAATCTTTTTGCAGAAGAAACCCTTATTCATCATGAAAATAGGGAATGTTCAAGACACAAACATTTAATGCCAGAGACTCAATTTTCTGAAGAATATTCCTCCAACATATTTTGATGCCACTTACAACACAGTAATGTGATGCCACCTCATTCCATTTATTCCATTTTTGCAAGACCCTCACATCTTTTTTCCTCTCCCTTTTTTTCCCTGTCTTCTCAAGAGCAGCACGCATTAACAGGCACATAATTTAAATCCTGATTCATCATACCAGATGTAGAAGGGAAGGATAGCAAGAGTGACAGCACTTCTGTTGCCCTGTTAGTAGAGTCCACTGTCTGGAGGGCCCAAGTAACACCAGTAAGGACACCTTAGCTTGCCTTTAGATTCAATAGCTCTAGTACTCATGAGGAAAGAGATTCTGCTTTTTGGTGGTTTTTTTCCTCCCCTTGCTGATAATTTTTTAACTGTAGTATAGGACATTTTATCTAGCTTCTTGGAAGTGATGCTGCATGATCTTGCATATTGTGCCCTCTCTCAAATCAGCCAGGATTCAAAGACCATTTAAAGAATGGAGAGAGTGTTTTAAGATTTTCAGTATGACATCCTTCTCACTCTATCTAAGCCAACAAATGTGTGGGAGAAACTGGGACTTTGATAAGACAACCAGCTCATGATGCTCTATCCAGAGAAAGCCAAGCTGATCCTATCTAACCCTCACACATCGGCAACACCACCCTCTCCCTTTTTATAAGACTGTTTGCCTCCCATCTGTGGCTTTTGTTTGCCATGCTGATGGTAAAATTACACAAAATTCAAATTATTGCTAACTCTCATAGTAACAATAAGGTTAGTTAACCACTGAAACAGATTGCTCAGAAAGGTGGGAATTTTTTGGTTACTTCTAATCAGGGTCTATTTTTAAACAATATTCTCACAGTTCAACCACAAGTTGTTTGGTTAGGTGCAGAAATCACACTTCTCTCCTTTCCAGCCTTTAAATCTATAGGGTTGTGACCCAAGTGGAATGCCAGTTGGTGTAGCAGGATTGCACCACAGCAGTGATCTGTGTAGGGTTTCTTTCTTTTTGTCTTTCTGTGTGTGACCAGGAGACTGTGATTTTTATAAATATTAAATCTGAAGCTAAAGACCTGTCAGTTCTGTGTCCTAACAGTGACAGAAATCATAGCTGCCTTTGTCTTGTGAATATTGGATTACTGAAACCTGTTCAGCATGTGATTTTAACTGTAGCAAATAAAAAAACGGGAATCCACACAATAAACTGTGTTTTCTGTTGGGAGCACATACTCCTGCGAGCTACAAGTCAGGTATCCCCCGTCCGTCCTTCATTAGCTGACTTGACTGCATCACCCCCTTCATTTCAGATGCAAAGCCCCTCCTTCCCACACATCTGATATCAAAATGAAATGCCATTTGTCTGCCCTGACCAACAGCCAGGCTCCTCACAGGACTTGAGGGCGGGCTGGTCCTTTCTGTTTTACCAAGTCTAAAGGTTGCCCATGAATTCTTCAATTTTGTTCTGATTATCAGAGATGCCCAAGCTGTACCTCACTTCTTAAAAGAAAAAAACAACCAAACAAAAACAACCAACCAAACAAAAAAACCCTAAAACCAAAACAACCAACAACAAAAAGCTGGCTATAAAGCATCTCCCAGACACAATCCTAATTTTAAATGAGCTCTAGTGTAATTTTAACCTGCAGCAAGACGTGTTGCTTGCCTATGTAGCATACACAGAAGAATTAGGTAACTATTTTACAGATAAGGAGGAAAGGCTTGAAAGGTGGATATGAGTATCATTACTAAGATTAACTCCAATAAGCAGAGTTAGCTGGTAGCTACCAGTTTTATTCCTTCCAAGTACTCAAACGAACAGGTCTCTCCGAATGGACTAGCTACTGGAAAAGGCTAATGACTTTTCCTTTTTTTTTTTTTTTTTTTTTAAGCTCAATATAGAAAGGTTCTCAATGAAAGCACAGAAAACATTCCAGTTTCTTACACTATATAGGGGCAGCTAAGCCGGTTTTGCATTCTGCAGAATATGTCTGAATATTGATGATCTTAAAGGTCTTTTCCAACCTAAATGATTCTATGATTCTATGTCAGTTAAACATTTACTAACCATTTGCTCTCTTAAAAGCCACTCTGTGATGTGCATAATTTGAACCTGTCATTTTTTTGCTATACAGAAGAATTAAAGCTCTCTCAAAAAAGACTGTGTTGCACTTATTAGGTGTAATGTTTATGTCTTAAATACCAATCCATTCTTAAAATAAATTAGACCTTCTTAAAGACATAAGGAAAAAAACACAACTTGTGCATTTACTATGCATAAAAGTCCATCTTGCCAAATTCTCTCATGTGAACACTGATTCAGCTCCCAGCTCTAATATTGTTAAAATTAACTTCCAACAAATTAGGTTTGGGAACAATGAAATGCAATTAAAATACTGTATGTACTGCAGCAGAAACAGATAACATTTTATGCATGTTTAGTGGGAATAAAGAGAGAGAAAATCTTTTCTTGTTATTAAAGTCACTAATGAAGGGATCTCTAAAAATATACATATAGGTACAGGACGAATTTATAACCAATTTTTTCTCTCGGCATTTCAACTGGCAATTCAATGTTGGTTGATCACATGGAGAATGCAAACCTTAATATTTGCATCATCAACAGCTAACACATGAATCCTCCTGTTTTTCTGAGATGAAAAGTGAATACTTCTTTCCAATCAGCAGTTGTTTTAAAAGCATTCTCTGAAACACTGTCCTTAATGATTTGGGCATTACTCTTCAAAGTTTAAGCCTTTCATCTGTTTTTCAAGAGTAATATTTAAATAAACAGCGAGGAAGAATCTTTCCTCAGTGTATTCTTGAATCATTTCCAAGTTGTACACACTATAAATAATTATTTAACAAAATTGAATCTCCATTTCCGTACATTTGGTTTTTGTTATTAGAAATGATTTTGGAACCCAGAACATATGGTTGAGTAAACTGCTTGGCTGCCCTACAAAAGTATAATGGAGATGCAGCCAAGGTTCTCCTCATGCTGTTTGTCATCTCATCAAGCAATGTAAACTTTATATAATGCAACACAGACACCACAGGGGTGTTTTGTTTTGGTTTTTTTTTCAAATTTTGTATTGCTAAAAGATGCATGTCTTTTTTAGGCCTCAGACTTCACTCTGACTGAAGTTCACTCTCTGTGGGTTCTATTCCAAAAATTTAACTCTAAAATCATTTAAACCTAGTAGTCATGGTAAGAAAGCCTCTTTTTAAGGCCAGGCTTCCTTTAATGTCTACTGTTAATTTAGGAGTTTGATCAGTTCTTTATCACAGATTTGGTGAACTGCTCTTGGCTTTCTGCGCTGACAGAGCACTGACCCCTTCTCCAGCCACATCAAAGCTAGACAGCAGTAATATACACTTTCTTTTGGTTGGATTCCTTTTTTTGTCAAGCAAAACCAACCTTTTGATTATGTAATACGTGTATATAAATACATATTCATCTATAAACATGTAATGTTTATATTACAGATAAGGCCCAGAGTGAATGGTCAGGACCAAGTTGATACTGTACTTTGTACTGTGCAAGCAAGAGTGGATATGCCTGTTGCCCTGAAAAGCCTTCCAATATGGTAAAAAACTATGGTGTTTTGATCATTTTTTAGCTGTCTGTGATAAGTCTTGTGACATTTCATTATTTGTTCACTTACAGTACATTTGTGATTGACAAACAAGCGCAACACTTAAAATGATACTTTTGATATTTATGCATCTCCTCCATAACAGGCGATTTGTATGAATGCATTATTATTTTTCATTATTTGTATCACAGTAATGACTGAAGCCCCTGGCTGAGAGCACCACATTGCAGCACAGACTAGAACGCACCACATTCTTCACTTTGCTCTTTCAGAGGCCTTAGAAGCTGATCAAGATGAAACAGAAGTTGGGAATGAAAGAGAAACAAAGCAACCTGCTTAAAAACTTCCTTTCATCCCTCCTCCACACATGCATGGACACTCACTTTCTTTAAAGAGACAAAACAGAGCTTACAGAGAAATATATTGTACAAGTAAGGAATCAAAGTTTGTACTAAAGTGAGGAAATGGGGGAAGAATTAAGATTGTGTGGAATATTTTTACAACACACTGACATTGTTGAAGGCAGACTCAAGTTGTGTAGGTCCAAAAGGAAAAGGACAATCACAGCAAACACATTTAAAAGTTATACAATCTAACTGAAAAAAAAAAGGCTAGGTAATAATAATATCCAGATTTTACTTTACACATATGAGAGCTCATGTGCTTGGGAGGTAATATTTTGTTCCACTGGGAATCTGGCTGAACCTTTTCCTTCTTTCCAAAAGTACAATTTCCATTCTCATACCCAGAGAGAAAATTAACATAAAAATAGTCTCTGATTTAAACATGGTCTGATACTACTCTGGAGACTAATAAGCATACAGATAATTTGCATCTAAGAGAAAAAGAACTTTTTTGCAGGGTATTTGCAAAAAGACTCTGGTAATTGTTGGAAAATGCTCTAAATTTCGGAATGATGGTCACCCAAAGTGGAACTGGCAAGAAAAAGAAGAGAAAGGTGGTGAGAGTTTTTATAAATTTCCTCTGAGATCTTTGCAGCTATTTTGATGGGCTATGCATTTGTACATGCATACACTTATGAGTATACCAAATCCAGACAGAAACACGCTCACTGTACAATGCAAAACACAACTTTTTGGACAGGTCTTTTCACTAGTCTAAATGCACTTAGGCATATAGTTATCTAGCCATGCAATTTTCCTTCTGAGAGTTTGTTGGCTTGGAAAAGCCATTATTCAAAAATCATGTATCTTATAGTAGATATTCACCCCAATGAAATGCCCTACATTTTTGGCAACATAAACATGCCACACACAGATTGGTTCGTAGCTACCACACAGGCACCAGTCAGCACGTATATACACACTTTGGAAAGAATAAAACAAAATGGAAATATGCATACTGCTTATTCTATTTCTCAGTTTGCGCAGCTGACAACTGACACTTGAAACAGTTTAGACATTCTAACATAAGAAAACTTACTGTCCTATGTTGAGGCTTTATTAATTTCATGACGATTCCACCTGAAATAGGAACTGGCCCAAAGTATGTATATCATAGGTTCACACGTGTACACTCACACAAATGCACATACACAATATTTGCTAGAAGAGAGGGTTGCAGCGGCATTGATTTGATCGCCAATGGCCACTGTAGATGGAGGAAACACAGTAACAAATGAGGGGCTATTGGAGAAGATGTAGTAAAAGTGGAGCTATGCAGGACCAAAAGAAGACAAGAATTTTCCATTTAATGTGGTTGACAAAGGAGCTAAGAGAGTTAACTGAGAAAGGAATTTAATTACATAGCTTGAGTCTTCCTTTCTGAGCATTCCTCCTGCATAGACATGGACAACCACATGAAAAGCAGAGTGCCTCTAATCTGACAGAGAAGACAGTACTGACTCACTGTATTTTTACTTCTCATACTATCTTATGTAGTTTTATACAGTTGAAAGTCATTTTAGATTAAAAGCAGATTGCATTGTAATGCATGCACAGAAATGTATCGGGAACAATGTAGTCTATATTAAAGAACAGATAAAATTTTAGGAAATTTAATTTCAAAGGAGATGTGAAGACCAGTGATGAGAGAAAGAAGACTTTTTGGTTATCAGTCTTGATTTGATGGAATTTTGCAGACAAAACCACAATTATTGCAGTTGCCTTTTTGACGTATATACTGGTGGCTTGTAATTTAGACATGAAGCAAATTAATGGATGAAAAAATGTACACTGAAGCTGAATCCAAGCAGAAGAGAGAAGACAGTCTAGCAAAGAAAAGCATTTGGACAATATCACAAAGTGAGTGTGATTAAAAACGTTACACAGAAATAATTAAGTAGGAGTTAGCAAGTCTTTTTGAAATCCATGCTGACACAAAACCCTTAGAAAAAATTATTCACCATTAGTGGTAGAACTTCTAGATGTCTACAGTGGCCTACTAGATTAACACACTTTGGGTTTGCCTATCAAAGGTAAAAGATCTGTTTTTTTCAGGTGCATAGCATCACTCGTATGCTATTAGAAAGAAACAGAAACTGTAATAAAGAAAGACCAGCCAAAAACTCATGGCCAGCCTAAAGATCTTAAAGTAGAAGGGAGACATGATCAACAGAAGAAATCAAAATTACGCAAATTGTGTACCAAGCGTTAAGAAAAAGAGACAGAGAGGAAAGAGGATCAAGGGTAAATGATGAGGTAAGATGTAGTCACAGTACAGAAGCAGAGGTCAGAGTGAAAGTAAAAATAGCAACTGGGCTATAAGAGAAAAGGAGCCTGGAGAAGGGGGACACATGGAGCCTGGAAGGGACTTCACTTCTGACAGGGTCCTGAAGGATGAGTTTTTAAACAGGGACCTCCACGCCAATGGATACTTGGAGCTGGAATGTGAATATAAAGAGAAAGAACATGTTATATATGCTCCTTTTATATTTTTGGGAGTGTTAATTGCATAATGTTATACAATTAACCTAAAAAATGGAAAACATTTAATTGATTTAAATCATATAGATTAATCGGAGAATGAACACATTCACTTAACTTCGCAACAAGAAATTGTGCAACAGATGTAGACTAAAACTGACTTAAAAAAAAAGTTCAAGCGAGTGCTTTCCTGTAAGTGAACTGTAAGGTGTTCCTGTAAACTTATAACAAAAAGACTACTTCAGAACACAAGCAGACCAACTCTTGAAAATCCAGCATATTAAATTAGGATAGATACGAAAAAATGTTAAATATTATTTAAAAAGCAAAAGATGCTTTTCAATTTGCAGTCTATAAAGAGATTTCCCAATACAGCAATATCATGCTCCTTGTTTTGAGAAGTACCTTGGCAAGCCAAGGAGGTAGCCAACAGACTGAATACCGACACATTAATTGCTTTGAAGACCAGAAACATTGCACTGAGCTCACCACAGCAGAAACCTTGAACCCAGTGGAAATATCAGAGGGGATGAATATGTATAGCCACCCAACTCATTCACAGAGCAATAACCAACAGAACACAGTGCCCCATCTTTCCTTTCTACTCAACTCTCTTGACAAGAATGACAATAACACAGACTGCATGTTGCAGATGACCATCAGCATTTAAGGAGGAGATGAAGAGAGACTTTCTGCATTAGCAATGGGTTGGTCTTTCTCTGTAGAAGAATAAAGCTAAATTCAACACAAATGGTTGAGTAACGAGCAAGATGAGTTTTAAACAAGGATACATATTAGTGTGAGAAACCATTTCTATGCTTAGATGGACTTTGCCCTAACCAGAGCTGTCATGTCACTACATGATGTGGGGATATAAGTCCTGCAAAGGTGGTGCTGAGTGAGGAGGAGCTAGAATCTTCTTTTCTTTTCTTCCTCCTTGGATCATGTCTGCATTTTGTGGTAGGTCCATTTCATCAGAACCTAATCTCATGTATACTTAGGATATTTTTATTACGGTGCTTACATCCATAGCTTTCACATCTTCTGCTTTAAAGCACTTCAGTTCCAATAGACCAAAATTGATCTATTTTCCATACGAATTTGATGACTGCTCACTTTTATTGCTGAAGATTCTTTTCCAGAAATAATAACAAAAACAGGGAATGAGACATGACACTATTTTATTTTTTCCTGCATGACTTTTTGTGTCCTTATTTGAGGGTTGACTGCACACCTCATAAGACACTGGCTAATTTTGGAATTAGAGTGTGAATCCTAAAGAAAGAGATAACACAACCTTACTAACGTTATTGGATCTCTTTACTAAGTAATCTTGTGCATAAATTGTAGACTGCATAGTTTGGACACAGCAGGTGACGGTTTTTTGTTGTCAGAAGATACCAAACACACCTTTTGTTTGTTGGACAGAAACAAGAACCCATTGGAATGCTAAGCCAACTTTCGCAGCTGTATCATGTAGATGCCTGGAGTCGCAGCTGATCAACCAACTGAATTAAAGGTTACAGAGAGGTAGGAATATCATTTAGGTTCTGTATGTTCTCACAAATCGTTAATCTGCTATGGCTGCCACTAAGATTCTGGCCTGAACTCCTATTCTGAAGGCTAAAAGCAAATACCGCAGACTGCTTTCTCACTGATTTTGCTCTCAAATGATGGTTGAGTAAAGGTCAAAATTTGGAGAGATTTTCTGCATCAAGCAGTCGCTTTCTTAAGACATTTATGTGGAGGTTGCTACCTTAATTTCTTTGGGGAAAAAAAAAAAAAAAAAAAAGGCCTTGGTAGATTCTTTTCAACAACAGATTAACTGGCTCTTCCTTTCGTCTACCAGCCTACTTGAAGATCGTCACCTGCCTGAAAGAGTTTGTCTCCAAATCACTTATTCCAGTATTTTATTAGTGAAAGCAATCACTGGATGCAATTTTTGATTAATTTTTGAAGGCCCATATTAAAACTAGTTTGGATTTCTGTGTCTGCCTTTCCCTTTCTGTGCTCCAGAAGGTGATGCTTCTCTTTTCTCATTTACTCTTTCAGCTACACCTTGCATAAGGAAGTCAAGCCCTATTGAGAGTGGTGGAGTACTTGTCATTAAATGGTCTAGTATAACATTTTATGACTCAGAACTCCTGAAAAATATGATTTATTCAGGATAAAAGCTCTTTACTAGGTCAGATGTCTGGACTGAAGAGACAGTTCATTATAGAGGATCACTCAGATTTTGCAACTGTAATAGGAATGAAGTGATTCTTTTATCATAGCGGTCCAAACCTGACTCACACCACTACTGTTCTCCTCTTTAGCCCAAGTTAATTGCTAGCTGAACAATGCTGGTATCTGTGGCTGATTTATATAGGAATATATTCCATCTGAAAAGCCTACACCAATGAAGTACAAGAGGGCATGACTGAAGGATTCAGGCGTAAAGCTTACAGGCTTAGATAATTGCTTGTAGAAAATATGATCAACTCTACCTGTCAACAAACACAAAACCAGAACTATTGAACCTTTTGAAAAAGGAGTATTATGTTTCCAGAACTGACTAACCAGACCAAACTCTACTCACCATATTCACCATAACTGTGGAATAACAGAGTCAAAAGAGTTCCCCCATTGCAACACAAAAACACACAAAAAAATAGATTCTGACCAATTTATGTCAAAAGATTTCACTCTTGTTATAACTATAGCCTACACTGAATTAGGACCATTACAGATATCTTGAGAACATTTATGGAAGAATTGGCCAAATATGAAAATTAGGACATTACAACTGCAACTATTATTTTGGTACAAATAGTTAGGCACAGTACTTATAATCCTTGCTTTGCATTTTGACAAGACATTGTGGGAAAAGCTTCTGATGGAATTACTGAGTTTCACATGGGAGCTGACCTCTGAATATTTAGCTCTGAAGCAAAAGTAAGAATAAATGGATTGAAGACTGGGCATATGCAGTACAGCTGCTGATCTATATTAAGAACACTTAAATCAATGTATATGCTCTAGATATTCTTTTATACCACTTTCAAACTTATTTACAGTTTTGCATCCAACAGAACTATTAAGAGGGATTAAGTGCATTATCTGAATACCTAAATCTGTCCTGTTCTAAATAAAATTGAGAAAATAATTTGTATTTGTATCTCACAAGACAGATTACTATAATTAAAAGCCTTTGTACAACAATTTGAAATACAAAGACCAATCCTCCTCTTATATAAAAATGGACATATTTTTGCTATTGTTGTAAAATGAAACATCTCTGTTGTTGCAAAAGGTCTGTTACTGAGATCTGTTTAACCTTTCTGTTATGTGGTTCCATTACACTTACTATCTAGCTTTATTAAATTTGCAAAATAGTTTGTTTATCTTAATTCTGGGAAAGTAGGTGGCTATAATTTGCAAATATGTCGGTCAAAAATAAACCAGTTAGATGTTCTTGGCTGGCACATTGTCAACACACACAATGAGTTCCTCCCTCCTCTCTCTCTCTCGCACACTTCTTTCTCACAAACACACACACACACTCAAAAATGTCTCCAGTAGAGTAAAATATTCACATTAATACTGGAAGCAATGGAGAAGAACCCCGGCCGACATCCCATCTGTTCTCAAGAATTAAATTTAGAAATCATATGTAATATAGACATTTCTGTCTGAATATCATAAAGCCCTGACACATTCAGGCTTTCATTAAAAAGCTCTGAGATGTGACTTGAATAACAATCTGTCTTAGCTAATTAGTATTTTCAGTTTAGCATATTCACTTTCAGACGTATTGCTGTTTGCACATGGTAATTTAGGTAAACAGAGCCCATCCACAGCTGCATCAATTAACACTGCTAATCAAAACTGAATTCAGGTAATTAGGCACATTTATGCAAAAAGTGTGTAATTTGTGG